>NC_140591.1:420711026-421911026 GCF_964204655.1 Triturus cristatus
TGACCTTTGTATACAGCCCCCTGGGCTGCGGTTTACTGACTCAGCACAAAAGTTAAAAAGAGCTTAAATAAATGGTTAAACATGTGTTTAAAAGTTAATTAAAGTTAAAAATAAAGGAAATAACTTGTGTCCCTGCACTGTTTAACTACAGGAACACCTTTATTTTTTATATGACATCTTGCAGCAAAAGTGTAAAAAATATAATAAAGTCTCTTCAAAATTCAAAAAGTGTATTCATTTACAAGCAGAACCATTTCCCATTAGTACATCAAATTATATCAATGCATTAAGATGTATTTTTTTTTAAGTGATAGATTTAAAACATGAATTCGGCAACATTCATGCTTTTCCCCACCCTAACAACAATGCTAATAGTGAATTAAGAGTTAAGACACCCTGTGGGTGCCCTGGGTTTCTATTAGACATCAACAACATTATAGTTTATTAAGTCAAACACAAGAGAAGGTTTTGTGCTGCACATATAATATAGTCATGTATTTCGAGGTCCATTTATATGTGATAATGAATAAAAATGAGTGAAAGTCAAATAAAACAATTGCTTCTGATCACACAATTTCGTCATCTGGGGGAAGCCAGGATTGATCCGAAGTTTTCTGGTTTCACATTGTGCAATTTAGCCACTAGATGTACATGCTTCTCTTCCCCCGCACCCACCTTACTCCCCAAACGCCCCCAATCTGCCACCATGCTGGCGTCAATGCTGCCCTCGATCACACCACATACTAAACTTTTTTGCCCCTGGGAAAATGTTTGCTAATACCCATGATCTACATCATTCTAATTTATGCCACTGCCCTCTACGTCACTGCACAATACGTCCATCTACACCATTGGGCTCTACGTCACTGCACTCTGCGCCACTCTATTCTACCTTGCACCACTCTATTGTACTCTGCACCACTATACTCTGTCACTGCTCTCTACACCACTCTACTCTGCTGCACTTTATGCCACTGCACTCTTCGAAAGTGCATTCTATGACCCTGCACTTTATTGCAGTGCTCTCTATGCCACTGCTCTCTAAGCCACTGCTCTCTATACCACTACTCTCTATGCCTCTGTGCTTTATGCCACTACACTCTACGACACTACACTCTAACACTGCACTCTGCATGGCTGCACTCCAAGCCACTGCACTCTATGACACTACACTCTCACACTGTACTCTTCATGACTGCACTCTACAACACTGCACTTTATGCCACTGCACTCTACTCTGCATCACTCACATCTATGCCACTCTACTGCACTCTACGCCACTGCACTCTATGGCACTGTACTTTACACTGCTGCATTCTACTCTGAACAACACTACTTTATGCCAATGCACGCTACACCACTCTACTCTGCATCACTCCACTCAATGCCACTGCACTCCACCCTGCACCACTCCACTCAATGCCACTGCACTCCACCCTGCACCACTCCACTTCACTCTGCACCACTCAACTCTATGCCACTTCACTCTTCATCACTCTATTCTGCAACACTGCTTTCTCCATCACTGAACTCTATGCCACTCGACTCTGCATTGCTCCACTCTACGTCACTCTACTCTTTGCCAATCCACTATAAACCACTTGAATCTACTCTGCACTACTGCACTCTACGACACTCTACTCTATACCACTGCAGTCTATGTCACTTCACTCTACTTAAACAATCTACTCTATGCTAGTGCAGTCTACGCTACTCTATTCAACTCTGTGCCACACCACATTACGTCACTCAATTCTACACCTTTACACTCTATGCCACTGCATTCTACACCAGTGCTCTCTACACCACTTACCTCATAACCAATACACTCTAAGCCACTGCACTCTATGCCCATCTACCCTTTACCACCTCACTGTATGCCACTATACTCTCCTCTACTCTATGCCACACCATTGCACTCTGCCACTTTACTCTTCACCACTCTATGCCACTGCACTCTACAGCAATGCACTCTAGACCACATTACTCAACTCCACTACACTCTATGACACTCTACTTTGCAGCACTACACTCTCTGTCACTGAACTCTGTGCCACTCTACTCTATGCCACTCTACTCTGTGCCTCTTTAGTCTATGCCACTGTACTGTACTCTACACCACTCTATGCCCCTCTACTGCACTCTAAGGCAATGCACTCTACTCCACTACACTCTACGCCAATCTAATCTACTGTGCACCTCTGCACACTATGACTTTGTGCTCTATGCCATTTCACTCCATGCTTCTCTACTCTGCACCACCCTATTCTATGCCAGTGAACTCTACCACACTCTACTATGTACCACCATACTCTTCGCCACTGCACTCTACACTACTACAGTCTAGGCCACGCCACTCTGTCCCACTTCAGTCGGCGCCACTCCACTCTTCAACACTGCACTCTACGCCAATGAACTCTTCATCACTACTCTACACCACTCCACTCTTTCCTGCACCATTCCACTCTCAATCAAACAATCAGGGTATTGTAAGCACGCTACTCCCCCGTAAGCTCGTTCCAGGTCTTGGCCGTAATGTGAGAGAAGGTTTTTCCGCCTGCTCAGGCTCAGTTGATGCGCAGGGTTTCAGCCAGTGCGAGGTTGGAAGATCTGAGGTTCCTTTTGGGTACGTAGAGGTTGATTCTGTCGTTGAGGTATTCAGGTCTGGTGTTGTGCAGGCATTTTTAGGCGTGGGTGAGGATTTTGAAGGTGACTCTTTTCTCCACGGGGAGCCAGTGGAGCCTTCGTAGGTGTTTGCTGATGTGTTCGTGCCGGGGGATGCCGAGGACCAGTCTGGCGGCGGTGTTCTGTATTGTCTGGAGTTTGTGGAGTAGGGACTTGTTTATGCCGGCATAGAGCGCGTTTCCATAGTCCAGTCTGCTGGTGATGAGTGCGTGGGTGACTGTCTTCCTTGACTCAGGGGGATCCACTTGAAAGTTATGCGGAGGGTGTTGAAGCAGCTGGAGGTGACGGTGTTGACATGTTGGTTTATGGTAAGGGATGAGTCAAATACTATGCCGAGATTTTTGGCATGGTCCAAGGGGGTCGGTGGGCTTCCGGGGTCGCTCGGACACCAGGTGTTATCCCATGCTGAGGGGGTGGTTCCAAGGACGAGGACTTCTGTCTTCTCGGTGTTGAGTTTTAGGCAGCTGTTGGTCATCCAGACTGCGACGTCCTGCATCCCTTTCTGGAAGTTGAGTCTGGTGGTGGTGGGGTCTTTGGTGAGGGAGAGGATGAGCTGGGTGTCGTCAGCGTATAATACGATGTTGAGGCCGTGTTGTCGGATGATGGTGGCGAGGGGGGCCATGTATACGTTGAAGATGGTCGGGCTCAGTGATGACCCCTGTGGGACTCCGCAGGTGATTTTTGTGGGATCGGAGAGGAAGGGTGGCAGTCTGATTCTTTGGCTTCTTCCGGTGAGGAATGATCGGATCCAGTCTAGGGCTGTTCCTTGTATGCCGGCGTCGTGTAGTCTGGCGACGAGTGTGCGGTGGGAGACGGTGTCGAAGGCTGCTGATAGGTCGAGTAGGATGAAGGCTGTGAAGTGGCCTTGGTCCAGGAGGGTGCGGATGTCATCTGTGGCGGTGAGTAGGGCAGTCTTGGTGCTGTGGTTACTTCAGAACCAGGATTACGACGGGTCGAGGACAGTGTTGTATTCGGTGAATCGTGCCACTTCCCTGTTTACTGTTTCCTCTGCAACTTTGTCCGTGAAGGGGAGTAGCAAGATGGGCCGGTAGTTCTTGAGGTCGGTGGGTCAGCTGGCATCTTCTTGAGTAGGGGCATGACTTTTGCTCGTTTCCAGTCATCTGGGAAGGTGCCTGTTTCGAAGGTGGTGTTGATAGTGCGTTGTAGTTCGGGTGCGATGGCGGCTCTGGGGTAGATGTGTGGAGGGCAGGGGTCAGCGGTGAAAGGCATCCACTCTTTCATGGTTGAGGCGTTGTCTTTGGCTGTGATTGGTGTCCAGGTGGAGGTGGTATGCTGGCTGGTGTGTCTGGGGGGCGGGCAGGCTTTGGCATCTGGTGGATGGTCGACGAAGGTGTCGTAGAGGTTTTTGATCTTAAGGTGGAAGTAGGTTCCAAGCTTGTCGCAGAGGTCTTGGGACGGGGTGATGTCTGTGGCTTCGCTGTGGGGGTTGGTGAATTCCTGAATGACAGTGAAGAGTTCCTTGGAGTTGGTGGAATTGGCGAGGATTTTGTTGTGCATGAAGGTCCTTTTGGTGGTTCTGATTTGGTTGTGGTAGTCTGTTATGGTGTCTTTGAAGGTGGTGTGGTTTTCGGGTGTCTTGGTGTTTCTCCAGTTCTTCTCCAGGCGTCTGCAGGTGCGTCTGGCATCTTGGAGATCGGTGGTGAACCAGGCGGCTTTCTTGGGACGCTGTTTGTCGGTGTTGCGTAGTGGGGCTAGCTCGTCTGTGCAGTTGGATATCCAAGTGTGGAGTTCTCTGGCTGCGACGTTGCCATTGGATGCTGAGGTGTGGTTGTCTCGGGTGAGGGTGGAGTTGAGTTGCTCGTCAGTGACCTTGCTCCAGTTCCTTCATGGTGGGCGTGGGGCTGGTTTGGGTGCCTTGGGTTTGTCGGCGGTGAAGTGTGCGCAGTGGTGGTCGGACCATGGGGGTTGCGTTGTGTGGCTGAAGTGGATGCTGTTTCCTGCTGCGAAAATGGGGTTAAGGGTGTGTCCTGCCCTGTGGATCGGTGTGGTGACAAGTTTTTTAAGTCCGATGTTGGCGAGGTTGCCACGAAGGGTGGTGGAGTTGGGGTCGCTGGGGTTGTCGAGGTGGAAGTTCAGGTCTCCAATGAGTATGTAGCTCATTGAGGCTATGGCGTGGGGTGCGATGAGGTCAGTGATGGTGGCGTCAAAGGGGGCCCGGGACCGGGGGGTCTATAGACAAGAGTTCCGTGGAGCGTGGAGTTGGGGCTGGTCTGGATCTGGAAGTGCAGGTGTTTGGTGGAGGGGAAAGTTTTGCTGCAGGTGGTGAGGCAGAGGGTGCTCTTGTGGCCGATAGCGAGGCCCCCTCTCGGGTGGTCAGGGCAGTCCGTCTGATGCAGCGGTAATTTCATGGTAATTTCTGAATGCAAAACCTCATTACCTCCAATTCACCGCTGTAAAGGTACTGGACCCTTGCCACTGTATATTACCTTCAGGAGACTTTATATAAACATGAAAAATCAAAAATGCATTTAATATTTAAGCCAATAAAGAGAGTTGTGAGTATTTTAAAGGTTTTTATTTTTTTAGTTAAAAGTGAAGTTTTTCTGACCCTTTATTCATTAGTCAAATATCAATCATGTTACAGAATTTGTAAATTAGGAAAAATAGCATTAATACAGAACATATTATAGTCTGCATAAAAGCATCACATGTAGGAAGAAAATGTGGCGCAAAACTTTCAGTCAAAACTCTTAAAGAGTTTCTTAGAAAAGAGTGAGTTTTGCAAGGCTAATCAATAATTAATAAATGGCAAAAATCTCCCATAAAGAGAAATAAATGCATAAGACAAATAAATCTTTTCAAAACTAATTAAATAGTCAAAGCATGAACTTAAAAGTTTTAGCATCTAATATTTAAACCTGTTCTATCCAGCTCCACTCTCTGCCTGGTCTGATCCTCTGTGTCTCTGTGCTACACAAGGAGTAAGACAGCCCCTCCTTCACAGACCATCAGAGGAATGTGATCTGCCTTGCCAAATATATGACGTGCAAGGACTCTCTGAAAAAATATGAGCAAAAGGCTCCCCATCTCCCTCTGTTTCTCCTCGGACGCAATCTCCACCCAGGTTGCACCCGCGACAATCACGTACCTAACCCATATGATGTCTGCCCCCATCTGCTGCCTGACCTCTCTCCTCCTCCTAAATGCAGCCAAGCAGCAAAAAGGCACACGCTCCCAAAGAGGTCATAATTTATACTGTAATTCTTGGCAGTCTATACTAATAATTGTTTCAAATTTGCACTGTGATTGGTTACCATAGATGACATGAGGGTCTCACCATCCTGTTCTCATTGCAAATTCCAAACCATACTGGTTTTAACAAAAGAAACGTTAATGATATGATAAATATAATCATATATTTACTAGGAAAAATGTTTCAGTCCAGTTTCCGGCATCCTGTGATATCGCACGCAGGATAAGCATATTCCACAAACACTGGTACTTTGGCAGAATAGCAAGAATTTAGAGTTCACAGTGGCCTTGAACTAGGTCTTCACTCAAGGCAAGCTGGTATAATCTGCACATGCTCTCAAATTCAGCACCATTCTCAGCCTTGCTGGATTCACAGGCAGATTTTATCTTAGGCCCAAAAATAAAACAAACACAAAAACAGTATTAATTTTCGAAATAGAACCCATTCTGTGTACCACCCTCATACTAATACCTTGTATTATTTTTCCTAGCAAAAGCTATTAGTTTAAAGCAGATGTTCTATTATGTGTGCACAACATGCAAAAATGTGCAACACAGAATAAAACATGCACTAGTGCAAATTTTCAAAGCGCACACAGTTAATATATACTCAGCAACATGATCTAATGTTTTAGATAGCTTGTCACGCAAAATGCTTTAGCCCCACGTGTAGTGTTTGGTACATGGTTAATTAACACACATTATAAGATGTGTTATGAACTGAATATATTTGTCTAAATATGCAACAAAGCCAAAGTCTCTTGAGACAGGGAACAGGGAGTGTAGATTAAAAGGAAAATAAGCTGGGAAGAGAGAACACATTCAATAATTATTGTCACAGCTGAAGAGGCCACTAAAATCACGAGTTTTCTCTACACTGCAAAAACACATTCAATTCAGACTGAAAGCATTGACCAGGCCTCATTTCATGTCTTTCATTTTGAATGCACCAAAGTGCACCTTTTAAAAAGCATTTGACTAGGCCTCATTTCATAATCTCATGTGCCATATGTTTTCCACTTTGCACCAAAATCTGCGTTATTTTAATGCAGTCTGTCTGAAGCACAAAAATAAAGCGATGCCTAACCTTGATGAAATCTAGCTCTATCACTTCCTCTGGATCTTGTATCCTTCTGGGATGGCGGTATTGATGTCGGGGCCGGAGGAGGCGTTGGTCCAAGTCTCCGTCAAGAAGATGATGTCTGGTGAGAGAGAGTCGAGTAGGTTCCAGATCTCCACAGCGTGTTTGTGCATGGAGCGCACGTTGAGGAGGATGTATCTTAGGGCGTCGCCAGTGTTGGCTTCGGCGGTGTTGGAGGCCGGGTTGGTGGTGTAGGTCTGGCGGCAGAGGAGGCAGGAGAACTAGGCGTGGGTCGTGTTTGGCATGGCCTGTTGGCAGTCTCTGAGTCTTTCGGGGTTTGTGCGTGGAGGGCGGCTGTATTGTAGCGATGGGTAGTTAGAGATGCAGGGTCCCTGGCGCTGGTTGCGGTCGGGTCGCGGACGGGCGCAGATGGGCTTACCTTAGGTGCGCCTTCGGCACGTCCGCTGCATGACCGCATAGAGGCCGCCGTTAAATAGTGAAACGGGAGAGGGACATGCAGCCGGGAGGCGGGAGCGGGGACTGTCCAGGGGCGGGCCGCTGGGGCAGCAGCGGCGGGAAAACGGAGGCTGAGGAAACTGGGCAAAAACAAAACTTAGCGCAGTAATAAAAACAACAAGTGAAAAATAAAGTGAAAATCTATCTAAAAAAAGAATCCTACTATGGTAGCAGGCGAAGTACAGAGGAGCGGAGTGAAGGCAATGGGGTGAAGGCAGTGGCAGACAGCAGCCTCGAACCTCCCAGGTGGGGGTCGGAGGTCTGACAATGGCACAGCGGAGCTGCTGAGGAGAGAGCCGGCCTAGACCAGAGGTCCGAGGTCCTGCTCATGCTCCCCATCAGCGTCCGCCATTAAATAGTGAAGGGGGAGGGACATGCAGCTGGGAGGCGGGAGCGGGGACTATCCAGCAGGTGGGGCCGCAGGGGCAACAGCGGCGGGAAAACGGAGGCTGAGCAAACAGGGCAAAAACAAAACTTAGCGCAGTAATAAAACAACAATAAGTGAGAAATAAAGTGAAAATCTAAAAAAGAATCCTACTATGGCAGCAGGCAGCAGGTGAAGTACAGAGGGACGGAGTGAAGTCAGCTGGGTGAAGGCAGCGGCAGAAAGCAGCCTCGAACCACCCAGGTGGGGGTTGGAGGTCTGACAACAGCACAGCGGAGCTGCTGGGGAGAGACCAGAAGTCAGAGGTCTTGCTCCCCAGAGGTCAGAGGTCCTGCTCTGCACCACTCTGCACCACTTCACTCTACTCTGACACAATAACCTTTAAGTCACTGCACTCTGTGCAACTGCACTTTATGCCACTTTACTCCACTCTGTGGCACTCCATTGTATGCCAATCCACTCTGCAACACTGCACTCTATATTAATGCACGATATGCCACTACTCAATACCACTGTACTCTACTGCGCCTTACTCCACTCTAAACCACTTCCTTCTACACCACTTCACTCTACTCTGAAACAATCTACTCTGCCCCACAGCACTCTATGCCACTGCACTCTACATCATTCTACTCCACTCTACACCACTCCACTCTATGTCACTGCAGTCAACGATGCGCCACTCTGCTCTACGCCACTCTACTCTATGCCACTCTATTGTATGCAACTGCACTCTACGCCACTACTCTATGCCAGCACTCTATGCCTCTACCCTATTCCACTGCATTCTACCCTGCACCACTATATTCTATCCTGCATCACTCTACTCCACTATACTCTGAAACAATGTACTCTATGCCACTGAACTCTATACCACTGCACTCTACGCCACTCTACTCCACTCTACGCCACTATACTCTATGCTGCACCACTTTTAACCTCTGCAGTCTATGCTATGCCACTGTACTTTAAACCACTGCACTCTAGGCCAGTGCACTTTGCACCACTTTACTCAAAACCAAGGCACCCTACTCCTCTGCACCTACTGCAAATACTTTCTACCACTGCACTTTTGCCACTACGCTCTATAATATTCTATGCCACTGCACTCTATGCCACTGCATGTTACTTCACTCTGCACCATTGCACTCTACATCACTGCAATCTATGCCACTGTACCACTCAATACCCGTGAAATCTACGCCAGAGCACTCTATGCCCCAACACTCCATGCCCCTGCACTTTATGCCCCTGCACTCTACTTTGCAACACTGCACTCTGTGCCACTACACTCTACACCACTCTACTCTATGGCACTGCAATCTACACCACTCTACTCTATGGTACTCTACACCTCTGAACTGTACCCTGCAATACTCCAATCTACCCTGCACCACTCCACTCTATGCCACATCACTCTACGCAACTCTACTCCACTCTGCCCCACTCTACTCTACACCATTGCACTCTACACCACTGTAGTCTACTCTGCACTGCTCTACTCTATGCCACTGCATTCTACATCACTGCACTCTACGCCAATGCACTCTACAGCACTTTACCCAAATCCAATGCACTCTATGCCACTGCACTCTATGCCAATCTACTCCACTCTACTATACTCCACTCTACGATACTCCCCTCCAAGATACTCCACTCTATGATTCTCTACTCCAATAAACTCTGCTCCACTGACACTCTACTCCACTCTATGCCACTCCACTCTGAAGCACTCTACTCCACTCTATGTCTACGACACTACTCCACTCTACAATGCTCAACATAACTCCCTCTGTACAACTCCATGCCACTTTACTTCACTCTATTCTATGGCACACTACGTGACTCCACTCTATGCCACTCCACTCTGACACTCTATGCCACTACACTGTATGCTACTCCACTCACCGCCACTTAAGTCTACAACACTCCACTCCACTCTATGCCACTACCCTCTATGACAAGCTACTTCACTCTATGCCACTCTACTCTACAACACTCCACTCCACTCTGTGTAACACCCTCTATGCTACTCCACTCTGCTCTACACCACTCCACAACACTCTATGCCACTCCACTCTACAACACTCTACTCAACTCTGACACTGTACTCCACTCTACGCCACTCAATTCTATGGCCTTTCCACTATATGACACTATACTCCCTCCACGACACTCCACAACACTGTACGCTACTCCATGACACCCCACTTCACTCCTCTCCATGAAATTCTACTGTACGCCACTCCACAACACTCTGTGCTACTCCATAACACTCCACATTACGACACTCTTTGCCACTGTCTTTTACCACACTAACTTTTAGCCATACTGAACAGCAACCACTCTGGTGTACAACATTGCTAAAACATACTGACAAAGCCAATAGCTCTTGTATAGGTGAGACCTACTGTCTTTGCCAATGCTTGTCTTGCTTGCATTCTGACCCATAGATCCATTGCTGCGTTACTAACTCTAATGCTTCTAGGAAAAGTGTTCATACCATTTCTTCATTTGTTTATTTCTTTAAACAGCTCCTGTGCACAGCCACACGGTCCCTGATGCAAAACAAGCAGAAAGGAATGAGCTGAAATTTTGACGCTTTGGTGAAACCGGGTTTTCTGACCCGTGAGGATGGTCAGGAGTAGAGCGCAGGCAGCCAGTGAGACAGTTCCGTGGAGGGCTCTTCTCAATAGGAATAAGTATTTCAGATTTAAATGTTTTTAAAAAGTGAAAAAGAATACGATCTGTCATCCAAAGAATAGTAACCTACTGTCCTTGCAACATGAAATCACTATTTGCAACCACCAATTTAGCTAGAAACACACTAATAAATTGCAAATAAGTTGCTATTTTTCCGGTAAGTGTACAATACAGGGAGTGATTTGGTAAGTGGAGTGAAGGAAAGGAAAGAGGCCAGAGGATAAGGTACAGAGATATCAACTCACCAATCAATGTGGCACTACCAAACCATTGACTTGCATGTCTTTCACTCCCCCAATTCACTTCTTGTGCAAAGAAGCCCCTCTCCAGTTGTGGGACGCTGCACATATTTTATCCCTCCATAGGACTTTTTCTGTTTGGTGGAGGAGGACCCTTCATGCTCTCTAGGAGCCAATCAACACTCACGTGATCCTCCACCTCTTGTCTCCATGTTGCTCCTTCAGTTCGCTGGGTACCATAATGTGGAAGACACTTCCATGGTCACAAGGCTCTTTACTTGTCTTAACAGGCCTGCACTGTCATTCATCACAAAAGCTTACATCAGAAAAAGAAGAATCCTGTTATTACCGTAGTGAAGTTTAATGAAGGCTTTGATTCAAGGTCGCTGCCATCTTCAAAACTGATTCTCGCTACTCAGAGTCTGCAAAATAATTGTCCCACAATAGAAGGAATTCATCATGGCAGATCTCGAATGCAGACCATGTGCACTCTTCACTAGTGAGAGGACAGAATGATCAGGGGAGTCAAGTGCTCTGTAAAAAAGATTCCAGCGGTAGATCTGTAATGTCTTTTTTTTTTTTTGGGTGTCCTCATTTTGCCAAGTATCTTGATGGGTTATACTCTAGTCTCTCTAGATCTTATCGTGGGGGACCTAACCGGGGACCATAGAGCAAGACCGAAAAATATTAGCCCACAAGTATACACCTGTTTCCAATTCCATCTCCCCATACTAACTGGGCCGACCTGGAGACAAGGAGCTAATATGGCCGACAGAGTAGATGGCATAATCATCGGACTCCTGTTTCCTTTTCTCTCCACTTTGTCAACAGAGCCCATACTTTCTCTCTGCTTTTCTGGTCACATGCCATATCCGATTCACTAACATATATAATACTCCTCAGGCATTCAGAGAAAATCGGGGGGTTCCCGGATTTCCACAGTTTACATATTTCCCGTCTTGCCAACAAAACAACGTAAAACAAAAAATTTGATTCTACAGCAGAAATTTGCATTTCTTGATCCAAACTAAGTCCCAAAAAAATTAAACATGATGTAACTTTTAGATGTATTTCAATGGTTTCTCCCAAAAAAGCATTTGTCGCGTTCCAAAAGGGGACGATTTTTGAACATGACATGAACATATGTATATCGTCAGCCTCTACCTGCGTATACCTGAGACAGGTATAGATGTCGCCGGTAACCTTCGAAAGTTTTACAGGAGACCAAAACACCCTATATGTAGTAAACAAGTGGTTTTGTTTTAGTGGTGTGGATTTTACTACTTTTCGCAGCATGGCATATGAATTACTCCACATTTGCATCAAGTCCCAATTTTTGAACTCTTCGCCCCACAATTTTAAGATTTCATTCTCGATATTTCCGTCTGTCTCCACAAAGGCCCAGTACCAAAACGATGTTTCCTTACGCCACTTATCTATTCTCATTACTTGGTCGGATTTATCATCTTCAACCTCTGCCCAATCTTGCGTTGCCCACCAAGAACTAAGTTGATAGTATTTGAACCTTGTCAGCAGACCATTAGTGCAAATACTCAGTGCTTCCCAGCTCATCAAGTTACTACCGACCTTAAGGTCTGCCCAACAACAAATGCCTCCGGTTATCAAAGGTTGGCTTAGTTGGTCACTCAAGCACTCCGGTGTACCAGGAGAGTCCCAAATTGGTGCCCATGATGAAAAATATGGGATTCTTAAGATTTTCCGCACATACATCCATGTATTCAGTGCAGACTTTAAAATCTTAAGCCGCACCTTTTTTAAAAATGTACGGTCCCCATACTTAAAAAGAAAACCACTTTGTCCTTAAGATACATCAGTCAATAGCGGTTCAAAAAGTGCGCCTATCGATGAGTTGTCTGCTTTGTTGGCCAGCATACGGACATTCTTAAATTGAAAGGCATAACAATATGCAAATTTGTCAGGTAATGCAAGTCCTCCGATATCTAATCTCCTACGTAATTTATTCCAGGAAATCCTGGAACCTTTTGATACCCAAATAAAACTTTCCATTCTTCCCTGAAGTTTTGCTATATCTTTCTTTTGGAAAGTCAATGGGATGGAATTGAACAAAAATGTCACTTTAGGCAAGATAATCATTTTTATGAGGTTAACCCTTCCGTAGATGTTAAGTGGTAGGTTTGCCCATTTAGAAAGCAAGCCAATAACTTCATGGCTATCTTTCTTCCAATTTACTTTTATAATATCCTCAATGTTTTGAGTTATTTGGACTCCTAGATATCTTATTTGGTTCTTCGCCCTTCTGCTTACCGCCCCCTGATTCCAATCCATAATCTCAGTTTTCTCTGGGTTCACTTTATACCCGGAAATGTGGCCGAAAACCTCCGCCTTTCTCATCAGATTCGGGATATCTTCTTGCGGATTGCTTGTATAAAGCAACAGGTCGTCTGCATAGAGCCCTAACTTAACTTTAAAGGTATAGGATTTAAAGAGAAAGATGGCCATGTCCGCCCTGATCAAATTAGCTAGAGGCTCAATATATATATTAAAAAGGAGTGGGGAAAGGGGGCAGCCCTGCCTTGTCCCTCTACAGATTTTGAACCAATCTGACAATCTCCCATTTAATAAAACTCTAGCTTTAGGGCCATGATATAAAGTCTGGATCGCCGTTACCATATTCGATGGAAAGCCAAAGCTTCGCAAAGCCTCCCATAGGTAGGGCCAGTGTACCTGATCAAAAGCTTTGGCGGCGTCCACCGCCACTATTTTCAGGGGTAATTTCCGAGTCTCCACCAAGAGTATAGCCCCTAGTAAATGGAAAGTCAACTCATTCAATTGCCTCCCGAGAATAAACCCTCTTTGATTAGGATGAATAACCTTGTGTATTGCTTTAGCTATCCAAGATGCAATAATACCAGAAAAGATATTGTAATCTGTATTCAATAACATGATCGGCCTGTATGAGTCTATCTTCCGTGGATCCTTATTGGGAATCTGAATCATAGTGACTGTAGCTTCTAACCAGGATTTAGGGACCTTTTCCCCACCCATGTATATCTTAATAAATAAGATTAGTAGAACAGAGGTTACAATATCTATATGCAGAGAAAAACTTCCACAGGAAGACCATCCAGCCTAGCTGCCTTTCCCTTAACCATTTTATTGCACTGGGCGCTTATCTCACCCTTCTAGAATTTCTGAGTGCTCAAAAGATAATCGAGGGAGGGTTGGTAACCCAAGCCACTCCTTTAAATCTACTTGACTAGGTGCTATATCTTCTTCATATAAATCCTTCATATATCTGCAAGCCTCCTTACACATATCCGAATTAACATTCAGAAGGGCTCCTGGTTCGCCGCCAATCAATTCCCGTATTGTATTTCTAGCCCTATCCGTGTTTACCTTCCAAGCTAATAGCGATCCACACTTCCGACCGTAGGCGAAATGTTGAAGTTTGCTCGCCTTCCACCTGTCCAGTGCTTTTTTATCTATCTTTGCCTTAAATGCAGCTTGTAGCCCCTCCAACTCCTTACTTAGAACCCCTACTGTATTTGAATCCTCCATGGATGCCTTCTGTAGCTCACCCTCTTTATTCTTTATATCTTGGATCGCACTTTCTCTATCTTGTTTCTCCACTCGATATTTCCCTACCATAGAAGATATCAGGGTCCCCCTTAGATAAGCTTTAAAAGCATCCCAGACTATATCCTCTTCTGCTGAGCCATTATTAGTAATAAAAAAGCTCTCAGATTTTTCCCTTAAATCCTCAATTACCCTCTCGTCCAAGAGGATTGCCCTATCCAGAGTCCACCTTCTGCACTCCTCTATTTGATGATACCTTACAGATAGTGCTACTGCAGAATGGTCTGATATTATCGCTGGGATATGGGTCACCTCAATCACCTCTCCACATAACTCCTGATCGACTAAAAAATAATCTATGCAAGAGTGATGTCTATATTTTTTACTATAAAAAAGTAAATTCTCTCTTATCCTATACACCATATATCTACTAAATTAAATTCTCTCATTATGCTCGTTAATCTAGAGAAGGTTTTCGACGGGCTATTATATTTGGCTTTGGACGTCCTATCTAATCCTTTGATTAAAACCAGGTTGAAATCTCCTCCTAATACAATAGGGGCTGTTGTCTCCAGTAGGCAAGAATCCAGTTTTTCTAACGGGTCTGGGTTATCATTATTTGGCCCATAATAAACAGCACATACCAAGGGTCTACCATAAACTAGAAATGTTGCCACCAACCACCTTCTCGACTGGTCTGACTCATATTTGAGTAATCTTATTTCATGGTTGGTTTTAATAATTATAGCGACTCCCCTGGAGCTACCACTCTGGTCCGAGCATACTACCTCCTGTATCCATCTGAATTTTCCAAAACACTGCTTACACTCTATTCTTTCTAAATGAGTTTCTTGTAGTAGTATTATTTTAGCCACACTATCTTTACAGAATTCAGTGACCCGTGACACTTTTTTCCTAGATCTTAGTCTGTTTACATTCCAGGCTAATATATTATTATTATTATTATTATTATTTTTATTTTTGCTATACTCATCTCCCTGGATAGTATGAGTCCTGAATCCCCTCTGCATCCACAGCCCCATCTGGTTCCTCCCAAAAGAAAAAATTAAAAACTACATTATAGAGGACACGTTTTTTTGTTTTTTTCTCCCACTGCACCCTACACCCAGTGACCCTCACCCCCCTCCCCCCAGGAAACCCCCTTTCTACCACTTGGGCGATACAATCTGCCCTTCGCGAGCCCCCATCTTGAAAGGACAGGGTCGGAGGAGGCACCCGCCAAGGCAAAGTAATAAAAAAGCAAAACTAAACTACTTACTACTCCTTATACTTTAACCTTATACATTTTACCAAGCATTCAATAGATCATTTATCCATCTGTTGTATGAATGTGTCAACTTCATCAGGAGCACTAATGTTGTGCATTTTATTCTCCCACATTATTTTCAACATAGCTGGAAATTTTAGTTGCACCTGTGCTCCCTTTCCTCGAAACTCCATCATCCTTGTACCTAGCTTCCACTGCCTCTGGGCTGTCCTCTTGCTTAAATCCGATCTTATCTGATACGTAAAACCTTCATGCTTCAGGGAACGCTCTTTTAATGCCTTTCCTAATATCAACTCTTTCAGAGTAAAATTCAAGAAGTTGATCAAAGTTTTTCTTGGGGTTTTCCTCTCAGGATTTAACCTAAAGGAATCCCGATGTGCCCTCTGTATCTAATTTTCCCATTCAATATCTGGTCTATCGGGCATAATCTCTCTTAATAGAGTACAAATAAAGGATTTAACATCTCCCTTCTCTGTCCCCTCTGGGATTTTTAGGAACCTCAAATTATTACGGCGAGGTTGTGTTTCAAGCCTTTCTAAGTCATCTTGTAACACTCTATTCTGTTTCCTTAACCATTCAATATCTTTCAAATTTTCCGAGGCAGTTACTGACAAAGTCTTTACTTCCCCTCCAAGGTACAAGTGCGATTTACAATGTTATCAAATTTTTCCTCTAAAGCTTCACATTTGTCATGAATCCCCCTTTGGTTGGACTCCGATATTTCAAATTTATCAAAAAGATCTTGCCTTAATTTCAAAAACAATTTTTCCATAGATTTTTCCTCGCCCCCACCTGTTGTGCACTTATCACAATTCTCACAATTCTCCCCCTGTTTTGAACAGTCTGTTCCTCCATGAGCAGATTCTAAGCTTGTATGTACCATGATGGGGGGGCTGTAACTGGTACCCAGATTGGAACTAGTATTAGGGCTCTTATTCGGACTAGAGGATATACCAGATATACCTCGGCCAGAATTTAGCTCAGCAGTACCACTAGTTGGTGCATTATCATTTTCAGACTGTTGCCCTTCGTTATTAGAAGGCAATCCAGCTAAAGCAGAAAACCTGTTCTCCACAGGGAGAGGAACGGGGTTTGTTTGCGTCAAAGTTTTCTTCCCCTTGCTTTTTGCGTTTGAAACGTGCTCCATAATTTTAAAATATGACTTCAGAGAGGGGGGTGATTTTACTGGAGCTTGCACCTCCTTCTGCCCACACCGCCGGGGTTTGCCAGTGCCTTTTAAAGCTTTCTTTGTTTTTGGGAGACTGGAGCAACAACATTAGCTTCCCTAGGTGTCTGTTCCCAGGTCGCCCCTCCTTTACCACCTCTATCCTTCTTTCTTCCATCCCGGAGTGATCTCAGCTGGTACCGGCTTCTCACTTGACCCTTCGGTACTAATGATACGCTTTCTGTGACATACTCCAATAACGCTTGGACCGACCCCTGCTCACTTAAAGGGGCTGATAGAGTGGAAGTGATTTCCTCTCCTGTATTCTTTA
Organism: Triturus cristatus; assembly: GCF_964204655.1. Taxonomy (NCBI): domain Eukaryota; kingdom Metazoa; phylum Chordata; class Amphibia; order Caudata; family Salamandridae; genus Triturus; species Triturus cristatus. The sequence continues at coordinate 420,728,191 of NC_140591.1, forward strand.
CAATGTCGACAGAAGCAGCAATTCCTCTCCCCCTGCGGCTGGAATCATGGCCAAATTCAAAGGCAGTAGTGGAAAGCTCTTCCATCGACCTCTGCACACACAGGACCCGATTCCTGTATAATCTCTGTCCTCTCCCCCCTATTCCCGTTGGCTTGCCACCGTGGAAAAGTCGCTTGCGCGCTCTGTGTGCTCTAGGATATTGAAATGAACTTAGCTTCGTATCTGCTGCTGCCTCCACTGTTCTCCGCCGACACCACAACGCCTTTCCCCTCGCGTTGAAGTCCCGCTGCACTTCCTCTGTTGACCCGGAAGCCGATCGCCAAAATCATCGCTCTAGTCTTCCTCAGAAGCACAGCCACCCGTCGCCAGGCTCCATATCCTCTCTCTGCCACTGAGCTCATGGGAATTGGAGCACGGTACAGTACAGAAAAATTATATTTTAAATCATCGCGCTGTATTACCGATCTTCAGGGCTTCATGCCTTATGTGTTTCACGCAGTTTTTTTTCCGCTTGTGCCTTTGTCTGTCTCCTCTCCTCGGTCCGGGAGCCCAGCGACTGGCGTCAGCCCACCGCCATGTTTCCCCAACCTCCCGCCCCAATATTGTAATTCCGATCTGTAATGTCTTGATCCAGCACCAGGGCAGGAAAGCCCAGTCCCCGATTGTTGGCTGTCCTTCAAATGTTGCTCAAAACTTCACATTTACGATTCAGTGACAAAAGAACTTAACAACCCTCTGTCTAACTGCTGTCCCGTCTTCAAGTCCGTATACCAATGGAGTTGGTGTGCTTTTCATCCCAGACATACGGCCCTCCATCTTTTCTACTCTGGGTTGCATTTCCACGAGTTCTTTCCCTACTCCCTCCAGTTTCTTTACAATGGATGCCGATGCTTCCATTGTTTCTCTTTGACATTCAAGAGCACTTTATTACTTTCTTCAGTCTGAGCAAAAAAACCTGTTGATCTCTTTTACCTTGTTTTTTACCAGGATGTTGACCTGTTGGCATACAGCTATCACTTAGGGGCATATGTATGAAACTATTTTCCATTCGCAAAAGGTGCAAATCCCAAAATGTGTCTGTTTGCGAATGTTAAATGGACTTATTGAATGCATGAAAAGCATTCGCAGGCCAAACCTTGGTTGTCGCTAAAATAGCAATTCGTTAATTAGCAAACCAATTGCGAATCGCAAACAACGCGTATGGACCATTCGCAATTTGCGAATGCATTCAAATGTGCAATTTTGCACGTGCAAAATACCACCAGTTCAAATCAGGTGGTGACCTGGTGCAAGCTATTTAAACAGGCCTAGAGGGCCATAGAAAGTGTCACAATGGCGGCATTCTACTTCACAGCGAGGATTCAAGCAGTAGCACAGAGAAGGAGGAGGAGGCAAGAGCACATTTTTAGGACACGCGTCACATAGTTTGGGCAGATAGAGAATGAATTATATGATAAATATAGATTAAATTCAGCTATAATTTTAGACCTAATAACTGAACTGCATCCAGTGTAGCAGCATCCGACTCGCAGAACCAAGGCCATACCCACACATGTGTGGGTCCTATATTCACTGCACCTCCGAGTGTCAGGGAGTTACCAGGGGATAATAACAGCAGCAGGAGGGGATTCTCAAAGTTCTCTGTCCTGCTTTTTCAATGTGTTCCTGGACACTATGTTGCAGAGGATACACCAGTACATCAGATTTCCCATAACACCACAGGAATTGTAGCAAACTAAATTACATTTTTACCAGATAGCTTAATTCTCCCATGTAATTGGGTGCATTGATGGGACGCATGTAGCTTTATGTCCCCCTTCAGGCGGTGAGTATGTTTACAGGAATAGGAAATCATATCATTTATTGAACATCCAAGTCATATGCAATGGCTCACACATAATCACAGACATAGCGGCACGATATCCAGGTAGTATGCAAGATTAGTTCATCTTTAGACACAGTGGTATACATAAACGTCTCCTTGGGGGTGAATTTGGAGAAGGATATCTGCTAAGTAAATGCATGTGACATAGTCCTGCAAACTCTCTGGATATGGAGACACATTACAGAAAGTAATCTATTGCCTTTTCCCCTGTAGGTGACAGCGCATATGCTGTGCGCTCCTTCATTCTCACCCCACACCTAAATCCAACTACTCCAAGCAAGCAGAAGTACAATTCTGCACACAAGACTACAGGCAACGTGATAGAGAGCACCTTTGGATTACGAAAGTGTACTTTCTGCTGCCTACATAAAAGTGGAGGTGCACTGCAGTACAGGTATGCTGTAAAATTGTGGCCACTTGTGCCATGTTGCACAACATTGTGATTTCCAGAGGCATACCATATGACCTATCTGCTCCAGGCAAAGATGAGGAAGATGGGCCATGTAGGGCACGGCAACCTGGAGATGGATCAAGGGCAGCAGAGGGCCGACAACATCATGTGGAAATAACACAGAATTATTTTTAGGGTGAGTAATGATGAGACAATACACTTATTCGCCACTGTGTTTTATCCACCTTAATCTCAGGTAAACTGTATGCGCACAGCCATTATCATGTTACATGTATGATAATTTGCTCAACAATATAGGGTTTTCAAATAAATATGCACAACAGTCAGCACTGAGTATCACATGCAACAGGTTACCTCACCTATTGGCATGCATTGCTCAAATCCCTATCTACTTTTTATGGGCACACACAGCACTGGAACTTTCAGTATGTACACTGGCCTCCCTTGATGAGGCCTCAGACGCCGTACCTTGCCTCGAACTCTGCCGCTTGGTCTCAGTCCCTGGGGGAGTGATGCTGCTGAGGCTGGAGGCCTCCTCACTGTTCCCTGCACCCAGTACACTTGTCCCAGCTATTGTAGCTGTCTGTAATTGTTCCACAGCACTGGTGGCCTGCACCAATGCCCTGGCTACATCAGAACTGCAGTGGTCTATTACCACCTGCATGGCTCAGGCCATTGATTGCCCTGATGTAACCATCTAAATGGCCCAGTCGGTGGTGACTCTGTCTGCATTGGTAGGTATGCTCCCTCTGCTTGGTGTTACAGAGGCCTCTGATGGCTTCTGTCATGTCCCTGGGGTTTTCAGCATTTGCCTTATGGCCCACTGCCACTGTGTTTGGCGACTCCCTGATGCTGGTCTTAATATCCACCATGTTGTTTTTCAGAGCCACCAGTAGGGTTTGCATTGACTGCATATGTGTTAATTGCATGTTCTGCACCTTCACCATGGTGCCATGCAGGCTGGCAAATACAGAGGAGCTCTTTCCTACCTCAGAAGCACCATGTACTCTTGCTATGCATCTCCTGTGATAGGTGTTGTGGTGCTGCAAGTGGGACTGGTCACTTTGGGTCTGTACCTGCTCAACTGGCATTGAATGCAGCTCTTCCTGTGTGTCATCACCTTCTACCTCGAACTCCAGTAGTGGAAAAACAGTGTACCTGCGTGTGGTTGGTGCAGGTGTGTTGGCATTGTGGTGACTGTTTCTTCTTCCCCTACCTGTGCCTGGGTCTCCTCTGGCTCATGTGTTGATGTGTCATCAGCCTGTGGCGCTGGTGTATCTGTGAATGTAACAGAGCTTCAGTATGATGTGCGTGCAGCTTTGTGACATTGTGAGTTTAAATAAAAATGATTTTGATTTACCAAAACACGGTGTGGCCATTGTTCACTTGCATGTAGTACTCAACTGTGCCAATGCTGCTAGTATTTGTCAGCTCTTTTTGAATCTTGTGTACCTGACTAAATCTCCCATGATGCATTGCTGGGTGGTAGCCAAGAAGTGGACCGGAGTGGGATTTCAAAACATTTTGCTGGCCTTACTAAGAGTGCAGTTTGTTACTTTTAGGGGGCAAGTGTACTTAAGCATGCATCTTACCTCGGCTGGTGGTGGGAGCGGCTGAGGTGTCGATATCCATGACACCACTGATGGACTCAGGCTGTAGGGTCGACTCCACCAATTCCTCAAGGGGCGTTGACACAGGCTGGGTAGATAGTCCACCGCCAGTTTTCTTGGCGTCTGCAAACCTGCTTGTCACCTTCTCCTTTGTCCTTATCCATTAGTCATACCAGCGCTGGCTAATTTCTTTAATGGAGCTCTGTGTGACCACCCACTCTGCTGATTTTCCCCATAGATGTCCAGCCAGGTTTTTTTTTTCTCTGAGTCTGGTACATGGAGAGAGTTCTTACCAAACAATTTGTCGTGGCTTTTTCACTGAATTAAAATTGTCTTTTCCATCCTCGATCCTCCTTTTGCTGGGTAATTGTGCCTGCCTCTGCACTGTGGATGTGATCCTGAGTGATGAGCTCTTGTTCTCAGCCTCCTACACAACCTCAGACCCTCTGCAGCAGCATGGCAAGCCTCACTTCCTGGTTGTGAGGTCATCATGCTGCTCCAAAGGGCGACATTAGCAATTAGCAATTACATAATTGTGATTCGCTAATTGTGAACTTTGTAAATAGGTCATCGCTATTTGCAAATACAAATTTTTGGTAATTGCTAGTTTTTTAGATGCATCACATTTAACGATTAAGTATTTGCGATTCAGTAAAAATCGCAAATTGGTAATCACTAAATGTGATTTTCATACATGTAGTCCAAAGTGCACTGGATCAGATTTACTGCTGGGACCTAAGGGGTCGATCATCTTCTGCTGGCTATGCCTCCCACTCTGCTTAACCGTCCATTTCCCAATGTTAAAGCAGGTCATACTTAAACCAGCTTCCACCTCCATCTAGCAGTGAGCCCATCTTCCAATACTGATATTGAACCTCTGTGAGCACCTCTCACCAGCATTGCTGCAGCTCCAGTGGTCTCTGACAAGTCACACCCACCATCTTGGATCACTCTACAACAGAGATGGAGCCTCACTGAACACTGTTTCCATCCACACCACTGGCTTGCCACAGCTTCAGATGAAACCCACGCCTCACTTCTGGTGACTGTCCATGTATGTGCATGCCGGGCCGGTGAGCCCATCAGGCAATCACGCACCAGGAAATCACCGAAGCTAGTGCTCAGGCAAATGTGGTTTTCCAGAGGACACCCTGGCTCCACTCCCAGAAAGTAGTATTTTGAAGGAATGTGTTGCTTGTCTCACTTTATTTGAAAAAGTGACCCATGACAGACACTCTTAAATAATAGCATTTAGAAGTTTCACAGGTACTGCCACTCCATTGGGACCACAGTGTTTTCCACTGCACATGATTTTCTACTCTATAATTGAGGCCCTGATTACAATTACAAGTGGGACGGTGAGTTCCGATATGTGTGGTAACCCCGGGTGTAGCAAATATCTCTCAGTTTTCTAGCTCATAAAGTAACATTAGTATGTTAAATTTAGAGTTTTGGCCACAGTCCTTGTAGCCTGTATTAAGGAGTAATCTTCAGACAATATCTTAGCTTCACTTCTTTGTTTGGGTTCATCACAGTCTGCATTTTATATGCCTTTATAGGAGACTATATCCCAAGAAAGGTTGACATCTTAATTCAAGTAAGAGTGTTATTTAAACCAAGATGTAACCTCTATGACAAAGAATAACAATCTACTATTCTCTATTGAGGAATTGAAAGAAGTACTAGATTGTTGCCAGCATCCTCACTGCAAAACTTACCGACAAAGCCAATAGTCTGGGGCTTTTGTACTGTGGAAAGTATTTTTCAAATTTCACTAGTACTCATAGAACAGGGATAGCACAAATCAGTGTGACGTTCTGTCACAAACAGAATAGGTAGGGGTGTGGTCAGTGCTGATTCAAGATGTCCATGTAATAAGGCAGCCCCTCAACAGAGGACCACAAATTCTAGTAATATCTTCAAAATCAGTGTGATTCTCAATTCACTGACAAATGTGGTCCTAAGAATGCTGCAGGGATGCGAGAAGCAGAGAATTGCAGTTGAGCGGCGGAAGCTGGGAAGCCCAGCAGCCAATGCATGTCTTCGCACTGTGCACCATCCAGGGGTTCAATTTCTCAAATCACTGTGAGTCAGAGGAGGCACATATCTGGAGGCAGTGGCAGGGCCCAGAGGTCTTGTTATGCTGAATCCTGAGGTACCTCGGGTTCTGGGCATGATGTTCTGCTGGACAGAAGGTTGGCACACATTTTTTACCCTCGCCTGTGAAGGCAGGTGAGAGTCATGGGAGGCAAAAGTGACCAGAAATACCCATATATGAAAATAAGGTGGCCTGGGAGGTCACCTCAGAGCAACTACATGAAACACAACACCGCTGATGCCTGAAGTGGCGCCACGAAGTGAAGATACAGAACTTGTTTGTGGTGCCTGTCCCACTGACTCGATCTCCCTGGGTGGGCTCATATTTGTTAGCTATAATAAAGACAAAAAAACATCAAAGGCATGGCGCCTGTTGAGCAGGCAAGAGAGCGTTCTTGTAGGGCAAGGCCCGTTAAAACCTGGGCATCGGTGGTGTGACAATACGCAGAAAGGGCGCGAAGCAGATCACTCCTTGGTGTCGAGTTTGAAATAGCACAACCACACACCGTGAAAGGCCTGCATGCTGCATCGTTATGGTCTGGCTTGACAGTTCAGCCAATTATTCGAGCATCACTAGACAGGGGCTTTGCTTCCGCCCACATGTTGGAACCCAGGAGTACATGTTTTGATTGGGCAGAAGATGTGTGCTTCCATACAAAAAAAAGTGATTGCCTTCCACATTGCTGCAATCATTTTATGTATGTATCCATCTGCCTAAGCTTGAACTTTCGGGGCAAGCACATGACACTGGAATGCTATTAAAGTGTCTTAGACAACTAGATAATTTATGTTGTTTTCTCTGGCAGCAGCACTGATGGGAGGAGGGCAGTCATTAACCTACATGGATGTTTAGGCCTGCCCTAACAGTGCAACTGTCACCTGACCATTTAACCTACACCAGTATTATTTTACAGTTCTTTGCTTCCACACAAATACATATCTGTTCCCATGCTATTTACTTGTAATGCTTCACATTACCATATAACATACCTTTAAAGCCAGACCCATTGGCATTGCCAATGCTTGTTTTCCTTGCAGGGACGAAAGATACCCAACCCCTTTTCCCTTGTTATTTAAACACCACAACGACTGATGAGGTTAGGTAGGGGAAAGCTATTTAGGGGACTTTTGAGGATTCTTTTAATTGTGATTGTTTGGAGATGATTTACCCTGGGAGACACAAAGGGAAAAGTAGTGTGGATTTTCTGTTCCAGCATGATTATGGGCTACATATACATAGCTTTTATTCGGTCGCAAACAGCCCGATTCGCAGAATCGGGCCGATTGAGACAAAACATTGTTTTTCCTATGTACAAAACCCTATATTGTGATTCGGTAACCTATTACCAAATCGCAAAATTGGTTAGCGATTCGGTTTTAGGAAGGGGCATGTTGAGAGCGTCACTTTCTAATAGCGACTCGCAGTGCTATGTACGAATGTTTTGCGACCAAAATTCAGTTGCAAAACATTTACTTTTTAACACCCATTTTAATTTGGTACTAACTCGTTCGCGTACGGAAGGGGGTCACCAAGTTACCACTTCCCCTTTGTGAATGCATGAGAAAATGATTTTTAAGAACAGGCAGTGGGGACCACTGCCAGCTCTTAAAATATGAAAAGAATACATTTAATTTTTATTTTTTAAACGCACCCCGTTTTGGGTTGCATTTTGAAATAAACTCTGCTTTATTTAAAAGCAATTGCAGACATGGTGGTCTGTTGTCCCCAGCAGGCCACCATCCCTGTGTTTTTAGCGATTCCCTATGGGTCGCAAATTGCAACCTACCCCATGAATAATAATGAGGTAGGTCATTTTCGACCCACTGGGAATTGCAAACAGTGTTAAACACACTGTAGTACATAGCTGTTTGCGATTTCCTAATAGTGAATCACAACAATTCGCTATTAAGAAATCGCAAATCCAAAGCTACATATGTACATGTGGCCCATGGTGAGTTCTATAATTGACCGAATAGCTTTTACCTCGAATTTTCTATCATCAGCTGTGCCTGATATCTAGTAATTTCAATAACTCTCTGCTCAATTATTAATATGGTTCTCACTTTCGTGTTGCAGAATCCTTGTTTATCTTCATAGATCTCTTCAAGAGGTGTTTGAGAATTCGTTCTGCCGGTCTTTTCACTAGGTGCTCCCCAACACATTGTGATAGCGTTTTGGGGACTGTTGTTCGTCAATAAGGTTTGCCGAGTCTTTGTTAACATTGCGCTGTTCTTCCTTTCTCTTAAATCTCAAAAATAGCAATGCCTCGCTCTTTATCAAACAAAAGTTAGTACCTTTCTGTGGAATAAATAACTGAAAATTCCTTTTACTCAGGACTTTGTTCACATGATGCGCTATAAGATTTTTTTCATTTCGATGTCTCCAATATTGCTCTTGTCTTCTTCTATCTGCAGATTGTTCAGACGAGGATGCTTAGGAGTTCCACTGAGTACCGTGTCAGGTAGCTCCAGGTAACACTCGCGAAGACCCTAGGACTCACCAGCCAGAAAGTGACACGAGCAGGACAGGGCGCATGTTGTCTTCGGTAAAACCACAAGGCACGGCTAGTGTGTCTTGATGGGCGTGGCTTAAATAGCAGCCAGGTTCAAAATGGCTGCCCAAATTTAATGAATCTCGTGAGATCAAAAGGGTAGATGTTTCCACAAGATACCCTGTCGATAATTATCACAGCATAACAAACTCTGCCTCAATGTAATGTTATGGGGAAGGATGGGGTACAACAACATCAAAATGTTAGGGGCTAGAATGTGACAAGATTCCTCTTCTGTATATGAGGGGCATGGATGCCTCACAGTGGCATAAGGCAAAATTATAGGGTCCCCTTGCAGAATGTGATGTGAGACCCCGGCGTCTCCCAGATCAGAGATAGTCTTTGGTCGTGGGCTCAATGGTGGCATCCTCAAACGGTTAGGGCTCCCAATGCCGCAGGGCCCTGCATCTTGTCATGGGGACATGGGGTACCCTTTAACCCTTTACTGGGCATCTGTCTACTAGTGATATTAAATTAACAGTGTTGTTTATCTGTTTCGGAAAGCAGAGTTGCTTTCCCGAGTGTTTAACTGTTTCTCATTCCATGCCATTGCATGCATTCTGCTAAGCTGTGATGGCATGGCTTATGCGCTGATGATGCTCCCTCCAAAACAAGGAACCCTTGCCCCCACCCCCCCCCCCCCCCCCCCCACGCATCACAGGGGCTGCAGGGTCCTCCGTTACGCCCTGATTCCTCACACGTTTCCTCTTGTTGGTGAAGCCTCAGGTAGCTGGGGCTGATCATCACTGCTCAAACATCAGTGACAGTCTTAATCCACATCAGCACCTGAGCATGACAAGGTGTGAACAACCCATCCTATAACAGAAACACTAGCAAATTACGAGAGCACTCAAACTGCTGTACGATGGGCAAAGGTGGACATAAGCAGGCCAAGTTGCCCTTTGATATAAGGGCCTCTTCACAGAAGGCAATGACACACATATTGGACGAGGAATCGGGTCCTTGTCAGCCCAATTTGAGGGCGGGGCAAGTGAACCTAACACTTGTAGATTTCTAATGAAAATGAGAGGTAGTCTTCACTTCATTGACAGAAAATTCAATATGCTCACAATGAGGCTAGTTTATTTTTATTTTTATTTATTTATTTAACATTTTTTAGATAGCGCTAGCTTGACCCGTGGGTATCAGAGCGCTTTACATACACACAGTAAAGACAGAAGAAAATTGCATTACACAGTAGGAAGGCGGTAAGGAAGCAAAACAGAGATAAAAATACAACATGAAAAATAGGTAAACAGTGCAGGGGAGGGAGAGAAAACAAACGAAGGTGGCTAACACAGTCCGGTCACCAACTATCCTTGAATGTCAAGAGAGAGAGGGGTCCACTCGGATATTGAAGTCTAGTTGTCATGAAAAAGAAACTAAACCCTCATAATGTAATAATTAAGAAGATTAAAAGACACGTCTCCAGCATGGAGGATGTGATCAGCACTTTTACTGACAAGCAGTGACACTGGGGAAAACAGTATGAACATTTGTGCAAGAAATTAATGGAAAGCTAGATAGTACAATACTGTTATAGGTTACAGGAAATTGGTATATGCCACTAATGCAAGACTTGGTCCTCCCGGGCTAATTCTGCTTAATATCAAACAGAACAACTTCCCATAACCAGGGTTACAGGAATTATGAGATTTTGCAGCCACTGTGTTTTTCTCATATTCATTGATTTGCCACATTTCAAAATAGTCCATCATCTGCTGCATCATTTTCAAATTTTAACAAAAAAAGCTTTCTTGGTAGCACAGATGGCTCAAAATGTACTAAAACACAGCAACATGTGTGAAAGGTATTTTGCACAATTTTACTGGTCACCTTTCTACTGCATATTATATTTGGGTGTCAAACTGATACGATTGAGGTGAGCCCTTTGGCAAGATAGTGCTAACATATAAAAATTGTAACATTTATTAGGTAATAGTATCACAAAATGTGCTGCCTTACTCCGCGTGTTAGAACCGGCGGTCTCTAGTTGGCAGAGGTATACACTTCTGACAAATAGGGACCAACCAACTCTAGTCAGGGAAAGGGGATTACACACTCAGATAACCCCTGCTACCCCCTTGGTAGCTTGGCAGAGCAGACAGGCTTATCTCAGAGGCAGTGTGTTAAGCATTTATGACCACATACAGTAATAAAGTGAATACACTACAGATGGACACGACACAGAAGTTATTATAAAAATAGTATTTTTATATAAGGCTTAGCACAAGACCAAATAACGACAAAAATATACCACAGTCTTAATAAATACTCTTTGGAAGGGAAAATAATAGTTCAAGTAAGGTTTCTTCTTGGCAAATAGTTCTTTAGCAAAGTATTCTTCTGAGCACAGTTCTTTGGCAACAATGTAACCCCCACAGGAGTCACACGACGTCGAGTCTACAAGATTCCCAAGGTTCGGCGTCGACCGCGAGGAGCGCTACGTCGAGCCTGGAGTTGCAACAGACCCCACAAGTACAGTACCTTGAGAAACGAAGAAAACGATGATCCACGACGTCGAGATGTCGGCGTCGAGGTCGGCGTCGATCGTGCCTCGGAGTCGGGTCAATCCGCAGCGGCGTCGAGGGATGTCGGGCTGGAGCAGCGCTCACGGCGTCGAGAAGGGCGTCGAGTCGATGCGATCAGCAGCGGCGTCAGGACGGGGTCGCTTGGAGGTAGAGCCGATACTCACTCCTCACTGGCGTTGATACCGGCGTCGAGACGGGGTCACTTGGAGCCGGGGCCGATACCCACTGCTCACTGGCGTTGCTGCTGGCGTCGAGACTGCAGATTTTCCCTTGTGTACTGGAAACAACACTTTCCAGCAATTCAGCAATTCAGTTGATGGTGAAGTCCTTTGGCCCTGTGACTTCAACAGGAGACTGGCACTCTTCCAGTCCTTGGAGATTTTCTAGCAAGTGTTCAGAGAGTACACACCAAGTTCCTCTCTCCTTGTTCCTTGGCAAAAATAAAGAAGCAGCTTTCAGGTTCCTCCACAGCAAAACAGCACTCTGGCAGAAAGGGGAGGCAAGTCCTTAGATCAGCAGGCTTCTTGTCCTTGGTACAGGTTTCCTTGTCAGAAGTGATCCGAGTTCTTGGTTCAGGGGTCCTTCTCTTATACCCCTTTTTCCCTTTGTTCCCTTTGTCCAAGCAGGGCGATTCCCACCATCTCAGGTTTGTTGTGGGTGTTGCCAGGCAGAGGCACCTGGCCTATTCACTGAGCAGGGCAGAGTCCTCAGCCGCCCAGCAGGAGGCGGAGCCAGTATTGTCACTGGCAGGAGCAGGGCTATCAGTCGCCCAGCAGGAGGCGGAGCCAGTATTGTGTCAGGCAGGGCAGGCTACTCTTCCCTCACTCTACGTGTAAACGCCCCATTCACCCCACACTGACTCACTCAGACCTCTGGAGCCACCCAGCCCCTGACACACACACCAAACCAGCAGAGACCGGTAGATAGTTGGACAAGAAAATAGCCACTTTCTAAAAGTGCTATTTTCAAACATAGAATTTAAAAACCATCCATCCTACAGGGTGTGTTATTAAATTCTGAGTTCAGGGATACTAAACTCGACTTGCTACCATGCTCCCTGAGTCAGATAGATTATAATGGAGTTAATAATCAGTCTGTCCAGTCTGGCCTATTGGAGGCAGGTAGCCCTTCAATAGTGAAAAACGAAAATGGTTGTAATTCACTATTAGGTCATGCCACACACATCAGGGCATGACCTACCTTTTACCAACAATGCACCCTGCCCTAGGGCCTACCATAGAGGTGTCTGAAATGTGGCAAAGTGAAGGTTTAGAGACTGGCAAGTAGGTTTCCTTGCCAAGTCGACATGGCAGTCAGGGACTGCACGCAGGCGCTGCGGTGGCAGGCCTGAGACACATTTTGCACGCTGCTTCTGTGGGTGGCACAACCAGTGCTGCAAGCCCACCAGCAGCAGTTAACTTACACGCCCTTGGCACACGCAGTGCACTAGACTAGGGTCTGAACAGTAAGTCAACCAAGCCAATCATGGTAACACCAATCAATGTAACAATTTAACATAGGGAGCACTTGCACTGTGGCACTGATCAGCAGTGGCACAGTACCCAAAGCAATAATCCAGCAAAAACATCGTAAACAGAGGAGGCAAACAGAAAAAAATGGAGGAGAGACTCATGCCAATGATGCCAGGTCTAACACGTGTCCCCTCCAGCTGAAATGTGGGGAGAACTACCCTTCACCCAGGGAGTCCTCATCACTAAGGCGGAAAAATCTGGACAGACCATCAGCATTGGCGTGATCTGTACCAGGGCGGTGTTCCACCGTAAAGTCCATCCCCTGTAGGGAAATGGACCACCTCAACAGCTTTGGGTTCTCACCCCTCATCTGCATTAACCATCTGAGGGGCCTGTGGTCTGTCTGAACCCGGAAGTGAGTCCCAAACAGGTAGGGTCTTAGCTTCTTCAGCGCCCAGACCACAGCAAATGCCTCACGCTCTATCGCACTCCACCTTTGTTCCCTGGGAAGTAACCTCCGGCTGATGAAGGCTACAGGTAAGTCTCGGCCCTCCTCATTCATCTGTGCTAGAACAGCCCCCACACCATGCTCTGAAGCGTCTGTCTGGACAATTAATTCTTTTGAAAAGTCGGGTGCCTGGAGGACCGGTGCTGTACACATTGCAGTTTTCAGGGTGTCAAAGGCGTTCTGACAGGCGTCAGTCCAGATCACAAGTCTCGGCTGCTTCCTGGAAGTCAGCGAGGTCAAGGGGTGCACAATGTTGCCATACCCCTTGACAAACCTCCTGTAGTAACCCGTGAGACCCAAGAAGGCTCTCACCTGAGTCTGGGTTTTGGGCGGTTCCCAAGCCAGGATGGTATCTATCTTGGGTTGCAGGGGGGCCACCTTGCCGCTCCCTACTTGGTGCCCCAAGTACACCACTGAACCCTGCCCAATCTGGCACTTACTAGCCTTGATTGTGAGGCCTGCTCTGCGCAGGGCCAACAACACTTCCTGGAGGTGGCGCAAGTGTTCCTCCCAGCTGGCGCTGAACACTGCTATATCGTCCAGGTAGGCGGCGCTGAAATCTTCCAGCCCGGCCAATACCTGGTTAACCAACCTCTGGAATGTGGCAGGGGCATTCTTCATCCCAAAGGGCATCACACGGAACTGGTAGTGCCCATCTGGTGTGGAGAATGCAGACCTCTCTTTTGCCCCATCAGTCAAGGCGATCTGCCAGTACCCAGACGTTAGATCAAACGTACTAAGGTACCGGGCAGCCCCCAACCGATCGATGAGCTCATCAGCTCTGGGGATGGGGTGCGCGTCAGTCTTGGTGACCGAATTGAGTCCTCTGGAATCCACACAGAACCGAAGTTCTGGTGAAGCACCAGGCGCTGCAGCCTTTGGGACCAAGACCACTGGGCTGGCCCAAGGACTGCTAGAGGACTCAACCACCCCTAAGGCAAACATCTTGGAGACCTCCTCCTTGATGTATGCTCTGACCTTGTCAGTCACCCTGTAGGCCTTGTGCCTCACAGGAGTGCTGTCCCCGGTGTCCACATCATGGACACACCACTGAGTGACACCAGGGATTAAGGAGAACAGATCAGGGAATTGTACCAACAGGTGGCGACAATCTTGCTGCTGCTCAGGGGTCAGTGTGTCAGAGAGGACAACACCATCCACTGACCCATCTTTTTCTTTTGCACACAGGGGGTCAGGAAGAGGCTCACTCTCCTCCTCCATCCCAGCATCTGTGGCAAGGAGCATGCCCACTTCGGACCTTTCTAAGTGGGGCTTTAACCGGTTGACATGCAGGACCCTTAAGGGGTTCCTGGGAGATTTCAAGTCCACCAAGTAGGTGACATCGCTCTTCTTCTCCACAACCTCAAATGGTCCAGTCCACCTGTCCTTGAGCGCACAAGGTTCCACAGGGGCCATGACCCAAACTTTCTGACCAGGTTGAAGCTCAACCAGAGTAGCATTCTGATCGTACCACCGCTTCATCTCTTCCTGGCTGGCCTCCAGATTTGCCTGAGCAAGATCTCTGAAGCGCCGAGTCTGGTTCCTAAAGGCCAGCATGTAACTATATACATCCTGGGGAGGTTTCCTGGGAGATTGCTCCCAGCCTTCTTTGACCAGACTCAAAGGTCCTCTTACCGGGTGACCATACAAAAGCTCAAAGGGGCTGAACCCTAGAGACTTCTGTGGCACCTCACGGTAAGCAAACAGCAGGCATGGCAAGAGGACGTCCCATTTACGCCTCATTGGTTCTTCAAGACCCATGATCATGCCTTTTAGGGTCCGGTTGAATCTCTCAACCAGCCCATTACCTTGAGGGTGGTAAGGAGTGGTAAACTTGTAGGTTACCCCACACTCCTTCCACAGAGACTTCATATAATTCGAAATGAAGTTGGTGCCCCGGTCTGACACCACCTCTCTGGGGAACCCCATGCGGGAGAAAACACCCATCAGTGCCCGTCCCACCACGGGGGCCGTCACTGTTCGGAGAGGGATGGCTTCCGGGTACCGGGTGGCATGGTCCACCAAGACCAGGATAAACCTGTTGCCCATGGCTGTCTTGGGGTCCAGTGGCCCCACAATGTCAATTCCCACTCGCTCAAAGGGGGTACTGACGACGGGAAAAGGTTGGAGGGGAGCCTTCTGCTTCCGCCCGCTTTTCCCACTTGCCTGGCAAGTTTGACAGGTCCTACAATGGATATCTGAATCCCTTCTCATCTGGGGCCAATAAAAATGGGTGACAAGCCTGTCATAGGTCTTGTCCTGCCCCAGATGTCCAGCTAACGGAACGTCATGAGCCAGCACACGGGCTGACCCAGGTTCAGCAGCCTTAGGCTCGCTATACAGGAGGTCGTTCTCCCAGTAGACCCAATGTGATCCTGACTGATCACCTGTCGTTTGGGCTGAGGCCTGCTGCCTCATACCCACAAGAGAAGGGCACACTTTCTGTTCAGCACAAAATTCCTCCCTGGAGGGACCACCATCCTGCTGCCAATGGGTCAGCTCGGGCAGGTCTCCCAGTTCGGCCACTTGTTCTCCTGTCGGTTCCAGGGCGTCCCCCTCAGGGTCTGCTCCCTCCTGGACCGCGGGAACGATGGGGGACGGTTTCCCGCGCCCCCTGCCTCTTCTCTTCACGGTTGGGACCTGGGCCATACTTTCAGGCTCCGGGCCCCCATCAACACCCTTACTAACTGACATGGACCGGGTGGTCGCACACACCCACTCAGGCAGACCCAACATTTCCAGATGCGATTTTCTCTCCACCTTAGCCCAAGGGGAGTCCTCCAAATCATTGCCCAAGAGACAATCAACAGGCATGGCGGGCCTCACAGCAACCTGAAGAGTACCTGAGACCCCCCCCCACTCAAAGGGAACTTGAGCTACCTCACACTGACTCTGTGAGTTGTCAGCAGCTACAACGGGGTAGAATGCATGAGGGACCACCTGCTCTCTGGACACCAAGTGACACTTGACAGCTGTCACACTCGCTCCGGTGTCTCTGAGAGCTTCCACCCTATGGCCATTAATGGTCACCCACTGCCTATATTTCTTAGTGTTACTAGGCAGAGGGGTTGGAGGGACCATTTCCACGTCTCCTAAAGAGACCAGGGACATTTCTGCGGGACCCCACCCACCGGGGGCACCCATCTCCTCCCCTCCCAGGGCTACACTCGCTACCTGCCGAGGGGGTGCACGCGGCGGTGCATTCGAATCCTTCATGGGACACTGGGGATCATAATAACGGTGTCCCACCTGCTTACAGGCATAGCAGGTCATGGGGCCCCTGTGAACAGGTTTACCTGTCGGGGCCTCTGGCTTCTTTGCAGGGGGAGGCTGGGAACCCTTCCCTTGGTTCCCTTGGGGACTACTTTGGGGTCCTTTCTGAAACTCCCTCTGTTTACCCCTGTCCCCCCCACTCTTCTGCTGGGGACCCTGCCCACCTTTGGCTGAGTCTCCCACTGGACCCTTGTGGACCCTGGTACTGACCCAGCGGTCCGCCTCCTCAGCAAGTTTTCTAGGGTTAGATAGCTTGCTATCAACAAGGTGCTGGCGTAGCTCTGGAAAACAGTTATTAGACAAGTGCTCCCAAGCAAACAAATCATAAAGAGCATCATAACTATCAACCTTGCTACCCTTTATCCAACCATCCATGGTTCTGCAGAAAAAAGACACATATTCAACCCACGTAGTACCAGGCAACTTCTTACATTCTCTAAAGGTTTGTCTGTACTTTTCTGGAGTTAAGCCATATCTCAGCATTAAAGCATCTTTCATATGAGTATAAGACATCCTATCCTCCGCAGGAAGGCTCAACAAGGTATCTCTCCCTTCATTTGTAAAGCGGCTCCACAACCCCGTTCCCCAATCTTTCTCAGGGACCCGGTGGGCCAACAATGCTAACTCATACGCTTTAAACCATTGGCTAATATCTTCATTCTTACTGTAATCTTTGATCACATCTTTAGGAAAATAAAACCTACTTTCTGCAGGCACAGATGGAGTGCTGCCACCAGAGGGATTCAATTCTAAACTCTTAGTTTTAAGCTCCATCTCCCTCACCATCTTCTCACGTTCAAACGCTAATTTCTCTCTCTCAAAATCTAATCGTTTGCTCTCCATTTCAGCTTCTCTCTTGCTTCTCGCATTCTCTAATTCCAACTGCCCTCCTAATTTAAGTTTTGCCATTTCTAACTTGTACCCCCTCTCCTTCTCCCTGTCTTCTAATTCTTCGGGGGAAAGGCTCCTAGAGGACGCACTACTGCCTGGAGATGACACTGGCCCACCTGTGGGCTCTTCCTCTTCCTCTTCTTCTTCCTCTTCCGGTACCACCACCGGATCAGAGGGATTTCTGGCCTCTAACCAGGCCTTCAGTGCTTTGAGGAAGCCCTCTTTCTTTGAGACACCTGTGGTAGGAACTTTAAACTGCTTGCAAAATCCTTTTAGATCTTTTAGCGTGTAGGAATCTATCTTCTCCTTATCGAATTCCCCCACAACATTCTCCACAGGTGTAGCAGCTCCGGCATTCTCCATGGTCAAAACTGGCAGTGTTTAAGAAAATAAGCTCCAGGAAAGCGGAGAACAAAAATAGAATATCCTACCAAACAGACTGTGGCTGCGTTATGGTCTGCTTTCACTATGTAGCGTACACTAATCACTGCACATGAGTCATAAATGCAAAGATCAAATCCTCACCGCTGCCACCAATGTTAGAACCGGCGGTCTCTAGTTGGCAGAGGTATACACTTCTGACAAATAGGGACCAACCAACTCTAGTCAGGGAAAGGGGATTACACACTCAGATAACCCCTGCTACCCCCTTGGTAGCTTGGCAGAGCAGACAGGCTTATCTCAGAGGCAGTGTGTTAAGCATTTATGACCACATACAGTAATAAAGTGAATACACTACAGATGGACACGACACAGAAGTTATTATAAAAATAGTATTTTTATATAAGGCTTAGCACAAGACCAAATAACGACAAAAATATACCACAGTCTTAATAAATACTCTTTGGAAGGGAAAATAATAGTTCAAGTAAGGTTTCTTCTTGGCAAATAGTTCTTTAGCAAAGTATTCTTCTGAGCACAGTTCTTTGGCAACAATGTAACCCCCACAGGAGTCACACGACGTCGAGTCTACAAGATTCCCAAGGTTCGGCGTCGACCGCGAGGAGCGCTACGTCGAGCCTGGAGTTGCAAAAGACCCCACAAGTACAGTACCTTGAGAAACGAAGAAAACGATGATCCACGACGTCGAGATGTCGGCGTCGAGGTCGGCGTCGATCGTGCCTCGGAGTCGGGTCAATCCGCAGCGGCGTCGAGGGATGTCGGGCTGGAGCAGCGCTCACGGCGTCGAGAAGGGCGTCGAGTCGATGCGATCAGCAGCGGCGTCAGGACGGGGTCGCTTGGAGGTAGAGCCGATACTCACTCCTCACTGGCGTTGATACCGGCGTCGAGACGGGGTCACTTGGAGCCGGGGCCGATACCCACTGCTCACTGGCGTTGCTGCTGGCGTCGAGACTGCAGATTTTCCCTTGTGTACTGGAAACAACACTTTCCAGCAATTCAGCAATTCAGTAGATGGTGAAGTCCTTTGGCCCTGTGACTTTAACAGGAGACTGGCACTCTTCCAGTCCTTGGAGATTTTCTAGCAAGTGTTCAGAGAGTACACACCAAGTTCCTCTCTCCTTGTTCCTTGGCAAAAATAAAGAAGCAGCTTTCAGGTTCCTCCACAGCAAAACAGCACTCTGGCAGAAAGGGGAGGCAAGTCCTTAGATCAGCAGGCTTCTTGTCCTTGGTACAGGTTTCCTTGTCAGAAGTGATCCGAGTTCTTGGTTCAGGGGTCCTTCTCTTATACCCCTTTTTCCCTTTGTTCCCTTTGTCCAAGCAGGGCGATTCCCACCATCTCAGGTTTGTTGTGGGTGTTGCCAGGCAGAGGCACCTGGCCTATTCACTGAGCAGGGCAGAGTCCTCAGCCGCCCAGCAGGAGGCGGAGCCAGTATTGTCACTGGCAGGAGCAGGGCTATCAGTCGCCCAGCAGGAGGCGGAGCCAGTATTGTGTCAGGCAGGGCAGGCTACTCTTCCCTCACTCTATGTGTAAACGCCCCATTCACCCCACACTGACTCACTCAGACCTCTGGAGCCACCCAGCCCCTGACACACACACCAAACCAGCAGAGACCGGTAGATAGTTGGACAAGAAAATAGCCACTTTCTAAAAGTGCTATTTTCAAACATAGAATTTAAAAACCATCCATCCTACAGGGTGTGTTATTAAATTCTGAGTTCAGGGATACTAAACTCGACTTGCTACCATGCTCCCTGAGTCAGATAGATTATAATGGAGTTAATAATCAGTCTGCCCAGTCTGGCCTATTGGAGGCAGGTAGCCCTTCAATAGTGAAAAACGAAAATGGTTGTAATTCACTATTAGGTCATGCCACACACATCAGGGCATGACCTACCTTTTACCAACAATGCACCCTGCCCTAGGGCCTACCATAGAGGTGTCTGAAATGTGGCAAAGTGAAGGTTTAGAGACTGGCAAGTAGGTTTCCTTGCCAAGTCGACATGGCAGTCAGGGACTGCACGCAGGCGCTGCGGTGGCAGGCCTGAGACACATTTTGCACGCTGCTTCTGTGGGTGGCACAACCAGTGCTGCAAGCCCACCAGCAGCAGTTAACTTACACGCCCTTGGCACACGCAGTGCACTAGACTAGGGTCTGAACAGTAAGTCAACCAAGCCAATCATGGTAACACCAATCAATGTAACAATTTAACATAGGGAGCACTTGCACTGTGGCACTGATCAGCAGTGGCACAGTGCCCAAAGCAATAATCCAGCAAAAACATCGTAAACAGAGGAGGCAAACAGAAAAAAATGGAGGAGAGACTCATGCCAATGATGCCAGGTCTAACACCGCGTAATTTGCCTCTTCCTGCCTCATAATTTAGTCGACACTCCGGCATAATTTGGTCCTTTGCTGACGCATAATTCTAGTGGCCTGCCCATAACATACGGATGCTTTTTGGAGTTATGCACCAAATAAATCCTGAGTTACCTACTTTTGTGGTGTTTTTTTAAATGCGAAAAAGGCATTCAATACACTATAACAGTCTTTCATAGGGAAAATACTACCCACACTTGGCCTTGGAATCTATCTCCGTGACTTAATTAAAATTCTATATGCTGACCCAAACGTCAGGATAAGAACATATAATAACCAACTTTCCACACCCTTTGCTTTAGGCAGAGGCATAAACAAGCTTGCTGCTATAGCCACCAACTATTTGCAGTGGTTTTGGAACCTTTGTCAGGCTAACTTCATGGGCACCACTCACAAAGAGGGGTAATACCTACAAGCAAGGGACTTACAGTGCCAATGTATGCTAACATCATGTTATGTTTTATAAAAAACCAAGACTCTGTCCTGTCACTAGTAATAAGAGAGATTTTACGATACAGAGCGTAGTCTGAAATATAGAACAACAAGAATAAGACAAAAATTCTCTAATTAACCAACTTTATGAGGCTAGTAGACACTGAATACCCTTTACACTGAAGAGAATCATTGGTTTGTGTTTTTAGGTGTCAAAATGCAATGAACAAAATTAACATCCAACTTACTCGCAGCAATCCATGGCAAGTAGAAGTGCTCTACTTAACATTACTCTATTCAAGTACTTAATTATATGTATTTGCAAACATTCCCATTCCACTAACGTAATCATTTTTTACTACACATAAACAAGCTCTCACTAGGTTAATGTGAGCAAACCAGAAGGCCGGGCTAAGATGGGAAACACTGATGATAGCGCTGTAGCGTTGCGGGCCCTTTTGATCACACATACATATCTCTGAATCATGGTAGACTTGATTAAATTCCTCACTCACATCAATATTTTATAAGAATGGTTAGAAATCTTATACCACCTAAATGCATCACAATTACCTTTTGATTGATACACATTGAATTAGCAACTGAAACATGTTGCACTATGAACCTATATTACTTAATGTATATGTTTCCATCTATCCTACAGTTTATCTGCATGCTTTTAAATGCAGTAGCTATTTCTTCTCATGATTTCTCTCATTTCTTCAATGTATAGTTAGCACAATTGGTGCACGTTTGTTATTTTTCTTTCAAATGTGTCATAGCCAGTTTTATGTGTCAGTAAAAAGGCTCATCAGTTTATCTGCTTCATCAATACCCTTTGCAAAAGATGGATTTGCAGGACCAGACCCAGAACATTTCTTCCGGGTTGCTCAGGGTCAACATGCATTAGTGTGGTATTTTCCTCCCCACGCATCCTTATATAATCACTGAGCCCAACATAATTGATGAAGACACACTACAAACAAACTAGATGATGTTCATGAGTTTGTATTGATATGCTTGCTTCCACAAAGGGGCCGGGTTCATGTCAAAATCATAATATACACTCACCCATAGGCCAACGGTTAGCTATTCAAGCCCTGTTCTTGAGAACGGAAAAGATGGTTATGGAACCACTACTAACATACAAAATGACAGACATGGTGAATACCTACTAGGATAATATATCATCTCATTAGATCAATTAAAAGTTCAAGGACCAACCAACCTACTAGGTACCTTTATATTGTTTCAATTGCATCATGCAGTTCAAAAATTATGTGCTGTATTCCTCAGAGAACTTCAAGAGTTCAGTATGCTTACCAAAACCATTTCTTTTGAGCTCCACTGAGGCCTTATATCAAAACTATATAAACTGGTCAACAAGACTAAGGCTGTTACTGGCCAAACAAGAGATGGCGCTACAGTGGATAAAGAGCCCTGTCCCATCGATAAATAATTGGCAGAAACGTGTAGCTTTCCGCAACTTAAAGGTAAAAACATTTGCTGCAACACAGCCTGCCCAAACTAAACCCAGAGATATCTGTGCCCCTGTGAGAACAGAGCAAAGCAAACACAAGGAGATGATAGACGGAGTGCTGAAACTTTTCAGACACTCACCCCCAGTCACAGATCTAGGTTGAATCCATCATCTTTCTTCAGCTCACTCCGCCACCCCAGGTCAGACACAGCCATATGCAAATCAGTCTTGACTCTGTGCCTCATGGGTACAGTCCAGCCCGAATTGACAAGCCATGTCTTCCCTGGACCGGAAACAAGCATCCTGGGACCGGTTTCAGGTTAACAGACCTCATCAGCCAGGCTAGGTTGAATCCAGTGGCAAAGTGAGCAAGGGGCCCACGTCTGGGCATTACCTGCCAACTTTAGTGCGAACAAAGCAAACACAAGGAGATGATGGACGGAGCACTGAAACTGCTCAGACACTCACCCCCAGTCACAGATCTGGGTTGAATCCATCATCGTTCTTTAGCTAACTCCGCTACCCCAGTTCAACACAGCCATATGCAAATCAGTCTTGACCCTGTGCATCATGGGTACAGTTCATACTTGAATTCACAAATGGAACTAGAGATAATGTAAATAATCCTGGTGTATGTCCAAAGGAATATATATTGTAATGTAAAGCTTTGTTGTCATAGTTACAATGTCAGCTGACCCTGTTCCGAGTAGTGCAATATGAGACTTGTATTCGAATCATTTTTTTACGATCTCATTTTCTTTAGTAGTTGCATTCCTTTCTATATTTAAGGGTTTAACGAAAATTCTAAATACCGTGGGCCTTATTTATGAGGCCTTGCGACAGTTTTGCGTCTTCATTGCGTCACTTTTTGTGATGCATCGACAGCGTAAAACTTGCCTCCTGTTGCGCCCTATTTACAAAGTGACGCATCTAAGCAGATGCGTCACTTTGTAAACCCCTGCACTACATCATACCTACGTCAGGTATAATGTATGCAGGGTGGGCGTTCCCACGTAAGTAAGCCTCGTAGAAGTGACGCAGTGAAATCTACGAGATTTCACTGCGCCCCTTCTAGGGTGCAAATGCGTCAATATCTTACGCCTGCCTCACAGCAGGCGTAAGACTGTTGCAGGCCCTTTCACATGGGGCTTGCACCATGTGAAAGGACACATTGCTGGAGTTGCGTCACTATGTACACACTCCAGCAATGCGTCACTTTTGTGCCTAAAGATACGTCAGAAATACTGACGTATCTGTAACTCCTTGCGACATGATTCATCATACAGTAAATATGACGGACCCATCATGTCGCAAGGAGGGCGCACTGAGAAGTGACGCATCGCTGCTTTCACGCAGTGATGCGTCACTTCTCATAAATGAAGCCCTGTGTTACTAATACTTGAAAACCAATAAATAAATAATAATAATGAATAAAAAACAAAACAGGTACATTGTGGGCAGCAGCAGACCAAACACCCCTCACACACAGCAGAAGAAGAACAGGGGCAAAAGCAGTGCATTACTCCTCATACGTACACACTTACACAAACACACACACACAGACAGAACAGGTACAGCATGTGACGTTAATGTACAGGATTTCATCATATAGTGCAACTGGCAGCCCCTCCATACACACACGACACACACTGCACAGGTTAAAAAGGCAGCTGGATTACAGGCTTCCTTAAGCATCTGTATATACAGCACAGTAGCTGCAGTGCAAACTTTCTTCATTTACATCCTACACCCTTGTACAACAATACGAACAGCAGTAGTGCAAATCTTCCTTGAACTGGGGAAAATAGCAGTAAAAGCAACAGAAATGCACACACACACACAATATTGACTGATGCAGTGCAACTTAGGAGAACACAAACACCATTGAACACACATAGCAAAGCAACATCAATCAAGACTTTTGGCGTGATTACGATCTTGGTGGTTGGGATACTCCATCACAAACGTGACGGATATCCCATCTGCCATATTTATTACAAGTTCCATAGGATATAATGGAATTGGAATATGGGGATGGGATATTCGTCCCATTTGCGACGGAGAATCCCATCCTCAAAGATCGTAATCAGGCTCTTTGTCACATATACAACAAACATAGCATACAAAGTATCACAACACATAGAAAAAAGCTGTTGTGGTGTATATACACCAAACTCATGCCACAGCAAGAGAAGCAGAGTAACACCCAATATATAGGACCAGCCCGCTTGGGAGTCCTTGAGGAATAGATCGATAATTAATACAGATATGATATTTAACCATGTATACAAAACACAGTGCCTGAATGTATCAAATGTGGTGTTGCACATAAAACACGTGCACGGAGACCTTTTTACACAAAATCATAGACTTTTATTCTTTATTCTTGTTTGTCACAATCTTTGTTACATTGCTCAGCCACAGATTGAACAGTGAATACTTTTTTTCCAGAAAGCTGTGAGGCTTCTCCAGAATGGGTGTGGATGATAGGCTTTATCTGGTCCAAAATGGTGAATTCTTGTTGTCCCAAGTCTCATGGACAAAGTCCTTAAGAAAAGGATATACATGGGATATTTCAGTGAGACTGGCCCTTACCAGTTTGTTAAAAGCTGGAGTTGATTGTATCAAAGTGTTTATTGCCTTACAGTACGTGTAATTTGAGTAGCAGAATGTTCCTGTATAAATCTCCAACTATGATAGGTTAGCCATGCCTGAACTGTAACGTGGTAACAGCATTCAACTGCACAGCACAGGTACACAAGAACAATAGCAGTGCAAGATGTGCTTGTTTGTGCAGGCAGATACAGGCAGCCACAGGAAAAACTACTCTGGAAAATCGAGTACTGAAATGGCCGCTGCAAGGTCGAGCCTCAAAGAGGGTCCCGGGCTTAGGATCCCTTTTAAATATAAATTCCTGCTGAATCTGACTTTCGATGCACAACTACAGTGCTGAATCGCCCACCAACCTCTCCGCAATCTACCAAAAAACCTGGGGCAAGAGAAGCACCCGTTTTCAATGAACCCCGGACTGTTCCCCCTTCATGACGCCCATCACAACCAGGAATTGAGCAGTGTTTGGGATGAGATCCAGAGGTCCACCAAAACAGCGGTAAGTGATTGCCATCCGCTTTAGTCGTTTCACAGAGTGGGTCTCTCTGTCACTGTGTTAAAATGGTTCTCCTCCTTCCTTCATAACAGATCTCAATGCATCCTAATCAACCATGCCCTCTCCGATGAGTCGCCAGTGTCACTAGGCCTACCTCAAGATTCTTCTCTTTCCCCAACATTGCTTTAACCTATACATGGAGCCATTAACAGAGTTTTTTTAACTCGCCCACATTTCCTACCAGATGTATGCTGATGGCACTCAACTTTACCTAAAAATTGCTTCTTGAAGACATCAACATCCTCAACAACACTTTAACTAAAACGCAACATTGGCTGACCACCTCAAACTCAATGCTCTTAAGACAGAATTCTTATTGATCTCACCATCCGCAAGCACCCCTGGGATCAAGGATTGGCTGTCACATCTTACTGCCTTGAACTGTACCCCATACATCATTGACTCTACGAAATCCCTAGGTATAATCTTGGTCAATGTCTTCTCCATAAAAAAGCATGTCAGTGCCGCCACCAGAGGAGCCAACCTTCAATTCCATGCACTAAGGAAACTAAAACCATTCCTTCCCCTGGCAGACCTCAAAACAGCATTCCAAGCTCTTACTTTCTCAAAATTTGACTATGGTAGAGCTACCCTTGTGGGCTTTCCTAAAATAATACTTGCACTGTTAAAAGCCACTCTGCATGCAGCAGCTAGGCTTATCACCAGATCAAAGAGAATGGATCACATCACCCTGGACCTCCAAGCTCTGAAATGGCTACCCTGTGAGGCAAGGATCCATCTAAAAATTGCATGTATGACCCATAAAGCATGGCATCACAATACCCCTTCATAATTGATCTAGACACTGAACCTATCAGGTGGAAACAGATCCTCCAGAAGCACAAGGTCTCTACTTCTTAAACTACAAACATTCCACAAAAAGAAAACCTACAATAGATCCTTCTCCCAATTCTCCCCCAAAATCTGGACTCTCTCCCTCCCCAGATCAGATGCAACCCGCCTACATCCTTTTTTAAGGAAGAAGTAAAAATTCTACTACTCAACAATCCCTCTCATACTAAGGACAGACCTGGAGCGACTCCTTCCTGTTGGCCTGGTGCTGCTATCTGCTCATCAGAATGAGACCGCCATTGTCTGTGTCCTTTTTTGGAGAATGGCAGTCTCATTCTGATGCAGAGCGACACAGGAGCCGAGTGACACTAGAACGTTTCCTGGATACAGGAGGGATCAGTTCCAACCCCCAAAAAATATATACTGTGGTACAATCAACATACAGTGTCACTTTAAATTTCATCGATTCTTTGATCAATATACCTAAATAATATGCCCTGAGGAAGTACACGGAAGTTAGACGAAACACGTTGGTTGGCTGTTTAGCTGTTTTTAACTAAACTTATGAAGTAAAGAATAAAGCAACTTTGTGGTACAAACCTTGGATGGATTGAGTCACTTTGGAATCTGGAACTGGTGGGGCAATCCACATTTGCGACTAAGTCTAAACATTATTCAGGTCCTGCGTATCATTCTCTTGGTCACTTCTAAAGCTCCGGTGCTGCTAGGGAATTCTTCCAGAAGACCAAGTCACAGATGGCTGTTTAAACGGAGCTTGACCAATCACTCTTGCAATAGCTCCAGCAAAGTCCTGTTCGACCCACTCCCAACCAGTCAGCTGGTTCTTTTATCTTTTATCCTTTATATCTCTGGGATTGAAAAAGGCCAGAATAGACTGACCCTTCAGATTCCCTTGAAGTCCCTGGATACAATTTGGCGATAGTCAAAATTGTACAACATCATTTTCGCAGCATATTTGAAAAAATCCATACTGAGCACTTAGTTAGATTGTTAATCTTTCAGTGTTGAGCAAATGATCCCAGTAGCCATTTACTAACCTGACATGAAAAAAAGACTTTTAATGACAAGTAAGCTTTTACTTAGGAAATAGCTATCACAGCCTGTTCATGGATTAATATTAGGAATGTCATACTTTTGTATATTATATACCAAGACCTTCCAAGCATCAATTGGTGGAAGTTGCTATTGTCAAAAAAAGTAAGCTTTTATGCATATAAAAATTGCTTTCAGAGTATATTGAGTCAGTATTTGAGTGTATTACCTGCATTTCTTCCAGAATATTGCCTAAGTATCAATCCTATAACCCAACATCTTAGATTTCAAAGGTGGTAGAAAAGCTGTTTGCCTTCTTTTCTTTGAATATTCCTGAGGAAGGATTTTTTCCCACTTGTATTTTTGCAAAAGTCCTTTGGCACTTTGTGTATAAAATGAGTTGCAGTAAAATAGCAAAAATATTATACATAACCTTGAAAATAGACCAGGCAGCATTTTATAAAATAGGCAACCCTCAAAACTTTATATTTGAAACAACTATACTAAGTCTATGCTGAATTTGTGGAAAAGAAGAAAATGAATAGTACCTCGGAAAGTAATTGCCCTTGTTTCTCCTTACTTGAATTAGTATTGGCCAAGCAAGGTTACAGAATAAGAAGTTTGCCTTTAATAAAAAGAGACAGCCTTCAATATTTTCGTCTCTCCTGAAGAGTGCCGGTTCATCACTATTTAATTAGAAGGACAGATACTGCACTAGGAAAGCACTCCAAATAACCAAAAAGAAAATTCCTTTAAGCGAGAGACAACTAGTCTTTCCACCAGAGGCCATCTCTTAGGAACTGCCGCCTTCGCATACGTTGACAGGCAGATTAACTGAGCACCCTCGTGATCCTCAGCATTTGCTCTCCACTTCACCAAAAATGACGGATACCAGCTGAAAAGTTTCAGGAATCAAAGCAGTAAGCCATCACTGAGAGCAAGCATCCCACGTCGGACAAGAATCATCGCTGGAGCAGGCAAGCAGTGGAGCCTATAGAACATCGGCCATCTTGGTTCGCCCATTCAAACGTCTCGCTCATGGGTAGAGTCTGAGTCTGTCGATCCCAATACTGGGAACCTTCATACATAGAAAGCAGCACCACTATCACCTAATTATATACCCTAATGCGACTTGGAAATCCTGTTAGGATATCAAGAACACCAAGCATGGTTACCCCATGTGGTACAATTATCAAAATCGGTCCCTTAAGTAATGAAGGAAGTATCAGGCACATATTGGCTGGGTATGTGCCACTAGTAAATGGGAACTTCCAAAGATTATTAGAGAAATGTACACCTCTGTAGGTTGTGATACCTTGGGTCACAGGCGGTTAAAATGCACCTTAAAGCAAACAATTAGGTTGAGAGTACCGGTGAGGGGAAAGCCATGCTGGAGACTAAGAAAAAGCAGAAAGCAAAATCAAAAACAAGGACTGGCTCTCCATCAACACAGAAGTCCAGCAGGGGTGGATATAATCTGAGGAACCTTGATAAAATCAAAGGGACAAATCCCTTTCAGTATCTTGAGAACCATTCCTCATATTCTTTTCAGGACTCCTGGGACAGTAAAAGGGCAGGAATTAGTAGATGAGCTAAGTAGCGAAGAAAAGATGAGTACGTCAAGGAGAAAAGTAAATGAGGACCTTGTGCTGAAGTTAGTGTAAAGAAAGTAGTGAAAGGTTTGGACTCAAAGACTCACTTTAAGAAAAAGAAAGTGGGTTGTCTAGCAAAAACAACATGCCCAGAAAACTACGTAAATCTTGAAACATGCTGCACATGATGGACATTTAATACTGGTAACACTGCTCCGTCTCTGGGAAGAGTCAGACTGCAAGCAGCATGAATGGAATCCATCCTTGGATTCCATTGAGGCTGCGTGTGCACATGTGCATACGCAAGCTACAATGACAACAAGACCAATGACGTCAAGCTCAGCTGGTGCTAGTTTACAAGCTAAAAGAGCTCCATCGTCATAATGAATGGCTGCTTTTCCTTCCATGGCTTCAACATCTGCATTCCTTGAAGGTTCATGTCAACTCCAACATCTAGGAGAAAGTAACAGTGACGAGATTGCATCACTGTGTAATGAGCAAGTTTCTGTTACACCGCTTTAGAAATAACATGAAGAAAATTCATGAAGGGACAGCTTGCACTTTTAAAAACACTTTATTGCACTTTTTATATACAGCTGCAATAGTTAAAAAAACAAATCTAATATCTTGGGTTCTTTAATTTATCGCTGCACAGATAGCCTTACTTATATTCACAAATAAATTAATCAGATATACCTTTATTATAATTCTGGGGATGTCATGACTAGTATGACTTTTCTCTTCTATGTAGTTCACTCCTTAAGTTACACGAGCTTGTCAACCCATAGTGAAGAGTTCAGAAAGAACAGTGTAAAAGTGAGAACAGTAAGTCTCATCTCTAGGGGCTCTCAGTATGGGCACATCAGGCCAGGAAGAGATGCTTAGCAGCCACTGACGAAAGGATGCCACAGTACACTGCCATCTACAACATAACTTGTGGGACTGACAGTACTTCCATTGACTTGACTGGCCGTACACCAGTCCCACCCTACAGCAGCCCACAACCAGCGCCGCGTGCAGGACAAGAACAGATAGCTGTAGGTGACACACCACGTTCGCCTTCCACTTTTATTGTGTTAGAAAGACTTTATTGAGTTTAATATATACTAAATATCAAACAAATGCAAAAACAATATTAATATATCAAAATAAATATGTAGTATTAGATATCTATAACAGGAACCATAAAAAGGCTTTATACATTTTGAGAAGGGGAGAGGAAAGGAAGGTAAGGGAGAGGGAGGAAGGGGAGGCATAGGAAAGACCATAATATAAGTCATCCATATTGACAATAATGACAACAAGTTACCTCAAGAACAATTCATATAATGAACAATATGCATCATAACACATCTAATGAATTAAGATATAAAAGAGATACATTTCACGGAGGACGAAAGTTCTCAAAAGATATAGATAAAATATTTAGTTTATCACTACTACTTTTGCTAAGATATGTAGTAAGTGGTAACCATAATAATTGCACGTTATGAATAGATGAGCTTTGTGTGGCATACATAGTATCTAACTTATGATGAGAGATCACCGAGTCCCACCACAATTTGTCTGATAGCTTATCTGAAGATTTCCAGTTTAAACTGATCAGATTGAAGGCAATTGCTAATAGAATGTCTAATAACTTAGGGACAGTAGGAATAATTAAATTGGATAAGGAGCCTAAAAAAGGTATATAATATTAAAAAGGCAATCATAGTTACTTTTTAAATATGCTACTTCTGTTTTTTAAGCATACCTTTGTTTTACCCTGCAGTGCCACAAATGCATGGCATTGGGCACAGTTATAATGGATTGCACTGATGGCACAAGGCAACAGGTGGCACCACACTACTCACTCCAGTTGGATTTGAGGGCAAAATGAAAAGCTCATGCAATTGGGCTGGGCATGTATATATTTAACAGTCGCTTAGCCAAGCCCAATCTGAAGATGGCTTCAATTATGTCATTATTATCTCTTGCTCAAATTAGCACATTTTAGGTCTCGCCTAGGTAGCACGCATGCGCTGTCTCTCCGAGCCATAAAGTAATACATATGTTGAGTGAAACTCCACCTATTGGCAGCTAATATGTCCTGCTGCTCGCCATTTTTTTAAACTTTGGCACACCTTTTTTTAGCTGGGTTTTTACTGGCTGTTCATCGGATACTGACTTCCGTTTAGGCCGGAAGCAGCAGTGCCTAAGTACTGTTTTCATCCGATTTTCTGCTTGATGTGTGTTACAGGGGAACTTTGTTTTATGTTTTTGGCAGCCCTGTTACAAATGCTTTCACTTTTGTGCGGCCGATCTTGCCTTTTTTTCCTACTGCAGGCAGGATGACGTACGCATCCAGGACAATGGTGGACGCATGTTTAATTTACATTCCTTCGTTCGCATTATTTTTTGGGAGGGGGTCTGTCGTGGGCTTATGTATCAGCACTGCGCCCACTGTGCAGACGCCGTGCTTGTTTTTGTTATTGTTTCCTGCTTGTGTTTTTAGTGCTTGTTCAGATTCTGCGCCTGTTGCTGCTCATGTCTACGGTTAGTGTTGAGCTTTGGCGGATGGCTCCTCTCCCAGTTCACTTAATCTCCTCGTAGCCGCCTCCCGCCTGTCGCTGTTTATTTTCTCTATTGCTATAGTCGTGGTCGCGCCACCCCCCGCACATAGGGATATATTTCTACTTCTTTATTAAAAGCAGTTATCTCAAATTTTTTGCGCGCGGGAGGATTGCATTATGGGTTCCTTGGAGCCCCTAACCATATATAAGGTCAGCTGGGGACCCCCAATGCCCCTGTATGCACTGTGCTCAAGGAGGCGAATCGTTCAACATCCCAAGCCTTTGTGCTACCTATAAGCCCTCTGCTGGTGCTTGGCAGGGTCTGGCAGGATTGGCGGCGATGACAGGCAGGGAAGAAAGGCTTCCAGGCGCTTAGTTACACTCGATTCAGCACCGAAAAACGCCGTCTCCGGAGCCCCCACCCATTGTAATCCCTCCACTCCCTTCGGTCGCAGCCATTCGCTAAATTGGAGCCAGAAAAAATATTATACTTTTCCTTAAAAAAAAAAATCCAAAATAATCTGCTCCCTGACAGCCTCCTTGCATGCCCGCAGCCAGACGAAGGCAAAAACCAAAGGAATGCGACCCGGCCAGCAACAAGACATTCCAGCCAAAAAGCCCACGGCCGGCTGGACCAGCAAAGCCCAGTGCCGTCGGCTGCCTGGAAAACGAGGACAGAACCGTGAGTGATGGCAGGGGAGTGGAACAACAGTGCTGTCTTTGGGAAGAAGGACTTATAATTGGATGAGAGTGGAACTTGGAATTTTGTTATTTGTGCTGAAGGTCGGATGTTGCTAGCTCGCAGTCTTAGCTCATGATCCCAAGTCCGAACATTGTGGACATGTGTAGTAGGACAGCCCTGTTTCTCGGACATATGGAACCTGGAGCAGTTTCAGAAAAATATATTAGTCTTCTTTGTGCTTACAACTCCCTCACAGCTGAGAAATGCTGTGCTCTCACACGGTCTTTCAGGACCTAGACATTCTTCTCAGGACTCTCCCACAGCAGAGACACCCCCCTACTCTCAGGGCCTCGCAGAACTGAGAAATCCCTTCAGCACTTTCACACAACTGAAGTATTCTCAGGGCCTCAGAGATAAAGCACTAACCTCCTGTGTGCTCTAACAACTCCCTCATAGCTGAAACATGCTCTGAACTCTCAGACATTAGACATCACCTCGTGAGCTCTCTCAGAGGTGGGACATTCTCCCCTGCACAGAAGTGTCAATATATTTATTTTCCAGGAAGCCAAAAGAATTGTGTGAAAACAAGGTGTACACTAAATGTTAGTTCCCAATCGAATACAGCGCTCTTCTGCTTTGTAGCTAGAATGGAATTACAAACTACACGAAGGTGCGAGTTGCAAGGTAAGGAGCAAACACGTTTAATTTTCACTTGTAAATATATATTTACGTTTGCTTTCATTTACAAGCATTTCCTTTGTTGGTAAGAGATTGCTGTTGATTAAATATTTATAATATTTTGTGTTTGTTGTGCATGGTGTCTATGCCAACCCTTGTTGCTGCTGTACTGATTTGCATATCCTGTCTTCAGACGCTGCTTTCATTCAAACATTCTAACATCGTTGACCATTCATTTAAACAGCATTGGATTATGATATATTTACATCATATGTAGAGGCAGGGCTAAGCCGTATCAGGAAGTGTCATCCATGTTTTGTAGTGTACATTTACAGGCCTGTTTTTTTCTAGGCACTGGGAGATACGTGGTTCACCAGAGGATGTTGCGTGTTTTGCAGTGGCCTCCCTTGGATGCTTCTTTCCACCATGCTTTATATGTCACTCTGAAGCACCATATGTTTCGTTGCACTCCAGGGCTCCACTTTACTGTGCACATTCTGTGTTTGCTCCCCCTTAATCCTCCTACTTTCCCAGACGTGTACTGCTCACTATCCTTTGTGATTCTTTGTGCACCTAGTATTCATGGATCTGTGTGGGCTTCTCCATGCCGGCCACATAACTTCAAACCCTTGCCCGACCCGCACGTTTTCCAGTTAAAACCTTATTATGAAAAAGAAACATAACAGTTCAGAGATACATTGATGCTGTGAGACACATTGATTCAGGTGCCAGGCACGCATGGGTCCCGGTGTGAGACTTCCATTTCAGAAATGGCTCATGCCTACTGCAAGCCTGCAGCTGTGGGGCACACAGTGGCTTAGCTAGACCTACTGCCACCCAGGGCGACTCCTAAATTTCCTGTCCGGTGCAGGTAAGAGTGGGAGGTGATGGCAGCAGACGGGCGACTTGTTCTCGGGGGTGGGGGGATGGTGGTAGTCGACAGACACACCTTGCTCACCTCCGCTGCCCCCCAAAAAGTGACGCCTGGGGAGGACTGCCCCTCCAAATAAGACCCTGGGGGCACATAGAGTCTCCTAAAGAGGAAGGAACTACCACCTTAGGGCCCCACAGAAAAACATTAAACCCAATTTATTGCTGAAAAAGGCCTACTCAGCCTATCACCTGCTGGCTTCTGATTCATAAATAGGCTTGTTAGTCCCTCCTTAGTACCCTCTTGTCTTCATGTGTAACCTCCCATGAGGATACCCCCCTTTTACATTTTTGTTGTTGCTCGGTATGCTTTAATTAAAGCCTCCAAGGACTATTTCGTTTAATGGCGCTTTTACAAACTAGCATTTGTAGTGCAATAGGTGTCGCATTTATGAAACACTTGCAAATGCGAGACCTATTGCGTTGCAAATGCATGTTTAGGCAGAGGCTGATTGGCTCGCAAAACAATAAAAAAAATTAAAAAGAAGTAAAGTAGTTATTACAGCGTTACTGTTCTGATCAACTAAGAAAGCAACTCCCCCCCCCCCCCCCCTCAAAAGATGGGGTTCCTAGGCCGGAATCCACTTTGCCCACGCATAAAAACGTCTCTGTGTTAACACATATGAAGTGCAAGCGGAGGACTCGGCCGCTCTAAGTGAACTTGCATCAGATGGGCCAAAAATAAAAAATGAAACGAGGAACATAGCAAAAAGACTACAAGGCACCATTAATTTATCAAGGGATGACTCACTCGCTGATGTAGGACAGATTCCTGCACCGCCGCTCTCCTCGGCCCTGCTCCATTTACGAGGTTTTCGCTGCAGCTCAGATGATTGCATAACAGTCACCGGTGCCAGGGAGACGCGACTGCACGCTCACAGGCATATCAAAGGGCCTGCAAAACCGAACACCAGGTGCGCCAAAGGGAGGCCTTCAAAGCTCGCTGCACTCGGAGGACAGAAGCGCGTTAATGCTCATCTGTTTATCCCGCTTTCACATCACACAGTTCTTCATCATAAGAACGTAAAGCGAGGGCGTGCGTGGCCGATAGCAGTCTAACCTCTGTGCTTGCTTCCTCCGGTAAAAGATAAAAGGCTCGGTGAACAGCAAGGAATACACCGTGCATATCGGTGATTTCTCATATTTCCGTTTGAATTGTAAAAAGTGGGGCCTAAAATCCTCTTTTGGCAAATATTGACTAACGTTCACATCTTGTATTTTGAGTTACTTTCTAAGCCCTCGCGCACAACCCATTTCATGTATGTGTATACATCCAGCTAACAGGATGTGACAAGTGGCCCCGGGAGTGCCCTGCTGACATCCTATTTAGTTGTCAATGCAGAGTTACCTTTCAAAGCAATGTGACATGTTCTGCTTAATGTGTTTCACCCTTGTGCCTGGATTCAAGCACCCAATTCATTCCGATAGTGAGGGGTCCCCGAAGAATCCGCGCATATTTTAATAGTGTTTGTTAGTTATAAAGTAGTCAGAGAATAATCGTGTGGCTTTTGTAAACAAACACTCCCTAAACAGTACAGTACAGTGATCAAGACATCATTTGATGATCTCATGAAACAGGAAACGTACATCCTTTAATGATGTCATGAACCAGGAAACGTACATCCCTTGATGATGTTATGAACCAGGAAAACGTTCTACATCGGTCTTAAGAAAACAACCTTATTCAGTAATCAGGGACAGTTGTAACATTCGAATACAGTGTACTTCTTTATTTAAGTTTGTAATGCTAAACCGGTGCAAGTATTGCTCAAACAATGCAGTATGCAACAGCATAGCAAGAGTGGCAAAGGCTTTAATGCAAGCCAAGAGTATTGGGCCCTTCCCACATTTGGGTATTTAAAGACAGCTTTAATTTGGATGGAGGTGGGCCTTCATACACCTAAATCATGGAGGCACTGCTGTTCCTACATTAATGATGGCCGCATCCCCGCGCCGGTGCTCCAGCATAGTCTTAACCACACACATAGAAAGAAAGAAGCTAGAAACACTACCATTTGCACCCACGCTCTCTAGGTACAAACTTTAACTCCACCAGCACTCTAATTTGAGACTGGCCTGTATCGCCTCTCCCTCCTTTCTCTAAATTTCGCTCTTCTACTCACCATACTCAGGTTTCATCTATTCATGTCCCTTCGATTTACCCTCAGAGTGGATATGTGAAACATGGTGGTGACCTTTCCCTCACTATAAACACTGACAAGTCACTGGAATGGTCCTCATCCATTCTTTCTAGATAGTCTTGGACTGCTGGTGCTCATCCCTTTCCACATCAACCCTTGCATGCCAGTGACCTGCAAGCTCCTTGCTGAGACCTCTCATCTTTTATATATACTCTCCTCGACCTGTCTGCGGCATTCGATACGGTCTCGCATGCCATACAGATTAAAAGACTGTATAGTTTTGGGATTCAGGGCACTCCTTTGGCCTGGATTAGATCATTTTTAAGCGATCGTACCCAACAAGTCTTCATTCAACCTTTTGTCTGGGAGAAGAAACCACTTAGTTGTGGTGTTCCTCAGGGCTCTGCCCTAAGCCCACTGTTTTTTAATGTCTACCTATCGCCGCTGGCCACAGTGGCAGAATCCTGTGGGGTCAGAGTGATCTCATACGCTAATGACACACAATTAATGTTTTCCTTTAGAGAGCACTCTGACGCTAGTTTCTCTAACTTCAGACGCTGCCTTAGCAACATCTCTTCCTGGATGTCACTCAACACTCTCAGGCTCATCTCAGATAAAACCGAGGTGTTGTTTTTTAATCAAAAAAATCCCCCTCCACCCCTACTTTGGTGGCCACCTGAGTTGATCCCCCCCTGTGCCGGTGGAATCTGTTAGGAATCTTGGCTTCGTATGTGACAACGAATTGTCTTGCAACGCTCAAATAAATAAGGTTACATCTGCGTGTTTTGGCAAACTACGCATGATCCGTAAAATTCTACCTTTCCTTCCTTTGGACGCTCGCCGGACCATTATTCACGCCCTCATAACATCACACCTGGATTATGCAAACAGCCTGTATGTCGGAGCGCCAGCTTATCTGGTCAAATGTCTGCAGATTGTGCAGAATGCGGCGGCAAGAATGATCTGTAACATCCCTTACCGTCATTCAATCTCTCCTCACTCAAAAAAGTTACACTGGTTGCCCGTGACTAGCCGCATTCAGTTCAAATCTCTGGTCCTGGCATTTAGAGCAATGCAGGGTCAGGGGCCGTCCTATCTCAGAGCTAGACTCAAGCATGCTCAGTCCAACTGATCTCTTAGATCGAATCAACTTTGCTACTTACGTACTCCCCGATTTCATCGTTCGAGAATGGGGGGCAGAGCATTCGCAGTTATCACTGCTCAATCCTGGAACAGCCTGCCACTGTCCATTCGTATGACAGGAATGCTTATTTTGACGCAATCTAAAAACCTGGCTGTTTTCCAACCCTTAGTCGCTTAGAGATATTTACAACTGCTTACCATTCGTAGCGCCGGGACACCCCCTTTTGGGGTAGCTGTGCGCTATATAAGTTTCTAAATAAATAAATAAAATAAATAACTCTATGATATCATCTCACCCATTAAATTGTCTTATCGTCTCTATGGTAATGGTACTCTGACATTTGACTCCTTGCTAACTTTCACAATCAATCTTCAAAGAAAGATCTCTGATCCTCTCACAGCGATCCAACTCTGGATGACTATCGCTGTCTCAATCTCAACTCCTCAAAGGCAGAAACTATCCTCTCCTGTGCATCCATTTCCCTATCCTTTCACATTCTTCTCCCAGAACATAGTGACACCCATCCCTTCAACAAGGAACACAGGCAGCTAGTTTAACTATTTCATGCAAGTTGAATTTTTAACTCCTCCACCATTACAGTTCTTAGCTTCCAGCTGCTCAACATAAAGAAAATCTTTAGGCACCACCTGTTCAAGTCTGCAGCAGCTTACAGGATGGACTGCTTAAACTGTCCTTCTCACTACTTGATACTACAAGCAGCCTTTTCAGAAGAACAATATCCATTCTTCGCGGATGCTCACCAATGCCACTTTATTGCCCCCAAGATACATGCCCTTGGCTCAGTACAAAATGCAATTCAACCCTACCTCAATGTACTCGAAACCCTGAATGTCAAACACTTTAATCCCCTCAATTCTGCAAACGAACGGTCACCCAATCTCCAACATAGCTCTGAGACAATATTTAAATATGTAAATCTCTGCTAATGTTATTGTTTGTACTGAACATACTGTACAATGTGCATATGTGGTTCGTCAGCCGCAAAACATTACCGCCATCCTCTTATCTGTATGTAGCCAGGCCCTGAAAAACACATTGTTGCTTTATCGCACCTATTTGATATGTACATAATACATATATACACTTCTGTTTGAACAGTTTCTCAAACTTATCAATAAACGGTTTTAAACAGTGAAAATTTTTAGGGATACCCTCAAAATGTAAGGCATTCCTGTAGACTTCCTCAGTGGTTGCAAGCGAATACCATTCCAGAGTTAAATTTTACTGACACCTTATAGACGCTGCCAATCATGCTATGATAACCATCGTTCATCAACCAGGGACAGTAATAACCTTTACCTAGCAAGGAATCATCGGACTGTTCTCAGAGACTAACAGCACTACAGAACTTGCTGCTGAGAACATGACTGCACAGTGCTTTATTTCCTATGAGAATATTTTAGGATTGTGAACAACATGTTATAGGCAGTACACACAGGCCAGCCCATAAATTGGCTTTCTTCTCCTAGATCGAGCCTACAGATAGATAGCGTCTGTCCGGTTGCAGACATATTGTGGCTTCCCTGGGCTTGACTGCCACCCATTGTTTACCACTGGGTTGTTTTAGTGTCACTCTTATTTGCTTGCTTTCCGGTCAAAGGCTTTCCATGTTTCAGCCTGTCTATCTTGTGTTTATCCCTCATAGCATCTTTACCATATGTTTTACTGTCTTCCTTCTATGCTTCCACTGCTTGCTTTTAGGGAATTATTTTTTTTCAACACTCCCTGACAGTGCATATGTTTTCCAGCTGTCGCCCTAATTTGATTTTCTCCACCCCTCCCCACTGCTCTCTCTCATCCTTATCCTTCTTTCCCCGCCACCTGCCCTCGTATGCCTCTCTTGCCCATGTGCTTCTCCCCCGTACTTGCTCTCTTTCACCCACTTGTTACTCTTTGTGCCGTGTTCTTGACTCCATGTTGCTTCTCCCCTACTCTTTCCAACCCGCTCATCCATTTTATTTGTTTTATAAAAAAAAACAGTTTAGTACTGTATTTTAAAAAAGCACTTTACACTTTGAGCTATTTTTTTTTAGCCATGCAGCACAGCAGCCATGATGCGGTACAGCAGGTGTAAAAAAGTGTAACGTCAATAGGTCTCATAGGCGAGTCCTACTGGCATTGCCAATGCTTCATTTCGTTTTGCAGAAAACACCTTTCTAATGGAGTTCTTTCAAATCACAAGAATATTGTCAGACCATTTGCCTATGACTCTCTCTATGTGTAGTTAAGAAGCTTGCCTAGCCAAGAAAAAATCAGAGTGCAGTCAACAGTAGATGACAACGGCGCATCTGGCAGGACATCTGAAAGAACAGGTCAGTGTGAAAGAACAAAGACCACATGGAAATTTATAGTGATCCTTACTCTCTGAGGTTGCAAGTGGTCACAGATTACCAAAACATAATTTTAAGACATTTGGTTATTGTTTGAAGGGGGTGAGAGCACTTCAAATAACAATCGCAATCCTTGTCAGGGTGAACCATAAAAGACACAAAATAAACCTGTGCTTGACCCTCTTGTAGCTTGGCACACAAGCAGTCAGGCTTAACTAGAAGGCAATGTGTAATCTATTTATGCAATGCTCAATCAGCAATAAAGTGACAACACAAGAATATTCCCAAACAAAATTAGAGAAAAATAAGAATGTATTTAATAGAATGACACAAAAAGAACAAAAACCCAATCAGTAGAACCAAACGTATACATTTTAAAAGTTGAATGTTAAAACTAGCACCAAAATGTGTGAAGTGCCAGCTGCAGGAATATGGTTGCGCCGGACCAGGGCAAAGTTACAAGTTTAGGCTGACTGCAATGGAGCAGGTACAAAAGGGGGTGGTGATGGACGGAGCATCAGAACCAATCAAACACTCACACCCAGTCAACAGATCTGGGTTTGATCCATCACCGTTCTTTAGCCCACTCTGCCACCCCAGTTCAGACATGGCCATATGCAAATCAGTCTGACCCTGTGCCTCATGGGAACAGTCCAGCCCGAACTGCCAAGCCATGCCTTCCCTGGACCGGAAACAAGCTTCCTAGGACCGGTTTCTGGCATTTCAGCCGTCTTCAGCCAGGCTTGCTTGAATCCAGTGGCAAAGTGAGCAAGGGACTCACGTCTGAGCATACCCTGCCAACTTATGGCGAACAAAGCGGTACAAAAGGGGGTGGTGATGGACGGAGCATCAGAACCAATCAAACACTCACACCCAGTCAACAGATCTGGGTTTGATCCATCACCGTTCTTTAGCCCACTCTGCCACCCCAGTTCAGACATGGCCATATGCAAATCAGTCTGACCCTGTGCCTCATGGGAACAGTCCAGCCCGAACTGCCAAGCCATGCCTTCCCTGGACCGGAAACAAGCTTCCTAGGACCGGTTTCTGGCATTTCAGCCGTCTTCAGCCAGGCTTGCTTGAATCCAGTGGCAAAGTGAGCAAGGGACTCACGTCTGAGCATACCCTGCCAACTTATGGCGAACAAAGCGGTACAAAAGGGGGTGGTGATGGACGGAGCATCAGAACCAATCAAACACTCACACCCAGTCAACAGATCTGGGTTTGATCCATCACCGTTCTTTAGCCCACTCTGCCACCCCAGTTCAGACATGGCCATATGCAAATCAGTCTGACCCTGTGCCTCATGGGAACAGTCCAGCCCGAACTGCCAAGCCATGCCTTCCCTGGACCGGAAACAAGCTTCCTAGGACCGGTTTCTGGCATTTCAGCCGTCTTCAGCCAGGTTTGCTTGAATCCAGTGGCAAAGTGAGCAAGGGACTCACGTCTGAGCATACCCTGCCAACTTATGGCGAACAAAGCGGTACAAAAGGGGGTGGTGATGGACGGAGCATCAGAACCAATCAAACACTCACACCCAGTCAACAGATCTGGGTTTGATCCATCACCGTTCTTTAGCCCACTCTGCCACCCCAGTTCAGACATGGCCATATGCAAATCAGTCTGACCCTGTGCCTCATGGGAACAGTCCAGCCCGAACTGCCAAGCCATGCCTTCCCTGGACCGGAAACAAGCTTCCTAGGACCGGTTTCTGGCATTTCAGCCGTCTTCAGCCAGGCTTGCTTGAATCCAGTGGCAAAGTGAGCAAGGGACTCACGTCTGAGCATACCCTGCCAACTTATGGCGAACAAAGCGGTACAAAAGGGGGTGGTGATGGACGGAGCATCAGAACCAATCAAACACTCACACCCAGTCAACAGATCTGGGTTTGATCCATCACCGTTCTTTAGCCCACTCTGCCACCCCAGTTCAGACATGGCCATATGCAAATCAGTCTGACCCTGTGCCTCATGGGAACAGTCCAGCCCGAACTGCCAAGCCATGCCTTCCCTGGACCGGAAACAAGCTTCCTAGGACCGGTTTCTGGCATTTCAGCCGTCTTCAGCCAGGCTTGCTTGAATCCAGTGGCAAAGTGAGCAAGGGACTCACGTCTGAGCATACCCTGCCAACTTATGGCGAACAAAGCGGTACAAAAGGGGGTGGTGATGGACGGAGCATCAGAACCAATCAAACACTCACACCCAGTCAACAGATCTGGGTTTGATCCATCACCGTTCTTTAGCCCACTCTGCCACCCCAGTTCAGACATGGCCATATGCAAATCAGTCTGACCCTGTGCCTCATGGGAACAGTCCAGCCCGAACTGCCAAGCCATGCCTTCCCTGGACCGGAAACAAGCTTCCTAGGACCGGTTTCTGGCATTTCAGCCGTCTTCAGCCAGGCTTGCTTGAATCCAGTGGCAAAGTGAGCAAGGGACTCACGTCTGAGCATACCCTGCCAACTTATGGCGAACAAAGCGGTACAAAAGGGGGTGGTGATGGACGGAGCATCAGAACCAATCAAACACTCACACCCAGTCAACAGATCTGGGTTTGATCCATCACCGTTCTTTAGCCCACTCTGCCACCCCAGTTCAGACATGGCCATATCCCTTGC
The DNA here is from genome assembly GCF_964204655.1 of Triturus cristatus. Classification (NCBI taxonomy): domain Eukaryota; kingdom Metazoa; phylum Chordata; class Amphibia; order Caudata; family Salamandridae; genus Triturus; species Triturus cristatus. Next base: position 420,769,811 of record NC_140591.1, read on the forward strand.
TCACTTTGCCACTGGATTCAAGCAAGCCTGGCTGAAGACGGCTGAAATGCCAGAAACCGGTCCTAGGAAGCTCGTTTCCGGTCCAGGGAAGGCATGGCTTGGCAGTTCGGGCTGGACTGTTCCCATGAGGCACAGGGTCAGACTGTTTTGCATATGGCCATGTCTGAACTGGGGTGGCAGAGTGGGCTAAAGAACGGTGATGGATCAAACCCAGATCTGTTGACTGGGTGTGAGTGTCTGATTGGTTCTGATGCTCCGTCCATCACCACCCCCTTTTGTACCGCTTTGTTCGCCATAAGTTGGCAGGGTATGCTCAGACGTGAGTCCCTTGCTCACTTTGCCACTGGATTCAAGCAAGCCTGGCTGAAGACGGCTGAAATGCCAGAAACCGGTCCTAGGAAGCTCGTTTCCGGTCCAGGGAAGGCATGGCTTGGCAGTTCGGGCTGGACTGTTCCCATGAGGCACAGGGTCAGACTGTTTTGCATATGGCCATGTCTGAACTGGGGTGGCAGAGTGGGCTAAAGAACGGTGATGGATCAAACCCAGATCTGTTGACTGGGTGTGAGTGTCTGATTGGTTCTGATGCTCCGTCCATCACCACCCCCTTTTGTACCGCTTTGTTCGCCATAAGTTGGCAGGGTATGCTCAGACGTGAGTCCCTTGCTCACTTTGCCACTGGATTCAAGCAAGCCTGGCTGAAGACGGCTGAAATGCCAGAAACCGGTCCTAGGAAGCTCGTTTCCGGTCCAGGGAAGGCATGGCTTGGCAGTTCGGGCTGGACTGTTCCCATGAGGCACAGGGTCAGACTGTTTTGCATATGGCCATGTCTGAACTGGGGTGGCAGAGTGGGCTAAAGAACGGTGATGGATCAAACCCAGATCTGTTGACTGGGTGTGAGTGTCTGATTGGTTCTGATGCTCCGTCCATCACCACCCCCTTTTGTACAGCTTTGTTCGCCATAAGTTGGCAGGGTATGCTCAGACGTGAGTCCCTTGCTCACTTTGCCACTGGATTCAAGCAAGCCTGGCTGAAGACGGCTGAAATGCCAGAAACCGGTCCTAGGAAGCTCGTTTCCGGTCCAGGGAAGGCATGGCTTGGCAGTTCGGGCTGGACTGTTCCCATGAGGCACAGGGTCAGACTGTTTTGCATATGGCCATGTCTGAACTGGGGTGGCAGAGTGGGCTAAAGAACGGTGATGGATCAAACCCAGATCTGTTGACTGGGTGTGAGTGTCTGATTGGTTCTGATGCTCCGTCCATCACCACCCCCTTTTGTACCGCTTTGTTCGCCATAAGTTGGCAGGGTATGCTCAGACGTGAGTCCCTTGCTCACTTTGCCACTGGATTCAAGCAAGCCTGGCTGAAGACGGCTGAAATGCCAGAAACCGGTCCTAGGAAGCTCGTTTCCGGTCCAGGGAAGGCATGGCTTGGCAGTTCGGGCTGGACTGTTCCCATGAGGCACAGGGTCAGACTGTTTTGCATATGGCCATGTCTGAACTGGGGTGGCAGAGTGGGCTAAAGAACGGTGATGGATCAAACCCAGATCTGTTGACTGGGTGTGAGTGTCTGATTGGTTCTGATGCTCCGTCCATCACCACCCCCTTTTGTACCGCTTTGTTCGCCATAAGTTGGCAGGGTATGCTCAGACGTGAGTCCCTTGCTCACTTTGCCACTGGATTCAAGCAAGCCTGGCTGAAGACGGCTGAAATGCCAGAAACCGGTCCTAGGAAGCTCGTTTCCGGTCCAGGGAAGGCATGGCTTGGCAGTTCGGGCTGGACTGTTCCCATGAGGCACAGGGTCAGACTGTTTTGCATATGGCCATGTCTGAACTGGGGTGGCAGAGTGGGCTAAAGAACGGTGATGGATCAAACCCAGATCTGTTGACTGGGTGTGAGTGTCTGATTGGTTCTGATGCTCCGTCCATCACCACCCCCTTTTGTACCGCTTTGTTCGCCATAAGTTGGCAGGGTATGCTCAGACGTGAGTCCCTTGCTCACTTTGCCACTGGATTCAAGCAAGCCTGGCTGAAGACGGCTGAAATGCCAGAAACCGGTCCTAGGAAGCTCGTTTCCGGTCCAGGGAAGGCATGGCTTGGCAGTTCGGGCTGGACTGTTCCCATGAGGCACAGGGTCAGACTGTTGTGCATATGGCCATGTCTGAACTGGGGTGGCAGAGTGGGCTAAAGAACGGTGATGGATCAAACCCAGATCTGTTGACTGGGTGTGAGTGTCTGATTGGTTCTGATGCTCCGTCCATCACCACCCCCTTTTGTACCGCTTTGTTCGCCATAAGTTGGCAGGGTATGCTCAGACGTGAGTCCCTTGCTCACTTTGCCACTGGATTCAAGCAAGCCTGGCTGAAGACGGCTGAAATGCCAGAAACCGGTCCTAGGAAGCTCGTTTCCGGTCCAGGGAAGGCATGGCTTGGCAGTTCGGGCTGGACTGTTCCCATGAGGCACAGGGTCAGACTGTTTTGCATATGGCCATGTCTGAACTGGGGTGGCAGAGTGGGCTAAAGAACGGTGATGGATCAAACCCAGATCTGTTGACTGGGTGTGAGTGTCTGATTGGTTCTGATGCTCCGTCCATCACCACCCCCTTTTGTACCGCTTTGTTCGCCATAAGTTGGCAGGGTATGCTCAGACGTGAGTCCCTTGCTCACTTTGCCACTGGATTCAAGCAAGCCTGGCTGAAGACGGCTGAAATGCCAGAAACCGGTCCTAGGAAGCTCGTTTCCGGTCCAGGGAAGGCATGGCTTGGCAGTTCGGGCTGGACTGTTCCCATGAGGCACAGGGTCAGACTGTTTTGCATATGGCCATGTCTGAACTGGGGTGGCAGAGTGGGCTAAAGAACGGTGATGGATCAAACCCAGATCTGTTGACTGGGTGTGAGTGTCTGATTGGTTCTGATGCTCCGTCCATCACCACCCCCTTTTGTACCGCTTTGTTCGCCATAAGTTGGCAGGGTATGCTCAGACGTGAGTCCCTTGCTCACTTTGCCACTGGATTCAAGCAAGCCTGGCTGAAGACGGCTGAAATGCCAGAAACCGGTCCTAGGAAGCTCGTTTCCGGTCCAGGGAAGGCATGGCTTGGCAGTTCGGGCTGGACTGTTCCCATGAGGCACAGGGTCAGACTGTTTTGCATATGGCCATGTCTGAACTGGGGTGGCAGAGTGGGCTAAAGAACGGTGATGGATCAAACCCAGATCTGTTGACTGGGTTTAGTGTCTGATTGGTTCTGATGCTCCGTCCATCACCACCCCCTTTTGTACCGCTTTGTTCGCCATAAGTTGGCAGGGTATGCTCAGACGTGAGTCCCTTGCTCACTTTGCCACTGGATTCAAGCAAGCCTGGCTGAAGACGGCTGAAATGCCAGAAACCGGTCCTAGGAAGCTCATTTCCGGTCCAGGGAAGGCATGGCTTGGCAGTTCGGGCTGGACTGTTCCCATGAGGCACAGGGTCAGACTGTTTTGCATATGGCCATGTCTGAACTGGGGTGGCAGAGTGGGCTAAAGAACGGTGATGGATCAAACCCAGATCTGTTGACTGGGTGTGAGTGTCTGATTGGTTCTGATGCTCCGTCCATCACCACCCCCTTTTGTACCGCTTTGTTCGCCATAAGTTGGCAGGGTATGCTCAGACGTGAGTCCCTTGCTCACTTTGCCACTGGATTCAAGCAAGCCTGGCTGAAGACGGCTGAAATGCCAGAAACCGGTCCTAGGAAGCTCGTTTCCGGTCCAGGGAAGGCATGGCTTGGCAGTTCGGGCTGGACTGTTCCCATGAGGCACAGGGTCAGACTGTTTTGCATATGGCCATGTCTGAACTGGGGTGGCAGAGTGGGCTAAAGAACGGTGATGGATCAAACCCAGATCTGTTGACTGGGTGTGAGTGTCTGATTGGTTCTGATGCTCCGTCCATCACCACCCCCTTTTGTACCGCTTTGTTCGCCATAAGTTGGCAGGGTATGCTCAGACGTGAGTCCCTTGCTCACTTTGCCACTGGATTCAAGCAAGCCTGGCTGAAGCCGGCTGAAATGCCAGAAACCGGTCCTAGGAAGCTCGTTTCCGGTCCAGGGAAGGCATGGCTTGGCAGTTCGGGCTGGACTGTTCCCATGAGGCACAGGGTCAGACTGTTTTGCATATGGCCATGTCTGAACTGGGGTGGCAGAGTGGGCTAAAGAACGGTGATGGATCAAACCCAGATCTGTTGACTGGGTGTGAGTGTCTGATTGGTTCTGATGCTCCGTCCATCACCACCCCCTTTTGTACCGCTTTGTTCGCCATAAGTTGGCAGGGTATGCTCAGACGTGAGTCCCTTGCTCACTTTGCCACTGGATTCAAGCAAGCCTGGCTGAAGACGGCTGAAATGCCAGAAACCGGTCCTAGGAAGCTCGTTTCCGGTCCAGGGAAGGCATGGCTTGGCAGTTCGGGCTGGACTGTTCCCATGAGGCACAGGGTCAGACTGTTTTGCATATGGCCATGTCTGAACTGGGGTGGCAGAGTGGGCTAAAGAACGGTGATGGATCAAACCCAGATCTGTTGACTGGGTGTGAGTGTCTGATTGGTTCTGATGCTCCGTCCATCACCACCCCCTTTTGTACCGCTTTGTTCGCCATAAGTTGGCAGGGTATGCTCAGACGTGAGTCCCTTGCTCACTTTGCCACTGGATTCAAGCAAGCCTGGCTGAAGACGGCTGAAATGCCAGAAACCGGTCCTAGGAAGCTCGTTTCCGGTCCAGGGAAGGCATGGCTTGGCAGTTCGGGCTGGACTGTTCCCATGAGGCACAGGGTCAGACTGTTTTGCATATGGCCATGTCTGAACTGGGGTGGCAGAGTGGGCTAAAGAACGGTGATGGATCAAACCCAGATCTGTTGACTGGGTGTGAGTGTCTGGGTTCTGATGCTCCGTCCATCACCACCCCCTTTTGTACCGCTTTGTTCGCCATAAGTTGGCAGGGTATGCTCAGACGTGAGTCCCTTGCTCACTTTGCCACTGGATTCAAGCAAGCCTGGCTGAAGACGGCTGAAATGCCAGAAACCGGTCCTAGGAAGCTCGTTTCCGGTCCAGGGAAGGCATGGCTTGGCAGTTCGGGCTGGACTGTTCCCATGAGGCACAGGGTCAGACTGTTTTGCATATGGCCATGTCTGAACTGGGGTGGCAGAGTGGGCTAAAGAACGGTGATGGATCAAACCCAGATCTGTTGACTGGGTGTGAGTGTCTGATTGGTTCTGATGCTCCGTCCATCACCACCCCCTTTTGTACCGCTTTGTTCGCCATAAGTTGGCAGGGTATGCTCAGACGTGAGTCCCTTGCTCACTTTGCCACTGGATTCAAGCAAGCCTGGCTGAAGACGGCTGAAATGCCAGAAACCGGTCCTAGGAAGCTCGTTTCCGGTCCAGGGAAGGCATGGCTTGGCAGTTCGGGCTGGACTGTTCCCATGAGGCACAGGGTCAGACTGTTTTGCATATGGCCATGTCTGAACTGGGGTGGCAGAGTGGGCTAAAGAACGGTGATGGATCAAACCCAGATCTGTTGACTGGGTGTGAGTGTCTGATTGGTTCTGATGCTCCGTCCATCACCACCCCCTTTTGTACCGCTTTGTTCGCCATAAGTTGGCAGGGTATGCTCAGACGTGAGTCCCTTGCTCACTTTGCCACTGGATTCAAGCAAGCCTGGCTGAAGACGGCTGAAATGCCAGAAACCGGTCCTAGGAAGCTCGTTTCCGGTCCAGGGAAGGCATGGCTTGGCAGTTCGGGCTGGACTGTTCCCATGAGGCACAGGGTCAGACTGTTTTGCATATGGCCATGTCTGAACTGGGGTGGCAGAGTGGGCTAAAGAACGGTGATGGATCAAACCCAGATCTGTTGACTGGGTGTGAGTGTCTGATTGGTTCTGATGCTCCGTCCATCACCACCCCCTTTTGTACAGCTTTGTTCGCCATAAGTTGGCAGGGTATGCTCAGACGTGAGTCCCTTGCTCACTTTGCCACTGGATTCAAGCAAGCCTGGCTGAAGACGGCTGAAATGCCAGAAACCGGTCCTAGGAAGCTCGTTTCCGGTCCAGGGAAGGCATGGCTTGGCAGTTCGGGCTGGACTGTTCCCATGAGGCACAGGGTCAGACTGTTTTGCATATGGCCATGTCTGAACTGGGGTGGCAGAGTGGGCTAAAGAACGGTGATGGATCAAACCCAGATCTGTTGACTGGGTGTGAGTGTCTGATTGGTTCTGATGCTCCGTCCATCACCACCCCCTTTTGTACCGCTTTGTTCGCCATAAGTTGGCAGGGTATGCTCAGACGTGAGTCCCTTGCTCACTTTGCCACTGGATTCAAGCAAGCCTGGCTGAAGACGGCTGAAATGCCAGAAACCGGTCCTAGGAAGCTCGTTTCCGGTCCAGGGAAGGCATGGCTTGGCAGTTCGGGCTGGACTGTTCCCATGAGGCACAGGGTCAGACTGTTTTGCATATGGCCATGTCTGAACTGGGGTGGCAGAGTGGGCTAAAGAACGGTGATGGATCAAACCCAGATCTGTTGACTGGGTGTGAGTGTCTGATTGGTTCTGATGCTCCGTCCATCACCACCCCCCCTTTTGTACTGCAATGGAGCAGGGGCTGGGTACGGACTAGGGTTGGCCTGCTGGGTGTTGAACCTTCTGTCTTTGGTGCAGGGGCCTCCACAGTACTGAGATGCAAGGTGTTGTAATTATATTGATTTTCTTCCTCCTTTGGTTCAGTCCGTTTCCCCCTCCTTTCCCACCCCCATTGTTGTCGTCCGTGGAATGCCGTGAGCATTCTATTGCGAGCGCCTTGGCTCAACTGTCATTTGGGCAATGGATTTCAACTGTGACTGAATAAATTAAACTGTTACCTGACATCTTCTGCTTCTTTATATTATTACACTGGCGACGAGGAGTTGCGTGGAGGGCAACGTGTTGATATCCCCTCCACAAGTGGCCCGAGAACATTCACCTTCAAGTTGGAAGAAATTGAGGTAGTATTTTCCTGAAGTCATCGCAACGCTTGTCGATCGTATCAACGGTAGGCAGAGCTGAGGAAGAATGAGGAAATGGTGAAAACCCATCCGGGTCAGCCGGCAGCATCGTAGCGAGGAAGGAGTGTCTCGTTCACTCAAAAGGAAATTACGCTCGGCGCAAGGACTGCCCAGGGGTGGAGTTATAGACGGTGAAGGATCCTGCCTCACTTCCAGTGCGGTAAAATAAGAATTATTTCTAGTGAAACATCGGATGGTATTAGTGCCGCGGGTGAGTGGATATTTTGACATGTTTGTGCGCTAAGGTTGGAATTAGAATATAGCGCATCAGCGGAACAAGAAGAGTGTAGAATAATTATTTTATTGTTTTGACTCTCACGGAGGTTAATCCTTTTCTGGACAATTTTTAGTGAAGAGAAAGGACTATCTGTGGCAGAGAAAGGAAGGATGAGATGAACTTGAACTGGAAGGGTGACCTTGATGAAAAGTTATAGCGGTGGATAAATGTTCTTTAAAGGAACCTCATAGATTAATTTGTGTGAAGTTTAAGGAACTATAAATGTTGCACCGGCTACACCATCGTTTGCATAATCAGATATTCTGAAGTGGAATATAGCAACAATTAGACAATTTTGTGTATAAAAGGAGATATTATTTCAGAGTCAAAGTAAGAATGTTTTATGTAAAAGAATATTAATATTTAGAGAACTCATAGGAAGGTGGACATTTTGCCTCTTTGTAATTAAGAAGAACGCTTGATATTAGAAGAGGCTTATAGGAAGCACGGAGTTGAAAGATAGAGAATAAAGGAAAAGTTTGAAGAATAAAACATGGCAGCGGCAAGTATGAGTCAACCACCTCCATTTCTTTCTGAAGCGGGAGAACCTAGCACGACATGGAAGAACTGGATCAAAGGGTTTGAGACTTATTTAATAGATATTGGGGCCAATGGTTTTTCGGCGCTACGTAGACAGCACATATTGTTGCACAATTTGGGAGCTGAGGGGAGGAAAGCATATGATAGTCTCCCTGAGATTGAAGAAGGTGATGCTGGAGTTGAGGATAGAGATGTTTATACTATTACTCTTAGGAAATTAGAATTACAATTTGCTGATGAAATAAATGTAGTTTTGGAAAGACATAAATTCTTTGGCAGGGTTCAAGGAAAAAATGAAAGTGTAAGTAATTACATTGCAATTTTGAGAGGATTGGCGAATACATGTGAATTCAATGAGTTGTCTGATTCGCTTATCAGGGATCAACTAGTACGATGTACTAATAACAAAAAGATACATGAAAAACTATTAGTGGGCAATCCTGATTTTAAAAAAGCTATTGAAATAGCTAAGAGCATAGAGCACACAGCAGTGTGCATAAAGGCAATGTCTAACTCCAGTGACAAGGATGTGAATGAAGTTAGTGATGAATTAAAGGTTGTTTGTGCCATTAAAAGTAAGAAGAAATCTGAAAATTCAAAATTAACAAAACAAAAGGGAACTTATTTCTGAGAATAAATTGAGATGTTTCAGGTGTGGTAGCACAGGTCATCTGGCAAACAACATTGTATGTTGGGCCAGAACAGCCACGTGTAGAAAATGCAACCGTAAAGGACATTTTGCACGTATGTGTAAGGATATTACCGAAAAAACAGTCAATACCATCAGCATGAGTGAGGAAGGTAAAAGTAAATTTGTCTTACAAGTGGCTGTGGAAAGGACTAAAGCTGTACATATGATTGAGCTACCGAAATGCGAAATAGAGTTAGATGGACGAAAAGTGGAAGTATTTGCTGATTCATGTTCTCCTTTTACTTTCATCAATAGCGAAACGTTTCACTCTAAGTTTGAGGAAAATACTGTGTCACTTGTTGAACCTGACGTTGTACCTGTGGGATACAATAAAGATCCTATTCCTTTGGAATGGATGGCCATAATGAGAATTATGTTCAGGGAAAGAAGCACAGTAGGTAAGGTTTATGTAGCCAAAAATGGTTCACTTCTTTTGGGATGGGCACATCAAAAAGATTTGGGGATTAAGCTTGACCCCAGCGCAGAAATACCTGTTCTTTTGGTTGACAGATCTGTGTGTGGTACTGAGTTACTTAATGAATTCCCAGAAGTGTTCACAGACAAATTAGGATGTTTAAAGGATTTCCAACACAAAATAATACTGAAAGAAAATGCCAAAGCTGTTGCACATAAATGTAGAAACATGCCCATATTGCTGAAGGAACCCCTTAGACAAGAACTAGATAAACTGATTAGTCAGAATGTCATCGAACCCATTGAAAGTGCTGAATGGGTGGCACCCATTGTTATCACATCGAAACCCAACAACAATGCCATCAGATTATGCATTGATTTGAGGGAGTTGAATAACCATATATGGATTGACAGGCATCCCTTACACAATATTAATGAAATGTTGAGCCGAATAGGTGATGCTAAGCTTTTCTCAGTTATTGATTTGTCATCAGCATACCATCAAGTGGAACTACACCCTACCAGCAAACACTTAACATCATTTATTACTCCTTTCGGAGCATTTAGAATTTGCAGGATGCCGTTTGGTCTGGCTTCTGCAGCTGCAGTATTCCAGAGGGCCATGCAAAAAATTTTGGAAGGAATAAATGGTGTATTGTGTTTTCAAGATGATTTACTGATTTTCGGAAAAGATGAAAGGGAACATAATGAGATTTTTAGGAAAGTGTTGAACAGATTAAAAGACGCAGGGCTAACATTAAAAGGGGAAAAATGCCAGATTGGTGTAAAATCTGTAACTTAATCAGGACATGTAATTTCAAAAGAAGGGATTAAACCTAAGATTAACTTAACCAATGCTATCAGATCAGCACCGGTACCCACAACTAAAGATGAGGTGAAGTCTTTCCTCGGGTTGTTGGAATATTATTCCAAATTTGTAAAAGACTTTGCTGACATCACTTACCCTTTACGGAAATTGTTTAAAAAAAATGTAAAATTTGTATGGGATGAAGAATGCACCAAAGCATTTAATGACTTGAAAATGTGTATTATTAATGCACCTTTTTTTGGGACATTTTGATACATGCAAACCCACTATACTTACTACGGATGCTAGCACAAAAGGGTTAGGTGCCACTTTAAGTCAAGTCGTGAATGGGGAAGAGAGAATAGTAGCTTTTGCGTCCAGGTCATTGTCTAATGCTGAGACACGATACTCAGTGATAGAAAGAGAAGCATTAGCTTGTTTCTGGGCTGTAAAACATTTTAGAGTGTTCTTATGGGGAATTCCTTTTGTTATAAAAACAGACCACAAACCCCTCATGAATGTATTTACAGTCACAAATATTGAAAGAACAACACCAAGGATTTCTAAATGGTTTCTTGGTCTGGAAGGATATAACTTTAGGATTGTATACATTCCAGGGCCTAGTAATCATGCTGCTGATTTCCTATCCAGATTACCCCTGCAAATGGAAGCTGAGGGAATGAATGAAGCCGAAGAGCATGTGGTAGCTACTATAATGGAAGGTTTACAAGAAGAGGAGTGGAGAGTGGGTGTAGGTAGTGACTCCACACTAAAAAAAAGGGATGGAACTCATAATTAAAGGATGGCCAAATGAATGTTCTGAATTAGATTGTAACATAAGAGGATTTTGGGAAGTGAGAAATTAACTGTTCATACAAGATGAAAATTAGTGTAGAGGTAAAAAACTAGTTCCCCCAGAAAATTTACGTGAGAAAATAGTAATGTTAGCACATGATGGCCATTTAGGCTGCAGCCTTACCAAAAGTAAGATTAGGTTACATTATTGGTGGCCTTGCATGGATTCCATGGTGGAAAGGAACATTAGACAATGTGTAAGTTGTGCATACAGTGACAAAAGTAAACATGTACAAAAAGGAAAGATTTCGTCAGTAGAAGTGCCAAATGCCCCATGGAACAAATTGGCACTGGATATCATTGGCCCAATAGATGTCAAAGGGTTAAGTGGTAAGTTTATCCTCACATTAGTTGATTACCACCCTAAATGGGTATTTATTAAGGTTGTAGAGAGTGTGATTACCAGCACGGTCATTACTTTTCTTCAAGATGTTTTCAGAAGTGAGGGAGTACCACAATTTTTAATAACAGATAATGAAGTCCAATTTACTTCTTCTTTAATGAAGGAGTTTTTACATACGTATTCGGTGAAACATCAGCAATCTGCTTTATATTGTCCTAGGGCTAATGGTTTAGTAGAGCGGGTGAACAGGATGATTAAGGATTGTATTCAGTTGAATGCAAATAGAAGTAATTATATCAAGAAAGAATTAGACAATATGATTTGGTCTTATTTAGTAACCCCTCACTCCATTACCAAAGTATCACCATTTAAGGCTCTTAAAGGAAGAGAACCTGGCTCCAAATTAAGTCCTTTATGGCTTGTAGGCAATGATGTGGAAGTGGTCCACAGAGGCAAAATTATGGAAAGAATAGAACAACATCTAAGGAGATAAGTTGAAAGGTATAACAGCAAAGTGACAGAGGGGAAGAAGACCTTGGAAGAAGGAGATTGGGTAAGACTAAAATTGCCTAGACATACACATTCAGGTAGTTCAAAGTTTTCTGAAAGGAAAAGAATATGTAAAGTTTTCAAAAATGTAGTACGTCTTGATGATGGTCAAATGTGGAGTCAGGACAGAATTGCCAGAGATAACAGCATTGATGCAATGCACCCTGTTGTGGGACAGGAACTAGAAGTGAGTGGAAGACCCAATGTTATGCCAGAGAAAAAATGTTTAAGAAACAATTGTAAAAAACCTTTGTGGCACAAAGACTACAACATGACTTAGAGTTTATTTTATTATAATCTTTTCTTTCCATTTCTGTATAGAAGGGAGATGTGTTGTAATTATATTGATTTTCTTCCTCCTTTGGTTCAGTCCGTTTACTCCTCCTTTCCCACCCCCTTTGTTGTCGTCCGTGGAATGCCGTGAGCGTTCTATTGCGAGCGCCTTGGCTCAACTGTCATTTGGGCAATGGATTTCAACTGTGACTGAATAAATTAAACTGTTACCTGACATCTTCTGCTTCTTTATATTATTACATAAGGTTCTGCGTTGCTCTGTGTGGGGTCCAGTGAAGCTGCTGATCAGGAACGGTGCGGTGCGGTGCTGCGATGCGAAGATCTGTGTCGTTCTCCGTCAGATCTGGTGAAGCTGCAGTGTGAGGCACTGTATCGCTGTGCACTGCTCTGTGTCCGATCCGGTAAAATGTTCACTTAAGCAGAGAGAAGTAGACTCTGACTCCAACAGAGGTCCAGAAAGGGTTGGTTACATCCCCCAGGATACACACAGAAGTGCAGGGTCAATTACACAATATCGTAGTAAACAATACCATTGACAAAAATATTCCCTCAAAAATATTTTTTACCATAATAATGTTTTCATATACTTATAAAGGTTAGTATCAAAATATTGGAAAAATAAAATCGCTGACAATAATATCATCCAAAAACATACAAAAATTTACATTTTTTAATATAAATATAGTTTAACGTAGCAAATGTTAAATATTTTAGTATATAAATTTACTATAAAGTAAATTAAATAAATTCCCCTAATATTCAATAATATGGGCCTCATTATGATGTCGGTCGGATCGCAACCTAAAGGACGTCAGTAGCAGTCCAACCGCCACATTTTGATGCACGGCGCTCAGAGGCAGCGGGCGGAGTGAGTGAATGGATGTGTCAGTGGTATATGGGTGAGTAACTGCATATGTGAAAGGCAGTATAGGTGAGTGTTGGAGTATACGAGTTACTGTATGTCTGACTGAGTGGTTGCAAGAGTGACCGTATGGGCAAGTGTGTGCTTGTGTCAGTGACTGTATAGGTGAGTGAGTATGTGTTAGTGTCTGTATGAGCAAATGAGTGGATGTGTGTATATGTGTATATGTGTATAGGTGAATAAATGGCTGTGTGATTGACTCTATAGGTGAGTGAGTAGATGTGTGAGTAGCTCTATGAGAGTAAGAGTGGATATATCAGTGGCTGTATTAGTGAGTGGGTTGGTGTATGTGTGGCTTTATGGGTGACTGAGTGGATGTGTGTGTAGTCCTATGAATCAGTGAGTGGGTGTGTAAGTACGGGTATGGGTGTGTCAGTGGTTTTGGGAATGCTAGAGTGGAAGTTGAAATGGATGTATGAAAGGTTATATTGGGGTGAGTGGGTGCGCCAGATATTCTGTGGATGATGTCATCAGTGATGTCATTTGAGATGTCATCAGTGATGCCATGAGTGATATCACTGACCATGTCATGAGTGATGTAATATGTAAGTTCATAAGCAGTGCATTGCGGGGGCTAAATTCCTCTGGCTTTGTGTATGTGAAATCGGAGCCTAACTATAACATATCTGTAACCTTTATTTTTTTCAGTGCATATCTAAGGTTTTTTTAAATTCTATTTCCTAACTATAACAGTCCCGTAACCTTTGGGTTTTTTCCAGTGAATTTCTAAGGATTTTTAAATACAAATTCCTTACTATAGCTTGCCTGTGACGTGTGTTTTTCTCAGTGAATTCCTATGTTTTTTTAAGTAGCAATGGTGTTTGCAGAATGTTGTGAAAAAAGGGCGGGCCTCTGACCAACTCTGAGGAATCCCACTGTGTAGGACTTAAAGAAAGTACCAGGAGGGCTTCTTGGTCCCCAAGGTCCTTTAGCATCCTAGAGAACTCGATTCCCCAACCAGTATTTTATTTATTTATTTATTTTTATGATTTTATATAGCGCTGAATCACCCCAAGGGGTATCTCTGCGCTTGCAACCGAAGACTATCCTGGCACTACAATTAAAAAAGATGTGTTTTCATCAGCTTTCTGAACTGAAGGAGAGACATTTCAGCAAGGAGATGTTGAGGGAGACTATTCCAAAACATTGGAGCCAGATACGAGAAGGCTTTGCCTCCCGTGCGGGCCTTTTTGATTCTCGGAATAGAAAGAAGTCTTTTAGCCCCCGATCTAAGTGAGCATCTAGGAGTGTATGCGTTCAGTTTCCTGACAAGATAGGAGGGGCTAAGCTCATTCAGAGCCTTAAATATCATACAGCCCATTTTAAATTCCACTCTTTTTTTAACTGGCAACCAGTGCAGTTTAGATAGCAAAGGCCGAGAGGGAGTCCTAGCAGGTGAACCAGTTACCAAACGAGCAGCCGTGTTTTGTATGACCTGCAATTTTCCCAGTGCAGCTGCATGAGCAGGAAGAAGGAGGGCATTTCAATAATCAATCCTGCTCATAATCAGTGCCTGAATCAGAGTCTTCCTGGTGGAAATAGGGAGCAACGGAAAGATTCTTCTAAGTAAACTCAGAATGTGGTAGCAGGAACCAACAGTTGTATTAATGTGGGTCTCAAGAGTGAGTTTAAGATCGAGCTTGATGCCCAGATTTTTGACCTCCTCTTTAGGAGTAGGAGCTTTGCCAACTCCTCAGGCCACCAACTGGGCGACCAGCAGATGGCAGCACCCCCAAACAGTATTGTGCCAGGAGATGTGTTTGCCCAGTGGTGCAGCAAAGGGCCGTTGCCTCCGAAGACCCCTTAGCAAACTGACTGTGTGGGACTTGCTGGTGGTAACAGGGAGGGATAGTTTACCCCCAACAGCCCTCAATAGCCAAGGGGACTTCATCTCTGAACTAGTACTATGCCAGGAGGTGCATTTGCAGGCTGGTGGAGAAAGGACGTCCTTGATGACTGCACAGGGTAGTGCCTGTATGCTTCTATGATTGCCATTGCGAAGGACACACTGCGAATACTAGGTGTTTTTGATAAAGTGTAAAACACATATATAGACATATCTTACATAAAGTTTCACTGTAGCTATTTAGTAAGATACTAATTAAACTTCCCCTTTGTATACATTTGTCGAAATAACTACATCAAAAATGCATTTTCCTTCATCACAGCAACACCGAAGGTCACAATGACATCAGTAGTCACAAATATAAATGTAAAAATGTAAAACAGATATTTAAACATATTTTACACAAAGTGTCAGTCTAGCTGTTTAGTAACATAATTGTTTAACTTTATTTTAAAAACACATTTAACAAAAACAACAATTTCCAAAAATAACTTTCCTCATCTGACTCAAGAATAGAACATAACTGCAAAACACCCACAAAACTACCCATTCTTACCCAAACACAACAGGAATCAAAAGCTGCTCCAAAACTAGTACAATGCACAGTCTATGAAAAGATCCAATCTAGAGAGATGAATAAAAAATATTCATGTGGGATGACGTCCATTGTGTATCATCTTAAAGCCTAAAGACACACAATTGATGGACGGAATGCAGAACAAAACAAAACATTCACCCCCAGTCAAGAGATCTGGGTTAAATCCATCATTCTTTTGCTCACCATGCCACCCCAGTTTAGACCTGGCCATATGCAAATCAGTCTTGACCCTGTGCCGCATGGGAACAGTCCAGCCCGAACTGCCAAGCCAGGTCCTCCCTGGACCGGAAACAAACATCCTAGGACTGGTTCCGGGGTTTCATCCCTCTTCAGCCAGGATAGCTTGAATCCAGTGGCACAGTGAGCCCAGGACCCACGTCTGGGCATACCTGGCGCACTTAGGGCGAGAAAGCAAAAGACACACAATTGATGGACGGAATGCAGAACAAATTAAATCATTCACCCTCAGTCAAGAGATTTGGGTTAAATTAATCATTCTTTTGCTCACCATGCCACCCCAGTTTAGACCTGGCCATATGCAAAACAGTCTTGACCCTGTGCCTCATGGGAACAGTCCAGCCCGAACTGCCAAGCCAGGTCCTCCCTGGACCGGAAACAAACATCCTAGGACTGGATTCGGGGTTTCACCCCTCTTCAGCCAGGATAGCTTGATTCCAGTGGCACAGTGAGCCCAGGACCCACGTCTGGGCACACCTGCGCACTTAGGGCGAGAAAGGAAAAGACACACAATTGATGGACGGAATGCAGAACAAATCAAAACATTCACCACCAGTCAAGAGATCTTGGTTAAATCCATCATTCTTTTGCTCACCATGCCACCCCAGTTTAGACCTGGCCATATGCAAATCAGTCTTGACCCTGTGCCTCATGGGAACAGTCCAGCCCAAACTGCCAAGCAAGGTCCTCCCTGGACCGGAAACAAACATCCTAGGACCGGTTTCGGGGATTCACCCCTCTTCAGCCAGGATAGCTTGATTCCAGTGGCACAGTGAGCCAGGACCCACGTCTGGGCATACCTGGCCCACTTAGGGCGAGAAAGCAAAAGACACACAATTGATGGACGGAATGCAGAACAAATCAAAACATTCACCCCCAGTCAAGAGATCTGGGTTATATCCATCATTCTTTTGCTCACCATGCCACCCCAGTTTAGACCTGGCCATATGCAAATCAGTCTTGACCCTGTGCCGCATGGGAACAGTCCAGCCCGAACTGCCAAGCCAGGTCCTCCCTGGACCGGAAACAAACATCCTAGGACTGGATTCGGGGTTTCACCCCTCTTCAGCCAGGATAGCTTGATTCCAGTGGCACAGTGAGCCCAGGACCCACGTCTGGGCACACCTGCGCAATTAGGGCGAGAAAGGAAAAGACACACAATTGATGGACGGAATGCAGAACAAATCAAAACATTCACCACCAGTCAAGAGATCTTGGTTAAATCCATCATTCTTTTGCTCACCATGCCACCCCAGTTTAGACCTGGCCATATGCAAATCAGTCTTGACCCTGTGCCTCATGGAAACAGTCCAGCCCAAACTGCCAAGCCAGGTCCTCCCTGGACCGGAAACAAACATCCTAGGACCGGTTTCGGGTTTTCACCCCTCTTCAGCCAGGATAGCTTGATTCCAGTGGCACAGTGAGCCCAGGACCCAGTTCTGGGCATACCTGGCGCACTTAGGGTGGGAAAGCAAAAGACACACAATTGATGGACGGAATGCAGAACAAATCAAAACATTCACCACCAGTCAAGGGATCTGGGTTAAATCCATCATTATTTTGCTCACCATGCCACCCCAGTTGAGACCTGGCCATATGCAAATCAGTCTTGGCCCTGTGCCTCATGGGAACAGTCAATCCCGAACTGCCAAGCCAGGTCCACCCTGGACCGGAAACAAACATCCTAGGACCGGTTTCGGGGTTTCACCCCTCTTCAGCCAGGATAGCTTGATTCCAGTGGCACAGTGAGCCCAGGACCCACGTCTGGGCATACCTGGCGCACTTAGGGTGAGAAAGCAAAAGACACACAATTGATGGACGGAATGCAGAACAAATCAAAACATTCACCCGCAGTCAAGAGATCTGGGTTAAATCCATCATTCTTTTGCTCACCATGCCACCCCAGATTAGACCTGGCCATATGCAAATCAGTCTTGAACCTGTGCCTCATGGGAACAGTCCAGCCCGAACTCCCAAGCAAGGTCCTCCCTGGACCGGAAACAAACATCCTCGGACCGGTTTTGGGGATTCACCCCTCTTCAGCCAGGATAGCTTGATTCCAGTGGCACAGTGAGCCAGGACCCACGTCTGGGCATACCTGGCGCACTTAGGGCGAGAAAGCAAAAGACACACAATTGATGGACGGAATGCAGAACAAATCAAAACATTCACCCCCAGTCAAGAGATCTGGGTTATATCCATCATTCTTTTGCTCACCATGCCACCCCAGTTTAGACCTGGCCATATGCAAATCAGTCTTGACCCTGTGCCGCATGGGAACAGTCCAGCCCGAACTGCCAAGCCAGGTCCTCCCTGGACCGGAAACAAACATCCTAGGACCGGTTCGGGGTTTCACCCTCTTCATCTTAAAGCCTAACATAGAAAAAATCTCTAACTGGCAATACAGTAGATGGAAGCTGGAAGACCATCTACATCAGTGGCACCAGCAACAACAATTCCCGGGAAGAAAGTCCCTTCAGAGGTGCAGACTACTGCAACAGATATGGCTCTAGAGTTTTCAAGAATGGTCACGTATTGCAGGGACTGTACTGTTGTTATCATTGCTGGTCAGCAGTGAGTTACAGCTATAACAATGCTGCAAAAATTCATACATGCTAATTTTTTTCCCTTTTATATTTTATGCACATTTCACAGAGCACATTTTTCAAAATCTTCCTGTCACAGTTGCCATTTTTGTTACCATAAAAAAGAACAACAAAAATGTGCAACTTTGCAAAACCACCCAAAAAAATTTCAAAGACTAAACAGAAAATTATGTCACCGGGATATAAAGGAATGTCATTGTATAATACACTTTTCAACTAAAACAATAAGAGGAACAGCCCATTTATCTCTTTTGAGCATTTTTTAAGAGGAGTTCATAGTGAGCAGATTTGCACAATTCACAATATGTCATATGAAATTGTCATGGGGTACAAATAAATAATATTCTTGCAGGACTACGTCCATGCTTTACCATCTAAAAACATACCAAGGCAATAGTGTAAAAGCAGAAAGAAAGCAACAAAAGGCTGGAGGAACCTCAACTTCAATAGCAGCCGCAGCAAAACTGGGGCAGATAGTCCATTCAGAGGGCCAGTCTCAACTTCAAGATTTGATTCCACAGTTTTCCCGGATGGAATCATACTGCATGGATTGTGGAGTCGTAGTCAGTGCTGGAGAGCAGTCATAACAGCCCTTCGCAATGCTGCAAAGAATCATAAATGTTGATTTATTTTTTATTTTTTACCCTTCATAGTTTTTCTACATTAGCAGGCATTTTATTATCTTACAAAATGGGTATCCAATATCTATGTGTTGTTCATTGTATTATCTTCTAATTTATTGTAATGCTACTTACATATAACTTGCCATATGGACAAGTCAAAGCGTTCCTATACACATAAATACACAGCTAACTTTTGCCAGTTATCATTATTTACATTTTCACTTTTTAAATATAAGTCAACAATCTGTGTTTAAATCTTCTAGTATGTGCATAAACAATATGTACAAACATACTCTGGTTTCTTAGACCACACTGTGTTAAATTTTGTAATCTCTTCTTTAAAAGTATCAACTGTAATATATGTGTTCTTTTCTGCAACTCCTCCTCTTAGCAACTCTTCATTTTCACTAGAATCCTGCTCAGGACCAAAGAAACAAAACTGCACATCACCACAAGCCTTTTCTACGTCTATCACAGTACCATGCAAAAGTGCTCTATTCATTTCTCCCAAACATAAAGCAGGATATTTCACATAGTACAGCCTCTTAACTAAAGTTTGCATTGTTGAGTGGTGTACAGCTAACATCTTGAATAGATAAAAGGTGCTTTAGCACACTTTGTTTGATAAACAAGTTAGTGAGTGCACCTGCAAATTTGTATGCTTTCTAATCTTGCACAGATCCAATCCTAGTAAAGTACTTATTTTCTTTTTTAAACTTTGCCTTGGAAAGATATGTAGAAATGTCCTTAATATATCAATGGATTGCTGTTGAATACTACAAACACTACTACAATTCCATTTCTATACAGGTGCCTGATTCCGCCTTCCTTGGACCTGTTCCCTAATAACTTGTTCTACATTTGTAGGTACCATCACCTCTTTCGCTATAGGAATGCAATTCATAATTTCATAGCATCGTCCTCTGTAGTCAATAGCACAAACTAATCTATTATCCTGGACATAGCTTTCTTTACTAAAGAAAACTCTGTACTAGAAGTAGGCATACATTCTCCAATAAAAACTGTACAAAAAGTACTTCTATTCACTAATCTTTTTTCTGGCTTTGTCTCCTCATGCACAATACCATTTTGTCAAGAGTCTTCATTCTATTTATAATCAAAATGAAAAGCTTTTCCTTCAAGACAAAGGCCTTATCAACTACGCTCTTAATGTGTTCTTTCTGTTTCAGTGCCTCTTTCCTTTTTCTATACTTTTCCATAGTTCTCATTAGATTTATAACTACTCTACTACGAAACATCCTGTCTCTGGTTTCCTTAAGCTGCTTATGTCTCCTGTTTAAGGTGTGTCCATCTTTGTTACATTTTTCCTTGTTCTTGTTATATAGATTTGGTCCACTGTTATTCTTTCTCATGGTCTGAATTTGATTTTCATTATTTTGTAATCTTTGGAATTGTCCACATATATTTTTAAGAAATGACTTTGTCCTCTTACCAGTAGCTCTTTTTTCTTTCGCCACTTTTTCTTCAATTTGCCCCTGTTGTGTCTCTGTTCTGCATAGATACTGTAGTTTCTTCTGTTCCTTTTTCTTCCGAGCTTTTGTAGGCATTCTGTCTGTAGTTATGCAGATATTGCTCTGAAAAAAAAAAGTATATTAACATTTTTATTCTAGCCAACATACAAACTACTTTACTACTGGCTTACACATAATACAAACACAGTTTTTATGTTATGTTGCAGTTTTAAATCTACATAACTAAAAGCACTTACTTCAATCTACCAAACCCAAACCAAAACACAAAAACTCAATTTATTAGTTACCTTTTAATATTATAGCCCCCTCTCCTACAATAGAGCTGCATTATATCTCAGTTCTCAAATATACACGGAAAAAGACTACTTTATGCCTTTTGTTGTAAATTGTAAAATAAACGCCAACCAAAGTGTAAAAGAATATATAGTGTCTCAATGCTCTGAATACTGAAAATACAACATAAAAGCTATTTCTGTACCCCTCTACCACTGTGTCACTGGTACATTTAGTGTTTTAGTACTTTTCTACTTAGATGTGTCAGATTTATATTTTGAGAAACAATGCATATACAAATCTGCAAATTAATCTGTACCACAGCATATAGCACTCCAATTCTTCAGAATACATGCAAACAGTGTGTGACATTTTACATATATCATTCATCAGATGGTTCTAAAAGAGCACATATTACTCACAGAAACTTGTAAATACATGTGTTTGTGGTTGAGTACAACAATACTCCCTTGATAATTGGATGAGTGCATAGATAGTGCCTACGTAATTCCCTCAGAATATGGGTAGTGCCTGCATGAATCCCTGAGTATGTACGGACTACATCGGTGGTCTCATATCTGCATAGTTAGTGCCTGTGTGGGACCTTAGGGCCCCAAACCTGACCCGTCCCTCCAGTAAGCCCACAAAAGGGACCCAGCCTCCAGCTTTAGGTAGCCAGAGGCTGACCCTGAGAGCACAGTGCAACTCAGTTAAAGAAAGAAAGGCATCCATGGTGGAGGATGATTGGAGGAAGCTGAGGCCTCACTTTGAGGACACTCACTTCAGTACTCCATCTCAACACCAGCCTTTTACTTTGCCAAGACACACCACAGGTAGAGATTCCCTATGGTGGAGACCCTCTGATACCCTTAGGGTGAGGGATTGCTTAGTGGACCATGAGACAGGGGGTAACCATGCCAGTGCTGGTTCCTCCTTATATGGCCACTTGGGCAATATAGGCTTACCTGGTCAAGGTCAGCCTTATCTCCCTTCGTTTGGGGGGGGGTTGTGTAGGAAGGTGGATATCTGACTATGGTTACCCCCAAATTTTTGCCTAGTGTCTAGCTGGTTTTTCGACTTAGTTGGCCTGAGATCCTGCCATTCAGGCTCTCGGGCTATCTGCTCTCTCTTTAAAATGGACTCCATGTACCCTAGGTACATACCCAATTGGTTGGATCACCCTGTCAGCCCCTGTACCAGTGTACACTAGGTACCCAGGGCATTGGTGTACCCCAGGCCTGCCAAGGGCTGCAGCATGTATTATGCCACCCCAGGCTTGGCCTAACAATCTGACACAACTGGCTGATCACTCAGCTGGGGTAAGTTGGTGTAATCACCTCTTACTTAGGTGTAGTATACCTATACCTAAACTTAAATGGGACACCTGGTAACCTATAAGTCACTCCTATGGCAGGCCTTAACAATCCTGAAGGCAGAGTGCTTGGTTCCATGTGAGATGGTGCTCTGGCATGAGCTGAGCCTGTCTGCAGTGGTCGGAACAACTTCCTTCTACTGTTTCCAGATATCGTCATACCCTATACTCTTAAGTGCATTATGAACCTCGCGGTTAAATGCTATCTTTGGTTTGGCTTTATCAAAACATGTCGAGTAAGGTGTCATACGAATTGGAATACTAACCCCTCGCCAATTCTGGCGACGGGGTTAGCATTCCACCCTTCTAGAGGGACACGACATGTACAGTACCTGAAACCCGGGTAAAATCAGACATAGCCTCAGCTCCACAAAATGGATGCTGCCACCACAGACACAAGTCTGCCCTCCTGCTGCTGGGAGTCCTTCCAGCTTGGGAGGTGTGGACAAAGGGTTTCCTGCCAGGGGAGGTGCGAGCACCACCCCAGACAGGATTTTGTGTATTGGTCAGGTAGGGCTTGAAAGAAACCAGACATGCCTGTGGCTCACAAGGAGCCTCGGGGCATATGCCAGTTCAAACCGGTCCTGGGGCACACCAGTCCCGGGCCTGGGGCGAGCTGGACAAAGGATTGGGGGTGTAACCACCCCCCTTCCTGGTCCCACCCATAGGGAGGGACCTAGCAGGTAGTCCGGCCCCTAGAATCCGAATAAAGGTAGGAGCTGTGTCCTAAGACTTTAGACATCCTGGAATCAACTTGAAACTAAGAAGAAGACGGGAACTTCGACATTCTGCTGCACAGAAGACTGAAGAAAATCTCCCCTGTGGTCAGGGAGTGACCACCTTGCTAACGCAAGCACCATCCAGCGAATCACCGTCTGCTTTGCCGCCGCCTCCCGCCGGAGCCCGAGCCCAGAGACTGACAAGACCTGGACCTCCAGACCTCTCACCGCCCGATCCACAGTCCCTGAAAAGAGGAGACCCGTGGAGGCACCGAGACACGTGGAGCCAGCCATCTTGGAACGACTACGACAAGCTGACCAGTGCAACAACCGAGGCTCCCTCCAAGTTGTGCTTTGGGTCCTGAGAAGCCCAACCCTCGAGCAGCATCTGCACCAAAGGTGAGCCCTCCAGCATCTCCACGATCTGCGTGGGGCCCTTCTGCATTTTGCCACTCGACGCGCCTAACCGGTTGCTGGCCCGCTGGCTAGTGGCCATCTTGGCGACGAAATCTACGACAAACACCGCTGGTCTGGTTGCTCCAGACTGGCCCTTGCTCCCCTCCAAAGGAGCAATCCCTCTGACCTTGCTGGTCAGAACCAACAGCTGATTTCTGAATCCTCCTACAATTGCTTTTGCCAAGGCTTGTTTGCTTCGATCAAGTCGCCGACACCGCCGACAGCGAGAGCCTGCGTGGGACAGCTCGTGAGCCGACTCCTGGACGTCGTCGACCTTCAGGGACCACGTGGCTGCGGAGACAAGCTACCCCTCATCACCTGTTTGCACCCGACATCGCCTGGTACCCACCTGGTGCCACGCTGGTCACTGGCTAGTGACTGTGAACACTGTCCCCTCTGCTTACAGGTCTTCAACATCTCCGATCCACTCTTGGATCCACTGCATCTCTTCCCGACCGACCGCCTGCAGCATCTTTGTCCCAGGCTCAACGGAACAGATAGAAGAAACCCGACGCACTTTGAGGCCTATGCACCCGCTTCCTGTGGGTGAGGTAAAGCTGGTACTCCGGTGCCCATGTGTAGTAATACATCTCTAGTGCCTGTGTTCCAAATCTTAAGTTCCTAGGTCATCCGGAAGATTCCTTTTGCAGTAACTTTGTACTTTTTACGCACCCATTGAAACCTATGGGAGCACGCGTGTGACTATTTGCTCTGCACACGCCACCCGTGGACCTCCTGGTCACTAACTGACGTTAGCTCCTTGTAGGCCCAGCGATTCTAGAGGCCCTAGGCCTTTTCCCTTTTCTGTTCGTGGTACTTATACCACTATTTTAGTATATGGTTTGAGTGGCCACCAGGGCCTACCCATATAAAGTGCAACTTCTGTGTATTCTGTGATAATCTTGTTTGACGATTTGTGCTCCTGTGCTCATAAAGAGACTAGGGGTTACTTTGAGAAATAAATACATATATATTTTGAATATATATCTGTGTGGTGTCCTTTCATTGGTATAAAAGGGGGTTACTATTGGTAAAACAGCTTGCTTAACACGCATCACGAGTTTAGCCTCAAAGACTGCTTAGCCTACGCTACCACTAGGGCAGCTAGTCCAAAAAGGTTGACTTACAACCACACCATAAGGGTTGCTTGGCATGGTACAAGGTGGTCACTAGAACTAGTGAACAGCATATACCAGGCCAACTTCTCACACTGTGTATTCACATAACTATATTCCTAGTACCTGGGTGATTGGATGAATGCATAGGTGTAGCCTGTGTAGTTCAATGAGTACATAATTAATTCTTGTGTGATCAGAAAAGTGCATGTGTAGTGCCTGGGCGATTCAATAAGTCTAGATATCACACTTGATATATAATTGCATATATGTCCTCTAGGAGTATACATTGCTCTGTTACTCAGCGTCCACATGCATCATGCATCAATAAGTTTCTAAAACTAAAAACAAAAATTCTCACCTTTTGAAAGCATAAACCCTATTTTTCTTCTGTCTTTAAAACATATATTCAGAATTTCTCAAAGAAAAGTTACATGCCAAGTGAAGCTAGCACACAAACTCTCAAAAGATATTCTTCACTATTACCCCTTCCCAATTTTAAACAGAGCATGTTGAAAGATATGCACCACCCTCACTATATACATGACATTTTCAACAGCCTTGAAGAACATAGATCACCATGTAAACATCTATGGGACTTCATAAAAGATATACACCTTCACCATCATTCCAAAAATATATAGTTGTCTGCATCTT
The DNA here is from genome assembly GCF_964204655.1 of Triturus cristatus. Lineage (NCBI taxonomy): Eukaryota > Metazoa > Chordata > Amphibia > Caudata > Salamandridae > Triturus > Triturus cristatus. The sequence goes on from NC_140591.1 coordinate 420,794,541, forward strand.
TAAATAAACTCAACAGTCTCATCGTACATATAACTATCTGCAAGCAGAAAAACATATCTCACCATCGAAACATATGCAAACCGATCATATAAGATAAAAATCACATTGACAAACACTTCCTAATGCATACGTAACAAGAAATACTACGTTGTAATTTATATACAGGCACAGCATGTTTTATACAGGACTACATTATTCTGTTTAATAATGAGACTAAAACTACCACAACTCCCAGAATGCAAAAAATATAGATGTAGCTATTCTGAACATAATGCTTAGACATTTAAAACATTGTCATTGTTAAAGGGATTGCACATGGTAATTTTTAACAGTACTAAAATCTTAAACACATACACTCTGCCAGATACAGATCATCAGATTTTTTTCTGACATCACTGTGATACTGTTTTTTAGTCAAACTCCCATATACATCTTCATTTCTAATTTTCGTTTTTTTATATAAATAAAAAGTTATATACATACCAGTGAATTTAGTTCAAAGATTATATTGTTGTTTTAGCTCTTTCTAGATAGTTTCAACACTGTTAAGATTTGTAAAAACTAACCACAAGAATGGTTCACCACTCTCATAGAAAGAATCTCTAAAATGGCAACCTTTTCAACTTTCCATTCTATCATCATGAGAAAGGCAGCACATGAAATCATGTTTTTTTTTATTTTAGACTACTGCATCTCCACTTGTGAATGGTTAGCATCTGTTAACCCTTTAACTCTCTTTCAAAACAAGGTTCCTGTCGGCACATTTTCGCGATGTTTTCGCGATGATCGCAGAGACATCGCAAAAACAACCAGGAGTTCAAACCTATAGCTAGCTTCATTTGTTTTACATTTAAATACTGAACAACAGTTTATTACACAGTCCTGAGTTGGAAATTAAAGCTTACCACTACTTAAATTGTGCCATCATTCCTCCACTTAAAAAAAAATGTTCTGTCTCTTTAATACCCTTCCCCCAATAAACTCTTAGCTCAGTGTACCTAGCAACCCAGTGGAACCAGTAGGTCACAAGTTTACAGCACATTCTAGCAGGAACATACTACTTCCAAATAAGACACAGCAGGTGTGCTTTACTCCACAGACTCAAAAGCATATCCATGTCTGTATTACATTTTTTTTTAAAGTAACAGCCAATAATAAAACTTCTTGCTAAGGCATCTGACATGCTACATAATCTTATTCACTTTCATGCTGACAGCATCCAATGAAATATAGCTTTATTTTAACTGCTTTTCCTTTGGAAAACTACCTAATTGAGCTCCAGCCTTATCCTGACTGCTATTGCTCCTTCACTTCAAAATGCTTAGAGTATGGATTGTGGGCCACAGCTATATCTATTGAGCTAAAGACGCTACAAAAAAGAGCAGTATTGACAGGGACTTGGGTTTGTCAAATGTACAGATTACTTGGTTTAAAGTTTCATCAGTTGCTGGCTTTGGTTAAATCCACTGTGGATTCCCAAGCTCCTCATCTCGTGATTGTGCACTGTGGTGGCAATGACTTAGGCACATTGACTAGGGTAGGGCTGGAAATACTAATGAAAGAAGCTTTTCAGAACTGATGTCGCTTTTCCCTCACACTGTCTTGGTGTGCTCTAATATATGCCAAAGACAGAAATGGAAGTGGTCAAATCAATTCCTTCCACAGATTGACAAAGACAGGAAACATGTTAATAAAACTGGTTCTGCATTCCTCAGAGACCATCGCTTGGGCTGTATCTATAACAACAATCTGCATTTTGGTATGCATGGAAACTGTAGAAATTATGGCATGTACTTTACAGGTAAAGGAAACAGGGTGTTTCTAAGTAACCTCAAACTCTGCATCTGGTCTTATGTGTAGCAGTGATATAAACATAACCAACACACCAGCTCTTGCCAGAGCCACCCTAGTACCCGCAATAATATGAAGTTTTTTTTAAAGTTTTTTTTTTAGTTTTTGATAATCTTCGTGATGACGTCGCGATTCCCATGGATACGCTGCAAAAATGGAAAACAAAAGCAGACATTCAATGACCACCAACATATAAAAAAAAATGTAAAACAATCCATTCTGAACATTGCGCTACACATATTACTATGTACATACTTCTTTCAAAGCATGTCTAAACTCACACTTTTGCACTAAGTTTCCTTAAAAACCATCTTTCAGACATATTTGCAGTTTTTGCGGTTATTTGGGACATCGTTATGACGTCTTCAACCGCAATGATCGCATCTTTCCATAAAGCCTGAAACACATATATCCACACATATTATTGTATTTTTGGCACTATGGGGTTTATTACTGTATTATCTAAAGTCATGTTTTTTTTGTGAGTTTCTATAAAAACCATCTCTAACACCTATTTTCTGTTTTCGCAGTGATGCCAGAAGTTGCGATGACGTCAGTGCCCGCGATCACCGCTGATACACCGCCAAAACGCAAAGCAGAAATTCAATAGCCACAACCACATTCAAATATTATAGCTATATAATTAATTCTAACTATCACAGTAGATAACCCACTATATAAATAACTCTACAAAAACATTTATCAGAATCTCAATATCTCTATAAGAATGAATATTAATGATTTACTGATATATTTTTTATATTCCCATCAATATTCATGATCACCTTGCGATACTCACGACGTCCCCGTGATGGTAAACGGGAGGCCACGCTGGCTGTTGGAGTGTCATCACGAATATCATCTGCGATTATAAAAATCAATTTTGGACACATAACTTGGGTCACTAACACCCCCATTTCTCAAACAGGGGGTCAGAGTACCTCTACTTTGACTCCTTAAGTTAGCTTTTTCAGAAATGTTCAGCCCCGGTAACTGTTTCCGATCAATAAAATTGCTGCCAAAACTTTCTGTTCAGTTTCCTTCCATCCAATCAGAGCATTTCCGTTGGCGTGTGCATTCCCGATTACACACAAAACCGTGGTGAAATATCAACTACCAACAGTATCATTTTCGGCTTAATTTTCACAAAAACTACTGAACAGATTTACACCAAATAGGCAAAAGACACTTCCTTGAATCAACATCTACCTCCCTGCCAAATTTGGTGTAAGTCCATTCAGCGGTTCGGGCTGTAGCTGTGGCTAAATGTTCCTATGGGGATTAACTTTACAAAGGAACCCTTATTTCGCGTCCCAAATTCTCGGTCCCCACTGCACGGATCACCCCCAAACTTTCCAAGGAACATTTCATGAAGATTGGTCAAACAACACCAAAGTTATAGGCAAGTCAAAAAATGCTTTTCCTATGGAAACTAGGTCCTAACTATAACTACCTACTATCGATCACCAGTATGTTATACATATACATGAGGACATGAGGTTACTTGCAGCCACTTTCACTGGGAAAAAAAACGCATGGTTTTGTTCCGAAATCAGACTTCTGCTATTTTAATCAACATGCATGTGGGCACTTTATTTTTAAAGAGACAAGATGCACTGATATCAATGTAATCCACACTGTAGTGATTTAGACGCTATGCACCAGGATAAATATGGCACTATATGTATGGACATCAAATAACAATACTGGTGCATCTTGCGATCTGTAAGATTGTAACATCAAACCACATGGGTGTATGGATAAAAGCACTTCCCTGTGATTGCAATTTTACTCACCTGTGATCAAGGCCTAGCGGCCGAAACCCATGAGGGCATGTGATTGTAGCCACTTTCACTAGGAAAATAAACGCAATGTTTTATTCCGAAATCAGGCTTCTGCATCTCTGTTATACTAAACGCTATGCATGATCAAGGCCAGGAGGGTAGAAACACATTGCAGCTTTCTGGTGTCTGATACTTATTGAACACCCATGGAATTGAGTCCTTAATGTGTGTGATATCGTCTTCCTGTTACAATGGTTTTGTGCATATATATGCATGTGATCAAGAACGGGGGGACCCGGTCGAAACGCGTCATGCTGTGGATTTTGCAATAAAGCACTTGAATTTCAAGCACGCTGTGGTCCGTACCTGATTTCCGTGGATTGGAGTTGAATCAGGACTGTGGTTTCTTCATATATATATATATATATATATATATATATATATATATATATATATATATATATATATATGTGAACGCTCCAGGTTTACCCTCCGGTTGAAAACGCACTCCGACAACCATCATTTTCCCGGGTAAAAGCAGGGTCAGCATGCCGAACGTAACAACAGCATTATTGTCAGCTAATCTTCTTAACGCCTGACGGGTTTCAGTGCTTCCGCACTTTTTCAGAGGCGTGGCAAATGCAGTCCACATGTCCGTCCATTTCTTTCTTACCTGTCAGCCTCTGATGAAGAAGATTAAAGACTTCGAAACGCGTCAGGCTGAATGACGGAAAGCTGTTTAAGGAATCGGAAATCGGCATGCCATCCATACCTAATAAAGGCTTGAAAGCATGTTGCTGTTGGAGTGCTGCTTAAACGGGTTGGGCAACCTTGGAGCGTACATTTACAGGCGGCCGTCCTGCCGCCGAGCGTGCACCACCCGAAAAACCATGGGGGCCACGAGGCTCGGTATTTACTGAACACTGATGTGGAAACAGCAACAAGGATTTAGGATGGACCCCGACAACTGAGGCCAATGTGTGGCTTTTAAAATATCCGGCAGTGACATTTGTGCATCCATTCAGGAAGAAAGAAAGCTGGTACTACAATTCCCACAGTACCTTGCACTGTCTCAATCGAGCAGCCCATCTGGGAGCATGATATATGGATTATTTAAATGAGGGGAGATGTGACCAGCTTGCACTTTCTTACCCGTCAGCCTCTGATGAAGAAGATTAAAGACTTCGAAACGCGTCAGGATGAATGACGGAAAGCTGTTTAAGGAATCGGAAATCGGCATGCCATCCATACCTAATAAAGGCATGAAATCATGTTGCTGTTGGAGTGCTGCTTAAACGGGTTGGGCAACCTTGGAGCGTACATTTACAGGCGGCCATCTTGCCGCCGAGCGTGCACCACCCGAAAAACCATGGGGGCCACGGGGCTCGGTATTTACTGAGCACTGATGTGGAAACAGCAACAAGGATTTAGGATGGACCCCGACAACTGAGGCCAATGTGTGGCTTTTAAAATATCCGGCAGTGACATTTGTGCATCCATTCAGGAAGAAAGAAAGCCAGTACTACAATTCCCACAGTACCTTGCACTGTCTCAATCGAGCAGCCCATCTGGGGGCGTGTTATATGGATTATTTAAATGAGGGGAGATGTGACCAGCTTGCACTTTCTTACCCGGCAGCCTCTGATGAAGAAGATTAAAGACTTCGAAACGCGTCAGGCTGAATGACGGAAAGCTGTTAAAGGAATCGGAAATCGGCATGCCATCCATACCTAATAAAGGCTTGAAAGCATGTTGCTGTTGGAGTGCTGCTTAAACGGGTTGGACAACCTTGGAGCATACATATATATATATATATATATATATATATATTTTTTTTTTTTTAACTGAAAAAAACATAGGTTTCAGGCACGTTATAGTTAGAAATTAGCATTTAAAAAACCATAGAAATTAACTGAAAAAACCATAGGTTTGAGGAACGTTATAGTTTGTTGGATATTTCACTCGTACAAAACCATAGAAATTCCGGCGTTAAAGTTAGTTCAGCTAACTATAACTCGCGCCCCCGCAATGCACTGCTGATGATATCACATATTACATCATTCATGACATGGTCAGTGACATCACTGATGACATCACTGATGATAACTCAAATGACATCACTGATGACATCACTGATGACATCATCCAGTGACTGTGTGTTTCTGTAAAGTTTAATTTTGTTTTATTTGTTTTATATATACGCCAAGCTGCATTGAGGAATGAGTGGGTGTATAAGTGTCTGTATGGAGGATTTAGTAGGTACGTGACTGACTGTATAAGTGAGTGATTACATGTGTCTTACTGAATGCATGGGTTAGTGACTGAACTGTGTGAAAGTCTTTATCAGTCTGTCTGTTGTGTAAGCTGCTGCATGGGTTGGTGAGTAGCTGCATGAGTGTCTATATGGGTTATTGGTTGCTTGCCTGAGTATTTGTATGGCTGCCTGAGTGTGTGTGTGGGTGGGTGGGAGGTGTGTGACTCTGCACATAGATGTGTGAGTGGTTGATTCATTAGGTGTATGGGTTCAAGAGTGCAAGTGGATACAGCTGTATGGGTGGGTGAGTGTGTGTATGGGTGTGTTGGTGAGTGAATGCATGTCTCAGAGGTACATGTGCAAGTAACTACATGTGCAAAAGGCTGTATGTGTGAGTGAAAGTGTATATAAATAACTATATGTGAGAGTCAGTAATTGTGAGATTGGCTGCATGGAAGAATGTGTATTTTTATCAGTGATTCTATACGAGAGTAATTATGTGTTAGTATCTGTATGAATAAGTGAGGTTGTGTCTGTAAAACTGCATAGGTGAGTAAATGGAAGTATGATTGATTCTTTGCATGACTGACTAAGTGTGTGAGTAACTCTGGATATGTGGCAGTATGTGAGTGTCTGTATAGGTGTAAGAGTCCATATGATAGTGTTGCATTGATGAATGACTGCATATATGAGTAACTGTATGGGTTAATGAGTGGATGTGTGTGTAGACTTAGGAATCAGTCAGTGCGTATTTAGTAACTGGTATTGATGTGTCTATTTTTTCGAAAATGGTAGTCTGTATTTTAGAGTGGGTGTATCACAAGTTATATTCAGGTGTGAGGAGGTGCATCAGATTTTCACATGGATGATGTCATCAGTGATGTCATATGTGATGTCATTTGAGATGTCATCAGTGATGCCATCAGTGATGTCACTGACCATGTCATGAATGATGTAATATGTGACGTCATCAGCAGTGCATTGCAGGGGCGCGAGTTATAGTTAGCTGAACTAACTATAACGCTGGAATTTCTATGGTTTTGTACGAGTGAAATATCCAACAAACTATAACGTTCCTGAAACCTATGGTTTTTTTCAGTTAATTTCTATGGTTTTTTAAATGCTAATTTCTAACTATAACATGCCTGAAACCTATGTTTTTTTCAGGTAATTTCTATGTTTTTTTAAATGCTAATTTCTAACTATAACGTGCCTGAAACCTATGGTTTTTCCAGTGAATTTCAAAGGTTTTTTAAATGCTAATTTCTAATTATAACGTGCCTGAAACCTGTGGTTTTTTCAGTGAATTTCAAAGGTTTTTTAAATGCTAATTTCTAACTATAACGTGCCTGAAACCTATGGTGTTTTCAGTGAATTTCTAAGGTTTTTGAAATGCTAATTTCTAACTATAACGTGCCTGAAACCTATGGTTTTTTCAGTGAATTTCTAAGGTTTTTGAAATGCTAATTTCTAACTATAACATGCCTGAGACCTATGGTTTTTTCAGTGAATTTCAAAGGTTTTTTAAATGCTAATTTCTAACTATAACATGCCTGCAGCCTATGGTTTTTTTCAGTGAATGTCTAAGGTTTTTGAAATGCTAATTTCTAACTATAACGTGCCTGAAACCTATGGTTTTTTCAGTGAATTTCTAAGGTTTTTTAAATGCTAATTTCTATCTATAACATGCCTGAAACCTATGGTTTTTTCAGTGAATTTCAATGTTTTTTTTAATGCCAACTTCTAATTATAATGTTCATTTAACCTATATATTTTTTTCCGACACCCAAGAAGGACACAATACACACTGCCACAACCCTCAGGACCTCCCCCCGTACCACCCTTCTCCCTACTACCACCAAGGCAGTGCAGAACAGGACAGTGAACCCTCCAAAAACGGCATGGTCCCTCAGCCATCTAATAGCTCAATGTTGGAAATGAGGCAATCGTTTTTTCAGTAAATTTTAATGTTTTTTTAAAATGCTAATTTCTAACTTTAATGTTCCTGAGACCTATTTTTTTTGTGAATTTCAAAGGTTATTTAAATACTAATTTCTAATTATAATGTTCATAAAACCTATGCTTTTCTCAGCAATTTTGAAAAAAAATATGATATTTTGTAACTTTAATATCCTAAAAATAATTTTTGTAATTTTTTTTATTTGGTATTTAAACTATATAATGTCTTCTTGTTTTTTAAATATTAAACAACTGCATACAGTATGAAAGTGAGTCCAGCCCAGAGCCACATCTGAAGACCAACACGTCATAGACCTACTGATCAAGCAGCTCTGACACCCAAGATCTCCACAACACCCACCGCCACCCCCAGGACCCCTCACCTCTACCACCGAGGCAGCACAGAACAAGACAGCGAACTTTACGAAAATGGCATGGCCCCTCAGCCACACAATAGCTGAATATTGGGACAGGTGTGAACCAATTATATGTGAAGGAAGCAATTCACCCATGAATAACAATGCACACAATGCAAAGTGTAGCAGTGATGTGCTGGACACATCTCAATATGTAGAACACACACCTCTCCATCTGTACAAATACTACTGGTGCTTGTAGTGTTGTGGACAGTGGACCCAACCATGTTACGTCAAACACTAGGGAGGATCTCAGTCATGTAGCTGTGTCGTCCCTCCTTGTAAGCATAAGCGTAACCGGAGTGGGCTGCTCCGACGTACGCCACTGCAGCGTAGGAGTGTGAATAAATAGGCCAGGGCTCTGGGCGTGGTTCACTTGTGAACTGTGAAGACCAACGACTGTGCCAGAGCGGCGGGCCTCACCCTGCCACGAGGCTGCTGCCATGACCGCGGGTCTCCTCGACACAGGCCCCCTGCAAACCTAGTGGCACAGCACTGCAGACTTATGTCTGTACAGACTACTGCCTTTGATATACACTGCGGACAGCAGGCATCACAATTCACATGGAGTAGCGATTGCAGATGACGCAGTCCAGTACACAAGATACATTACTCCCAGTGTGGCCCTCTTGGACCACGCATCATAGCAGAATGCACACACGCTGAGTGCTTCAGGTGCCACTAACTCGGCACACCACAAGTCAACACCACGTGGCCTTATTGAGGCAGAATTCAATAGACAAAAGACATTGGTCCGAGTGCGCCCCCCCGGACCACGCATCATCGCAGGGCACGTACACGCTGAGCGCCAAAGGTACTACTAACTCAGTGCACCATAAGTCATCACAAGGAAGAGTGAACAGTTTTATGTCAGCAGTGAGGCATACTATCACTCGAAAATTTAATTGAGACAGAATTCAAAAGACATTGGTCCGAGTGCGGCCCCCCCGGACCATGCATCATCGCAGGGTACGTACATGCTTAGCGCCAAAGGTACTTCTAACTCACTGCACCACAAGTCATCGCCACATGGCCTTATTGAGGCAGAATTCAATGCAAGCCGCGACACGTGGTGCCACTAACCCTATTCAATACAAGCCGCGACACGTGGTGCCACTAACCCTGTTCAACACAAGCCGCGACACGTGGTGCCACTAACCCTGTTCAACAGAAGCCGGCGACACGTGAATGTAAAATGTAAATGTCAAGGTACTTATAGAGCGCACTGTCACCAGACGGCCACCTTGCAGTGTCGCCTTTGCGGTTTCCTGGCGCTGATACTCATACCGCTGTGGAACCCCTCCTGGCTTTCCCTGTGAAGTGTCCACTCCTGGGCACCCCCAGGGTGAAGCCAGGCATCCTTAGCGCTGTTGGGGCCGGTGTGGAGGCTAAGCAAGCTATTGCCCAGAGTTGCAGCGTGGGGCCCGTGATTAGAATAGGCACCGAGGCGAGAATAGACAGGTCCGAGGAAATTGTGCCCGAGCCCCGCCGAGGCAGGGATCGAACCCTGGTCCCTGGCCAGAACTCTGCTTCAGGGTCTGCCGCTCTAACCATTGAGTCACACTCCTCCACGTGGTGCCACTAATCATGTTCAACACAAGCCGATCCCACGTTTGGAATTGTGTCCTGTGTCCTGAATGGCAGTGACCCCAAGTCTGTGGCAGCGACCACAGCACCAGACTCCCTTTGATCAGTTAGGCATATTTCCATATGCAAGGCCAGCGTCACATGGTGCCACTAACCCTGTACAACACAAGGCGCGACACATGGTGGCATTAACCCTGTTCAACACAAGCCGATCCCACATGTGGAACTGTGTCCTGAGGTGGCAGCGACCACAGCACCAGACTCCCATTGATTAGTGATGCGTATTTGCATATGGAAGGCCGGCGACACGTGGTGCTACTGAACCTAAACTACGCAGGCCAGTGGGCCCACTAACCTATGCACGTGGCTGTGGGCCCTTGCTCACCACTACCTCTGGCCTTCACTGCGGTCAGCAGGGCTCACAATTCAGATACAGTCGCAATTGCAGATGACGCAGTAGGCAAGAGACATTGCTCCCAGTGCGGCCCGTCCACACCAAGCAGCATCACAGGCTCATACACTTCGAAAGTGTATACTATACATATTTCATCTTTTCATGATACGCCTACACTGCGGTCAGTAGGGCTCACAATTAAAATTAAATCTTGATTAATTAATTACAGAGTCCACTAGGCAAGTAACTATCACAGGCCTAAAACCTACACAATATCCTTTTAGTATCCTTGCTTCAAGAACTTTTTTTTTATCAGTTATAGCTTTAGTACAATCACCAAATTCATCTACAAGTGCAAACGAATACTCAATAACACTCTACACTGTGGGCAGCAGAGCTCGCAATTTGATTTTTGGACACGTGGTGCCACTAACCCTGTTCAACACAAGACGCGACACGTGGTGCCACTAACCCTGTTCAACACAAGCCGATCCCACATGTGGAACTGTGTCCTGAGTCTGGAATGGCAGTGACCCCAACTTCGTGGCAGCGACCACAGCACCAGACTCCCTCTGATCAGTCAGGCATATTTCCATATGCAAGGACGGTGACACGGGGTGCCACTAACCCTGTACAACACAAGGCGCGACACGTGGTGCCACTAACCCTGTTTAATACAAGCCGATCCCACATGTGGAATTGTGTCCTGAGTCCTGAATGGCAGTGACCCCAACTTCATGGCAGCGACCACAGCACCAGACTCCCTTCAGTTTTACTTGTTGTTGTTTTGTTTAAATAAAATGTTTTATATGTAAATCTATACATGACTAAGATTCTTGTTTGTACAACCACACAGGGACAATTCCGGGCCCAAGAAGGTTGCTGGGGGTATGTTGGTAACGTGGGAAGAGGGTGCGTTACCTGCTGATGTGGGGAGAGGCAGCGTGAAAGGGGTATCTCTCACAGAAAGAACTCCGGTATTTCAGAAACGCCTCGGACAGATGCCAGCTGACGGACTGAATCACAAATTGGCTTTTCAATGCTTATGTAGTGTGACTTATGAACAGTTTGCACCCAGGCTTGCAGAGGGACAACTGCGGCCCGTCCGCTCGACTCAGACGCAGTGCTACGAGCCGTCCGCTCCCAAAGGAACAGCAGCGTAGTAGCTCGCAGAGGTACAGGCACAGCAGCGTACTAGCTCGCAAAGGTAGAGAGCTGCAAGCCGACGGACTGGCTTCTAACGGCATAGCTGCGAAGTGGTGATGTTGGGCAGAGGGAGAGTGAAAGGGTTATCTCGCAGAGACAGAGCTCCGGTATATTAAATTGCCCCCGGGACCTTTCTTTTATATTTTCACTTGATGCGAGAATGCGCGCTTTCTGGACCAAGACCTTTCTCCTTACCAAATTTGGCGTAATTCCGTTCAGCAGTTTGACCTGTAGCCTTGTCTAAAGTTCCCTGTGGAAAATCCATTGAGAAAACACATTTTCACCCCCCCACATAGCTACCTGTTGCAGGCGTACTCGCTGTTGGTGTGCAGGTCAGTGGTCTAGTTGTCAACATGTCACGGCCACTCCCTGAGGGCAGGTTTGCACACACACCACACCCATCCGGCACATGCTTCACAGGCCACGTGACCACGCAAATATAATGCATCGACAAAGTCACATCCTTTATTGCCGGTGGTGACTGGATGGCGGACGCTTCATGGGTCTCAATCATAAAGAGTCCATGAAAAGTTGTGCAGAGGGTTAGTCGCACCCTGAGCTGTATGGCCGTCAGGGGCCTACTACCACATGGTGCAGACTTGACTTGCACAGGGTTAGTGGCACCCGAAGATGATGTGGCCGTCAGGGGCCTACCACCACGTGGTGCGGACTTGAGTTGCACAGGGTTAGTGCCACCCGAAGATGATGTGGCCGTCAGGGGCCTACTATCATGTGGTGCGGATTTGAGTTGTACAGGGTTAGTGCCACCCGAAGCTGATGTGGCCGTCAGGGGCCTACCACCACGTGGCGCGGACTTGAGTTGCCTAGGGTTAGCCACACCCTAAGTTGTATGGCCGTCAGCGGCCTACCACCACATGGCACTGACTTGCGTTGCACAGGGTTAGCGGCATCAAAAGCTGATGGGGTCTCCGCCTTTGATGACTCAGGACTCAGCGACGTGTGGTATCTGCTGGGCCGCGGAGCGGGTCCACATAATGTGCACTAAGCCATGGTGGCGGGACCGGGCCCTGGAGCTTTCACGGGCAGGTGGAGTGCCCACTGGTAGACACTCCGGTGGCAGCAGGTAATTATTTGGTCATGGATGCGCAGTGGCAGCAGTGTCTCTCTCTCTCTCTCTCTCACTTCCCTCCCTTCACTCTCTCTCCCTCACTCTCTTCCTTGCTTTCCATCTATCTCTCTCTCTCTTCTCCCTTTCTCACTCCCTTTCTTTCCTTCCCTCTCTTTTTCGCTCTGGATTTTTTTTCCTCCTCTCTTTCTCTGTGTCTCACTCCTTTGATATGCACATTACACACGTCCTTATTTTGTGCTTTATTTTCCAGGCTGTGTCGTCGACATTGATGGACCCGACAGGAGTCTTCCGCCTTGTTGTTTTGTGTTGAGTTTGTTAAATTTAGTTTATCCTCTATATATACGTAAAAGGAAAAAGAAAGTTTGAAAAAAAAAAATTTAAATAAAGTTTTTGGTTGTTACTTAAGTGCTGTGTGACTCTTTCTCGTTCTTATTACTGTTATTTGGTGGTGTCCACCATGGTGTTAAATTTTGGGGCAGTTATCGCTAGAATACTGGTGATGTCTGCAGTTTGCACCAGCTTCTGAATAGTGTGTTAGATTTATCTCAACTTTAGTTGCATTAAAGTGCTGATAATGAGATGCAGAGTAGGCGTTCCCGTGCAAAAACACACGAGGTGTACCTTTGCGATTTATTCTAAACAGTAAAATCCGGTCTTGAATTGCACTGTGGTAGTGGGTGCATTTACAGTGTACACACAAAATCAATGAAGAAATCTCATTGTATTTATATTGATTGGGAATAGTGGGTCAGGTGCTGGATCTTGACGGGATACACTGCCCAGTTAGTTTATTTTTCTGTACATGAAAAAACCACAACGAAAGGCAAAAACTGTCATGTGAAACAAATTCCGGTGATAAGCCGCGTTAGCACCAGGGATTTTACACCTGCTTTCTGCTGGTGTTAAGCAGGACGACTACCCGCAGCATGAAAGGGAACACAGCCAAGAGCCACACCGGAACACCCACAGGTGCCATAGAGCCAATGAGCATGATACATGGATACCCATGAGGGCCACAACACTCATCGCAACAACCCCAGGACCGCCAACGCCCCCCGAACCCGCATCTGAGCAAGTGTGTCCATGTGGTCATTGTGTTAGCATGATGGGCACGGGCCCTGCAACGTCACAATGTGCTGTCTTCAGCGGACTTTACCATGTCACCTCAGCATTGGCAGTGAGCCTGGAGATGTAGCTACACACGCATCCTCCTGCATGCACAAGCGGCGTGTGCTGGTCCGGCGTACACAGGTCAGCGCAGGGGTGTGCCTATCAGGCAACGGGAACGGGGTGTCTCGGACATGTCCGTGTGCAAGAAGTGCGGTAAGTATGTCTCTGTGTTCTGGTGTGGCCGCCACAAGGGCCGCAGCAGTCATTGTTGTAAAGTGGCATGCACCACCTCCAAACGGCAGTGTCACGTTGTGATTGGAATGCTGCAGGACATGCGCGAATAGGCATTACAATGGTGTGCCGTAAGAGTGCACGGGATACAACAGCGCAGCGCACAAAAGTGTGGGGGCTCGTGGGAGTGTGGATCAGCTGTTTGGCAACGTAACACACAGTGAACCCACCCATGTGCCACGTGCTGGGCATCTCATCCATGATGACCAGGATCGCGGACATCCCACAACACCCACGGCCGGCCTTTGTACACATCCTGTATGAATGCAGCAGGACAAGTTACTGTAGGGATGAAAGGTTCTTTGTCTGAGCTATCTTGCGCCAACACATCTGCTGCTCCGAGAAGGAATTTGCAAATGGCCAGCCCCCCCTGACAGATGCGATTATATTTGCATCCATCTCCCACACTACGCACTGCCCAATTTGAGAACAACGAGTACTCATCCCACACTCAAAAGTCCTTCATCGTAGTTAGCGTGCGTGAAATGGCCTTCACACGTACTCCCACCACAACCCTGCCCTGCACCCATTGCACAGAGACCCGGCTCATTGCACCAAGCTGTGCCATTTCATCCACAAGACTGGCACACGGCAAGCCAGTGCAGCTACAAGCAGAGCCACTGACACAATGGCAGGGCACCCTGAACACATGGTCCACTCCATTCACGTCCACCTATACCTTGCACATCTGCTGCATGTCCTGGGTGCACTGCCTTTGGCAGTGCTGCAGATCACTTACCGGCTGAGCTTCCGCATTGCGGACGACACCAGCGTTCAACTTGTATTGCAATGTTGCACGTGCCTATCCGAGTGGTGCATGGACGTGTGCCTCTCCAACGTGTGAGTAGCTGACATGGATTACGACGGGTGTGTGCGCCCCCTGTTGGCCCACGACCAGGAGTGTCATGATGATGCTCGCTTATGGCATGCATGGATGTTTGGCATGCATGTTGGGAACTGGGCCTGGGAGATTGCACGTGTTGTAGTATGCAGTGAGCAAATTGACACACTTCCCGATTCTGCTTTGATGCACATTGAGTACAGTGGTTGGAGTCAGCATATCTGTCCCGGTCTGCTGAGGATTACGTCAACGACATGTCAAATATTGTGGCCAACCATCACTCATTAGAGATAGTGTCTTACGCAGCTGCACTCGCATTCATGGACGAGTGACAAGGTACCTGCAACCACGACTCGATGTGCCACATTGCACTTGTCCCGCCGCATCATTGCACGTTGTGCATCTGCTCACATGTCCCAAGACGACAGTGGACATAGCTGCATTGGCGTTGACTCATGTCCGAGGTGCAGACAACCAACGCTGCTTGACACTGACTTGTGTTGGTGATGGACTACCCCGAGGTGAACATAGACGTTTTCCTACGTTCCTTATTCAGGCATGTTGCTGCATTTTTCTACATATCGTGGCACTACTCTTGGCCGTACTGACACGCACTTTTATTTATAAAGTTTCCACATTTTCACTTGTCTCCAAATGTGTTGTGTCTTCATTTGTATGCCAATGTGTGTGTCACGGACTCTCTGGCTGCCTGTCATACGTGAATTGCTACCCCACTCGGACTGTGGGTTTGTACTTATGCGTTCTCATGTGCCTGTTACCTACTGACGCTTTTAGACGTTTATACACCACAGGCGAGTGCATTTGTGTCTTGTGTTCGATTGTGCGAATGTTTGTGTTTGGACAACATTGTGTTGGATGTTGGTGTGCTCTGCTTCCAATGTGTGTGTTCTGCATTGTGTGGAGATGTCCCTTCATGTGAGATTTTGTTCACCCTTCCCCCTTTCAGGCAGTTTTATTTTCACTTCTGTGCTTGTTCAGTGGTGTGATGTTGGCGGGTTGTGTGACTTGTGCTCCTTGTTGGTGTGTTTAATTTTGGCCATGGTTTGTCTGTAGTTGTGCTGTACTTAATTGTGCATGAGTGCCATTGTGCCCATCTCCCCTCATCCCCCCACTCCCTGCTTGTTCCTCTTCCTGGTGCTGTTGTGTCTGTAATTTTGTTACTCCACACATAAATACATGTAAAGAACAAATTAGAATAGTTTCTTGATTCTTTTAGATTGCAAAACTTCTCTCTATTGGTTATTTTTTAATTTTCCATATAAACAGTTTTTTTAATATTCAAGGACACATAGAAGTAAGAAGTGCAACGTATTCTATCAACACACTTTCTAGAACATTCTACAACATGTGCATGTTAAAAGTTCATCAATTTTTTTGAAACCTAATGATATTTTTTTGCAACATTTTCTCGAACATTTAAAGGCACGTGCAGGTTAAAAGTTTACGATTGTTTTAAGTTCGAACAGTGCCTTCCAAATGCAAGTAGCAGGTGTGGTTGAGTAGACCAAATTTTATCCTATGATATGTACTCCGGGCCCGATTCACAAAACTAACTTAAGCCAAAATCCTAAACTTACTACCATTTTGGTATTCGCAGAATGCACTTACTGCTTTTGGTATTCACAGAATGCACTTACTACTTTTGGTATTCACAGAATGGATTTACGACTACTAACTTTACGTCCGCACTCGGGCCGGGAATTCCGGCCCGGAGGCGGCGCTTCCGGCCCGGGCCGGAAGCTCTGCCTCCGGGCCGGAAGCCCCGCCTCCGTGCCGGAAGCCCCGCCTCCGTGCCGGAAGCCCCTCCTCCGGGCCGGAAGCTCCTCCTCCGGACCGGAAGCTCCGCCTCCGGGCCAGAATTTCCGGCCCGAGTGCGGACGTAAAGTTAGTAGTCGTAAATCCATTCTGTGAATACCAAAAGTAGGAAGTGCATTCTGTGAATACCAAAAGTAGGAAGTGCATTCTGTGAATACCAAAAGTAGTAAGTTTAGGATTTTGTCTTAAGTTAATTCTGTGAATCGGACCCTCCATGTTTAAACTGCTTTTTCTTAACCAATCACAAAGATGCTTTTCCACAAAACAAATGTGCACCCTACTTTTAAAAAACAATGCTTTTCATCTCCCAATCAGTTATTGTTTTGAATGAGAAAAAAAAGTAGTTTCCCACCTTTAAACATATCTCTTATTCTACCAACGGACTGCATGAGCTACAGACATCTATCCATACTTCCCAGCCATACCTTCAAGAAATAGTGTGGATCATAGGACATAGCTATGTTTTCTGGTGCAAGAGGTATGCAGAACAGAGACGTTTTGACTTAGACCTAGGTTTACAAAATGTGGACATTAAATGGTTTGGACAGAGAGGATTGAAGTGGCACCAATTGTTGCCTTTGGTTAAAACTTGTTTGCATCTCCAACACCCTGACCTCATGATTGTGCATTGTGTTGGAAACGACCTAGGCACATTGACTGGTGTAGGTTTGGAAATGCAAATGAAAGACACCTTTCGACAATTGATGTTGGTTTTGCCTCAAACTGTCTTTGTATTTTCCAATATATGTCAAAGACAGAAGTGAAAATGGTCAAACCAATGTTGTCCTCATTTTGAAAAATCTAGGAAGAATGTCAACAAAGCTGTGTCTGCATACCTCAGAGACCATAGAATGGGGTCTATCTACAACAACAACATACGTTTTGATATGGCTGATATCTACAGAAGTGATGGAGTACACTTCACAGATCAGGGAAATCAAGTTTTTCTGAATAACCTGAAGCTGTGCATCCGCCCTTATATGTAGCTCTTTTTAGAGCCGCCTTATATTCCCAATATCGGTTCGCAGAGTGACAGCTGCGATCCGGCTAGCACAGGGAGACCTGCGGGTCATCAGGCAAGCTCACAGAGGGAGAGCTGCGGCCCGTTGGCTTGGCTCACACAAGGAGAGCTACGGTCCGTCGGCTCGCAAACACACACCAGTGTGCTGGTTCGCAGAGGGAGAGCTCGGGTCTAACTCGCAAAGGGACACCAACGGGCCAGCGGCCCTGCTAGCAGAGACACACCTATCACCTAACGGACTGGCTCGCACATGTACAGCTAGGGACACGACGGCTTGCAGACGCAGATCTGCGAACCGACGGACTGGTACTGTTTTATGCTTTAGGGTATTACAGTGGTGTTTGTGTACTGTAGGGGGTTCATGCTGGAGGTTGTGTTTTAGGGTTTAAGGTAGTGCAGTGGTGTTTGGGTAGTGTAAGAATCGTGCTGGAGGTCGTGTTTAAGAGTTTACAACAATGCAGTAATGTTTGGTAGTGTAAGGGGTCATGCTGGGAGTACTGTTTTGGGGTTTAGGGTAGTGCAGTGGTGTTTATGTAGTGTAGGGGGTCATGCTGGGAGTAGTGTTTTAGGGTTTACGGCAGTGCAGTGGTGTTTGGGTAATGTAGGGGGTCATGCTGGGAGTACTGTTTTATGGTTTACGGCAGTGCAGTGGGGTTTGTGTAGTGTAGGGGGTCGTGCTGAGTGTAGTGTTTTAGGATTTAGGGTAGCACAGTGGTGTTTGTGTAGTGTGGGAAGTCATGCAGCGAGTACTGTTTTAGGATTTAGAGTAGTGCAGTGGTGTTTGTGCACTGTTTGGGGGATCATGCTGGGGTAGCGTTTTAGGGTTTACGGTAGTGCAGTGATGTTTGGGTAGTGTAAGAATCGTGCTGGAGGTAGTGTTTTAGAGTTTACAAAAATGCAGTGGTGTTTGGCTAGTGTAAGGGGTCATGCTGGGAGTAGTGTTTTAGGGTTTAGGGTAGTGCAGTGGTGTTTGTGTAGTGTAGGGGGTCATCCTCGGAGTAGTGTTTTAGTGTTTACAGTACTGCAGTGGTGTTTGTATACTGTAGGGGAGCGTGCTGGGGTAGTCTTTTAGGGTTTAGGGTAGAACAGTGGTGTGTGGGTAGTGTAGGGGGTCATGCTGGGGTAGTGTTTTAGGGTTTAGGGTAGTGCAGTGGTGTTTGTGTAGTGTAGGGGGGCATGTTGGGAGTAGTGTTTTAGGGTTTAGGGTAGTCTAGTGGTGTTTGGGAAGTGTAGGGAGTCGTGCTGGGGATAGCGTTTTAGGATTTAGGGTACTGCAGTGGTGTTTGCGTAGTGTAGGTGGTCCTGCTAGGGGTAGTGTTTTAGGGTTTACAACAATGCAGTGGTGTTTGGGTAGTGTAGGGGGTTGTGCTGGGGGTAGTATTTTAGGGTTTAGGGTAGTGCAGTGGTGTTTGGGTAGGGGGTTGTGCAGGTGGTAGATTTAGGGTTTAGGGTAGTGCAGTGGCGTTTGGGTAGTGTAGAGGATCGTGCTGGGGTAGTGTTTTAGAGTTTACAACAGTGCAGTGGGGTTTGGGTAGTCTTTGGGTAGTGTAGGGGATCGTACCGACAGACTGACTCACAGAGCTCCGAGCCGACGGACGGACTTCTGAAGGCATAGCCGCGACCAGGTGATATGAAGAGAGGCAGCGTGAAAGGCATATCTCACACAGACACAGATGCCAGTGCTGCCTCGCAGAGGTAAAACTACGAACCCGATGGCTTCTACACGGAGTAAATCACAAAATGGCTGCCAACACTTCCTGGTTTCAACCATTCACAGCCAATAAGCCGCAAGCTGGTGCTTGTAACCCCTCAGCCAATCACATGTCATAATTCTCAAATATCGATATCTGTAAAATTTGATATTTCTCAAAAAACAACCGAATGGATTTACACCATATAAATAAAAGCGTGCTTTCTGGACCATCACCTTTCTCCCTGCCAAATTCGGCGTAATTCCGTTCAGCAGTTTCACCTGTAGGCTTCTGTAAAGTTTTGTATGGAAATTGCATGGAGAAAACACGTTTTAGGACTCTCTTTTTTCTCAGCCCCTCCTACAACATTCACCCCCAAACTTTCAATATAAGAGCTAATCAAAAAAAGAGAAACTTTCTGGATAATTTCATAAAGATTCGTCAAACGATGCCAAAGTTACAAGCACATAGAAGGCTCCAGAAGGGGGGCCATGCAACCTCCCAACATGAGTGAAGCGGACCCCAGCGCACCCCCGCAAACACTGCTATTATTTTTTAAGAAATACCCCCGGAACCTAGCCCATCCAAGGGCCTCCTTAAAATGAAACGCAAGAACCCGCGACCCCAACGCACATTTTTGCCGATTTCTTTTTTTTTTTTTTTTATGATTTTTTGGGCCCTAGGGGGTCCTTCTGGGACCCCCTGAGCAGGCCCAGGGAGTCGGGGGTTTTCTATTCTGCCACCTTCATTTGTTCTATACCTTTGTTTCTCCGTTTTCGGGTGACTCGCTTCTACCGAGCCACAAGATGGCAGCCAACACTTCCTAGTTTGGACTACTATCAGCCAATCACAGTGAAGCTCGCGCACGCGACTTAGGCTCCGCCCAGATATTGAAACTTTTATTTTTCTAATTTCTCAGCAACTACTGAACGGATTTACACCATTTTTAAAAAGGTCGCTTTCTGACCCAAGCACTACCTTTCTGCCAAATTTGGAGTAATTCCATTCAGTAGTTTCGGCTGTAGCCTTCCACAAAGTTTCCTATGGCAAATAGATTTTTATCAAAAACTACAGAATGGATTTACACCATTTAAAAAAAAGGTCGCTTTCTGAACCAAGCTCTACCTTGCTGCCAAATTTGGAGTAATTCCGTTCAGCAGTTCGGGCTGTAGCTCGTCGCAAAATTTCCTTTGGAAATTAACATGGAGAAAACGAGTTTTGGGACCCCCCTTTTTTCTCAGCCCCACTTGACAAATCACCCCCAATCTTTCAGGATAGGAGCTGACCTGGATAGACTTTTTATTTTGAGAATTTCGTGAAGATTCGTCAAACGACGCCAAAGTTATTAGCAAATCAAAAAATGCTTTTCCTATGGAAACTAGGTTGTAACTGTAACTACCTACTGGCGACCGCCAGTAGGTAATATATGTATGTGTGTGTGTGTGTGTATATATATATATATATATTATCTACTGGCGGTCGCCAGTAGATAGTTATAGTTAGGACCGGTTTTTTAAATGCTAAGTTATGTATGTATTATTATTTTTTTTATATATTTATTTTACCATAAACTACGTATTTAATTATGTAATATCTGACGTCATCAGCAGAGGATTGCGGTCGCGTGAGTTATAGTTGCCTGCAGTAACTATAACGGGGGAATTTCATTGGTTTTTTACGAGTGAAATGTCCAGCTAACTATAATATGTGTGAAACCTATGGTTTTTTAAGTGAATTTACAAGGTTTTTTAAATGCTAATTCGGAACAATAACGTGTGTGAAACCTATGGTTTTTTCAGTGAATATATATATACACACACACAATACCCTCATAGAGTGCCACATGAATTCTGCCACTTTACAACGCGGGGAATTTCATCGGTTTTTTACGAGCGAAATATCCACCTAACTATAACATGTGTGAAACCTATGGTTTTTTAAGTGAATATATATATCTATATATATTATCTACTGGCGACCGAGTTCCCATAGGAAATCTGAAAATTCTATTTTGAATAACTTTGGCGCCGGTTGACTTATCTTCGTGAAATTTTCAAAACTAATGGGGCGCTCTGCTCAGCTCCTACCCTGAAAGTCTCGGGGTGATTCGTCAAGCGGGGGCCGAGAAAAAAGGGGGGTCCCAAAACGCGTTTTCCCCATGCATTTTCCCATAGGACCTTTAGTCGAAGGTACAGCCCGAACGGCTGAACAGAATTACTTGAAATTTGGCAAAGAGGTAGTCCTCAGGTCAGGCATGTGCCTTTTGCATATATGGTGTAAATCCGGTCAGTAGTTCCTGAGAAAATCAAAAGTAAAATCACATATATATTTGGGCAGAGCCTAACCACACATCTCATCGTGAGATCTGATTGGCTGTCAGCACTTCATCCAAGAAGTGTTGGCAGCCATCGTGGGACCAATATACATGATAGCACCTTATTAACAAGCATTCCAGTTAATAGAAGGTTTTAAGACTTTAGTTACATTATAAATCATTTGTTGATGGTACCATACTCATTTTAGGAATTGTGGTGTGTTCTAAGGTGATTTTACCATGTGAAAAAGCCTTCTGCTGTGATATCATGAA
The DNA here is from genome assembly GCF_964204655.1 of Triturus cristatus. Lineage (NCBI taxonomy): Eukaryota > Metazoa > Chordata > Amphibia > Caudata > Salamandridae > Triturus > Triturus cristatus. The sequence continues at coordinate 420,816,459 of NC_140591.1, forward strand.
TCATGTTTGAGAGAAAACTATTTTCTCATGCTTTTCCCACAGAGGTTTGGAAGGTGATCTATAAGCTAAACTGAGAGCATATTTTCTGTAAATTCACATTATCTTTCTCAGTCATGTGAGAATGAAGTCTGACATTCTCAGTAAAACATGTACATCCAACAAGGGCAGAGACTGTCAGTTGATTCCTTTGTGTTCTACTGCAGCTTCCCAGAGTGTTCTAAAGAACAACTAGAGCGCTAACAGTCCTACTTATGACAAACGTATAGCACACCTGAAGCCATCTTGGTTGGCATAAAGTTGTAACTCTTAAAACATTTAATTTAAAAAGGAACAAAATGAGGGGGTTCATTTTGCCATAGAAAGTATGATTAGTGCTGCAGAAAGAAAAATTAGGGCACATTTTGAGTGACTTCTCAAATCCTCTTCTATTTCATTAAAAAATTCTGACATGCAGACTGAAACATGCACTTTCAATACCAGCAGCAGACTTCCCTGGTGAGCAGTAGCTTTACTACAGTGATCTAATAAGCAACTAGAGTGCTAACATTCTGAATTTATGGCAAATGTGTGACACATCTGAATGCCTTCTTGATGGAATCAAAGTCAAAAACTGAAAGTATTTCCTACTGAGGAGACTGTAGTAAATGAGGAAATTAGGAAACATCATAACAAATAAGTCTCCCAAAATGGCCACCAGAGACAAAAGAGCCCTAATGTAGCCCAAATATCACCCAGATGTAGCCCAAGTATAGCCCAATGACAGAATGTCCCAGAGTGTTCTAACGAACAACTAGAGCGCTAACAGTCTTACTTATGACAAAAGTATGGCACACCTGAAGCCATCTTGATTGGAATAACGTGGTAAAACTTAAAACATTTAATTTCCAAAGGAACAAAATGAGGGGGTTCATTTTGCCATAGAAATTATGATTAGTGCTGTAGAAAGAAAAATTAGGGCACATTTTGACTTCTCAAATCCTCTTCTATTTCATAAAAAAATTCTGACATGCAGACTGAAACATGCACTTTGAATACCAGCAGCAGACTTCCCTGGTGAGCAGTAGCTTTACTACAGTGATCTAATGAGCAACTAGAGTGCTAACATTCTGAATTTATAGCAAATGTGTGACACATCTGAATGCATTCTTGATGGAACCAAAGTAAAAAACCGAAAGTATTTCCTACTGAGGAGACTGCAGGAAATTAGGAAACTTCATAACAAATAAATCTCCCAAGATGGCAACCAGAGACAAAAGAGCCCAAATGTAGCCCAAATATCACCCAGATGTAGCCCAAGTATAGCCCAATGACAGAATGTCCCAGAGTGTTCTAACGAACAACTAGAGCGCTAACAGTCTTACTTATGACAAAAGTATGGCACACCTGAAGCCATCTTGATTGGAATAAAGTGGTAACACTTAAAACATTTAATTTACAAAGGAACAAAATGAGGGGGTTCATTATGCCATAGAAATTATGATTAGTTCTGCAGAAAGAAAAATTAGGGCACATTTTGACTTCTCAAATCCTCTTCTATTTCATAAAAAAACTCTGACATGCAGACTGAAACATGCACTTTGAATACCAGCAGCAGACTTCCCTGGTGAGCAGTAGTTTTACTACAGTGATCTAATGAGCAACTAGAGTGCTAACATTCAGAATTTATGGCAAATGTGTGACACATCTGAATGCCTTCTTGATTGAACCAAAATAAAAAACTGAAAGTATTCTCACTGAGGAGACTGCAGTAAATGAGGAAATTAGGAAACTTCATAACAAATAAATCTCCCAAGATGGCCACCAGAGACAAAGGAGCCCAAATGTAGCCCAAATATCACCCAGATGTAGCCCAAGTATAGCCCAATTACAGAATGTCCCAGAGTGTTCTTAAGAACAACTAGAGCGCTTACTGTCTTACTTATGACAAAAGTATGGCACACCTGAAGCCATCTTGATTGGAAAAAACTGGTAACACTTAAAACATTTAATTTAAAAAGGAACACAATGAGGGGGTTCATTTTGCCATAGAAATTATGATTAGTGCTGAAGAAAGAAAAATTAGGGCACATTTTGAGTGACTTCTCAAATCCTCTTCTATTTCATTTAAAACGTCTGATATGCAGACTGAAACATGCACTTTTAATACCAGCAGCAGACTTCCATGGTGAGCAGTAGCTTTACTACAGTGATCTAATGAGCAACTAGAGTGCTAACATTCAGAATTTATGGCAAATGTGTGACATATCTGAATACCTTCTTGATGGAATCAAAGTAAAAAACTGAAAGCATTTCCTACTGAGGAGACTGCAGTAAATTAGGAAACTTCATAACAAATAAATCTCCCAAGATGGCAACCAGAGACAAAAGAGCCCAAATGTAGCCCAAATATCACCCAGATGTAGCCCAAGTATAGCCCAATGACAGAATGTCCCAGAGTGTTCTAACGAACAACTAGAGCGCTAACAGTCTTACTTATGACAAAAGTATGGCACACCTGAAGCCATCTTGATTGGAATAAAGTGGTAACACTTAAAACATTTAATTTACAAAGGAACAAAATGAGGGGGTTCATTATGCCATAGAAATTATGATTAGTTCTGCAGAAAGAAAAATTAGGGCACATTTTGACTTCTCAAATCCTCTTCTATTTCATAAAAAAACTCTGACATGCAGACTGAAACATGCACTTTGAATACCAGCAGCAGACTTCCCTGGTGAGCAGTAGTTTTACTACAGTGATCTAATGAGCAACTAGAGTGCTAACATTCAGAATTTATGGCAAATGTGTGACACATCTGAATGCCTTCTTGATTGAACCAAAATAAAAAACTGAAAGTATTCTCACTGAGGAGACTGCAGTAAATGAGGAAATTAGGAAACTTCATAACAAATAAATCTCCCAAGATGGCCACCAGAGACAAAGGAGCCCAAATGTAGCCCAAATATCACCCAGATGTAGCCCAAGTATAGCCCAATTACAGAATGTCCCAGAGTGTTCTTAAGAACAACTAGAGCGCTTACTGTCTTACTTATGACAAAAGTATGGCACACCTGAAGCCATCTTGATTGGAAAAAACTGGTAACACTTAAAACATTTAATTTAAAAAGGAACACAATGAGGGGGTTCATTTTGCCATAGAAATTATGATTAGTGCTGAAGAAAGAAAAATTAGGGCACATTTTGAGTGACTTCTCAAATCCTCTTCTATTTCATTTAAAACGTCTGATATGCAGACTGAAACATGCACTTTTAATACCAGCAGCAGACTTCCATGGTGAGCAGTAGCTTTACTACAGTGATCTAATGAGCAACTAGAGTGCTAACATTCAGAATTTATGGCAAATGTGTGACATATCTGAATACCTTCTTGATGGAATCAAAGTAAAAAACTGAAAGCATTTCCTACTGAGGAGACTGCAGTAAATGAGAAACTTAGGAAACTTCATAACAAATAAATCTCCCAAGATGGCCACCAGAGACAAAAGAGCCCAAATGCAGCACAAATATCACCCAGATGTAGCCCACATGTAGGCCAATGACAGAAGTGTGCAAAACACTTATTTTCTGAGTATTTGCAGTTTTATATAGTGCAGACTTGTCAGGTATTGGAGTGCTTTACATGAGCATTGGTTACATCACACAAGACCAAATTCATTTTGGTTGTAGACATGGGGAGATTAAGTGATTTGACCAGAATCACAGAATGTTGAGCTGAAGCAGAAACTCCAACCTGGTTCCCCAGTTGCAGAGTCTGCAGCTCTGGAAGTAACACCACATCCTCTCCCCTAGGTGCAACATTTAATCAAGTGGTCAACTGGATAAAAAAACATAAAGAATACAAATAATGTAAAAGTTCTTTGTCGCTATTTGAAAACTCAGAAAATATGTCCTCATTTTAGTTTTTTAGAGCACTAACCATAATTTTGATGCAAATAAGACCCTCTCATATATGTAATTTCTAAAGGAAATACTCTAGGTATTACAGTTTTGATTTCATCAAGATGACGTCAGGCGTTCCACATTTTTGTAATAAATATAGAATGTAAGCAATCTAGTTGTTCATTGGGATACTGTTGAGAGGCAGAGGCCAGGGGCACGGACTCTGAAAATTGAAGGCAGGTAGGAGAGTGCAGATGCAACCATTTGACCACACTGGGCAGGCAGGAAGGGCAGTGGCAGCACAACAGACTATGGAGGGCAGTGGAAAAGGGGGGCAGGGGCAACAAACCAACAATACAGGACTGGCAAGAGAGGCTGTGGCAATATAATACACCATTGTGGGCAGAAGGAAGAGGCAGTGGTAGTACAGCCATACATGCCAACAGACCCGTTTCAGCCAGGAAACGTCCAATGTTTTTAAGCTCAATGGGCTTTATTTGATCTCTCTCCTGTCTACAATCTCCTCTTTTTCAATGTAACTCAAAGGGGAAATTCAATACCCCAGTTTTTTTTCAAAATCTCCCTCTTACCAAGTTCAAAATGTTCGCAATTATGGTACATTGGATCATGGTAGGCAGGAGGAATTGGGGTAGGGACATGGACTCGGATAACAGAGGACAGGAGGGACATGGAGAGGTGCACCAAATTGACCCTACAGGGCAGGCATCAGGGTTTGCAGCAGCAGAATACACCACACAGCGCATGCGGGACAGGAGTGCAGCACAACAATCCATAGAAAGCAATAGGGAGGGGACAGGACCATGCACATGGACAAGAGAGAACAGATGGGAAAGAGGCAATGGTAGCTAGCTGACCATAATGGACAGACAGGAGAGAAAGCTGCAGCATAACAGACCATAAAGGACAGGAGGGACGGATCAGGGGCATTACAATACAGACAAGCCAGGAGGGAGGGAATAGGGGTCTGCACATGGAAACAGAGGGCTGGGGGCAAGGGGGCAAGGCAGGAGCAGCAAGATGACCATGGAGGTCAGGCAGGTTGGGCACTAGAAACAAAACACACCATGGAGAGCAACAATGAGACTATGATGGCATACACACAGACCATGGAGGTAAGGTGGGAGGGGGTCAGGGGCCGCTAGCTGACCACACAGGGAAGGTGGGGGGGGCCATGGCAGCACAGAAGACCATGCATGGCAAGCGGGAGGGTTGGTGGCAGCACAATGGCTATGATGGGCAAGAAGGAGGGTGCAGGGGCATGCACAAAGGACCATGGAGGATAGAAGGGAAGGTCAGGACCTGGGCACAGACAAGAGAGTTCAGAAGAAGGGGCCTCACAACAGACCGCGCGGGCAGGCAGGAGGAGCAGTTGCAGCACAACAGACCAGGGAGGACAGAAGGGTGTGGCAGTAAAATGGACCATGGAGGACAGGAGGAAGGGGATAGGGGCATGGCATGTGGACAGGCAGGGTGGAGGTGGCAGGGACAGGTTACAGTCATCTGACAATGCTAGGCAGGTGGGAGGGGAGTGGCAGCTCAACAGAACACTCAGAGTAGATAGGAGTGGCAGGTTCATGGAACATGGTGGGCAAAAAGGATAGAGCAGGGGCATGCACAAAGACATCGGAGGGCAGGGGAAGGAGAATAGGGGCAGCAAGCTAAGCACAGAGGCTAATCAGGAGGTCAATGATGGGCCATAGAATTGGGCAATGGAGGGCAGGAGGAGTAGACTGGTACATCATGCTAAATGGAGGGCAGTGGCAGTGCTCCAGCGCGGAGTGCAAAATCCCTCCCTACCGTTGCGGACCAAAAGATCTCACACACGCACACTATCCATACATTCGATGGTGGGGCCCATAACACCAACACACAGTCACCATCAGTCCGTACGAGAGGCGATTATCCTTCCAAGTGCTGGATAATGAGGGAGGAAGATACCACTTTACCCTAATGAGCAACAAACCTACAAACCCTTCTTATACTCATTACGCCCTAGATTCTACATTTGGTATTCCCCTCATGACCGGGATGGATCTGTTAGTTGTAGATTTAAGTGAATTTCTAATACTCTAATTAACCTTTTCATTAACACATTTCAATGAATAAACAACCCAACTCATTTCTGTAGATGTTCAAATCCAAATTTATATTAATATTGCAGATTAAATCATTCATTTGATCAAGTTGCCATTCATATTTACCTATTCTGGCTAAAGTCGTCCTCTATGTCAAATCTGGCAATCTCGCAAATCTATGCCCATCAATTTAGCAGGTTAAGTTCATCAGGATTTTGGGCATTAATTCAGTCCGTCAAAGATTCAGGCTAACAGCTGTCCTGCAGTGTCACCGTCCTCTTCGTCAGCATATCATCAGGAAATCGAAGGAGCGACCCTCCAACCTCTCTATTCTATGGGTTTTATAATAATTTCAATAGCAAAATGTAACAATATTGAGTTTTAAACTGTTCTGATTGGCTGATCAGGGGTCAACCTCTCCGTTCCCATAAGGTTTAGTCCATGTTGTCAGCATACTTGCTGGTTCCGGTTCTTTAATAAAGCCTTTTGTCTGTAGCGCTGGCACCTTTCCCAGTGGCCTTGATAAGTACAGCTTGCCTGGGGTCAAGACAGGGCCATTGTTGCTCATCTTTTACCCAAGCCTGGTTCAGCGTCGGCAGTTGGGTTAGGCACCAAAAGCAGCCATCATTTGATAGGCCAGAATAGTCAACTTAAGCAAAGAAACACAAAAACGTAATTAATACATAGAAATGACTAATTAAATGTTATTCCCTCGCTAATACCCATATGTGTGTGTATTTATCTAGCCAAAAGCAACACTCAATGCGGTTTATACTTACTAAATAAAGCACGAATCACAATTTCATCACCAAAGCGACATATATCATGCAATGTTCTAATTATCTATCATTAATATGCGTCCGAAATTTAGTTCACTTCATTAATTAGGCCATGCAGATGCAAATCCCACGTGTATTTCGGTCATTAATAAGGTTGATTAGTTATTTCCACATCACTCCAAACCATTAGTACGATTATGATTAATTAATTAATCTAATTAATAAAACAACATGCAAAATGGGATGGGTATACAAAAATTTAGCATAACCCGCTCCAGCAGCAGCACATAAGACCATGCATGGCAGGAGGGAGGAGGCTAGTCCATGGATTCAGACAACAGAGGATAGGGAGGAGGTGGATGGGGCAGCAAGCTAACTGTTCAGAGAAGGTGGGTATTAGGAACTTTATTGTTTTTAAAATGTGTGTCTGTGCAAACTACGTAAAATATGAACAAGTATGCAGCATAATCTCACTTTTATTCAGGAAGAAGAGGACGTTTGTGACTATGACTCCGGGCTCACTTGCCAGAAACACCCCCTGACCCTCCACCCCCATCGCAAAATGTAATGCCCGTGAAAAGGGTAGGTGGACGCAGTGTTATATAGAACATAGTCCTGAGAGCACGATTGATTGATTGATATAGTATATGGTATAAACTATGCACCAAAAAGTGTGATATAAGATGAACCGGACGTGTAATATAATATGCAATACATTGTGTGCAATGACAGATTCATTGGAGAGCGCGAGATAGCACAGGCACCAGCGCGTGCTATGCGATATGCGCCTTGGAGTGTAATATGCACAGGGCAGTGTTGTGTAACCTAACTAGTCTCTAAAGTTGTAATATAAAATATGTGCTGGGGAGTGTAACGTTGCATATGCACTGTGACAAAGATATGGATCCCAGATTGTAATATGTATGGCATAGCGCTGTGCGATATAACATAGGCATTGAGGAAGGCACGTTAGATGGGGCAATATAACCCGTACGAAGGCAAGTGTGGCATGACATATTCATGGGGTGGTGTTACAGTGCACATGGGCTAGAGAGTGTCATAGCATACGCACTAGCTGGTGGAATACAACACAGAGGTGTGAGGCACTCGGCGGGCACTGGTGGGTCTAACATAGCATTGAGCTCAGACAGGAGAACGCTGTGACTCTCAAGTGAGGTTCGTTTCCTTTCCAGAGAGTAAAATAAAAAGTATTACACATACGGCGGTGGATGTGTGTTTTATTAACCGTGAGGGGGATTCCCCTTTGAATGGCTTGGTGTGCGTGTATATTAAATGTGCCTATCAATAGCTACCCACGTTTGTATAAATAAACGACAAGGGTGTCTACTTGGAGAGGACCCACCGGCGGGGGTGCCGAGATTAGGCACGGTAGGGCGTCAGACACGTCAGAGCTTCACTAGCGGTGTAAATACATTCCATGTGGATTCATTCTATGCATAGTCGCCTTTTAATGAATATCACGCAAATCGTCATGGTGATAGGTACATACGGTTTGTCCAGCATGTCCTAGGTGTTTCTATACATATATTTTTTTTAAATATTAAAAAACAAAGGCCGGCCCCGGGGGATGGGGTCCCCGGGGCCATAAGTGGCCTGAGGAGGGGGGCAACGCAGCCCCCTCCTAAAGAATTTTTTTTTAAAAAGGTCATGACCCGGGGGTTGGGGTCACCGGGGCCGATTAAGGCCTTGAGAGGGCCAAATTAATTTTTTTCAACAAAAAAAATTAGGGTGCAGGCCCTGGGGATTGGGGTCCCTAGGGCCAGTAAATTATAAAAAGAAGGAGGGCCACACAGCCCTCCTTCTTAAAAAACTAAAATAAATAAAAGACCGGCATCGCGCCGGAGGCCACGCCTCCTCCTTGCAACACTCTGCAAACGCGCCCCCTGGCCAGTTGTAAGTTGGGGAATTAATTCCTCTTCAATACTGAGGGTCCCTGAGGGCCAACTAGCCCAACAGGTATCTCCAGTATGCGCCAGGGAGCTGCGTTGCAGACAGGTGTCCTGAGGCCACGCCCCTTTTTACACCTCTATGCAACGCAGCTCTGTGGCGCTTACTGGAGGTACCTAGTGGGCTAGTTTGACCCTAGGGACCCTTAGGATTCAAGGGGACTTAATCTCTCAACTTAGAACGGCCACAGGGCACATTTACACAGTGGTAAAGGGAGGGGATGGGGCCTGAGGTGACAAGTGCAAACACGTCCTGTGGCGCGTTTTAATTTGGGGAAACAATTCCCTTTCAATCCTGAGGGACCTGGGGGCCAACTAGCCCACCAGGTGCTTCCAGTAAGCGCCACTGCTCTGCGTTGCAGAGAGGTGGTGCAGGCCATGCCCCTTTTTACACCTCTCTGCAATGGCGCTTACTGGACGTACCTAGTGGGCTATTTTGCCCCTAGGGATCCTCAGGATTCAAGGGGACTTAATCTCCCAACTTAAAAAACGGCCACAGGGCGTGTTTACACAGTGGGGAAGGGAGGGGACGGGGCCTGAGGGGACGTGTGCAAACATGCCCTATGGCACGTTTTAAGTTGGGGAAATAATTCCCCTTCAATCCTGAGGGCCCCTGGGGGCTAACTAGCCCACCAGGTGCTTCCAGTAAGCACCACTGAGCTGCGTTGCAGAGAGGTGGTCCAGGCCGTGCCACTTTTTACACCTCTCTGCAACGCAGCTCTGTGGCGCTAGTGGGCTAGTTGGACCCTAGGGACCCTCAGGATTCAAATGAACTTAATCTCCCAACTAAAAACGGCCACAGGGCGTGTTTACACAGTGGTGAAGGGAGGGGATGGGGCCTGAGTTAACATGTGCAAACAAGCCCTGTGGCGCGTTTTAAGTTGGGGAAATAATTCCCCTTCATTCCTGAGGGACCCTGGGGGGCAAATAGCCCACCAGGTGCTTCCAGTAAGCGTCACTGCGCTGCGTTGCAGAGAGGTGGTCTAGGCCGTGCCCCTTTTTACATCTCTCTGCAACGCAGCTCTGTGGCGCTTACTGGATGTACCTAGTGGTCTAGTTGGACCCTAGGGACCCTCAGGATTCAAGGGGACTTAATCTCCCAACTTAAAAAGGCCACAGGGCGTGTTTACACAGTGGGGAAGTGAGTGGACGGGGCCTGATGTGACGTGTGCAAACACGCCCTGTGGCGCGTTTTAAGAGGTAGTTTTAATCCACTGCCCTATTATATACTAGGGGCTTACAGAGGAGGTCATGCTGATCACAGGGGGACCCCAACGCATAGTGTTCCCTAGTATATGTAGGTGTTTTAACTGTATTCTGAGTGTCTTTTAACATAGCACTGGCTCTAGGACTGGTTAGTCAGACTCAGTTACCACCAGTATCCGTCTGAAAAAGTTGAGGGTACAGGATGATTTTGCAACAAGGCTTCTTTCTGCTCTTCTGTTTGTTCTTTCTGCACGTTATCCTTCTTCCTGCACTTTTCTTCGTCTTTGAGGACTTCTGTTGCTTCTTTCTGCATTTCTTTTTTTTCTTTCTGTGCGTTTTTTGCTTCTTTCTTCACATGTCCTATCTCTGTAGGCATAGTTAGAAATTAGCATTTAAAAAACCTTAGAAATTCACTGAAAAAACCATAGGTTTCAGGGGCGTTATAGTTAGCTGGACTTTTCACTTGTACAAAACCATTGAAATTCCCCCGTTATAGTTAATTCAGCTAACTATAACTCCCGCGCCCGCAATGCACTGCTGATGACGTCACATATTACATCACTCATGACATGATCAGTGACATCACTCATGACATCACTGATGACATCTCAAATGACATCACTGATGACATCATCCTTGTGATAGAGTGGCAGACCTCCTCTCCCCCTAATATAACCTTTGATACACACATTCAAAAAATAGAAACTAAAATGTTCAAAACAGTGGACATACCAATATCAGTTACAACAACCTATTCAGTAATTCTAAGATCCACATACACATCCACTCATTCACCAACTGTCCTATACAGTCACTCATACATGTACTCACTCATCATATGTACTCATACACCTATACATCCTGTTACACAACGCCACTCATCCATAGAGTTTCTCACACACATAGTCACTCATGCTAATAAAGAATCAAACATCCATTTACTTGCATATACAGTTATACACACACCACCACACTTACTTCTACAGAAACTTACACATACTTAGTCTTTTAAACAATCACTTATAGAAACACATACTTATTCATACAGGAACTCTTTCAATCTCTCGCTCTCACATATACTCACTTATATACACCAATAGTCACATATAATAGTTTAAAACATATGTAGATACTCATAAAGACACTATTGAGACAGTCATTCACTCACTAACACACCCATGCACACACTCATCCACCCATACAGTCCTGCACACATGCTGTCTTCAACACATACAAACAGTGAGTCACTCATTCATGGACCTATGCACTACGTAATACCCCCCACCGAACCATACAGACACTCAGACACTCAGACACTCATACTGATACTCAAAAAACCAACTAATAACCTATATAGACACTCATGTAGCTACTCATCAACCCATGCAGCCACTTATACACAAAGTGAGAGACTGATACAGATATTTACATATTTAAACATTACTCACTAAGCCATGTATTCACTAAGATACACTTAATCAGTCAGTTATACAATCAATTTTCAAAAAACAAATCATCCATTTAGACACTTATATACCCATTTATTCTTCCACCGACCTTGAGATATACATATATAAAACATATGTAATTTTCAGAAAAACACACATTCACTGGATGATGTCATCAGTGATGTCATCAGTGATGTCATTTGGGATGTCATCAGTGATGTCATGAGTGATGTCACTGATCATGTCATGAGTGATGTAATATGTGACGTCATCAGCAGTGCATTGCGGGCGCGGGAGTTATAGTTAGCTGAACTAACTATAACGGGGGAATTTCAATGGTTTTGTACGAGTGAAAAGTCCAGCTAACTATAACGCCCCTGAAACCTATGGTTTTTTCAGTGAATATATATATGTATATATACACACACACAATACCCTCATAGAGTGCCACATGAATTCTGCCACTTTACAACGCCAACGACACTCTGATTTTGCTCACCCCTAATGCCTGGTCTTCTGTCAAAGTTTTTTTAAGCATAAGATTAGCACATTGCTATCTACGCAGTGATAGAAAGGGACAAAGGGCCCTATTACATATTTGGCACTCCATGGTGCCGCCAAACCTGTGGTGGTGGTCTGTGGACTGCCAGACTGGTGACCCACATGCCTTATTATGAATACGGTGGTTAGACTGCCACTGGACCGCTGCTACCACCGGCGATCTGTGATCCCGCTGCGATGGAGCAGCGGTCTAAGGAAGTAATATGCTGGCAGTGCTGCTGTGACACCACTGAGCATATTACGAGTTTCCTCACTGCCCTCCGTTTCATGGCGTTGAACCCTGCCATGAAAAGGGTGGCAGTGAGGAAACTAAGAGCACCCTAACAGGGCCCATGCTGCCTCTGTGGATGGGGGTGAATACAGGGGGGCATATGCTGTGCCCCCATGTATGTCTATACCCACAGTTCCTGCAAGGAAGAAAATGCACAACATTGTGCATTTCTTCCCGTGCTGGAATGTGCTTTTGCTGTCTCACTGCTCTGCCTTTCTAAGACTCACATATTAGCCTGAGAAAGGCACCACTGTGGGATCGCCAAAGCACTGGCTGCCAGACCACGATAAGACTCGTAATCTGGCAGGTGGTCTGACTCTGGGTTTGGTGGTTTTCAGGCAAGAAGCAAGATCTTGGTCTGCAGATTGTGCTTTGTGTGTGAATCCATTTGGTAGTTTTTGAAAGATTAAGGTACAAAACATGTTTGTATATCTGGATGGTTGTGTCTAAGAGACTCCCGTGAGAGTCTTGCGGGAGCACCAATTTAAAATGAGAGCATCCTGGCTGACCGGGGAGCTTTTTCTCCTTGGGCCAGCTTGCTCATGCAGGAGTCAGACTCCGGGCAGAGTGAGTGCTCTGATTGGCTACCAGTAACATGAGGAAAATGTTTCTGCCAGCCATTACAGGACAGGGATTTAGTACTGTGCCCCCCCCCCCCCCAGGCCCCTGGGGCAAAAAAATAAATCTGTAGTTTTTTCAGCGATACTGGAGGACTCCTGTGGGATTGCAGCAAAAACAATAAAAAAATGCAAGCCACCATTTTTTCATATTGAAGGGAAGGTGAGTATAGACCACCTCCCGCAGCCCATTTTGGGCCCTAGGACACCATCCCCTGGGTCTGTGTATATTGATGAAGGGGAGGGGGCACGCGGCCCCTCTCCCTGATCCAATGGTGGCCCCAGGGATCCACTCTCCATGGTCAAATTCATAAAGAAGGGGATGGGTAATAAAATAAAGGAGGGTGTGCACCCCCTCCCAGAGACTACTTCGGCCCCCAAAGAACCCACCCCTATGGCTTAAATGTAAATATTTGGGGGGTGCCACGCAGCCCTACCTCCCCAAGCCTTAAAAAAGCCCTGGCGACAACATCCCGGGCCATTTCTTTAATTGATAGGGAGGGAGGCCCCCACGGCCCCTCTCCTGGAGCCTTTACAGACCCTGGGGACCCCTTCCCTCGGGCCAGCTCTCTTACTGTGTCTCATGGAGCCCAGCCACGGGATACAGGGGTTTGCCTGACTGTACCAGCGCGGATAGGAAACATATGTTAGCTCCCATCTGGTGGAAGTATTTTTAAATCTCCTGCCAAACTGGAACAAACACTGAGGGCCTGATTATGAGTTTGGCGGTGTGGCGGCGGACCCGTCCTGCTGCTGCTCCGCCAAACCCATGTGCGAACCGACCAACAGATTTCTCGTGACTGGCAGGTGGTTCTTTTGCGTTCCCAAAAATACGCACCGCAATAGAAACGTCAAAGTCTGTACCTGCACAGCATGGACTGCTGCAGACCATTCCATGCAAGTACTGGGATGCATGCATCCAAGGGACATACCATGTGACCCCGTGCATGCACTGCATGACCCTCAGGCAACAGGGGGCTCTGTAGGGACCATTTGTTTCCTCTCCGCCACCCACTCTTTTCATGGAAGAGAAACTGCCATGGAAATCGTGGTGTAGAGGAAACTCGTAATATGCTTGGCAGGACCGCAACTGTCCCACAAAGAATATTGCGGCCTCTAGACTGTCTCGCCACAGCCAGGGATCTCTAATCTTCTTGCCAGGTCCTGACTCTGTATGGTGCCAGGTTTCTGTCAGAAAGACGGCATAAGGTTTCTTATCTGTGTCCCTGGCAACTTTCTCAGAATCCATCACCCTATCGTTGAGAAGGGAGCACTTGTTACAAACAGCTTCTCCAAGGCAGAGGTTAATGGAGGCAACCACCTCTAACGTTCCCTTGTAATGTTAATAATTGAGAGACAGAAAGAACTAGCTTATGTCCTGAGGAGGGGTAGGACTCATGGTCCCTGGTCCAATTTGGGCATCGACGGACGCAGACGGGCTTGCTTTTGGCATGCCTTTGGCGTGCCACCGGTGCGTCCGCTATGCGTCAGCACACCACCTATCATCTTATAGCGGTGTCAGCCCAAACACTGGAGCCCTAACCAAAATGGCACTTCCAGTCAAGAATACTGAAAAAGTGCAGTAAGATTTGGTTACAAGTAGTTTATTTTAAAATTAAATAAAATTCAGTCAATGCACACTCTAGTGATTCAGTTTGCCCCAATTAGCAGCAGCAAGTATTTCCCTAAGTGTGTGACACTAACTGTGCATCAGTGCACCGCCTCTTGTGTAAGTCTGGGCGGTGTACTCCGCTCCACTTGTGGAGTTTGCAGCACTCCCCATTAAGGGGAGCTCACGGAGTTCCGAAAAACTCAGCAGAGCTGAGTTTGTTTCTACGCTCACGTTCTTCAACGTCAAGTTGGCGAGCGTGGAAAATCCACCTCCTGGGGCAAGATTTCTCAACACGGACAGTCGAATTTCGCATTGCGATTGGTCATGAATGCTCGCGTTGAGAAACCATCTGTTCGTGTTGAGAAAGATGCCGCTCGAGTAAAAAATCTTGCGCTGTGCATGGTGCCGTTCGCGGTGATTGCAGACTACGGACAAACACCTGGTACTGAAAATGACAGCGAACGGCATTTATCTAATGCACTCTGGTGCTTGCGGAGCTCCACGTAGTGCGGCGGAGTTTTTTTTTAACTTCACGGAATTTCGCTTAGTGGAAGTCCGCGAACTCCGCGGTTGCTTACACTTGTGTTCTGTTTCCCTGCCCACAATGATATGGGCAGGGAAACAAAAGCGATACTGCTCCCTGCCCTGAGGGTGCAAGCTTAAGTAGCTGCTCCCTCTGGATGGGAGCAATGCTCGCTCCTGTACCACATGGGGAGCTGGCTGGAGCCGCGGGGCCCTGGGACTCACCCCACAGCTCCCAACATGTGCTTTGTGTTTGCCCCATGTGGGCCCCAGGGCACCCATCTCTCGCCCCTGGGGTTGGGAATTGGAATATTGGAATATCATATCAGAACTAGATATTCCACTACTTTTGTTCTCATTCAGGAAAGGCAAAAATGCGCACTAGCACTTTGCTAGAGCAGCCAAGCCCACTATTAAAGCTAAAGATCTGTTAGAAATGTTAGGCCTACCACCAGTAGTTGGACATTTTAGATGTAAAAACTGTGCTGCCTGTAAATTCACAAATTACACTAAAAGCATGATTTTAAAAGGGATTGCAAAAAGCAATCCAAATTCTTGAACTGCAAAACTAGGAATGTTCTATACTGTGTGAAATGCCCCTGTGACTTGACATACCTAGGCCAGCCCACACCACCTGTAAAAGTCAGAATCCTCCAACACAGGTCACGGATTAGGTGACAGACGCAAGGAGCCCCACTTGTGGACCATTCTAAACAAAGGTCCTATTACTTACCGGTAATCTTCATTACTCCGCAGGTCCCTCCTGTCCTCGTCCCATTCCTTAACTAAGTGGAGATGACCATCTCCCCGACAGAAAAAACGAACAGGAGCATGCTGGGATACCCAACCCATTCCCTCCCACTGGGAGTACATAACGGTACCAGCCCAGCATGCAACCTGTTCTTTTTTTCTGTCTTCCAACAGAATGGGACGTGTTTGGACTTACCTGATGGATTCTTCGCTGGATGTCTCGTTGTTGCTGCTGGGCTGTCCGCGTCGTCCTCTTTCCACGTTCTCCTGGCCTGCCGGGTTTGCCAGGAGCCGCGTTGTTGCCGCCCGGGCCTTTGCGGCTGGGGCGCAGTTCCTCCCGGTCTCTTCCGGGTTGCAGTGCCTGTCTCCCTGTGGCTTGGCCGGTCTGGGGGACACGCTGCTGCGGCTGTTTGGCGGGTCCTGGGGCTTTGCTGGGCGATGCTCCTGGGCCCCCTGCCTGGAGTTTGATGTTCCTGTTCGGCAGTCTGCCTAGCGGACGTGCTCTGGCTTTCTTCTGCGTGTGCAGGTGCTTGGATTTCGTTGCTCTCCGGGCATGCATTGAGGGACAGGGATTCTCCCTGCTGGAAGTCCTGCCGGCCTCCTCTTCTTCCTGGCGCCCCTGTTGCTTGGTTGGGTCGATCCATGGGCTGGCCTTGCTGTGGCCTCGGAGGCCGTTTCTGGCGGACTTCCCCACCCGGCGCTGGTTTCCTGGTGCGTGCCTGGGCTGGCTTATGGGGGGGGGGGGGCAGTGGGCTTGTGGTGTGCTCTTCCTGCCCCCTTGGTGAGTATAGCATAACGGTCCCCTTTTTTCTCCTATGTGGGCGACAGTGGCCTTATGATTGGGGTATCTGGCTCTTGCGCTGCAGGTTACATGTTCGACTACTGGTGCTTCCATGGTTATGTCGGCTGTCTTGGCCTCTGGCCATGCCTCCCTCTGTCTCCCTTCTCTTGTCTGCTTTCGTTGGTTGGCAGGGTCGGGTCTGGTTCTTTCCTGGATGGGAGTTCGCCTGAATGTTCCTGGTTCGGTGGGCTTTTGGGCTTTCTGTGGGGTTTGCTTGCCGCCCTGGCTGGTGTGTCTTCCCCCTTGCCCTCTTTGATGGTTTGGGTTGATGCCTGGTTGGCCTTCTGGTCACTGCTGCGCTGTGAACTTGGTCCTCTAGGGGATGCCGGGGTTTGGTCCCGGGGCCTCCTTCTTGCTCTTCTTGCGCTCTGCCGTTGTGCTGGGTTCGACTGGTCTCCCTGAGGCCTTGCCATGTGGGTTCCTTGCTTCTGTCCGGTGCTGTTGGGTCCCGTCATCCTCAGGTCTCTCCTGTTGCTGATGGATTCCGGTTGGGGCTGCTCTTTACTGGCTCCTGTTCCTGCGTGCTGGCCCTCTCTACTTTGCTGGTTGAATGAGGCGTGGGTCCATTTGCTGTCTCGGTCTGGGGTCCTTGGTGTCTCCGGCCTGGTTCTCTGCCTCAACTGCCACCTGCTCCCGGGTTCCTGGCGGTCCTTCGGCCTCTTTGGATGCCTGCGACGTTGGCTCTCCTGCCTCTGCTGTTCTGTCTTGGGCTGTGTTTTCCCCTGGGTCGCTGCCCTTTTTTTGGGGGGTTCTGCCGGGGGGGGGGGTCCTTTGGGGCTTCCTCCACGGGTTGTGTGTTCCCTGACCTTCTGGCTTTTCTCTTGCTCGGCGCTTGTTGCTGGTTGGCATCTGGGCTGGGGGCCAGTCCCTGTGAGACTGCTGTTGGCCCATCCCCTTGGTGCATGCTGTCTGGCGGTTTTTCGCTTGCTGTGCTCTCCTGCTGTGCTGGCCTACGGCCTTGGTTTCTGTTGCACCTGCTGCCCGCCCTGTGGTTTGGCTGGGTCAGCCCTGGTTCCTCCCTGGGGTGGTGTCTGCTTGCTGGGACGTGGCTCGCTTTGGACAGTCTCTCCCGGGGTTTGTTGGCTTCTTCTTGTGGCCTCTTTGCTCTGTTCTCTGGGTTTCCGGACGTCCTGCCCTTCCGGCTTATGTTGTCCCTGGTTGACCCTAACTGGTGCCTGGTTTGGGGTACGCCTGGGTTTGCCTGTTGCTGTGGCCAGTTCTGGTCAGCCCTGGCTACTTTTTCGGGTCCTGGTGCCTTGCTGTTATTGGGCTTCTTTCGGCTGCCTGCTGCCCTTCTGCCTGTTGGTTCCTGCCCCTCTGTGGGTTTGGGCCTGGTGGGCCTGGTGCATGCCTGTCTGGGTGCCTGCCTGCGGTTTTCGCTGTTGGGCGGTTCTTGCATCCTTCTGGGTGCTTTTGCTTGCCCCGTGCTCAGGGTGTCTGCCTTCCGTGGGTTCGCTGGGTTATCCCCCTTGTTTTCCGTGGGTGGGGGGGAGTGTAGAAAATAGGTCTCAGCTAGGCCTACTAGTGCAAGGGGTTCGCCCTTCTCTGCACAGAGTCCTCAGACTATTAGAAAGAAGTTGGCACAGAAACTGAAATAGAAAATACATAGTTTATTAAACCTCATAAGGTGGAACCACATTCACCCAGCACCCTGTGGTGCTGAATGAAGGTAGCACCCAGAGTAGAAGAACCATGGGTCTTTTATACCCACACAGGGGCTCAGGAAAAGGGTGGTGCAAGCATACATGAGAAGAGTTACATACATAGATGGTCATACAGAAATGCACCGTCAATAGCAAAGGAGGAGCTAGCAGTTGCTGACTCTGGTAGAAACAACCTGATAGTTACAGACTAAAAACAGATGCATGGACAGTTAGATATTCCTGCACATGTACAGGGTAGCAGAGTCTAAGTATAGCCAGTCCTTTAAACAGAGCACAAGGGAAGACAAAATGGCTGACAGATATACAAAATGGATTCCACAAAATGTACAGGATAGCCTCTAAATACCAGATGGATTCTGCTAACGCTAATTTAATCACAGCCAATTCACGACAGACGACCCTTTTAGCATTAGCTGAAGACATCTCCCATAATCCAGTAGGAAAAATGAAAAATATGCATATTAATTTTTAATAATGTTTTTTTTTTTCATAAATTTCCTAATTCATTGCTAGGTGGGCATTTCTCATTCTAAATATTGTTAAGCGGGTATGTATGAGGTATAAACAGAAGTACAAAGGGAACAGAGAATTGGGTCATACAGATAGCAGGAGAGAGTAATATACTATTATCAGAAACAGAATTATTAGCTTTCTAGTCCTAAGCAAATCCTAGAACCATCCAGTAAAAACATTTTCAAGGCTCCTATGCATTTCAGTTACCATCAATTTCAACTTCAAAAACATTTTCGCTAGACTTTTCCAGTGTTTCCTTTATGAGGGCTAGAGTATCTATCATTATACCCCATACAAACATTAAAGCAGTCAGACATATTATTTACAAAAATGATCCTGGATCCAGAGGACCAGGAGAACTACACAGGACCATGAGAATTAGGACGAAGAGCTGCAAAGGGTTGCTCCTCCTCAAAAATGGGACGATCAATGGGGTACATTTTCAACAAAAAGAAAAAGAAGTCCTTGGGAAATTAAAGCCGCTGTACAACCAACCAGAGGGGAGTCTTCTCCCTGTGTCCGTTTGAGCCTCACAGGCAGGCTCTTGTTGTTCCCACGGTGGAGCTGCACAACTCGCAACTCAGGAATCATGGCCTAGTTTCAAGGGAAAAGTTTCTTCTTTCAGGATAGGGCAATCACCCACCAGGGCAAATGTGCTCAGCGATCCTGTCCAGTGTCTCAGGCAGTGCACCAGTTTTCTTCATTTCAATCTAACAGGCACCAGAGACACAGCACCTGTACCCTGAACTCAAGTCCTTCCCTAACTCCTGTATTGCTCTGCTGGCACACTGCTCTTTCGTTGTGGCCATAGATCTTGGCCAACAAAGGTGAAAACTTTACAGCCACTTTAGGACCAGGATTCAGAGGCCTGATGCTAGGATCTCTGAAGCAACCCTTGTTTCAAAGGGGGTTACCTCAAGCAAAAACTTTCTCGCCTTCCTGGTTGGTCTGTGACTCTCGGCTGGGCATCAAAAGCTTGATCCACGATTTCTCCTTTCTGATTTGTGACCCCGTCTTTCGCCCAAGATAGTAGCAGGGGTACTCTCATCACAATGCTTCCGGCCTTCTACCTTCACTGAGGTCCTGGTTGCCAGTAATGCCTGAGCTGGTTACCTTCCCTTTGACTTCAAGCTGGACTGGTGCTGACTCCTCAAGCTGGATCTGATGTCCGCGCCCCTCTGGCAATGGTTGTAAAGCAGCAAATGTCTATTGGAGGACAGAACAAAAGGTCTTTAGACAAGGCACAGAAATAATCTATCAACAGAGAGGATAGTCTCAGAATACTTCCTAGTCCAGGGACGCCCCATATATTAACAAGGCACCCTGGAACCACTTTCATATATGTGAGAGTAAATAAAACAACAGTCTGGACCTATTGGCAAGTATAAAAAAACTCTTTGGTGAACTGACAAGAGTAATACGTCACCCAATCCCAAGCAGCCAAGGAAGTCTGTGTTCATTTACTAAATTCTGAGGAAAAGGGAAAAACAATACAGACATACTCCAAATCCTTACATCTGTATATTCCTATCTTAATCATCTAAAGACCCTCAAGAAAAAGGGAAATGTTCTACACTTTTACACGTAGACTTTGCATTACTTGTACAGGACTGCAGACACTTCTAAAATGATTTCTCTTAATAAAAGCAACTACATTGTACGCTTAGGACCATGCTCTCATGTTATAGGCGCAGCAGGAAAATCTAACACTGCTAATTTAACAGGGATTCCTATTACATACAGAACTAAAAACTTCAACATAATGGGTACATGTTCTCCAGCGGAACATCTTGTGACTAACAGACTCCTGTAAAACAATATTTTCCTCAAAAATGTTTGCTAAGGATCACATAGACCTCTTCCCTGCATTCACAATCCAAACTATGCAACATTAGTTCTAGTAAGGACTGTCAGTTTATTTACACAGACTAGCTAATAAAACTAGCAATGCCCTTGCAAAACTGTATGTAGCATGAGAATAACAAACAATAGTGGTGTTGTCACCTGAGAATTTTCAAACAAAAACTACCCACAGCTAGTTCCCCTTAAAGATCAAATAAGGAAGCAGCAATCTAGACTACTCATCCTCTCATAATTCCATCAGAGAGGATGGGTAGTAACATAGCAAAATATATTTATTCGTTTTATTAATGCTAATAATGTTTAAAACAGTATTACTGAATAGCCAATTAAATGTCTCATGGTTATTTCACAGACAGTTTAGACAGGCTCGAAAAAAATTAGGAAAAAGAGAGAGAACACATAAATTTGCCTACCCTTAATTTGTAGAGGAGCTAGCCTCCTCTCCCCAGTTTTGACAGTAAGAAACCTGTAACAGGTTTCATTCTGTCAACACTATTAGCCCCAATTTGTAGCAACTGGGCATAAACAAACTCTGAGGTGCTAAATAGCGCAGTAAACTTAGCTAAAGAACATATTCCCTTAGCAAATGTAGTATAGCAACATGAGGCCGCATGAATTCAAACTGAATCCCATTGCTTCCTGAATTCAACCCTAAAAACATTTATACTATATATATATGGCAGAGCCATTGTCTTTTAAAGAGAGGTCACATATACTATGTTCATTGAGTGCACACAAAAACTTGCTTTTACCAAAAAAAAGGTAAGCAAAAACCTCTTTCTTCCCCTGCCATTTCGTCTTTCAAATGTCGAAATGTCAAAGCGCATGTGAAGCCGAGCCCTGCCAGGCTTCTAAATGTAGGAGTTCGGCCTTTAACCTATGCAGCTGTTCCAGCTTGTATGCAAGGTTGTCGTGCGGTGCTCCCAAGTCAAAGTGACCCTAGAGACCGAAGGCAGAGCAGCAAAACCCACTCTGTGTGTCTACCAGCAATTTCAGAGGTAAGCTTAATAACTTCTGCCAATTTTTGTACATTGATATGTGTAAGCAGTGTGCCAAGCGTTTGTCTAGCAGTATAGATGGTCTATGCTTACATATGTGCATTTACTGGGGCGTAAGGCAGTTTAAAAACTGATCTGACTGGAGAAAACTCATTTAAATAGTGAATTTTTACTCAATTTCGACTTTGATTTTTTAGGACATTTAAAAATGAATATCCTACAATGTTTTTGCATAATAGTCATCCTCAGAATGTCCTCTACATATCCCAGAGATGTGGCATCAAAAATGTATAATGTATACCCTTATAAAAATGAGTTTTGGACGCCTGGATAAAGTGACATTTTCACATGTAATTGACCCCCTATTGCTGTATAGCACGGTTGAAATTCAATTTGGATGCTAGGAGGTCACAGTATCATTATTAGGCATTATAAATAGTAAAAAACGAATTTGTTTTTGCACCTATTTGAAATAACATTTTTTTATATAATCAAAATATATATTTTTTGTTAATAAATCTAATCATTTTGATGAGTCTACATATGAAAAGCGAGCTGCATCCCTTGCCTATTATATTGAAACACATTAATTCTTAGCCCTAAGCACAGAAGCTTATCTTGAAACATCTTAAGTCTGCGCCACTTTTAAATGAAGGACAGTCATTATTATTTAACATCAAAAACCAATTCCAATTCCAATTCCAAAAATTCTTTATTTCGGTCATATAGACCATAAAAGATGCAAAGAAAACATTACAGACATTAAAACATTATTAAAATACATTTGAATAAAAACGACTCTCCCAGCGAGGAATGGGTTAAAATTGCATTTAGAAAGTTCTTTAAAAAGTTCAAGGAGCTTCAGACAACATTTTTTTTTTCTTCTAATCAGCCATATGGCCATAAGAAATTTGGAAACAGCAAACACAATGTGGCCCAAGGTACTGGTTTTCAAAATCCTGTATGCTTGTGCATACTCTCTGAACCCCAGGTTCTTACAGAGTGGCGCTATCCAATATTTTCTAGGCCTTTGGTATGCAGGGCACACAAACAAGATGTGGGGGTCGTCTTCCACATGGTGGTTACAGCAGGGACATGTTTTGTCGCCCCCATTTGTCCACTTCGAGGTGTATGAATTGATGGGTAGTGTGCTATACCTCCATTGAACATACAGTTTCCTTGCCAGGATGGGAAAGATAAAATCCATAAAAGGTTCAAAAACATAAGAATTTTTGGATTCTAAAAATCGCAAAGTTAAGGTGCCACTATTTTGAGCAACCGTCAAATGTGCAAGGGACCTGGCTTTGTAAATTTGTGCCAGAGCCTTGCGCGAGATTGCACGGCAGCCTCGTGCAGGGTCCTCCCACAGGACACGGAGATTAATGGCAGACAGTTCGTTTTCCACAAAGGTGAGCCAGGGGATTTTACCGCTAAAGTTCAAGCTCATGACATGGGTAAGATCCTCCCTATAATGATGGAGTTCGTCCGTAGACCAGAGCCTGTGCCAGAACTTCACTGGCTTTGACACAAGCTCCTCTGCAATAGGGGGGAGACCCATGTCCATTCTCAGAGGCTGGAGTGGCGTGGCACCTGGAAGGGCTAGAAGGCGCCTTAGGAAGCTGTTTTCCACTATTGATAGGCCCTTCACCGTTTTATGTCCCCACAGCTCACTGCCATACATGGCCGCGGCCTTGGCCTGGGTCTTGTAAGTTTCAAGGGCCGGGCTTATGGGCTTAAAGGAAGAAGTGTTAGCCACTTTTAGGATTGCACCCGACAGTTGGGATAGTTTGGCCTTGGATCGTACTATCTGCCTATCCCATGCCAAGTTTTCCTGCAATGTAACCCCCAGATATATAAAGGTGGACACCCTCTCAAGGCTAGCGGTCCCCAGGGTAGGATTAGGCCTAGTTTTAGTTGGTGGGTTGAAGATCATAAACTTGGTCTTCTCTGTATTCACCTCCAACCCATGCTGATGGCAGAAAAGACCAAAACCATCCAGGATCCTCTGGATCCCCATTGGGGATTTTGAAAGGAGGAGGGTATCATCGGCAAACATGATTGCCGGTACCCTCTTATCCTTATTTAAAAAAAAAAAAAGGCATTAACAAAAGAAATCCCTACTGTCAATCTGTCCTCTGTTTATCAAAAATAATGAAACTATATTTCTAACTTTTAAAACAGCAGTCTGAAACGCCGCATTTTACAATGTGTTTGACTGTAGCTGTTCTCTGTGGCCGGAGTCCGCAGAGAACAGAAATAGTCTTGCTAACACAGCTGTTTGACACGTAAAGGCGTCAAATTCACACGCCTTTCAAGTCACCCTTGCAAGCCAACACAACTCTGTCGTTCTGTATAATGTGAATGCCTTTGAATACCCTATACAAAAGATAAATGCTGTGACATTTTGTATCTGAATTTAGTCTATTGTAAAACACACAATTTCGTTTTTCTCTTTACAAAGGTCATCTTAATTTTAACTTTCTAAAGGTAAAACTCTTATCCGATAATCCATGTTAGCTTTGCGCCACAATTTCCACTGAGAAAATTAATTCTCAATTGGAAAATCGTTTTTATATAGGCATATAGCCCTTAAAATTTCAAGCAAGAGCATCATTTTACTTTTTGTCTAGGATTAATGCAACAGTTTTAAAACAAATAAAAACAGTTTTCTATGGAAAGTCTAACTGGTCTTTGCACAAAATAGGGCCGAGGAAGGCTCCTTGGGTTTCGTTCCTCAGCTGCCCTGTCTCATCAGAGAAGCTAAAAATAGCCCCTCAGCGCAGAACCGGGCCACAGCGAGTGCTCCTGGCCCCCACCTTTCTCCAAGGCTGTCCTGCTGCAAGCATTACACATTTTCATGCCAGTGAAGCTTTCTAAGCAGTGATTTCACCTCCTGGTTCACTCTCCTATTTCTAGCCCCCCACCTTACAGGCTGCAAGGTCAAAATCTGCCTTGCACAGCCCTGAAGCTGTCAAAGACAAAAAGCCTTCCTAATTTTATCTAGACTGCAATAATTTGCCCTATGGAAAAATGTATTTTAATATACAATTTCTTTTCAAGGGTCATAAGTTTAGGTTCAATTCTCAGATTAGCAGGTTCAGCTTAAATTAGAACCTACAACCCTGTGGACCCAGCACATTGGCTCACTGAACCACCAAGAACACAAAGCTGCATAGGAACAATTTGCAAATTCGAAATACGCACAATTTTTTTCAAGCTAAACTTTTAACCGGGCCCTAATTACTCTTCATTAATACTTTTGTACTTTAAGGGTGTCATCAAATCACAGGGGTAGCTCTTTCTCTTGCTACACCCCTCTCAATTTCCTTTTGCGACTTATTGATGGTGATGAGACCAAATTAAATTTACTCCTTAACAATTTCACTTCTCAGAATTCTTTCACATATTCACAGTCATTCAATCACACGCTTTTTCCAGTGGTAGCAACATCCAAAACACAATTTACCACACCACAACATTTAAACACACATTTAACCCACAGATCAACACTTAAGACAGAAACAAAAGACAGCCCACAGACTGTACTTAAACCAAACCATTTGTAAATACTAGTTGCAAGTCATATTCACCAGATTTGGCTGGCAGAACACCAAAAAAACGCTCTGCATCTCATCACTTATGAATGTTACTAAGTGCACAGACCAGGATCCTTTTATGTACATATTTAGTTCCTCGGGGTACTAGTCACCACTTACAAGTATTTTTATTCCATAATGCGCTGTACATTATAGAAGAAAGACCATACTTAATATACATATCCCTATTAGGCGTCCCCTCCGGGGGGGGGGGGGGGGGGGGGGGGGCAGTTGTGCTTCATCAAGATTCAAGGTACCATTCCAAAAGCAACACATCTTTTGAAGTGTGCTAAAGACAGGCATGCCAAAAATAGTGCAGAATATGCAATATTATAATCAAAGTAGCACTTAAGGTACCTTTAGTACGATGTGCCGTTCAAATCAATTCAGTTAGAGAAAATTCTCCTCATTACCTGCCTATGTGAATTGCAAGTCACATATGTCAAAACAAACCAAGTTGGCCAACACAAAATATACCATACTCAAAGCCACAGTAAGCGTTACTAAACTACCTTACCAATCACAGGCATCAAAACCAACAGCAAGCGCCGCAGACGCTTACCAATCACTTGGTGTCCAGATTCATCCTGCCAAGTTCTAAAATCGACCAAATGGTCACTGCACGGTGAATCAACAGAAGAGATCTGAGTCGAGGACCGGTGCCACCTGGATGGTCAGATCAGAAAGAAAGGAAAAGTCGCCGTGGATGCCAAGACTCTGGTCTTATCGGGCAGTGATCACGTCCAGAGCGAGATTCCAATCCTTCGTCACGACCAATCCTTTGGGCATCCGAGTCACCGATGAGCCCTAAGTTGAGGCGCCAATTGTAGAAAATAGGCCTCAGCTAGGCCTACTAGTGCAAGGGGTTCGCCCTTCTCTGCACAGAGTCCTCAGACTATTAGAAAGAAGTTGGCACAGAAACTGAAATAGAAAATACATAGTTTATTAAACCTCATAAGGTGGAACCACATTCACCCAGCACCCTGTGGTGCTGAATGAAGGTAGCACCCAGAGTAGAAGAACCATGGGTCTTTTATACCCACACAGGGGCTCAGGAAAAGGGTGGTGCAAGCATACATGAGAAGAGTTACATACATAGATGGTCATACAGAAATGCACCATCAATAGCAAAGGAGGAGCTAGCAGTTGCTGACTCTGGTAGAAACAACCTGATAGTTACAGACTAAAAACAGATGCATGGACAGTTAGATATTCCTGCGCATGTGCAGGGTAGCAGAGTCTAAGTATAGCCAGTCCTTTAAACAGAGCACAAGGGAAGACAAAATGGCTGCCAGATATACAAAATGGATTCCACAAAATGTACAGGATAGCCTCTAAATACCAGATGGATTCTGCTAACGCTAATTTAATCACAGCCAATTTACGACAGGAGCTTTAACACTAGTTTTCTATTTTCATTTTCTGTTTTATATATCGTATACCAGTGCCCAATCTATGTAATAGAGTAGCCGTACTTTATAAGAGTGGATGATTATTTGGAGGACATATGGGCCTCAAACAATTTATGTATGTACCTATGTTTGCTATAACAGGTTTTTGCCTAATATTTGTATGAATATAATTTTTAAATACCACCAAGTTAGCGGTGGCGGTGAGGTGAAACCTGAGGGTGTATCAAAATGTTAAGTATATAAGCAGCAGCCCCTGCCCTTGAATGTCTGTAACTTGAGCATAGCCATAACATAGTCCTAACACTGGCATTAAGGTATTTTGACAGTTTATAAACAATATGTTGCACTAGAGTACACCAAACATGGCCACCATTGAGCACTTTCAACTAAAATTGAGGCAGGAGCCGGCCTCACGGTGAATCATATCTTGCTCTTTAAGGCTTATAACTTGGTTTTGAATTGTTTTGACTTGTTTCCAATTTCAGCATTTAGGTAATTTGATGGCTTTTAAATAGTATGTATGCACTAGAGCACACCCAGTTCCTATATGGCTACCATCGAACACTGAGAAAGGGAGAAAGTGCAGTCTTTAAAATTGGCTCAAGATCTCCAGTCCTTTTGACAAACATTTATTTTTCAGGGGAGTCTTGGTCAATGTTAAAAATAAAAAGTGGAGGGTATGTGTTGAATATTAATTTGATCCAACTTATCCTAAAAGAGCTTTTAGGATAAGTTGAATCACATTAAGGAGGACTGGAGATCTTGAGCCAATTTTAAAGACTGCACTTTCCCACTAATTAACACATCATCACTACTTCACCCTAGGAAAATCAAAACTCAGCTCCGCTGTAATCGGGCTTTGTAGCACACCCTGGAAACATTCAGTGACCAGGGTGGGAACCCTATGATGAAGTATGTCACCCACTAGGTAGGTGACTTAGGGTTCTTTTTAAAAACCCTAAGGGTACCTAGGCAGTATACCTACAAAAAACCAAGAATAGAAGGTTACAGGTATAAGATTGAAACATATTTAGAGACCCAAAACCCTAAGGGTACCTAGGCGGTATACCTACAAAAAAAACACAAATAGAAGGTTACAGGTATAAGATTGAAAGATATTTAGAGACCCGTTTGCATAATGTTATTGTATGAGTATGAGACTGTATATCATAATTGTGTCAAGAATTCACAAATTATTAAAAACTGATACCCAGTGACAATTTATGTTGCCATTGTTGATAAGTAGAAATGTAATCAATCCCCTCTTTTTCCACTGTTCATTTTTTGAGTATTTACTCCCAGGAACTGAAGGGTTATTTGGGCAAACCCTCCATGTTAGGCGAGGTAATGGAATTGAGGCAAAGGGAAATAATGTTGTTTGTCATAGATAAGGCACTTTTCTCATGTGGAAGGCCGGAACTCAAAATCAGCATTTTGGCTTTGAATTCTTCCACCTAACTCAGAAGACCACATCTCCTATACTTTAATTAGAAGTACACAATATTTCCTCAACTTAGAAGTAGTAGAAAAGAAAGGTGTTCATAAACATCTGAAATCTTTTTTGTAATATGTACTTTTTACATAGCCATTAATAATGCAGCTTTGCCATTGTTATGCAAAGTAAATAAGCTGTGTTGTGCTAACAAAATGCATTGCAATTAATGGGACAACCTCATTAATGTTTGAGTTGGCCATGCTGGAATTTGAAATTATAATTTGCAAGTCAACCAGTTGTCAGCAGTGAGTTGCTTAACATGTTCAATGTTCTTATCTGAACCCGAGTTCTGGTCACCCTCTTTTTCTTAAAACCTGTATCTCCTGGGCTGATCCAACAGATGATACCCCATTGAGCTGGAACTGAGGTGCTGCAGCAGCCAGTGTTTCAGAAATTGTACGAGCTCTGGTTACAGGTTTAGAATCTTTGATATACAATAATGGCAAAGCACCCACATTCTAGAAGTGGTACCAGCACTCCTACCTAAAATGCATGCCCTCTTTCATTGCGGTGAGTTGATCCTATCAAGGAATGTCACTGTGGCCAATTCACACATAAAGTAATAAATCTACACCTGTA
Organism: Triturus cristatus; assembly: GCF_964204655.1. NCBI lineage: Eukaryota > Metazoa > Chordata > Amphibia > Caudata > Salamandridae > Triturus > Triturus cristatus. The sequence continues at coordinate 420,845,129 of NC_140591.1, forward strand.
AAAGTATGCCTATGCATGGGTGCAGACCTCATACAATTCACAACAGTGTGCCTGGAAATTTGCACCAGTGTCAGGGTTACAGACGTGACTCCCAGAATACCATGTGACATCTCACCTCTGCTCCTGTGCTGTGCAGAATTTTTCAGACTGTAGAATTACATTTAGCCCTCTGAGCAAAGGAAGACTTTTTTCTTTTTCTCCGCAAGAAAAACAGTTTTCCCTGTGAAGACAGCTCTTTACCTACACCCAACCAAATTTAGGAAAGATCTCATCCCCTTCCCACCCTGGAAGGGAGTTACTACAGATCTAGACTGGAGTAAATCGCGACCATTTTCCAGTTGGGAAAGGATCCAATCAGAATTTAAGAATGACCACAATTGTACCATGTGGATTCCTCGCAAGTGTAAATGGAGATATTTCTGACTAAAAATACCTTTGTGAATTGGCCCCATCATGTTTTGATTGAGTAATTAAAATGCCTACAATTTGTAGCAAAAAGTTCTTTAGTTTGAACAATGACCTTTCATTTGGACACCTCATAAGAAGATGATATCTTACCCTCATGCTTCATGAAAGCCTTCTGCACAGAAACGTTGTCATACCTGCTCACCATTGCCAGTGTTTCCTTCACATAAGGCATCTTCTCAGAAGCCTGCAAGACAGGTCAGATCATCCCACTCTTAAAGAAAGCCACACATGACTATGATGACCTGGGCAACTACCAGGCATTCACTAACCTACACTTCATCAGCAACATCACTGAAAAAGTAGTCTATGCCCATCTCCAAAATCACATTGATGCCTACCATTGCCTGCTTGACTACAATCCAGCTTTAGATCACACTAACCCTAATCACAGAATCCAAATTCACCAATGTGCCAATGAAATACAACTTTACATGGAAATCTCCTCAGGTTCAGACATCCAATGCCTCAAACACTTCATGCATCTCATGCATACTTGGATGTCCAATACCAAAATGAAGCTCAACCCCACCAAAACTGAAATCTGCCATTTGTCAAATCTAGCTCCAAAACATGAACCCAGACAGGTTCAAACGCTAGTTTTCATCTAGTGACAATTCACTCTGTTCATCCTTGATACTGACCCCCTCTTCAAGGATCACATTACCAGAGAAACAACAGGATAACTTGATCCAATCTCTCTCTACTGAAGAAATTAAAACAATTCCTCCCCAAAAATAACTCCATAACTACTAATCAAGCCACATACTCTCACAACTGAGCTGTGCAAACACCCTGCCCTAAGACTTGCACATTTCACAGAGGCATCCTACATGCCAAAGTATGCCTCCTCAGGAGCCTGAAGGACACATGACCAAATAAACTCCAACCTGATGGTGCTCCTCTGGCTTGACTTGTCATCCTGCACCATTTTCAAAACCAGATGCATCATCTACCAAGCCATCATGACCAGCACACCATCTATCTGGCTAGCAGTCATACCAGGGGCCAGGCCACCATCAATCTGGAGAAGAAGAAGAAGTACAAAAAGAATAAGGCAAAAGGCCTTCTCACAATCTGGACCAATATCCATACATTTTTTCAGTACTGTCTGGATCCTGCTCCAATTTAGGAAAGAGCTGACAATACACCACTTTAGAGATCAATACCTCCCAACAAAGTACTAGTCCACCTTCACTATCACAACACAGCTTCCATCCCAAACACTCCTTACTGTGCCTTTGACCACCTACACCACTCCACCACCTTTTGACTGTGTTTGCAGTATACAGGACCACATACATAGATACATGCATGAACAGTTGGAAATATGTAGTTTCAGATGAAAATGTGATAATTTCAGTATAGGTGAGCTAGTTATAAATATTTGTAGACTAATCATGTAGTTGAGAGTATGCTTTAATCCTATACTATTCCTGGTTCATATCTTGAGGCAGTAGCATCAGTGGTTTTCAGCAACTAGACTTATCCACCCGTAGGCCTCTGACAACAGTCTGCAACTTGCTGCTACTTCTGACACTAATTCAATAGTTTGTCAGTGTCATTAGATTGTACAAAATCAAATGACTAGCAGGAGTAAAATAAACCTTAATCCAGATAAATGATCATTGTATGTTGCATTTAACTGCTCCAATACGGTGGACATGTAGTTCAAGATCTCCGCATTACCTTTGTAGTGTGGAGGATGTGGATATCTCATATCCCACAAGAGGCAGAAAATCCTTCTATTGTAAGCAAGGATTTTCTTCTTTAAAAATAAAAATAAACTCAAGACATGAGGAAAAGGTTTCCCTTGCAACCTGAGTTCATTTTCTTTCTATTGTGTAACAATCAGTGCTGCATCACGAAAGTTAAAGCAGTCGGCTCATTAGGAAGCAACTTCTTTCACTTTAAATAGGTGCTCAAAGGGCATATCTCAACCCCCTTGATTGGTGCAGGAGAGGTACTGTTTGAAAGGATACAATGTCCCCTTTCTAGCAGTATCTCTCCCTAGGGGATCACTGCCTGGGCATTGACGTAAAGTCCATAAGGCCTGGCTCCATCTCATGTAGACCCCAACTCCATCTTAGTTCATGGAGGCCATCATCTTCCTTAATTTAGGCAATGGAAGCTGCCATATTCCCTGATTTATGGAGAATCATTGTCATATCTACCTTTTAATGCAGATGTTGACAGACCTTATCTTTCTAGGAACTGTGATAGCGTCAAGTTCTTCAAATTAATGACATAGATACAACTTTTGATGCAACATTCATCTGGGTCATTATGTCAAGGTTAAATAATAACACAAACAGACATATAACCAAATTAATGTAGTCTGAGTTGATGCCCTTTTGCCTCATATGTGTTTAAGGAAACGCCTTGCATGTATAACTTGATGCACATTATCTATGTCAGACATTCCTAAACTCATGTCAGAAATTCCCTTGTCTGATAGGATCTAAAATATAAGGACTACCACTTGACCACTTGTCAGGAGAGTTCCTTCTCCTAGATTTCCACCCTAGATTTTGTCAGAGGCAGTCACACCTGCTGTCAGCACACTTAGCACTTTCAGATGATACATCTCGCCTGAAGACTGAAGCTGATAAAGTCAAGTCCAGGAGGAAATGCTACTACAGTGGGTTTGCCCTTTGTATGGGGAGGCTGTTTGTGATTTGTTTGGCCCATATTAGTCCTTTAAATTTAGCTAACCAATAAAATGATATATTGATTGTAACTGATTCATGTTCTCGATTCCAATGGGTTTGGCCACAGAGAAATGCAAACGCTTCAGCAATCATGAAAGATTTGCAGTGCCTAGTGTCAATGGGGGCAGTTAATTCATTTCATTCAGATAAAGGTCCTGTGTTTCCCTCCAAGGATTACAGGGAATCAATGTCTGATCTAGGATTTGACTGAAATTCCGCAACCCACTCAAAGCTGAATTGAACGGCATTGTAGAGCGGGCCAATGGCATGATTAAACAAGCTTTGACAGCTAGGATGTTAAGTTCGAGTCTTAGTTGGTACCATACTATGTATGGAGTTCAGAGACCATTGAATAACTTGACTAGACAAGTATTGGTACGGTGCACTCCATACAAGGTTCTAATCAAAGTTCCTACATATTTTCCTGGCTTGGATAAATAAGACTTGGAGAAATGTATGAATGTTTGACAGAGTATCCAAGAAGTCAGAGACAAGCTGTCTAACACAAACCACTCTGATGCCGCCACCTGTGAAGAGAAGGTTATTAGTGCTGCTGATGGGTGGGTCCCAAAGCTGGGGACCAAGTTCAAGTGAAAATCCATGACAAGCAAGCTTTTGAACCATCCTACAGACCACCAGTCACTGTTCTTGGGGTAAAAGACAACAGAAATGTTATCCTGCCTCTGCTTCCTTGACTAAAGTAGAAACAGATAGGTGGATATCGAACATGTTAAAAAGCATTATGTGGCAAGTCCTCTACAGCCCGCCACCACAGACACCAAAAAGGATTCAGAGTAGTGCCTCTCAGCCTCTCCCTACTCTGAATATCTTACCCCCTGAACAATGGAGTAACATTTCTAGCTCTACTTCCCTGTCAGGGATGTTTGAGCTTAGCACTCTATGCAGAACACTAAGTGCTACAGACACAGCTGATGCTGCAAACATGACAGTGGCTACTGTCCAATGTAATTTTATGGTCTACTATAAAATTCCACCTGATGTTAAGTCATTTCAACTGACACCTTTTCGAGAGTCCCAAGGGACCAACAATGCTGAAAATGACTGAATATTTCTCTGATTCACAGTCACTTATCGCCAAAGACTGCTTCGCGCTTGTCAGTGGTTTCGTGACAAGTATATGATTCCTTCATGGTCCTATGCCTGGATCACTTTGGGAACTTTTCTTTTCATCGTTGAGACTGTTAAAATACTGATGTTTGATTTGCATGGATATGCTACTTTCAATAATGAAAATCCTTATTTTAATCCTGCAATCTACAAAGAAATGTATTGTTATCATCACTATGCACATGATGTCATACATAGGACTAGTAGTCCTAGAGAAGTTCACAATTAGACGCAATGGGAACATGGTAAGCCACCAGCTACCATGAACCATTCTAATTTCTTAACGAAATTCCATTAATTTCAGAGTGCTGACAGGTGACACCCTTCAGCTCCTAATTCACAAAGAAGCTCCAAAAGCTTCCGAAAAACATTAATCGCTACCAACAAGTTGATTTACTCCACTGAGTTTAGCCACAACATGGCTATTTAAGGATACAAGTAATGAAAAGCAAATATTGACAAGAAAGGCATTTGGGGATCCAAATTTGTCAGATTCAAGGTAAAGAAGACTTAATTTTGTTGAAGGTATGGCCTTATTTCCTTATAATTCTAAAACACGCATGCAGCATTATCTTTCCAACACTCCAGGACCCAAACGTAAGCGTCCCGATCCACATTAGAACACACAATCACCAGTAGTGGCTACCACAAACACTGTAGGCAAGTAATGTCAATGATGGCTGGAACACTTTAGTCTCCCAGCTGTGAAGAAGCACTTCTTCGCCATTAACGAAATTAAAGATTTTTCCAACTTTCTTTCTGGGCCACATCCTCAAAGAAACAAAAGAATCGTTGCCACAGGATATATATTCCATCTACAAATAAATTAAATAAATATTCTGAAAAAGAAGTTGTGGAAAGAATTAGGCAAATAGATCAGGGAAACATGCAAGCAGTTTTTAAAGTTATTGAGAATGAAATGCACATGCTTTCTAAAAGAGTGTACTCGTTAAATCGCATCTTGTCCTCAGCCTTAGACCTCATGAAATGAGAGCTGACATTGTTGCAACATGGGCAGACTCAGTTAAGAATGATTATACAACTTAATTGGGTATTACACACACTTAAATCAGGCCGTGTGCCTGAGCAACTAATTAATGAAACAGCCTTCATTGTACCATATGATTTGACACTCACTCAAAAATCAATGGCCAAGAAAGAATCAATATACACTTTATTAACTATAGAGCAAGTTGACGATGCACAATTTACAGTCAATGACACGCCATCTATTACCTGGTTAATACATTATTTCTTTACCCCATTACAGACTCTCATTTTCATGACTGTCAAAAGTATAAATCTTTTGGTTGGTATGAAACCATGCACAATTCACCCACATCTGTTTAAATGACCCTGTGTATATCAGTACAGCAAATTGCAGAAATCCTCTTGGACACTCCAGTCTGTGTGACACCATATCTTTGCACAGAATATGTTGCACTTTAAGGATAGGGTTAAGTTGTAGCTTATCTGTTTCCCCACTTGCATTTATTCCTATACACTATGAACTTTTAAACAACGGCTCTTATTTATTTTTAACAAATGTTACTTGCTGTGGGTTGGAATCTGGTTAGCCATACCTGCTAAGGGTTTCAGAAACAAAACAGTGCTGTGGAAGGACCTTGTATCCTCCACTTAGAAATGTTATTGGAAATACCCCTCAGCCTAGCATAACTATGAAATCTATGTATTTTGGTGACTTGAATAAACTACTGTATGTTCTTCTACAAAAAGAAGTCCCTTTGACTTTAGCGGTTGAAGATTATAATCTGCAAACAAAGAGCCAGGACTGCTTCAGGAATTCAGTGGCTGTTACACACACAATACCCGGAGCATTTTGCAGATGTAGATCAATATATATATATAATTTGTACATGCAAATCATGTGGCTTTGTGCGCTGAAAATAAGAATATGAAGAAATGCGCTTTTAATATGAACTCGTGATTGTGGTGCAGTGACACTATTCAGTTTTATTCAAATGCGCACCACAATACAGAGTTGGAACAACAATGATGGTGCATGCTGGTATATGCAGGAAAATGTTGAGCCACTGACATAACAGTTCAAATACTGCAAGCAATCCTACTCACCTGTGACCAAGGCAATCTGCTGAAACGCGCAAGGACTTTAAATTGCTGCCTTCTCCCAGAGGAATAAATGCATTGATGGAATCCAGCATCGGGCTTCTGTGTTTTCTTTCGTGTGTGCACGTCGTGCTTTAACGGGTCTCTCCATTCCCGTAAACAGAAGCCGCCCTGCAGGGTTGGGGGCCCCCTTCATGGAAATCTCGTGTGGGGATATATATATATATATATATATATATATTATATATATATATATATTATATATATATATATTACAGCTCGACTCACGGCCCGGTTTGCACTCTACGTAAAGGCTGGACGTTGGGGACCTGAGGGAACTCTGAGCATCAGTGATAGAAACAATCACCAGCCGCTACACGGCCACCCCTTGATTTGGCAAACAGCGGCACTCATTTGAGTGAACATCGGATCCAGCTGCCGGATTGAGTTTAACCAATGCATGATGGGAATGGTAGTCTCGCATTCGACTACTTTCCTTTCGCAGCAGGATCAGCTGACCTCCCACCAATGGGAGCGCCATATAAGACTTCAAGGAGGGAGGAGGTGATTGTTTGGTTTCGCAGCAGCATCTGAGGAAGGCGTTCACGCCGAAATGCATTGTGCCATTACTGCAGCCGATGAATAAAGAATTCCCAAAGATTGCACCGCTGTGTCCTTGTGGTTGCTTTCCAGGAGGTGGCTTTTTGGTGGCTTTTTGGTGATATATATATATATATATATATGTATATATATATATATATATATATATATATATATATATATATATATATATATATATATATATATATATATAATCTACTGGCGGTCGCCAGTAGATAGTTATAGTTAGGACCGAGTTTCCATAGGAAATCTGAAAATTCTATTTTGAATAACTTTGGCGCCGGTTGACGAATCCTCGTGAATTTTTCAAACCAATGGGGCGCTCCGCTGAGCTCCTACCCTGAAAGTCTTGGGGTGATTCGTCAAGCGGGGGCTGAGAAAAAAGGGGGGTCCCAAAACGCATTTTCCCCATGCATTTTCCCATAGGACCTTTAGTCGAAGGTACAGCCCGAACGGCTGAACAGAATTACTTGAAATTTGGCAAAGAGGTAGTCCTCAGGTCAGGGATGTGCCTTTTGCATATATGGAGTCAATCTGTTCAGTAGTTCCTGAGAAAATTGCAGTTAAAAGTACATAAATATCTATAGGCACGCATCGTGCGCGCACCGTGCGCTTACCGTGCGCGCACCTTAACGTGCGCGAGCGTAATTCTGATTGGTGGTTACATGTCAGTCAACGTTCGAATTGGTCGAAATCAGGAAGTGTTGGCCGCCATTTTGTGTGTTTTGTGTGTGACAGTGAAAAACGAAAGGTGGAGAACGTGAAAAGGGGGCAGGGTAGAGAGTTCCTGACACCCTAGTCTTTGTCAGGGGGTCTATGAAGGACCCCAAAGGGTGAAAAAAAAATATTTTTTTTCAAAAAATCGCGGGGTGCGCGCACGGTGCACCCACCATGCGCGCACGGTGAAAAACCTTAAAAAAATAAAATAAATATATAAAAATATAATAAAACATACATAACTTAGCATTTAAAAAACCTTACAAATTCACTTAAAAAACCATAGGTTTCACACACGTTATAGTTAGGAATTAGCATTTAAAAAAACCTTGCAAATTCACTTAAAAAACAATAGGTTTCACACATGTTATAGTTAGCTGGAAATTTCACTCGTAAAAAACCATTGAAATTCCCCCGTTATGGTTAGTTCAGATAACTATAACTCGCACGACCGCCACTCTATCACAAGGATGATGTCATCAGTGATGTCATGAGTGATGCCACTGACCATGTCATGAGTGATGTAATATGTGACGTCATGAGAAGTGGATTGCGGGCGCGCGAGTTATAGTTATCTGAACTAACTATAACAGGGGAATTTCAATGGTTTTTTACGAGTGAAATTTCCAGCTAACTATAACATGTGTGAAACCTATGGTTTTTTAAGTGAATATATATATATATATATATATATATATATATATATATATATATATATATAATCTACTGGTGGTCGCCAGTAGATAGTTATAGTTAGGACCTATTTTCCATAGGAAATCCGCAACATTCTATTGGGAATATCTTTAGCGCCAATTGACGAATGCTCGTGAAATTTTCCAAACTTTTGGCCAGCTCCACTCCGCTCCTACCCTGAAAGTTTTGCGGTGATCCATCAAGCGGGGGCCGAGAAAAAAGGGGGGTCCCAAAACACGTTTTCCCCATGCAATTTCCCATAGGATCTGTTGTCGCAGCTACAGCCCGAACCGCTGAACGGAATGACACCAAATTTGGCAAAGAGGTAGTCCTCAGTTCGGACTCGTGCCTTTTGTATATATGGTGTGAATCTATTCAGTAGTTCCTGAGAAAATTAGGGTAAAAAAGTTAGTGATATCTATGGCCGCGGAGGGTCCGCGGACCGTACCCGCACCGTAGCGCACCCTCCCCGAACCGAGTGCGCACCCTCCCGATTGCGCGCTGAATGCTAATTAGCTGTCAAGTGTCTCTCTACATTCGAAACCAGGAACTGTTGGCGGCCATTTTCTGCCTCGGTAGAAGGCTGAAGAAGCAAGGGGAAAAAGTGTGTAAAACATATAAAGGGGGCAGAGTGGAAATACTCTGACCCTCTAGAGGTGCTTAGGAGGTCCCAGAAGGGTGCGCACATCATATCGCATTGGATGCACGGATCCTCTCGCGGTGGGTTTCTGGATCCAAGGGGAAAAAAAATGAAATTGTTGGGAGATAAAGATTAACCTTAAGTGTTTTGTTCTTGAGTGGCTCTAAAAAGAGCCGTTGTGTTCATTGAGAGTTTTTGGTACTTATAAGTAAGTACCTATACAGAGTATAAAGTTGTTGAGGAAGACTCTGTTTCCTTCATCATTAAAGTGTACTCCATCTCTCCTATACATCTCTTGCATATGAAAGCACAGATTGTTATTGTAAATTGACCCCATTCTATAGTCTCGGAGAAAAGCAGAAACAGATTTATTCACATATTTCCTAGCTTTCTCAATCTGTGGACAAAAATGATTGGACCAGTTCCATTTCTGCCTTTGGCATATGTTAGAGTACACAAAGGCAGTTTTAGGGAAAAGTGAAATCAGTTCTGCAAAGGTGTCCTTCATAAGCATTTCCAGACCTACCCCAGTCAAAGTGCCTAGGTCATTGCCACCACAGTGCACTATTATGAGGTCAGGGTGTTGGATTTGCATGAAGGATTTCACCAATGGCATCAATTGGTGCCACTTTAACCCTCTCTGTCCAATCCATTTAATGTCTACATTTGGCAAACCTAGGTCTTTGTGAATGCCTTTGTTTTCTGCATACCTTTGGCTCCAGAAAATGTAGCTGTGTCCCACAATCCACACTGTAAGCATCTTGTAAGGAGGTCTGGATGCACTCACGTGGTCTCTCTAAATGAAATGGCAGTTTGGAAAGTAAGATGTTTCTAAAATGGTGGCTAAGATGCAATTTTGAAAAAAGACAAGAAATCATTGGTTGTTTGACAACCTTCTACACTGAAAGGTAGGGTGCATATTTCGGTTTTTTAAACGCATGATTCTTATTGGTTAACAAAAACTGATTGTAAGGAACATTATATATGATAAGCTGATATGTTGAGAAGTCAAGCACACTTGCTGTTTTGATTAGCAACATTGTGTGTGCTGAACTTGTGACCTGTGTCCTCAGTACAGTGTTCCATGACCTGTTTCTATGGTAACGGGCAGAAGGCAGATTGTGAGAAGGGTTGAAGTTTATGTCATTTGGAAAGGGTTGAAATGTTTAACCAATAAAAATGTGTGTTTGCTTTTGAATTTATGTGGGAAGGAATGTGATTTGATGTTTACATGTATATGTGTGAAAAAAGAGATGGAAACTTTGCCATTCTTTGGTTCTGCTGAGAGGTGCACAGTGCAGAGATTCTGTATAAGAAAATCTGGTGTGTGACTGATATCTGGTGTGTGACTGATATACTTCTTAATCTACAAAACATCTTGAAAGGTGAGTTATTTAATTGTGAGGGGATGTATGTAGACGATTTTGATTTTAATCAGACTAATGTATTTCTTCTGCTAAAGTGTAGGGAGTACTTTTTTTCTCTACAATCTTATTGACAGTGTGTGCGCATGTAGAAACCATTCTGTGATAAGCATTTGTGTTTTTCATGTGTTTGCAGACAGATAGCTGTGCTGTTTTTATATTTTGGTAGAATTAGAAACCAGACATTGTTTATGAATTTGTGAAAGGAGTTATGTTATGTTTCTATACTAAAATGTAGTACTTCTTCTAAATGAAGAAATGTGTTTTGGTATAGTGCAAGGGATAGTATTGTTTGTCTAGAATCACACAGAGAGCCTGTGTGCATTTGGGAACCACTGTGAGAGAAGCATTTAGTAATATCCTGTATTTGCTGACAGATAACTCTTTTAAAACCTGTGATGTTGTCAAGTTTTAGTAGCATTAGAAGCCAGTCTTTGCTTATGCGTTGATTAAATGAGTCAGGCATTGACACTAAAGTGCAGTTGTGAAATATGTAGATTGTGTGCAGTTCCCTTACCTCTTCCACTGTAGTGAATGAGTTTTGGTAAACTCCTAGAGAATCACACTGTGAGTCTGTGTACATTTGGAAACCACTGTGAGAGAAGCGTTTGGTAACATTGTGTATTTGCTGACAGATAACTGTTTTAAAACATGTCATGTTGTGAAGTTTTAGTAGCATTAGAAGACAGTTATGGCTTATGCTTTCATTAAATGAGTTAGGTATTGACAGTAAAGTGTAGTCGTGAAATATGTAGATTGTGAGCAGTTCCTTTACCCCTTCCAGGGTAGTGAATGAGTTTTGGTAAACTCCTAGGGATAGTGGTGCTTGTCTAGAATCACACTGTGAGTCTGTGTGCATTTGGGAACCACTGTGAGAGAAGTGTTTGGTAACATCGTGTATTTGCTGACAGATAACGGTTTTAAAACCTGTCATGTTGTCAAGTTTTAGTAGCATTAGAAGACAGTTATGGCTTATGCTTTCATTAAATGAGTTAGGAATTGACAGTAAAGTGTAGTCGTGAAATATGTAGATTGTGTGCAGTTCCCTTACCACTTCCAGTGTAGTGAATGAGTTTTGGTAAACTCCTAGGGATAGTGGTGCTTGTCTAGAATCACACTGTGAGTCTGCGTGCATTTGGGAACCACTGTGAGAGAAGCGTTTGGTAACATTGTGTATTTGCCGACAGATAACTGTTTTAAAACCTGTCATGTTGTCCAGTTTTAGTAGCATTAGAAGACAGTTATGGCTTATGCTTTCATTAAATGAGTTAGGTATTGACAGTAAAGTGTAGTCGTGAAATATGTAGATTGTGTGCAGTTCCTTTACCACTTCCACTGTTGTGAATGAGTTTTGGTACATTCCTAGGGATAGTGGTGCTTGTCTAGAATCACACTGTGAGTCTGTGTGCATTTGGGAACCACTGTGAGAGAAGCGTTTGGTAACATTGTGTATTTGCTGACAGATAACGGTTTCAAAATCTGTCATGTTGTCAAGTTTTAGTAGCATTAGAAGGCAGTCTTTGCTTATGCGTTGATTAAATGAGTCAGGCATTGACACTAAAGTGCAGTCGTGAAATATGTAGATTGTGTGCAGTTCCCTTACTTCATCCACTGTAGTGAATGCGTTTTGGTAAACTCCTAGGGATAGTGGTGCTTGTCTAGAATCACACTGTGAGTCTGTGTACATTTAGGAACCACTGTGAGAGAAGTGTTTGGTAACATCGTGTATTTGCTGACAGATAACTGTTTTAAAACATGTCATGTTGTGAAGTTTTAGTAGCATTAGAAGACAGTTATGGCTTATGCTTTCATTAAATGAGTTAGGAATTGACAGTAAAATGTAGTCGTGAAATATGTAGATAGTGTGCAGTTCCCTTACCACTTCCAGTGTAGTGAATGAGTTTTGGTAAACTCCTAGGGATAGTGGTGCTTGTCTAGAATCACACTGTGAGTCTGTGTACATTTGGGAACCAGTGTGAGAGAAGTGTTTGGTAACATCGTGTATTTGCTGACAGATAACTGTTTTAAAACATGTCATGTTGTGAAGTTTTAGTAGCATTAGAAGACAGTTATGGCTTATGCTTTAATTAAATGAGTTAGGAATTGACAGTAAAGTGTAGTCGTGAAATATGTAGATTGTGTGCAGTTCCCTTACCACTTCCAGTGTAGTGAATGAGTTTTGGTAAACTCCTAGGGATAGTGGTGCTTGTCTAGAATCACACTGTGAGTCTGCGTGCATTTGGGAACCACTGTGAGAGAAGCGTTTGGTAACATTGTGTATTTGCTGACAGATAACTGTTTTAAAACCTGTTATGTTGTCCAGTTTTAGTAGCATTAGAAGACAGTTATGGCTTATGCTTTCATTAAATGAGTTAGGTATTGACAGTAAAGTGTAGTCGTGAAATATGTAGATTGTGTGCAGTTCCTTTACCACTTCCACTGTTGTGAATGAGTTTTGGTACATTCCTAGGGATAGTGGTGCTTGTCTAGAATCACACTGTGAGTCTGTGTGCATTTGGGAACCACTGTGAGAGAAGTGTTTGGTAACATCGTGTATTTGCTGACAGATAACGGTTTTAAAACCTGTCATGTTGTCAAGTTTTAGTAGCATTAGAAGACGGTTATGGCTTATGCTTTCATTAAATGAGTTAGGAATTGACAGTAAAGTGTAGTCGTGAAATATGTAGATTGTGTGCAGTTCCCTTACCACTTCCAGTGTAGTGAATGAGTTTTGGTAAACTCCTAGGGATAGTGGTGCTTGTCTAGAATCACACTGTGAGTCTGCGTGCATTTGGGAACCACTGTGAGAGAAGTGTTTGGTAACATCGTGTATTTGCTGACAGATAACGGTTTTAAAACCTGTCATGTTGTCAAGTTTTAGTAGCATTAGAAGACAGTTATGGCTTATGCTTTCATTAAATGAGTTAGGTATTGACAGTAAAGTGTAGTCGTGAAATATGTAGATTGTGTGCAGTTCCTTTACCACTTCCACTGTTGTGAATGAGTTTTGGTACATTCCTAGGGATAGTGGTGCTTGTCTAGAATCACACTGTGAGTCTGTGTGCATTTGGGAACCACTGTGAGAGAAGCGTTTGGTAACATTGTGTATTTGCTGACAGATAACGGTTTCAAAATCTGTCATGTTGTCAAGTTTTAGTAGCATTAGAAGGCAGTCTTTGCTTATGCGTTGATTAAATGAGTCAGGCATTGACACTAAAGTGCAGTCGTGAAATATGTAGATTGTGTGCAGTTCCCTTACTTCATCCACTGTAGTGAATGCGTTTTGGTAAACTCCTAGGGATAGTGGTGCTTGTCTAGAATCACACTGTGAGTCTGTGTACATTTGGGAACCACTGTGAGAGAAGTGTTTGGTAACATCGTGTATTTGCTGACAGATAACTGTTTTAAAACATGTCATGTTGTGAAGTTTTAGTAGCATTAGAAGACAGTTATGGCTTATGCTTTCATTAAATGAGTTAGGAATTGACAGTAAAGTGTAGTCGTGAAATATGTAGATTGTGTGCAGTTCCCTTACCACTTCCAGTGTAGTGAATGAGTTTTGGTAAACTCCTAGGGATAGTGGTGCTTGTCTAGAATCACACTGTGAGTCTGTGTACATTTGGGAACCACTGTGAGAGAAGTGTTTGGTAACATCGTGTATTTGCTGACAGATAACTGTTTTAAAACATGTCATGTTGTGAAGTTTTAGTAGCATTAGAAGACAGTTATGGCTTATGCTTTCATTAAATGAGTTAGGAATTGACAGTAAAGTGTAGTCGTGAAATATGTAGATTGTGTGCAGTTCCCTTACCACTTCCAGTGTAGTGAATGAGTTTTGGTAAACTCCTAGGGATAGTGGTGCTTGTCTAGAATCACACTGTGAGTCTGCGTGCATTTGGGAACCACTGTGAGAGAAGCGTTTGGTAACATTGTGTATTTGCTGACAGATAACTGTTTTAAAACCTGTTATGTTGTCCAGTTTTAGTAGCATTAGAAGACAGTTATGGCTTATGCTTTCATTAAATGAGTTAGGTATTGACAGTAAAGTGTAGTCGTGAAATATGTAGATTGTGTGCAGTTCCTTTACCACTTCCACTGTTGTGAATGAGTTTTGGTACATTCCTAGGGATAGTGGTGCTTGTCTAGAATCACACTGTGAGTCTGTGTGCATTTGGGAACCACTGTGAGAGAAGCGTTTGGTAACATTGTGTATTTGCTGACAGATAACGGTTTCAAAATCTGTCATGTTGTCAAGTTTTAGTAGCATTAGAAGGCAGTCTTTGCTTATGCGTTGATTAAATGAGTCAGGCATTGACACTAAAGTGCAGTCGTGAAATATGTAGATTGTGTGCAGTTCCCTTACTTCATCCACTGTAGTGAATGCGTTTTGGTAAACTCCTAGGGATAGTGGTGCTTGTCTAGAATCACACTGTGAGTCTGTGTACATTTGGGAACCACTGTGAGAGAAGTGTTTGGTAACATCGTGTATTTGCTGACAGATAACTGTTTTAAAACATGTCATGTTGTGACGTTTTAGTAGCATTAGAAGACAGTTATGGCTTATGCTTTCATTAAATGAGTTAGGAATTGACAGTAAAGTGTAGTCGTGAAATATGTAGATTGTGTGCAGTTCCCTTACCACTTCCAGTGTAGTGAATGAGTTTTGGTAAACTCCTAGGGATAGTGGTGCTTGTCTAGAATCACACTGTGAGTCTGTGTGCATTTGGGAACCACTGTGAGAGAAGCGTTTGGTAACATCGTGTATTTGCTGACAGATATCTTTTTTAAAATCTGTCATATTGCCAAGTTTTAGTAGCATTAGACACCAGTCTTTGCTTATGAGTTGATTAAATGAGTCAGGTATTGACACTAAAGTGCAGTCGAGAAATATGTAGATTGTGTGCAGTTGCCTTACCACTTCCACTGTATTGAATGAGGTTTGGTAAACTCCTAGGGATAGTGGTTGTTGTGTAGAATCACACTGTGAGTTTGTGTGCATTAGGGAACCACTGTGAGAGAAGCATTGAGAAGCATTTGGTAACATTGTGTATTTGGTGGCAGATAAGTGTTTTAAAACCTGTCATGTTGTCAAGTTTTAGTAGCATTAGAAGCCAGTGTTTGCTTATGCATTGATAAAATGAGTCAGGCATTGACACTAAAGTGCAGTCGTGAAATATGTAGATTGTGTGCAGTTCCCTTACTTCATCCACTGTAGTGAATGCGTTTTGGTAAACTCCTAGGGATAGTGGTGCTTGTCTAGAATCACACTGTGAGTCTGTGTACATTTGGGAACCACTGTGAGAGAAGTGTTTGGTAACATCGTGTATTTGCTGACAGATAACTGTTTTAAAACATGTCATGTTGTGACGTTTTAGTAGCATTAGAAGACAGTTATGGCTTATGCTTTCATTAAATGAGTTAGGAATTGACAGTAAAGTGTAGTCGTGAAATATGTAGATAGTGTGCAGTTCCCTTACCACTTCCAGTGTAGTGAATGAGTTTTGGTAAACTCCTAGGGATAGTGGTGCTTGTCTAGAATCACACTGTGAGTCTGCGTGCATTTGGGAACCACTGTGAGAGAAGCGTTTGGTAACATTGTGTATTTGCTGCCAGATAACTGTTTTAAAACCTGTCATGTTGTCCAGTTTTAGTAGCATTAGAAGACAGTTATGGCTTATGCTTTCATTAAATGAGTTAGGTATTGACAGTAAAGTGTGGTCGTGAAATATGTAGATTGTGTGCAGTTCCTTTACCACTTCCACTGTTGTGAATGAGTTTTGGTACATTCCTAGGGATAGTGGTGCTTGTCTAGAATCACACTGTGAGTCTGTGTGCATTTGGGAACCACTGTGAGAGAAGCGTTTGGTAACATTGTGTATTTGCTGACAGATAACGGTTTCAAAATCTGTCATGTTGTCAAGTTTTAGTAGCATTAGAGGGCAGTCTTTGCTTATGCGTTGATTAAATGAGTCAGGCATTGACACTAAAGTGCAGTCGTGAAATATGTAGATTGTGTGCAGTTCCCTTACTTCATCCACTGTAGTGAATGCGTTTTGGTAAACTCCTGGGGATAGTGGTGCTTGTCTAGAATCACACTGTGAGTCTGTGTACATTTGGGAACCACTGTGAGAGAAGTGTTTGGTAACATCGTGTATTTGCTGACAGATAACTGTTTTAAAACATGTCATGTTGTGAAGTTTTAGTAGCATTAGAAGACAGTTATGGCTTATGCTTTCATTAAATGAGTTAGGAATTGACAGTAAAGTGTAGTCGTGAAATATGTAGATTGTGTGCAGTTCCCTTACCACTTCCAGTGTAGTGAATGAGTTTTGGTAAACTCCTAGGGATAGTGGTGCTTGTCTAGAATCACACTGTGAGTCTGTGTACATTTGGGAACCACTGTGAGAGAAGTGTTTGGTAACATCGTGTATTTGCTGACAGATAACTGTTTTAAAACATGTCATGTTGTGAAGTTTTAGTAGCATTAGAAGACAGTTATGGCTTATGCTTTCATTAAATGAGTTAGGAATTGACAGTAAAGTGTAGTCGTGAAATATGTAGATTGTGTGCAGTTCCCTTACCACTTCCAGTGTAGTGAATGAGTTTTGGTAAACTCCTAGGGATAGTGGTGCTTGTCTAGAATCACACTGTGAGTCTGCGTGCATTTGGGAACCACTGTGAGAGAAGCGTTTGGTAACATTGTGTATTTGCTGACAGATAACTGTTTTAAAACCTGTTATGTTGTCCAGTTTTAGTAGCATTAGAAGACAGTTATGGCTTATGCTTTCATTAAATGAGTTAGGTATTGACAGTAAAGTGTAGTCGTGAAATATGTAGATTGTGTGCAGTTCCTTTACCACTTCCACTGTTGTGAATGAGTTTTGGTACATTCCTAGGGATAGTGGTGCTTGTCTAGAATCACACTGTGAGTCTGTGTGCATTTGGGAACCACTGTGAGAGAAGTGTTTGGTAACATCGTGTATTTGCTGACAGATAACGGTTTTAAAACCTGTCATGTTGTCAAGTTTTAGTAGCATTAGAAGACAGTTATGGCTTATGCTTTCATTAAATGAGTTAGGAATTGACAGTAAAGTGTAGTCGTGAAATATGTAGATTGTGTGCAGTTCCCTTACCACTTCCAGTGTAGTGAATGAGTTTTGGTAAACTCCTAGGGATAGTGGTGCTTGTCTAGAATCACACTGTGAGTCTGCGTGCATTTGGGAACCACTGTGAGAGAAGTGTTTGGTAACATCGTGTATTTGCTGACAGATAACGGTTTTAAAACCTGTCATGTTGTCAAGTTTTAGTAGCATTAGAAGACAGTTATGGCTTATGCTTTCATTAAATGAGTTAGGTATTGACAGTAAAGTGTAGTCGTGAAATATGTAGATTGTGTGCAGTTCCTTTACCACTTCCACTGTTGTGAATGAGTTTTGGTACATTCCTAGGGATAGTGGTGCTTGTCTAGAATCACACTGTGAGTCTGTGTGCATTTGGGAACCACTGTGAGAGAAGCGTTTGGTAACATTGTGTATTTGCTGACAGATAACGGTTTCAAAATCTGTCATGTTCTCAAGTTTTAGTAGCATTAGAAGGCAGTCTTTGCTTATGCGTTGATTAAATGAGTCAGGCATTGACACTAAAGTGCAGTCGTGAAATATGTAGATTGTGTGCAGTTCCCTTACTTCATCCACTGTAGTGAATGCGTTTTGGTAAACTCCTAGGGATAGTGGTGCTTGTCTAGAATTACACTGTGAGTCTGTGTACATTTGGGAACCACTGTGAGAGAAGTGTTTGGTAACATCGTGTATTTGCTGACAGATAACTGTTTTAAAACATGTCATGTTGTGAAGTTTTAGTAGCATTAGAAGACAGTTATGGCTTATGCTTTCATTAAATGAGTTAGGAATTGACAGTAAAGTGTAGTCGTGAAATATGTAGATTGTGTGCAGTTCCCTTACCACTTCCAGTGTAGTGAATGAGTTTTGGTAAACTCCTAGGGATAGTGGTGCTTGTCTAGGATCACACTGTGAGTCTGCGTGCATTTGGGAACCACTGTGAGAGAAGCGTTTGGTAACATTGTGTATTTGCTGACAGATAACTGTTTTAAAACCTGTTATGTTGTCCAGTTTTAGTAGCATTAGAAGACAGTTATGGCTTATGCTTTCATTAAATGAGTTAGGTATTGACAGTAAAGTGTAGTCGTGAAATATGTAGATTGTGTGCAGTTCCTTTACCACTTCCAATGTTGTGAATGAGTTTTGGTACATTCCTAGGGATAGTGGTGCTTGTCTAGAATCACACTGTGAGTCTGTGTGCATTTGGGAACCACTGTGAGAGAAGCGTTTGGTAACATTGTGTATTTGCTGACAGATAACGGTTTCAAAATCTGTCATGTTGTCAAGTTTTAGTAGCATTAGAAGGCAGTCTTTGCTTATGCGTTGATTAAATGAGTCAGGCATTGACACTAAAGTGCAGTCGTGAAATATGTAGATTGTGTGCAGTTCCCTTACTTCATCCACTGTAGTGAATGCGTTTTGGTAAACTCCTAGGGATAGTGGTGCTTGTCTAGAATCACACTGTGAGTCTGTGTACATTTGGGAACCACTGTGAGAGAAGTGTTTGGTAACATCGTGTATTTGCTGACAGATAACTGTTTTAAAACATGTCATGTTGTGACGTTTTAGTAGCATTAGAAGACAGTTATGGCTTATGCTTTCATTAAATGAGTTAGGAATTGACAGTAAAGTGTAGTCGTGAAATATGTAGATTGTGTGCAGTTCCCTTACCACTTCCAGTGTAGTGAATGAGTTTTGGTAAACTCCTAGGGATAGTGGTGCTTGTCTAGAATCACACTGTGAGTCTGTGTGCATTTGGGAACCACTGTGAGAGAAGCGTTTGGT
Organism: Triturus cristatus; assembly: GCF_964204655.1. Taxonomy (NCBI): domain Eukaryota; kingdom Metazoa; phylum Chordata; class Amphibia; order Caudata; family Salamandridae; genus Triturus; species Triturus cristatus. The sequence goes on from NC_140591.1 coordinate 420,864,519, forward strand.
AACATCGTGTATTTGCTGACAGATATCTTTTTTAAAATCTGTCATATTGCCAAGTTTTAGTAGCATTAGACGTCAGTCTTTGCTTATGAGTTGATTAAATGAGTCAGGTATTGACACTAAAGTGCAGTCGAGAAATATGTACATTGTGTGCAGTTGCCTTACCACTTCCACTGTATTGAATGAGGTTTGGTAAACTCCTAGGGATAGTGGTTGTTGTGTAGAATCACACTGTGAGTTTGTGTGCATTAGGGAACCACTGTGAGAGAAGCATTGAGAAGCATTTGGTAACATTGTGTATTTGGTGGCAGATAAGTGTTTTAAAACCTGTCATGTTGTCAAGTTTTAGTAGCATTAGAAGCCAGTGTTTGCTTATGCATTGATAAAATGAGTCATGCTTTCACACTAAAGTGCAGTACCATGTAGTATTGTCTTCACTGCACCAGAACTGAAAATTATACATGTTTACCCAGGCACTGTCCTAGAAGTAGTCTGATGAGTTAGTCAGTTTCTAAGTAGTTATGTTGTGAACCATTCATTACCAAATAGACTGCTTCAAATGTCTATGCCGTATGCATGTAGTTCTCTAACCACCTATACAGTTGTTTTATACACCTTCAATTCCCTAGTCAGTATCCATACACTTCCAGGAAACACCCTGTCACTCCCTTTGCAGTCTTCTAGTGACCCATTCAGCACCATGTAGTAATCCATTCACTGTGCCAAAAACCAAACACTTATAAATTCACCAAGACACTCTCTTTCCAGTACTCTAATGATTCAGTCACTGTCTAAGTGTTCATGCACTGAGCCAGGCCTTAGCACATGGACTGCTTCAAACCCCTATGCACTATGCATGCAGTTTTCCAACCACCTAGAGACTTGTCTTTTACACTTTCAATTCCCTAGTCTGTATCCATATAGTCCAGCAAACATCCTGTCACTTCCTTTGCACTCTTCTAGTGACCCATTCAGTACCAACTACCAAGTACTAATCCATTCCCTGTGCGAAAAGCCTACCAGTTATAAATTCATCCAGGCAGTCTCCTTGCTGTAGTCTAATCATTCAATCAGTACCCAAGTACTCATGCAGTGAGCTAGGCCTTAGTACATGGACTGCTTTAAATGCCTATCCAGTATGCATTCAGTTCTCTTATCAGCTCCACTGTTATCTTTCGCACCTTCAATTCCTCAGTTAGTATTCATACACTTCTAGGAAACACCCTGTTACTCACCCAGTGTGTCTTGTTTTAGTACTGTAATCATTCAGTCAGTCAGCATGTAGTCTTTTAGTGAGGTAGGCTTTAGGGTATGAACTGCTTCAAAGTAGTATGCACTATGTATGTAGTGTTTTAATCATCGTCACACTTGTGGTTCAGGGCTATAGCTTCTTAGTCAGTTTTTATATAAAATGTGTTTGTACAGTAATGGAATACTGTAAATTTGAAAGTTATTAATATACATTTATTTGTGATTCTTTTTTGCAGATACTGTTTTTCAACGTTAAAATCGAGATATTATGCCAGAAAAAAAAAGAAAAAGAAAAGAAGAGAGACAGGAGGATTATTTGAAGAAACATCAACCACAAGTATTGAATGTGCAAGATAATGTGGCTAGAAGGAAAAAATCTTCTGGTAAGATCACAAAGCAATTTATTAAAAATGTTTGTAGGAGCAAACAGAATGTAGAGAATGCTGCAACTTCAGAAAAATTTTTAAGTAAGAAAAAAATCAAAATAAGAGGAAAAGTAAAAAACCAAGGTGCCGATTCCAATCCTGTAAAACCCGGGTACGAATGGTCGTACGGAGCGTATTCTCCGTACGACTCGTACCCGGGAAAACCACATTACAAACCAGCAAGTACGATTCGTACAGAAATACCATTTCCGTATGAGTCGTACAAAACACCGACCGGGAAAAAAATACCCACAATTTTGATCCGGGACATCGCGTACGTGACGTCCAGACGGAGTCAGGCAGCGTTTTACGGACCAGCTAGTACGATCCGTGCCGACGTCAGTCCGCACCGCTCATTTTTTACGGCAGCCAAAAACTCCCGGGAAATTGAGGACGACGAGAAGAAGGAGCACTGGTACGCGACGGACAGCCATGGACCCCATCCTACGTGTCATTCCGGCCCTCCTAGCCTATGACCTGGTGCACCGAAACCGACGCAGACGCCGCAGAAGGTCAGAACAAAGGGGCAAAGGGGTGGGGGGGGTCGAGAGGCAGGAAACATAACCCCCCCAAGTTAAAATATATATATCCTGCACATAACTTACCCCCATGGTCTGGTCACTTCGGGGGGCGTGTCCACCAATCCCGCATACCGCCACAACGGAAGTGGACGTGGATGCTTACCCGTCACCACTACAATGGTGGTACGGGCCGTACCCACGCTCTGGGGGGCATGGGTATGGGCCGTACCACCATTGTAGTGGTGATGGAGGTTTACGTGCCGTACCCACGCTGTGGGGGCGTGGGTACGGGCCGTACCACCATTGTTGTGATGATGGAGGGGTACGCGCCATACCCATGCCCTCACAGCGTGGGTACGGCACGTACCCCTCCATCACCATTCCACAGGTGGTACGGGCCATACCCATGCCCCCACAGCGTGCGTACGGCGCGTAAACCTCCATCACCACAACAATGGTGGTACGTGCCGTACCCACGCCCCCACAGCGTGGGTACGGCGCGTACCCCTCCATCACCACCCCAATGGCGGTACGGCCCGTACCCACGCCCCCACAGCGTGGGTACGGCGCGTACCCCTCCATCACCACCCCAATGGTGGTACGGCCCATACCCACGCCCCCACAGCGTGGGTACGGGCCGTACCACCATTGGAGTGGTGATGGAGGGGTACGCGCTGTACCCACGCCCTCACAGTGTTGGTACGGCCTGTACACCCTATGAATGCGGGGTTCGGGTCCCTCCCACCTGTACCCCTACGGCACCAGTACAGAATGGATACAAGGCATACACACGCCACGAATGTTGGCATAGGGCCTGTTGCAGCATATAAGCAGTATATTGGTGTGTGTGTATGCACAGGACAGCAGTGTACTGCACCAAGGGGGCGGGTGGGTGGGTGGGTGCGTGGCTGCAGAGGACTCCCAGCAGTGGACAGAGACATGGGGGAGGGTGCATATCACTCCCAGCAGTGCCCAGACATATGAGGGGTGGGTGCAGAGGCCTCCCAGCAGTGCCCAGACATATGAGGGGCGAGTGCAGAGGCCTCCCAGCAGTGCCCAGACATATTAGGGGGAGTGCAGAGGACTCCCAGCAGTGCCCAGACATCTGAGGGGGGGTGCAGAGGACTCCTAGCAGTGCCCAGACACATGAGGGGTGGGTGCATATCACTCCCAGCAGTGCCCAGACATATGAGGGGTGGGTGCAGAGGCCTCCCAGCAGTGCCCAGACATATGAGGGGTGGGTGCATATCACTCCCAGCAGTGCCCAGACATATGAGGGGTGGGTGCAGAGGACTCCCAGCAGTGCTCAGACATATGAGGGGTGGGTGCAGAGGACTCCCAGCAGTGCCCAGACATATGAGGGGTGGGTGCAGAGGCCTCCCAGCAGTGCCCAGACATATGAGGGGTGGGTGCAGAGGCCTCCCAGCAGTGCCCAGACATATGAGGGGGGGTGCAGAGGACTCCCAGCAGTGCCCAGACATATGAGGGGTGGGTGCATATCACTCCCAGCAGTGCCCAGACATATGAGGGGTGGGTGCCGAGGCCTCCCAGTAGTGCCCAGACATATGAGGGGTGGGTGCAGAGGCCTCCCAGCAGTGCCCAGACATATGAGGGGGGTGTAGAGGACTCCCAGCAGTGCCCAGACATATGAGGGGTGGGTGCATATCACTCCCAGCAGTGCCCAGACATATGAGGGGTGGGTGCATATCACTCCCAGCAGTGCCCAGACATATGAGGGGGGGTGCAGAGGCCTCCCAGCAGTGCCCAGACATATGAGGGGTGGGTGCAGAGGCCTCCCAGCAGTGCCCAGACATATGAGGGGTGGGTGCAGAGGACTCCCAGCAGTGCCCAGACATATGAGGGGTGGGTGCAGAGGACTCCCAGCAGTGCCCAGACATATGAGGGGTGGGTGCAGAGGACTCCCAGCAGTGCCCAGACATATGAAGGGTGGGTGCAGAGGCCTCCCAGCAGTGCCCATACATATGAGGGGTGGGTGCAGAGGACTCCCAACAGTGCCCAGACATATGAGGGGGGGTGCAGAGGACTCCCAGCAGTGCCCAGACATATGAGGGGTGGGTGCATATCACTCTCAGCAGTGCCCAGACATATGAGGGGTGGGTGCAGAGGCCTCCCAGCAGTGCCCAGACATATGAGGGGTGGGTGCAGAGGCCTCCCAGTAGTGCCCAGACATATGAGGGGGGGTTGCAGAGGACTCCCAGAAGTGCCCAGACATATGAGGGGTGGGTGCATATCACTCCCAGCAGTGCCCAGACATATGAGGGGTGGGTGCAGAGGCCTCCCAGCAGTGCCCAGACACATGAGGGGTGGGTGCATCATCCTCAGATGACCACAACTCCATGGGTCCATGAACGCATCCCCAATGTGCGACTATGTTGAGAGTGCCATATCAACACATCACTGACAGCAGTGTCCCACTCCCATGACGATGGATGTCATTCCCCCACTGCATGACACACCACATGTGGGTGCGATGACAAATGACACATGCATACCCACCCCTTGCGGAGGCTGCACAATACACACACTGAGATCATGTCACAAGACTGCAGTCATGTGAAACCCACTAAAGTAAGAGAGCCAAAGGGAACACACACTGTCACGCACATTCCAGGACTGATAGGAATGTACAGGTGCTGGCACAGCCACCAAGTTGTTGTCTCCCATGGAAGGAATAGGGTGGACTTCCCACAGATACAATGCCCACAATTGTCAGTCAGGTGACCAAATACCCTTCAGAACAAGTACCATATGTGTGCTAGGCTGGGAGTACACACATGCATAGTGCGGAAAAGGGACCATTTCCCCATGGAGGCATGGCAACATACTCTATACACAAGTACAGTGACTACCAAGGATGGCACAGACAATGCAGCCGGACACATTGCTGAGCAGGCATGGACATAGTTGAAGGGATCCATCAGCCACCAAGGGAATGTAGACACAGGTCAGCACAACAATGGTGCAACTCCCTGCAGGGAAGATGTCAGGTGCCGCAGAGGAAGGAACACTCCTTGGGACAATGTCTCAAAACACAAAGAGCATACACGACCAAAGAATCATTGCAGAGACCTTGTGATGCCACGCAGATACCAGGGTCCACCCCATGAGCAGCAGACTACTACATTTCCCAGATACCCAACACATGATCACCACCCCAACTCATGGAGCATCAGCACCAACATCAATACCTGAAAAGCAATTGTGTGCAAAGGAAAAACAAAATGCTTTATTCAGCATGAAAACAAAAAGTAGAAAAGGACACTATTTACAAAGGCCATAGTCCAGTCCAGACATGAAGTCCTGGGGGGGGGACACATGGCCATGCGTCTCCCCTAGCTTGCCTGCACATTAGATACCTCTGGTTGATCGAGTGGGGTGGGGGCATCATGTGGGGAAGGACCAGGCACTGCAGGGACAGGAGGGGGTAGGGTAGGTGTTGGGGGTGCAGGGATGGACGACTTCACCACAGGGGGTGGGGCAGCGCCAAAGGTTGAGGTCAGTACTGCGCTGCACACGTCCGCAAGATCTTGCAGTGTCTCCCCTGCACCCGAAGGAACCACAGGCCCCAAGGAGGGGGGGGTCGGAGGGATGGGTTGCAGCGCTACTGGGGGAGGTGGTGGACAGGGGGGGGACTCTACTCCCCTACCCGTGGAGTGCCTTGCCAGTTTGCGCGCAGGTGAAACAGTGGGGCTGAGGCCCAGCACAGCCAAGTAGGTCTCCTTCTCAGAGTGTGGGGCAGGGGAGCCGAGGGGAGTGACATCGGAGGGACTGGGAAGTGAGGCATGAGGACTCCTACTGTGGCTGCATGTCTGCCTGTGTGCCCTAGACCCAGTTGGTGTGCCTTCTAACCCCTGAGTGTGCGTGACAGGAGGTGTGCGCTTGCCCTTCCCTGTTGGTGTGCTGCCTGTGTCTGGTGTGGTGCCTGCCTGGGAAGGTGTGTGTGTGCTTGGGACAGGAATGGGAGTGGGAAGTGTGGATGGCGCAGGGGTAGGTGGGGGGACGAAGCACTGCAGGTGACTCACTGCTGCCGTCAGTGACGAGTCCATGGACCTCAGCAACATCCGTTGGTCAGACATCGCTGATGACATGCCCTCCATGTACGACACCATCTGTGTCAGCAGTCTGGTGTGGCCATGGAGGACAGTCAGGATCGATGTCTGCCCAACCTGCAACTGCCGCTGAATGTCCACAGACTCGGCAGTGAGGGCAGCAGGGGAGACAGGGGCAGGGGGTGCGGTGCCTGGCACGAAGGAGACACGTTGTTGCCCTACACGGACAGAAGGGACCCGAGCAACTGGGAGGGCGGTGATGGGAATGGAGGGGGCGGTGACAGTTGTAGTGCTGCTGCCAGCTGTTGGAGCCGCCTCCGCCCCCTCAGGGAGTTCAGCCTCGGACCCGTCTGCGTCGTAGTCGGTGGTGGTACTACCCAGGTCCTCCGCCGCACTCCCCTCGCCCTCCGTGCCACTTGATGCTGCCGACTCACCAGGAGTGGTGGCACTGGTGCTGGATCCCTCCTCCACGTCCGTGCAGGTGTCTCCCTCGGTGTCCCCAGATGATGCTGTGGGCAAGGTGAAGAGACAGGAAATAATCAGTCACCTGTGTACATCTGACACATGAGTCCAAACTAAATAGGTCATAGTGCATATCATGAAAAGCATCATGAGGAACATCTAGAATACCCAGCACATATGTAAGCACTGCACTCCCCAGTTGGTTCACCCAACATGAAATAATGAAAATCAGGACACCACAGCAAATAACTGGATATCCAACTATACAGAGAAGCTAGTGTCTGTGAACAGTGGAGCACAGGCAGACCATGACGGCATGCCACCTCCTGGTCACTGTGAACGAAATAGTATTGGTGCACCCAATGCCAAATAACAGACGCCAATGCTGAAGGGGTCCCCACACTCATAGACCTGTGAGTACTGTAGAAAAGCAAATGTAATACTATCTGATCCATTGGGAAGCACAAAACTTTACACAATTGACATATTTGGAATGTGTGAATGTCCCACCTGTGGAACAGAACACACATGTGCATGAATATCAGAAGTCACACAAGGAGGTGCACACAAAACTACTTTGCACAGTCATAGTATGAGCTGCCCGCCTAATGCTAAGAAGCCAATGTTAAGAAGAAATGTGGTATCAGGAAGTACACATACATGGCACCACGGTGGTCGGGATGACTTGACACCGGTAAGTTGCCTTCAGCAACAACCAAGGACTAACCCAAATGCTAACACACTGTGGGAACATGGATATGTATAAATCCTAAACATCTTTTGGCCTGAAATGTGACCATGTTCTAATTGTGCCAGCGTGTTCCACAAAAGTGTAAAAGTGGTACTGTGCACTCCCTTGGGAGACATCTGTCATGCATGCACATCATTGTCCTTCACAAAAATCAAAGTGAAGCATATAAACTATTGGGACATGTTGACAAGTGTAGTGAGTGCCAGGGCACATGCCTTCTTGAATAACAACTTAAAACATGCCACCTGTCACATGGCCATCCGTACCATGATGACACAGTTGGCAACACATCTGACACACTACCTGTCATGTGGAGTGGCGCACATGTCCAGACACAGGACAATGCATTAGCAAATGGCCCTGAACTTGTGTTGGAATAAGGAGCACCTGCACTGAGGAGACACCCTGATGTGAACGAAGAATGTCCACACAGATGTCAGCACACACAGACCAAACCACATAGCATCTGGAGCACACACCCGTGCCAATAATGGATGAGCAGGAAACATGTTTTAGAACTTGTGACACATGCTGCAAAGCACAAACATGACACCCTGCACAACATGCCTGGGTCACTGCACGTTGAGTGCCTGTCCAGACAATCATCACACACTGGTCAGACCTGGCAAGGAGACATAAGGTATGGACATGTAGTACTTGCCCGCAAAAACAACCCATACCTGAGACAATGTGATTGAGACAGCTCAAAAAGTGACACCTCTCAATCTGGGTTTACTAAAAAGTGCATCAGGAAATCCTAAATGTACTCCACATCACCTCGTGAGGCTGCCAACACATATTTGTGACACAAAACCTCAACAGATTGTTGTACATAGACACACAGGCACTGGCCAGTGTGAGGATGCAGAAGCAAAATGGGGTCAGCCTGTACAATGGGCACATGTAGCACACTTTAGATAAATACAAATGAGGCCAGGGAACAATGCCACAGAGGGAAAACTATGCTGAACACATTGAGAATGGGCACAGTGTTGGATGACACACATGATACCGAGGCAAGGGTGTCTTAGGGTACTGAAGTGGGCACACTGCTCCATGGGGCTGGAATTATCTGACTGTAACATGAGCTACCGTCCCAGCACTATGCATATCTCCCACTCATGCACATCATGTCTGAGGCCACAACATCGGTCATGCATGCTGCAAGTCTGTTCATTTGAACACTCACACTCCTATGTTGAGACTCCGCATCAGTGCCAACTGATATGGACCCCCAAATGACTGAACAGGACAGGGCACGGGCAAGGTAACAACACATGTCTCCGACCCCACCCCCACATGATGCAGACAGCAATGTGCACTTGGATTAACCGCCAGCCTAGATGACCATGTACAATAGTGATTACACACAGACCAGGGAACACATGTCAAGGAGGGGAAAGGAGGAAGAACAGCAGCGGATGGCTTTGGGGAACAGAAAATGCAATGCACATATTAACCCTGCCAGTGTATCCATGCGACTGGGCACTTCCCAAAGCTGGTGACACACAACAAACACACATGTACCTACCCCCTTGCTGCTGCTGCATCGCCTGTAACCGCCTATCCATGTCAGGGAAGACCACCGCCAGGACACGCTTCATTTGGTGGGTCAGGCGCCCGCGGTTCTTGCCTTCTGGTGAGTCCCCCAGCAGGACCCGGGCGATCCTCCTGGTCCAGCACCGAATGTCCTGCCAGCATTTCCTCACCTGTGCCAGGTGCCGACTGCGACCCTCCACAGATCTCACGGCCCTGATGGCCCGCTTCCATATCTCCCCCTTGGCGTAGGCAGTTACCTGTGAGGATGACAAAGTGAGACAACATCACTACACCTGCTCCATGTCACAGAGACACACATTTGAACATCTTTGATATGTTGAACAGGGCATAGTATGCTGCGAACGAATAGCACCTTTGTCATAGGGACATTAGGCTCTGTGGAAGCCCCAATGCACTACATGGCATTGAAAGTACACAGGTGGCATGAGGGGTGCGACACACTCCCTGATCATGGCACACACTGGACATCACAAGCAACACAAAGCTGATGGCCAGCACCTCCAAGCAGTCACATGCCCCAGGCCACTGACCCAACAACAGCAGACTACACAGACACACACAGGCACAGTTCATTCACCTGCCAGTGGCAACAGCCGATACAAACCTCACTCTGCACATGTGCCACTTGCCTGGGCGGTGTCACAAGCGTGGGGCTAGCCCAGCAAGTCAGACACACAGCACGGATCACTTCTCACATCAGATGGGTTGAGCTGTTGCCTCCTCCATGCAGCTGTGGTGCAACACTCCACATAGACACTCACCCACATGACAAGGAACATTCACACACATCAATGTCCAGATCATTTGGACACTCTCACCACTGCTCCACTCAACTCACACACATCTGTGGGTACAGTCACCTGTCACACGGGGGGAATACTGAATCACCTCAGGACTATAGAACAAGAAGGGCCAAGAGGATTAGCTATGCTGAATGTGCCATGCAGCATGCAAGTGAGGAGTGCACACATGAACCACATCATGCTCTGCATGACAGACATGAGCCTTTCCCCCCCCCTGGGACCCACTCTAAACAACATTTCATGTCTGTCACACCTGGACACAATGCCAGAAATGCCAGTCACAAAAAGAAGGGGCACAGTCAAAGGTAGCGGAGTCAGCACTCAACTGCACCCCTGGTCTACCATACAGGCTGGGGAACTGTGGGAGCATGACGTCCAGCAACGCCTCATTCGCTTCCTGTGTGAATGGCTGAGCCCTCTCCAAAGACCGCGACATGGTGCCAGAGGAATCACAAGCAGCAGCAGTGGTGTTGAATCAAAGGTTGTGCAGGCAAGTGCCCTCTCATGGGTTCTGCCTGACTTATATCTGCCTTGCTGGCCTATTTCAGTAACAGGAGTGCAGAGTGATTGGTCAGACTCCTTTGCATCCTACGTTTCCTCCAATCCCTTTAAACATACCCCAGTGACAGCATTAGCATTTTTTCAAATTTTCAGCATCATGTCAAGTCAACAACCACTTTGCAACAATGTATAATGTGGCCAACTGCTTTTTCCAGGCCACATGATGGAAAAATGTGATCTTCAAACTGGGTATCCATGACAACCAGCATGCATGTAGGCCCTAATACTTGTCCCTTATGTGTCCCCATTGTAAATTTCAAATCCCCACACAGGTACGGTGCGTTTCACACGTACCCCTAGGGCACCACTACTCTAGTGCTACGGGCCGTACACGCGTGTGTACGGCCCATAGCACTATGGTAGTGTTGCCGTAGGCATACGCCATAGTGCTACGGGCTGTACGTGTGTACGGCCCGTAGCACTATGGTAGTGTTGCCGTAGGCGTACACCATAGTGCTTCGGGCCGTACACGCGTGTTTACAGCCCATAGCACTATGGTAGTGTTGCCGTAGGCATACGCCATAGTGCTACAGGCCGTACACACGCGGGTATGGCCCGTAGCACTATAGCGTATGCCTACGCCAACACTACCATAGTGTTACGGGCCCTACACACGCGTGTACGAGTCGTATCTCTATGGCGTATGCCTACGGCGACACTCCCATAGAGATAGGACCAGTGTGTACACGTATGTGTGTATGGTCCATACACACACGCGTACTCCTACCCAAACCCCATATAGTGATACGACCATACCCACGCCCTCAGAGCGTGTGTACGGTGCGTTTCACAGCTTACACTGGTGATAGGAGGCGCACAGGAAAGGAATGGAGGTGTCTGACTCGCACAAGGATGGACATCAAGTCATTGTCACTGCAGTCTTTCATGTGTAGGGCCTAGGTGTGTCAGGCAGTGAAGTGGCACATGTCTCCTCATGTTTTAACCCAATAGTTGTGTGATGACCTGTGTACACATGTCATGTGTGATGGGGCACTATGTGGCGCACTTCCCCTTCACACCTTTTACATGTGTGCATGTAGTTCAAACTTGTCAAGCACTGCATCACTGGCATGGCACAGTCACCAACACCTGCAACTGTCCCCTGATGCCAGGTACACGGATGATGACACCTGACATCTCACTACCAGCGTGCCCCGATGTGACTATGTCATGTGTGTGTCATGTGTTCCCATGATCTTGCTGTTGATGTTCCGTCAACGGCATCTGCTGTAACTGCATCCAACATGTGTCTGTGTGTAGATGTCCATGTCACACTATTACACACACCAGGACACATGTGGAATAACACGTAACTTGTGTCTGTATGCATCGAACAGGGATTTGCGAGCTTAGGACATATCTGCGTAGTCTCAATGTCTGTATGATCATTTTTGACTTGTACCCCTTCATGGCAAGGTGTGTGGTCTGTCCTTTTTCCATGACATGTGACCTGTGCGTCTAGCTTGCCGGCATCTGTCTGCATGAGATAACACCCTTCAAATGCACATATGTGGATGTATGTCACTCCTGTAATGTGTCTGGCTGTTCACTCACACTGGCCCACAGCTACTTTCATGGCATGTCATGTAGACCTTGACAATCCACGTTTGTAGCTGGCTCTTGGTAGGAGTATCACCTTGCTGGCATACGTGTGCAGGATGTATTGCACAGGCCAGACTCTGTATGTAGCATATGTGTATTAGCTGTTGAACATGTGCTCAGTTCATTGACAGTGGTGTAGTTATGTACTCAATCTTGGTTATTCCTTCCTAATTTCTGCAGGGCACCGCCTCTCCCCCGACCAATGCCAGACTTGGCTGCCATGAGGGAACGTGACTGCATACGCCGCTACAGATTCCCCCAACAGTTAATTGTGGACCTGACAAACAGGCTGGCACCACACCTCCAACCGCGACACAGTTATCCGACTGCGCTGACCCCCAAGATGAAGGTGATGTCAGCCCTACATTTCTTTGCCACCGGTACGTTTTAATTGACCATAGCTGATGTGGGTGGCATGTCCCAGACCATGTTCAGCCGTGTCCTGCATGATGTTTTAGAAGCCATGTTGGAGCACCTGGATGAATTCATCCATTTTCCAACTCCTGAGCAGTTGACAGGTATCAAGGGTGAGTTCTATGCCCTGGGAGGGATGCCCCATGTAATTGGGTCCATTGATGGGACACATGTGGCTTTGGTATCACCACAGGCACAGGAGGTAGCCTTTCGTAACCATAAACATTATCACTCCATTAATGCCCTTGTGGTGTGTCTTGCTAACATGGTGATTTCCCATGTCTGTGCACGTTTTCCAGGGTCAGCACACGATGCCTACATCATGAGGCGTAGCAGGGTGCCAGAAATGATGCTGCAGCTGCACAACGAACGAGCATGTCTTGTTGGTGGGTAGACTCTGTTTGTCCATTATTCAGCGGTATGTGACGGCATCTCCTGACCCACTTCTTTACATGATGTTTCCATGTAGGGGACTCTGGCTATCCCAACATGCCAGGGCTGGTGACGCTTCTCCGCAACCCGAGAACAGGTGCAGATCACCGTTACAACAACGCACATGGGCAGACTAGGCGAGTGATTGAGAGGACGTTTGGCCTCCTGAAGAGCCGATTCGGTTGCCTCCACAAGACCGGCGGGTCCCTCCCATATGCACCGGTGAAGGTCTGCAAAATCTTCCTCGTGTGCTGCATGCTGCACAACATGGCAGTGGAGAAAGCTGTGCCACTCATCCTGGATCCTGATGAGCAGGAACATCCACCCATGGAGGATGACAGCCTTGGTCACGAGGCAAGTGAGGAGGAGGAGGAGGAGGAGGAGGACATCCGGAGTCAGCTCATACGCAACTTCTTCTCATAATGGTGAGTCCCTGGGTCTGTTTGTGCACGCTTGGAGCCTTGTGTGGCATGTGTTGCAATGTGTGTGTCCAGTTGTCTGTATGCTAAGTGACTTTGAGGTGTGTGCTGATTTGTCACTCGAGTGCTGATGTCATTCCACACATTTTAGCTGACACACTCAATTGACAACTAGCATGGTGTCAACCTTATTCATGTAGAGTACATGACCATGCATGCGGATGACTATGTTTTTCCTGACTTCTTGTGTGTCTCTCCTCCCCAGGTAGTTGCGCATGCTGTCTGCTCGTGGCATCGTTGTGCTCCTGCTATTCCTCATGAGTAATGCAACGTGTGCTGAATCAGCGTTACATGCACGGACATGGTTAAAAGTCTCCTTTGGGTAAGGATTGCAGCAAGGCATTTTGGGTGTGGTAGTTGTTTGTAATGTGTGGGCACTGCTCCTGTGCAGGTTTTGTTACTATGCATACATGTCGACTCACCATGGGGCACATGACATGTAGCATGACTCACATGAATTGATAGTCACACTTCGTGACAGTCATCTGTTGTGGGATTGTGGTTTTTGATGAAGGCATCAATGTGTGTACAACTTCCCTCGGAAACATACGGGAGGCTACGGGTGGACATATTGCGGGACATCCCCATAAGAGGCTCAATGGGGAATTGCAGCCTCTCCGTGTGCAGCAGGGGATGTTTGGCTCACCCCCTTCACTTGTGTGCCACTCCCATGGATTTACAGCATCTGTGGTGCGAAGGGGGTGTCCAGTGTAGGTCCCACATGTTAATCCAAAAGACGTGTGAGTCTGTTAATATTGATGCATTTCCATAGGTTTGAGCCTGAGTAATAAAGCTGTTCCTCAGCCTCCAAGGTGCCTCATCTCTGTCAATGCAGGTCTCTTGCCACTGTGCATGCGCCATCTCTGGCATGGTTGTCAAGGATTTTGCATATGAGTCTATGTGTAGATTAGCAACCTGCATGCTGTTCTACATGTATTTGATTCTCTATTGTGCATGAAGTCCATGGCTGTGTATGTGTTTTGGTATGTTGGTCCGCACCACGGGCCGTCAACACCTTCTGGGGTGTGTTTCCTGTGCGCAGCTTGGCCTTCAGTTTCATGATCCGGTGTCAGTGATCTTTGGGGATTGTGCATCCTTTGTCTCTGGGTGTGCCATTGAAAACCGGTCACTCCTTCCTTGACATACACCTGTTGCAGTAGTCCTTTCTGACATCCTAGTCTTTGTGTGGAAATTGTGGCATAGTTCCCAGGACATGCCGCTTGCTGTTGCAGCCACTGCAGCAAGGGCACACAAAGTTTCCTGATTTGGCAACACACACACATCAAAGATGCTCCTCCCTTCCTCCATCAACCCATTCATTTGGCTGTCATCAGCTTGTCTGTGCCCCAGTTGCTGCCACGCGGTGCCAAAGGCTGGACCGTCTGCACATGCAACGTGCACATTGCATGAGCCTCATGTCCTTGCATGACCCACATCACACTACAGTCTGATGTTGCAGCTACCCTCCAAGCAATGTCCATCCACACATCTGCCGCCAGCTCTCAGGCATACACTAAGCGCACACACAACACCTTTGCATGATGAGTGTGCAACTCCGACTGCCTACACAGCGCTGCCACGCCTTCCAGGCCCTGTCACACCCACCAGGTCATGTCCCTCCTACTCCCCACCGGCTCTGTACCCCGGCAAGGCCATGGGAGTGGGACTCAAGGCTTCTGCATGTAGCATGCTGTCATTGTGAGGCACATGGCACAGGTATCATCTCTCAGCGTGTCAATCTACAATGTGTCCAGTACCCCCCTCTCCACCATCACATGCGCACACAACCTCATCATCAACTCGTATGCCATTGACAGCCAGGTGCTCCTCACCCTCACCAAGGACGCAGACATTGCCAGTTCCAATATTCTAGATTGCATGAGATCCATTGATGAATGGCAGAACAGCAGCCACCTGAGGCTGGACTTGTACAGGATTGAGGTCAACATCTGAGGATTGTCCCCTTACAGCTGGGTCAACTGCTTGTGTCCCACCTGCAGAGGTCCGCACAAGCACCCAGTGCCCATGCACACAAGATGGTGTGCATCATGGATTGCTTGCTCACATTTGCCATGGTAATCACCAGCATCTGTGCCTCAGACTGCAACACCCTCTGCATTATGCACATGATCTCCAGATAGATCCACTCCAAGGAAAGACGGACCATCCCCCAGGTCCACGACAACATGTCAAATACTGACCTGCCCTCTACGGGGCAGCCACATCCAAACTCCCAGGACACTTGTCCACATCCAGGCTGCATCTGCACACCTCAGCTGCAACATCCCGCGCCCCAGCCACATCACCGTCCAGCAGAGATAGCTGCAATGGATCACTGCGTGCTGCAGGATGACCTTCAGACTCCCCACCCACACTCAGGAGGCAGGCCACAACCCCGACCCAACACCAACCTTGTACCACTGTCATCCGAGAACCCGTAGTGCCATCTCCGTGCATCCAACCTTGACCTGGCCACCATTCTTCAGATCCACCGTACTCCAGCATGCAGGACATAGTTCTCCCACCTGGGAACACATACCTGGGACTCCCTCCCCGGGAACCTCCAAATGAGGCATGACCTCTACGCCTTAATGATACTCTTCCAAATAGATCTGTCCGCACAGTATTGCAAGCAACCCCTCAGCAGCTTGAGGCCATCACAGGTGAGTATTGTGCTCCATGTCTGCATTGACTGATAACTTGTGACCCATGTGTGTCCTGTACCAGACTCAGATCCCAGGGTATGGATGCCTGGAGTTAGTTCAACACTCAGGCATAGTTTGACATTTACACACACATATGTTGTGGACTAATGCCAAATGACAGCAACATCTCATGAAAAAAAATAATTTGTATTTTTGGTGGGGTAAGTCTTTTGGTAGATGTACTAAGGTGCTCTACCGGGTGCATAGAATCCAAAGTTCACAGGGGGAGATGGCATCCTTGTCAGTTGGAGTCATCAGGGTCCAGACCACAGTGTTGGTCATCATTGGTCAGACTGTGACCAGCAAGTCCATGTGGCAGAGAATGTCATTGGATGAGGTGCTGCTGTTGTGCCAGAGGGCCAAGCCAGGTGACCTGGGAGATGTGAATGGTCCGCTGACTCTCACGGTCTTTTCTGTGGACGACCCACCTTCCTGGGGGGACCCTCAGATGCAGGCCTTGACGATGCTTGTGATGCTCCGTCGGACGAATCCTCCTCCTCCTCCCTCCCTGTGGCTGGTGGTGGTCTTCGCCTGGTGGCACAGGGAGGGTTGCCCATGTTGTCGGCGATCCGACGAAGTGAATGACTCATGTCCGTTTGCACCGCCAGGAGCTCAGCCAGCCTTGCCTCCATCCGTCCTTGGTGTTGTTGTTGACTGGCATGTTGCTCGGCCTGCAGGTTCTTCATCTTGTCAAGGGTCCCCTTCATCTCTGTGAGGCTCGACACTACCTGGCTGATGCCCCTGGTGTCACGGGGGTATGTGTCCAGGATGTGGCGTATGTGTGACATACCGGTTCCCTCAGCTGGCTGGTCAGGTTCGCGCCTCCGCCTGCCTCCACTCCCACCACCCCTGCCCACACGAGCCTGGCCTGCCGTTGTGGGCACATCGGGTCTACGGGACCCCTGAGGGATGGCATTTGCGGGGTTGTCTGCCTCCTCCTGGGTGCCCGGAGAACCTTGTCCCTCCTGGTCAGACTGGCTGTGTTGTTCAGTGCGAGCAGGGCTCCTGGGTGTCTCCTGGGATGTGGCAGGAATAGGGGTGGGGGTTGGCACAGATGTACCTGATGCAGGTGCTGCAGGGGCTTGGGCACCAGAGGGGCCAGGTTGGTCGGGGTCATCCACGGAGTGGTGAGAGTCGTCGCTGCCGGTGGGATCATCTTCACGCTGAGCCTGGGACTGTGATTGTCCCCCCCCATTGTTGGGGGGAGGTCGATGACGTTGCCCTGTGTGTGAGAGAGAGCCAATGTTAATGCTGTTTCATGCCACATCCATGTTTCATACATATTCAAGTTGTCACAGATCCTCCAGGTAGTTGGATGTGCCTAGCATTCCTCTCAATGTCCACTTGGGGATGGGTATGTTGCGGGGGACAGATTGGTATGTTCTCCTGAGTGTTTGACCAGTAGAATTTTGGCTCGGATGCTTATTTGGCGATGGATTGGTCTTGTTGTGTCACATGTCCATTGTGAGAGTGGGTAAATCCGTTGCCTGCCCCGGGGGTTTGTGCATTTGTGTGAGGGGTGTGTGTGACCGGGCCTGCTGTTGGGTGTAGTGTGATTTGTCATTGGGTCTCCCAGGTGATGTGTCTGTCCCCTCATGGTGCATGCTGGCATGACAGTGAGTTTGAGTGCCTCTGCTAGATATCTGAGCTTGTGTAGGTGGTGTTTTAGTGTACAGTGGTCACAGGAGGGCCTTGTGCTGCATACAGCAGGGCCAAGTGTCAGCTACCTTGTCAGTACTTTACCAGTCCCTGTGCATTGGGCATGGTGCATGGGTATGTACCTAGGCCATATGGGCTGAGGGCATTGGTGTCTGCTTCTGAGTTGCACAATGTGTTGTGTGAGCCCTACCCTCCCAGCATCCCAGACATCCAGTCTTGGGTTTGTGGTTGGTGTGGCCTGGGACATGGCATTGCCTTTATTTGTGAATGGGGCATGGAGACGTTAGTGGCATGAGCGTGGTTTTTGAGTGTGGTTGTGTGCAGTGAGGGCTTGGGGGAAGTTGCGTGCATTTTGTGTATTTGTGGTGTGGATGGCATTCCCCCCATGTTACGTGAGTTGTTTGTGTACTCACCAGGCTCTGCGACTCCTTCGACTCCGTGTACTCCCACCGGCGGAAGCATGGCCATCACCTTCTCCTCCCAGGGATGGTAATGTACGGGTCTGCGGGGCAGCCCGCCTCCAGTGATGTTACTCTGGGCGTATTCCTCGTTCATTTTCCTCTTGACTGCCCTGCGCAGATCGTACCACCTGGCTTGACATTCATGCCTGGTCCTTCGGATGGGCGCAACAGCATTCACCTTATTGACAATCCTCTGCCACAGGCTTGTTTTTTGGGCTATGCTGGTCTGTCTGACCAATGTTCCAAACAGCTGTGGCTCGACTCTGATGACTTCGTTGAAGAGGAGGTCCAGCTCCGCCCTTGTGAACTTTGGATTCTTGTCTGTCGGCATGGTGTGGGGTGTGGGTGTGGATGGTTGTGGGTGTGTGGGTGTGAATGTGACGGTGGGTGTGTGGGAATGTGAAGAGGGGGTGTTTGTGAATGAGGTTGTGTGAAGGTGTGTAAGTTAAGGTGTAGTTAAGGTGTAAGTAAGGTGCAGTTGTTTGTCTGTGGGGTCTGTCAGCAGTGGGTCTGTTGCAAAGGCTCATGGGTTGTGTGTGTGAGCCCTTTTTATTGGTCCATTTGTGGGTGTGGCTGGGTTTGAATTTGTGGTGGGTGTGTTATAAGAGGTGGTTGTGATTTAGGGCCTCTGTTTGCCTGTTTGGATGTGCCAGGTCAGTCATAGAGATGTATTTTGTCATGTTGACGTGTTTTGTGGTGTTGTGCGAGTCGAATTGACCCTCCTTGTGCTGTTTTACAGTGTCCTGGTTCGGTACGAGTATTTTTCGCGTAGGTAAGGTCTGTACATACGCGATGCTGGGTGAGGGTGCTGGGGTACGGTGTTGGGGTATGGTGCGTACAGGTACGGGGCTGGGCTACGGTGTTGGGGTATGGTGCATACAGGTACGGGGCTGGGCTACGGTGTTGGGGTACAGTGTGTACAGGTACGGGGCTGGGAGATGGGCCTGGGGTGCAGCGCGTACAGGTGGGGGGCTGGGGTACGGTCCTGGGGTATGGGGCGTACAGGTGCAGGGCTGGGAGATGGGCCTGGGGTGCGGCGCGTACAGGTACAGGGCTGTGCTACAGTGTTGGGGTACGGTGTGTACTGGTGCAGGGATGTGCTACGGTGTTGGGGTACGGTGCGTACAGGTGCAGGGATGTGCTAGGGTGTTGGGGTACGGTGTGTACAGGTGCGGGGCTGTGCTATGGTGTTGGGGTATGGTGCGTACAGGTGCGGGGATGTGCTAGGGTGTTTGGGTACGGTGCATACAGGTGCGGGGCTGTGCTAGGGTGTTGGGGTACGGTGCGTACAGGTATGGGGCTGGGCTACGGTGTTGGGGTATGGTGCGTACAGCTACGGGCTGGGCTACAGTGTTGGGGTACAGTGCATACTGGTACGGGGCTGGGAGATGGGCCTGGGGTGCGGCGCGTACAGGTGGGGGGCTGGGGTACGGTCCTCGGGTACGGGGCGTACAGGTGCGGGGCTGGGAGACGGGCCTGGGGTGCGGCGCGTACAGGTGCAGGCTGTGCTACGGTGTTGGGGTACGGTGCGGAGGAGGGGTATGGTGCTGACATACGGGGGTACGGTGCGGACATGTGCGGGGTGAGGGGGGCTGTATGACTCGTATCCAGGCACAAGTTTACCCGTGTACATGTGTGCTACAGCGTTCGCTCCATACGGGGCCTTTTACATGCAGTTGTGTATTCGGACGAGCGGTACGGATCGTACTTTCGCACTCGGACTTCTGTTTTACGATTTGCACGTAAAAATGTCCGGCTCCCTATCGGACACTTTTCCCGACGCTATTCGGACGTAAAACTTTACGGCTCCCTCTCGGACCATTTTCCCGACGCAATTCGTATGTATTTTTCACGTACGAATCGTACTTCGCAGTTTGCACGGTACTTGTACGATTCGTACGTAAAAATATACGGATACGAGTCGTCGCAAATTTTTTTACCCAGATCGGAATCGGCACCCAAATGTTCAGTCAAAGGAGATAAAGTATGGTAAAAGAAGACAAAATCAGTATAAGGAATTACGCAAAAAATATTTTACAAGAGAGTAGTGCATAATTTGCTGAAAGATGTGAAGAAATATAAAAAGAGCTTTATTTTATAAAAAGAAGAAGCATATTGAAAGCATTGTGGAAAAGGCTTTTGAAGTAAAAAGGAAACTGTTTATTTTACTGTTAAACAGAATTTGATCACTAGATAAACCAATATATGTAATGAAGGCCAAAAGTAGGAGGAAAAGAGTTATTAATAAAAAAAAACTGTGTGATGTTTTTTTGGGAGAATGGAAAAGCAGTTCTAGTTCAGAGCCTTTTTTTAATGAAGAGAGTTATTCACAAAGTGAAAAATTATTGTATGCAGTTGACACCAGTGGTAGAGGTTATGAGGTTAGAGATGGTTGTCCAATGAAGAAAGAGAAAATGGTTGAAAGAAATGCAGAAGAAGTGATAGCTGATGAAGTTTTAGGGAGACGTGCTAAAAACCCTGTGTACACTTGGGATTGCAGTAGTGTTTGTAGTGTACGACAGGAATCTATTGAAAAATTATGTCGTTTTTTACGAGTCTATACTAAAAAAAGTGTAAAACAAAAGATTAAGCTGTTGCAAGGACTAGACCCTTGCAGAGCGAGAAAACATACTGGTTTGCAAGGTCATTCTCTGGCTTGTCTTTCTAGGAAAGTTTGTGAAAGTGTTTTTCACCATTTCAGAATGCTGGCAGTACATCATACTCAAATGCGGAATTTAGTGAGAAGGTTGTATTATGCAAAAAGTCCAGCACTAAAGTTAAGTTAGTTGAACAGTGCTCTTTTACGTGGGTCAGTTTCAGATGTGAAGCAGGTCTGTGAGGATATTGAGTTTTGTTACTTTGGGCCTCAGCAAGAGAGTGAAGAAACTGACACATTAGTAGAACAAAGTGTTGAAGACAATGTAGAACCTGTAATTACAGAAAACTTTGAGGATGAAATCACAAAGTTTAAGGTAATTTCAGGTGAAAGACCAAATGTTTCTTGTATTGGTTGTCGGCGAAGTCACTATAAAAATCAGACTAGGGGTGTCAATCTGTATTTAAAAAGTGAAATAGAAGATAATGATAAGTGGATGGAATTTGCAAATTATTTGTTTGTAGAGGATTGTTTTGATTTGGGATGTGAGCAGCGTATTTGCAAATATTGTTATAATAAATTAGATGAGAATAAAATGCCTGCTAGAGCTGTTCATAATAATCTAGAGTTGGTTGCTATTCCTCCAGAGCTGATTGATTTAAATACGTATGAGTCTATTCTGATACAATGTGTTCACCCGTTTCAGGCTATTGTTCGTATGGAGCCCAAAACAAGTATATTACCTCCATCAGAGTTGCAAAGAGGATTGAAAGGAAGAGTTGTGTATTTACCATTAGATTTAAGGAAAAATGTTGAAACTATTGGTGTAGATCATGCAGAAAATGAGCCACTAGTCATTCTAGTTAATGGTGTTCCTACTAAGAATAAGAAAATCTGGCAAGAGTTAGTGGATGTTAGAAAAGTGCAAAAGGTATCATTGTATCTGTTAAAAAATAATGAGTACTATAAAAATGTGTTTGTTGGAGAAGAAGAAATAGATTTAGCAGAAGATAGTGAAAGATTAAGTGGATGTGAGAGGGATGGGCGGAAAATGAAGCGAGGAGGCCTTAAAGAGGGTTGAATGATGGCGTCATTTATTTTGCCCAGCCAAATAAAGTAAACAGTGGGATAGCACAGTTGATGGTAGAGAGTGACAATGTTTTAGGGCTCCGGGTTGGGTTCCAGGATATCCGGCGGAATCTTGGTTAGGAGTCTTCTTCGGACGTGATGGTACAGCCCCGGCCACAGGATCCCACAAAAGACAAAAGAGGAGAAAAGGCGGTCACTGCAATTGGCAGGTATTAGGAAATTTAGAATCAATTTCTTTTATAGGTGCCGTCACCGTTTTTAGTGCCCTATTAGGGTTGTAAGGGTGTTTCCTCGAGGATGCCCAGATAGCGTTGCGATACCCAAAAGGATGGTCGGGCTTTCAATGGAAACTAAGCCCCGCACGAAGGTCACCTCGCTTTCACTGGGATTCAGGTACGTGCGGGCTGGTAGCATCAGTGAAAAGACAACTGAAAATTGTGAGGGAGTGATAGGGTAGTGAGTGGAGATAAAGAAAACAGTCGTGATTCCCTTCGTTCCCTCCCCTCTTTCAATAACTGCACAAACTCCCACCCCCTCCCTCTCTTAATGTTCCGGTCCCCTGCCCTGACCCACGTACCGTGGGGGCCGTAACTCTCCTGAGTTACGGCGGTGTTGTAGCGTCCTCCGGGGGTGTCCACCAGTCCTCCGTCCACAGCTCCCCTTCGCTGACTTAGTTTTCTGGTTCGTGAGGACGCGACTCGTCTGTTTCTCGTCCTTGTTCCTCCCGTCTCTCGTCTGCTTCTCGTCCTCGTTCCTCCCGTCCCTCGTCTGCTTCTCGTCCTCGTTCCTCCTGGGTGCTTTGATCTGTTCCTTCGCCCTCCCGTCTTCCGAACACGCACACCTCGGCGTCTTCCGGGTTTGACTTTTTTGCCGGAAGCTCCGCCCCCGGTCTCGTTGTTGCGATCTCCCATAGGTTGCGGCCGTGACAGGGCAGGTCTTCATCCTGCAGGGGAGAAGGACCAAAGGGAATTAACTCCTTCAGTGCCTCGCCGTGGCTAACCCCGTCATCTGTCTCACATCTCCCTTCCCTTACATTCTTGTCCTCAAGAATACACCCCAGCGGATACCGAGAAAGGTAATCGGCGTTAGCCTGATCCTTACCCTTCCTGTGTTTGGTTTGAAACCGGTAGGGCTGCAAAGCTAAGAACCATCGTAGGATTCGGTCATTGTGTCCCTTATTTCTGGACATCCATTCTAGTGGGGCATGGTCGGTGAATAACGTGAACTCTCTCCCCTCCAGATAATACCTCAGGGAGTCAATGGCCCATTTGATAGCGAGGGCTTCTTTTTCTATGACCGCGTAATTCTTCTTGCGGGGATACAATTTCCTGCTGATATATAAGACAGGACGTTCCTGTCCTTGTTGGTCTATTTGAGAAAGTACTGCACCTAAGCCAGCATCGGACGCGTCTGTCTGCAAGATAAAGGGTCGTGCGTAATCAGGGCTGAGTAGAACAGTGTGACAGGTTAAGGCTCGTTTCAGAGAATGAAAAGCTTGGAGAAGGCCAGGAGTGGGATGTTTTAAGTCTTTCTCCACCTGCATGTTCTTGCGGAGAAGATCCGTGAGAGGAGAGGCTTGTTGAGAGAAGTTGGGGATGAATCTTCGGTAGTATCCTAGTATCCCGAGAAAGGCTCTTAGTTCTTTCTTAGTCCGTGGAAACGAAATGTTGTTAATGGCAGACACCTTCTCGTTTTGGGGTTTTATGTAACCTTCTCCCAACAGATGACCCAAGTATTTTACTGTTCGTGCCGCCAGTTTGCTTTTGGTGGGGTTAATAGTGAGTCCGGCTTCCCTTAAGGTCCTGATTACTGTTTCTAGGTGGGTAAGATGTTCAGCCCAGGTCGAGCTGTAGACGACAATGTCGTCTAGATAGGCTGCTGAAAAGGAGGAGCAGTGTTTAAGGACCATATTCATGAGCCTTTGAAACGTGGCCGGGGTCCCGTGGAGCCCGAACGGAAGGACCGTAAAGTGATATAGTCCACTAGGGGTGGAAAATGCTGTTTTCTCTCGATCGGCAGGGCTCAAGGGCACCTGCCAATACCCCTTACATAAATCCAATGTACTAATGTTTTTGGCATGCCCTAATCGTTCCACCAACTCATCGACTCTCGGGAGGGGATAGGAATCGAACTGGGAGATTTTATTCACCTCCCGAAAGTCGATGCAGAAGCGTATGGACCCGTCGGGTTTGGGTACGAGCACTATAGGCGAATTCCATTCGCTATTAGAGGGCTCGATAATGCCTAACTGTAACATCTGTTGTACTTCTCTTTCTATCGCTACCCTACGTGCTTCGGGTATTCTGTAGAGACGTAGCTTTACTTTTCTTCCGGGACGAGTGTTTATCACATGTTTCGTTAATGACGTTCTTCCCGGGTTAAGGGAGAACACCTCCTGAAACGGTTTAAGCCGAGTCGCTAGCTCCTCTCTCTGTACCCTCGACAATTCTGCGTCTATGCTTTGGTGATATAGAGGTTCAGGACTGTGACTGAGGCCTACGTGTACGGGCACGGCCCCCTCCCATTTTTTCAAAAGATTAACATGGTAAATTTGGGTGTTGGTTGCTTTTCTTGGATCCAATTCCAAGCGATAGGTAACGGGGGTGACCTGTTCTATAACACGATAAGGCCCTTGCCACTGCCCTAACAGCTTATGGTCTGAGGTGGGTCGCATCAGGAGCACATAATCATGAAGGGCAAAGGAACGGGGGTTTTTTTTTTTATCATATTATGCTTTTTGCGAGGCCTGGGCCTGCTCCATGTGGGTTTGTACTATACTTCTGATCTGTCCTAAATGGGTTTTTAGATTCACCACGTATTCAGGTAGAGGCTTTTCACCTGCAGTATCCTCTTCCCAGGTTTCTTTTAGCATGTCCAACAGAGTACGGGGTTGTCGACCATACAAGAGTTCAAAAGGTGAGAACCTGGTGCTTTTTTGGACCTGGCATCTTATAGCGAAGAGAGCCAAAGGGAGCATGTCCTCCAATTTGCGGGTCTCTAAATTCAGTAACTTCTTTAGGGTGGTCTTAAGGGTGGCGTTATAACTTTCCAGCAATCCGTCCGTTTGGGGGTGGTACGCCGAGGTTCGTATGTGCTTTATGTTCAAGGAGGCACATACTTCTCTCATGAGGCGGGACACAAAGGGAGTGCCTTGGTCAGTGATCAGCTCTTTAGGGAACCCTACTCTTGAAAAGATATTGATCATGGCTTTAGCGATGGTAGCTGTGTTCGGGTGACGTAAGGCCACCGCTTCCGGAAATCAGGTGGCATAATCAACCATCACTAGAACAAAACGACAGCCACTGCGGGAGGGTAAAAGGGGACCTATAATGTCCAAACCTACCCGGGAAAAGGGTTCTTGTATAATGGGTAAGGGGTGTAACGGGGCTCTGGCGGGTAAGACCCTACTGTTTTTTTGGCACACGGCACACTCCCTGCAGTATTTCCGTACTTGGGAATAGACTCCTGGCCAATAAAATCTTTTCAGTATAGTGTCTTCGGTTTTCTCCTCCCCGAAGTGTCCCCCTAATAAGTGACTATAGGCTAGAAACAGAACTTTCTCTCTGTAGGCCTGCGGTACCAGCAGTTGTATCGGGGTGTCCCTCCCTCCTTTACGATAAAGGAATCCTTTTTTCTCGAAGAATTGGGGACCTACTTGTAGAGGGTCCTCTTCCTCTGTGGCCTTGTTCCAGGCCTCTCTTAAGGCAGGATCCTCTCTTTGAGCCTCCCGAAACCCGGGCTCCATCGACCATACAAAAGCGTCTTTGCTCTGGGTCAAGTTGACTTGGGTTACATAGTGTCTCTTTTCCCTTTTTTTCTGTTTCCCACTTTTTCGGGGTTTTCCCGGTGTATTCTCGGATCCTGAGACCTGGGAGAAGGGTGCGGATTTTCTCCATTCCTCCCCTTCTGCCCAGGTCTCCTGGACAAGGTCTGGCATGTGGGGATAATCGATGCCTATGACAAACGGTTCCGGCAGGCGAGGGATGAGGCCCACTTTTAGTGGTACTGCGGTCAGGGAGGGGTGGTGTTGGACCTCTATTTCTGTAGTGGGATATTGTCGACTATCCCCATGCACACATTGGATGGTTATATGTCCTGTGGGAATAGGCCCCCCCCCCCGGAACAGCTTGTGGTTGGATCACACTTTGGAGACATCCTGTATCAACAAGGCCCTGCCGTTCTTCTCCATTTACGGTCACAGTTCGGTGATAATGAAAGCGAGCCCCAGCAGGGCTGCAATAGTAATTTCGTACCAGCCCCACCTCCATGGGCTCCTCCTTTTGTGGACAAAACCGGGCTATGTGACCTATATTACCACAAGTATAACATTTCGGGCCCGGAGGAGGGGGAGCTAGGGGAAACATTACAACGGGTCCGGGCGGCGGGGTGACCGGGTCGGGTCTCCGCACAGGCGGGGTCGGTCGGGCCGCTTTTGACACACCAGCAGAAGGTCTCCAGTGTGGGTCTTCGCGTCCCCTTTGGGACTCGTGAGCCCTATAAAAGGCACTAGCAATCTCGACATCCCTGTCCATGTTTAGTCCTGTGTGTTGCCTCACCCATTTCTGTATTGACGGGTGTGAGGAAGACAAATACTGTTCCAGATATATCTTTTCCAGAATCTCCTCTTTAGTTGCTATCTGGGACTTCAACCACCTATCGGTCATATCCCGTACCCTATAGGCCAACGCACGGGGTGTCTCCTGAGGGCCCTCCTTTGTCTGATGCAACTGAATCCAATAGGTATCATCGTCTATACCCAGTCTCTCCAGGATGCTCTTTTTCACTTCCTCAAAGGGGGTAAGGCCCAATGGATTTACGGCTTGATAAGCTGCTTGGAGGTCTCCCGACAACAGGGGACCGAGATATTGACCCCATTTCTCCTGACCCCAACCAGCCGCTCGAGCCATACGCTCGAAATTTGCGAAGAAGAAATCAGGGTCCTCTCCCTCGACATATTTTTGCAGGACGACGGAAGGGAACCCCGCTGTCCCCCGCTGTTGTCCTAAGGTATCGGCTAACTTTGTGATCACGGCCTCCTGGGTCTGGCTCTGTTCTGTTATGGACTTCTGCAAAGTCACTCAGGCCTCTTCGGCTACGGCCAGGAACCGCTTCATACACCATTCTAACTTCTCTTGACTTTCGGTCATCTTCCTCATGGTTGCCTCCATTTTCCCCGATCCCACTTCTGACACCAGATGTGAGAGGGATGGGCAGAAAATGAAGCGAGGAGGCCTTAAAGAGGGTTGAATGATGGCGTCATTTATTTCGCCCAGCCAAATAAAGTAAACAGTGGGATAGCACAGTTGATGGTAGAGAGTGACAATGTTTTAGGGCTCCGGGTTGGGGTCCAGGATATCCGGCGGAATCTTGGTTAGGAGTCTTCTTCGGACGTGATGGTACAGCCCCGGCCACAGGATCCCACAAAAGACAAAAGAGGAGAAAAGGCGGTCACTGCAATTGGCAGGTATTAGGAAATTTAGAATCAATTTCTTTTATAGGTGCCGTCACCGTTTTTAGTGCCCTATTAGGGTTGTAAGGGTGTTTCCTCGAGGATGCCCAGATAGCGTTGCGATACCCAAAAGGATGGTCGGGCTTTCAATGGAAACTAAGCCCCGCACGAAGGTCACCTCGCTTTCACTGGGATTCAGGTACGTGCGGGCTGGTAGCATCAGTAAAAAGACAACCGAAAATTGTGAGGGAGTGATAGGGTAGTGAGTGGAGATAAAGAAAACAGTCGTGATTCCCTTCGTTCCCTCCCCTCTTTCGATAACTGCACAAACTCCCACCCCCTCCCTCTCTTAATGATCCGTTCCCCTGCCCTGACCCATGTACCGTGGGGGCCGTAACTCTCCTGAGTTATGGCGGCGTTGTAGCGTCCTCCGGGGGTGTCCACCAGTCCTCCGTCCACAGCTCCCCTTCGCTGACTTCGTTTTCTGGTTCGTGAGGACGCGACTCGTCTGTTTCTCGTCCTTGTTCCTCCCGTCTCTCGTCTGCTTCTCGTCCTCGTTCCTCCCGTTTCTCGTCTGCTTCTCGTCCTCGTTCCTCCCGTCTCTCGTCTGCTTCTCGTCCTCGTTCCTCCTGGGTGCTTTGATCTGTTCCTTCGCCCTCCCGTCTTCCGAACACGCACACCTCAGCGTCTTCCGGGTTTCACTTTTCTGCCGGAAGCTCCGCCCCCGGTCTCGTTGTTGCGATCTCCCATAGGTTGCAGCCGTGACAGGGCAGGTCTTCATCCTGCAGGGGAGAAGGACCGAAGGGAATTAACTCCTTCAGTGCCTCGCCGTGGCTAACCCCGTCATCTGTCTCACAGTGGTCAAATTGAAAAAGTGGACATGTCCAGATGTGAAGAGATCTATGAACATTACAGTGTACATCCACTTCATTCCAAAGAGGTGATGGGGAATACAATTGAGTTGTTTCAAATGAAAAAACCAACAGGAAGTCCCATGAGTGTATGGGAAGAGAGCTTGGAAGCTCGTTGTTTCCTGCAGTTGTTTCCTACAGGAAAAGGTGGACGATATGATGAACGTCCTGCGCAGATTCCTGCATCTGAATATCGGACAACAAGATAATATGCAGAAGATCCAAGATTTCGACAATGTATCCCTTATAAGTTTCATCTTCTGTTTGAAAGTGACTTGTCTGGACTTTCATATGCAGTAAATCACATTTTAAAAACTGGAATGCATCTTCAAAATGTAACTGCAAAGGATTTTATGGATAAAGTGCATCAGAGAGATGATCATTTAGAATCTCAGTTGATTAATCTGATGGCATGTCAGCGCGGGACTAATGAATATTGGTACCGTTCGACATGGAGAACTGAAATGCATGCTACGGAACTTGGGAACTCCTACATGGTTTGTTACACTAAGCTGTGCTGAGTATGCTTGGGATGATTTACTTGAATTTCTTCGAGAGGCAAATTCCAATATAAAAACTATTGAATACAAGACACCTGGAGAATTGTGCTCTTTGGATCCTGTCAATGTATGTAGATATTTCAATCATAGATTTGAAGCGATGATGTCTTTCATCTGCAATAAAAAGAATCCTCCTCTTGGAGAAGTTGTGGATTTCTTTTGGAGAAAGGAGTATCAAGCAAGAGGTGCTTCTCACATACATATGTTGTTATGGGTCAAGGACGCCCCGAAATTTGGAACAGATTCAGGTGAAACTGTTTTGTCTTTCATTGAAGATTATGCTACATGTGCTCTTCCAAATAGCAGAGAAGAGAAAAACTTAAAACAACAAGTCTTATGATTTCAAAGCCATAGGTGTGGAAAATACTGTCGACGAAAGTACAAGTCAAAGGATAAGTTCTATACCAAATGTCGTTTTGGATTTCCACGTCCTGTATTAGCCAAAGGAAGAGTGAACAGTTTTATGTCAGCTGTACGACATACCATCAAAAGAAAGTCTCCGAAAAACACCTACAACTTAAGAAGAAGCGAAGAATCAAAATACATAAATGACTACAATCCAGTTATTTTATCCATGTGGAACACTAACATGGATATTCAGTATGTTGCGGACAATTCCATTGCTGTTGCTCGATATGTAACGTCTTACATTACTAAATCAGAAAAGACTGAATTGAAAGAAATGTGGGAAGAGATTTCTCACGAGAAGAGTCTAAGTAAGAAATTATACAGTTTCAGTTTGAAGATGTTATCGCATCGTGAAATTGGAGGATATGAATGTTCAGATCGGTTATCATCTGCAAGTCTATATTCCAAAAGTAGAAGAATCATTTGGGTGAGTCTAGGTCTTGCAGGAATGCGAAATTGGGTACTGAAATCTGTTCAAGAAATTGAATATTTAACAGAAAATGACCCTGAAAGTACAGATATTTTGAAAACCAATATGTTGGACACATACTATCCAAAGAGAAGTCATCATCTTGAGAACATGTGTCTCTATGAAGTGCTGCAAAACTACACTTTTAAACGGAATATTACAGAGAACATCAACGATGGAAAATATGGAGTGATTGGTTCTGAAGGATGTCTGGTGAAACAAAGGAAAGGAAATTTAATTAATCAGAGAAAACTGAGTTGCGACACTGCTGACAAAAGGGAATTTTACTATTTAGCCCTTTTGCAAATGTACAAACCATGGCGTTCTGAACTGGAATTACTTGGAGATTTTTCCAGCTATGAAGATTCATTTAATGCAGGTAAAGATAGCATAAAATGCAGTGCTTTCGCAAATTATGTCAAAATGCTGAATGATAAAATTGATCAAGAAGTTACAATTGCAGCTGAGATTGCTAGAGACAGTTCTCAAGACAGTCAAAGTTCTGCTGCACTGAGTCAAGATCCACTAGGACAACCAATTGTTGTAAATGAAGCAGCGATTGCAATGAATGAGGTGGAAACAGCAATGTATCAAGCACAAGAAGATGCAATACAGTTAGGAAACTTGGAAGAGCAACTAAATGTTGAACAGAAACAAATATATCAGCAAGTGAAAGAGCAGATTGACCATGGATTATTTCATGAAAAAAAGGGTGCTCATGTACATCATTTCAACCTATCCGAATGTATGTGAGTGGTCAAGCTGGAACAGGAAAGAGTTTCTTAATTAAAGTAATTACAAGTTATCTGCAAAAAACAACTGAGTCGCATTTGTCTTGTGTTGTCACTACTCCAACTGGGTTGGCAGCACATAACATTAAAGGAATTACTTTACATCATTTACTAATGCTGCCAGTAGAGCATGAGAACAAATTGGAATACCACAAGCTATCTGGAGAAGCTTGTTGTGAAGTTTCAAGAGTGCTGAAGAAAATTAAACTTCTCATTATTGATGAGGTGAGCATGGTTTCAAACTTGATGCTTGCCTTTGTGCATTTAAGAATGCAGCAAATTCTTAAAACAGAGTTTGACGTGTTATTTGGAGGAAAAGACGTCATAGTTTTTGGAGATCTACTGCAACTGACACCGGTAAAAGGACAACCGGTATTTAAAACAATTGCCCATGAAGATACCAGAAAGTCTCTTGGCAGTGTTGGTAATGTGAACATTTGGAGTAATTTTGAATACAAAGAACTGACAACAAATATGCAACAGGCAAATGATGCTGAATATGGAAGTATTCTTCAAGACATAAGAATTGGAATTCTTTCAAAAAAAGGGGAAGAAGCTTTGGAGAGTCGATTACTTTGCAATGTCTTTTCAAATGAAAATGCAGTTGCTGCAAAAGTGTACGTGGAAATTGCTAAAAATAAGTCAGTGATTTGCTTAATGCCGACACTGCATGAGTGTTCAATATTCAACGAAGAATTATTCAAATTGGAAAATGAAGAAATTGTAAAAATGGAAGCCATCGATAAAATGCTACATGAAGGAATCACTATTTTTTTGACGGGTAAGTTCAAATCAAAACTAGATCGTTTAGAAAAAAAAATATCTAAAACTGCTGGTTTGGAAAAGACACTGTATGTGTGTGTAAACTGTCGGGTAATTTTAAGGCGTAATTTGGATGTAGAGAAAGGTTTAGTTAACCCCTTCGACGCCGATGACGGAACGGTTCCGTCATGCACGTAGGTTGGGCTGTGCTTATGACGGAACCGTTCCGTCATGGCCCCGCCCGCGCTCAGAACCTTCAGCGTGGCTCGGAATTCCGCGCCGCGCTGAAGGGGTTAATGGTGCAATGGGTAAAGTGGTGGATTTTGTGAATTATCAGAAAAAAGAAGGAATTGAATTTTTAAAAATTAAATTTGATCAGATTGATGAAGTTAAAGAAATTGGTCGTTGTTCAGTTTGTTTTTTGCTTGTTAAAGATTTATATGTCCGTAGGAAACAATTTCCATTTTCTCTGGCATATGCAGTGACTATTCATAAATCTCAAGGATTAAGTGTAGACAGTGCATTGGTGAACATTGGATCTACTGTATTTAAAGAGGGTATGGCATATGTTGCTTTGCCGCGAGTTAGAACATTATCTGGTTTGTTTTTGATTGATTTTGATGAGACACAGGTTACTGCAGATGCAAACTGTGTAAAAGAGTATAATAGGTTAAGAAGGGTGTATGCTCTAAATTTAGGTCAATATCCTGTATTTGAAAAGCGTGTGGTTTGTCGAAAAAGAAGGTTAGAGAATATCTGTTCTGAAGGTGTCAAGAAGGAAAAAGAACAAGATAATGTTGCGATTGCAGGTAAAAAGAAATTGGACACTGTTGAAGAGATTGTTGGTTATCAGTTTGAAAATAGTTCTGGTGTCAACTGCTATGCTAATGTAGTGGTCAATGTTGTTTTTTATCTTGAAGGTTTGCAAGAACAAATTATGCAGAATCTGGAAAAAAGATTTTGTTCTCTGTTGCATTCTGTTTATGAAAAATTGACAACAGATGGAAGTAAAATACAAACTGTTTCAGATGTTCGTAATCTTTTGGATGTGTGTTCTGGTTCTACACAATTTACACAAAATATCCAACAAGATGCTCAGGTATTGTTAATGTATATGCTTACCATTTTTGAAAATGAAGGTGTAGAAATAGAAAATATTTTTGGCCTTTCTTACAAATGGGAACATTATTGTGAAAATTGCATGTATACATGTAGCACCAATGTAGACACTGAGGGCCCGATTCACAGAACTAACTTAAGACAAAATCCTAAACTTACTACCATTTTTGTATTCACAGAAGGCACTTACTCATTTTGGTATTCACAGAAGACACTTACTCACTTCGGTATTCACAGAAGTTAGGAGTCCTAACTTTAGGACTCCTAAATGCCTTCTGTGAATACCGAAAGTCTTAAAATTAGGATTTTTCTCAGTTTAGGAGTCCTAAAGTTAGGACTCCTAACTTTACTACTACTAAACTGAGAAAAACCCTAATTTTAAGGCTTTCGGTATTCACAGAAGGCATTTAGGAGTCCTAAAGTTAGGAGTCCTAACTTTACTACTACTAAATTGAGAAAAATCCTAATTTTAAGACTCTCGGTATTGACAGAAGGCATTTAGGAGTCCTAAAGTTAGGAGTCCTAACTATACTACTACTAAACTGAGAAAAATCCTAATTTCAAAGCTTTCGGTATTCACAGAAGGCATTTAGGAGCCCTAAAGTTAGGAGTCCTAACTTTACTACTACTAAATTGAGAAAAATCCTAATTTTAAGACTTTCGGTCTTCACAGAAGGCATTTAGGAGTCCTAAAGTTAGGAGTCCTAACTATACTACTACTAAACTGAGAAAAATTCTAATTTTAAGACTTTCGGTATTCACAGAAGGCATTTAGGAGTCCTAAAGTTAGGCTTTAAATTTCCTAACTAATATTTTTAAAGCCAAAGTTTTAGGAAGATAATTCAGTCTCTGAGGAATTTATTATTATAATTTAATAGGACTACCATTGGACAATTTACATAAAGAGGAAGTGCAAAAATACCATTCGGCCTCAAGGAAAGGTATATTTTTGAATTATGGACTTTTTGGTGGTCGTTTATTCGGTGATTATTTTAATGCGGCAACATTTACAGTTTATATAAGTTAAAGTTATAAAATGTTGTAATCTGTAAGCATTTCATATATGTATGATTTGTATTTTCTGGTATTTTACTGAGAATAGTATGTTGGGTTTTTTTTAACAATCTTTCTGATTGTTTTTTTTTTGCCCGCTGTTAAGTGATGAGTACCATTGAAATCACTATTTCTAGTGAAATTCAATATATTCTGAGAACAGCAAAAAAGGCAAACAAATTACTTTGTGGAAATTATGTTGTGTTGTAAAAAATGTATTATTATATGTTATAATTATTTTTTTTTTCTTTCACAGATCCAAATTTTAAAATAAGCAATTTTTAAGCATTTTTAAATGAATACCATTTTTTAATCATATTACTGTGAAGGTAAGTTTAACTAAGTCTCAATATGCAGAATGAAGAGGCCTGCAAGAAGCTACAAAGTTGAAACACGTTTCTAAAAACACTCTGTTTATGTAGTTTTGAAATCTGACCATAATCAGATATCATGTGACCTGCAAAAATCGAGATTTGAGGGGTTCATAATATTTCACGTTTTTAGCTGTTGAAGGAATGCAATAATTTCAATCATTCTTCTTGAACATCTTTGCAGACAAAACTCTGTGCTTACTTTTATCATTCGCAAGGAAATTTCAAAACGGGAATATGTCACTTTTTGGAACATAGTTATTGGGCAAGACACTGTTTTATATTTACAAAGAGAGGAAAAAGCACTCTGTGCACTTTTTATACTCCATGTAAATACAACCTCATCATTTAGACCACTTTGTGTTGAAAGGGTGTTCTATAAGTGTTGTTGTGCATGATTGCACTTAATACTCATATAACAAGACACATGTCTAGATTTATCAGAAATCATAAATCTCGATATGTGTGTGAATGGTGCACCTTTCTACAATTGGTGTAGGAAAGCACAACAAAGAGAATTGTTTTGATTTCTCCACATTTTTATATCTTCAATGCATGCTGAAATCTTCAGCATACATTGAAGGAGAAAAATGCATTTTCTCATTGTTTTTGTACAGGAAGGTGTGTCTTCCTGTAGAAAAACAAACAGCACATGACACAGATATCCTTGCAGTATTGTGCAAGGGTGCCTGTGTCACCACATGGCTGCAGTTTAAGCAGCCGTGCAGAGAGAAGCATAGATTTGCAACATATTTATGTACATATGTTTCATCCCTGTGCTTCGGAAGTACTACAGCACACAGCAGTTAAAGAGGTTACTGTGTGATGCTGCAGCACTTCCTTATAGTTCTGCACTTATACATTCACCATACGCTACTAATGCATTCATTCAGTCAATTACGTACTACACATACAATCATGTAAACTTTCACACACTAACAAAGAAATTTAGCTCTTTTTTTAAACCAGGAAAGTTAGTTCTTACAAGAACTTTTTTTTTTCTTCTTTCTTCTTTTATATTTTTTTGGGGTTTTCTGAAAAACAAAAAACAAAAAACAAAACAGGAGAAACCAAAGAATGAACTTCAGGGAACAATAAAAAAAAATAAAAAAACTAGCAAATATGACTTTCTTGGCGGCGGCAGATCAGATCGATCGACTGCTCGCCATAGCACAAAGTCTTATTGCACTTAGTGCAGAGCACTTTTAAAAATTTAAATTGAGGACGGATGTCCAAGGTTTGGTCTGATGGATGCACTCTTGATGTGCTCGGCTGCGATGAGGTGGAAGGCGCAGGAGCAGGAGTGTTTCTCATCCGTCGGCACTCTTCTTTTTCAAGATTGTTTGGATGAATGGTCCTCATGTGCTTCATCATACTTGCCATGCCGCAAGAGTATTTCTTGTTAGGATCCCCTCTCGATAGGACACTTTTGCAAATCTTGCATGTGACCAAGGTGGCATTGATTTTATTCTGCCCCTCGGGAAAAGTAAAAAATTTCCATACCACTGAAGAGAAATGTTCTTTGCGTGGTAACTCTGGCAAAATATAATCCTCAGAGGTTTGAGGTGATGCAGGTGATGCCTGCTGCCCTGAAGCCATTTATGGTTGAAAAAAATTAGAGCTAAGTGTAAACTTAGTCTAAAAAATGTTCTTCTCTCCAAAGAGGTGGTTCTCCAAAGAAGCTCAAAGAAGAATGATTGAAATGGGTGGGGTTTTTCAGTAGTTAGAACAGGAAGTGTAATGAACCAATGAAATCTCTTTTTTTGCAGGTCACATGGGATCCGCGCACCCTTCGCTTACGCAGCACGCACCCAGCACACATCCGCGAAATTGAATTAAAAAGAAATATAGGATTAGATGTCAAAATATATTAGTTTTAAGACTAGTTTAGAGTTTGTCTTCAATTAATATTCACATGCAATACATAAATATGTTTTACTTTGCGGGATCCGCGCACCCACCGCGTCATAGACGCAGATGACACATCGCGGAAGCGCGTAAACGTCGCGTTACGTGCATCAAACTTGTCGCGTATAGGCTAGGAGTCCCGGACCGGTCACATTGAAATCGCCCACTAACCACGTACCCGCCGCATGCCATGCGCGGATGCTATCGCGTAGGGATCGAGAACGGTGCACTTAGGGTGCGCGGATCCAAAACATTGAAAAAAATATATAAAATAAAGTTTTGCACATATAGTTAAAAAAATATTTTGAAAAATATAAAAAAATATGTTTGAAAAACCCATTAAGTTCAAATAATATTTTTTAATTTTTAAAAGAATTAATTGAAAAAATACATTTAAAAATGGTGATAAAAAAGTATTTTAACTAAAATGTAATTAACGAAATGACACTGAATTTGTAAAATAAAGAAATCCAATCAAAATCATTAAACATGATATCTTCAGAGATAAGTTATAGATAGGAATTAGCATTTAAAAAACCTTTGAAATTCACTGAAATAAACATAGGTTTCAGGCCTGATATAGCTAGGAATTAGCATTTAAAAAACCTTTGAATTTCACTGAAAAAACCATAGGTTTCATGCACGTTATAGTTAGGAATTGGCATTTAAAAAACCTTTGAAATTCACTGAAAAAACCAAAGGTTTTAGGGGCGTTATAGTTAAGATTTGGCATTTAAAAAACCTTAGAAATTCACTGAAAAAACCATAGGTTTCAGGGGCGTTATAGTTAGCTGGACATTTCCCTCGTACAAAACCCTAGAAATTCCCCTATTATAGTTAGTTCAGCTAACTATAACTCACGCCCCCGCAATGCACTGCTGATGATGTCACATATTACATCACTCATGACATGGTCAGTGACATCACTGATGACATCTCAAATGACATCACTGATGACCATCTCTACCCCACCATGCTCACTTAATCACATCCATGCTCCCCACATAAGCATGTACAGGGTTCCAAAAACCTTCTAGACAAGAGGCAGGTGGAAGGAGTTCAGCATGTGATTCTGCCAACTCACTACACATAATGAAGTCTTTCAACCAAGTCAGTGCAACCCATCTTCGACCTAATAGGGAAGCCATCACTAACAGCTTCCAATAGTGCTTCAGGTGTCCATCACCACCCCCCCCCCCCCCAAGAGAAGCAAAAAGGGATTAATGGGGGCCGCCCTGTCTATCACAATATTCAGAGCTTGTGTCGCATAAGTCCAAAAGGCCGCAATTTTGGGAAATGACCATGGAAGGTAAAGGAAATCTGCAATGGGGCAGCACATCTGCGTCAGGAAGAGTTGGACGACATACCATGCTTCACCATAGTAAATGAATTGCAATATACTCTGTGTGAGTATTTATAGTGAATCAACTGAAATTTCCCATTCAGAGTAATATCTTTCACAAGAGTGCAACAAAATGACCATTGTTAGGTTGAGCTTCGATCAACCTGTTATATCCTCTTTAACAGACTCCTCTGGCCCACCCACTGATTGCCATTGGTTGTTATCTGTGGCATTCAGAAATGCTGGCTTGGTATT
The DNA here is from genome assembly GCF_964204655.1 of Triturus cristatus. Taxonomy (NCBI): domain Eukaryota; kingdom Metazoa; phylum Chordata; class Amphibia; order Caudata; family Salamandridae; genus Triturus; species Triturus cristatus. The sequence continues at coordinate 420,901,755 of NC_140591.1, forward strand.
GGTGCATTTCTGCAAAAGTCACTCCTTTGTGTGTTTAGCTCTCTTTCCAGTGATTACACTCAGAGAACATTCTGTTTGGCCATCAAACAGTGAAGCGTGTGATGGCCCCTCCTCCCTCCTCCTGTGTGGGCATTGCAGCCCTATGCACAGCTTGATTCCCTCCCACATTGCTGTTCCTAGCTGCAGGGGTCTTCCACGTTTTGTGAGTGCTCCTCGTTCTTTCATTTGGATTATTACCTCTTTGTGTTGAGCGTAGGTCGCCTGCACTAGATAGAACGCCGCAGAGTCAAATGTTGATATAAAGGCAGAAAACTGTAAATATCTTCGCCTTTTTATAACCCATGTTTATTATACGGCCTTTGGTGCCGCCCTGGAGAGCGAGCAGGCTAAAGTAATACAATTTCCTCAGAATCCCCTTTGTTTGATGAGATATGGCGTAAGGGTTTGTGTTCTCGTATTTAGTTTTATTTTAAGAGAAAGGGCAGACATTGGCAGAACTCCCGAACACACATAGTGAAAGTCATTGTGGAGAAATGCTGTGCAGATGTCGTTTCACAAATCCCTGGTATATTCAATATGAACTTGGTCTTTCAGTCTGCCTGCTTCCTCTCTGCAACTGCTGGCTGCTCTGAATTAAGTTTATCGTCGAGGGGCTGTTTCTATTTCCTGAGACTGGTTTGTGCTCACTTTAGGGCTGCGTGCGATTTTTATGACACTGTTGTTCCTTTTCCGTGACATGAGAATAAAGTGATATAAAGCAGAGTAAAGTATATATGTGCACCCAGCTGGATTGGAAAAATTCTGTTTATATCCACACTTAAGCAGCTCTTGTACCCACTTCAGACAACCAAACTGTGCATATGAAATAAAAAACGGAAGGAACAGGCAGCAGATTCAAATTGCTAGAGACAGTTGAAGTGACATCGTGCAGCATTTGAAGCCCGATGATATCTCAGTGCTGAGCTCCGTCCTTAGCCCCTCAGTACCCTTGTTGTTGGCACTAAAGGATGTAGGGCAGGGCACGTGATGGAAACTACTGGAAGTAAACAGGCCTTACAGAGCACATTCAGCTGCTTTATGACTAGGGTGACCAGATGGCTCCATGTACCCACTGGCCACCACTTTTTCCATTCCTGGTCTTTTCTTTTACATATCTTTGTTATCAGATGTTGTGGTCCAATAGGCTCAAATAAAATGAACCAAGACTACAACTCCCATAATGCACTGTTTTGTAGGCTACCCTACTCATAACTCGCCAGAAAAGCAACTGTAGAAAAAAGCACTAGCCAAGGAACACACAGCTGTTCGAGCTCCGTCCCAGGGTGTGGGAGCCCCCATCCCGCAAGCCAGCCGAGGGTCCGGGCGCTGGGAACAGGGCTCCACCGGGACCTAGGGAGGCTCTCCGTGGCCTGACAAGGGTTTGGAAGCTGGGCCCGGGCCCGGTGCTCGAGCTCCGTCCCAGGGTGTGGGAGCCCCCTGTCCCGCAAGCCAGCCGAGGGTCCGGGCGCTGGTGATGGGGGTCCACCAGGGCCCTGAGAGGCTCTCCCCGGCCTGGCTAGGGTTCAGAAGCTGTGCCCGGTGCTCGAGCTCCGTCCCAGGATGCGGGAGCCCCCCGTCCTGCAAGCCAGCTGAGGGTCCGGGTGTTGGGGACAGGGGTCCACTGGGGCCAGGGGAGGCTCTCCCCAGCCTGCCTAGGGTTCGGAAACTGGGCCCGAGCCCGGTGGTTGAGCTCCATCCCAGGGTGCGGGAGCCCCCTGTCCCGCAAGCCAGCTGAGGGTCCGGGCGCTGGGGACAGGGGTCCACCGGGGCCCGAGGAGGCTCTCCCCGGCCTGGCTAGATCTCGGAAGCTGGGACCGGGCCCGGGGCTTGTGCTCTGTCCGGCGGGCCCCGGGGTGCAGGAGCCACCCGTCCTGCAAGCCATCCGAGGGTCAGGGCGCTGGGGAAGGGGGCCACCTGGCTAGGGTTCAGATTTGAGGCTGGCTTGCGGTAGGGGAACCCTGGAACGGAACTCGAGCACTGGGCCCGCACCCAGCTGCCTGCCTCCCCGGGCCCTGGTGGACCCCCTTCCCCAGCGCTTGGACCCTCGGCTGGCTTGCAGGACGGGGTGCTCCCACACCCCGAGGCCTGCCAGACGGAGCACGAGTCCCAGGCCTGGGCCCAGCTTCCGAACCCTAGCCAGGCCGGGGAGAGCCTCCCCAGGCCCCGGTTGACCCCCTTCCCCAGTGCCCGGACCCTCAGCTGGCTTGCAGGACAGGGGTCTCCCACACCCCATGGCCTGCCGGACAGAGCTCAAGCCCCGGGCCCGATCCCTGCTTCCAAACCCTAGCCAGGCCAGGAAGAGACTCCCGTGGCCCCGATGAACGCCCAGACCCTCGGCTGGCTTGTAGGACGGGGGGGCTCCAGGCACCCCGGGGCCCGCCGGACGGAGCTCGAGCCCCAGGCCCCGGCCCAGCTTCCGAACCCTATCCAGGCCGGGGAGAGACTCCCAGGCCACCGGTGGACCCCCTGTTCCCCCTGACCTCCTGTTCCCAGCACCCCGACACTCGGCTGGAACCAAGGAGGGTTAAGTCCAGGACCCAACGAAAGAGTAAGTGGACGCCAGGGTGTGGGGGACCGGAGGCCCAGGGCCCCAGCTGGGCCCCCGCCATGGAGGCTGCGAGGGGAACCAGACGGGCCCTCCGACCCGGGGCCCGCGGACACCTTGACAAGCAGGGGAGGCCTGCACGGGACCGACAGACCCCTGTCCTGGGCCCTTGGTGGAGCGGCAGGCCGGGGGACGGGGCCTTGGGCCGGAGCCTGTGACCCGGGGCCCCGCGGGCCCCTGGACCCAGCCAGGGCTCCCAGGCCCAGAGGCACAGGGGATGCCTCTCCGGGCCCACCGCACCCCGTCCCGGGCACCCTGCCACGAGACAGGACCCAGGACGGAGCCCGGGGTGGGGAGGCCGCCCTCCCCGGGGCCATCAGGGGCCCTGGCTGGAGCTCCTGATCCCAGCCAAGCAAGGGGAGGCTCCCCGGGCACAACGGAATCCCGTCCCGGGCTTTGGTGGGCCGGCAGGCCGGGGGAAGGGGTCCGGGGCCGGAGACCCCAACCTGGGGTCCGGCGGGCCCCTGGACCCAGCCAGTGCTCCTAGGCTTGGAGGCACAGGGTAGGCTTCCCCGGGCCCTGCCGGACACCATCCCAGGCACCCTGCCACACGGCGGGACTGAGGACAGAGCCTGGGGTGGGGAGGCCACTCTCCTCAGGGCTGCAGGGAGACCCTGAACACAGCTCCCCGGGCATGATGGAACCCCATCCTGGGCCTTTGGTAGGGCAGCAGGCCAGGGGACGGGGCCCAGGGCTGGAGCCCCCAACCCGGGGCCCAGCGGGGCCCCTGGACCCAGCCAGGGCTCCCGGGCCCAAGGGCAAAGGGGAAGCCTCCCCGGGCCTGCGGGACCTCGTTTGGGCAACCTGCCATGCGGCAGGACCCAGGACGGAGCACGGGGTGGAGAGGCCGCCCTCCCTGGGGCCCCGGGACCCAGCCCAGCAGGGGGAGGCCTGCCAGACCCCATCCGGGGAAGCCTGCCACGCGGCAGGCCCCAGGACAGACCCAGGGCTGGGGCAGCATCCTGGCCCATCCAGCTGCCGGCTGAGGACCGTTAGGCCGAGAGGGGTCCCAGAGTACCCTGTCCCTAGTAATCCAGAGGAAGGCTACCCCCCTTTCTGGTAACCCATGCACTCTGAGTGACAGAGGGGACCCTAGGCGGGAACGCACCCGGCCTCCTGGAGCCCTGGCTGGGATCAGGGAGGCAAATGAGCCCTCATCAGGATTTTGAGGCCGGCCCGGCCATCTATTCGCCGGATTGGAAAGCATTGCGTGCGACCAGATGGCTGAGGGGAAAGGTGCACCCAGATGGCCGGGATCTGAAAGGACTCCCGTCTGCCCGCCCCGAGCTGAGCCTTCGTGGTAGGGCTCCCACCTGCCCACGAAGGGCTCGGGGGGCTCCGCTTCACGGGGGGCTCGGGGACCCCGGCTGGGCCTCAGGCACAGGGAGGACCACCGGAGCTCTCAGGGCCGGACACCCGGAGGAGAGGACTGCCCGGGGACCCATGGAGCCCATCCCGGGCACTTTGCCACGGCGCGGGCCGGGGCAAGGAGCCTCAGACGCCTGGGAGGTGTTGTCCGGGCCCAGCCCATCTGGTCCCCGGAAGAGAACCGCCAGCCCCGGAGGGGTTGTTCCCGGCATACCCTGCCCCTACTAATCCAGAGGAAGGCTACCCCCCTTTCTGGTAACCCGCGCACTCCGAGTGACGAAGGGGACCCTAGGCATGAATGCGCCTGGCTTCCTGGAGCCCTGGCTGGGATCTGGGAGGCAAATGAGCCCTCATCGGGACTTACAGGCCGGCCCGGACATCTGGTCGCCCTATTGGCAGAGGGGAAAGGAGCGACCAGATGGCCGGAACCGAAAGGACGCCCATCTACCTGTCCCCGAGCCGAACCATAGCGGTAGGGCTCCTGCCTGCCCACGCAGGGCTCCGGGGCTCTGCACCAGGGACCCTTGTCCCAGGCCGATGGACCCTTGTCAGGCAGCAGGACGGTGACTCCCACACCCCAGGCCCTGACCAAAACCCAGGCCCCGGGCCAGTCCCTGCTTCTCAACCCAGCCAGGCCGGGGAGATCGGGGAGCCTGCTTCGGGCACGAGGGACTCCTGCCCCGCGCACAAGGACCCTCAGGATGTGCACTCGTTTTCCACACATTTTTTCCATAATTCCGCGTGCAGGCCATACGCCAAGTCCGCCCAGCACTATTCCAAACCCTAGCCAGGCTGGGGAGACCTCCCCGGGCCCTGGTGGACCCCCTTCCCCAGCGCCCGGACCCTCGGATGGCTTGCAGGATGGGGGGCTCCTGCACCCCAGGGCCTGCTGGACAGAGCACAAGCCCAAGGCCCGGTCCCAGCTTCTGAACCCTAGCCAGGCCAGGGGTAGCCTCCCCGGGCCCCGGTGGAACCTGTCCCCAGTGCCCGGACCCTCGGCTGGCTTGCGGGACGGGGGGCTCCCGCACCCTGGGACGGAGCTCGAGCACCGGGCTTGGGCCCAGGCCCAGCTTCCGAACCCTAGCCAGGACAGGTAGAGCCAGCCCAGGCCGTGGTGGACCAATGTTCGCAGCACCCGGACCCTCGGCTGGCTTGCGGGATGGGGGGCTCTCGCACTCTGGGACGGAGCTCGAGCACCGGGCCCAGCTTCCGAACCCCAGCCAGGCTGGGGAGAGCCTCCCCGGGCCCCGCTGGACCCCCGTCCCCAGTGCGCGGACCCTCGGACGGCTTTCGGGACTGGGGGCTCCCGCACCCTGGGACGGAGCTCGAGCACCGGGCCCGGGCCCAGCTTCCGAACCCTAGCCAGGCCGGGTAAAGAGGCTCGGGCCCCTCTCTTGGGGTGAACCCATTCCAGGGCACCATGCCCTTCAAAAAGAAAAGAGAACTTTCCCCGGGGCTCCCGCCAGCTTCTCCGGGATCGTTGGTGTTACCGCACTGGACGCCGCGAGGGCGCCCGTCTCCGCCACTCTGGGTTCGGGGATCTGAACCCGACTCCCTTTCAATCGGCTGAGGGCAACAGAGGCCATCGCCCGTCCCTTCGGAACGGCGCTCCCCCATCTCTTAGGACCGACTGACCCATGTTCAACTGCTGTTCAAATGGAACCCTTCTCCACTTCGGCCTTCAAAGTTCTCGTTTGAATATTTGCTACTACCACCAAGATCTGCACCTGCGGCGGCTCCACCCGAGCCTTCGCCCTGGGCTTCCGTGCGCACCACAGCAGCCCTCCTACTCGTCGCGGCTCCCAATGCCGAAGACGGCCGGGTATGGGCCCGACGCTCCAGTGCCATCTGTTAGAAGGTGACCCCAGAGGAGTCAGGGAGGTTACCTGAACACCCTGAGACCTACCCTCGGGGTATCGTAGCCGGGCACTGGCGGGAGACTCTTCAGGGGAAAGAGTCTTGTATCTAGGATCGCACACACGGCACCACACGACAAAGAGACACCACACGGTAGGTTCTTGGGAATAGATTTTTATCTATCCAGCTTCGTCAGATCTTTATGATCACCAAGGTAGGTATGTACAAAATAGAGCACGGGCTCAGAGAGTCTCGGTAGGGAAGTGGGTAGCGGGACAGTCTTTGGGGGATCCGGATAGGTGCAGGGGCGTACCCAACGCACAGCTCACAATCCTCGAGCCGGGGGATACGCTGCGGTCCAGCCGGACCAGAGGAGTATGTAGGAGCCGCAAGACACTCAGCGGGGCTCAAGCACAAGTTCGGAGGTCTTACGATCTTCAGGGGAGCCGCGAATCACTCAGCAGGGCTCAAGCACAAGTTCGGAGGTCTTACGATCTTCAGGGGAGCCGCGAGTCACTCAGCAGGGCTCAAGCACAAGTTCGGAGGTCTTACGCTCTTCAGGGGGGCCGCGAGTCACTCAGCAGGGCTCAAGCACAAGTTTGGAGGTCTTACGATCCTCAGCGGAGCCGCGAGTCACTCAGCAGGGCTCAAGCACAAGTTCGGAGGTCTTACAATCTTCAGGGGAGCCGCGAGTCACTCAGCAGGGCTCAGAGGTTCCAAGGGTGCACGGGAGCCGCGACCACGTCCGCAGGGCTCTCGTCGTTCCAGAGTCGAATCTGCCAGATAGCCCCAGAGCACCCCTTGATATAGGTCAGCTCCTCTTTGATGTCCGGGGTCCGTGTAGGCAGGGGTCTTAGCACCTGGGGGACGCTCGTTGGAGTTTCCTGCCATGTTGTCCTTTGATCCTTTCAGGGCCGGGTCGGGAGGAGTCCCAGACACCCAGCAGGCGTGGAGCCAGCCCTCAGGGAGGCCAGAGGGCCGATCGAAACCCATCTCCCGAGGGGAGGCCAGAGGTGTGATGGAAACTGCTCCTCCCTCTCTCACTCTATGGGAGAGCGATGATCCCCAGCCGGGGTGGCGCCTCTAGGCCTGGGTTGTGCTGGGGCCGGGTGGCCATCGTAGGTGCAGGAAGTGGGCACGCGGGCCCGGTGGTGCTGGGAAGATTGAGGGCACGGACAGGGAAGTCCGGGTCGGGTGTGTGTGGGTCCTGGTGGGCAGGACCGGCTAGGCCGTGTACTGAGGGACTGAATGAGGTGTACGGGTCAGGGGGTGTGGCCAGGGGTCAGGGATGGCCATGCCACAAGGCCGGGTCTAACACGCGTCCCCCCTAGCTGAAAGCCGGAGAGAACTACCCATCCTCTTGGGGGTTCTCTTCGCTGAGGCGGAAGAACCGGGAGAGGCCGTCAGCGTTGGCGTGGTCAGTACCAGGGCGGTGCTCTACGGTGAAATCCATCCCCTGGATGGAGATTTACCACCTCAATAGTTTGGGGTTTTCCCCTCGCATCTGCATGAGCCATCGCAGGGGGCGATGGTCGGTTTGGACTTTGAAATGGGTGCCAAACAGATAGGGTCGGAGTTTCTTGAGGGCCCAGACTACGGCGAACGCCTCGCGTTCAATGGTGCTCCACTTCTGTTCTCTGGGTAACAGCCTTCGGCTGAGGAAGGCTACGGGCTGGTCTAGGCCTTGGTCATTCACCTGTGACAGGACTGCCCCAATGCCATGCTCGGAGGCATCAGTTTGTACCACAAACTCCTTGGAGTAGTCGGGGGCCTGGAGCACAGGGGCAGTACACATGGCCGCTTTCAGGGCATCGAATGCCTCCTGGCAGGCAGAGGTCCACTGCACTTTCTTGGGCTGTTTCTTGGACGTGAGTTCCGTGAGGGGACCGACAAGGCTGCCGTACCCCTGGATGAATCTCCGGTAGTAGCCGGTGAGGCCCAGAAAGGCTCGGACCTCCGTTTGGGTAGTGGGTGGTTCCCAGGCTAGGATGGCGTTGATCTTAGGCTACAGAGGGGCCACCTGCCCACTTCCGACTCGATGCCCTAGGTAGACCACCGAACCTTGCCCAATCTGACACTTGCTGGCTTTTACTGTGAGGCCTGCCTGGCGCAGGGCTGTTAGCACCCTCCGGAGGTGCTGGAGGTGCTCACTCCATTCGGAACTGAAAACCGCGATATCGTCCAGATATGCGGTGCTGAACTTTTCCAGCCCGGCCAGGACTCTATTTACCAGTCGCTGGAAGGTGGCCGGGGCATTTTTCATCCCGAAGGGCATCACACGAAAGCGATAGTGCCCATCCGGGGTGGAGAAGGCGGACCGCTCCTTGGCTCCTTCTGTGAGCGCAATTTGCCAATACCCGCAGGTTAGATCGAATGTGCTGAGGAAATGAGCCGACGCGAGATGGTCAATGAGCTCGCCTGCTCGGGGAATAGGGTGAGCGTCGGCTCGGGTGACTTCATTGAGTCCCCGGTAGTCCACACAGAATCGGAGTTCTGGGGCGACACCGGGGGCCGCTGCTTTCGGTACCAGTACCACAGGGCTGGCCCAGGGGCTGTCTGAGGGTTCGATCACTCCCAAGGTCAACATCTTCGAGACTTCGGCCTGAATGCAGGACCGGACTCGATCAGGGACTCGGTAGGCTTGTTGCTTCACTGGCGGGCTGTCTCCGGTGTCCACGTCATGGACACACCAGTCGGTGACTTTGGGGACGAGAGAGAATAAGTCGGGGAACTGCCCTAAGAGCTGGCGGCACTCCTCGCGTTGCTGGGAAGTGAGGGATGGAGAGAGGTTCACTCCTTCCACGGAGCCATCCTTCTCCTTGGTACACAGGAGGTCAGGGAGGGGATCTGACTCCTCCTCGGCCCCGTCATCGGTGGCCAGCAGCAGACTCAGCTCCGTCCGCACGAAGTGGGGTTTGAGGCTGTTCACGTGAAGGACCCGAAGGGGGTCGCGAGGGGACTGGACGTCTACCAAGTACGTGACCTGGCTCTTCCGCTCAACGACTTTGAAGGGCCCAGTCCATTTATCCTGGAGGGCGCAAGGTTTCACTGGGGCCATGGCCCATACCTGCTGGCCCGGCTGGAACTCGACCAGAGTGGCATTCTGGTCATACCAGCGCTTCATTTCCTCCTGGCTCGCCTCCAGGTTGGCCTCGGCCAGTTCTAGAAATTTCCTCGTCTGGTTTCGGAGGGTCGGAACGTATCGGAACACATCTTGGGGGGGGGGGCCTCGGGGCGCCGCCTCCCATCCTTCCTTGACCAGGCTGAGGGGCCCCCGGACGGGGTGCCCGTAGAGTAACTCAAAGGGGCTGAACCCCAAGGACTTCTGGGGAACTTCTCGGTAGGCGAACAAGAGGCAGGGGAGCAGGACGTCCCACTTGCGCCGGAGGGGCTCTTCCAGGCCCGCGATCATCCCCTTCAGAGTCCGGTTAAACCGCTCTACTAGGCCATTTCCTTGGGGGTGGTACGGTGTGGTGAATTTATAGGACACTCCACATTGTTGCCACAGGGACGTCATGTATTTGGAGATAAAGTTCGTCCCGCGATCGCTTACGACCTCGCAGGGAAAACCCACATGGGAAAAGATCCCCATTAGCGCCCGGCCCACCACGGGGGCGGTGATGGCGCGTAGGGGAATGGCCTCCGGGTATCAGGTGGCATGGTCCACTAGGACGAGGATGAAGCGGTGACCTTGTGAGGTTGGGGGGTCCAGTGGCCCCACGATGTCGAACCCGACCTGCTCGAACGGGGTATTGACGACCGGGAAGGGTTGGAGGGGAGCCTTGCGCTTTCCTCCACTTTTCCCACTAGCCTGGCACGTGGGACAGGACTTGCAGTGGGTTTCTACGTCTGCTTTAATTTTAGGCCAGTAAAAGTGAGTCACTAGGTGGCTGTAGGTTTTGTCTTGGCCCAAGTGGCCTGCGAGGGGGACATCGTGAGCCAAGCCCAGGAGGAAGTCTCGGAAGCGTAGGGGTACCACCAGCACCCGGGCTGATCCTAGCTCCACCGACTTCTGCTCGCTGTACAAAAGGTCATTTTCCCAATACAGCCGGTGTGTTCCAGATTGGTCGCCCGCGGCTTGGGCCTCTGCTTGCTGCCGGGGTCCGACCAGGGAGGGACAGGTGGCTTGCTCCTGGCAGAACTCCTCTCGGGAGGGGCCTCCCTCGTGGCGCCACTGGGCCAACGCGGGCAAATCGCCTAACTCTGCGATCTGTGCGGGGTCGGACGGTAGGGGTTCGTTGCTGGTGACCGGTTCTCCACGTGGGGAGATGTGGGGGACGTCGGCTGGGACAATCCTGTCCTCGTTGGCAGGTGCGTCCTTGACTTCCCCAACGGGGGACAGTCGGGCCGCCATAGATCGGGTGGTGGCGCACACCCACTCGGGGAGACCCATCATCCCTAGGTGGGCCTTGCGCTCGACTTGCTTCCAGGGGGAACTTTCCAGGTCGTTCCCCAGGAGGCAGTCGACCGGCTGGGAGGTTCTCACTGCTACTTTCAATTTACCGACCACTCCGCCCCATTCAAAAGGCACCAGGGCTACCTTACAGAGACTCTCAGTGTTGTCGGCTGTAATTACAGGGCAAAATAGGTTGGGGAGGATCTGGTCTTCGCGGACTAAGTGGCTAAGGACACCGGTCATGCTCTCCCCGGTGTCACGAAGGGCCTCTACCTGTTGGCCATTGATCGTCACTAGCTGCCCATATTTCTTCGTGTTGGAGGGCAGGAGGCTCCCAGGGACCATTTTTCTGTCTCCTAATGATACCAAGGCCATGGCGGCGGGTTCCTATTCTACGGTCTCCTCAATCTCCTCGCCTAGGGCTACGTTGGCTATCTGTCTGGCGGGGGGGGGCTGTAGTGGGGACGCGCAGGGCCATGGGGCATTCGGGGTCATTGGCGTAATGGCCGGGCTTCTGGCAACGGAAACAAGTGATGGTCACCCGGTGCCCCCGTCTCACGGGTGGACCGGATACAGCTGGTGGGGGTGCCGAGAAGTATGGAGGTTGACTTTTTGGGGGGCTGGACTGGGGTTCCCTCTGCCCTCCCTGGTTCCCCCCCCCTCTCTGGCGGGGTGGTCCCTGACTGGCTCGGGGGTATTCTCCTACAGGGTCCCGGGAGACCCGGGTGTTGGTCCAGCGATCTGCCTCGACAGCCAGCTTCCTCGGATCCGTGAGCTTGCTGTCGAGCAGATGCTGGCATAGCTCCACAAAGCAGTTCGCCGCCAGGTGTTCCCATAACATGAGGTCGGTTAGTTTGTCCAGGGTGGTTACTTTGCTGCCCTTAATCCACCCGTCGAATACACGGCTGAAAAAGTTCACATACTCCACCCACGTGGTGCCGGGGATCTTCTTGCAGTCCCGGAACCGCTGGCGGTACATCTCCGGGGTGAAGCCATACCTTGTGAGGAGGGCCTCCTTCATGTGGCTGTAGGAGGTCTGCATGGAGGATGGTGGGTCGAGCAGGGTGTCTTTCCCCTCGCTCAAAAATCGGCCCCACAACCCGGCCCCCCAATCTTTCTGCGGGACTCGGTGGGAGGTCATGGCGACCTTGTAGGCCTTGAACCATTGTTGGATGTCATCGTTCTTGTAATATTCCTTGACCACATCTTTGGGGATGTGGACCTTCTGTTCCACCTGTGGTGGCGCCCCCCGGTTCTCCGGGGGTCGAGTTTCTTCGCTCCTTGCCTTGAGCTCGATTTCTTTCAAGCTTCGTTCGTGCTCCAGTTGAAGTCTTCGTCATTTGTGCTCTCGTTGGAGTTTTTTCTCTTCCAGTTCGCCTTGTACTCGCATTTGTTCCACTGCTAGCTTTTTCTCAGCTAATTTCAACTCGCCCTCAATTTTCAGTTTGGCCAGTTCGAGTTCGTGATTACGACCTCTCTCTGTCTGCGAGTTCTTCCGGGGATAGACCCCCGTCTGGTATGATGCTTCGTACCTGTTTGCTGCTGCTTTCTCTTGGGGAGAGTCCAGCTTCGTCGTGGAGCTCCACCGCTCCTTCTGGGCGGGGGGCTCCGGATTCCACCCAAGCTTTCAGTGCATTCTGCATATCTTCTTTGGTGTTGAGACCAGTGGTAGCGATTTTCAGTTCTTTGCAGAATTGCTTCAGTTCTTTGTGCGTGTACTCTTCCAGTTGTTCTGCCTGGAACACAGCACTTGCGTTGGTTTCTGTGAGGCTCATGGCGTTTTCTTCTGCCGTTTTTGCCGGTGGTGCGTCCGCTGCTTATGGTACGATCTCTAGATGATGTGCCCGAATCCCACCGCTGCCACCAATGTTAGAAGGTGACCCCAGAGGAGTCAGGGAGGTTACCTGAACACCCTGAGACCTACCCTCGGGGTAGCGTAGCCGGGAACTGGCGGGAGACTCCTCAGGGGGAAGAGTCTTGTATCTAGGATCGCGCACACGGCACCACACGACAAAGAGACACCACACGGTAGGTTCTTGGGAACAGATTTTTATCTATCCAGCTTCGTCAGATCTTTATGATCACCAAGGTAGATATGTACAAAATAGAGCACGGGCTCAGAGAGTCTCGGTAGGGAAGGGGGTAGCGGGACAGTCTTTGGGGGATCCGGATAGGTGCAGGGGCGTACCCAACGCACAGCTCACAATCCTCGAGCCGGGGGATACGCTGCGGTCCAGCCGGACCGGAGGAGTCTGTAGGAGCCGCAAGTCACTCAGCGGGGCTCAAGCACAAGTTCGGAGGTCTTACGATCTTCAGGGAAGCCGCGAGTCACTCAGCAGGGCTTAAGCACAAGTTCGGAGGTCTTACGATCTTCAGGGGAGCCGCGAGTCACTCAGCAGGGCTCAAGCACAAGTTCGGAGGTCTTACGATCTTCAGGGGAGCCGCGAGTCACTCAGCAGGGCTCAAGCACAAGTTCGGAGGTCTTCCGATCATCAGGGGGTCGCGAGTCACTCAGCAGGGCTCAAGCAGAAGTTCGGAGGTCTTACGATCTTCAGGGGAGCCGCGAGTCACTCAGCAGGGCTCAAGCACAAGTTCGGAGGTCTTACGATCTTCAGGGGAGCCGCGAGTCACTCAGCAGGGCTCAGAGGTTCCAAGGGTGCACGGGAGCCGCGACCACGTCCGCAGGGCTCTCGTCGTTCCAGAGTCGAATCTGCCAGATAGCCCCAGAGCACCCCTTGATATAGGTCAGCTCCTCTTTGATGTCCGGGGTCGTTGTAGGCAGGGGTCTTAGCGCCTGAGGGCCGCTCGTTGGAGTTTCCTGCCATGTTGTCCTTTGATCTTTTCAGGGCCGGGTCGGGAGGAGTCCCAGACACCCAGCAGACGTGGAGCCAGCCCTCAGGGAGGCCAGAGGGCCGATCGAAACCCATCTCCCGAGGGGAGGCCAGAGGTGTGATGGAAACTGCTCCTCCCTCTCTCACTCTATGGGAGAGCGATGTTCCCCAGCCGGGGTGGCGCCTCTAGGCCTGGGTTGTGCTGGGGCCGGGCGGCCATCGTAGGTGCAGGAAGTGGGCACGCGGGCCCGGTGGTGCTGGGAAGATGGAGGGCACGGACAGGGAAGTCCGAGTCGGGTGTGTGTGGGTCCTGGTGGGCAGGACCGGCTAGGCCGTGAACTGAGGGACTGAATGAGGTGTACGGGTCAGGGGGTGTGGCCAGAGGTCAGGGATGGCCATGCCACAAGGCCGGGTCTAACACCATCCATTTTCAGGGCTAGTGATTCAGCAGGTGAGTTGTTACACAATCCTTAGCAGATTCCAATTTCCATGACCACTGTCCTGCTATATCAACCAACACCTTTTCTGGGGTCTGATGAGCGTCGACATCGGGCGCCTTAACCCGGCGTTCGGTTCATCCCGCAGCGCCAGTTCTGCTTACCAAAAGTGGCCCACAAGGCACTTGCATTCCATGCCCGGCTCCACGCCAGCGAGCCGGGCTTCTTACCCATTTAAAGTTTGAGAATAGGTTGAGATCGTTTCGGCCCCAAGACCTCTAATCATTTGCTTTACCAGATAAAACTGGGGGCTCCGAGTGCCAGCTATCCTGAGGGAAACTTCGGAGGGAACCAGCTACTAGATGGTTCGATTAGTCTTTCGCCTCTATACCCAGGTCGGATGACCGATTTGCATGTCAGGACCGCTACGGACCTCCACCAGAGTTTCCTCTGGCTTCGCCCTGCCTAGGCATAGTTCACCATCTTTTGGGTCCTATCACGCACGCTCATGCTCCACCTCCCCGACGGAGCGGGTGAGACGGGCCGGTGGTGCGCCCGCCGCTGGAAGCGTGGCGGGATCCCACCTCATCCGGCACATGCCGGCCCTCACCTTCATTGTGCCACAGGGTTTCGCTCGGTCCTCCGATTCGCGCACATGTTAGACTCCTTGGTCCGTGTTTCAAGACGGGTCGGGTGGGTAACCGACATCGCCGCAGACCCCTGGCGCCCGGAGTGGGCCTCCCCGCCCAGTGGCGTGACGCGGTCGGGCGCACTGATAACAGTCCGCCCCAGTCAACAGTCGTGCTGGGAGCAGGGGGCCCCGTCCCCCCTTCAACTGCCCCCGTGCCCCGAGGGGTGGCCGGGAACAGCTGCCCGGGGAGGGCGCAGAGGCAGTTGAATCGCCCTCGGCCCCGCGTACATGATGAAGCTGCTGCCAGGGGGGCTGTAATACCCTCCGCTGGAGCAGAGGGCCTCCTGCCACCCCGAAGCCTTCCCAGCCAACCCGAAGCCGGTCGCGGTGCACCGTCGCGGAGGAAATGTGCCCTGCGGGGGCCGGGTAGGGCCCGGGTGCCGGTCCCGCGGAGGGGATCCGGAACTCCCAGGCCACCGACCTTCCCGCCGTGTGGAATCTTCTGGGCGGACTGCACATACCCCACTCGTTTACGTCTCGACGGTTTCACGCCCTCTTGAATGCTCTCTTAAAAGTTCTTTTCAACTTTCCCTTACGGTACTTGTTGGCTATCGGTCTCGCGCCCGTATTTAGCCTTAGATGGAGTTTACCACCCACTTTGGGCTGCATTCCCAAGCAACCCGACTCTTTGAAGACCCGATCCTGGCGCGCCGGGGGCCGCTACCGGCCTAACACCGTCTGCGGGGTGAGCCTCGATCAGAAGGACTTGAGCCATCTGAGAGATGCCGGGGAGTCGGTCTTCTGTATGCCACATTTCCCGCACCCGCCACCGGGCAAGGATTTGGCGCTGGGCTCTTCACTCGCTGTTAGTGGGGGAATCCCGGTTAGTTTCTTTTCCTCCGCTTAGTAATATGCTTAAATTCAGCGGGTCGCCACGTCTGATCTGAGGTCGTAGTCGGAAAGAAAACGCACAAGCGTTAAGGGGGAGTCGGGGAAGGCCAGACCCCTGCCGGAGCAGGGGCCTAGCATACCCAGCAGCGCGCGCCCTCTTTCCCCGGATCATGTCTGGAGGGGTTTCGCCCTCGCCGGGAAGCCGGCCACAGAGGAGGGCGCCCGAGGCACGTGCGCGCAGGCAGCCGGTGGGACACCATGGACAGCCACATGCGGCACGCAGCCAGGTGCCCCGGGATGGGCCCGGGGCGGACCGGTCACCAGGCCCCTTCTCGGGGGCCAGGCGCACCGGCGGCGTACCTCCATGGCAGGACCCGGCGAGGGACCCTGTCACGGGCGATTGAGGGGGTCTGACCATGTGGGGGTACAAATGGGAAGCAGAGCTCACCCTGCGAAGCCCCCAGCCACGTCCCGGGGAAGCCCCGGGGCGATTGACAATCAAGCAACCCTTAGACAGGCGTAGCCCCGGGAGGAACCCAGGGCCGCAAGGTGCGTTCGAAGTGTCGATGATCAATGTGTCCTGCAATTCACACTAATTTTCGCAGCTAGCTGCGTTCTTCATTGGCGCGCGAGCCGAGTATTCCACTGCCAAGAGTTACAGGCAACTTTTCGAAAATGTTTGCCCACCTGCAGGCGCAGGAGAGGCGGGAGGAAGGCGATGCTGTCCTATCACCGCCCGCGCAGGGAGACGGCCCGGGAGCCCCGCTCAAGGCTTTGCCTCTGGGAGTCAGACAGCACTGTCGGGAGAAAAAAAACATTGCCAGGCACTCAGACCGGAAGCCCACAAGGGGCGAGGGAGGGGGCTACCGGAGCGACGGGAGCAGGCAGCCCCGCAACCGGTAAATGCTTCGAACCCCCAGGACACTCAGTCAAGAGCATCAAGGGGGTGCCGAGAGGCAGGGGCTGGGACAGGCGGTAGCTCACCTCGCGGCGGACCGCCAGCTCGATCCCAAGATTCAACTACGAGCTTTTTAACTGCAGCAACTTTAATATACGCTTTTGGAGCTGGAATTACCGCTGCTGCTGGAACCAGACTTGCCCTTCAATGGATCCTCATTAAGGGATTTAAAGTGTACTCATTCCAATTACAGGGCCTCGAAAGAGTCCTGTATTGTTATTTTTCGTCACTACCTCCCCGAGTTGGGAGTGGGTAATTTGCACGCCTGTTGCCTTCCTTGGATGTGGTAGCCGTGGTAGCCATTTCTCAGGCTCCCTCTCCGGAATCGAACCCTGATTCCCCGTTACCCGTGGTCACCATGGTAGGCACAGAAAGTACCATCGAAAGTTGATAGCACAGACATCCGAATGTATCGTCGCCGTCACGGGGACGTGCGATTGGCCCGAGGTTATCTAAAGTCACCAAAGCGGCTGGGGGGAGCCCGGATTGGTCAGCGCTCGTCGGCATGTATTCGCTCTAGAATTACCACAGTTATCCAAGTAACAGATGGAGCGATCAAAAGAACCATAACTGATTTAATGAGCCAATCGCAGTTTCACTGTACCGGCCATGTGTACTTACATGTGCCTGGCTTAATCTTTGAGACAAGCATATGCTACTGGCAGGATCAACCAGGTAGTCGCACCTGCTGACAGGGTTTGGGGGGCCGCGTGCCCATCCCCCGACAACCCATCGTGCACCCGAGGCTCAGCCTGAGCGGGACGTAGGGGTGCCGCCGCCTGGTGGCGGCAGCACCCCTTGGAATGGTCATTCTAAGCTGCTGCGGAAATGTGCTGGGCGGAGAGGGGTGACGGTGTGGCGCACGGGCCTATGAACCTGCTGAGCAGCAGCGTCCGAGGGCCTGGTGCCATCCGACCCCTTCCGCTCGGGGTCAGACCACTGGGGGGCACGAGATGCCGGGGTGGCTCGGCCTTCGCTCTGCTTGGTAGGGTGAAGGGCCTCCCGCCAGGCAGCAGGCCCTCGAGTCGAACGTCCATAAGGGGAGGAAGCTCCTTGCTTGAAACAACAGCCGAGGCTGGCCAAGCAGTCCATCCCTAAACGGATCGAGAGTGCCCAATCGATCAGAGTACGGCCGGGGCATCCCCTGGCAGGCCGCCCTGCGCAGGGGGGATGGCGGCTTCACATCCCTGCCTGCTCCCGGGGCGAGCGGGCTCGAAGGAAAGGCCCATCGGGAAGGAGCCGAGAGGCAGGCCCAAACCCAGGCCCCCAGGGGCCCCGGCGGGTGGGTCGGGGCGCTGCCTTCCCCTGTCTCGGGATCGCCGAACCTCACGGAGGTCTGACTCAGCAAACTCAGAGAGAAAGTACCATCGGGAAGGGGCTGAGAGGCAGGTGTGTACCCGGGCCCTTGGGGGCCCCGGCGGGTGGGCCCGGGTTTTGCCTTCACCTGTTTCGGAATCGCCGGACCTCACGGAGGTCTGACTGACCCTCTCCCTAGTAATCCGGAGGAAAATTACCCCCCTTTCTTGTAATCCGTGCACACAAGGTGACAGAGGGGACCCAAGGCGCGAATGTACCCGACCTCCTGGAGCCCTCGCTGAGATCGGGGAGGCAAATGGACCCTCATCGGGACTTCCAAGCAAACCCGGCCATCTGGTTGCCCCATTGGAAAGCATTGCGCGTGACCAGATGGCCGAGGGCATAGGCGCGATCAGATGGCTGAAGGGATAGGCGCGACCAGATGGTCGAGGGGATAGGCGTGACCAGATGGCCGAGGGGAAAGGCGCGACCAGATGGCCGGGCTCGAAAGGGAAGCCATCTGGTCGCTCTGTACCCCACGAAAGCGTGAGCAGGTGCCGGGGCATGGGGGACCGGAGGCCCAGGGCCCCAGCTGGGCCCCAGCCATGGAGGCTGCGAGGGGAACCCGATGGGCCCTTGGCGGAGCGGTAGGTCGGGGGACGGGGCCCAGCGCTGGAGCCCCCAACCCGGGGCCCGGCGGTGCCCCTGGACCCAGATGGGGCTCCCAGGCCCGGAGGTGCAGGGGACGTCTCCCCGGGCCCACCGGGCCCCGTCCTGGGCACCCTGCCACGTGGCAGGACCCAGGACGGAGCCCGAGGTGGGGAGGCCACCCTCCCCGGGGACCTCGGAGGCTCCCCGGGCACAACGGAACCCCGTCCCGGGCCTTTGGCAGTGCTGCAGGCCAGGGGTTGTGGCCCAGGGCCGGAGCCCCCGAGTTGGGGCCCGGCGGGGCCCCTGGACCCAGCCGGGGCTCCCAGGCCCGGAGGCGCAGGTCACGCCTCCCCGGGCCCACTGGACCCCGTCCCGGGAACCCTGCCAAGCGGCAGGACGCAGGACGGAGCCCGGGGTGGGGAGGCTCCCAAAGAATCTCCAGACTGCAAGTTGCTCTGCCTTCCATGATCTCATAGTATAGCGCATAGAAGTAGGCATTAGGGTGTTAGGCTCGAGATAATATTTTAAATGACATTTTAATAATGCTGGAATTTGTCTGTTTATTCTCGTTATTTATAACGTGTCTTGTTGCTATTTTTTACAATATTCTGTGTAGATGTACTAAGAAAAAGATTGCCCATGTAGTAATAAATACTTTTAACATAAAAGTGTTCATTCTTCTTAGTACAGAGTGTGTGATACTGTGAATAAGGAAGTAAGGTTTGTTGCTAATTCCACGGTGCCCTTGATCCCTTTATGGGATTATTAGTAACGCAAAAGCAATACTTCTATGTCAATTACACATTGAACAGAGTTTTGCAGGACTACAATGGCTTGTCTTTTATATGCATCGCTGGTGCATTGAACGGAGTTCACCTGTGTCATCTGCTAGTGGGAAGCCCCCCCCCCTTGTAGAGTTATGCCAAAGTCGCTATTTACACTAACGTTTAAGGCTCAGCCACTACTCTTAAAAGCTTCAGCAGGCTTTCTGCCCCTTTGAGAGGCAGATTGGTAGGCTCATCCAAAATCTGCCCTCCCGCAGGGGGCAGAAATCCAACAAGCCACCAGAAAATCGCTTTAAAAAAATGGGTGGAGTGGCTTTCACTGGCATCCGGTCTGACCCCTATTGGACCCAGCTAGGGCAGATTAGGGGGATTACTCCCAGTCCATGCTTTTCAGGATGGTGGAAGCCACTAGCCACCAGGAAAAGGCTTTTATTAAAAAGAATGGAGGGGTGGCCTACCATGGCATTTGGCCATTCTCCCACCCATAAATGGTCCCCCAGTCTTTCAGACCCCTAAGGGCTGACTGAAATAAATAAAGAAAATGAGATAGGAGGCAGTAGCATTAGGCTGTACCCTCAGTCTCTGAAGGGCTCTACATTTTTTCAGCTCCCATGACGGGCAGTTTGAGAGTTTACTCCAATATGCGCTCTGGGGTGTATAGCCTACTAGACACTAGGGATTCATGGTAGAATCATTCTGGAAGGAATGGACTTCAACTCCCATTAGGCATTACAACCAGAAATGACATGCATGCGTTAGTGCGTCAACCTGTTACCATTATAATCGCTTCATCGTCAGCAGACGCGGCCAATTCTTTTGGATCTGTTCCTGCGTGGCAAAGAAGTATGCGGTTTCGGTCCGGTAAGGGTGCACATTGCACTGTCTAGTTTGTTCTTCGATTATAGGCTCTCGTACTTCTCAGAGCCATTAGTAACATTTCTCTGGGTTCCCCTTTGCTCCAAACATTATTCAGAATTAAGAGTATTTAGGGAAAACAGCACGGAAAGAGTTTTAGAGATTTAAGTTGTCACCAATCTCATTCTAGACTTTTCCCTTCTTGCAGCGTTGCAAAAAGCGGCACCACACTTTAAAGATCCTCAGTGCATTTCTGCCTAGAAGGTGGAATTTTACTTATTTACGTCAGAGGTACTTTAGTGCATCCAGGGTGTTTGATAAGTTATTGAGACAGTTTGGGTGTAAATTACTAAGTGTGCACCTTTTCTTACAGGTCTCCCTCCCTGCTGTTCCTTACCTTTCCTCCCCCCACTTAATCACTTCAAATGTCTGTTCTGGAATAGCAATACAGACTTGTAGCTATTGAGAGGTGGACCATTACTGGCATCGTCCGAACCATGAGGATACAGGAACCTCGACAAAAGTAAGAGTTAAAGAATGTATTTTCCCATATTTATGTGAAAGAAAACTGGGTCACTTCCAGCTAATAGCTGAACTCTAACCAGCCCGCATTCCCACACTTCTCTGAATTGAAACACTGCCCCCATATGTGGGTGGCCCTAACACACATCACAGGAGTGGACCTATGCTGTTATAAAGTCAGGACCTCATTGGAACCACGTTGACTTCACACAGTCCCTGACCAGCAGCTTTAGCAGGTGATGGGCCCACCCACACAAGTGGGGTACCATGAGGAAGCAAGAGAATGTTGGGCAAAATGAATTTTATGGATCCCTCTGGAACCTGGAACTTTTGGTTGCATACATATGAGGAAAGTTTGTGGTTTTACCTATCGTTTGATGTTTGCAGGGCATTCTGGGCAAGAAACTTTAGTGAGATCCATGCAAGTCACACCACCCTGGACTCCCCTGCATTTCTAGGTTTCAGAAATGCCTAGGTTTGGTAGGTTTCCCTGAGTGGCAGTACGGCCAGGGCCAAATTACCATGGGTCCCTACATCAACAGACTGGGTCAATTTTCAAGACAAAGCCTTCATGCTTCCAAGTTGCTTTTCGATGCCTTTCCCGTTACAGAAGGCCCAGCAACCGAAGTGGGTACCATTTTTAATGGGAGAACTGCAGGAATGCTGGACGGTAGGAATTGTGTGGAATCCCGCAGACTCCAGAACTTTCCATCACAGAAATGTGAGGATTTTAGCCAAGGTTTTATGTTTGAAGGACATTCTGGCTAAGAAACGTGGTGGTGAATCACTATATGAAACAAGTTATTATTTATCATTTTATTTTAATGTTTTAAAAATAAGAACCCAACAAGCCTGAAAACTGCTAGAGACTAATCAGCAACATGCATCTGTTGCATTATTTTTGTACCGAACAGTCTTGAAGAACCTTTTATATTTTATTATCTTGCGAGTACAGTATAAGAATTAGGTAGAAAACGGTCTTTTCATAGGTAGATTGTTTTGTTACCCAATTTAATACTCAATTTACCCTGCTTGGTTGAAAGTTGAGTCGGTATGCCACAATTCAAGCTCATAGCATTCCGATCTCTACATATTTCAGCATTGACCATAGAACTTACTTTGCCATCATACAAGCTGCAAATAGTTTTCAAGATGTGTTGTTTTGTCACCTTTCCCATGACAAGCAGTTCTGCAAACATAAGTGGTTTTGTTGAAATTTGAAATACATAATGATAACATGGAGACTAATCACTGAAATGTTGAAAGGAGTACCTCAGGCGGAATAATAGCACAAAGAATGGGAGGGCTTTCAGCACATCTCCTGGAGATTACTGCTCAGACTGCAGTGTACACATCTGGTGGAGCTCTATTATTTTTGCGCGCACACACGGCTGAATGCCTGTGTTTATATAGCATGCCATGCCAAAGCAAGGTCTGAGGACACTCAAAGAGAGCGTAAAACAGGCAGATGTATGAGCATTCTCTGCACATACTGAAGACAGAACAAGAACATGAAAGGAGGCAGCTCTGTTCTATTTGAAAATGTGTCTTTAAAAATTAACTATGAAGTACCAAGTGACGCCTAGCGGGCCCAAAGTTACTCTGGGGATTAGATGGACGATTCAGATTTTGACTGCCATATTTTAAGACATGCAAGAAATCGCTCTTTCTAGTATAAGACTCATTACCTCCTATATGGTCCCTAGGTGTCACTTCCTCTGAAATATTGCATATTGTATTAAGATTTGTGCTAGATACAGTTACATGTCTTAATGCCATGAAACATGTTGCCGTGGTCGTCTATGCGCCAGCATGCCAGACCTGTTGAAGTAACATTGCATGCCCTTTGACCCAATGGTATCACTCGGTTGGCCCTGTGACCCCCCCCCCCCCCCGTTAGCCTCTCTATAAGTTCCTGTTCCTTTCTGAGGGGCTAGGAGAAGGTCAAGGAATGGAAACTACAAAAAGTTAACAAGTAACCTTGAGCCCTATTTTCTGTTCCTGTCACCACCTCCATTGCCCCTTAGACTCGGGGCAGACAATTCCCAAAGCATCTTTGCATCAATCAAACAATGAAAGATTAGTAATGCGCCGCAAATCACCCATGAGGGGCTCAAGGCGCTGGGGCATTTGCTCTATTAGCTAGACTGGAATCCTGAGGCAAACAGATTGTTGTTCTTTCATAGTCCCAGCTGGGTTTAGAAAGAAGACTAGTGCAGTGGACCAATGCATGCTGGGTAAGTGTAGTGCTTGCTAATCTCCGGTCTGGATTTGACTTTATTCTACAGAGCTCATTATGGATCTGCGTATTCCGTCTGTCCAGTCAAACGTTTTAAATAAGTTGCACCATGGAAACTATGCCACGGTGCGCTGGTGTTCAGCTGGGGAACATCCCTAGCAATTTCCCGTCAATAAAGGCGAGTTGCTCACTTTCTTCATTGCTTTTTTCAAGATGTGAGGTTTATGAGCACTAACACAAAGGAAGACCCCGATGTTGGGCAGCCCTAAAATATTTTCTTTTTTATTTAGAGATAATGCCCTGTTGGTTTCGAAGACACCAAGGGGCTTACGGAACCTTTTAGACATGTTTTGGGAATTCTGCGGATTAAAAGGGG
The DNA here is from genome assembly GCF_964204655.1 of Triturus cristatus. Taxonomy (NCBI): domain Eukaryota; kingdom Metazoa; phylum Chordata; class Amphibia; order Caudata; family Salamandridae; genus Triturus; species Triturus cristatus. Next base: position 420,924,492 of record NC_140591.1, read on the forward strand.
TAGCAATCAACACATCTAAAGAAAAGTTGATGACTTCTGAGACGTAGAAGGGTAATTTAGGAACAACCATAGTAAAGTCCAAGATTTGGGGGAAGTTGGGTCTAAGAATATCATCAGACCTAAAATATAAAAATGCCTAGGACCTTTTGGCCCAGCGTACAGGTGCAACCATACTTTTCACCACGGAGTTGATTTCCCTGGTTGTAAATTTTAGAAAGCTCAGTGCCAAAAAACTCATTACCGGGAGTAGAATTTGGAGATATGATGATGTTATATCTGTCTATATGTGAGAATGACTTTTTGAAACAACTTTGTTCCTACCTCATAACACACCAACAGTTCCCTTGTTTGTGGATTTGGGCATCGTTAATATATCTTCTCTAACCAAGCTCAGACATACCTCGATTAGATGAGGGTCTGGGGAACACCAGAGCTGAACCACTTTGGAGAGTGTTTGCATGATCCCTTAGGCTCAGGGGAGGTAGGTTGTTGGACTAGTTTAAGAATGTTAAACGTCTTGTGAAAAAGATAGGCATGCCACAAGTTCTATATTTGCATTATATATAAGTAAAGCTATGTATAAGTTATGGTTGCAAGAAAAATTGGTGTGTCTTAAGGTTCTTTAACAGCTATACTCTGAATAGGTAAGATCTTACCAACATTCGAATTCTACTTGTATGATGTCGAGGCTTCACTAGCAAAAGCCTTGTATATGAAATTTAGTTTGGCCTGGGAATAATTTTAGCCATATATGGAACGCTCCCCCTGGAGAAACATGTATCGTTATAATTGCATTGATTGGGTTGCGTATAAAAAAACAATTTGGGCCTGATTACGATATCGGTCAGAAACGAAACCACCCAACTCCTTGTAGGATTCGATTCCAACTGACTCGTGTTCAGAGTTTCCAACCAACCAAATTTGATGCTTCTGAACACCAATCGCAAAGTCTCCCATTGACTTCAATGGGAGCCTGTGTTCTGACCTACAACACAGGCTCCCATTAAAAAAAGGTGTGGTTGTGGAAATCTTTGCACACTGTGGCGGGCACCCCATGGTGCCTGTCACACTGTGCTTGGTTCTACCGAGAGGTCCCTTGGGCACCTCCACAGCCCCCAGCCGGAGGCCTCAGGATGAAGGGGGGCCTGATAGGGGCCACCAAAGTCAAGTTCTGACAGCCTTTTCGTGTCGAACAGACCGAGTCGGAAAGGCTGTTGGAATCTGACATCGTAATCGGTTGGTCGAAAACGCTGTACATTGAGCTTTATGAATCAGCTCGAGCCACCTCGGAGTTTCCGAATCCAGTTTGGAACCAGGTCAGAATTACCTACCATCATAATCAGTCGGTTGGAAATGTTTCCGAGCCGGTCGGAGAAATGGGTTAGTAAAATCCAAATGCCATTTGGAGCCTTTCCGACCGACATCGTAATGAGGCCCATAGTTTCTGAGTCCTATGTATATCATCACCTCAAGGACTAAGCGCTCAGACATTTGATAAAAAATGTAGGAACAAGTATAATAAAGCAGCCACTGCAAACATGTGAAAGGGAGTTATCTGTTGGAAAACCTGAACCACTAGGCATCCTTACATTAACAGTTGAGTGCACTTTAACAAAGAGGGATTTTTTAAAGAATCAAGTGAACTTTTATTAAAAGGCCCCAGCTCCGCACCCCACTTACCTTGGACTGGTCCTCTGGCCAGTCTAAGGCCCTCTCGGATCTGGCCTTGCGCCTCAAGGCCCCGCTTCGCACTCCCCACTGCAGCCTCTCTCAGCACTCTCCTCCAGCCTCTCTCACAAGCTCTACTGCTCTCTCTGCTTCACTCTTGCACCCTCTGGAACTTCTGTGCTTCTCCTTTCCACACCTCTGTGCCTTTATCTTTCACACATGTTTTTGTGCCTTTCCTTCACTCTTTTTTTGCACGTTTCTTCCTCTTTTGCACTCTTTGCCATTACTTTTATGCCACTTTCGCTCACTCTTTTTCATTACTTTTGTGCCTCTATTTCTCATTCTTTGTCATTACTGTTGTGCCTCTTTTTTCTCTCTCTTCCATTTCAATTGTGCTTCTTTTTCTTACTCATCTCCCTTGATTTTGTGCCCTTTTATTCTCATATGATTGTGATACTTCTGTGCCTTTCTTTCTTACTTTTGTAACTTTTGCATCTTTCCCTCCACAACCACCCCCCTCCGCACTTCTTCCCCCTCCTGCCTCCCACCGCTTTTTACCTGCTCTCTGACATCTTCTGCTCCTTAATCTGTCTTTTTTCTGCCTCTCCATAGCCCTGCCGACAGCCCCCCTCTGCTCCCCAACTGTCAGGCCCTACCTAATGGCAGCCGCTGCGTGACAAACACCAAAGGCAAGCCCATTTGTGCCCATCTGTACCAGGACCAGGCCCAGCGCCATGACCCCTGGTCGGATCAGCCACCGCCCAACTCTGCAGCGTCCATCCACTTGCTCAACCCAGCGCGCTTATGCCCCCGCTGCTGCCACAGTGTGCCCCACAGCAGAAGACCTTTCTCTTGCTCACACTGTCACTTTACCTGCAGCAACTCGCCAGCACACGCTACCCATACTCTGACTCCCACGTCACCTCACCAAGCACCATGCCTGACTTTCAGTGAACTCTCACATGCATGCTCTTCAACACTTGCTCACTCAAAAAGCACACTATCAAAAGTTGGGATCTCCTCAGCAATAGCATACCAGACCTTCTCTTTCCGGAATCCTGGCTGAACCCTACCTCAACTCCCAACAACGCTGTTGCCATCCCAGCAGGATACAAAATTGTATGCCAGGACTGACTCCACAAACCCGGCGGACGACTCACCATCATATACAAAGACACCCTCAAATGCAGAACTACCACAGACCAGGACATCCCTTTCTTGGAACACATGCATTTCAACCTACAAACAAACAGCAGCCCCACCTTGAAGGACAACCTGGCTGAAAGACCTCCCAGTCCACGAGTCAACTTCAGCAACCTCATCTCAGACTACATTGCTCCCTAACCATCAACTCCAAGGATTCCTACTTCGTAGCAATTTCAACTTCCACCTTGAGGACGCCTCGGACCACTGCTCCACCGGCCTCCTCAAGAGTCTACACAACATAGGACTTTCACAGCTTGTCAAGAACCCCACAAAAAATGCAGGACACACGCTAGACACAATCTTCGCCCCGACAACTGCATCACCTACCACTCCAACTTGCCATTCACATGGACTCACCACTATATTATTAATTTCATAATCTCCACACCATTAACCAAAGCTCCCATCAACACCAACCAACCCAGCTGGAACTGGAACAGAATAACAGAAATTGATTTGCGAAGCACACTCAAAAGTAACCAGCCCAACACCACCAACATCCTAGATGAGGATATCACCAGCTTCAACCAGCGGTTCTATAACTGCGCTGATGCTCTGTCACCCATCAAAACCCACAAACATTGCAGAACCAACAAACAGGCCTCCTGGTAAAAGGAAAAACTCCGGGACACCAAAGGATACTGCACACAGCTGGAAAGGAAATGCAGAGCCAACAACGATGCCAATGCCAGAGCAACCTGCAAGACTGCCCTCAGGCACTACCACCACCTCCTAAGAGATGCTAAGAGAAGATCCCTCACAAATTGGATTGAAGCCAGCTCAAATAATGACAAAGAGGTTTTTACCATCATCAAGGATTTCACTGCCCCAGAAGCCTCAGCTAGCTCCATAAATCCCTTACCAGGAACTATGCAACAACCTTTCGAAATACTTCAATACCAACATTTTTTTATATAATAACTTCAAAAAACAACTAAACCTTGAACACATCATCAGCAAGCTGCACACCGACCACTCAGTCAAACACCTAACCAACTGGAGAACACTCACCAAGGAAGACACCACTGCTGTCACAAAAAGAGTCCACTCTGGGGCCCACATAAACCCATGTCTGCATTACATTTATAACCTAGAAGGACCTGTTATCAGCAAATGTTTCAATCACATCATCAACTCCCCCTTTGAGTCTGCAATGCTCTGTGAGGACTGTAAGCATGATGCAGTCATGGACTTCCTCAAGAAACCATAAGCAGATCCCAGCAAACTGAACAACCTTTGCCTCAACTCCCTACTACCATATCCAGCTAAAGTGATAGAGAAGGCAATCAACCAACATCTCACCAACCATCTGGAACTCCACAACATTCTTGGCCACGTTCAATTCAGCTTCCAAAGCAACAACAGAACGTAGACAGCACTCATCACCACCACAGATGAGATACGCACCCTGCTAGACGGAGGAGAAACCGCCGCCATCGTACTGCTTTACCTCTCAGCTGCATTCTACACCGTGTCACACCCCAGCCTCATCAAAAGACTACATGCAAATGGCATCCAAGGTCAACCCTCGAATAGATAAGCTGCTTCCTCACAGAGAGAACACAGTGAGTCAGGCACCCTCCCTACACATCAGAATCCAAGGACCTGATCTGCAGTGTCCCTCAAGGATCATCTCTCAGCCTCACCCTATTCAACATGTACTTGACACCACTTGCCGATGTCATCAGATCTCGTGCCATCTCCATCATCTCCTACGCCAATGACACCCAGCTCATCCTCTGAAAATCAGACAAGTACCCCTCGACTAGATCCAACAAGTCAAATGAATGACTGAATGAATGCTGAGATTTCTAGAGCACACAGCTACTCTGAGAAGTGTCCCAGCACTGAGTGGAATGTAGGAGAGCACAGAATGTCAAATTAGAGGGTGGAAGCCAAGTCTTGAGTAGCTTTCTGAAAGGCTGCTCACTTGCGATTTGATGTAGTTTGGCAGGCAAGCTGTTCCAGGCTAGGGGAGAAAGTTCTACCTCCAGGTTTTGCTACCTGACCCGTGGAACTTTAGCCAGATGGGAAGAGCACATATTTCTGAGGGAAGTATAGCATTGGATCCTGGAAGATAAGAATTCAGGTCCAGAGTGGTTCAGAGCTCTGTGCACGAAAACCAGAGACCTGAAGAAGGATCCTTTTTGAACAGGGCGCCAAAGTAGTTTCTTCCAATGAGAAAAAAATCGATGCTCTTCTGGGTAACTTAAGGACCAGGCAGGCAGCTGCATTTTGGACATTTTGTAGTTTTTTAACAGATATAGTGGAAGACTGTACTAAAGGGCATTGGCATAGTCCAGTCTGAATACAATCAAAGCCAAGATGACCATAATTCCAGGGAGGAACTTTTTGCCATACACATCAGACCAGAGCAAGAGCCCACAACTGTGTTAATTTGATTATGCAGAGTAAACTGTTTGCCAAATTTGACTTACAAGATTTTTACTGCTTCCGCTTGGGCTTTGGGCGGGGGTCCCCATCCGGCAGTAAGCTTGCAGGTTGAGAGTAAAGGTATGCTTGGAGTCCACTGCTGGAGTTATTACTCATGCTGTTGGCGCTACCTTACCCTTGTCCAAAATAGGTGAATACTACCAATTAACTTGACACATAGCAATAATATTGAGTTGCCAATTGTTGCCCACATATAACATGCTGTGTCTCCCATAGGTGTCGGACAGCTATAGGGTAGCAGTCCTAAGAAGTCAATTTGGACTTTCCAGTGCTTTTAGCTTCTCATATTCTTCTTCCCTGTTTCCCAAAATGTCTCATACGTAGTGATTGTTCTGTTGGAATACTCATGGTCATACTCATGGGTTGGCACAGAGTTGGCATCGGCATCCATACTATTAAATCCTGACAGACGCTTGGCATGATCCAACCAACAAAGTGTATGATGCATTTTGGCTAAATTGCCATTACACTCATATAAGGCATAGAACATAGTACGATGGAAACATTAAGAGCAGAGGTTGATTGGACATGAATGTCGCCAGCAATAATTTAGGATCATCAGATATCAGAAAAGGGAATAATTTGATCAGAGATAATTATGATTCAGTCCACGGGCTGTTCCATTATGAAACTCCATGAAAAAATGTTGCACAAAGGATCAGACACAGCAGCAAAAAAGAATAGCAACATGATCTGACTAATTAACAGAAAAGGGTGATATTTTGGTAGTCAACATGTTTAGTTCTTTACATTATATGAATTTAAAGCTCATATTTTTGTTGTCGGTATATTTTTGCAAGCAGCATTTTAACCACAGTATGTTTGTACCATAGTATTTTCATGATTGATATTTTGGCATACAACCACTTATGGAGCCTTAAAGATTAGTAGTAGCAGAGCACAGAGATCCCACAGAGATAAGCTTAGGGCTTACCTTTGCGGGATTCGTGTTTTTAATTCCTGACGTTTTCTAGGGTCTATCTCCTTAACTTTTCTTCTCTGTTAATCCTTTGCTGGTTTTCCCAATCACTGTATGGATGAACACATATATTGCTGCCATCCCAATGGGTTGAGTATCTGTGGGGGCCATAAGGTCCACTGTACTATGATACATGCAATAAGGGAATATAAAGAATTTGGCATTGAAACCCAATGAACATTTAGCTCATTATTATTAAAATTTTTGTCTTGAGGGTTGATAGTACAGAAGACATTTATCGTTATCAGACAGGAAGAAAAAGAAAAGAAAACAAGCCACAGGGTTAAAAAATTACAGAAATGCAATAACCACTGCTTAATTTGTAAACAAATAAGTGCCAGGTCCCTCATCAAGAGGCCAATGCAGCCTGCCCAATTCATTACCCATGCCAGCGCTGCCAGTGATCGACCCAAAACAACTACTAACCATCACACCCTACAAGTGTGACAATTCAGACAATTCCAGGCCCCCAAAGCTATAGGAATGGTTTGGGCTGCAAGTAGTAGTCATTTGAATGTATATTGAATAAATAAACAACTGTTGTTGTGTCAATCTCTAATTTAAACAAACAGTGCTACCATGTGGCAGACTTTCATGGGTACCAGTATGGACAATTAAGTGCCAGTGCCAGGCACCGGAAACCACAGTCTCAAATTAAGCACTGTACACAACCTCAGAAATGAATTTGGAATTATACATAGTGAGACATACTCAAGTGTCTTCCTTCCTTCCTTCCTTCCTTCCTTCCTTCCTTCCTTCCTTCCTTCCTTCCTTCCTTCCTTCCTTCCTTCCTTCCTTCCTTCCTTCCTTCCTTCCTTCCTCCCTCCCTCCCTCCCTCCCTTCCTTCCTTCCTTCCTTCCTGTCTTCCTCAACAAATTATATGTTTCAGTTATAGATTTGCACCAATCTGACACCTTTGGACATGGGCCCTCCCACCAGCATATAGCAACAAGTCTTTTCAGCAATATAATTGTTATGGCTGCCAGCTTACACACTGGGGGCCATATTTATGAGGTTTGTGGCGCAGGGCAGCACAGCAAGTCACCTTGCTGCGTTGCCCTGTTGCCCTGTGTCACAGGGAAAGGGTAGGAATATGCCATATTAATCCTATACAGCACATTCCTGTCCTTTTCCTTTGCGCTAGTGCTTTCTGGTAGCCTAGTGCCAACGCAGGCACCCTTGCACCATAGTGCAAGAGGCCCTATGTTGTAGGCAGTATTGTTTTTGTGTAGGAAGGGGCACCATCCTTCACAAAAACAATCCTAAGAGGCGATTTCCTCTTTCTATGTGCACTGCAAAATGCAAGGAGAAATAAACATATTCACTTCACTGGGAGGTATATCTTTTTGGCACATTCCCAAGTTTACAAGATCTTGTAAATCTAGGAATGCGTCAAAATCCATGGAACGCCTACCCAGGGCAGAGTAACGAAACGCAGTAATGTGCGCTGCGTTGTGTTAAGCCATAATTCTGGAGCCACTCAAAGCAAAGCAAAGTGGCTTTGCGTGGCTTCAGAAATATTACTTAAGGTTTGCGTCGGTCTTGCACCACATTGTTTGGTGCAAGAGCGATGCAAACCAGGTCATAAATACGGCCCTGGGGGGCGTGGATTGCACAACGAGAGTGATACTCTTTAGGCCAATATAAGTTTGTAGGATAAACATGTAAACTTAAGTTGAAATATAAAATGTCATCTGTTCTCATGGCTGCCCATTCAGTCATCAGAAGCCATGCCTTCAGCCATTCCCAAATTAAATACGACACTGAAGCCTCAACCAGCAGGTTCATTAAAGAGGTCTAAGTATGACCCTCCATTCCCAGACAAGAGTACTGCGCTTATATCCATGGAGACTTTTCTTGAAGAAATTTGCACTTTGCATCCATTTGTAGAGGAGAATAATACTAGAATTCAAGCCACTTTGGACCCAAAGTGGTCTGCTATGGACTCTCATCTCAAGGAGCCTGAGCAGCGCATTAGTGATCCTCATGATGATTCCTCAAAAATCCCTTCTAAACAAAAACAAATGTCCGCTCTTCAAAAACATGTTGAAGATTTGTAAAATCGAAATCGCTCTAACAACTTCCGCATTTACGGTCTCCCAGAAGAGGTTGAAGGCAGAGATACTTCTCTTTATTCTTCTTTCTTTATTAACTTTTTACGACAGCTTTTGGATTTACCCAAATCCGGTGCCCTCAATATCCAAAGGGCCCGTAGGCTGGGATGTCTACAACTACCTCTTTAAATAAATCCAGAGACATCATTATCCTATTCATGGAGTACACCAATCTTCTCAAAGTTCTACAAGCCAGCAAATCCAAGAGACAATTATTTAATTCTGGTTCCAAGCTTTTTTTTCACACAAGATGTTAAACCAACAGCAGATAGGCAAAAGGACTTTCTCTCTCTTCGTCTGGCACTTAAATCCACGAATGCTCGCATTGGCCTCCTTCATCCTTGTACATTTAAAGTTACTTATAAGGATCATTCATATACTTTTAAAGGTCCTTCAGACCTGAGTGAATTTCTGAGAGCAAACTCTGCAACTTCCATGGATGTTGCTAGTTCTTCTACTTGAAATGCTATATTTTTGTTGCATTTGCCTTGCTTCCTCCACCTTTCTAACCAAGATTCTGTTTTTTTCTTATTTCAGATATGTTTCACTTCATTATGCCCTATATCATTATCCCTTTACTGATGTTCTTGGCCTTGTATGCGGCGTGGTGCCCCTATCCTGTTATCATCGTGATGTGCTGTACCAATCCCTACCCATGTTTTAATACCCACAGGTAGACCTTTTCAGTCGCCACATCTATGGCTTGTACTGTATTTTGTTTCTATTTCCATTTATTCCTTCCCTTTTCCCCTTACCTTCTTTTACATTATTGACTCCTTCCTTTTCCCCTCTTTTTTTACCTTTTTTCATGTGCTTCTACTTTTCTTTTTGACTATCATTCCTAGTAAACGTGTATTTATTGGTGGTCAGTCTATTATCATATATTGCACAAATGTTTCCATTTAGAGTTGTAATTTGGAATGTTAGAAGTTTAAATCATCCTACTAAGAGACAAATAATTCCTTCATATCTAGTTAAATATAACCTGAATTTAGCACTTCTTCAAGAGACCTATATCATAGATTCAGAGGCATACAAGTTGAAGAGATCTTGGGTTGGTAAAGTCCTTGTTTCTCCCACACAGAACAAGAATAATGATGTTATTCTTTATAATAAGCATCTTGATGTGTCTATTCTCTCAAAGGAAATAGACTTCTGTTGTAGATGGATTGATGCTAAATTATATATCAACAAAATACCTATTACTGTTTTCAATGTCTATGTGCCAACCCAAAATAATTTTATGTTCTGGTCTTATTTAGAGAACACATGTATTCAGGTTACTGATGATTATTTTATTTTAGGTGAAGATCGCAACAAGGTGTGTCATCCAATTCTTAATAGACAATCCACTGTTAAATTTACCAAACATAAAATGCACAAACTTTTTTTTTTATCTCATAGAGCTTTAGTTGACATTGGGAGATTAGCCCACCCAAAAACTAGAGATTACACATTTGTCTCCCCTGCACAAAAGTCCCTCACCAGGCTTGACCACATATTTGGAAGTAAATCTTTGCCTCATACTTTTATTAAAGCGGAAATTTAACCCATCCTACTCTTAGATCATGCACCAGTTCTAGTCAATTTCAACTTATTACCCCCACAACCACCCCCCACCCGATGGAAGTTTAACAACTCCTTACTTTCCGAGACACAATTTTCTTCCTCATTTATATCCTTTACTAACATGTTTTTCTTCAGACATCAAATTTCTCCTCTACACACACAACTCCTGTGGGATTGTTTTAAAGCTACTGCGAGGGGTTTCATCATTGCTTATGTTGCACAGAAAAAGAAAACTTTCCTTACCCAACATACCACTTTGTTAGCTGATATTAAGAGATTGGAACATAAATACTACTCTTCACTCTAAAGATGTTCTCCAAGATTTAATTGCCACCAAGATACATTTTAATAAATTCTCATCTGATAATGCCTCTAATTAGTTATTAAAAATCAGCACCAGATATTATGGACTCCATATCAAAATGGGAACATTTCTATCTAATTGTCTTAAGGTGAGAAAAGAGCATCACAAAATTGATTCTTTACAGTCTTCCTCAGGTATGTCACTTTCTCAAGATTTAGATATTCTAGAGGAATTTGTAAAATTCTATAAATCACGTTCTACCCCAGAAACTATCTCAAATAAACCAGATATTGAGTCCTTCTTTTCCTCCATTCCCAAACAATTTAATCCTAATCTGGATTTCTCTGGTCTCAATCAAGATATTTCATTTTCAGAAATCAACATAGCTTTATCTTCACTAAAAAAGAAAAACACCTGGCCTATCTGGCTTCTCTGCTGAATTTTACTCACATTTCCCCCCTCTTTTACTACCTAAATTACTCAACCTATTCTCAGCCCTCTCTGCCCCTCATTCTACCAAAGTTATTTTCTTAGAAGCTATAATTTGCCTCATTCCTAAACACATCAAATATCTTTCCTAGTGTAAAAACTATAGACCCATCTCCTTGGTTAATGCAGATTATAACATTTTTACTAAACTCCTTGCTCTATGTAACAAATCTTTCTTACCTAAGTTAGTCTGACCAAAACAAGTAAGCTTCATCAAAGGTCGCATGGGCTCAGATAATATAAGATTGTTTTTTGACATCTTAATTAAAGCGTTTACCACAGAAAGCTGCTCCTAGTGAAAAATGACCCTAATACAGTTACAAAAGCATTGTGAGTGAGGGCATCTCACAAAAAGTGACGGACTGGTCTCACACACCAACTGGTGTCATGCTACATCATCGGCCAGTCCTCGCCCTCTAAAACCTTCGTTTGATAGAGGGCGGGCATACACCTGACGACAGGGATGCACTTCTAAGCTAAAGAGTGGGGGCCTGTGAGAAGATATGTGAGGTTAAAAATCATTATAGTTACCAGAAAATCAGTTTTAATGTGGCTAATAACTATATGATACTTACGAGACGGTTAGGGGACACTAAACACCCCACCCACCGTCCAATGCTTTTAATTCATTGTTTTCCAAAACGCCCCCACTCCTATTATACTCTCATCAGGATAGATGCTCCCACGTACCAGTTGGCCATAGCACGCCCCCTTCCGCAGCGGAACAGGAAGAATCCAAGGATGTAGCATGCCACCAAGGGGTAACCCTGGTGGGTGAGGGTTATTTAAAGACCTTCAAGTAGGTCGGTGTCTTTTGTACTAATCTTTTTTCCTCTCAAAAAATATCTGAAGGGCAAGAAGAAAGAACATAAATCTCTTTTGGCAGAGTGACTATCTTTGGTTTTGAGTACAACGTGTTGGAGGACGAGTCCTTGTGTCCCTCTCCTCTACCTCCTCCTTGTTGTTTTCATATATCTGATAAATTACCAGTCACCATAACCAGTGGGTAATGGGGTACCTCATAAGCCAGCGTTTTTTAAAGTTCTTCAGTTACTCCTCTCCAGTAACTGGCTATATCACAGCATTCCTATGCTACATGCATAAATCCTGCATAAGCTCTATTGACCCTTTGACTTGTATGATATCTATCTGGGCTCATCTTGTGCAACTGCCTCGGGGAATAGTTGGAAGACATTTGAGCAGTCTGTGTGCAGTAAAACATCTGGCCATTGTTCACAAACATTCAGAGCCCATTTTACCATGGCCAGAATCCTTACAATATTTAGCTCATTACAACCAGATCATCATGGCACAACTGAATATGAATTGGAATACATCTTGCACTTGGAGGGAAGTATCGAGTTTACATTAGCTATTCTGGGAGATTGGCCAACACTAACCAGGCATGCCAGGACTTACCCCTGGCTTTAGCCTATTAAGAATGCATATTTTATTGAATAGGGTGCCGTTTGCATCTAACTGGATTCAAAGCCAATTAACTGCATGAAGTATTTTAGAAAATATGGCCGATCTCATGGAATCGCCCATTTTGTCAACCCTTGGTATAGTATAGTATGACGACTGGTCCGCCATATCTAAGACAAGTCAAAAGCCCATTAGGCAGGAGTACAAAGCTCCCTGTGAAATGGACTTTCTTGCGAAAAGTGAAAGAGCAAATGTATGATGGTGAGTTCTCATCCTCTGGTGAGAGTCAATTTGCTCTGGCAGGATCAGTTTGCTATCATGCATCCATAACTCAAAGGAACTGGTGTAGAATTAAATTTGTTCAAAATCTTCAGCTGCTGTAAGTTGTAAGATGCTAGGTCAATGTGATGCACCTTTTTATGAAGCAGGTTTTTTATTTAACTTCTCCAAGGGGGAGGGATTGAGGAGTGCCCACCATTTCTCCAAATGTTTGAACAAACGTGTAGGGATCTGATCAACAACCTGAGTGCTACATATTTTAGGGACTCTGTTTTTCTGGTTACATTGTCTAGACTTATGTACTTTAAAACTTGAATTATCCTCCATTATATCTGTAGGGGAAGGTTATGGTAATATTTTACAAAACAACTAGTTGGGTTAGAAAACCTCAGTTTGTCTAATGCATGACAATTCAGAAAATAGTTGTGGTGCCCTTTACAAATAGAATTTCATAATCAAATGGGAATGGATCACTTGTACCTGCAACCAGAATCCAATGTGTTCTATCCATCAGTACTCAATATTGGTACTTAGAGAACCCTCATTCACGTAGGCAGGTCATTTGGCGGTTTATCTTGATTCTCCCCCTTCATTAAATACGTGACAGCATCATCATTGGGTCTCTTTTTTCCGTACACAGTCATTATGTTGCATCATGCGTCATGGAAATTGAGGAGAGACTTACGTGGATCTTTTTTCGGAAAGGAGACTTTTGGGGTGTATAGTTTCCTTTCAATGTGGTAACGCTGAAAAAGGTATATTTTATACACATGTTGGTAACCTCAAGCTACTGGAAAAGTGAGAGTTTATTTTTTAGAAAAAACCGTCAGGTAATATCTCCCGTCCTGTTGAGTTGGTTAAAACAGGGGAAAAGTATATTTCATACACACGTTGGTAATCTAAGGCTACTGAAAAAAATGAGGGGTTATTTTTAAGAGGGGTTTAAAAAAAGGGGGGGGGGTTTGGTAGCATCACCCGTCTTGTCGAGATAAACTAGTATTGTGACAGATGCCTTGGAGAGAGCCCTGGCTCTAAAGAGCTGTTTTCTTATAAGGCTAAACAGACTGTAAGATGTCCGGTGGTAATTTTATGTTGAGCCAAAGAATGTTATCATTGAGGCCCATTGTGTCTGTCTTGAGACGGTGCACCCATGTTTGCTCTTTTTCAAAGAGGATTTTCTCAGCGTTGTGGGTTGTCCCCGTCAATGTCTCAATGATGACCCAGTTGAGGTCGTTAATGGAGTGTTCATGTTCAATGTAATGTGTGCTCATTTTTGTCTTTTCATGTTTGCATTTAATGTTTCTCCTATGTTCACAGATCCTCTGCTTTACCTTATGGCATGTCATCCCAATATATCTGAGGTTGCAGGGACATGTGATCATGTAGACCACATGTGATGTGTTACAATTGGTGTGTTGTTTTATCGTCCATTTCAGTTCCGGTGTTAATTGTATGGTCTTGGTAGGGGTTGTCTGTTTGCATACTGAGCACTGCCCACAGGGATAGTGGCCTGTAACAGGTTGCATATTCTACAGTGTGTTGGTTGTTTTATTTTGTTGGGGTGCCAGGGGTCGTGTGTGCACCAGGATGTCTTTGATATTCCTTGTTCTTTTGTTAGCGAACCTTGGTTTCGGCCAGTTTAGTGTACCTGATATTAATATGCGCCAGTTTTTGTTGATTATCTTTTTTACGGCATTACTCGCGATGCTGTAAGTGGTGACGCAGGTAAGTGTGTCTTGTTCTGGACTTTTTGGTGCAGTTTCGAGTAGGTTTTCTCGTGGTTGGTTCCTAGCCCTCTTTTGGCATCTTGCTACTGTCTTTGCTGGGTAGTCTCTTCTAGACAGTTTAGAACACAGTTCTTTGGCTTGTGTCTTGTACTCTATTAGTTTGCTACAGTTTCTTTTAATGCGCAGGAACTGGCTGTAAGGTAGGTTGTCTCTAAGAGGGCGGGGGTGAAAGCTGTTGTATGAGAGCAGGCTGTTTTTTGCAGTTGGTTTAAAGAATGTCCTAGTCCTGATGGTGTTATCTTCAACATAGATTGTTAAGTCAAGGAAATCCAGTTGTTTCCTGTTTGCAGTGTAGGTGAATCTCAGACATTCATCTTGTTCATTCATCCATTCATGGAAGTGGCACAGACTCGATTGGTCGCCTTCCCAGATTACTATGACGTTGTCTATATATCGCTTCCAGAATCGGATCTTTGACAAGTATGGGTTAGTTACATTGTGTATAAAAGTTTTCTCAAAGTTGCTTACATAAAGTCCAGCCACACTTGGAGCAAATGTGCTTCCCATGGATGTACCATGACATTGTTGGTACATTGTTCCATCGCACTCAAAGTAGTTTTCAGTAAGGGCAAGTTTACAGCATTGTAGGATGAAGTGTCTTGGTGTTTGATGAGACCAGTTCTGTTCAAAAAGTATCTCCACAAATACAAAGAAATCCTAGGGTCTAATCATATACCAATAGTGTATATAAATTAATAATAGTCCTTCAAGAAGAATGTATTAGATAAACATGAGTGTTGTGCTCGTAAGATCATCCAAGGGCAGATCCCTTTCTAGGATGTAATCCCTCACTCACCAAAGGTGACATGCTTCATCATAGGGATTCTCCTCCCAAAGGAAACACCTAGTTCCTTTGAGGGCTACAACCCCCTCACTGTGAGGGAGGAGCTCTGGGATGTTTTATTGGAGTGTAAAGGGTATCCTAAACCCACCTATGATGAGCCAAGCTATGAGTGAGGTCACAGTCCAAAGTAATCAACAATGTGAGAGAGATGTGAAAAAGTGAGTGAAATCTAAAACTGGCTAGTGGGCACAGAACAACAATTTTAATAAAGATATGCCTACTGTCAGTAATAAAAAAGCAGTGCACCAGCGGTATGGATTTGAACCGCTATGGTGTGATGATTATTGGTCAATATGTTTCAGCCATAATGATCCATAATCGGATCGCGCTTTCGTCAAGACCTTAACAATTAACGCTGCTGCTGAGATACAGTGGGTGGAACTAAAAAAGGTTTAAACAAAAAAGGATATCTGACCAAAATATGATCTTTGGTCTGTCAATAACAAGGTGTCATGATACCGCTATTGCTGGGTACAAAACTTCACCTCTACCTGGCAACCGCTCAGGAAGGGAGCACTGTTCTATCCGTCGGTACTGCTTGGCAGGGAGAGCCTGCTGTCGGAGGTGTAAAAAAGTATCTCCTCCAAAGTTTCCATTGTTTTTTGGTGTGGCAGACTGGTGTACAAGCTTTCTACATCAAATCCGACTAGGAGCATGGTGTCGATGGAGAAGGTTTCTTCTTTAAGGAGGTTCAGTAGGTCACGAGTGTCCTTCAAGTAGGTCGGTGTCTTTTGTACTACTGTTCTTAAGTACTAGTCAGCAAATTGTGAGAGCGGTTCAAGGACCGACCCTATGCCTGATACAATAGGGCGGCCCGGTGGTGGTCTTCTCTCTTTGTGTATTTTTGGGAGGGAGTAGAAGTAAGGTACTTTGGGTGAATTTGTCCTTAGGAAATCGGCCTCATTCTTTGATATCCATCTATTGATTTCTGCCTCCTCCATCATGATTCTGATGAGTTTGTTGTAGTCTCGGTGTAGGATCAGTTTTGATGATTCTGTAGAATTTGACGATCATAGCCATCTTTGCTCAGAAGGACGATCCCACTGCCTTTATCGGCTGGTTTAATTATGATGTCTTTGTTTTGTCTTAGTTCTTCCAATGCTTGTTTTTCTGCTCTTGTGTTGTTCATGAAGGTTTTTTTTGTTTGTCTTTTGACCTCTCCAATTTCTTTCATTACTGCCTGTTCAAAGGTTTGGATTTCGATTGGAATTTGATGATTCAGTGGACAGAAGGTGGATTTTGGTTGTAGTGGTGTATCACCCTCAGTGCTGTTATTTTCTTTTCTTTTCCATTGAAGAAGGCTTTCAGTTTCAGCTTCCTGCAGAATTCTGCAACTTCACACAGTATTTTAAAAATGTCCAGTGTGGGCGTAGGTACGAAGCCTAATCTTTTGTTTAGTACATTCTCTTGCTCCTCTGTCAGGGTGATGTCCGTCAGGTTGATTACGAGCGGGTTGTGCTTGTTCCTGGTTTCTCTTTCGACATGCCTGACATACTCCTGGTTAGAACCTGTCTTTCCTGATCTGTCCAGGTGACTCCTTTTCTTCGTCCTCTTTGGTTCATTTGGCCTCTCCCTAAAAAAGGCGGTTGTTGCATATACGGTCCCATGAATGGCCCCATTGGTGGAGGTCCTGCGGTGTATGGGTTCATCCATCCAGTTTGGTGTGTACGGTTCAAAGGGGTAAGGTTGTTTATCTCCATATTGTGGATTGTACCATGTGTTCGGTCTGCGGCGTTGTTGGCGTCTATATGTTCCTCTATTTCTCCTTGGTCGCCTTGTACCTTCATTGCTCCAGTCTGAGTTGTCCGTTGAATTGTCATTGATATCGTCGTCTGATGAGTTCTCTGGTGCTTCATAGTCATCCCTGCTATAAGGGTGCATTTATTCCATGGAGAAGCGTTTGAGATCCTTTCCCAATTCTGTATCTTGTTTTGGGTTATGTATTCCTTTGTCTCATTCATTTCTCGGTTGATCTCTTCCAATCTTTTTTTATAGACGGTTATATGTATCATGTTTTTCAGCTTAGCCTCACTCAGTTGGATTTTAATAGCTTCTGTTAGTCTTGTTGCTGTTTTTATGATTAAAACTAGATAATCTCTAGTGCATTTCCAGGAGATGGCTGACCAGTCTTTCCAGAATGCTAGGTCTTTGAGGAAGATGCGTGGTGCATTGTGTACTCAGAGACCTCTAGGTGCTGCATTTGCGCGGAGATATTCAGTCATGATTACGCCATGAATAGCGGTTCTTACTTGCTCTTTTTTAGTTTCTTACAGATCTTCCCAGTAGGTGTTTTGTGCTATGGTTTGGGTAAGGTCGCTATCTTGTAGTAGCAAGGGTAAGGAAAGAATTGCATTAATCTCGTGTGCTGAGTAACTCAGACCTACATTTTCAGCCATTGTTGATCCTTTGTTGTCGGGTCGGTTTTAGGCTTATTTCTGAGCTGGTTTTAAAAAAAGAAAAAGGTATATCCAAATTCCGATTAGGAAAAGGAGGGTATCTAAATTCCAAAGTAGGACTGGGGACTCCCACAGCTGTGCACTGCTAAATCTGTTTCAATCAGGGAAAGGGGGAACTAGAAGGAGCTGTAATCCATTTGGCTTCCTGTCAGTAATTCATAATCAAATGGGAATGGATCACATGTGCTTGCAACCAGGGTCCAATGTGTTCTATCCGTCAGTACTCAATATTGGTACTTAGAGAACCCTCATTCACGTAGGCAGGTCGTTTGGCAGTTTATCTTGATTCTCTGCCTTCGTTAAATACATGACAGCATCATCATTGGGTCTCTTTTTTATGCTTCCTCCACCTGGAGGGAACCACTGGTTTTCGCAGTAGTGATCAGAGATCGGTGGTAGGTGAAAGGTGCTCAAGTGAGGTGTGGTGTTAAAAAGTGTTTCTCATACTACCTAAGAAATAACATTTTTATTCTTTCTGATGTATGGGAAGACTATTTAAAAGGTGAAGTTTGTGCAGGGATGAACTGGTTATGACAGGTGGAGGAAGCATAAAAAAGAGACCCAATGATGATGCTGTCATGTATTTAATGAAGGCAGAGAATCAAGATAAACCGCCATACGACCTGCCTACGTTAATGAGGGTTCTCTAAGTACCAATATTGAGTACTGACGGATAGAACACATTGGACCCTGGTTGCAGGTACAAGTGATCCATTCCCATTTGATTATGAATTACAGACAGGAAGCCGAATGGATTACATCTCCTTCTAGCTCCCCCCTTCCCTGATTGAAACACACTTTACAAATATTAACCAGAAACCACATGCATCATGCAACTGATTACTTCATCCATCTGTTGTTGCCAGCCTCGAAGAGAACATAGCTGCTTCTCAATTTTTATCAAAAATTTGAGGTCTACCAATTTAGATTTCAGGACTTCAAATGTTCCATTGAAATGGATTTTAAATATATATATATTTATTTTAACTTGTTTTTATTTCGGGACACATATAGCAGCTATATACAGTACAATCACATACAGAATACATACGGTGCATAGATCAAGTTGCAGGCATGGGGCAACTACTTGCAGCGACATGGAATGCAACCGAGATGCTAAAGGCGTTGCATATCCCTATTAAAGTGATCAAATAACAGTGATACAATGATCAAATAAAAACATAACCATTAAAAACTTTGCAGCGATTGACAGAGCAGGCTTCTCATACATCCTCGAACAGCATGGCTTGACATGGTCCTACATCTATGTCCATCCCATCTCCCGTATTTTAAATAACTATGGAGCCACTGATGTTAACTGTGCTTTGCCTTTGCACGGCCAGCATCAAACAAACAGGCTTGAAAAATATTTGTATATGTGTTGCAAATTATACTTATTTTAGAATGCACCTCATTAAAAGATCTTTAAAAGTACCTAAATAGTTACATGGTTGAGTTAACTTTTTCTCAATTCTTGCTATATTTTCCCTAAGTTTACTCTACCCTTTTTGCAAACAGATCCTGACCCTATCATGTCCTCATCCTCTACAAAAATGTTTATTTTTAAATAAATTTGATTAAAATGTATTCTTTCTTTTAGCTCTTGTTTTACCTTACTAGCAAAGGTGCAAGGGTCTAATGCCAAATAAAAAGGATAGTAAAATCCTCAGCACCATTCATTTTTTGAGTTACCACACAACCACCCAGTTAGAATGGTTCTGAAGAACTTTTAGTCCTAGGTTGTTTGGACGCTAGAGAGGAGAATAACTGCCAATTAATAGTGCCATTCCTTTAATTGTGATTATGTGAGGAGAAAGTACTTTTATAAGTTAAATAAAATTGTGAAGGGCGCGTCTTGTCACATCAGTAAAGTGGAATGTGGTGATGAGTTAAAGTTTGTGAAAGAGACCCATACTGTAGTTGCAGGCTCCTTTGAAGTAGAGTCAGATAGCCAAAACAAACAGGTTCACCTTATGGCAGAGTGAAATAGCACCTCCCATGAAGGGCCTGGCCTGCCTGTAAACTGAATGGAAATTTGCAACATAGAACATTGATGTATTTTGCTGTTTCCACCATTTTAGTGGTGCTTTTAGAGAGTAAAAATACATATTAATTTAAAAAACTTAGGGCCTCATGTAGGTAGCCCAATACCGGTCGGTAACGGCCGATTTTCGGTAAATATACCGTTACCGACCGGTATTTAGGCTTTTGATATGTAGGGGGATCATTTCTGTATTCGGTAATTTACCGAATCGGTAAAATTACCGAATCGGTAATTTTACCGATTCGGTAAATACCGAATACAGAAATGAGATGTAGGGGGAGTGTGTGGTGGGTGTGGGGATTCGTTATTTACCACCAACTAAAAGTTGGTGGTAAATGACGAATGTCTCAGTTAAGGCATTATTTGGCCCTTAGATGTGTGCAATGTGGCAGACACACATGCCCTCAGGGCATGTATGTGTGCCACATGTGCACACATGCAGGAATCAGGAGTGCAACAGGGTGTCAATGTGACACCCTGCCACCCTTGATTGAGCTCCCCCCATTACCGATTCGGTATTTACCGATTCGGTAATGGTAACTGGATTCCCATTGATTCCTATGGGCCTCCTGGCCCATAGGAATCAATGAGATACAGGTTACCATTACCGAATCGGTAAATACCGATTCTAAAATACCGACACTTACCGAATCGGTATTTTTTTACCTACATTACATTTACCGATTCATTAATACCGAATCGGTAAAATTCGGTATTTAAGAATCGGTAAATGTAATTTACCTACATATGGCCCAAAATGTGTTATATTTATTCTAACATATTTACATAAAATTTGAACCTACATTATAGATATTGTCTTCACTAGGCCTAGTGGTCATTTTAATTGCACTGGAGTAACCAGAGTGATTTTGGTAATTCCACATTAACCTTTGCTATGGAATTGCCCATAGTTAGTCTATTACGCCTGTTCACATAAGAGTAATTTGGGGGTAAAAGAAGCACAGAAACAACAAATGTAACAAGTGCTGCTATTCGTGTTGCTTTGCATTAGCATTATTTGTTAGAGTAAAATGCATCCTCTGGACCATTTTGGGCATGAGGGGGCATTTTGCCGTTAAGAAAATAGCACTGAATTCCGAATTGCTCTTCTTGTGTATTCACACAGAATCTTGCATAATTTTGCAGTAATTCTGGGTAATTAAAATAAAGCAAATTACATGAGTTATGCCCACCCCAAGTTTTTATTTCCTTATTAGTTGTAGATTTAAGCTCCGCAGGCCTATTTGGTTTTGTTTTGCCACAGTTTTCATTTGTTGCAGTCTATTGAGAAGAGATTTGTTAGTTCTTTATTTCATAATTTAAAATTTAGTTAGGATTTTGTTTGTTTTAGTTCATTTTTAAATATGTAAAAGCAACTTTTTTCCTATAAGTTTAGTTTTGTGGTTTAGTTACAATACTTACTTCGTATGTGGTGTTTTTCTGTATTTTGAGTAATTTCATGTTTTTGCCTTTGTTTCTTGTTCCTTCCAGTGTTTTATCTTTTTGCAGAGAAACTTGAATGATGGAGAAATAGATATACAGCATAGTTTACATTATTTATTATTTTAATATAGTTTTTGTTTTTCTATTACCTGTCATTTTTGTTAAACGTACTTTGGGCCTCATTTATGAAAAGTGTTGCATGACTGAGATGTGACACTTTTCACTGCACCCTCCTTGCAACACCATGGGTGCACCATTTTTCCTTTCGCCACTCAATGTCGCAAGGATTGACAGATGCGTCAGGAATCCTGATGTATCTGTCGGTGCAAAACTCATGAAGTGCTGGAGTTGTGTCCTAAGCATCACGCAACTCCAGCAATTCATGGGGGAGGCCCATACCTATTGCAATGCATGACCCTAACGCCTGCTATGAGGCTTAAGGTTTTGATGCACTGGCATCCTAGATCTAATAAGCCGCTTTGCTTGTAGTATTTATTGGTTCTTTGATGTGTTGAAATCTTCTTCTGTTCAGTTGCAGTCCGGCAGAGTGACACTGTCCTGCTGTGATTGTTTTTCAGAAAGCATTTTGTTGTACATTTTTGTGCTCCTTTTATTCTGTTTTTAATTTTAAAAGTGTTTTTGTATGTTAATTTTTTGATGTTTAATTTAATAGGTTGGCTGGAGACTAGTTTGATGTTTTAATTAGTGTTTTGTTGTATATTTAATACATTTATATTTTATTTTCACCGATTTTATATTTGTACAAATGTATTGCAATGTTGTTTGTTTAATTAAGAATGATGTTAATTTTCCACTGTTTTCTCAATATGTAAGTGATGTTTAGTATTTCTTTGTTTGTTTTCAGTATTGTTGTATTTGAGACATTTTCTTTTGTGAAGTTTTGTCAGTGATATTTGTGTCTTTATTGTTTAAGTTGTAATATTTAGTTTTCAATATTTTGGGGTGATATTTGTGTATATTGACATTGATTTTCTCGATGTAGTGTCATACAACCAGTTTGGTCCACATTTCACTTGTGTATTGAGCCATTCTTTGAAGGCCACCTTCACCCACTGCCATGCCCAGCAGCACTCTTTTCCCCTTTTCAGTGACTGTTTTCCTCTTGATAGCGATGCTTAGCAGTGGATCAAGGAAAGGATGGAGCTCTGTGACTGAGGTTAGACAATTATTATGCGATCCAGATTTTTGCATGCAGTAGCAAATAATTTCAATAAGTGCTAGGTCATGCCAGTGTTTAGAGATGCAGTGGCATACCTTATAGGAGCTTACCATATTTTGGTGTATTCACAATACATATAGGTGCCGATTACGATCCGGTAAAAACCGGGTACGAACCGTCGGTCGGAGAGTTTTCTCCGTCCGACTCGTACCCGGTCGGAAAACTTTACAAACATGGAATTACGATTCGCACGGAAACACCATTTCCGTACGAATCGTAAAAAAACACCGACCGACGAAAATATACGTACGAATGTGATCCGGGAATGCTGCGACGTGACGTCGGGACGCTTTCAGGCAGCGTTTCACGACCCAGGAAGTACGATACGAACCGACAGCAGTCCGGACAGCGATATTTTCACAGCACCCAAAAAGTGCCGGAAAAGCGAAGTACGGCGCGAAACGACCAGAGTAGGTGGCCCGGTAAGCGCCCCCCAGCCCCCGTACGTACGCGCCGACCCCCCCAGCCCCCGTACGTACGTGTCGAACCCCCCGTGTATGTATACACCCGTGTACGTGTCGTACCCCCGTGTATGTACACCCATGTACGTGTCGTACCCCCCGTGTATGTACACCGATGTACATGTCGTACCCCTGTGTATGTACACCCGTGTACGTTAGAGTCGTACCCCCACCCGTGTATGTACGGTGCGTACCCCCAGCTGGGGGGGTCGGCGCGTACATATGGGGGCTGGGGGGGGTCGGCGCATATGCGGGCACATGTCTCCATGGTTGCTATGGGTGTTCGGTGCGGACGGTGTTTTTTCCACACGGTTGTAACATCGGACGCACGGGATGGATCGTGATTCCGCGGTCAGACTTCACTTTTCACATTTGTACGGTAAATCGTCCGAGGACGTGTCGGACACATTTTCCGACCCGAGGACGTGTGGGGAATAATTCCCAATGCGGTTCGTATGGACTTTTTACCATGCGAATCGTGATTGCCAGTTTGTACGGCACTTGTACGATTCGTACGGTAAAAAGACCGGATACGAGTCGTACGGGGAATTTTTTTGCCGGATCGTAATCGGCACCTAACTGTCCACACCATAATGCTCGCAAACTTTAAGCTTGTCTTTGTCAATGTACAGTGCTCTGCTGCATTTAGGCTCATTTTGCACCATACAAATAGCATATAACTACATACAGACTTTTCTGTAGAAATTACAAAAGACTTTGGGGCATATTTACAAAGAAGTGACAGAGCGCAGCGTTAGCCTTCTTGGCTTAACGTTGTGCTCCGCCACTTCTGAAACGCAGAGCTGCACCGTATTTACAACAATACGGTGCAGCCCTGCGTTACCCCCTTGGTTGGCGCTAATTTCAGCTGCCTGGCACCAACGCAGTCACCCTTGCACAATAGTGCAAGGGTGCCTGAGTTGGGGGGAATGAATGTTTATATGCAGGAAGGGACACCTTAAATGCTTAATTGGCGATTTGCAACTTCTATGTGTGCTGCTTTGTGCAGCACACATACATGTTGCAACTCGTCATTTTTAAAATGATTGTTTATGTGCATGAAGGGACACCTTTGTGCACATAAACAATCATGCATGGCGTTTTGCTTTTTTAATGTGTGCTGCACATTGCAGCGCACATAAAAACAGCAGAAACGAGGAAAAATAAAGCATTTCTCCTTGTTGCGCTATGTTAAGACCAGGTTTTTATTGGTCTTAATTTTGGTGCTACCCCATATTTACGCCACTCTTGTAAACATGGGGCAGCGTAAAAGTCATTGGGTGTTGCGGCGGAATGTCCACGGCAACACCCACTGTCCACCACTTTCACACTCAGTATAGCTTGAAAGGTGCCTTATTTACAAGGAAGCATTAAGCCACGTTAAGTGGCTTAACACTGCCTTGTAAATAAGGCGAAACCTGTATCGCCAACACAATGTCACAATGTCTAAAAAGTGACGTTCTGGTGGAGATAGGGGCTTGTAAATATGCCCATTTGTCCCTTTCTAGCTCAGCCTGTATGGCAGAGTGCTAATCCTATGCTTAAAAACGTTGCTAGAAAAACAAACACTTGAAGTGAACAGACTCAGAGTGCCACTGGTGTTGCAGGGTGCTCTATACAGGAGCTGCTCTCGACCTAAACTTGGGGACTTCCCAGAGTTCTCTGCTTCGTTTTTGCATAACTAAATACATATGCACATACATATGAGCATTATTGTAAAGAATGATGGCATAATATATACAGTGAGTATCAGCAGGGAGGGTAAAAAGTGAAATAGTGAAACGGTGAAAAGCATAGTAATTGTGATTAAAAACTCTTAATTCGCAACAGCGAAAACCAACAATAGAAGCATTGGAATACTAACACTGAATCATTGTTTTTGCAATCTGTTGAGTGTAAATATGTAGATGTTTTAACCGTTTGGTCTGTAAATGGGCAACGATCAAACAGAAGATGATGGGTGGAAGGCTTGCAAATATTCTAACCACTGGCAACCGCTCGGGTATGATTCCAACCCATCATTTGTTGCTCATTGTGCCACTATATGCAAGGCTTGTCTTATGCAAATCAGTACTGACCCTGCTGCGCAAGTAAGGGAACACAAGCAACTCAAGACCTAATTCGACCACTTCAGTCATGTTCAGTTAAGTTCTGGTGGCACAGTGAGGAAGGGACTCATGACTGGGCATATCCTTCACCACTAAGAGCATTACATTAAACACACAAATGGTGATGGGAGTTATACTTGTAATTTATATACCCACTTACAATCAGGGAGCGTTCCAACCCAATGTTCTTTTACCTACCTCACCACCTCAGATTAGACCCAACCATATGCAAATTAGTCTTGGTCCTGCTCCAGTTGGAAGTCTTTTTCTTCCAGCAGGGCAAAGCAGCAGGCTGTATCCCATGAGGGGTCCATGAGGTCAGATACCTTCTCACCATGTGGAGAAGCTCCAGGTGGGACAAACCTGTTTCTGCAGCCCAGTGAGGTCACACTTTCACACCTTATTTTAAGGGAGTAACTGGCAAGCCAGCTCTCCCGACTAATGCTAATTTGCCTACTGGGGACCAGGTAGGAAACATTACTTTCTAACAGTTACTTTTCCTACATACTCAATAAAAATCTGACTTCAAGGAATTATAATGTTAATAAATATGAAAAATGATCTTTGAATAACCATTCTAGCTGTTTCCTGTCACACATTACAGATGAAAGTTTAGAACTTATACTTTAACTTTTTCCAGGATCCAGCTACAGCCCTGTAAGTGAAAATTACTTCTAGGGATTAGTCATTGGAAGAACATGTCAACAATTTCACACATATTTCACTTTCAAATATCAGGCACTCTACCTTTTGGGCAACATAGTGTACTTGGGAATTACTCATTAAACTTTAAAAACAGGATTCTCCATTTGTCAAAATTATTTTTTTGACCGTTTTGACAACAGGTTCTTAGGCGGCTGCAATCAGGCTACACATGGTAGGCCTCAAGCCATGTTTTATAAGCCAACTCTGTGCCTGGCACAATAGGTTCTGCAGCCAACAGATGGCCTTCCAGCACCTGGATGCATTTTCTTCACTAAATATGTCAACCTGGGGTAAGCAAATTTAACCATGTTTAAAGGGGGAGTACAGGTACTATGCTCCCATTTAGGAGGGGTAACGAGCATTGAGTTCTAAGTCCAGCAAAACAGAGAGAGGGAAATCATGTCAAATATGGTAATTACCAACAGAGTGCATGTTTACATGCTCTCTCCACAAGATATCACAGATAGATTCTTTGAAAATGTTTTTTTGCGCAAGGTGTCAGTATAAGAAAATGCCTTCATTAAAGGTTTTGAAGGTAGTCCATCCAGCATTGTTTATGAGGGTGAGTCTAGATGGGCAGGTGAGTGAGAACTTAAGGGAAGGGGAAAAGATAGCACTGGGAGAGAGAGTATGCTGCTCCAAAGTCCTCTGCAGGTCGGTCTTCATATTTTTCGTCTTCTCAAAAAAGGAGGCAAATTCGTCCCAACTAGGGGGCATATTATCAACGGCCAGCGATAATTATCGCTGGCCGTTCTGTGCGTGAGAATTGTCATCGGCCGCTATCGCAGATAATTATCGCCATGCTAGCGCTGTATTAAGAATACATAGCGCAATGGCGATAATTATTCCTGCGATAGCGTTGTTTTCCATGGAACATCGCTGGAAAACCAGCGATGTTCCATGGAAAATGGCAATAACCTTGCTCATACGACCCTGTGGTCGTATCAGCATAATCCTCCTCCAATATAAAGTATAGGTAAGTCAGCATTTTTGCAGACATTAGTTTTTGGCGAAAACCGCGGTTTTCGCCAAAAACTAACGTCTGCAAAAATGCCTGGGCCTCCTTGTAAATATCGCAATCTGCACATCAGCAATATTTACAAGGTTGTTCTGCCCAGCGACGCCCACTTTGCATCTCATTAGAGATGCAAAGGAAGGCGTCGGGTAAAAGGGTGCTAACATGCGCTAATGCATGTTATCACACTCTTGTTAATAGGGTGAAAATATTATCTCCACTTTTTTGGCTTTTAAAGCCAAAAAAGCGGAGATAAGGCCCTTGATAATATGCCCCTAGGTGACGAACTGGAAACATCTTGTGGGGAGTTGAGAAGGCCATTAGATTGTGACTTCTCAAGTTAAAATAGTTTTTTAGGTCGGTTTTTAGCTAGGTCTAGTTGGTTTCAAAAGAAATTAGCTTTCGACCTTCTGATATTTTTGTAGTAAGAATTCCTAGTTGTTCTTAAAAGCTTGTGGTGATCGAGGGATGCAGAGGATCTCCACTGACGTTCCACTAGTCTTAGTGTACGTCTTTCAGTATTAAGCCTCTCATTGAGCCATGGCTTGGAGTCTTTGCTGGAGGGTCTTTTTAGTTGTAACGGTACAATGGAATCTAGAATAGTCGTCATGGAGCTGAGGTAGTGGTGTGTGAGAACCTGTGCATCTGATGTGTCTTCAGGGGAAGGCCTGAGGTTGCCGCTCAGATATGTCAGCTGATCAATGTTGATATTTCTCAAACTCCTTTTCCAGGTTTTGGGTTTCATTGGTTGTGCTGTATTAACTCTTTCAGCTTCATTGATTAGGAATGTAATGTAGAAGTAGTCAGACCAATCACAAGGGAGGATCGATTCGAGTTGGATGGAGTTGGTCTTGGCAATACCAAGATCTAAGGTTGATCCCTTGTCATGTGTAGGGCTACTGTAGATTTAAATCAAGTCGAGGTTCAAAAGGAATGTTTTGAGGTTGCTTACTGCAGTGTCATTTAGATCATTCCAGTGTAGTTTGAGGTCCTCCGGGGAAGATGTGGATGCCATGTTGACTTGTGATAGTTGTGAGGATATCCATAAACTATTCAATGAAAGAAAGGTTGTCCCCTGGAGGGTGATAGACCGTGTGCAGTTTGTAAACTGGACTGTTATTGCATGAGATATCAAAGCATAGGTATTCACATGAGGATAACACCGGCGAGTGAGATTGTTTCACATAAAGGCTATTACGGTATATGCAGGCAATGCCTCCACCAGGTCTGTCGGATCTATCTAATCTAGTGATATCGTGGTTAGGGGAGACCAGTATGTCAAGAATAGGTGCAGATGAGTCATTTAGCCAAGTTTCAGTCAGGATTAGAAGGTCTGGATCGTGAGAGAGGATAAGATCAGTAATATCCGCTCTGTGTCTTGTGGCCGATCTACAATTGAGTAGTATGCATTTGAGATGGGGACTAGAAGTAACTGGGGTGTTCTGTGTGAGGGCAACTCACTTAAGGTTATGTTTATTTAATCCTCTGGGATTGGGTCTTAATTCCCTATGTGGAATCGGGGGGATAGATTGGATTAGGGCATGGTTGTGTTTGTTATCGGGGAAGGAATCGTTACCAGGATGTGGTAGATCATAGGAGCGGAGGAGAAGGTCAACAATTCTGAATGGCCTAATGGGCGCATTGGGGTAAGGTAAAGTTCTCCATCTCGGTAACATAGGCTTCGGTGAAGTTGAGGTCCCATTGTGTGGGAGGTGTGTGGATTGCAAGGTGGGGGGGAAGGGAGAATGATCATGGGTAAGGCTGCAAATATGCCAATCCCTATTAGGCCAGTTAGTCTTAGGTGACTGTAGGGAAAAAAACAAGCAGGCGTTGGAGGTCACACTGCTAAAACTGAACTGGGTGTGAGATGCAAGGTAATGTGTCACTGCATAGCAGGGGGCTCTGGTAATGGTGTTGAATTAGGTTGAGCTCTCCAAGAACTCTCCACATGAGATCTTAGGTTAGTAAAATCTCTTTCCTCTTTGGAGTGCATCTCTGCAGTTTCTACTTCTTCTGCGGAAACTTGCAATCAATGTGCTAAGTTTTTCTCTGAAAAAATAGAGAAGATCTATATTTCTTTTCTGAAAGAAGTTAGAGCGGCTTTGCCTTATGTCCAGTGGTCTCCTTCATTTGACTCTTTGGACAATCTCTCTCATATAAATGTTCTCTCATTTCCAGAACTCCAAACTCTTATTCTCAAAATCAAATCAGGTTCTCCTTTGGATCAGAATGGATTCAGGTATGGAGGACATCCGACCTGTTCTGTGTAAATTGCTTAATCAATCCTTTACAACTGGCCAGTTTCCCTCTCAGTGGAAACATGCAGAGGTGGTACCCCTCCTTAAAAAACCTTTCTTAGATCCAGCTAAACCCAAAAGTTTTAGACCACTATCTTTGCTTCTGTCTTTTGCTAAAATAGCCAAGAAGTGTGTTAATCAGCAATTGATGGATTATATGGGGAGGAAAAAGCTTTTGCACAAGAACCAATCTGATGTTTTACCCAATTACAGCACTGAATCCGCACTGCTGCTTGCTTCTAAGTCTATAAGACAGGATCGCTGGCTTGGTCTTGTTGCAATTGAGTGAAGCCTTGGACACCGTGTCTCACAGCCTTCTTCTTGATTGCTGGGGGGTTCTAGTGTAGGAGGTTTGGCCTTAAGCTGGATGGCCAGTTTTCTCCAGAATGGCACCTTTTTAGGGGATCCAACAGCCTTTTGCCTCAGAGATCTTCTCCTTAGAACAGGGGGTGCCATAGGGTTTTAGTCTGACCATGCAGTTCAATCTCTACATGCGCCCTCATGCGAATGCGGTGGAGTGTTTTGGTGTCAGAATAGTGTCTTATACTGATGACACCCAGTTAATCATCTCCCTAGCTCAGAATGAATGCCTCTCTGCAGCCAATTTTAGGAACTGTTTGGTAAGCTTAGCTGACTGGATGGACTGCAGCTGCCTTAAACTTAATGCTGTAAAAACAGAGGTGCTGATTGTGGGGAAACAGCCCTCCATCTGGTCCACCACATGGTGGCCGGATGTGCTGCGACCTATTCAAACTCTGAAATCTAAGATCAAAAACATAGGAATATGGTTTGACAATACTCTCACTTTTGATCATCAGATTGTCAACCTTGCAGGGGTCTGTTTTAGCATCTTAAAGATGCTCTGTAAGATCCTGGGGTCACCTCCAGAGGTGGCCAAAAAGATACCAGTCAGTGCTCTATTGTTCAGATTGGACTACTGCAACGTACTCTACCTGGGGGTTACCCAAGGTAGAATGAGAACTCTTCAACATGTTCAGAATGCTACAGCCAAAATGCTGCTTAACATCCCTAGATTGTCCTCTATGCATTTTGCCCTTAGACATCTACACTGGCTCCTGATGAGGGAAAGAATCTCTTTTAAAGCATAATGTTTTTGCCACAGAATTATGAACTCGAGAAGTCCTTGCTATCTATAGCCTCTGATCAAACCATACCATCCTAATCGTTGTCTGAAGACTTCTGGTGCTGCACTGGCCGCAGTCCCCAGCATAACTAGAGCACGTATGGGAGGTCGCTCCTTCAGTTATTGAGCCACAAAATTGTGGAACTCTCTCTCTGTCGATCTGAGGCAGGAACAGTCCGAAAAAACCTTCCAGAAGAAACTAAAACTTGTTTTTTTAGACAATCTTAATACCTTCTTTTCTTGAGGTAGCGCAGCTTAGGTTACTGTTGAAGTGTGGAATTTCAGTGTGGGGACACTCCATTTGGAGAAACCATTGCGCTCTTAAATGAGATAACATAACATAACAATGTATGCACTGTTACCATAAAAGTGCAACTTACAATGAAATGCTACCACATTTAAAACAAGAAACTAACTCACACCAATCATGGCCACAGAAACCAACCCAAGTATCACATTCTGTGGTGAGATATTTATGACAGCACCATGTCTCAAGAGGCAAGCAATGCAGTTAAAGGATGAACATAAAATTTGAAAAACACAAATAAATGCTCCAGAAAAACCAAACAATCAAGGAAAAAGTAAAAAAGTTAAATAAAAAAAATAAAAAATGGTTACAAAATAACTAACTTTCTATACTTGAAGAAACATATATTGCTTTCAGGTTAAAAATTAAGTTTGATGTCTGAATATAATAACCTGTAAAGGAAAAAGGCTAACTGCCCATTCAAATAACGCTTATAACACTTACTGCTGATAAAATTAACAGCTATCTGGCCTGCTTTCTGAGATACCAGAGATTTCTTACCTCTTTGTATTCCTTTTTGCTTCACGGTCTAGTACCTTGCATTGATTTCTCTCCTAGTCAACAGTCATCTTTTCTCCACGAATTTGTTCTCCTTTCATCTCTTTGGGTCCTTCACAGACCGCACTAATTCGGTCCTACCTAGAAGAGAATTGGGATGGCTGCTTCCTCTTTTGCTGCTTTCCCTCTCCCTTTGCTAGAGTTTATTTCCTCTTATTGACCCTTTTGGTTTCAAACTGTTTTCAACTGTAAAAGGTCGTATGGGCCTCCGTGCATAAAACTAGTTTCGCCTGCCATGAAGTGGGTCTTAACATTCCTCCATAAATATCTCGTAGAAATGCCACTTGATCAAATCACCATTACTATGGTTTTTATTGTTCTGGCGGTCGCCTTAAAAAAATCTCTATCAAAAAGTCTGAGTTCCTGCCCATTGGTCACTTTTTCATCCACAATAAATATCTAGCCTCTCTTTGACATTTTTTCATAGTGTTAACCTATGTCTTGTTGCTCATCTTGCTATGCTTGGAACTATTTTCCAGGCCAGTCCGTGGATATTCCCAGCTAGCTATCCTGCAGGTCTCTGCTATTGTCATGCCTTGTACACCCGCTATGCACTCTTGGAAGTTGTGCAATGGCACACAAAAGATCACATTTTACAGATTAGACTTGTAAGCCCGCTTGTGTTGGCTTCACAAGCTTCCCATATGCGGAGGGGGGATGTGGGAGGGCTGATAACTGATTCATCATAAAACCTAAGGGAGATATGAAGAGCAGTGAGAAGAGAGATACAAGCAACCATCTAGTGTAGAGAAGATGATACCAGAGCTGAGAAACGAGGGTGGCCTTCTGATTAACACGAGGGAGATAACTGCAGATAACAAGGAATGAATTCAGATACTGGAAAAGTAGGCTGCATTTAGGGAACTGACTGCTTTTCCTTTCCATACATCAATATGATATCTCCGAGGATGAGATTTCTGCAGCTTGTCCAGGTGTGGGTGAACATAATAAAAGGAGCATATATGGTTTTGAAATTGTAAAATCGAATAGCAATGCTAGTGGCATGAACACTCACTGTAGAGGTCTGTATGCAGCCTATTACTCACCTAAACAGATTATAACAATGAAAACTCTGCCTTCTGTTTAATTAATTTTATCCCATCTCATCCTTTGGACTACAGATTTTTATGTAAAATAGGGATATGGTTCTGAATAAACATACCGATTAACATAAATACATGAGGCCCAATTCACAGAGCAGCTTGTAGACATATGTTAGGTATGCAAGTAGATTGCTTTTATTATTCCCAATTCACATTGTGCATTCATAGAGCACACATTTAAATTCATAAAGGGAATGTCTTACAAGTACTATTACAACATTATGACGTAATACTATGTTTGAGTAAATAATAATACTGATATTTGTAAAGCGCGAACAGCTACCTCACGAGGAGGTGTCCCGGCGCTATAGACCGCTGGGGAACCCGTCCTGGCTATCCTTGTGAGATGGTCCCTTTCTGGGTATATCCAAGGTGAAACCAGGCATCCCCAGCATCTGTGGGGGGCCGTTGTAGAGATGAGGCAAGCTTAATGCCCAGAGTTGCCGAGTGTGTTCCTGGTTAGAGTAGGTACCGAGGCGAGAATTATCGAGTCCGTTTTGACCCTGGTCCGCAACCCTGCCGCGTCAGGAATTGAACCCTGGTCCCTGGCCAATTCTCTGCTTACGGGTCTGCCGCCTCTAACCAGTGAGCCACACCTCTCTACTGGTAAATCTGCTCTCCTACATGGGTAGGGTGCCTTGCAAATATGTAGATGTGCACCGACTGTCCCAGTTTGTGGACATTTAAAAGATTGTGCATGATACAGGTCCATCATGTCTACCGGCAGATACTTAATATTGTGCGGGAGTAAATTTGTATCCAGGGTGGGAATGCAGGGAGGACACCCCCATGATTCGGCGAAGAGTGTGGAGGGAGAGGTTTCTCCGTCCTGCAAAATATTTTCCCAGTGGAGGAGAAAAAAAGATATCACATGAATATGCACTTTGCTTGGGCACTAAAACGTGCACGACTGTACACCACGAGCATGTGTTGTCACTGTGACTGTTAATTATCGCTTGTATAGATCACAATCCGTCATTAGTAAGACATTTCCGCAATGTGAGCAGTCCTGGAAAGCCTCGGCGGCCACTGTTCGCCAGCATTAGTCACAGACCTTTTTATGAACTAATCAAGATGTGTAAATGCACTTCAAACACAGACGGGAACCTACAGGAGTGAATTAAAGTGCGAGTTCTAATTCTGGCTGCTAGCAGTGCAGAGTTTCTGCGACAAAGGACAGTACACTGTCTACTGCACGCCCCTTATATGACCACATCACATCTATCCCTAGACAAACCCAGTCATTCTGAAGTCGCTGTCTCTGGAGAGATCACATTTTGTTCACACCCCTCCATCTGAGTTGGGAAAATATTACAATTCACTAACATTATTCATATCAATAAAACCTTGCTCACTTCTTTCCTGTTTCAACTGGTGTTTGCAACCAGCGTGTTATTAATAATTAAAGAAATATTGAACTTCAGTTAATTCGCTTGGGTGAATAGTGAAAGGCGCCAGCTGTCTACCTAGGCAACATAGGGAGTGTGTACAGAGCTAATTTATAATAGAAAGGAAGCTAAAACATCAAAAATGCAGGTGATTTGCTCAGCTTTATTGTTTTATGGTTCTCTAGTAAGTTGAAACAAACAGAGCAAGTCCGATGCAAAGTCCTGACATATTTGTTGACTAACCTACCAGGCGAAGCATGTGCCAGGGGATAAAGAACAGTCAACAATGACTGAGCTAATATAATAATGACCGTACAGACAGAAATGTTGCAAGTGAGATACTGGGGAACATGATGGAGAGAATCAAAACAACTTGTGTTGCAACGAATGTTTCGTGCGTGAGTGACCTTTTTGTGAACAGACAGGGTATAATTATCCAACTGACTGCAGCGAGGGTGTGTGCAGTGGGCGTTGGACGAGTAATAAACTTATCTCTTCCTCCTGGCATTTATTTTTATGTCACTCTAAAAATATTTGGGCCAAGATATTGCCAATCTGCTACAGAAATTGCCTCAACCATCTAATGAACCATTAGCCACCTCATGTGCTTCGGCTATCCTCAGCTGCGTTACTAAATCCGTTGCAACCTTTTTTGTGCAGCTATTTCTTTCTGTGAGAAACAGTTCTATTGTTGAGAACAGTTGGGAAAATATAATGAAGATGTGTGTTACCTGACTTCCTTCGGGTGGTGTTCCCCCAAACGTTTAGCCTCTCCCGCTGAACCTATTTTTGTTGGCCTTCTAACAAGGGCTGAAGAGCTTTTGCTTCCTACCCTAAAACATTGCTAAATTGGCTTACACCTAATTGGAATATTTAATTTACAAGTCCCTCTTAGAGTGGCATATCATATACCCCGGACCTGTAAATGAAATGCTACCAGTGGCCTGCAGCACCTATTGGGGGATATGTACAATGAAGTGGCAGAGCGTGTTGTTAGCCTCCTAGAGTGCAAGGGTGTCTGCGTGCACGGGTGGATTGGTTATGTGTAGGAAGGTATCCCTTCCTGCACATAAACAATCCTACAATGCCATTTTGTAACTTTTATGTGTGCTGCTTCATGTAGCACACATGAAAGTTACAAAATGGAATTTTTAAAAAAGGTTTCTTCATGTACAGGAAGGGTCACCTTCCTGTACATAAACAAACAGTGGCATTTTGCTTTTTCCATGTGTGTGCATAAGGCAGCACACATGGAAAAAGCAATAACGAGGAGAAATAATGCGTTTCTCCTCATTTCGCCAACTTCTGGTCTTAATTTTGGTGCTGCCTCCTATGTACTCCACCCTTGTACATTGGGGGCAGCGTCAAATACAATGGGTGTTGCGGTGCAACGCCCACCGCAATACCCACTGCACGCCCCTTTCACGCTAAACAGAGCGTGAAAGGGTGCCTTAAGTACAAGGCAGCGTCTAACAACAGTAAGTGGCTTAACGCTGCCTTATACATAAGGCAAGGACCCTATCGCCACGGGAATGTCACAAAAAGTGACGTTCATGTGGCGATAGGGGCTTGTACATATGCCCCATTGTGTCACTCACTTATGCAGCACTGTCAAGCATTTCCCAGGCCTGCCATTGCATCCCTGAATCCGGCCATTTCCACCTCGCAAGGTAAACATTTGTCAGGCCCAAACCTTCCTCTTTACGTGTAAGTCACCCCTAGGAAGGCCCTGGACAGCCCAGAGGGCAGGGTGCAATGTATTTAAAAAGCAGGACATATACTGTACATATACATGTTCTGGTAGTGAAAAACTCTTAAATCCATTTTCAATACAGTAAGGCCTATCTCTTCAATATGTTAACACCGAGTTGCCTTCTTACATTTTATAAGTGTAATTTTCAAATGGGAAGAGATAACCAGGTCATTACCTTC
Organism: Triturus cristatus; assembly: GCF_964204655.1. Lineage (NCBI taxonomy): Eukaryota > Metazoa > Chordata > Amphibia > Caudata > Salamandridae > Triturus > Triturus cristatus. Next base: position 420,959,811 of record NC_140591.1, read on the forward strand.
AAACAAAGGGCCTAACAACCCTGCATTGTAACCTTAGCCAGCTTGGAGTCAGGGCAGGGGAGGCTAGAAATTCCATTCATGAAATTCAATCAATCATGAAATTTGTATTGCGCACTACTCACCCGGGAGGGTCTCAAGGCGCATGAGGGAGGGGGTCTGCTACTGCTCGAACAGCCAGGTCTTGAGCTGTCTCCTGAAGGCGAGGTGGTCCGGGGTCAGTCACAGGTGGACGGGCAGGGAGTTCCATGTCTTAGCCGCCAGGTAGGAGAAGGATCTTCCTCCGGCGGTGGTTCTCTGGATGCGAGGGACGACGGCGAGGGCGAGGTTTGCGGATCGTAGCTGGCGGGTGGGCGTGTAGAAGGTCAGGCGGTCGTTGAGGTATCTTGGGCCAAGGTCGTGGAGGGATTTGTGTGCGTGGGTGAGGAGTCTGAACGTGATCCTCTTGTTGACGGGGAGCCAGTGCAGGTCTCTCAGATGGCTCGAGATGTGGCTGCGTCGGGGGACGTCCAGGATGAGTCGGGCGGAGGCGTTCTGGATACGTTGAAGTCTTTTCTGAAGCTTGGCTGTTGTACCGGCGTAGAGGGTGTTCCGTAGTCTAGTCTGCTGGTGACGAGGGCCTGGGTGACCGTCTTCCTGGTCTCGGTCGGGATCCAGCGGAAGATCTTACGGAGCATGCAAAGGTTGTGGAAGCAGGCTGAGGATACGGCGTTGACTTGTCTGGTCATAGATAGGGAGGAGTCCAGGATGACGCCCAAGTTGCGTGCGTGGTCCGTAGGCTTGGGTGCAGTGCCTAGGGCCGGGGGCCACCAGGAGTCGTCCCATGCGGAGGGCGATGGTCCCAGGATGAGGACTTCTGTCTTGTCCGTGTTCAATTTCAGGCGGCTGATGTCCATCCATTTGGCGACTTCTTTCATCCCTTCATGTAGGCTGGTTTTGGCGGTGTCTGGGTCGCTGGTGAGGGAGAGAATCAGCTGGGTGTCATCGGCGTAGGAGATGATGTTGAGGTTGTGTTGGCGTGCGATGGCAGCGAGGGGTTTCATGTAGATGTTGAAGAGAGTGGGGCTGAGCGATGATCCTTGCGGGACGCCGCAGATGACTCCGGTGGCCTCAGAGAGGAAAGGAGGGAGGCGTACTCTCTGTGTTCTGCCGGAGAGGTATGAGATGATCCATTCCAGGGCCGTCCCTTGGATGCCGGTGTCGTTGAGGCGTTGGACTAGGGTGCGGTGGCAGACAGTGTCAAATGCTGCGGAGAGGTCTAGGAGGATGAGTGCCGCTGTTTCACCGTTGTCAAGCAGGGCTCGGATGTCGTCGGTGGCTGCGATGAGGGCGGTCTCGGTGCAGTGGTTGGTTCTGAATCCGGACTGTGATGGATCGAGGGATCCGTTCGACTCGAGGAAGGCGGCCAGTTGCTTGTTGACGACCTTCTCGATGACTTTGGTGGGGAAGGGAAGGAGCGAGATGGGGCGGAAGTTCTTGAGGTTGGTCGGGTCCGCTGTTGGTTTCTTCAGCAGAGCGCTGAGCTCGGCGTGCTTCCAGCTTTCCGGGAAGGTGGCTGTGTCGAAGGAGGTGTTGATGATGTCTCGGAGGTGGGGTGCGATGGTAGAGGCGGCCTTGTTGAAGACATGGTGGGGGCACGGGTCTGTCGGCCATCCGGAGTGGATGGTGTTCATCATGCGTGTTGTGTCTTCGGGGGTCACCTTGGTCCATGTCTGGAGGATGGCGGCGGGGTGCGTAGGTTCGACCGATGGGTGCGGGGGTGAAACGCCGAAGCTGTTGTGGATGTTGGCGATCTTGCAGTGGAAGTACGAGGCGAGGGAGTCGCAGAGCTCCTGTGAGGGAGTGATGTCGTTGTTGCCGGTGCTGGGGTTAGAGAACTCCTTGACGATGTTGAAGAACTCCTTGCTGTCATGGGCGTTCTTGTCCAGTCGTTCCTTCAGAGCTTTCTTCTTGGTGGTGCGGATGAGCTGGTGGTGTCTGCGGGTAGCGAGTTTGAGGGCGGTCATGTTGTCGGCGGTCTTGTCGAGGAGCCAGGCCTTCTCGAGGGTGCGGCAGGCCTTCTTGGAGTTCTTGAGTTCGTCGGTGAACCAGGGGGCCTTCTTGCTTCTGTGCCTGGTGAGTGGGTTCTTCAGTGGGGCGAGGTCGTCGGCACAGGAGGTCAGCCACTGAGTGAGGTTGAGGGCTGCTGTGTTAGGGTCCGTTGTCCTGACAGGTGGGTTCTGGCTGAGGGAGGTGGCGAGCTGGTCGACGGTGATCTTGCTCCAGTTCCTGTGGGGAACCTGCTTCGGGTGGTGGTGGACCGTGTTCTTTTTGAAGCTGAAGTGGACGCAGCTGTGGTCAGTCCAGTGAAGTCCGGTGGAGTGGCTGAAGGTGACGTGCTTGCTGGATGAGAAGACGGGGTCGAGCGTGTGGCCGGCGTAGTGGGTGGGGGTGTTGACCAGTTGCTTCAGCCCGAGGTTGGCCAGGTTGTCCAGCAGGGTGGTGGTGTTGCGGTCGTTGTTGTTCTCCAGGTGGAAGTTGAGGTCCTCGAAGAGAATGTAGTCGGCGGAGGGGCGGGCGTGCGGGCTGATGAAGTCGGCGATGTCTTCGCTGAATTGTGTGCGTGGTCCCGGGGGTCTGTAGATGAGGGTGCCTCTGAGGGTGGTCTTGGGGTTGAGGTGGATCTGGAAATGCAGGTATTCGGCGGCGTTGAGAGCGTCGGTGGAGTCAGTCGAGATGCGAATGGTGCTTTTGTGGACGATGGCGATGCCTCCTCCGGTCTGGTTGATGCGATCTTTCCTGATGATCTTGTAGCCGTCCGGGATGGCGATGGCGATGTCGGGGGCTGAGGAGGCGTTCATCCAGGTTTCCGTGAGGAAGGCAACGTCAGGAGATGCGGTGTCGAGGAGGTCCCAGAGTTCCACGGCGTGTCTGTGGACGGAGCGGGTGTTGAGCAGGATGCACTTCAGGTAGTTGCTGTTGTCCGTCTTGGTGGGTGCGGTGCCGGTGCGGAGGCAGGAGAATTTGCAGGATCGGCAGGCGAAGGGTCCATGGGTGTGTCGCGGGGATGCTTGGTGGCACCCGGGGGTTCGGGCGGTGTTGAGTGCGATGAGTGTGGCGGCATCGTAGGTCCTGTGGGGGGGTGGCGGACGTGGGAGCCAGGGGGTCTGGCGCTGGGCGCGGGCCAGGCGCGGACGTGCGCAGACGGGCTTACCTTTGGCGCACCTTCGGCGCTCAATCGGCGCTCCCGCTGCGCGCGTCTGCTGCGAGGTCGCTGAGGGGGCGTCATAAGTAGTGAGCCGGGAGGGAGGGTCAGCTGGGAGGCGGGAGGCTGGGTGGCCAATGGGAAGGAAGGGGAGGCAGGACTGCGGGGTCAGTGGCGGGAAACCGGAACTGGGAAGCGGGAGAAGTAAGGCGAGTGACCGGGGCAGCGGTGGCGGTGAGCTGGCGCGAAGATGGGCAGCAGAGCAGGCAGCGAGCGGAGGGCAGTACCTGGAAGTGGCGGGGCAGAGGTCAGCGGCGGCGGATGAGGTAAGTGGCGTCAGGGGTGTCAGCGGTGACAGCAGGCAGGCAGGCAGGCGTCAGGTAGCAGCAGTGGAAGGGGAGCGACCGCCTGTGAGGTACAGGGGGTCACAGTGACCAGCGTGGAGTGGACCCCTTAAGTAGTGAGCCGGGAGGGAGGGTCAGCTGGGAGGCGGGAGGCTGGGTGGCCAATGGGAAGGAAGGGGAGGCATTCACTTCAAAGCTACTGTCTAGAAGCTTCTCCCACCTTCCAGAACCAGGGTATAAAAGAAGGACTTAAGTTACCAACTCTTCTGGACCTTCTGATACCCTGCCAGGAAGAATGACTTCTGGGCTGCTACAAGGACTGCCACTCTGCTGGAGTGCTGCTCTAGAGGAGCTGCTGCCATGCTGTCCTGCTGCCCTCTTGCATGGGGAATAACTGGACCTATAACTTCATCTTGAACCCAGGACCCCATAGTGACTCCAAGGGCTAGTCTGCTGGCCTCCTGATCAGAGCCTCAGGGACGTAAAAGGCTCCCCAACCAGCTCTTGGACCCAGCTACAGTGTGTTATGGACCTCAAAGTGATGCCTCTCAGGTCTGGAACCCTTGGTGTGGCTCTCAGGCTCCTATATTAAGCTTTGGGCTCTTCAGTCTGGGGAGGACCTGGCTTGGCAGTTAGGGCTCGACTGTTACCATGAGGAACAGGGTCAAGACTGATTTGCATATGGCTGGGTCTAAACTGGGGTGACATGGAGAGCAAATGAACAATGACTTTAACCCAGATCCCTTGACTGGGGATGAATGTTTTGATTTGTTCTGCATTCCGTCCATCATTTGTGTGTCTTCTGGTCACTTTGCACAGCAGCATCGACAGCCTGCAGGGGACAGCCAGCACAAAGCTACAGCTCGCCAGGCGCAACACCGGGCCTGCTCTTCGTGCCAGTCATACAACCGCCTGCCAGTGGCGGCTCCTCTTTTATGGCGGAGGAGCATCTCCCCCCACTGCTGAGAGACAGCTGAGGGAAACGGGGAAAATAAAATGATAATAAATTGGCTTTATTGTCATTTTATTTTTCCAGTTTCCCTTTAGAGCCAGCCAAGTCTGGGCGGGGCGGGGTTTGGCTGTCGTCACAGCCAGTAGGGGAGGAGTAGTGAACAACCTAAGTGCGAATGACGATTTGACCTGCAGTCTTAGGCCGGGCAAATTGTCATGAGCGTTTAGGTTTCTCCAACCCAGATGTATTGCTCAGCTGGTTTGGAGAAACAGCACAGATTCTAAAGCACTGTCCGAGCGTCAAAACAAATCGCTCCGACTAATCTTGGTGCTGCTGTCATGCTATAGAGTGCAGCACCAGGATTGGGTGGGGATCCTATGCTGGTGTCCCAGGGACTGCTGGGACACCATCAGGAGAGAAGAGGAGCACAGAGGCGGCCTGCAGCGTCGGAACAAGAAAGGTTTGTTTAATTTTATTATAATTATTCCCTTTGTCTAGCTCTCCTTCCCCAGCCCCCCCGCCTGAATTGGGTGGCAGCGGCCACTGCTGCCCAGGATGCCCTCTTTGCTCCTTGCGACCTTTCCAATGCGAATGGGACTCTCGGCACAAAAAGTGAGTAGGTAAACTCTAGTAAGACTCATATGGGACTGTATCCGACCTGCGCTCCATTGTGGTGAGCCTGAACTTCGCGGGCAGCCTGAAGTTTTGACTTTGATTCACTCCAGCGTGACCAGATAGATTCGGTTTTTGTTGTTTTGGTCTTGTTTTATTTATTAAGTTCAGATCTATTTTTCTAACCTGGTGTGGGATCTTTTGGTGTGGTGTTGTCATTGTTTTACTGTCTCAAGTTTTGTTCAAATACTTACATATTGCCTCTGAATTAAGCCTGATTGCTCTATGCCAAACTACCAGGGGGTTTTCTTGTCCTTTACCCTGACAAGGATTGTGGTTGCTGCTTGACCAGGGCTACCACCTCAGTCAACCAGTAACCAAATCTCTCCTAATGTGACTATATGAAAACAAGCCTTCCAAGTTCTGTTTGAGCAATGCTATTCTTAAAATAACAAGTGCCATGAACAGCACAATGTCATCATAATAGTAATTATTCAGGTTATAAAATCACATCACACGTTATAATAAGGTAAGAGCGCTAAACTATGCTATGTCAACATTTCAAGATTTCACAATCCATCAGTGGATCGATATACACATTTTTGCTTCATTTCCAAGTGTTACAAAACAGTAGGCCAGATTTAAAAAATATTTTCCACACCAAAGATCAACATAGGTGCAGTAAAAATGTTGGGACAATGTCATGATCTGTTTGATAGAATCATTTATCTCGAAAATGTGATTAGTCCATCCAGAAGTCCAATCACTCTCTTGAAATTTGAGCGTTCACCAATCCAGTGTTGGGGGAAATTTGCGGGCCCTTCGAGAGGGTAACCCAGCAAAAACAGGTGACTATCCAAAAATGTGTAGACTTGTAAGTATTCACCTACAATTTTCATGTACTTTCCCATCCTGGAAACGCACACTGATTTATTACCAACAAAGGCAGGAGTAAGCGCGTTACCAGAATAGGAATATGGGTGGAATTGCACATTCAATGGCCATTTTGCATGTGGAACTATACAGTTGGGTGCTGCAGGAGATCTAACAAAATCATCGATTCAACAAGGTCACTTTCAGGATTATTTGCAAATAACCCCCCTACGCCCCCGCCCCCCCAAAAAAAATCAGTAGTCCTGCAGGAGCAAGTTTATAACTTTTCCCTGGGGCCCTCAGACTTGGTGAAGGGTTCTCCACCAAGAGACTAATTAAAAAAAAGTGTGCAAATTGGTGCACGTAGCAGTCCAATTTGCCAAAAAAAATCTAAAAAGCCAATTGTTTTTGCAGTAAGTTCGAAAGTGGAGTTTTTGAAAAACTCCAAAAATTCCATATGAAATTGTCTTAAGTCATACTCTTTACATGTAGTTCAAATGATTCAGACATGTCATTTTAGTGCATCCATCCCTATTGTTTTGAGGGAGCATAAATCATATGTCTGGATTAAACTTCCAATCATTTTATGATCCTTCCTCTTTAAGGTTAATTAGTCATATGATATAACTGAAAATATACTTGGCAGGAAAAACGGGGAGATACAATGTCACACAGATCTTACAACCTTAAGCTATTGATAGAAGGAAGATCTAGATAGGACAGTTTGTGGGGGGGTTAAACATTTTAAGGGCTCAGACAGAAAAAAATTGTCATAATGAAATCATGACATGCTTTACGTGTAGGTTGTGGTGGCCTCCATGAGCTAGAAATTTCCATTTCCCACAAAGGAAATAATGTCATTAGATCATCAATAACAGTCCTAAAATCGGAATGAATTCTCTTTCAAACATCATTTTGAAATATTTTGCAAATACACTCGATTTCCATCAAAATCATGTCAGTTTCAAATAAGTACACTCAATCAGTTTTTTCCTGAACAAAGCCTTGTCTTTTTCCAACAAAAAACAGACTGTAATTGAAGTAAACTCACTTAATTTGCCCCAAATCTGATTTTCCACTTTCAGAACATGAAATATCTGCGTGCCATTGATGGAGCATGATTTTGCTTGATCAAATCCTGCTCGTTATTGTGTGAAATTACTAACGTACTTAAAAAAAAACATGACTGACATTGTATCTCATTGAACACAGAGTTCTAAAACTGTATCGTAAAAGCATGCAGAACGGCCACAAACTGGTGAAGCTGAGAGATTACGAGAGGGAAAGAAAAACTACACATTATTGAAAACAATGTGAAAAATAATAATGCAATGATTGATTACTAGTAAAATATGACTTGAAAAGATTTCTCTTTTGAAGTGTCACTTGGCATGTTTCTTTCAGACTGTAAAACTAAAACTTCAATGAAAAACTGTTGGAAAATTAATGGAATATGATGAGACTATGCATGAAAATAGTGTAAAGGTAGTTATATTAGATTTCTTATGCATTTATGTTTTCTTCAAGTCTTTTACGATAATGCTCTTTTGATTTTCTATGTAGGCCTAAAAAATGTATTATGTCTTCCTACTGCAGGCCTTTGTGAGATGTATTTTGTCCTTCATTATTTCCTTCGAAACAGGGTAAAATGTTGATTTAGCTTGCTTTAGCTACAAATATAATCACTAAAGTTCCTTCTTACAGTCTGAATATTATCTCTTTATGAGTAAATGTGATAAAATTTGTTGCAAGTCAGTTCGGGAGCGAGAACATGAACATGTTGAGTTCCAGATGTATTTCCTACTTCCGAGGTGAAATAAATATTGTATTTTCTTAGAAACAGGAGAGACAGTGAATGAGTGTATTATATGTAAGTCCCGGATGATTTGGGCTGGAAAATTATCATTCCACGATCACACCATGGATCCCAACTGATAGAATATTGAAAACTGTGCAAATGGCTACATTTGTGCCCTGGAGTTATGAAAATTTCGAGGTATAAAAACGTTGTGGTAAAAAGTATGTGCAGCGGCTACATCTTTCCAAACCTTGGGCGAAACATGCTGTCGGTCCAAACACTGACTATCCTGAACTAAACTCTCCTGATTCCCCCTGCACTTCATTGGTTGGTGAAGTTGAGCAGGATTAACCTTTCAGCGGAAGGGTTAATTATTCCGGACTTTTGCACACTGTGCATTAGTCCAATTTGGGTCTCGGTTCTGATCATCCACATCTGAACTTCACTTTGTTTTATTCCTGAAATTGCATACTGTTTTGCAATCAATGTTTATTTTTATTTTTATCCCCTCATGCCAGGTATTTGATTTGATGTATTTTGCTCTGTACTGTGATTACATTGTGTAATTACCTGTATCTCAATGAAACCTATGTACTAAAAGTTCTAATGTATTGTTGTGTTTTCACCATTCATATTTCAGGTTTAGATAAAAGTGCCATGATAAATCTACTGAGTGTGCTTGCTTATTGATGAATATTATCGACAAGTATTGATTATTGATTTATTGTTGTTAGATAGGCATTTCTTCATTACAGGTCCTCAAGAAGGAAAGGCTTCTGTCTCTATTATCTGAGTCCCTATTAGCTCTTATAAAGATCTATAGGAGGACCTCAGGTTTGTAAGCGGTTGTAGAGTTTCTATGGGCCCGAACTCTATTGTTGTTGTGTATTATATTTCTGAGGTTGGAGTTTATGGTCTGGTGGGTAATCTGTGTCTGTGTCAATAAAATTTACAACGCTTCCACTGGATCACCATTGTCATGGTACAGCATTTGCCAGCCATTGTTTTCATGTCCTCAGGTACCCCATCACGTTTCAGCCAAGTGTCATGCGCATGCATGTGCCGTCTTGTTATGTAATGTTATCTACGTTTAACTAAATAGTCATTTGCTCATAGTGCTCTTGCATCAGAGAACACATGAGAGTGTAATCATGGAATAATTATTGAGTTTTGGACGACAAACTAGATAGTTTTTTCCTAAATTAGTCTTTGACTCAAATATTTCTTAAGTGAAATGGTACAAAGTTCTGCGTGCATCATAAACGAGATCGTATCCTGGATAACTTCTTGGAAATAGTCTAAGATCAGATGACTGATCTGCTGAGCTCTCTGTGAGCCCTGCTTAACAGTAGGTGAGGTGGTCCTTCCTTGTGCTTTTAATAGCAATGGATCAAGAGAAGCCCCATCGAAGTGGTCAATGCGACATAGAAATGTAGACTCTTTTGCGACCCTAAGATGAAAGGACAATTATTGAATGATGTGCTTTAGGAAGAGGAAAAAAAGAACTTTAGCCAAGGGATCCAACTAGTATTCCTCAGCTAGATCTTGTATTTTTATTTTATTGGGGCTGTTTATTGACCAAATCAACATGTTATATATCCAGCATGTGAGGACATATAAGTATGTTTGCAATGAAAACCAAGGAAAATAAGTGTGTACAAGTGGAGCAGAGATCAATACGACTGCAGCACAGTGGGTTGACGAGATGTAGCGAGATAAGTGATAACGCCTGGGATTGTAAAAGATTTGGAAAATATGGGTTTTGAGGAATTTCCTGAATTGCACAAATGAAACAGCAACTCTGAGGTGGACAGGGAGGTCGTTCCAGGCAAACGGTCCATATGGAAAGAACCATTACTGGTGAGTGCTTTCTTTGTAAGCCTGGGCCCTAGATCAGAGGTTTATAGGAGGCAGTTTGGCTTAGTTTACGCAACAACATGAGCTGAAACCATACTGTCTGCACTTGAAATACACAGAGGTGTCAAGCCAAGGGATTAGCACAGATAATGAAAGCAGTTGCCTGCTCCTCTGAATCACTACACAAGCTCTCTGGTCTGTAGTGTGATATTTCCTGGCCTTCATGGGTGCCTCCTCCAAACAAGTTGACAGCATGTTTCATGCCTGGATCTGATAATACATCATGATGACCCCTGCTCCATCTACATGTCAGATGTTTAGAGGATCTATGGATACTTATGGCTCACTGAGAGAGTTGTTGCAAAAGATGTATTGTTCTATTACAAAACATATTGCTTTTTCCCAATAGACACTGGTAAATCTTTTAAACTGCTTTCTCCAGCAGCCTTCTTCTCTCACTCTGTGAGGAGTACTGTAGGAGAATCGCAATTTAATATGAAACATGCAATTTTAAGATCTGGCCTGTACTAAGGTGGAATGTTCAGCTTACTTTAGTTTTTTCCAAAAAGGCAGAGAATGAAAGTTTATTGGCTGAACTTTGTGACATTTGTAGCTTGCTCCAGAGATACAAGGGGGTTATTTATTTTATTTTTTTAAATAATTCGCGTGAATTTGATGTAGACCGTATTCCAAAGTCCTGTGCATAGTTGTTGTTTCTGAACCAACCAGTGTAATTTCTTATTACAAAGAACAATCACAATCTATGTCTATCACAGACATTCTTAAAGATGCATCATTTTACTATGTTCCTCTATTATGGTTGGTCACAAGGATTGGCTCTGTCTCCACCATCCATGGGCCAATCCCCACTATGTAATGGTCAGGCACAGGCCCAGTTCCTCGGTAAGGCATGTCAGTCCTGGATTGGAAAAAAATCAGCAAAGTCCATCACACACTGGGTAATTGTTTTTGAAAAACAAATAAAAATGCTGCCATTATATGGTGGACCAGTAAGCCTTGGGTTTATTTTGCCAAATATGCTTACGCCATGTTGGAGGCTGAATTTTGGTGAGAAATCCCCATGTACCAGTATGACAGTGCCTCTGCTGCCTTAGCGCCTTTCCTGCGTAGTGTCCAACTCTATCTCAGAGTCCATCTGGCTCTGATCTGGGATTAGCAGAAGAGATGGAAGTACAGGAGAAGAGTAAGAGAAAAGATTATGACATTGAGGCAGTAGCCAAGTAATGGACACAAAGGAATATGAAAAACCAAACAACACATCATGCAGAAAGTGATACCCCAATACACAATTTCCTTCATATAATATTGAAGGACTTTCAGGAAATGAGATGATCACAGAATGTTGCATTCATATATTTAAATCAGAAAGGGGATCGGTCAAATTAGACATTTGCTTAATTGTATATGTGGTCATTTGAAGAAACAGCCAATGCACTGAAGAGATCCACTGCCTTTAACCCCTTCAGCGCTGCGGGAATTCCCCCGCGGTGCTGAAGGGTTCGAGCGCGGGCGGGCCCATGACGGAACGGTTCCGTCATGAGCACAGCGCAACCGATGCTCATGACGGAACCGTTCCGTCATGGGCATGGAAGGGGTTAAAGCTTAAAACAGAAATTTGGCAATGCATACAAACAACAAGAATCTATAAAACAGATCTAGTTACTGATATTTGTAAACTGAGGTCAAAGCAGGGTCCAAAGAGTCACTTTGTAAGGATGTATTTTCAAAGAGAGAGAAGACTCCAACTCCTCCATTGAACAAGCTGATCATATTCCACGGAATTCCATGAAGCCTTAATGGAGGCAACAAACAACTTTAACCATTTTCCATTTCTTTCGGAAGATTAAGTTAATTACATTTAAGAAATGAAAAAAAACTTGAAAATAAAGAAGTGGGAGGGAAAGAGGAGCAGACAATGGGCAAAACACTGCAGGAGGAGATGAAAGAAGAAGGAGTGGAAAGAAAAGAGAATACTGAAGGTGGGTGAGGAGGGTTGAGTTGCAAAGCAAGAGGAGTAAACAAGAAAAAGGAAAGTAAAGTCATACATTTTTTTAAAAGGCCATGTCTTCAGCCCTGCAGCAACTGCTTCCGAAGCTCCAATGATAGTAGGGAGTATTTTTCCCATCCCATTATTTTTGATTCAAGCTGTGTGGTTTTTAATTCCAAAACTTAAACTCATAACTATTTAATATCAAGTCTTCTTCCAAATACATTTCAACCTCTGATCATGTTTTCTACACCTTTTAATACATCTGGAAATTCTGCATTTCGTCCTTCATTTTAAGTATCTTTGGGTCTCTGCATTCATCATGATAATCAAACTTGCAAATTTGATTCATAACATAGGCTGAAAGTTTGGAACTTTTAATCTGAAATATATTCAGTTCAAAAGAATAGCGAAAAGCCTGCATTTCAAAACACACTGGTATGAATGAAAAAGAGATTTAGCTCGAAAGCAATTACGTGTGAAATGTTTTGGGTTTAAATACGAATAGGAACCTGTTTTGATTAAAGAGGGCAGTCACATATTCATGTTAAAACCTTTATAAAAATATCATAACAAATTTAAGAAAAAAACTTTAAAAAATGCCTTGTTACAACCTTGATATGACATAACTTTGACCATTATCTGGATTTGCTATTCATTCAAAAGGGTGGATCTGCTACTATGATTTCATTCTTTGCCAACTTGGGTGCTAGATGAAAATTGTTATAATGGTAAGTTGTGGTAATGGTTAAAGTTTGGATTTCAAACTTTTTACCAAAGGAAGTGTTTATTTAACTAAGTTTCAAACTCTATAGTTTTAAAGCTATCTGCCTTGATCCAAATGCTGAATACTGTTGTCGCCTTCACAGATAGATGTCATAGTGGCATAAAAAAACATTTATTCATTTGTAGTTTGTGTTTCATTTCCTAGAATTACAAATATTCCTTCCAAATACCATTACATTTTGGAATGTGTGACAATGGTGTGCCTGAATTCTCCCTTCTCTGAACATTTAAACATCTAACAACTTCTTTAACTGGAAATGTAGGTATTGTATGTGGGATCTGTTACAACTACTCATAATAGAAAACTTTATTAGTTGTTCATTAGCAGCTATCAATATTCCTTAGAGTAGGATGAATAAACAAGGGAATTGCTAAGTATCAATATTCATATAAAAAAATTCTTCAGTCCATTTAGGCACCTCTTATGCTAAAAAAACAGTAACTGGGCAACTGTTACCATAATTGTACAGAGTCATTGCTATAGTGGAAAATATATCCTGCCACTCTAAATATATGACTCTCCCATACCAATATATAAAAAGTGATTGCTGCTGTTTGACATTTCCTGACTGTTTAGCTGCCAAAATTCAGTTTCTTGAGAAATAGCTTCAGTAATGACAGTATCCTATATATTTTTGATCTTCAGTCTCATTTCCCTAAAGCTTTTGTAAGGGAAGAGTTATTCCAAAGGAGTGCAACATAGCTTCTTTCAGGACATTTAAATACATGTAATTGTAGGCAAAGTTATACCTTAAATTCATTTTTAATCTTAAAATAATCTAGACCTAGAGAGTCTAGAGATTGATTTCAGCATTTGTTTGAAAATCGCATGACTTCTGACACTGGTGTCAATTCACCTAAATGCCACAGGATGAGGAAGTGACATCACATACCCTTTGCTCTGATGACATTACAGTTTGTGACATCATATGACTGTTGACTCTGGTGACTCGACCCCAATCCCATTATAGGAAATGTTCTCTCAGCTAGAGTGTATGGTTAGCAAAATAGCAAAATATTACTAAAGCAAGTAAAAACAAGCATTATTAACTACAGTATGGCCATGATATAGGCAGTTGCACAAGTATCAAATGGTCACAGCAATAATAAGCAGCCATGGTAACGCAGAGGTGCAACCTTAACAGACCCAATTGCAATCCTCAAATGGCTACGCTCAACATTAATTAACCCAGAATCAACCATCATTTGACCATACTCAGCCATAATTTGCTCAGGATTGCACCTCTTTTGTCCATGCTTATCCGGCATTAGGTCTAGTTAAACCATTGTTAAATCGGACTAAACCATCAGAAGCCCAAGCTCAACCATTTTACAACAAATGCAAACTCATTTGTAGAGGTCTAGTCCCACGTTCTTCATTTGGCAGTAGGTCTGCTACCATTTTGAGACAATTAAGCATGCCCACAGGAGAGGGAATAACTGCCTGACCATCTGGACACAGATGAACATTATCTCTAATAAAGGTTATCTTGTGCATGCTTTGGGCACAAAAGGAGGTCAGACCCAAACAAATTGCCAAATTATTTTTGCATTCAAATTCAAATTTATGTTTTCATTGTTTCAAATTAAGATCATGTAAACGTAATTTGAAAACATTGATCAAGATGGGGAAAAAAAGAAACATGAGCCAAATCTACACATAATTAAACCCAAATAAAGCATCCTTAAAATCATAGAATATAGTGGTAATTTATTGTAACTTTTTTATGTGAATTTACCTGTCCTATGTTCGTTCATTGCAGCCTCGTTGCTGGAAAACTCTTGAGAAGGGAGTGTGTCTAAGCCCTACATTCCACTTGATATTTTGCAAACAGTTTGAATCATATTATAACAATTACATCATTATTCCTAAGCCCTGTCTCCCCAGGCACACACATGTATGCACTGTAGGAAATTGAGTTACTGGTTGAATAGTTGAAACTTTACTCAAGCAGCAACCTCAATTCTTGTCATGGTGAAATACAAGCCAGACGCAAATTAACCTGTGCTCAATCCTCTTGTAGCTTGGCACAAAAGCAGTCATGCTTAACATAGAGGCATTGTGTAAAGAATATATGCAGCACACAAACAGTAATAAAGTGAAAACACAGCACAAGAAAAATCCCACACAATTTAGAAAAATAGATTAAAATTAATAAACTATTTGACACAAATACAACAAAAATTCAATTAGTAGAACTGAAGATATGGAATTCTAAAGATTTAGGTGTGTTTCACCCTGACAAGAATTAGGGTTACTGCTTGAGTAGGGCTTCACCCCTTCAACCAGTAAGCCAATTTGCTATACCCAGTGTCCTTCAAAGCAGTGACAGGGATCCCATTCACCTTCACTCGGTGGAAGGGATGACTTCCACCCTCAAGGATAACAAGCTCACCCTCTGAATCTATATCACAGCATGGAAGATCAATGCATGGCCTATGACCTGCCCCTGGGGGCAACTTCCTCCTAAGGCACACATTGGCCACTCCAGTAGAATTCCCACCACTGTTTTCTTAGGACAGACAGAGTAACCCTACTTGTGCACTAATTGGGATTTCTTAAAGCAGCAGGGTTGGAAATGTGGCACCCTCGCACACCACTTACCAGAATCTCACCCCTGCTTCTCAGAAGGGGGTGGGGAACCCTTTCTCCCCACCTTACTCTAGGACCTGTCTGGGTCACCTTTGACGTCCCGGTCACTCTGTTGAGGGAACCTGGTCAACCCTTCTTGGAGTCACTCCCAGGTACCTTTTATGGACCCTGGTGCTGAACCAGAGGTCCGTCTCCTTAGTAAGCTCCCTGTGGTCAGAGAGCTTCCTATCAACCAGGTGTTGGCGCAGCTCTGTAAAATAAATACTGAACATGTGTTCACTTGCAAACAAATTGTACAGCCCCTTGTAATCATTCACATCACTGTCCTTCACCTAACCATCTAGTCCCTTGCAAAGGGAATCCACAAAGTCCACCTAGGACTGCTGGGGCAGCTTCTGGCTATCCCTAAACTTCTTTCTGTACTTTCTGGGGTAAGGCCATACTTTCTAATAAGAGCATCCTTCACAGGTGGGGGTACCTCACACTGTCCTCCTTTCCAAGGACCATCATGGCATCCCTCACCTCACTAGGCATGTACCTTCAGAGACTGGATGCCCCCAATCCTCCTCAAGGACCTCATACATCTCCAGGGGAGCCTCATAGGCTCCAAACCACTTCTTGATGTCATCTAACACACCAAAGTTAGACATCAGATCCATGGGAATGTGGACCCCCTTATCTCCAGAAGGCACTGCGGGTATGCTGCCACCATTGCTGATGGACTGTCTGGCTCTGATATCCATCTCTTTGAGGCTCCTCTCATGAGCCAGTTGCTCTAGGGCCAGTTTCTCCTCCATGGCTAGTTTGTTTCCCTCCATCTTAGGGTTGACCATTTCACATTAAACTTGCTTTCACCTTCCTGTCCGCCAGCTCCTGTGGGGAGAGGCATTGGAAGTCACTCTGCTTTCTGCTCTGGAAAGGAGCTCCAATTCAGGGGATAAGTTTCCCCCTCCCCTGTGTGCTGCACTCCAAGACCTACACCCAGGTCTCCCTTTTGCTCCTCCACATCATCCTCCCCATCCTGGTCCACTGCTATTGCCAGTGATTGATGAACTCCCACCTAGGCCCTTTGAGTCTTCAGGAGCTCCAGCCACCTGGTGTTCCTCTTGGGTGGAAGTCCCTTCTCCTTGCAGAACTCTTTGAGCTCAACCACAGCGTAGTAATTGAGGTTGGTAAGCTCAGACTCCATCCTTGCAAGTGTACCCACAGGCACAGAGAGTAAGATAGAATGAGGGTGACTTTGGAAAAAGCAAAAGAGGCAATCAAGGAGAATTTAAAAGAAAATTGAAATGGTATCAAATTATTTATCTGGGATTTTAGTGTTACACAAAATCACTGTATGGCACTGCACAAACACAAGTACTAAATCGCACAGCCGAACACCAATGTAGGAAACTAAGTTACTGGTTGAGTGGGTTGAAAACCTACTCAAGCAGCAAACACAATTCTTGTCAGAGTGAAATGCAAGCAAACTCCAAATAAACCTGTGCTCAACTCTCTGGTAGCTTGGCACAAGAGCAGTAGAGCTTAACTTGGAGGCAATGTGTAAAGTATTTATGGAGCGCACAAACAGTAATAAAGTGAACACACAACACAATAAAAATCCCACAACAATTTACTAAAATATAGTAAAATGTATTCAATTATTTGACACCAAAATGACAAAATTTCAATTAGTAGAATTAGAGATATGCAATTTTAAAGATTTAGGTAAAAATAGTGCTTAAAGCACAAAGCCCCAACTGTGGTAATCTGGTCCTACTGGACCGGTACAAACTCACAAGTTCAGGCCGACCACAATGAAGCGCAGGTCAGATACAGGGACCAAATTGGGTCAAATATTAATTAGTACCTTAAATCCTGGCTGCGAAGTGTTGCGCGGTCCCACGTTGAGGATGTATCACACAGGGGCAGGTCTGAGAAGCTGGGGGGCAGCAATGTGAGGTCCTGCATTGAGGATGCAATGCATTGCAAATCGGCGGTTTCCAAGGAGCTTGCAAGGTCCTGCAGCGAGGATGAGTTGCTCAGCAGTGTTCCCAATGAGTTGTGAGGTGATGTGTCATGGTGCATCAGTTCTGCTAGGACCATAGTTGGGCTGTCAGAGCACCTTCAGGCCCACTCCCAAGGGCCCAAGACTGAGGTGGCAACAATTGGGGAGCAGGATTCACAGCAGGCAGAGTACAAGTGTAGGGTTCAGGGTGGTGGGAGCCTTTTCTGTCCCCAAGGCTTGGATCAGGGGGCAGCCAACTAGCCCTTGGAGTCACCCTGATGGTCCTAGGTTCAAGATGCAGTTCCAGTCCTTCTCACTCAGGCAGCAGAGCATTAGAGCAGTGGAGTGGCAGTTCTTCATGCAGCACAACAGTCCTTCTTCTGAGTCTTCCACAGGTCCAGATATGTCCTGCTGAGTTGGGTCTGAGGGTCCACTATTTATACCTGGTTCCCACTTTGAAGTGGGAGAAGCTTCTAGAGTCCTTCCCCTAAAGAGGTGTCTGGAATTTCCTTCCTCCCTGCCCTGGCCCAAGATAGTCTGGGAGCACAAAAAACTAGTGTGAAACCCTTTGTGAGTGTGCTGAGGCAGAGTCTTTGTGATGTGCAAGTGTGGTAGGTGACTGCTCCGTCCCCATCATGTCAGAGATGGCCTATCCTGCCAACACTGATTGCCCCTTTGTCTCACTGTTTGGAAGTAAATCACAAAAACCAACTGGCAGCTACTCCTTGTCAGGTAACCGAGGAACAAGCTGCAAGCTCCAAATTGTTGGAGCAAGAAAATGTAAACTTTCTAAAAGCGACATCTTTGAGAATTGGAGCTTAAAATCCGACTTTTAAATTACAATTCTTTAGACACCAAACATGTCTTTCTTACAAACTCCCAATCAAAATGTATCACTTATTAAATTTAATAAAGTAACCCAATGTTATCCTATGGGAGAGGTAGGCCTTGCAGTAGTGACAAACTAATTTAAAAATAATTTTACTACCGGGACATGCCAAAGTTAAAAGTGCATGTTGGACTGTTAAAATAAACTGCACCCTGCTCAATGGGATGTTCCGGGCCTACTCTAGGAATGACTTATATGTATTGAAAATGAAGAAATGAAGGTTTAGGCCTGGCAAACGATTATTTTGCCAGGCTCAAAATGCCAGTTGAAAACTGCACACACTGGCAGGCCTGAGGTTGCAATGGCAGGCCTGAGACATGTGTAAAAGGCTACTTAAGTGCATGGCACAATGAGTGCTACAGGCACACTAGTAGCAATTAATTTATAGACCCTCTGAGTACCATTCAACTAGTGCCTTACAAGTAAAATAAATGTGGCATTTGGGTGTAAGCCAATTTCAGCATGTTTAAGGGAGAGAGCACTAGTACTTTAGCATTGACTTGTGGTGGTGAAGTGCACAGAGACCTAAATCCCAACAAAAATGGGTTCATAAAACAGGAGGCTGAAGGAAAACAGTTTGAGGATGACACTGCAGAAAGGCCAAGACCAACACATACCATTGTTGTAGTTACTAGAAGAGGCCCTATGACAAAATGAACCTACTAAAACCAACTTCACATTCTGTACATATTGCTATCCTTATAATAGTCCTCTATGATTTAAGATGTACGCTTATATGAGACAGACTTTCGGACAATATGCAATGTTTGCTGGTATTCAAGTAACAAACTACAACCTGCCCCAGTCAGAATAAACTGCTTGTGTTTTATGTCTTTAGTTCATGAAATACCTTAAGGAAAGAGTGTTTGTTTTGGTCTGTAGTGTGATTTCGATTATTTCTAGGGTTGGGCGGTAACCTCCTCTCCACAGGTGGAGTTCGGCAAAAACTCCACCTAGTGGCGGTCCGTCCATTGGGGGCATTGGGGCGTTGCCCCACTAAGCACAGTCACTAGTCTCACAGTCATCATCATGCTTAAATAAATATTTTGGAAATCGATCGCACGCACTGTGCCACTGACTCGCGCACTCCGGGAATCCGGGATAAGCCCGACTCAATGTGGACGGCACTGGGGGCGGGGCTGCTGCAGTGAGTGACTGACACAGCGCGAATAGTGCAGCAGGCAGCAGCAGCAGTGTGCGCATGTCAATTTTTGGGCTAGTCATGACTGGCCCGAACATGCGCACATGCACACAATACCTGACCTTCCCTCCTCCCCTAGCGACTCATTCTCAGACAGTGTGTGGGTGTGGCGAGGCGAGGGACCCTTCATACCGCAGCCCCCGGGTCTCATTATGGGCAGGGAGTAACCCTGCTCTTGGCCCAATCCTGTTGCAGTGCGCTGCTAATGCAGCGCCATGATTGGCTAAGACACCGCGCAGCCTGCATGGTGCCGCGCGTGGGTGGTGGCTGCACTTGTATGGCCAATCACAGTGTGGGTGGCTTATGTGAAGCCAAGCCATGCAGTAGTGATTGGCCATTGATTTCCCGACGCGTACGCTGATACGCTCGCTGACTCGGCAGTCGGCACGTGTCGCTCGTCCCCGCGCCAGTGCTGCCACATGACTCGAGTCACTCACGGACACGGAGTCAGTCACGAGTCGCATTGTCGCAGTCGTCGTTACGTTATTCACCTGGCCTGGCAGAAAGGTATTTTGTTTGCTTTTGAGTTTTGAAACATGCACAATTGCCTCCATTGCCTCATGTAACGTAACGTTTAGCGAGTATCTTTGCACAGATATCTTTCCAACCTAAAAGTTGACTTTTAATGAAATGTATGTTGCCCTTTTAAAAACTTTGCCTAGAGGAACTACAGGACGAGTAAGGCTCTAGACGAGGAATATTTTCTGCAAGACGAATTAATTTCAGCTACCTGAGTGTTACGTTTGTTAGTGTCTGCCAAACGGCCCAAACCTACGTAGTACGCGGCCGCGGCCTAGTTAATCTCTCCCTCACTCCCACGGTTTTTTTCATCTCTCACAACCGGTTATTTCTTCCCCTTTGACCTTTCTCGACGCTCCCCACACCAGACATAGGGCCAGATAACAACTATGATCACAGCAGATATATATATTTATTTGTGAAATCTGCCTGATATTAAAAAGTTCAGGGTTCAAATCCCATTAGGCCTTTCATTCTTCTAATGTCAGAATACTAACATTGCCTCGTGTTTGGTACAAGTATCTCAATTAGCCTCTGCATTATGGAACTTGTAGTTGTGTTCTTCTATTTACAAATATACGTGACAGCATACAAAGATGCACCAAAAACTCCTAACATGTATGTATGTGAAAAAAGTTCTGAGATAGGTAATTGTAAATCGTGTTACTGTTATTTATGGTGAGATAACTCTGTGATAGTAAGTGATGTACACATAGAGGTGGGCGGATTTTTAACCCCTTCCATGCTCATGACGGAACGATTCCGTCATGAGCATCGGTTGAGCTGTGCTCATGACGGAACCGTTCCGTCATGGCCCCGCCCGCGCTCGAACCCTTCAGCACCGCGGGGGAATCCGCGCAGCGCTGAAGGGGTTAAAGAAAGCTGCCCCACCAACATCATGTTTTTTAAATGCTCGACCAGCTTTGCAAGGCAGACGAAATATTTAAAAATGGGCCTACTATTGGGGTATTAGCCCCAATTGTTTCTAATTCTTCCCGCGCAGCAGACACTTTCCCACTGCTGCACAGGGCTGTCAGAAGCAGCCGCTTACCGTCGTTGTCAGAAGCACCGGGCAGGACTTCTGGACAGAGGAAAAGATCATGCCACTGTGTTTGCTCCTAACCCAAGGTTGCAATATATTCAAACACATCTCCGCAGCCTGGTGTTTAGCCCATGTTGAGCAGGGCATCTGGCCGCAGAGATTTGTGAAGTTAAAATTACGTCACCTTCGAGGAACTTCGTACTTATTGCGCAGTTCAAAAATGCCTAAATTCATCCAACTAATTAAAAACGAAACCTAATCCTAGCGAACGCAGTTACGTACTTAATAATGTCATTGTTATTATAATCTGTACCAAATGTGTAATTTTGCTCCATGTTGGCCCAACACCACGTTTCGAGTCACGGACATTTCATTTAACAAATCAAAGCATTGTGAGAGTTGTAGTCTTAGTTTGTTTCTATTGAATAAATTGTACCAATACACCAATGATTTGTTGTTAATGAAAAACATAATACTAAGAAAACGGGCGGCAAAAAAGGAGAGGTCTTTGAAAGTTATGCTGTTTGGGACGGTGGGACCTGATAAGATAGGTGCATCGCTCATTCCCTACACAGGGCTCTGCTGTCGGACGCACTCAGGTTATAGATTCATGAATGCAGCGCTGTCATATTTTTTCCAATGCTTGACAAACGAGCGAGTCACATATTGTGCTTGTTCTGCTTAAAATCAACACTTGCTGCGCCCGCCATCTTGAAGAATGAGGACCACCTGTCAGGGTCCGTGACTCACCACCCACACGTCCCCCTCGCGCCTCAGTCCTTTGTGCCCCCCTCCCCCGGCCCTTTCCATCACCTTAGTACGTTCACGGCCTGTCACAACAGTTTTCTGAGCGGTGTCAGCGCTCGAGGCCCTGCTCGCATTATAAAGTTTCAGGACAGCCGTCTTGCGAGGCCGAAGTGAGCTGGAAGGTGGTACCTTTTCAGTCTGTTTATTCCCCCCTCGGCCCTCGCATTATCGCATACCCTTTCCTCAAAAAAAACCTACAAAATATGTGGTTTTGTGCTGCTGAGTTACGCGTTGTAGTGTCATAGATTTGTGTCCAGCGCCTAGAATTTATGCCATTTAGTGCAGTATACCTTCTACTTGTACTTTGTACTCTTTTGTAACATGCACACGTCACCTTTCCTTTTGTAACGTATCGTTTGCTACCTCTTGTATTTTGTTTGCTTTTGAAACTTGCACAATTGCCTCCATTGCCTCATGTAACGTAACGTTTGTTTTAGTGTTTTGAGTGTCTGCCAATTATTGCAATATTTTACCTCTACTCTACTTGTACTTTGTATGCTTTTGTAACATGCACACATATCACTTTTTCCTTTCGTAACGTATCGTTTGCTCCCTCTTGTATTTTGTTTCCTCTTGATACTTGCACAATTGTCACTATTGCCTTTGCAACATGCTCACTTGTACTTTTCTCCTCATGCATCATGTTCCTATTGTGAAGCGCGCTGCTGACACCTTCAGGTAAAGTCCGGGCTATATAAAAACGCATTAAATAAAATACAATAAAGGGGGAGCTTCGGCGCCTATCAAAGGACTGACACTAGGCTTTGTTTTTCGTAGGATTTTGGTTATTTTGGTGTCCATTGTAATTGTGAGTCTTCTCTGAGTAGACCCTTGAGCTTATTGTGCGACATTACACATGTACGCTTGTGTTATGTCGTAGAAAATGGTTAAAAGGATGCTACTACTGATAACGAGACTTATGACTTCCAAAGATGTGACAGACGGTCACTACAGGGCAATGACGTCACACAATCCCATGTCGACGAGTACCGATTACCTCTGCCAATATAACCCACAATACCTTTTCTCTTACACAAGGACCTATTTGGAGATGGGAATTGATAACAGTAAAAGAGTTAATCTAGTTTGGGGCTTCTCACACCTATGAGCCGTTAACAGACGGAGACTAGAATGGAGAATTTCCATGGTTTTATAATCTGACAACAAGGCACAATGCCATAACACGTGTACTTCA
The DNA here is from genome assembly GCF_964204655.1 of Triturus cristatus. Classification (NCBI taxonomy): domain Eukaryota; kingdom Metazoa; phylum Chordata; class Amphibia; order Caudata; family Salamandridae; genus Triturus; species Triturus cristatus. The sequence continues at coordinate 420,982,458 of NC_140591.1, forward strand.
AGCAGAACGCGCTGTGTTTGCTTTGGGAGCTGCTCTTGTTCTCAATCTCAACTGCGGTCCAAGCCAAGGTCCCCAAATGGCCAAAGTGTTCCGACCCTACTACTCGACTCTCTATAGTGCTGCAGCTGCTGGCTGCTAGTGGTAAGTGAGGGTGTGAGAGTCACGAGTCGCACTGTCGCAGTCGTCGTTATTCACCTGGCCTGGCAGAAAGGTAAGGCGGCACTGTGACTGATGTTCTATGCATTGATTTTTGAACCTGGATCACCATAGATGGCGGCGCGCCCGCAAGGTCTGATTAACGGTTAATCAGACCTTGCGGGCGCGCCGCCATCTATGGTGATTCAGGTTCAAAAAACGAGAGACTCACCACTAAACTGGATCTTGCCCTGACTTAACCTACGTAGTACGCGGCCGCGGCCTACCCCTCTATATACTGGCCCATCATCACTGACCTTTTCAGTCTGTTTATTCCCCTCTGAGCTGGAAACCCCCAGTGTTAGCATTAGGCTTCAGGAGAGTTCATGTACCTGATGCAGGTCACAAAATGCACATGAGGTCAGTGAGTCACTGCATTTGTCAGAGAGATCATTTTGTTAATTGAAGTTTGTAAGTAAAAATCCTAACATACAACAGTGAGCTATGAACTGTCATCTAAGAGCTGCATGCAAACTGCAAGGTAAAAATTGTAGCGTTATGTTTTTTTCCCCCAGTCTTTGTTTGATTACCCTAATCTTTCAAAAATAAATTGTTATATTTTTATTTTCAGCACCTGGTAAAGCCTGACCAGTTGCAACTGGAACCTTTACCTAATTTTTGGGCAATTTTTGGACAAAGAACAAGAGGCCCCAACCTCCTTTGCTGCTCTTTCATCCCAGCTACGACCCAGCAAACACCAGCGTTAAAGGTAAGGAAACTGATGATATTTTTATTCAGATTGGAGTTAGGGCTATGTTTCTGGTCACTCTACATGGTGGTTGGGGTGGGTGCACATTCTGTACATTGTACCCTCCCTCAGTGGATGGAATTTACTAATACTGAGCCTTAGCCCTGTGGTTTGGGCAATAACGGTTGTGAAAGGCACTATCTATTCCTTGCCTTCTTCAAGGCCCTCAAACAGTGTCTGTTTCAGTGCCTTCAGCAACCACTATGGCACACAGAGGCAGCGAGCAGCGGTAAGGCTGTATTTTTAGCAGTCCTGTTGCGCAAAGGGGAGCTGTTGGATTGGAGATATATTGCGAAAATGCACAAGATAGATGTATTTATACTGAAATTTGCTATTATTGCACCAAATCTTATACGTTGTACTTTGACTATTGACAGGCTTCTTTCATATTGGTAAGGACAACATCGACATGATGAATACGGTAGAACAATTAATTACACGGTCATTCCATGCACGGCAACTAGAAGAGAAACTACAGATAAAGAGATTAGGACCTGATCGGCCAGACCTACAACACAACAAGTTACCCAGGACAGAGGAAAATCTTACACACGTACATTCTCAAACACCTGGTACACAAAAGCTGAATGGCTTACAGGGTGTCCGACAAGAAACAAACTGTTCTGCTTCCCCTGCTTGCTGTTTAATGGTGATTTTCCTTGGACAAGAGAAGGAGTGATAGACTTGAAGCATCTGTCTGAAAAAATCAAGAAGCATGCACACACAAAAAAGCATATGGAAAACGTAACAAGACTGGGAATGTTGGGAGACACACCGATTGAGCAGCACATAAGCAGTGCATACCGCCAAACAATACAGAAACACAATGAAACAGTTGATAGGAATAGGCACATACTATCAAAATTAATTGATTGCATTCGTTTCTGTGGTGCTTTCGAACTGGCATTGCGAGGCCATGATGAATCAGAAGATTCCACAAATCCAGGAATATTCAAAGGCCTTGTGGATTTAATAGCAAGCATAGACAAAGAAATGGAAGTACATTTAGCAACTGCTACAGTCTTTAAGGGCACCTCTAAAACTATCCAAAATGAACTCCTTGAGTGTATGCTCGAAATTCTGAGAAGCCATATTGTCCAAGAGTTGCAAAACACAGACTTTGTGGCTATTCAGGCTGATGACACCACTGATGTGCCACACAAACACAGTCCGTATTAGTCTTTCGGTACCTGGACAATGACAATAATGTTGTGGAGAGGTTCTATGGTTTCACTCATTTAAGAGACTCAACTGCAGAAACCATTACTGCAGCTATACTGCGTCAACTGAACTTCATTTTTCCAGAGGTGCACCAAAAAAAAAAACTTATTGCACAAAACAAAGCTATGATGGTGCGTCCGTAATGAGTGGAAGCCTTGGTGGAGTACAGAAAAGAATTAGAGATGTGTACCCTTATGCTCATTACGTGCACTGTTACGCCCACCAACTTAATCTTATTATGCAGCAGGCAGTATCAAAGATCTCCGAGACACAAATTTTCTTTCTGGATGTAGGAGGCATGGCAGCATTCTTCTCACGTTCCCCAAAAAGAACGGAAGCACTTCAGGAGATTGTGGACAAAAGGGTTCCAAGGGGATCCTCAACTCGTTGGAACTTTAACATACGTACAGTCCAACTAATATATCAATATAGGGAGGACCTTGTGAAATGTTTTCATAATATAGAAGTCAATGACACCTTTGATTTCAAAACTCAAAGTGAAGCCCGTGGCTTTGCTAGAACACTAGAAGATAGAGAGTTTCAGTTCTTTCTGTTTTTATTTCAAGACATAATGTCAGCTGTCGAAAATTTATACAATCAGTTACAAGCACGAGAGATCGATACTGTCTCTGTGAAAAGAAATACCGCTATGTTTGTCGAGCGCATAAGCATAGTGAGAAATGAGGTTGACAATTTAGACAGCAAACTGCCAGAGGCTTCAATTTTTGGAAACCACAGGAAAAACATCACCACTCTGGTCCGAAATGCAAAGGAGATATGTGACATTGTAATTGTGCATGCACAAGAACGGTTTGCTTTCACAAAACATTTGGTGAGTGCCGCATTATTGGAAAGTCAAAACTTTGCAAAATATGGTGAATCCTTCCCTCAGCATGCTCTGCATGAGGCTGTGGAAGCTTATCCCATGCTCAACCAAGAGGACCTCAAAAGTGAGCTGACTGTACTGTACTCAATGCCTGTGTACCGAAATGCCAGAGATGCCAGGGCTTTGCTGACTTTAATTCATAAACTTAATATGGAAAAGACATTTACAGAGACAGTGACTTTACTTAAAATTGTCATAACCACTCCTTTGACAACAGCAGAGGCAGAACGATCTTTTTCCGCCTTAAAGAGGATTAAGACATTCCTAAGAAACACCATGCTTCAGGAAAGACTGAATGCTTTGGCAATGCTTTCTATAGAGAGCAAGTTAGTTCAAAATATCTCTGATTTTAACGTTCAAGTAATTGAAAAGTTTGCTGCTCTTAAAGACAGACGTGCTGAGTTTAGATACAAAAAGTAAACATATGTATGTTCAATGCTGCTAGTTTCCGACCACCTGTTTAGTTGTTTGTTAAATAAAAAACACCTGTGAGGTACTCAGAAATGCATTATATCTCAAAGTCTGTTATGAAGCTCTGTGGTTATACTGAATAAGCAGCTACCTATGTTATATGACATGATCTCTTTATTACTGTAATAACTGCACTTTCTTCATTGCTTTATTAACCTTTCTGCTTTCTCAAATTTGCTTGCAAATGCACCATTTTTCCACTCTTTTTTCAAAATTTTCTCGGGGGGAGAACACCCCCGAACCCCCCTTAGGTTGTTCGGGCACGCTCGCTACGCTCGCTCGCTATGCTGAAGTATGCCAAACATTTTACGCCCCACCACTTTCAAATGTCACCGTCCGCCACTGACTCCACCCACTGCCACAAAGAGTTTACCGGAGCCCACCCCTCAAGCACGCGTGTACCACGGTCATCAGGGCACAAGTCCTAAAAAAAGAAGTGGGGGGACGCTCCAAGTTAGGTGGTGTCACCGGAAGTGACCTCACAGCCGGAAGTGACGTCACGAGATGGAGTCCCCACTAATTAACAAAGGTTAGAAGGCGATGGGGGCAGGTTCAAAGGGCAAAGGAGAATGTTTACGTTGGAATTAGTCACCGTATTGACACTCAAAGGAGCGGGGAAATTAAAGATGCGCTTGTTCGGTGCGTATTTATTGCCCACAGTAAATTTGCCGGTCTCCGTCTGAAATGCATAAACACATACTGACCTTTTCTAATATACGGCCACGAGCGCCCGTCTGTCATACTGAACGGCTCCATCAACGTGAAACAACTTAAAGAGCTCTTTTCGCCCTCTCTCGACAATAGAAGGTGGGGTTTGGTGAGTGCTGAGCGCGCGCGCAGGTGCAGGCTCGGGTACCGGCTCCATCTTTTGGGCAGGGTGGACGGCGTCCACCCGGTAAAAACCCGGTAAAATAAGTGGGGGGACGCCGTCCACCCGCGTGGTCCCCCGACTCGAGCCCTGACGGTCATGATGGAAATGGAATGCGATCTGTCTGGACAGTCCCAGCACAGAGCATGCGTAGTACATCTTTGTGCAGTGAGATTTAGCGATCAAGGAATGTGTGTGTTCGGATCAAAGCCAACGTACACAGCTTTGCAGAGCATAACCGGATATTACACAACAACGAGACTCTACACCGCCTGAGAGACTTGGTGTAATTTGAGCCTTTTGAGCATGTCCTGGTGAGTAGTGCATGGCTTCAGCGCAAGCCCGTCACACCAGACAGTTACCTTTGCTGCTTTAAGAGAAACCCGAGGTGCTGCTTAAGCTATGTCCACGCCTTATATACAAAATGAGTTCACTGACGTAACATTTACCTCATACCTGAAAAGTATACTACCAGGCTACAGAGGAATATCTGGGTGGGATTCAGATAAGGTGATTGAGACCCTACCTGGAGCGAGCAGTTGTCGTTATTCTGCACCTTGTCTGGTTCACGCAGCAGCACTCATTGCACAAAGTAGCTTTTTAAAGGCACATACCCTCTTTCATTGAATAACAGAGCTGCAACATAATTTCAAGTTAATTTGAGTTAAATGCTGAACACCGCAGAAAATACAAAGCGTGCTTGCTTACTTATATTGATAGTTTTCAAAATCCACCCCACAGACCCACCATGACCGGGGAGACAGTCTGAAGAAGATTTTTCCACATTTTACTTAGTCTTACAATTCAGTTCCTAAAACAAAGCTGGTGAGGCAAGAGCTTTGGATCAAGTGCACCCCAGAGGTCCTGGTCCCTGTCCTAATCAGCCTGGCAGAGCCCATTGTTTAACAGCTGGAATACAGAGCGTGCACACTCCTTTTCACAATCGCAGGAATCCAGGCTGCTTTCCCCCCTTCAAGCAGTGGCGTAACGAAACTTGAGGGGGCCCCCCTGCAAAGTACATGGAGGGGGCCCCCATGCTCTGGACCCAGTCAAGGCTCTCAGGCCAGGGCCGGACGGGGAACCCAAAGCAGCCCTGGCATATTTTGTAAGACCAGTCCCTCTATGGTACGTAGCGAGCCAGCATGACTCTTGCAAGTGGACTTTTAAAACATAGTAAATGATGACCTTACAGTGCACAGGGATACCCAGTCATACCCATGTTCTTACAGAGAACATAGAAAATAGACCAGAGAAGCACCACTAAATCTGTATCTCTTTCTTTTGCATGTTTTCCATCAAAGGTCACTGCTTTGTCTGTAATGTTTGGTATCTGAGGGTGGAGCTTGGGTGGCAGACAGAAGCCACATGGTCTGAACGGAGGGTCTGATATAGCTGCTGTGCCGGAGCTGGTCAAGGGCCAACACCCCTCTGGAAGCAGGATACCAGGAGAGAGGAAAAATGCCAGGCGGAGCCTAGCTCCCATCAAGCCTCATTTGGAAAGCGGCCTGCGCAACTGGGGTCTGCCAGACACTGAAAACATCCCAATAGAAGCAACGCTTTCCCACCACCTCTCACTGAGAAGATAAATACAGGACCCCCAAAGAGGAAGAATGCAAAGAGGTTCTAGGTCCACTTCCTGCTCAAGTGGAAATATGCCTCACAGGTGCGGGCACTGCCCACAAAGACTGAGGCGATGCAGCTGGAAAACTGCCGGATGGTGCCCTTCACCCACGCAAGGGAGCTGGCTGTATAAACCTTCTTGTGCCCACCCCCTTCCCTCGTGTGTCTTAGCACACTTAAGTAGACCTCTATCTGCCTACAGCACTCTTTAAATCAGCAATGGTATGTAGTATCACAGCCCGGTTACATAACACAATATAAAAGCATAACAACGTAACGCATAGAAAAACTTGGCACACCATACTATTGAACAACGTAACATATCATGCAATTTCATTATACCATAACCCAACATACATGACATAGCAGCTCTTATAAGGTGGTCCGATTCTTACAGTGTTGCTCTCATAGTTTTATGTTTAATATAACCTTTCATTTAAAGCAGCAGGATCACAGAATTTTTACATTTTCAAAATAATCTTTAGAGTCGCACTTTCATCAAACAATCTACTACACTCTGTCTCGGGTTAAAAACAACAATGGTGCAACCTCAAACAGGGCTGGTCTGAGGCATGCACTCAAAATATTGAGTCCTGCCCCTTATAGGGTCATTCAAGAAATCAGGCATCCGAAAGCCATGCCAAGCTAACTGACACATAAGGTAGCCTCACCCATGCACCCCAGGGCCTTACAGTCAGGATTTTGAAAAAACAGCTTTTCTGAAAACATTTTTTTTTTTTTTTAAATCTAATCTGATGTCAATAAAATTCACCTTACTAATATGCTTCTTACTATTATGACCACATTATCAATACTTTCAGCCACTGTAAAACTATATCATAAATATGCCCACCCACACTTCCTGTCAATGGCATGGGCTGCACTGGCAATGTGGTGTCAAGAACACACACATGCTGGAGAAAGTATCTCTTTGTAATAAATATTACAGTCAATGGTGGCGGCATATTACCAACTTGGTAGCAAAACATAGCATCCTTAGTCAGTTGTTCTCAAAATAGCTACATTGGGTATTTTTTAATCCTTTGCACCTTAGCAATGACAAGGACCACTTCAAGACTGCGTTATGACGGAAAGGCAGACATTGCGCTGTAGAAAATACAGGGGCATCCAAGGTAGGTCCAGGAGGGCCAGACCCTTGCCAAATATTTAGGATATCCAAATAGACGACATCCACATAAAATGACTCTAAATTGCATTTGTTTGCATAGTGCGTGAAAAGCTGAATATCTTGCATAGATCCGGTTCTCCTAGACCTATGTTGGACACCCCTGAGAGACTCAACGTTTGCATTTCTTTCAGAGGAGGCACACAAAGAAAAAGTAGCAAGAGAAACTTTGTATTTCAAGTGGCTGCTGAATTTTAACAACTGTTGATTTTAGAGCTGACAGTTCTAAAGGCAAATCAGCTATAGTGCCAAATGATCAACCATGGACAGACGCACAGATAACGCAGGCTAAAAAGAAGATGCATGGACATTTGAAAAACCAGTCTGCACCAGGGGAGTGCAGCCCGAGTCGATAAAAAAAAGTAATTAGTGGAGGTGGCAGCCTACAGAAAATTTAGTGGAAAGACCTGTACGCCGACTGAGCTACGGTACAAAGGGCAAGCTGAGTTATTTGCATGATTATGAGTCATGCTGTTAATTGCAACATTATAATAGTAAATCAGAAATTCTCTGCATCGGCTCTCCAACACCTTCCTTTCTGTCTCTGCATAAGCTACTCTTAGCGCCAAAAGGAGCAGGCTAGAAGGCCTCGCTGTTACCTCCGCACCTTATCAGAACAACAGAGGTTTTGTTCCGTAAGATGAGAGCTGTCTTTTTCTGTCTGTGCTTTCAGAAGCTATGGCATCTCCAAGCTGGACGATTAACCCGTCTAGCGCATGGTGTGTCTTCCTTTTGCCTTCAGAAAGAAAAAGATGTCTACAGCTTTCGTCTGCAAGACCCTGGAATCGAAGAGTCCTCTCTCTTCCTATAAGATTCTAATGCAGATTATATGCACTACTTAGACGTTATTGAATGTTATTGAAACAAACAAACCAATATAGGAGTCCTAATGCCCTTCACCTACTTATGGTCCAGTGAAACCGTGTGTACTCTCTTCCTTTAGCACAACGCAGCAGCTCTACTGCTTGCTGTGCTTGTTTACATGAAAAGTTCGTAAATCTGCCCCTGACTCTTGTGAATTCTACAGGTTATGCATGTGCTGTAGTAGGGGACACATATCTCCTCATCATATAGCTGTCCTCATCCGTCTGTATACGAATCAATGAATGAATAAACAGCCTGGCCACCCTGCAGTGCCGCGCCCACACACCATTCCTCTGGCTGCAGTTACAGCCTCTTCCATGCGTGCACACCAAGGCACCATTTAATTTATAAAGTGCCTCTAAGGCCAGGCCGGGGCCCAGCGTGCGTGCTCACCATTTAATTTATTATAAGAGGTCGGGTCACGGGTGGCGGGCGTGCGCACCATTTAATTCATAATGAACAGCAGCACAAGAGGCTTGCTGAGCCAGGGGGCCCCTGGAGTGCAGGGGGCCCCCTCGCATGCCTAGGACAGACTCACCTGACCAGACGACTTGAGGGCTGTCCTGCAGCTTCAGACTCAGAGGCAGGCGCGAGCGGGGCTGGGCAGCACAAAAGGCAGGGCAAAGGCAAGCTAGTCAGGCAGCAGAGGCTAGTAATAATTTAAATTATGGCCCGGTGACGGTCCTTTTCAGTCTCTGACCAGGGCGTTAGTTATAGCGTGGTGGTGTCACGATGCCTCGCCATCGCTCACCTCAGGCTCACAAGTCTCACCATCACGCGCACTTTTAATTGCGGGGCTCCGCAATGCGCATGTCTGACAACAAATTCAAAATAAATGGCATTGGTCGGTCATCAGCCCCGGCCCCACCCGCGCAGACAACTGCGCGCCGCACGCACGCGCACCCAGCACAATTTAATAAATTAATAAAGAGCCTCAGTGTAGTCAGAGGCCCGGCCCTGGCTGGGGCCCGCACACCATTTAGAGTATGTGTGTGACGGTGCAAATCACTTAATTGCCCCGTTCACTATTTGCACATCGCATCACCGGAGGCCGCAGCCCAGGCGTGTGTGCACACGAGGTCCAGCGGCATCACTATGGGGGTGCGGGGGGGTGCGGACCGCACCGGGTGACACCCTCAAGTGGGGTGACACCAACAGGGCCCGTCAGGGGCCGGCTTTAGGGTGGTGCGACCGGGTGCTGGCTTCCTGGGGGCGCCGTGTTTGAAAGTTTATTAAGCTTTTGAAGCACCTGCTGCAGCGTTTCTTTCCGCCAGCAATTACCAGGCCTCACATAAATGTCAAGATAACTGGTGTGATTAATTATCTTCCTGGAGAGAGATCAGTGTTTTGTAAAGTTGAGGTTTTGACTTAGGTGAAGTTAGTGCAGAGGGTTAATATGCCTGCTGCAAAGAACGTGTGTGCCAAGTCGATTACAGAGTGCAGATCAGCAGGTTACTGCTTTCAAAAGAGACATCCTTTTGTTACTTGCAATTTATAACTCCTAATATAGAATAGTGAACTATTAACTTTCATCATAGAACTGCATACACACCTCAAAATATACATTATTAGAACATTGATTAATGTTGCAAAAAGGGTTAATTTGGCTAGAAATAGATTCTTATTATTAAAGAAAACTCCCAACTATGCTGTTTCTTTTTCGACTCTGCGTTTGTGCTTCTCCACACCAAGCACTATACTGCCTACCAGTATGGATGACATGTGACTCCTACACTTTCAGTCCTTTGGTTTATGTATCATTTCCTATACACGGATTTACACACCTATGATTGATTGTCTCTGTGTAATGTGTGTGTGATGCAAAGTGCTCGGACACCCTACACTGGTATGAGAGGCGCTATATAACTAATTCAATGCATCTGAGAGAGTGTGGTTATGGTGACTTGGTCACTGTTAAAGGGTGCTAGTGAGAGAATCCGTGGTGGAGGTGGTCATTGGGGGGGCGCCAACAAACATTGTCGCACAGGGCGCCACCAGCGCTAAAGCCGGCCCTGGGGCCCGTGTGCGCAGAGCAACCTAACCTTTTAGGAAGAGGACGTGCCTGTGCGCAGTGCACACTGTCTCCTCTCCTTTCTTTTATTTGCTTCCCTGTGAAATGGATCCAAAAAAGAAAATCACTTTTGCTGGAAATCAATGTCGTATTTTTCTGACATTTAATTCCAAAATGCAGCATCAGGAATAAAAGTTTAAAAATATGAAAAATAAATAACTAAATAAAGTAAGACAGAGTGGTAGCAAACTGTCCAGATTGATTTTTATTCACACCCAAACACATTAGCGCCACTTTTACAGAGTTTGCCAGTGAAGCGCTATTTTTGTTGTCTTGGCTTTGTTTTCCCTGGGCTTGGAGCTAGTGCACCAATCCTGGAGGTACTGCAATGTGAGGATTGAAAAACAAAATTTGTACTGCTGCTCTGTATCTAGGGATGTTGTCTTTTTTTACCATACTGCTTACGTTTTGTAAGGATATAAGCAATGGCCATTGAAATGGGTCCATTCAGGGCCCTGTTGTCATGTCCTTAACTTTTCAGGAAAAAGCACTCACTGATTTCTGAACAGTGAGTGTAAAAGCGTTAAGGTAACCATGTTGTTCCTGCTTACATTTCACATGGTTTGCAAAATGTTGCATTCCCTATGATTGTTTGCTTTTTCCAGGATGCTGTCACTTTTTTTTGTAGGCCACATATTGCTCTTGCCCAGTGCGTAATTTAAATTGAGCCGCATCCAGGTGTTTATAGCTGGCAACAATTGGGTTGTAGTTGAAGGCAGTCTAAGTTTTTCTCAGTGGGGCAGTATGGTGTTCAGTGGGGGAGAGGATGTGACACTATGGCCAGAGCTGCTGAATTTGGAACTGGGGAACCAGGTTCAGCCTTAATAACCAGTCCGCCAGACCACTCTCCTGAGAGAGCACTATCTCATGCTAGACCTTAGAAGGCTTCGCAAGACATTAGAAGCCCCGGTGTCGTAGCACCAGCAGGTGGACCCTAGCATGACAAGTGTAGGTTAACCTTCAAGGCTTGTCCACCACTATTCATACTGAAGTTCACCTCCAGTTTTGCGGCAGGCCTATGAAGCAGTACACCCTAGAACAGTGACCCTGTCACTGAGATCACAGGACCCTTGAGAAGGGCCAGCTCTAGGGCGGTGCAACCGGTGTGACCGCACCAGGTGCTCACTTTCGGTGGAGGCATCATTTTTGCAAGTATATTATGGTTTTAAAAGCGCTTGCTGCCTCTTTCCTGGCCTCCAGTAATTTTCGGTAACAATAAAAATGTCATGATGACTCTGGTGATTAATGTTCTTCCTAGAGAGAGATCCGAATTTTGTCTAATGGAAGATTTGACTCATGGAAAGGTAGCTCAGAGGGTTAATGTACCTGCTGCAAAGAACATGTACCATGCAGATCACAAAGTGCACATAATGTAAATAGGCCAGTGGGCTACTGCTTTTGTCAGAGAGATCCTTTTGTTACTTGCAGTTTATAAGTTAAAATCCTAACATAGAACAGTGAGCTATTAACTGTCATCTATTCCGCAGCAACACAAGTCAAATTTTTTATTAACTTTTGATACGTTTGAGCAACAAACAATTTATTAGTTTAAATGGTGAGATCATGCTGCAGATCTTGCATTATGAGGCAAATATGGCAGAGCCATTATTATTTAGAAAACATTTACAAACTAGGATTTTTAGCCATTCATGTTTGAACTGCTGTTTTGGTAAAGGGAGAAGTGCTGATGACAGAAACTCCATGGCTCGGAGACAAATGGCTTGTGCTTCCACATTTTATCGTATTTGGGGACATTCTGTGATTAGAAGCATATCCCACTTTGTGAACACATTTTACTGTCAATAACTCATTATAACCTTAAATAATCATGTCTATCCATTGTTTGATAAAACTGGGCAGTGAAACCAAACAAATACAAAAAATTGGGATGTTTGCGCATTCTGGCCACGCCTCTGACTCTGCCCACTGATCCAATCCTTGGGTTATTCCCGCCCTTTGATTCTCTGCCCACAGTTCCCCTACTATTTTTCCCCCACTTCGACCACTGATATATCGTGTTTCTGGATAGTGGGAACACCACACCAGTAAAAAGTACCATACCTATGATATTATAAATTCCAATAAACTGTTGACTAGCAGGTAGCCCACTGTACAACCTGATTAACGAATCATTATCACACTGTTGTTAACAGGCACATTTTGTAAATATAGGACCTACATTTACAAACGTTACTAAGGATTCTGTATGGTCCCGTTATTTGCCAACTGTGTCCACTGGCGGACTCGGGGCGGAGGAGGTCCATGCGGTAAGTCGTGAGGGGGTGACACCATGAGTTACCCGCACCGGGTGACACCAACCCTAGTGACGCCACTGAAGAGGTCGCCAGCCGGCCGGGCCATTTAATTCATGAAAGTCTTGCTGAGTCAGTCTGAGGGGGCCCCTGGAGCGCGAGGGCCCCTGAGGCGTGCATGCGGCGCGCACCATTTTATTAACCCCTTCGGCGCTCATGACGGAACGGTTCCGTCATGAGCGTCGGTTGAGCTGTGCTCATGACGGAACCGTTCCGTCATGACCACGCCCGCGCAAGCAGCGCTCAGCACAGCGGGGGAATCCGCCCCGCATGGAAGGGGTTAAGGGGCCACCAGCGGCCATTTAATTCATGAAGAGGGCAGAGGCTTGCTTGCTGAGTGTGAGGGGGCCCCCTGGAGCGCGGGGTCCCCTGGTGTGCGTGCGTACCATTTTATGAAGAGGCCGCCAGCCGGCCATTTAAGAGTCAGTGTGTGGGGGCCCCTGGAGTGCGGGGCTCCGCACCCCCCCCCCCCCAGGCGGGCGTGCGGCGCGCATCATTTTATTAAGAGGCCGTGTGCGGGGGCTGCGGGGGCCTTTGTTACGCCCCTGCCTTCAAGGGGGAAATGGCCACTACAACGTTGCCATTTCCACGCATAACCATAACCACGCATGCATTACAACGCATGCATGGTTACCACGAATAGCCTTTACCACGCATACCTTTACTACAAGATACGTAGTAAAGGCATGTGTGATAAAGGGGAAAAAAAAGGGGGGGCTGTGGGGGGTCTCTCCCCCCCAAAAAAGCGTGGGTTTAAAAAAGGGGGCTTGGGGGTCTCCCCCACCCCCAAAAAAAAGAAAAAAAACGCACCTGTTTCCATCGTTTTCAGTTAAAGAAGAAAAAAGATGTGGAGGCAATCAGCGGTGTCAGAGGAAACGGAAAGACACTTCCGCTTCCTCTTAACGACGTAAAACGCAAATCGGAAGTGCTTGGAGTGGAGAGGTAAGGGGGAATGAGGGGGTGGTGTCGCGCAGTGGTAAATTTTAAGGGTACATGTTTAGGGTTAATTTGTAGGGATCGGAGATATCCTTTAACATGAAAATGCCATTAACATGCCTAGTTTAACAACGAAAATCGTAAAAATATGCGTGTTAAAGGCATTTTCGTGTTAAAAGATATGCGTGGTGATGGCATTCGCGTTGCAACGCATGCATGGTAAAGGCATGCGTTGCAACGGAATGCGTTGTAACATCATACAACCCTTCAAGGAGGGTGCTGGAACAGGAGAAAAAGAGATCAAATCCCAAGCAAGGCTCTCTGGAATGGGCAATCAGAGAGTTGTTGATCAAACTTGATGTGACATAGAATTAAAGCTGCATCCCTCCTTAGTGTCGCAGTGGGACTGCAGCCCCTACTGGCAAAGAAGCACAAGCTCTGCATTTGTCAATAGCGAGGGGCAATGTGTAGGAACACACCTTACTGTATGATAGCAGCTACGAGGGGTGGGGGTTATTCCACAAAGTTTTTATGCAACTCCATGGAATTCCACAAAGGAAAACTCTGCAAGTTCTGCCCACCTATAAATATGTCCATCTTTAGGTAAAAACTGAAACATTTCTGGTTTACAATGTTTGTACTGGATGTAATTGTCTCAAACCCCATAGCTCAGCTCTGAAAACATTCTGCCCCAGAATTTAGTGTCTCATGGTGTTTATTTAGTCCTGGTAGCATAACGAGATGGTGTCTGAATATGCTGCTGCTTTTAACCCCTTCCACGCGGGGGTAATTCCCCTGCGGCGCGGGGGGGCGGCGGCAGTGGCGCTGTGCTTGTGACGAGCCCAGCTCATCATGAGGCACAGTGGAGCTGTGCTCATGACGAGCTGAGCTCGTCACGACCCCGCCCACTGATTGATTCTTCCGCACAGGCGGGAATCAATCCCGCGTGGGCGGGCCGCGACGGTTATAACGAGCCCAGCTCGTCATGAGCACAGCTCCACTGTGCCTCATGAAGAGCTGGGCTCGTCATGAGCACCGAAGCGGTTAAGGATATGGCCCAACGTTTTAAACATTTCCAAATAAAAAGGAACATCAAGTCTATTGTGCACCGTTTTGGAAGACCTGTCACAGTTTATTGTACATAAATTCATACATTTTTGGCAAGTTTGATTTCAGTGTGGTGCATTATGATGCAGATACATGCTTGACAATTTGCAAATGTTTCTCTGCTCTGCAGTTCTTTGGATTTCTATTGGTGTTCTATGTTACCCTGCAACTTGATTATTTGTTTGCGTTTTTATATCTTAGATGGGATAGGTATAATTCCTAGAATAAGGTCTAGTACAAGCACCTCTAACCTCTTTTTAGTTTTAAACCATTTTTTTTTTAAAATGTTGATGTTCTAACATAGTTGAGGTAAATACAATGTACTATTGGAGTGCGTGCTAGGAAACTGTCCAGGGAAGCCTAAGGGCCTCATTTATGAGGTTTTGCTGTAGGGCAGCACTGCAGGCCTTCCCGCTGCGCTTCACTAGGGCAAAAGAAAAGGGCAGGGATGCGTCATATCTATAAGATAAGGCGCATTCCTGTCCTTTTCCCCTGCGCCTGATCACAATGGGTTGCTGTGCGCCAACGCAGGCCCCTTTGCACCATGGTGCAAGGGTGCCTGTGTTGCGGGGATGATTATTTTTGTACCGGAAGGGAAACCTTTCTGTACAAAAATAATCACAAGAGGCTTTTTCTTCTTTCTATGTGTGCTGCAGAATGCAGCTCACATAGGAAAAGGAAAAACGAGGAGAAAAAAAGATATTTCTCCTCGTTGTGCCTCCCTTACGGCTCCCCTGGGGAGGTGTAAACTTTTGGCGCTGCCTCAGATTTACGATTTCTCGTAAATCTGGGGCAGTGTCAAAAGGCCATGGATGTTACAGGAAACGCCCCCAGCAACACCCATTGCACGCCCCTTTAAAGCAGAATACTGCGTTAAAGGGCCTGAAATTTATCAGGCAGCATTAGGCCAAAAAAAGTGGCTTAGAGCTGCCTGATAAATATCAATCAGGCTTCTGCGCAATGGAACGTCACAAAAAGTGACGCTCCGGAGGCGCAAGGAGTCTCATAAATGTGGCCCATAGTTTCGGAGGGATTACGAAAGCATAATATCTCACCTTGGACCCTTGTCCCCTCTAATGTTAGGGGTCACAAGGACAGTGTCAGGGATCGCAAATGGCACACCGAGGTCGCAAAGTGCCCCTGGTGATTCCAAACGTGCGTCCAGGACTACCGCCCTTATAACTAGGCTCTTGTCCTCATATACAACAACTAAAGGCTTTCCACAAAGCTATAGGGCAAGGCATTATAGGAGCACAGAATCCATGCAGTGTAGGCGTTCATTAGAGATTCATCTTAATTGAGAACTGAAAGCACCTGCTCTTTGTTCCGGTTACTTGCATGAAATCATTGTTTTATCCTGCCACCTTTTTCCCATTCATGCTCTTTGTTCAAAAATACCTAAAAATAGTGAAAGGATGTGCAGTGCTCCAGGTAAAATGCCCTTTCATGTATTTTTGCAGTAATTTGCTCCACCAGTAGGTCTCATCATAACAAGAGCACCTTCCCAGAACTTACCATGCTGCAGTAGTTGGGAAGATGGCAAGCACTTTACTATTTTTGGAAACAAAACTATACTTTTATTCGATGTCGGCCTTCTTTTTGTGGCCTCTGCAGCTGCAGACTTGCGTTTTGTTGCTTACGCGCGGCAGCATGTGGCAGCTCCTGTCCAGTCGGTATGCGTTTGTCACCCAGTGGTATTTGGCACTCGCCCTATCAGTGGCAAAGAAAACCCAGCACAGGCAAGTAGGACGAAAACCCTACAACCATTAGGGAACAATGGCATGACTCACAAGCATCATGGAGTCAAATATCCCTGCCCCAAGGGGCCAAACAATGTGCAGAGTAAGGAAAACAAATCAGGATGTGAAAAAACATGCGAGGGGCACTCGGCAAGACTATGATGAAATAGAGAGGAGGAGAAGCGCTGGACACAGAAAGGTATCAAAAGGTCTGCCTTTCAGAAACCTTGAGCAGAGTGTGCTAGGGAGGACGAGAGGTGTTTAACCACGACAGGAACTGATAAAATCCGATAATCTAGGTGTCGGAATTTATCAGGATCAATACATTTCAGAACTTAATGGGAATAACATGTAGATTTTGGTACTTAATGTACCAAAATTCCCATGTCTGCGTAAACACTGAACCCATTTCCATTCGAGTAAATCTGGCCCGCTGAAACATATCAGGGGCCAACGTTTTGATCACACAGAATAATTATTGAGTGTGATGAACTCTGCACTACTAGGAATTATTACCCATGTGCAAAAAGGTGTTGCGCAAGCGTCAGAACTTTCTGGCCTACTTGTAATGAGTCCCATAGAGGGGTAGCTGCAGAGCACTCTGCTACTTATTGCTACACAACAGAAAAGACCTGGGGGCATATTATCAAGAAACGGCGTTACAATTATCGGCGCTTTAGCGGCAGAAAACTGCCGCTAAAGTGGCGATAATGGGCTTGATAATATGCCCTTGTGAATTCCCATAGAAGCCCATGTTCTGGTGTGAACCTGGGCTTATATTGGAATTCTCGGCGTCATATTATCAAGCCCATTATCGCCGCTTTAGCGGCAGTTTTTCTCCCGCTAAAGCGGCTATAATTTTAACGCCGTTCTTGATAATATGCCCCTAGTCCCTATCACAAGTTCGAAACCACAAGATGTTTCCAAGATGTGATGTCTACAGTTCATGAATCAATTCGGAAAAATTCCGAGCTGCATGTTTGCACTTTGGACATTACAAACAACAGGTGCTGGGTAGGGCACCTAGTCAGCACAGCTGTTCATGAGGCTGCATCTTGTTCTGGATCACATACTTACATTGGCATGTTCTGGCAGGGCCTGTATGAGGGGCCACAGGGCAGGCTGGAGCTATGGGGCCCAAACCATGGTAGTTGGAGTCATTTGCATCAGTCATGGGGTCCATCCTACTGTGGCTCTTCAAACTCGGCAAAGTACATTGTATTTGCACTTGACTCTCAGAATAGGGACGGTGAGCAGTCGAAGGTTTCTCAGTGAAGTAGTGTGTGGGGACAGAGCTCAGAACTCAACAGTCAACCAACTGGCACAATAACTTAATGTTCAGCCGCGAACTTTAGTTAAAGAGGAATGTACTTTAATCTCACAGGAAACCAAAATACCACAATAAAGGAACATTTAGAGAGTTGTAATCTCATAAACGATCCACAGTAAGGCACTGCACCCCCTTTGGTGCCTTCTCCCCACTCTAGTAGCTCTATTGTCCATGGGCCCTGGTAAACCTTATGGGCACAGATATTAATCAAGCACAGGCGCATGTTGCTCTGGATTACCCTACTGGCTAATGCGTAGATCAGTTCAATGGGTTTTGCCACAAACAGATCATGTGAGAAAAAAAGATTTCTCTGTGAGCTGTCTTCCATTGTATGTGCTGTTAGGCCCCACTTTACCTGCTCAGTGGAAATGTGAATCTGGTTGCACTGATGGGCATGCTTAGTGAACCCATTCTTGCAGCAACGGCTTCAGTGGTATGGAGCTTCAGCAGCAGCCTTAGTGGAGTAACAGAACAACTGGTCTGGGTCAGTGCTCATCTTTGAAATTTGCAGCCACTCAGGCCAGCTGCAGACATATACTCACTCACTGCAGTGGCAGTCTCTGGGCCAGGTTGCAGTGGGTGGTCATCTTTGGCAATTGCAGCCTCATAGTTGAAACACGGCTTCCATATCAACAAATTTGGTGGCTTTCCTTGGGTAGCCTCCATGTCAGGCAGTGGCAACACCAGTCTCTTAGGCACACGACAGGCAGACAGATGACACAAATTTGCTTCTCACTTCAGGGACTTGTATAGTGCACAATGGGAACTAATCAGAGGGACCGGGAGACTACTCCCACGAACAGTTAGTTTTTACTTAGTGTTTCTCCTACCAGGAACAAGCTGGGTTTCTCCTACTGGACAGTCTATCCTCTTGCCCACCTAGTCATCTTGTTCCCTTTCCCAGGAGGCAGGCATGTTTCTAGGTGCTAAGCAGACCATCAGCTCCTCCAGATTCAATCTTCAGTTGATGTCCCCTCACTTCTGGGTGACAAGCACCAGTCCTGGTCACACAGCAGTCCTGCTAGTACTCTGAAGAGCACTCCCTTACTTTGTCAAAAAAAACATAGAAAATTAACAAAGTGGGGTAGTTTTGGACCAACATTGATACTCATTTTCCAGTCAGCAGATGGATGTGGACCCACTATCTGAGGTTTTGGAGCCGGTTTGGGGGAGTTCTCTTTCAAATGTCCGTTTCTGGCTGCCTCTCAGGCACAGCATTTGCACAAAGTGAGAGCTTCCACAGCAGGTAGAAATGATGCTGATCCAAGGAGGACCATCCAAAACCAGGGCACAATGAAGTGTGAGATCACCAAACCTGGCTGTCATCAGCCTTCATTAACTAGAAATCAGGAACAGACAAAAGGGCAGGTCCTGCCTAGAAACTTCCTCAATGCAGTCAATGCACTTCCTCTACTGGGGGACGCTATATCCACTCTTGAACGTGTGCCTTGCTAAACCAGAGCTATCCAAAATGGATCCCACTGGTTCCAGTACTCAGACTCCGACCACACACAAGACCTACTACATCACATATACTACACTTCCACTGCAATTATACATGCTCTGTATGCACATGGAATGTCAGTCCAACCATCTGCAATTCATACTAAAGCTGAACGTTACCATATATACCATATAAACCAGGACATAAACAGTAGCCTTGTGCTAGCTATGAGACACGCTTGGTGCAAACATCTTGATCAAAGAACAGCTTCTGGACCTTGCATTAGCAGACAGGTACAGGCCTCTGCACAAACACACTAGATTAGTGTGGTTACCAGTAGCAGCTGGCAGGAAATGAGGATGGAGGGAGGGGTGCTGGAGGGGGGTGTGGGGTGGTGGAGGGGCGAGGGGGGTTGTCAGGGCAGAACAAAATGTAAAAAAACACTTACCTCTTATGCCTACGGTGTCTCTCCTCCGCTTCTCTGCAGTACCAGAACCAGGAAGCACCCAGAATCCCCTAACCAATCGTTGGTCTGCGGGGACTGGGGGCCTTGGCATGTTCCTCACCAGACTGTGTAATGCAGCCTGGTGGGGACATACAAAGTGTGCATGACTGCTTGGCAGGGCCACGACGGCCGGCCAAGCAGTCAGGTAAACTTGAAGTGTGCATACCACTCCTCCTCTTGTGCCACTAGCCCCGCCCCACCCTAACCAAGCCCCAAACCTGTGAAAAATAAAATGATAATAACTACATTATTATAATTTTGTTTTTCCTGGTGTGAGAGCAGAGGGGCGACGCGGATGAGCTGCCCCTAGTGGTTACGGGGCAAAACAAAAAGTCTGAATACCACTTTCATATTTGGTCAGGCACTCAGAGGTACACACCGATTTACCATGTAGGGAATATTTCCGTCACAGCAGGAATTTCTTTCTTGTATAAAATGGGATGGGGATTAATTTGCCCATGTTTTGCACAAACACGTTTAGTCTATGTACTGTCTTATGATTTACTCACAAGTTGCGCTACTAATTAGTGATACAAAAGCACTACTTTGTTAAAACTGCAATTTTAAGAAAAGCATGACTCCTCAGGACTTATGTGATAAAGCTTGCAGGCGTATTGGGTGATTTACACTCATCAGTAGATTCTAAAGCTGGCTGGCCATTTATGTAGGCATGGAAGGCTAATAAAAGTCTGTGTTGTTTCTAATTTTTCATAAACCTTCTATATATGGCCTTCTTATAAAAAGGCACAACACATTGAAAAAATGCCCATGTTTTGCACAAACACGTTTAGTCTATGTACTGTCTTATGATTTACTCACAAGTTGCGCTACTAATTAGTGATACAAAAGCACTACTTTGTTAAAACTGCAATTTTAAGAAAAGCATGACTCCTCAGGACTTATGTGATAAAGCTTGCAGGCGTATTGGGTGATTTACACTCATCAGTAGATTCTAAAGCTGGCTGGCCATTTATGTAGGCATGGAAGGCTAATAAAAGTCTGTGTTGTTTCTAATTTTTCATAAACCTTCTATATATGGCCTTCTTATAAAAAGGCACAACACATTGAAAAAATTTAATGTTGCTGTGTCGTGGATTTAGTGACCAAGAACAAAGCCAGTCCTTAGGAAATTAATGTGTACATAAAGCTTAGGAAAGGAGTGTTTTTTTGCTGATTCTGCAGCTGTGAACCCAAACTCTATATCTGTACTGAACATCCTTGTTCACTCAAACCATAAGCAAGTACTTTAAAGTTCCAAACAAATGCAGGGATGTAATTAAATCTGACAAAACTATTGCTGTGAAGAGGCTTAACATTACTGTAAATAGTAAGTAAATGAAGTCTGAGTCACCCCGTTGGTTTAATCATAAAATTCTTAAATACATCTCATTCCCTTCCTCTGAAGGACTGGCTGATAGAGGGCATTGCTTAACTACAAGAAGTCGCTAACCAGAATGAATGTAAAACAGGTGAATGTTAAGAACAGGAATTTAGGCTATATAATTAAAAAAAACTCAATATATTTAAATATTTAATTCTGAAGGTCGCTACCGAAATTAATCGTAACTAGTGATGTAAATGTATTGAGGCGAGGTCACTCATCTTCTGATTAGATATGGAGGACAAATATGAGGGCAGCTGGGCTATAAGAGCTCATGGGAGTCATAATAAATCCCAGTTTTTAGAAGAAGGAAGGCAACTGATGAATTAAATAGGCGTAAACGTGCTGAGTGGTGGCAACATTGCTGGTGGACATTGCCAGAGCATAATATGTCAAATAAAATGAGTGCAGTTGTTTAAGTGTTTCATAGGAAGCCCACCGTTAGTGATGCGACTTGCTGGAGTTGCTAAATACAAAAACTTTGTTCCTCTCCTCCACAATTTCTGCAGGAGCAGCTCCTCCGCTATGACAGAGGAGCGTCACCCCACTGCTTTTAATCAATGTGAAGCAGAAACCTAAAATGATAATAACTTTGTGTTATTATCATTTTAGGCTGCTTCCTGCCGCTTTGCAGGCGGGTGAGTGGATGGGGCTGCTGTGCTCTTGGAGCAGGGCAGGGGAGGAGTGGTTTGCCCACTCCTAAGTGCACAATGACTGTTTGGTCGGCCCTCTCGGGTGCTCACCAATCACAATGCTGCATTGCAGCACTGTGATTGGTTAGTGAGGCCTGCTTCCTGTTCCTCAATGTGCTCGAGGAGAGCAGGAGCAGAGACGAGGGTACCAGCCGGCGGCAAGGTAAGTTTATTTATTTATTTATTATAATTGATCCATGCGCGACCCCCACGCGATCCTGCGCGATTCACCCACGCCCGCCCTACCACCCACGAGCTATGCTGGCCGCCCATGAATTTCTGTCTCTTTATCTCATTGTTGCAAGTTCTGTTTTTCAACCTAGTTGTCTCTCTTTTTGAAAGTTTTCTGGAGCTGGAGCTCGAGAATTGGCTGCTAACCAGTGACCAACAAACTGGTGAGCTTACGCTGGTCTGAGGAGAAAGGGGAGTGGAGCAAAAGTGGAGAGCTAAGGGCCAACGCCGAACAGAGTGAGAACACTGCTCAAATTGAGTGGTTCATTTTTCCGAAGGAGTGAGGAGTACCTAGTTAATGCTTGAGGGGTACAGTCTAACTGATGTCAGTGCTGCATTGGGTGTCATCCTCAAACCCGAGGTGAAGGCCCCCGGCATCAGGTTCCAAACCCTAAGGTCCAGTCCCCAGTCCCCGGCCCTAGGCCCTAGGTTCCAGGCCTCAAGGCTCCAAAGCCCCCAGGCCATCCCTCAACGCACCCTTGGCCCTGACCAGCTCAGTCAAAGGAGGAAGTAGGGCCAGAGTTGTAGGGCTTGAAAGGTGCATTCTTAGCAGCAAATGGAGCACCTTGGTAGCAGGAATAGATAGGCAAGCATGTCCACGTTGTAGCTAGCTGTTGCCGGCTTAAAGTGGCATACTGTACTCCTGTTGCTAGATTGTTTTGCACAGTGCCAGGTGGTCCAGCACCTCAGGCTCTTTCTCCTCCTCTCCTGACAGGAGAAGGAAGCAAAGGCTATGGGTGGCAAAGGCAGTGCAACACTAAAGTAAAATAAACGTAACACAGCTGTGCTGGTCATGGAAGCTGTGTTTCCGAGCCTCTTGGCCCCATTCTGACTATGACTGTGCTCTCAATTGAGGTGAATTAAGGCCCTTTCAGGTCTTTAAAGGTTATTCTTCGCCTACCTGCTGCCAAATCCCCTGTCATAGCCAATAAATGCCAGCAAAAAGCTGAGAGGGCTGTGGCATGGAAGATGTATCAAAGGAGCCAGGCCAAGGGAACCAAGTCACAGAGGTGTGGAGGGGGCAACGTGGAGCTCCTAGCACATGCTCCAGACACCTCAAGTAAGGATAAAACAAATGAGAGTAGGAGACTAATGGCTCAATGAGAGAAATCAAACTAATAGCTCTGTAAATAATTTCAGTGAGATAAATGGTCTTAAATGCCCAATGGAGTGAAATGGAGCAAAGAAAAGCCTGACGTTCCAGTCTTGGATGAGAGTAGAGTGATTAAGTCTCATAAAATCAGCAAAGTAAACAAGAAAATGATTCCACAAGAGAAGGAAGGAGTTCTAAAGTGTTCAAAAGATGACAGTATGAACTTGTCAAACTCACTGAGAAACATTGTAATATCGCATTTTTATACTCATAAGAGTCGGAAATTGTCAAACCTGTCAAGTTTATCAGAGTTTATGTTCTTTACAGATCCAAGACCAGTCCAAGGTTGGTCACACTGACACAAATATGAACAGAGTCACCAACATTTTAAGTAGATCGTTTGAGGGGGTGCAATTGAGTAATGTTTATGCTGTCAAGGGAGCTAAGAACTCCAAGGAAGTTGTGAAAAAGCCAATGTAAAGGAAAGGCGTGTCTAATTCAACAAATGAAAAAGATGGAAATGCTATTGGTAATGTTAATGTCAAAGTGAGTAACAAAATTAGTGGTGAAATTATTGGCGTTAATGGCAGTATGCCAAACGAGCCTTTATCAGGCGTGATCGGGAACTGGGAGCCTCACTATTTGCAATTTCTAGGGCAACAACTGCAAGTGGAAAGTAATGGTGACATTCTGCCTGTTGCTACTGATTTGATGTGTGAATGCGATAGTCGCGATATTGGGATTTAAAGTAACAAACTGAATAGCGGCAGCATACTGAATGGGGGATCAAAGCATGAAATAGATGGGGACATTGATGAGGAAGATAGGAAGTTTGGGTCGAGAGATATGCTGTGCGAAGGGGACAATTTACAAGCCTATTACCCACCCCAGCTTTCCTCCTACCCACTACTATAAAGGTGTCCTTCCCAGGGGTCAGCTAGGACTCCAGATTTTTCTGCGCATGTCTTCTCGTCGAATGCCCCCTACCTAGACACCTCTGCCCAAAAATCCCTTGAAAATGCCAGTGAATTTTCTATGTTGAACCTGCTTACGTTGATGCGATCAACCTTTCAGGGTATGCTGAAAGCCCTAGTCTTATCAAATATACAACAGGCAAAGCAGAGCCTACCATTAGAAGGTATAAAGCGAGCTCCAGATTTAACATCAATGGATCCGGGTAACAACTCAATAAACAAAATCATAGAAGATAACCAAAGTGGCTTTAATCCACACTTAGCACATATGGATGGTAGTGTGTCTGACCAATCTGAAAATGTTTATATTTCCCAGTGCCCTGCCATACTCTATCATTATGGAGAGCTGTATGGGAGAAAAATGGTCCTTTCATGCTTTAGCTTGCCAATTGGTAGAAGGAAGACCCAAAGGACCCATTGGACCCCTGAGATGATGCACAGACATGTAAATTGTAAAATCCAGGGGCAAAGTTGCAAAGGACCAGGAAATTAAAGCTACTGTTATTGCTCCTCTCAAATTGAGATAAGGGAAGGGTATTAGGCAGTTGAAACATGGTAATGCTTAAACAAAAATGAAGAGGCAATTCATGACCAACCCACTGAGTGAATATAGCGCATCTGATGTAGAGATGATGCAAATTTGCCTGGTTAGTGGAACGAAAGGAGGGGGCAAGACCATGAAAGTACATACAAAACAGGTCTGAGCTCACAAACCAAAGTTTCCAAGACAATGGACGAATTAACAAAAACCATCTACTTTAAACCGATAAAAAGTGTAAAGAGAAAAATTAAGCCATTGTCATTAAATCGATCAAAGATTCTTACACCCTTTAAATGAGTCCCCTCCTTAAGTGAAATTCCCTCTAGGAATTTGTAACTGGTAGGGTTCTGTATGTCCCATGAAGGTGGATTAATCAAAGCAGAATTCTTTCCGAAAGTAATTGTAGATAAAATAATTAAGAGAAAAAATGAATTAACGAAGTATGGTGCGTTGATCAGTGACAATCCAGGTTTCGGGGGAGACCAGAATGTAAATTCAAAGTGTGATATGATAAAGACAAATAAGCATGTGACCCTGAAAATTCCACCCTTGCTAAGAAATCACGGGTGACTGGTCTCTACGCAAATCCATCTGCCACTCCTGCAATGCACTGTCCAGGCAGGATAAATCGATGTCGTCATGAGAGGAGAGATACTCAAACCGTATCATAACAGTTACATTCACAAATACTGAGGAACATAGGGGCTGATATAAATCTGATCAGGAGTACAAGCAAAATAGATATAATAGAAACAAACCTAGAAATAGAGGGACGGAATGGTATTCCAACTAGGCCCATGGGCGAACCGCAGCAAATAAAGTTTTGGTTTGCAACAATTACAGTTTTATTGCTTTTAAGAACTCAACTGATTATAAATGCCTTCTAGAGGAGTATGCCATACTAATATTGCAAAAGTCTAATCCATTATGGGGGGGAAACTTATTAAGTCCTTTCTTTCAATGGGAGACTAACACTGGGTGTATCCCCCTCATGGTGAGGCGCTATAATCAAACCTATACATAACAAGCATTTGCAATGCAATTGGTCTCGCCTTTGGGACCTTATAAGTATTTATCTGTGCGGCACATTAGCTTGGGTGCTGAAACATCTACTGCTCTTTAACATGGAGGGAAAGTAAGCACCAAACTGCGTGACATGCCAGGTATGGGAACACATGGAGCGAAATATTGCCTTTCAGCGGGAAATGGTATAGTCCAAAGCTCTGTTTTGAATATAAAATCAGGGCCTCTGGTGGTCATATCACTGAAAATACAAGATTTGAAAAAAATAGTAATGTCTACGGGGGCTCGTGGAAGACAATTTCTATGGACTGGAATCTGGAGAATACTAAAGTGATTCTGGTATTTTACTGACCTCTGCTGGTCGTTTTCTATCAAGAAAGTTAAATAGAGGCAGTTGTCAGAAATGTTTTAAAAAGAAAGTCCCTCAGCGGAAAGCAATTCTGGTATTTTAGTGACCTCTACTGGTCGTATTCTATCAAGAAAGTTAAATAGAGGCAGTTGAACAAGCAAAAAGCAATTCTGGTATTTTACTGACCCTCTACTGGTCGTTTTCTATCAAGACAGTTAAATAGAGGCAGTTGAACAGAAAAAAAGTCCCTAAGCGGAAGCAGACAAGTCCTAGTGCTGAGCTCCAGAGCCCACAAAGTATATACACATATAAGTATATACTAAAGTATATACAAGAGGTCTCGAATGCTCGGCCTAAAAAGGGCGCCGGCAGTGATCCAAGCAATGGTAGAATTCCCAAAGAGCAAGGAGGGTTTCGTTCTAAATACTTCACAGTTGATCACTGTTTTACACTCTGTGGCATTGACAACAGGGCAATAAGCACAGAATTCAAACTGTGCTGTTTCCGTGTTGAATTTAAAGCCACATTTGATAAAGTGGACCACAGGATCCTATGGGAAAAACTTTCATGATAGAATATTACAAGGGACCCATTGTCCATGATTCAGGTGCTTCATGGGAATATTTGGGTACAGGTCGATCTAAATGTATGGGGAAATCTAACAGATAAAATTCCCATGAATCATGAGTTAAGGCAAGGTTGTGTCTTGGCCCCTCAGCTTTTTAGTTTATTCATCTTAGATCTCCCATATGCTTTACAAGAAGTTAATTATTTTTCCCCTAGGATTAGAATGGTGCATACTTATTCTATTTTGTATGCAGCCAACTTTGTTCTGATAGATCTGACATCAATTAGCTTGAAAAGAAAGTTGCAATATTTGAATGTTTGTTGTGTAAAAAACTGTTTGGTGATTTATGTGGACAAAACCAAGACCATGATCCTTTCAAATAAGCCAAAGAGATACTCTTGTTTCCTCACCCTTGGAACAGGTAAATGAGTATAAATACTTAGGAATTACCTTCTCTTGCAATCTGAAATGGGAAAAACATTTTACAAAGGTGAAAGCTATTCTGATTAGCATAACAAATGATCTGAGGAGATTTGATCTGGGGTATGGAGGGTTATTTGTTGACCCGCTCGTAAGGCCATGGTTAGGAAGTTGATAACGCTGGCCTATATAGGATCAAAGTATTGGCATTAGATCCGCAAGTTGACTGGAAATCATTAGAAAGTCTCTTTTGTGAAGACACTCTTCCTGCTCCCTTAAATGCAATGTTGCAGCCAGTGAGGTTAGAGTTAAATCTAGAATACTAGACTGCAATTTCTGGATCGCATGCCTTACGTTTTTTCCATGACCTTAGATATGATGGCCCATTGAGAAATTATCGTCAATTATCGTCCAGGATATATTGCTGTCTCAGAGAAAATCCCCTTTAAATTTAATCAAAAATGTGAAAATTAGTATAGGATTTGGTGTAACAAACAGTGATGACCAATTGATGAGGGAATTAGCTTAAGAGAGCTCTCCAGGAGAGAGTTAAAGTCTACTCTTTAGCCAGTGATAAACAGTACGTCACTACAAAAAAGCCATTCCTTAGAAAATCTCAGAACAGCTGTGTCTTTTCATTAAGTAGGTCAACTCCCGGATAAACGACTGAGTAACGAAATCCTACAGTTTCTTTTCGGGATAGCCCCAGGATGGAGTATTCGTGGATTTAAAAGGAGGGTGATGGATAACAATGGATATTGTGTTTGTAATTTGTAACTTAAATATTCTGTAACACACCTGTTGTTGAATTGATCTCTTGTCTTGGATGAAAAGAAACAAATCCTGTGTCTTTACTTTGTGAGGAATGGACTGAGATCACATTATAATTTTGGTTTAAAATAGACAAAGGGTTTTTAAGTGATGAATGTGTAGGATTTTTAATGAATGGAATTGCCTATTGTATTGTATTATTGTGTGTATTTCTATAGGATTTATACATAATGATTTAATAATAATTCAAAATCCTCACACATGAATGCTGATGGATACTGCCTGCATCCTCTGGTCCAAATTAAGCACCACATGTCTGGAAAGCTGACAATATAAAGAAATCATTAAATATATGCCCAAAATGTATGGACACCAGCACAGATCATAAGGCCTGTCTGCATTATGGACGCATGTTGGCATTGTTGCAAAATGCAAGAATGCTAAAGCATATGTTCTTGGATTTTCCAAAGCTAAGTGATTTCTGAAGTAAAATGTGGGGGGCTTTTTGAATAAATCTACAGGTTAAGCAACCTTTATCTTGGTGCATAATTACCGAGGGCCAACCGCTCTGTAAATATGTGGTATTCAAAACATGTGTGCAAATAATTAGATAATCTAGATTTCAAAATGCCATGAATTGTTCCCAGTGTTTGGATTTTACAAGAATCACTTTGAGAAATGGTGAACTATCTTGGATTGCTACTAATGCTACATTTGATACCATTAGACTTAACTCATGTGGTATCCGTTAGAAGAAGTGTTGTAACAAGTTGTGAAGTATGTAAACACTGATTAGTTTTTTTACTTTTCTAACGCAAACCCAATGCAAAGTGTTTAGGTGGGATCCACTATAGGAATTTGCTTAGGAGAGTTACCCAAAGTAATGCAAATTTGCGTAATGCTCTACCTTTAATACTTGACGTCAAAGAGGCCTTTCGTGTGTGGTGCATGGGCATTCCTATGAATCACTCATGGGTTTTGACGCAAATCTTTATCTACATAGAATATTGCACAGGGATTTTTGCCAAAATCCTACGCCTCCTCGAGGCAGGCGCTACGTGGAGAAATGTTTTTCAATTAACCTTGTTTTTCCCCCTTTGCATGTGTGCTGCGTTGTACAGCACACATACAAAATGAGGCAAGCCTTAAAGCTTAGGTGTTGTACTGGAATGGACCCCTTCCAATACAGAACATATACTTCAGACAACGCGGACACCCTTGCATAATGGTCCAAGGGTGTTTGCATTGGTTCATGGCTGCTTAAAGTGCACCAACCCAAGGATGAGAGCAGAACAGCACCACATCTTAGTAGAAATAATACTGTTCTGGGGCCATATTACAGAAAGTGCTCCGGGGGCACAACGGGCATGTGCGCCCTCCTTGTGCGCCCCAGGCTACTTTAGTATTACAGAAGGGGCCGCACACGCTTGTGAGGCCCCTTCTGCAATACTGACAGCGCAGGAGCACATGTAGTGCCAGCACTATCATGAGAGGTGTTCTATCATTTGCATGTGACAAGGGCCCCATGCAAATGAGTAAATCTCTTTGTCTTTATGCCATAGTATGTACGTGGGCACAGAGGCAAAAATGCCTTTAGGAGGTGCACTGAAAGTGCACCACAAAGAGATGACGCAGGTTCAGTGCATCTCCTAAAGACAGACCTCAGGAGGGGGAAAGGGGTTCTATGGACCCCCAGTCAT
Source organism: Triturus cristatus (assembly GCF_964204655.1). Taxonomy (NCBI): domain Eukaryota; kingdom Metazoa; phylum Chordata; class Amphibia; order Caudata; family Salamandridae; genus Triturus; species Triturus cristatus. The sequence goes on from NC_140591.1 coordinate 421,011,704, forward strand.
CCCCCTACAGGTGGGTGCAGTCACTCACTGTACCAGCTTGCAAGGGGCTCTCTAATCCCTCTTGAAAGTGCAGGCGGGTTGCCACCAGCACTGTGAAATACGAAGCGGCTTTGAATCAACCACTCCATATTTCACCTGAATACGCTACCCACAGGGCATCATGAGTTTGCAGCTGCCCTGAGCGCAGGGCATTCACCATAATAGGGAGCACTTTTCCTGTTTGCAGCCATCCTACCTGTTTGTGGTACAAACAGGGATACTGTGCCCTTATGGTAATATGGGCCTTGCTCATTCTCCTCCAAGCAACGCAGTTTAGCAAGTTTAGCTGCTGCGTTGCATCGCATGATGTCTTGATCTGGGCCTAGATGATCTTCATCATATATTGGAATTCTGGCTTTGATCATTGTAAGCTAGTGCAACCCTGGAGAACCACATGGTTCTTGAATAAGATCACCAATTGTTTGTAAAATGTATTTTATTGGTTTTTTTAGACAACCCAAGCAACAAATCAACACCTCCCCTCAACCCCACCAGCCCTCATTGGAATACATCAGATTGAGTGTGTATGTTTTATGACTGATGGTCATTGTAACTAACAGTGAAGACAACAAGAATCGATGATCATTTCATATTCTGCAAGTCCCATCTCGCTACCTTGCCTGCCCTGTGTTGTCTTTGACCTCGCATTCTGCTGTAAACAATATTGCCATGCTTAATTCCCAAAATTTCTAATTAGGAACTATGGGTTCTTTTCAGTTTATTGCAATCCTTCTTATTGCTAATATCAAATTCTAATGCAAATATTTTTTATAGCGGATTCTCTTTCATCTAAACTGGTACTATGCCCAGCAAGCAAAGTTGTGGACTATGGACTAAAGTTCAGTCACTGTCTCAGAAATTCATCTCATCATTCCAGAACTGAAGTATCTTTGCACATATCCACCATATATAGAGCGATGACCCTCTCTCCTTATTTCACGCTTGGTGCTTTCATCTGTGTTTTATGTGCACATTTGTTGTAGAGCCATTTATAATGTATTCATTTCAGCCTCCCACTTCTTGTCACCAGTCTACCATTCATTTAATTTCCATGTCAATCCACTTGATCTAGTGTGTTCCCCAATTCAGTATTCCAGGTTTCCACAAGACGAGAAGATCTCTTGAAGTCATTCTTATAAGCATTTTCCCATATATTTTGGCCTATCCTCCTAGGTGATTTAGCCCTGAATTGCAGCACATTAGGGCATTATTATCCTCCAACTCGCCACTGGAGTAACATACATGTAACTTATCCATCTTCCCTAGTGACCATTGTGCGTAGTTTGCATTGCACAAATGTGTATAGACATTACTTCAATCTTACCCCTAGGATGTAGCTATATAATGTCTAATGTCACTGGTTGTGTCAGTGCTTTTATCAATTGAATCAGTATCATCTTTCGTGAGCCAAGTTACTGCATATTGCTACTGCATTGCACAATAATATTTCTTCAAATCTGGAACAAGTATGGCTCCTCTATCCCATGGGAGTCATAGTGTTGTCAGTGCTATCTAAGCTCTGCCTACATCCACATCAGTTTCCTCAACATGCTGTCTAAACATTGGAAACAACACTCTGGTATGTCCATTGGCATATGCTACTCGATACAAAACATTATGGGGTTCACTGTCATTTTACTCTAAGCTATGCACCCCATTGAGGACATTGGTAACTTCTGCCATTTATCAATTTGCTTCTCAAGACACTCAAGTAGGGGTCTCACATTGGTCTCATGTAAATCAGTGGCACAATGGCTAAGGAGTATTCATAGATATTTCAAGGACGTCAGTCGCAATCTTAATGGAATCTAATGGAATCTCATGCAAAGTTATTCGATCTGTGCTGATGAGAGGGTTTATCAATGATTTTGAAAGGCTGAACCTGAACCCTAAATTCAATGCCATATATTTCAATGTGTCATTTACCTTGCTAAATATTTTTGCTGGATTTTCATAAATTGCCTCATGTTATCCCCAAAAAGAAATATCATATTGATCGTTCTCCCATACCCCACCTTATTGACCGGGTATCTGTGCTTAATTACTTATCCCAACAGTTCCATTATTAGGGGAAGATCTATGATGGTGGTGCACAGCCCTGTCTTGTACCACAGACAATCGGCCATCTCTCAGATTCAACAGTGTTCGTCTTAATACATGCTGTTACCCCATTGGATAAATGTATTGCCTGATGACAGTGTCAAAAGCTTCATGGACATCTAATGTGTCTAATGCTTGTGGTGTCTGCTTTCCTAATTTTAGTAGTTCACTGCAATTGGCATACATTTGCCAGAATTGAATTGCTAATTTTTCCCACAAAAAGTGGTGTGTCACAATAACATGGGTCCTAACCACTTTTCAGCAGAGCCACCTCTTCTGCCTCTCTCACTGTGTCTGGCAACTTCTTATTAAGGAGTGCCTCTTTGTACATATTTAACCAGGGTGTGCCAATAACTTACGGCCTTCTTTAAAGCATTGAATAGGCAGACAAAAACTACCCAAGGTTTTTCCCTGATCTCAGTTGACGTATTGACCATTGTATGCCTTCAGTATTCATTTTGTTGCAATCAGTCTGCCTTTGGATTAATCCATCAGCTTAGGAAGCACTGCCTTGTCAAGGATTTCTTAATTTGTTGTTCATCTAATTCTGCCTGCGGGCTACATAACTTTGCGTAGTAGTCCCTCAATCTACCATTAATTGCTGTATATTGCTGTCTCCTCAACATTAAGCCCTTATTATCTCTGATAGCTGCAATCACTCTAGAACCCTGTTCTCGATTCACTAGCAATGACAGCATGTGCCCAGCATTGTCAGCACCTTCATGTTGCTTTTCTACGTTTTGTTTGTAGTTGTGCTTCTCCAGCCTGTATCTTGTTGCATCATGACCTTGAAGGCCTCTCAAGGTGGGCTACAGTGTGCTTGCAAAGTCAACTGATTCCAGTTTAAGTGCATAGAATTATGCTATAGCATGTTTAGTATTTTCCCAAGTGGATCTATCCAGGCCAATAGCTGAAGAGGACTGACCAATTGTCACACTGTATGTCTGCTTTAATAGTGGGCTGACGCAACATTTTTTGACACTGCAACAAGTCATCAGCTAAATAAGGGTGACCGAACACCACTATGTGTATGTAATATTACCATTACTATGATGTATTTTTTTTTTAGATTGCATGAGCCTGGAGACAGCTAAAGCTGTCTCTAAACCACAGGCGATTAAAACAGTTAGATCCTTGCAGGTGGTCTGCTGGTCAATCAGGCGGGATGGAGATTATGTGGGGTAGGTGGGGATCTTCTTTAGAGATCCCCATCTCTATGCTAGAGATCATTGTGCTGTAAAGGGTATTGCTGCTTTGGAAGCTCCCTTTACAGTACTGAAAGTTCCTACCCCGTCATCTTGGAAGATGGGTTAAGGCAGGCCAACCAAAGTGCCTTAATGAACCATTTCACTCCTATTGTCTGGCTGCTTCATCTCGTCAACAGACTGTGCCTTGCTTTTTAGTCCGCTTGGCCTTGGCACCTTCCTGCACAAAAACAATTCCCTGAGGCATTTTCCTCTTTCTATGTTTGCTGCATTCTGCAGCACACATAGAAAGAGAAAAAAACGAGGAGAAAATAAACATATTTCTCCTTGTTACACAACACCTTGGGAGGTGTAGCAGTTCTGGCCCATTCTCATGTCTACCAATTATGGTATAACTGGGAATGCGTCAAAATCCATTGGTGTTGTGTGAGAACACCAACACACCACCCATGGAACGCCTCCCGGGGGCAGAGTAACTAACGCAACGCAGCAATTTGCACTGTGTTGCATTACTGCAGATTTATAAAGCCACTCAGGGCCACGAAAAGTGACCTTGCGTGTTGCGCTGCGTATGCACCCCGTTGCGTGGTACAAGTGGGACGCACCTACTTCATATATAGGGCTGGTCTATAGAGTGTTTGTACTGAGAAGGCAATACGTGTATATCAAAGGCAGGTAAATATTCATCTCATGCAGAACTGTAAACACATTGCTGCTTTTGCTGAAATGAATCTATCTCACAAGCAAACACCAGCAAAGATGTTTTCTACTTTTGTTTTGTACAACAAGGCACTAATTAAAATATCTGCTTACAGGAGCTCGGGGCTAATCATCATCTTACACTTGTCTTGCTGTGTCACTAATTAGGTGTTCAGAGATTAGGAATGATAAGGCTTTTGGGCTAAATGGTAAAAGGAAACTACAATGAAAGGAAACAGATACCTCGGCACAGCACTGCTTACAGCGCCTCGCCTGAAAGGCTACTTTCATGAATATTAAGGCGCTATAGGATCTGTCTCACTGTAGGTAATGTTGTAAATAAACGCCCATTCAACAGAAAAGTATTTCTTCAACTGCATTTCTTATTTACATTGTGTTTTGAGTTAACGCGGAAGCATTTTAATTTCTTAACATCCAGGGGCCTGGAGCAGGTTTCTTAGTGCACGAATTCTGCCTCAAGCAAATGCTGTAACTAAAGATGCTCCGTCCCGCTGATGACGTCACCCGGCATGACATGAAACAAGGACAGCAACAAAAGAAGGTGATCGCCCGGTACATACCAGGCTGATATAATAGCACCTAAATATTTGATGGTGTGCACGGGGTGACTCTTTCCCAGGAAACTCAGTTTCTTTGTTTCACTGACAGACACTGTATTAAAAAGTTCCAAAGCAAAACTGAGAGGTACAGATTAAATTTCAAAGGGTCCAAGGAGCGATTGTTGACAGCTCCACGAACAATGTACGTTCTGTGAAAAATAGCATATCACACAGTGAGTCAGCTGAATCTGGAGCTGTGCACGTTGCTTACAGACACGACTGTTCCCCCCAATGAACATTAATGCTCACATATTGGGCTGTTCCAACAGTCCCTTCCCTCCAATCCCCTCCTGGCACAACAGTGAGGAAATATGGGGAGCAGAGACGTTTTAATGCATGGGCAAAGTGGGCTCTGGCCCAGGGCCCCACCCTATCAGGGGGCCCCCTGACAGAGTCAGCTCTGTTCTCCAGAGTTTTGCCCTAATGACCTTGAATATTTCTCAAACAGATTGTTTTAAATACAGTTTTCCTTTAATTTATTTTTATGTACCTGATGTGTGAGAGTCTAGTACAGCCATTTTGCAGAGAAATGTTGTGTTTGTTTCATGCAATATACATAAAAGAATTTTCTTTAAGATCAAAACAAAGCCTAACATATAAGAAATGGGAGGGTGTCACAGAGATTATTTGCAGTAATATTGGTGAGCGGCTGCTGTGTTACAATATTGAAAACACACATAACTATCCCTGAGTATTAGATGTAAACACATTTAGGGCTTTATTTATGAGAAGTGATGCATCGCTGTGTGAAAACAGGGATGCCTCACTTTTTAGCGCGCCCTCCTTGCAACATGATGGATGCGTCATATTTACTGTATGACGCATCATGTTGCAAGGAGTTACAGATACAACAGTATATCTGACGTATTTGTAGGTGCACAAGTGATGCATTGCTGGGGTGTGTCTGAAAATAGACGCAGCTCCAGTAATGTGTCCTTTCACATGGGGCAAGCCCCATGTGAAAGGCACTGCATCAGTCTTACACCTGCTGTGAGGCAGGTGTAAGATATTGACACAATGGCGTCCTAGAAGTGGCGCACTGAGTTCTCATAGATTTCAATGCGCCACTTCTACGAGGCTTTTGCGGGGCAACACCCACCCTGCATACATTATACCTGGTGCAGGTATAATGTGGTGCAGGGGTTTACAAAGAGACGCATCTGCCTAGATGCGTCACTTTGTAAATAGGGCGCAACATGGCACATTTTTTTACGCTGGCAGTGCGTCACAAAACATGACGCACCAGCGGCATAAAAGGCCCTTAGAATTTGAATGAGTGTTCCTTTGCACTGTCAGGGACCTAATTAAATGAAATAGTGTATTTATCAAAGAGCGCAGCTACTCAGACTAGAGTGTCCTGGCACGTGACAGCGGGAGGAAAGCGTGTGTAAAGGTCCTTCCTGAAACAGTGTAGGTCTATGGTTAGTCTCAGAGACTCAGGGAGGCTATTCCACAAATTTGCGCCTAGAAAGCAGAGGGATCTGCCTCAAGTGCAGGCAGGGCATATTTTAGGCACGATGGCCAGGTTGGCATTGGAAGATCTTAGGGGTCTAGATGTTGTGTAGAGATTAAATCGCTTATTTAGGTAGCCGGCTTCTAAGCCGTGGAAAGCTTTAAAGAAGATGGTCATCGCTTTGAAGTCGATCCGTTCTTTTATGCGGAGCCAGTGTAGAGACTTAAGAATAGGTGTCATACTAGATCTGGGTTTAGGTCTCAGGATGGCTCTGTCCGCCGCGTTTTGTACTACTTGTAGGCGCTGAATAAGGGATTTGGGAAGACCGAAGTACAAGCTGTTGACATAGTCAAGCTTTGATGTCATATGAGCCTGCACCGCGATCTTTCTGCCCTCAAGCGGTAACAGTGGCAGGAATTTTTTTAGCATCCAGAGTATGCCAAAGCAAGCGCCAGTTAGATTTTGGATTTGATAGCGCATGGAGAGTGTCTTGTCTATGACAATTCCTAAGTTTTTGACTTTCTCCTTTTCCACGGGCGGGGACAGCAGATCTTTTGGCCACCAAGTGCTCCTGTCAGGTGTTTCTGGTTTACTAAAGAAAACAACTTCAGTTTTGTCCGGATTGCACTTCAGCTGATAGATCTTAAGCCAGTTAAAAACCTTTGTGAGGCAAGACCTAATCATTGCCCCGTCAAAGTCGGTTCCTTTTTCACACGTAAAAATCAGCTGAGTGTCATCAGCATAGGAAACAATTTTGGCGCCCTCTTCCTCTACCAGAAATGCACGGGGAATAGATATATAATAAAAAGGGTAGGAATGAGAATGGAGCCCTGAGGGACACCTACATTCATGGCTGGAACTGGGGATGAAAAAGGGGGGGAGCCAGATGTCCTGAGATCTATTTGCCAAGAAGGATGACATCCATGTTCAGGCAGTCCCCCCAGGCCGATGTTCGCAAGTCTCTCCAGGAGCCTCTCATGTGGGACCGTATCGAAGGCAGCCGACAGATCGAGCAGTATCAATACGTCCTTGCCTCCCTGGTCCAGCTTACCCTTGAGAAGTTCTGTCACTTCCAGCAGAGAAGATTCCGTACTGTAGTTAGCCCTAAAACCGGATTGGGACTCATGAAGGAGCTTCCCATTTTCAATGTGTTTTTGGAGAACCTTGTTTACATGCTTCACTAATACTTTGGAGAGGGCCGGAAGAAGGGAGATTGGCCTGTAGTTGGCAGGGTCCTTCGGTTTGTCGTTAGCCTTTTTTATCTGTGGAAAAATCTTAGCATTCTTCCATAATTTCAGCATGTTGTCTGAGGAGAGGGAAGCATAAAGAGATGGTTTACCGTGGGGTTTATGGTGGGAGCTAATAGGTTCAGGATATTCGCTTGACATGGGACGGTAGGAGAGCCAGACTTAATGCTTTGGAGAAGGGTCAGTGACTCTTCAAGCTGAAACTCAGGGAAAGCTAGTAAAGATGGAGGATCCAAGAGGTGAAATTTGCTATTAGAACTAAGGTAGAAGGTCAGTTCTTCCTCTGAGATGTTAGTGAAGGCTTGTTGGATCACGGACATCTTTTTGTAGAAGATTTGAGCTATTTGCTTAGACCATTCTTCTTTGCATGGCCCTTCCTTTGTGCCGACTTTCGGGGAGGTAAAGGATTTGACTATGCTAAAGATTTCCTTACTCTTATTTTGGGCCTTTTTTATCTTGGTTTGAAAGAAGTTTTTCTTGGCTGCCTTCACGAGAATGTAATTAGCTTTTAAGTTATCTTTATACACCTTCCTGTCCTCGGGTAAAGGATTTACGCCATTTCCATTCCATTTTTCTACAATTTCGTTTGCTAGATCTGAGGGAGTTGTTAAATCATGGAGCTGGTGGGGCCAAACTCTTTGAGGAGCGCGAAACAACCAGTACCGCTGCATCAATGTTGGTTCGGAGCCATGAATCTATTGAGAGGTCGTCTGAGTCAGGGCAGCCAGACAGCTCCGGTGAGGAATGACCGAGGGCGTCTGCGAACATCGGGATGGATATTTTATGGAACGTCCTGTAATTAGGGACCCTCTGCCCTGCGTTAGCCCGAGGGGCTGTGGCAGAGTTGGGAATGACGAATTTTAAGAGGAGGTGGTCAGAACAGTTAATGGGAAGAGGTAGGCTTACTGATATGTCAAAGTTGTGAAAGATTTGATCTTGGGTATGACCCTTCTCATGGGTGGCCGAAGAAATAGATGGAAACATGTTGCAGGCCTGCAGAGTCTCCAACAAGGAAATTGTTTGAGGGTCTTTTCCATTGTCCATATGTATATTGAACTCTCCCAGAATAAGGCAGTTGTTGTATTTTAAGGCCAGGGAGGTGGTGGCTGTATTAAGTGTACTAATAAAATTTCCAATGGCACTGGGAGGTCTGTAAATCAGAAAAACAGCTAAGCTATGATGGGGGGATAAGGTACAGCGGAAGCCTAAGGTCTCTGCACCCTCAATGTTTTCCATCAGGATGGGAGAGCAGTCTAGTTTTTTATTGTAAATTTTGGTGACACCACCCCCTTCCCACTCGGCCGGTCCCTCCTAAGAATTTTATAACCCGTAGGGATGGCTGAGGTGATAGTAGGGTTGGAGGCTTCAGACAGCCAGGTCTCAGTGAGAAATAAAAGATCAGGCTGTTCGTCTAAAAGTAGGCCATAAATGTGTGGTTTATGCTTTTGCATAGAGCGACAATTTAAAAGGATGGCCTTTAAGTCCTCTGATTTCTTATTGTTTTTACACTTATTGTTGCGTGGGAGGATCTTGGGTGTGAGTTTCCTGGGCTTGAGGAGAGACAAGTTGCACTTATTGCATCAAAAGTCTACCTCCAAGCTCGGATCAGCCGCTGTACACTGACATAATGGTAGCCGCCTAAGGCTAAGCAGTTTTTCCCTATTGTAATATAGTGGAAGAAACTCACTGGAGGGGAACTGGGCAGCATGGCCGGCGCTGGACGCATCCGGAACGCCTCCAGGCACAGACGAGCTTGCCTTTGGTGCGCCTTCGGAAGTGGCAGCTGAGGAAGTGAAAACTGAGTGGGCAGTAGTGTGGAGCCCGATGGTAGCCCCAGCCCTCCGCACAATCGGCGTATCAGCCGTGGCGGACCAGGACTGGAGGAAAAGCGAGATGCGAATCGAAGCAGACAAGGAGGTGCAGGCAAGCAGAATCAAGTAAAGTGCAAGTGCGCGTAGGTAGGAGAAATTGTTAAAAAGCACAGAGTAATTAAGTCACACATATACAATTTAAAAAGTATTAAAAACATAGTAGCATGGCAGGAAACACTAAATCCTATCACTGTCAGCTGCGCGCATCTGTTTGCATCGGGAATATGTAGGCTAATGCCTATGATGAAAACTGGATCACTAACACAGCTGAGGAAGCGGAAACTGTGTGGGAAACAGGGGCTCAAATTGGAACATAAATTCAAAGTTGTTCTGAACAGGGGCCCCAAAATATGTTTGGCCCAGGGCCCCCAAAAACCTTAAGATGTCCCTGAGGGCGGACGCTACGATGATTCAGCTTCAGCAACCTATGGTACGTGGAAATAGAGGAAGTCACACAAGCTTACGGGGAAGAAACATCATAGGGCATATGGCAACCGAACTGGATGCAATATAAACAACAGTGTGGGATGGGGGGGGAGGGGGGGGAGAGAGAATGCACATGACAAACACCAGCACTGATAGGGTTTGTGGGATGGGGGGGGAGAGAATGCACATGACAAACACCAGCACTGATAGGGTTTGGCAATGTCATGTGACAGGAGAAACGCCCAATGGGAGAGCCAGTAGGAGGAAGGAGGGGCCATCACACACTGTACAGTGTGATGGCCAACTAAAATGATCTCTTAGTGAAATAGCCTGGGAGGGAGCTAAGGACACAGATGAGGGACATTTGCACAAATGTACCAATAACAAGCCAGCATTTCTGAATGGCACAGATAACAACCAATGGCAATTACTGGTTATGCCAAAGCTAACCGAAGAGATACAACAGGTCGAGGTTCGACCTAAAAAGGGAAAGTAAAAGAAAGGAGGGGACTTACGCACAAGTTAAATAAAGTTACATAAATGTCTGATTGTATATGACAAAAAAACAATAAGACATGGATCAAACATTAAATAATAGATGAGAAAAATAATGCAATCAAAAATGGAAGTCAGGGAGGTTTAAGAACGTCTTGAGTTGCAGGAAAAGGTGCAAAAGATCTTTTGGCAGAAAAATCTAAAAACTGAGTAATTTGTGTACAAAAGCTTTAAAACAAGAGATACAGGTTGCATATAAGCAGTATCTAATCTATGATTATAACAGACTGCATACCACCATGCTTTAGAGACAATTGCTTAGAGTCTTTCCAATACTTAGTAATTTGTTGAAAAGCAATTAATAACAAAAGGTCAACTATTTGCACATCAAATAAAAAATTAGCCAGCACACACTAAAAACACTTCCAAAGATTACATTTGAATTAGAAAAAATAATATTTAAACAAAATATGGAATCAATTTGAGCCCAAACTTGTAGCAGGAAAGTGGAAACAACAAGATGCACAATTAAAGAAAAAAACGATAAATATAGACCCTTGTGTTCAATATTCTCTTTCAAGCCTGGCGTTAGCCAAGACCTTTTAATTTTACTAAAATGATGTGTATTATATACTTGCTTAAAGGGACTTTCAGCCACCTCTCTTCATCCATGAGTCTGGTTGACTTCACTGTGAGTGACTGCATTTTGCTCTTTCACAATGACCCACACATGTTACTTGCTCCTTTCACCGTCCAGCAAAGAATAGTTTAATTGCAGGGTTGCCCTCACCGATCAAGATCGACCTCCTCATTCTTCACTCCTAAATTTGATCATGTAAGACATCTTGTTGGTTGATACTATTTACATGTGACTGAGTAAACTATACCTTCCTTCTGTGCAGCCCTGCGGACCATGCACAAAACGTTCAGAAGTGATATAATCTTCCCCTCCAATCCGCACTAGGAGCTACTTGTCACACAGAACTAAGCACATTCATTTTAGAAAGTTCGGGCTTTTATTCTGAGATAAACGTATGGCAAGAGATTAGGAATTCATGATAGGCTGTATGCATAAATTATAGTACTCACCAAAAGAGAAATAACAGAAATACAAGAGTTGACTACTGATGGAAACACTTCAATGTTGCAAGGAAGCAGCCAGGGGATCTCAGTCTGTGAAGGCCATGTTAATAAATTCACTTTTGAAAAAAAGAAATGAGAGTCAGATAAAGCCCTGGATTCCATCAAGAGTCCATCAGTGACTCAAAAAAGGAGGCACCAGCTTGAGCCACAGTCCTTTAGGCAGGCTATCGACAACAACGAGATGCTATGGCAGCCACCAAGACTAACTAACTTTAAACAGAAGAGTCTTCCCTGAGGCTCAGGAAGATTATGGCAAACTTAGGAAATGGAATAGAACTAGAACTAGCAACAGTGATTGTTCTTAGAAAATTTATTTAATACTAATCTGAACCTATAAGATGATGAGATTTCAGGTCAGTGACTAGTTGATGCAAGGTTGTTGTAGGATTTAAATTTTAAAATAGAGCCAGGAGCCATCAATAACATCTATTGCCTACAGAAAAGAAATGTGCCTTAAAGCCCACTGAGACATGAGCCAGCATGAGCTTCATACTGGTGACCACAGACCGCACTGCAGAGTTGGTATCTGAAGTCTGAGTAAGACCCACCCACAACAAGTGAGGCCACTGGTCCCCAGGTTCTCAAAAACCAGACTGACAACGAAAACAACTTAACAGGAAACAGCAATCATTTGCAACATTTTGTAAACATTTCTACATGATTGTAGGGAAAATCAGAAACTAGAAATGATTTCTTCTGAAAGTGAATAAGCAGTTTAAAGTTTTAAAAGATGCCCTGTTTCCTGGAGTAATGATTTCAAAATATAGATTAAACACATTTCCAGTTCTACCCAAAGGCAGTCTAGAAAGCCAGGATTCAGTACAAGTTAAGCTCACCGAAGCGGGTGCACAGGTATATACCTGAGGTCTGGCTTCATGGGGGCAAAGAAACAGTGGGCAAGAGATGACATCCTCACTGAAAGTAACAAAGACTATGGGGCAGATTTACAAGCCCCTTGCGCCTCATTTATGCCTCCGTTGCGTCACTTTTGTGACGCAGCGGCTGCGCAAATCCTGCGCCATGGTGCGGGGCACTTACAACGTGACGCATCTGGGAGATGCGTCACGTTGTAAAGCCCTGCGCCAGAAGTAGGCGTTCCTGCGCAGGGCGGGGGGGGGCGTTCCGGTGCAGGAACGCCTCCTAAAAGTGGCTGAGTGAAATCTACAAGATTTCACTCAGTCACTTTTAGGCCCATGCTGCGTCAAAACCCCGCGCCTGCCTGAAGCAGGCGTAAGGATTGACGCAGCATTCACAAGTTAGGGCCCCCCAGAGCATTGCTGGAGCTGGAGTTTAAAACAGCAAATTACTTCATAAAAATAAAAAGCAATACAGACTCCTATTAAACTCAAACACATGCCTGTGTCTTTGGCTTTTTCTCTGACAGGTCCTAGGTAAATGTCTTCACTCAATAACACACTCTAGAGCCTGAAGAAGCTTGAAGGCTCACTTCAAACCCCGCCCGTGGAGGCACCTAGAAAAAGAAAAGCGCAAACGCCACTCCATATTCTGCTCCGACGAAGAACCAAACACCAACGGACAGTATAGAATTATTAGTTAATTAAAACAATAGATGGTACTAAATTATATACGGGCATGATAGACTTTTTAAAGGTGAGAAAAACTGTTTTAAAAAGAAAAACTTACAGGGATGGTTAGATTGCAAAATTGTATCTCACCCATAGTGTGGTATTTAATGTAGAGTTGAATGAATAAAGGAGTCATTTATATTGTGTGCAGCTGCCAAAGAGATGTCCCATTGCTGAAATGCTAGAAGGGGACAATTATTGAAAGCTGCTCAATAGTGAGAACTAGCCAAGTGTTCAGTTGTTTTTTGAAAGCCTGTTTATTTGAGGAAACTCGAATATTATATAAAAGCACATTCCACAGTTTTTTGTCAAGAAAGAAAAGGAACGTCCACTCAAACAAGCATGATGCACTTTGGGGAGTTACAACAGTAACTGACTAAAAGATCTAGGAGGAGGATATACACAAACTCCTCACCTCAGATACATTGTGCCTCTATTCTCATGTATACAACAGTAAGCATTTAATCAAAATGTGTCTACACACCGGAACCAACATAGACACCTCCAATGTGGAGGGATAGGTTCCTGTCGGGAGTGTTGGACTTGGCCTGGGGAGCTTTGGACATTGCGTTTTCTGAAGGGCTATCCCCAAACTTTTTGCCTTCAACCTCTCGTTTTCTGAACCTGTTTTGCTGACTTTTAGCACTCTGTGTACTTTACCAGTGCTAACCAGTGCTAAAGTGTGTGCGCTCTCTCCTCTAAACATGGTAGAATTGACTTACACCCAATTGGCACATTCAACGTACTGGTAAGTCCCTAGTAAAGTAGTTCTAGGTGTACCCAGGGCCTATAACTGAAATGTTGTAGTGGGCCTGCTGCAACCTGTGTGTGACCTGGCAAAATAAAACTTTTGCCATGCCAAAATCTTTCTTTTTAATACATCTAAGTCACCCATTAGGGTAGGCCCTTAACAATCCACAGGGCAGAGAGGAGTGAATTTAAAGTTGGATATGTGCTTTTAAATTTGCATGTTCTGGTAGTGACATCTGCAAGGCCGACCTCTCCCATAGGTCAACACTGGGTTACCTTATTACATTTAATAAGTGATAACTTTCAAATAGGAGCAGGAAAAGAAATGCTTGAAGAGTTTGCATTCCTCTTTGGCAGTAGTTTCCTATTGACCATTTCAACGCAATTTTACTTTTGCACCATTCCTTACGTGATGAGGCCCAACAATATGGTCATGTCGAAAACATATGTGGCCTCCTTTCATTTATACAGATAATTGTTAAAGTGTTTGCATTTTAGGCTAAGTTCACATTTAAGTGGAGAGGATGTGATCTGACGGCTAGACTGCCGACTTTAGTGCTAGAAACCAAGGTTCCAGGCTCGGGGTCGCGTCCACATCATGTGATTCTGGGCAAATCACTTAATCTCCCCGTACCTGAATGTGTCCTTGTGTAACGTAACCGGTGCTCATGTAAAGCGCTCCAATACCTTCGGGTCGAGTTCGCGCTATATAAATCTGCATAACAAAATAAAAAAAAGTGAAAGCATGTAGATGCAATGGAAGTACTTTATTAGCAGGTGCCATAGTTAGGGATGATGAGGTAAGATGGCCTATCAGTTTGCTGTATCCATCATGCACTTGGTCCTCTGGGAGCACCAGTTCTATTGGGTCTCGTTAAAGGAGCATTGGATAAGACTGGCGTAAAGTCGAATCAGAGCAATTAAAGTCACTGAACCAAACACGTTGTCAAAGAAATAAACTCACGAAGGGGAATTGGGTTTTGCGCACCCGCGGTATTCCACAGTGAGGAGGTAAATGGATCTGTCAGTAACAAAGACCCATCAACAAGGGCTGGCTGCACCACTAATGCACTGCTCGGGTTCTGATTTATTTGTTCACTCCGCTGAGCAAACTGCATTAGCAGCTTGCTGTGGCCAGATGTTATCCTTTTCTCGCAACATCATATCTCAGAAGAGTATTTATACAAAGTAGTGCTTCTATACCAATACCGATTTACATTCATTTTTTCTTCCTTAATATCAACGCATCAAAATTGTATAACTCCATCCCCAATGTGACTCCTTGTTGCTGGGCACTCAAGCACTGAGTTGTTAGCTATATTTTAGTGCTGAGAAACCACGGGATAGATGTATTGTCTGGCTGGATGATGTAACCAGCTACGGGCTACGGGTACTGTCTGGCAGGATAATATAAACAGCTAGGAGTTTGATGAGATAAACAACTAGGCACTAGATGTGCCAACTGGCTGGATGATATAAACAACTAGGGCAGTGGTTCCCAATCTGTGCGCCGTGGCTCCCTGGGGAGCCACCAAACCTAGCCAGGGGAGCCGCGCACCAAGCACTTTAATGCATTTAATGTTGAAGGATCTGTTCGCTTCAGTTAAACTAACTTGACTTAAATGCATGATGTAGATGATTTGTAAGTGACATGCTTAAACCTGCAAACATAGTGCTTAATTGATGGCATGTCAAGGGAGATGATCTCCATATTTCACTGGATCCCCACGTTCCAACTCTCCCAAAGTAAGCGGAAGATGCCTGATTTATTTTATTAGACTCGTTAATAGTTTCATTTTTTTCCAAATGCATTTTACACTAATGCAACTTATCAGGAAAGTACAGTTGTCCTGTCTATTAAACACATTAAGTATTTTGAACTTGTACTTGAACCATGGGTACTTCCAGTACATATTTCTTTCAGTACACACACATTTCCAGACAGGCCTGTGCCATATCTAACAACATATGGAAAATTTCTACTCTCTATCCGTGCTGATGCACTGTGTGCTGCCTTACACTAATGCAGAAGTGGAAGAAACCTCAAGCGACCACGTCGGTACTACTAAATAGTATTTATTTAAATTATTTTGCATGTATTAATAAATGCAGATACATTTTGTATACAATTCTTTGTGTGTACAAAAATCTGAAGCCGTCTACAAATATAGGACCTGTCACAGTGAACACGAACAATGAATGGAAAAGAATTAAGAACCCAAGAGAATAGGCTACACTAAATTTGTCTACCAAAGGGGTAGGCTGGGGATTTTAGAAAAACAATCAAACACCACTCCTCATCCAAATACAACACAATCACACACAATTTCCTTCGGATACCTTTTAGAGCTTGGAAAGACCAAAGGAATGCTCAACCTGGTGAGTTATAAGAACAACTTTAAAGAGGGTGCATGACAACGAATGTTATTTCAAATTTTAAAATTTTTCAAATTGAATAATGACAGATGCACCACTTTGTTGTATTCAAACCAGTGTTGAGAAATACAAAAAAACATGTAGAAAAACAAAAGCGGAGGTCGACGCGTTTCGAACCCCTAGTATTTAAATGGGGGGTTCTCCTCAGGACCATACACGCTAGAAGGAAAGAGAGAGAAATTGGTGAAACTACTCCTTTCAATGAATAATAAAACCTCAGTAATCTGAAAGCTGAAAAACCAGCCGATTCTTACCAGGGTGGAGATGAGAATCAAGCTCTGGGGTCAGTGAGCCCACTGGAAAAAGCAAAACAGGGGACTATTTACCACATAGATAGAAAAGACATAAGACATAGATCACAACAATGTCCAAGTACTAGAAGTCAATGCATTAAGGGAAAGTTACTCACATCGAATTAGATGGGTTCGTTTCTAAACTGGAGGGAATTAGAATTTTGTTGGTCTGATGTACGAGTCCCCCATGGTGGGGAGGAAGCACGATGGCTCTGTAGAGAGGAGGAATGGGATGTTACCTCTGAGTCCGAATACAAGAAAACACAGTGTGGGAGGGGAAAGTGGGAGTGGATTAATACCTCGGTCTTCGCTTTGTTAGAAGAACGGAGTTGACACCTGCAGACGGCGGCGGCGAACCTGCAGGAAATGAGGGAACGTTATGGATTAACCTTGTCTCCCGTGCATACAAGTTGGAAAAAGATTTATAGACTATAATAGTCCATTCTCCAAGTTTAGACGCATCTTCTAACCTGCTTCAACTATTGAGTACAAAAAAACTTGGCCGCTGTTGCTTTAATTGAACCATGTGTGGGTTCCACTAGTAACGCGGTGTGTTACACATCACAATTTGCACTTTCTCATCTCCCCCCCTGTAATCTATCTAGCACGTCATTGCCATGCCTCGGACATGCACGAGACGCACCAGCATCGCGTCTTCCCTGGCGATTTTTAAACTACATTACCCAGAGTTCTGGGTTTCCCACAATCCTTCATTAAGCCACATACGGAAGTACCCTCAGTTCACCTTTCTGCATTGGTTGCCAAACAACAGAGATTCGTGCCGAAACTGAGGTAACTGCTCCCGGCCCGCCGGACGCCTTTTTCCAACTTGTATGCACGGGAGACAAGGTTAATCCATAACGTTCCCTCATTTCCTGCAGGTTCGCCGCCGCCGTCTGCAGGTGTCAACTCCGTTCTTCTAACAAAGCGAAGACCGAGGTATTAATCCACTCCCACTTTCCCCTCCCACACTGTGTTTTCTTGTATTCGGACTCAGAGGTAACATCCCATTCCTCCTCTCTACAGAGCCATCGTGCTTCCTCCCCACCATGGGGGACTCGTACATCAGACCAACAAAATTCTAATTCCCTCCAGTTTAGAAACGAACCCATCTAATTCGATGTGAGTAACTTTCCCTTAATGCATTGACTTCTAGTACTTGGACATTGTTGTGATCTATGTCTTATGTCTTTTCTATCTATGTGGTAAATAGTCCCCTGTTTTGCTTTTTCCAGTGGGCTCACTGACCCCAGAGCTTGATTCTCATCTCCACCCTGGTAAGAATCGGCTGGTTTTTCAGCTTTCAGATTACTGAGGTTTTATTATTCATTGAAAGGAGTAGTTTCACCTATTTCTCTCTCTTTCCTTCTAGCGTGTATGGTCCTGAGGAGAACCCCCCATTTAAATACTAGGGGTTCGAAACGCGTCGACCTCCGCTTTTGTTTTTCTACATGTTTTTTGTATTTCTCAACACTGGTTTGAATACAACAAAGTGGTGCATCTGTAATTATTCAATTTGAAAAATTTTAAAATTTGAAATAACATTCGTTGTCATGCACCCTCTTTAAAGTTCTTCTTATAACTCACCAGGTTGAGCATTCCTTTGGTCTTTCCAAGCTCTAAAAGGTATCCGAAGGAAATTGTGTGTGATTGTGTTGTATTTGGATGAGGAGTGGTGTTTGATTGTTTTTCTAAAATCCCCAGCCTACCCCTTTGGTAGACAAATTTAGTGTAGCCTATTCTCTTGGGTTCTTAATTCTTTTCCATTCATTGTTCGTGTTCACTGTGACAGGTCCTATATTTGTAGACGGCTTCAGATTTTTGTACACACAAAGAATTGTATACAAAATGTATCTGCATTTATTAATACATGCAAAATAATTTAAATAAATACTATTTAGTAGTACCGACGTGGTCGCTTGAGGTTTCTTCCACGTCTCATTCAATGGATTTTGAGTTTCCATCAGTATTGGCATTTTCTTGTTTACTTCAATATTTGGCTCAGCCTTACTGATTAGAGCAACACCCAGCTTTTGTTACGGTGATTTAGCGGGGGCCCTCCCACAAGGTGTTTTGTTACAAACATAAGGATTCATTCTTCCCTAAAACTTTTCCCCATTGTTGGTGAGCCTAGCTCCACTAGGCGGTTGTTTTGTGTGTTTTTGTCTTTATACGTTTGTGTTGACTGTTTCTCCATTTATCTATTTATTATTTTGACTATGACTGAAAATGACACTTTCGCGTATTGCGAAGATCACATAAAAAACTTTTGAGTGCTCCAACACTCTTCGCCTCAGCTTCTCTAAGCGTCACAGCCAAAACGCAAAATGAATCAGTCAGACTATTGCGACTAAAGAAAAAACAGATACGGACTGATCTTCACGGTCATTTTCTGTTAGAGCATTTAAAAGCAGGAACAATCCCTGGTGGACTCCAGATTCGTAACATCCCAGTTATCTTTATCGACGACCCTGTTTATAAAAAGGGCTATAGTTGCATAGAAACGAAATGCAGCAGAGATTTAATGGTTCTGACAGTAGAAACTGCATTGAGAATTTCGCAACAACAACTGCAGGAAATAGCCACCCTCGAGTCAGAAATCAAGGACAATTAACTAATTACCGATTCTAAAACTTTATTGGAAAAAGTGGAAAAGGAAATAGTAGAGTTCAAAGACTATACCATCAACCAAAAAGAAAACAAATTTGACAAAGATAGGAGAAATTTCTCCTTAGAAACAGTTTACCCGTATCTAGCTGCTGATTTTTACACCAGATCAGACTCTAGGAGATTCCTCCCTGATTACCAAGGAAGATCTAGGAACCGGTTCATTACTTTTTCAGAAACCTCATTGTCCTCAGGAGGAGATACAGACAACAGTGAAGGACGCCAAACTACTAATAAAAGATGGAATGGACAACAACAACAGGGACCACCATCTTTTTTAGGAAGAGGCCAACAAAGAGCCAGAGGTCGCTCCCGGTTCAACAACCAACCTTGGGAAATGACCACCCGCAGACAACCTTACAAAAATTAACTCCTTCCCCCATTTTCAATTTATCCACACGCATTCTTACAGCAGAGGAAGAAACCATTCTAGCCAAAGGCTTAACTTTTGTCCCCACACGAAGTACTGATTTCATTAAAATGAAAACAGAGGCAATTGAATTTTGCCGGAAGATAAGACTAAGAATGTTTTTCGCGGAAAGCGAACTTACCACCACTAATGAAGCCACTGGGCTAAGGAAAAAATCTAACTTTTGTCCTCCCTCAAGTAAGGTCCCCAAAGAGGTAATCACTTTTGAAAGAACAGTGCTGTCTGCCATTTCCAATATGGAAAAACGATCGAAATTTGTTAAACACAATATCTCTAAACTTCAAAGAGATGCCCTCATTTCACTCAAAAATGATTCTTCGGTCATTATCAAACAGGCCGATAAAGGAGGTGCGATAGTTGTGTGGGGCACCACTGACTATACCGCAGAGGCTCTCAGGCAGTTAAATGACACCACTTGCTACAAACGCATTCCTAAGGATCCTACAATAGAACTCCAATGTCATTTATTTGATATTCTTGAGAAAGGATTCCAACAAGGCTTCCTCGGTCCAAAAGAATACAACTTTTTGAAAAACAAACACCCCCGTACTCCGATTTTTTATATTCTGCCCAAAGTGCATAAAAATGAGACTTCGCCGCCAGGCAGACCCATCGTGTCCGGGTGCGACTCTCTAAATGAACCAATCTCTAAATATGTGGATTTCTTTTTAAAACCATTTATGGAAGAAGTGCCATCTTTCCTCCAAGATACCACAGATTTCATCAACAAACTGCAATATGTACCATTCACAGCAGATAAAGATACACTGGTGACTTTGGACATCAACTCATTATATACTCAAATTCCTCAGGACGAGGCTCTGGCCGTCCTCTCTTACTTTCTGGACAAAAGACCAAGACCATTACGGGTCCCTACAGAGTTTATCCTTGATTTAGCCAGTTTTGCTCTCAAAAAAAACTTTTTCTCATTTGGTAATGATTTTTTCTTCCAAATAAAAGGCGTAGTAATGGGTTGTCCATTTGCTCCGGAATTGGCGGTACTTTTCATGTCTATGTACGAAGATAAATTCGTTTACAACAACAACCCTTTCAACCAGTACATTACTACTTGGATGAGATTCATCGACGACATTTTCATGACATGGACTGGGGATGAAGATCAACTCAAACAATTCTTTGACTGGCTCAACCAGAGATCCCCCGACATCAAGTTCAGTATTAATTCATCAAAAATCAAGATTCCATTCCTTGATGTCGAAGTCTTTCCTGCTGAAGGTAGTTTAGTAACTACACTGTACACCAAGCCATCTGACAGGAACAAGGCTCTCCTGTTTTCTAGCAACCACCCCAGGAGTCTAAAAGAAAATTTGCCGTATGGCCAATTCCTGCGAATAAGACGGAATTGTTTTTACAAGGAAGATTATAACACCCATGCTAATCATCTCCTTGAAAAACTTCAAGACAGAGGCTACCCGAAGAAATTGGTAAAATCGGCCAAAAAGAGAGCACTGTGCACTCCAAGAGAAACCCTGTTGTCCAAAAACAAAAAAACTACCATTGATCGTCAGGTATTTGTTACAACTTTTTGCCCCAATTCGAATCAATTGAAGAAAGTTATTCACCAAAACTGGCACTTAATACACGATTTGGACCCCACCTTCAGGGACGTTCCTCTATTTGCTTTTAAAAGAGAAAAAAATGTAGCCAACCACATTGTCAGGGCATCATTGGATAAAGCCCCTCATTCTACACTAAGACAAATGCTAGGCCTCACGCCTATACAAGGCCACCATAAATGTGGAAATTGCTCCTGTTGCGACCAAACATTTGGAGGAGATTTATTCTCCCATGGAGGGATCCACTGGAAACACGAAACTTTTTCCAACTGTCGGACAAAATATGTTATCTATGGCATTTTATGTCCGTGCAAAAAACTTTACATTGGCAAAACCAATCAGGAGGTCCGATATCGGATAACGCAGCACAAATCACGAATAAAGAAAAATGTGGAAACAGCACCTCTTGTCAATCACTGGCAAAAAATGACGCATACTGTACAAGATCTTAAATGGACGGTGATCTCTAAAGTTGAATGTGGCCATAGAGGAGGCGACTTCGAAGCGAAATTATCACAACGTGAAGCCATGCTCATTCTGAAATTTGACACGTACATTAATGGCTTAAATGAATTATCAGAGATTTATAGACTATAATAGTCCATTCTCCAAGTTTAGACGCATCTTCTAACCTGCTTCAACTATTGAGTACGAAAAAACTTGGCCGCTGTTGCTTTAATTGAACCATGTGTGGGTTCCACTAGTAACGCGGTGTGTTACACATCACAATTTGCACTTTCTCATCTCCCCCCTGTAATCTATCTAGCACGTCATTGCCATGCCTCGGACATGCACGAGACGCACCAGCATCGCGTCTTCCCTGGCGATTTTTAAACTACATTACCCAGAGTTCTGGGTTTCCCACAATCCTTCATTAAGCCACATACGGAAGTACCCTCAGTTCACCTTTCTGCATTGGTTGCCAAACAACAGAGATTCGCGCCGAAACTGAGGTAACTGCTCCCGGCCCGCCGGACGCCTTTTTCCAACTTGTATGCACGGGAGACAAGGTTAATCCATAACGTTCCCTCATTTCCTGCAGGTTCGCCGCCGCCATCTGCAGGTGTCAACTCCGTTCTTCTAACAAAGCGAAGACCGAGGTATTAATCCACTCCCACTTTCCCCTCCCACACTGTGTTTTCTTGTATTCGGACTCAGAGGTAACATCCCATTCCTCCTCTCTACAGAGCCATCGTGCTTTCTCCCCACCATGGGGGACTCGTACATCAGACCAACAAAATTCTAATTCCCTCCAGTTTAGAAACGAACCCATCTAATTCAATGTGAGTAACTTTCCCTTAATGCATTGACTTCTAGTACTTGGACATTGTTGTGATCTATGTCTTATGTCTTTTCTATCTATGTGGTAAATAGTCCCCTGTTTTGCTTTTTCCAGTGGGCTCACTGACCCCAGAGCTTGATTCTCATCTCCACCCTGGTAAGAATCGGCTGGTTTTTAAGCTTTCAGATTACTGAGGTTTTATTATTCATTGAAAGGAGTAGTTTCACCCATTTCTCTCTCTTTCCTTCTAGCGTGTATGGTCCTGAGGAGAACCCCCCATTTAAATACTAGGGGTTCGAAACGCGTCGACCTCCGCTTTTGTTTTTCTACATGTTTTTTGTATTTCTCAACACTGGTTTGAATACAACAAAGTGGTGCATCTGTCATTATTCAATTTGAAAAATTTAAAAATTTGAAATAACATTCGTTGTCATGCACCCTCTTTAAAGTTCTTCTTATAACTCACCAGGTTGAGCATTCCTTTGGTCTTTCCAAGCTCTAAAAGGTATCCGAAGGAAATTGTGTGTGAATGTGTTGTATTTGGATGAGGAGTGGTGTTTTATTGTTTTTCTAAAATCCCCAGCCTACCCCTTTGGTAGACAAATTTAGTGTAGCCTATTCTCTTGGGTTCTTAATTCTTTTCCATTCATTGTTCGTGTTCACTGTGACAGGTCCTATATTTGTAGACGGCTTCAGATTTTTGTACACACAAAGAATTGTATACAAAATGTATCTGCATTTATTAATACATGCAAAATAATTTAAATAAATACTATTTAGTAGTACCGACGTGGTCGCTTGAGGTTTCTTCCACGTCTCATTCAATGGATTTTGAGTTTCCATCAGTATTGGCATTTTCTTGTTTACTTCAATATTTGGCTCAGCCTTACTGATTAGAGCAACACCCAGCTTTTGTTACGGTTACACTAATGCAGGCACCCTTACGCCATGGTGCAAGGGTGCCTGTATTCTAGGCAGGATTGTTTTTGTGCAGGAAAGGACACCTTCCAGCACAAAAACAATCCTGAGAGGCGTTTTCCTCTTTCTAAGTGTGCTGCAGAATTCAGCACACTTAGAAAGAGGAAAAACAAGGAGAAATAAAGATATCTCTCCTCATTGCGCCTCTATTGGGAAGGCGTATGATTTTGATGCATTCCAAGGTTTATGTGTCTTGGTAAATCTGGGAATGAGTCAAAATACATGGGTGAATGCATGGGAACACCCACTCTCCACTCATGGTATGCGTTGCCAGTGCAGAGTAACTTAAGGCAGATACTTGCGCTGCCTTACATTACTCCATATTTACCAAGCCACACAGGGCCACACAAGGTGGCATTACGTGCCTCGGCAATCTAACTTAAGGATTGCACTGCCCTTACGCAACCTTGCGTTACGTCACGCAAGGGCAACCCAGTCCTATGATAAATCGGCCCCCACATCTCTGAGAAGTAGTCAAACGCAAAACAATTCAGAGATCCAACATCAAAAAAACTAAATACGTATTTTCTGTTTTTGCTTATCGATCTACTTATCCCATCAATGTTTTCGATTATCCCCAAGCTCCATCCATTCGAACATCCAGAGATCCACTTTCAATTTGTGTGCATATTGTCTGCGACCCTATGTGTGCCTGTGTGCTTGAAGTCTGGGTATGGGTGGTTTTCGGTATTGGTAGTAGGTGAATGTGTCTGTGTGTTTATTTATTTATTTAACAATAATATGTAACTCACATTCCCTGAACAGTATGTGGGTGCTTTACAATAAACAGTAACAGTTACATTGTAAAAACTCTTCACTATAAAAACAAGTCAGATGTTTGAACAAAGGTGATATGTAACTTGAACAAAAGTTCATTTGAACAAAGGTGGAAGGCAATAGGCATGTGTGTGGGTGTGAGTGTGTACGTGTGTGTGTATGTTTTGTGTACACGCAGGTGGCCGTCACTTGTCTTGGTGTGCACGAGCTTCACAAAATCCAAACATTTCGGCTTCTTTTATACACTAGGTAAACCCATCTGTATAATGTTGCATTATTCACACATCTGCCGGTAGGCATGTTCTTCGGTGGTTTCTTCCAGTACAATTTATGCTCTAATAGGGAGATGATGCGAAAGCTTTTATTTTTTATAGGCGCACTTATTATGGTCTGGATTCTTGGAATAGGTGTTGTTTCTGAGAAAATGTTCTGCACA
The DNA here is from genome assembly GCF_964204655.1 of Triturus cristatus. NCBI lineage: Eukaryota > Metazoa > Chordata > Amphibia > Caudata > Salamandridae > Triturus > Triturus cristatus. Next base: position 421,036,214 of record NC_140591.1, read on the forward strand.
ATCTGTAAGGGCAATTTATTATCCCAAAATAGATCATACCGGTAAAGAATATTGGCTGGTTTATAAACCTCGCATGCTTACCATCGTGGGGATTAAAGGGTGAAATTGAGACCTAAAAACAGCCACTCATTTGTAGATGATAAACATCCTTTCTTGCAGTTTATTTATGGACTGTAAGAGTCACTCAATGACGTGAATCTGTAATTGACTAAATAAACGAAAGGACACATCCCTTTTCCCATTACACAAGGCATAATTAAATGAGGCAGAAAAGAAGCTGCTCATAGTAAAAAGTGTTGGAATATAATTGAAATCAGCGCACAGATGTTTTCTTGGCCTAAATTGTGACCTTGAAAGTAATGGTTTTAGCAAACCGGCGCTGCGTTGCAAAGGATGCTGCTATTAGCGTGACTTCACATTGTTTAATATTGGCTGTTGCCAGGTGATGACTTAAAGTGTTAGACATAGGGTCTGGTCCTTCTTGTCTTTCTGAGCATCCCATCATCTGAATGAGATATTGGAAAACACTGGCCAGTATTGACAGCAGCTTTATGCTAAAATTCCTAAATCCAAAATTCTGCAGGAATATTGCCCGAATCTGAGTGGACCAGATAAGGACGAGATATTCACAGCACCTGGAAAATACGGAAACCTTTGGGTGAGGCATGAACCGAGTGCGGTGAACACCTTCTATCGAAAGTTTTTTGTCAGAGAATGGAGAATAACATGAAGGCTTGAGTGCTTACCCAAGTTACTGCAAATATTAGAGGGAACAAAACCCACTCGGAATCGAAGACCTAAGGTTCTTCAAAGGTGAGACCTTATAACAACTTCAAGGCATCAGCTACAATGGTGTTCCATAGGAAACCGTTTCACATCCAAACTAGATGTGCACAGGGACGGAGTAGCTGACAAAAATGACAGGGTCAGATTAAAATTAATTTCACCCATTTTCCCACACCTGTGCTATACTACCATCCGCATCATATATTTGCAGGTGGGAGATGGAGGTTTTGAGAGGCAGTTTCAAAGGTGATCTCTAAAAAAAGCCTGTCATGTCAGGATCTGTCCTGTATCTGGGGTCATAAATCCTCAACCTTTATGTGTTTAACAGGACATCCTGGGCCTGCTGGAACCACAGGATGCCCAGCTTTCCTGCATATTGTGCCTCAAATGAAAAAACATAATCATACTATACCAAAAGAATAACATCATGAGGTCTGCTGTGCCTGGAGATATAATGTGAACCCGATTCCCTTTAGAGGAATGTGTGAAACTGCATAACAAATTCTGAGGCTCACAGAGTAGAACTTTTTTTTTTTTCGTTTTTCTTTTCAACTTTTAACTTAAGTACTGCTAAGTATAACACTTACCTCAAAACTACTCCCACCTGGTCAGCGTGAGGCGGCGGCTCAAGGAGGCTGGGAGCGATTGGCCGCAGCCATCCACAAGGACCATAAGGCGGCTTCATCAATCCCCCCTACTGGGGGTGCATTGGCAATGATAGAAGAAGTCACCTGGTGTGACAGCAATCGAGTGGAGCACGGATCTTGCCAGAGGAAGAGAGCGGGGAGCCCAGACCCTTCCAATCTAGCTACAGCAGCACACTTCAGAGTCAGCTTGTACTGCACAGCCCACAAAACAGAGAGTAAGTCACACTGCTTATTGTATTGGCAATATCCTGACAGAGAAGAGTAAGAAGGTGTTGGATACCACAACAGTTTTCCACGTACATATAATCATTAACCAGTACCAACGAAGATCAAAAGGGTTGCCTACAGACCTTCTAAGTGGGAACCAGGGAGCAGAGGTCCCTAACGGAGACACTAAATGTAAGTTTTGGTGGGGCCTTTCACCAAACGTCTACATAGGGCGAGACGGAAGTAAAGTGTCAGCCAAAAACACACACACAGCTAAAATTATCTCATAAATCTAGTAGCCAAAAACACTTAAAGCCCACTCCATCCCTAAGATAATTTTTCAGAATTGCCTGTGACATTCAGAGCATGGTAGCAAGGAAAACTGGTAAAGCCTATTATGTAGAATCCAGACAGTCCCTGAGAAGGCCAGCAGAACGTGTGGAGCACCGGAAGGAGGTTTCTGAGTATTCTGGGGTTAACATGGTGGGGGTGGAAGAAGGCAGTAATATAACAAGTTTAAAGAATCCTCACCCGACTGAATCAAGACCCATCCGTCCCTTGACAGTGGTTATCCAATAACTTGTCTTCTATTTACTACAATGCTGGAGGCGGTACTATAGTGCATAAAGATGTTCACTTATTTAATAGATATGAAATCTTGGCTGGAAAGGACGCGAGGGAAGGTGACGCAGATCTAGACCCATTGCACGAACAACCAGATCTCCACGTTGAGAAAACAAATCAGACAGAGCTCCAACCTGTGTCAGAGTTTCAACCACCGCAACTATCACATACGCAGGGCAAAGGCGGCCTAAAATCGATGTTAAGCGAAATCTCGATTGAAATTAAAAGCAGATTTGCCATCTCGGAGGAAAACCCGAAAGTTATATGTTACCCTTGGCAAATAATAGAGAAAAAATAGACAAGCCAGCTTGTGTAACCACGGCATTGTAGGGAGCAAAAGCTAAAACATCTTTAGCCGTAGGAAGGAACTCATGCGAGTTAGGCATCCTATTAACCCAGTTTAAAGCTACATGAGACACTAGACAGATTGGAAGACCAGGCAAGGAGGAACAATATCAAAACTATAAATGTTCTGGAAGGGACAGAAGTTTCTGACATTAAGAACTCCGTCCCCCTGGTGGAGACACTGCCCATCACATTTATAAATGACTGCCAAGCCGGCGGTAATTTATAATCAATTTGCAGGAACCACCGTCACAGCGGTTCCTGCCAATGCATTTCGCCGTTTGGCGCAGGGCTGCATCATCCTGAATTAGCCCTGCACCAAACAGTTTTCTTTTTAATTTTCAAAGAGAAAATCCAGAAACAAAGATTTTCTTTATGAAAATAAAAAAAAGCAATGCTCCCTCACCATGGGATTCACCTCCCATGGCGAGGGGAGCATTATTACCATTTTACTGTCCTTCACAGCCAGGGCTTGCCTGGAGATGCTATACAGTAAAGAAATTGCCATATGCCTGCCCATCCTGATTGGGCAGGTGGACATATAAGAAAATGGTGCAGATGCAGAACGTGAGCGCAAAAGCTCAGCTAAACGTCTCTGCCACATTAAATGTCATGTGGAATGATAAACGCACTTTATAAAAAGTGATTACGAAACGGATGAACTAAAACAGAAGATCCTCTCATGTAAAATTTAGAAACAAAGTGATGTAGTGGCAAGCTATTTTTTTTTCGATGTCAAGATCCTGTTGAAATAGAGTGAGTGTCAGATAATTCAAGATGATATAATATTTAAGCTCATGGCACGGATGGGAAGAGCACTCAAACGCCTCTCAAAAGGCGAAGGATGCCTGGAGGGTTTCCTAGGGAGGTTTTTCATTTGGTGAGGAACATGTGAGGAATACGACAAACAAAATAGTCCTCATTGGCCTAATATAAGCTGTGCAGAATCTGAGGTAGAGGATGGGATTCTGTGGATACTTAAAATGGATAGAAATATGATTAGCTTCATATCCTGGAATGTTAACAGGATGAGTTCAAGGAAAAGACAGAGATGCATCTTGGAGTATCTGAGATATTATGGCACCTAGTTAATCATGTTCCAAGAGATGCATCTGATAGATCAGGAAAGTAGAGCTTTCTTTAAAAATCAGAGATGGATTCAGTCAGTAATGTGTATGTCACAATCATGCGTGACTGTGGAATCCAGGTGCTTAGCTCAGAGGTCAATGAGCTTAGGAGATGGGCTACTGCAGCGTTGCAAATAGGGTACAGTCAGTTCACATGGGAACGGTATTACAGTACAAATATCGATGACCCAGAACCCCTGCCACAGTTATTTAATATGCTCCAAGATTATAGGGGTGAGATTTTAATATTTTAACAAATAACACACTAGATAGAGCCACAGTCTAGACACTTGTTGATTCCCTAAGATGACATGGTGCTTTAAGAATATTTTAAAGATTTGGAACTCATTAATTTATGGAGGGCAAGGATGGGACAGCAGAGGGAGTATCTATTCCATAGTAAAAATATAGTCACAGATCCAGATAAGATGTACAGTTCATACAGCGCAGATGTGCAGGACAAGTAAAATAGGTCGGATATACTCCACCATTTTTGACAGATCACACAACCCTCTAGCTGGACTTAGCAGTGGGCCGTAAATCTCCAAGTTATAAATGGACCATGGAACAACTGTATGGCTCTGAGACATATTAGAGGCCCCTCATTTCCAAGACATGTGCAGCCTTGGGCATCAATGTTGTATGGGGCTCGGGGGGGTGTTTTGTCTGTGCTTGTTTTATGGGGCCATGTAACATTGGTATAATTAAGACCTGTTGCAATGATAGGTACATTTTTATGTACAAGTCTTTCAGGCCTTGATGTGCTAAAAACAAAAACTGCAATAACATATGTTAGAGGGAACTGTTATCCCGAGCAGAATTATTACAGGAACTTCAGTCTAAAATGGTAGAGTAGACAAATATAAATATAGAGAACTGCCTGGATAACAGTATGTGGGATGCATATAAAGCCTACATAAAAGGTACGCAATTGGCCAAAAAAGGTAAGGGTACTGGGCCCAATGGAATCCCTAACTCATCCTCAAGGTATTATTTCCAGATCTATTACTATAGTCCCATCTTGGAATACCCCAACTCTGTTTCTGTGAGGGCATAAAAGCCCTACTACTGCAGAGTCTAAGTGCCCTGTGGCTTACTCTAACTTCACGTCCATGCAGGCCTCTGAAGACTGCTACTTTCATTTTAGGTCCGTTACTAAGCTACTCTACCCAATCCCTGGGTCAGAATCACAGACCTCTGGGCCACCAAATAAAGCATTGTCCTTTCCCGTTTACCTTTTCTGCTATTATCTCTGTTAATGCCTTTAGATCCTGCATAAGTTACCCGTAAGCCCAAGTGTAACTCGAGATCAAGAAATGGCAAGGAAAATTTCACTTGCTAAAAAGAGCTACCACAATACATGCAAATGATTATGCTCCAGTTGGCAAACCATTGTACCAGAATGTAATACTAATCTCTCCCTGCCCCTTTCTTCTTACATCCCTCACATATTAATCTTATTTTTATCCAACTCCCTATTCGTTTTCCTTACCTAATCCAATTTTCACCTCTTCTGTACTGACTCTTTCTTACCCTACATCTTCATGCCGCATCAAAGTTAATTTCTTGACCTACCTAACTTACCCACTTCTGAACATATTTCAGTCTCCTACTCACCTCTTTCAACTATTTCCTAGCTCTCTTTTATACTGTCTCTCACATTACAAATCCCAAAAGTACCTCTTCACTTATTACCCTTCTCCTTAACTCACGCATGCCCCCAAAAACAATATTTGTGATAAAAGATGCAGATCCAGACAACCAACAGAACTGAACCTCCTGGTTCTGTTAAGCAATCTTATCCTACTCTCTCCTTCACACCCTCTCCTAACCACCCACCTCTTCATACTACTCTAGACCCCCCTTACCTATTTCCTTTCCCTAATTTTTCTTCCGATCTCCTCTGTACCCACTTGGCTCATAGCCATAGCCCTCATAATGCAGCTTCCTCCCCCTTCGTTCAAAATAAAAAAAAAGGCACTAATTTACTAACTGGAGTAACCCAAAGAACCCTGTGACAGATCATGCGCAATACTGCTGTTGGCAAACTGGCTGAAGCGCATCACAAGCTTTAACTAGATCAGCAAGATGAGCCGCAGCATAAACTATATGAGCAACATGATTTGCTGAAAACAGATATATAGCTCCACCTCCACCACTTCTTTGTACACTATGTTATGTGTATTGGTAAAGTGCACTATCACCTGCAAAGGTATCCTGGCGCTGAGCAGGTGTGTGTGCCTACACTGCCTAGGGTAGATTGGTAAATTGAAAGACCAGGTCTTCAGTGTCTTGCAGAATTCAAGAAGAGAGAAGGAAACTCTGATGTGGAGTGGAAGGTCGCTCCATGCTGTAGGGGCTATGTAAGAGAACTCTCCGTGCTCCTGATCAGGTTCTGTGCATGCGTGGAATGTGTGCAAGTAGAAGTCCTGCGAAGTGGAGGTGTCTGGGTGGTTGGTGCAAGGAGATGTGACTGTTCAGATAGGGGAGACCTAAGAAGTGTTTTTCCTTAAATATGTGTGTGAGGAGGATGGCATTTGTGTATCAGGAGCTAGTGGAGCTCCCTGAGGTGTGGTGTGATGTGAGTTCAGTATGGGAGGTTAAAAATAAGTCTGGTTGCCGAGTTCTGGATAGTTTGTAGTCTTCTGGTGAGTTTGTTGGTGTTCCTCACATAGAGGTGCTCCCATAGTCGGACTTGATGGTGAGTAGGACATGAGTGGAGGTTTTCCTGGAGTTGGAAGTCATTTGAAGATTTTCCTCATCATCTTCAAGAATGTGGAAGCAGAATGCAGTGACGGCATTGATTTGTGCGTTTGCGTCCTCTTTGCTGTCAATGTTTCTGAGTTCCTGGCCTGGGTGCAAGCTCAGTTGGCCACCAGTTGTCATCCCATGATGTGGTTTTGTTGGTGAAGATCACTACTTCTGTTTTGTCGCAGTTGAGCTTGAGACCATTGGCTTTTATCCAGTTAGCGACTTTGGTCTTGCAGGCAGTGAACTTGTTTCATGTGTTGGGGGTCTTGTCCAAGAGGGAGAGTATGAGTATCACCCACTCTAGAACTATGCCAATATTATTTGGAGCAACCTTCAACAGACCTAGTTGCAGACTGGCCGCCAAAGTGCACTACACAAAATGCCAATACGATGGCCAATGCTCAACAGGACTCAACCATCGACTAATTTCAACCCTGCCCAAACCAAAATCTAACCATCTGTCATGGATACTAATCAATGCAAGAACCCCTAAGCAAAAACAAAAGTCATAACTATTACTTACTAGCAGACTTCCAACTTGATCTCTTTTTTATCAATGAAACCTAGCCTAATGACAATGTGGGTGACATACTACACAAAGCAATGCCCCACAGATAACTGATCCTCTTTAGAAACTTACTTCATGTGAATTTGGTTGAGAACTAACAGTGGTCCACCTTGCCTACATTCAGCATCATGGAATTCACCATCTTGGAATATGAATCAATACTAGTCTGCTGCTTTCCATCTGTTAAGTTCTCCACTTCACTACTCCTGACATACCAACCATAACCACACAACACTTCATTTGCAGGTGCCCTCATGGTCTCATTAGCTGATATTACTTTGGATCACAAGAACCTGTATATACTAGCATATCACAACATCTATTTTGATAAACCTGCTCTATATCAGACATCCTGCATTCTCATTGATGCACTTGGCTTCCACAAATTATTCAATTGGACTCCAGGATAGAGGCGGGATTGGTGGCCCTGGGAGACTGCTTTCAAAGGAATGTCCTAATGCCCTTTAGAGATCTGGTTGAGCAGACTTGCCTCCCAGTGGGCCAATTTCTTAACTACTAGGTGCTTACGCATGCCTTACGGGACCTGTGAAGAACTGCAAGAGTGGTGCCACCTACACATGCAGTCCTCCAGCTACTCCTGATAATGGGAACAGGCATTACCCCTCTTAGGATTCAGACAATCTATGGCGGGGAACCTTGAGGACACATGACTTGGGGATGCCCTCGGCTCGCTGGGTTCTGGGATGAGGTAGTTTTGTGACTCAATAAAATCCTGTTCAGGTTGCTTGATAACACGCCTGCAGTTTGTTTATTGGATCTCTTCCATAGACAGGGCTCCAAGAAGGGGGGAGAACAGATTTGTGGACTTGGCCTTAGCCATGGCCAAGCAATGAGAATCCATGGCATAGAAATCACCCAGGGGTCCTAACATGGAAACTTGGGTGTTAGACGTTGCGTGCTGGGCATGAGCTGAGGAAAGAGTGCTGCGGAGGGTGGAAGCACGGGGTGTCAAGGTAGCTCTATTGCACCTCTTTGGAGGGAAGTGGTTGACGAATGGGAATCCTCTGGGTCTGCAGTTGACTCCGCGGAGGATCAAGTTGAGGGTTAGATTGTGGGGTCAGTTCCCACTCGTGACAGTGAGCCGGAGACTGACAGGGATGAGGCTGTGCTGTCTCTGGCGTCGTAGGCAAGATATGCCATAGAGTGAGGGGTGTTCTGGGAAGGCTGCCTTGATTCTGACGTGCTTAACATTTTTCCTATCCCCCTGCACGTCTTCCCCGCCCAACCCCTCCCCCCCTTGGGGGCCTAGATACTCTTCATGTACCTGTAATTGTTGTTGATCACACACTTTATGACAAGACTTAGGCATGCATGGACACTGTTATGGTTTGAAGCTAGAATGCTTATTAATATTTTTCTATGACATCTAGACCTACAGAAAACTTGACCATAATCCCATCCACTGTGGGAGATCATTAGCTGCTGTTTGCACTGCAAGCCTCATAGCAAATAGCGTGGGCTAATAAACGTAAACCAGGATACTGCTTCAGTCCCAATACTGTGCTTTATAGCTGGATTTGTTGAAATTATAATAAACAAAGGTATAATTTAAAAAAGATGATCAATATTTCCACCCATCCTAATGGCCACACTTTTCTTTATTGGCCCTGAAAAGCCTCATTTTGTTCACTTGAAACAGATGTCGATTAATTCTGACAGTGCACTGTTACTTACAACACAATCTTTGGTCCTTTGTTGGTTGGGTTGAAGCACTGGAAGGGAGAAGTCATCAACAAAACATTTCTGACTTGTGAAGCCAGTGTGACCGCACAATACGGACCAGGAATCAACAAATATAATTACATGGATTTTATTTTAGGCTACTAATCAATCCAGTATTTAAGAGGAACAAAAATAGGTATACAGCAATACTGCAGGTAAGCTGAAATGTCTCAGTAGATTGACTCAATATAAAATGAGGTGCAGAATAATGACAGCCACAATATTAAAGAAACAAATTGAAGCAAACTGATGTTGCGTAAAGAAACTTCCCTTCTCTCTTCTAAACATAGGCTGACTACAGAAACACCTACCCAGTATTTCCAATTAGGGAGCAAAGAAGGTGTCAGCATAATATAGACTTCTGTAGAGGTTTGGGAATAGAAAATAAGTGTAAGCCTAACGTTTCACACTTGCAAGAAAAAGGTAAACAGAGAGGTCTTTCTCTGTCCAAATCTAAAGAGAATCTGGAATCTAACTTTGGGAACACCATATAAAATAACAGCAGATTCAAAAACATCCTTATCTCCTTTCACGCCACCAGGAACCAATCAATCATTACCTTAGATTGTGCAACAACCCTTAAGTTCCCCATCACATTGCAATTTGGACTGTAATCCACAACCTTGAACATCCCTCCGTCCTGGTACATGACAAACAGAAGGCCTCTTACTACCATTTATTCTCGACGTTCACTGCCAAGCTGTTCCTTTCAGGCCTCACTATTAGCAGTCTACTACAAACAATAAGCCTTTCTCTAATTAACAAGAATCATGATAATGCACATGCAAAGAAAGAATATGCTGGCAAAGCCAAATGCATTTCACTTGAGGCCTGCAGTCTGGCTAAATTCACACATCAGTTAATATGAAATTCTAATAGATGGTTATACATACACATGTATAATTTCAAGAATAAGTGTAATAAGTGAGTAAAGCGTACATGATTACAAGTTTCAACTGAACATTAGTGCATTCATAAATAAATCTCTAGTTGTTACAATGGTTAAAGTTCATTAATGCATTGAAATTCTACACACACGTTAATGAAGTTAAGACACACAGTGAATAAAATGTCAGTTATGAGTATATGATTGCATAATTGTGACAAATAAAGCACCTTAGATTGCGCTGCTCCAATTCCAAAACCCCACTAGACCATTCATGAATATAAAACACTCTAGGGACCTCTGTTATAATTATGTAAACCAATTCATAAATAACACTGCTAATCTTAAAGGTTACTACCCTTCAAAATTAAGTAACATCTTTATAAAACCTCCTTCTCCAAACCAGGCTTCCTTGAGACTTCAACTCATCTCATGCTCTTTCAACCTTCTAATACAGAGAGTCCCAATTAAAGCCACAAACATGGATAGTTCTCCAGCTGATCCTTACCCAACAAATATTTTTAAATCAATTCTGCTCAAACACTCTGTGGCTATTCCAGCAGACAGATCATTACTATTTTCCAAGGGCATCAACAATAAACTGGTTTACCACCTTACGGAAGGCAAACCTCAAGGGCAAAAATGAAAGAACTGCTTTGTAAATCGATTCTAAAAGAGGATCTTACAGTTTCAATATCCACCCTGACCAAACACTTTTTTAAATTTAAATGTTCTTTGCTCTTTGAGCCAACCATCGACGAAATTGTTCCGCCAATGGCACGGAAACTCTTTCTGCAGTTTCGCTACAAATCTCTTCCCACTAAACTGTTTTGTTCAAAATGGTCTAGATGTAATGACTTGGTTGATCTATGTCCTGCATGGCAAGGTAGTCCAGAATCCATACTCCATCTACTCTTTTTTCGCCCGAACTACCAGTTCTTGAGGAAAAAATGGATTGTCCCGCTATGTTTTCTAGCGGGACGGGGGCATTACTTAGAGGTCCTACGTTTTTTGTGTACTGACACTCATCAATCTACTGTATTTGGTCTTGCTAGATTCTGGCATGCCCTTTAGATTAGCCGCAGGAAAATATGTATGGAAGACACCTCGTCTTGAAAAGTGATGCTAGACCTGAATCCATTGTAACTGTTCATTAATGGCTTTGTAAATATGAGATCTTAGCACCGTAATTTTTTATTATACATTTGGCTGCTTTTGCACGTGGCACTTTTTCAAATGTTTTGGGGGCCCTTTTTATTCGGAATTTGTATAAATGTTTCTTTGGGTTTTCTTTTTTAACCTATACCTTCTAATTGTATAGTTGATCTATCTTTTTTTAAAGGACAAGCAAACTGTGCTGTATACTTTTTAGGATCTGTGTGAACGTAATAAAGTTTGTTAATGATGATTACCATCTCCATATGAACTTGAAATTTCACTAGTGGTTTGAAAACAACATATATTAAACCTAGTCTAAAGAAAAGCAGAGACCTGATCTCTCGCTATCCCAACTAATTAATGGCCAGCAGCTAATAGAGCCTTTTGTAAGATAATGCATTTAAAGGGCAGCCTAGAAACCAAATTTCATTGAACAAGACAATTTAGTATCAGACAGAGAGAATGTATTTAGAACGGAAAGAAGCACAGAATCACCACTAATCTCTATGTCGGATGACCCCAAGAATGGCATCAGCAACAATGGAGTTGCTGCAGCAACTACTGTCTGTGCTTTTTTGCTCAGTTGACCATCAGCTACTAACCCAAAAACAATATGACACGGTGTTACAGGGCACGGTGCTCAAATGGAATAATCCTTCCTTAGGACAAGACCCATAATTTCTTGCTTCCAACGTTCAATTCTGCACCTGGTCTCACCTTGACACCTTTTTCTTCAACAATTACCTAGCATCTCTTCCAGAACTGGTTAACTATGTCATCCCTACCTATTGCAACTTTGCTGATAACATTTGGATTTTCACAAACCTTTAACAGATAAAGGTTTCATGAATGGAAGGCAGTGAGCGGAAGTAGCCATCAATAAATAAGGCAAGTGGGTGTTATCTGACCTCAGGAGAATCCGATCACAAGATGGACATACAAAGGTTTTGAGAGAATGTGGATTTTGTTTTTCATCTTGTGAGATTTGGAGCAGTAATTGTGGAGCCAGGCAGTCCTGATTTATAAAAAGAAAACACAATAAGGTGACTATTTCCAGAACAGACATGCACTTAGGTATACCTGTGTATTAAAAATGCAAACAAACACGAAAGTCAGATTGACTCTCTTTGAACTCTTTCCATAAACAATGCTACATAGTAGGATAGTAATATAGAAAAGCTTAATCCCATATTTGAAAAATAAGCTACCAAAAGTATTTAAATGTGTTTTAATATTTGTAAAATGTGTATTTTTAAACGAGACTTATTTTTGGATGTATCTGCTTTTGTTCACAAAACATCTGATAATTAATATTGAGCATCTATATACTTCAAATAAACATTTTGTTAACATGAAAAATGTGTTGCTTTTAGTGGAGCATTCTACAGAAACAGGGGTTTTCATTGGTATCATTGAAAAACAAGTGACAATATTCAGTGAAATCAATGTCTGCACTTAATGCCAAAATTCTTATTGTAACATATGACCAACTCTCAAGAATTGCAAACAGGGAAAAACATTTTACCACATTTGTAAACCTAATCATAGTACATCCAGCATGTACCTAGATGTGGCTTCAGTGAAATACAGAAATCATAATCAAAGTGGAGTGACAATGTTGACGGGCCTTGTGTGTTTGCAACAAAACAACTTAATATAACATTCCTTAGTAATCCAACAAGTGAAATAGGGTTTGTTTGTTGTTCAGTTGTTGACAACATTTGACCCTCTCATGGATATCGATCGGGGTCTCGTCAGAGCAGGATAATGAATATAAAAGATAAATCCAAGGATTAGAATATGTGTTGTGCGGTCATGTATGTTCTTTTATGAGAATTGGAAGAAGGGTACTTGAGAGGCCAGACCAATGGATACAGAATGGGCTGGTTCGGGATTGTTAAGTGCAGCGCCAAGATGGGGTGTCCACAAGAGATCGGGTGGATAAAAAGTTTATACTAAATTTGGGGTAACTGGTGAACCTGTGGCAGCCGCGGCCCATGCAGGTAAGAGCGATGGGGTCGGGTGAGGAAGAATTTCGGCAGACGATGACGAGGGAAAATGAAATAAATAGTTAATTTTCCCTCGTCATTGTCTGTCGAAATCCCCCCTCACCCGGCCCCACCGCTCTTACCTGCACGAGTCGTGGCTGACTTGTATTTGCCGATAGCTTGGGCTCTGTGTAGACAGACCTAAAAATGGAGAAGTGGTCTTCCTATTACTGCAAAGAAGCTGAGCTGTGATAGTCAGGGAAAAGAGTGACTTTTAAGGCACTTTGTACTGCTCATAAAATCCTCTTGGGGAAAGGCCCCCTCATCCTAAAAAACCTAGTTACGGCATACAAAGCAAGCAGAATGCTGCGTTCAGAGAGGCAACACCTCTTGCTGGTTCCTAGAGTAAAAAAGGCCCGAACAGGTGGAAGAAGATTTTCATTTAATATGGCAAAGCTTTGGAACTCGCTTCCGCTTAAACTACGCGCTGAGCCCTGTACACTGCGCTTTTGCAAAGGTCTTAAAACCTTTTTGTTTCCCGGATAATGTGTCAACGCTGTCCTTCACCTCTCATCGGATATTTGTCTTGAAGCGCCGGGATGCCCAAGGGTAGCTGCGCGCTATATAAGATTTTAAATAATAATAATAATAATAATACTGTACTGTCGATTCTCGCTTAGCTTGTGCCCAAGAAGAAGCTTCCTCAGTGGTCCATGCTCCCTCTGTCTAGAAACAAATGATTCATAGGCAGTTTCTCTTGTAGAGAAACAACTACTACTATAGGCCTCCATCAATGGCCAGTTGACTAACTGAGTTAAACTCTTGGGGGCTTATTTACAAGCCCCTTGCGCCACTTTTGCGTAATTTTTAACATGGGAAAAGTGCTGAACGGGTGGCGCAAGGGGCTTGTAAATAAGCCCCTTAGTCCTGGCATCTATGTGCAACCCACATGTCACAAAATAAAATCCCAATTCAGCCTTTCGTACTTCAGCGTTTATGAAATGAGTCCCCTTAAATTGGGTTACAATACCTTCTGTTATGCACATAGAAACCAATGCATGTGATCGAGTACATGCTTAAAAACATTTAGAGCTCAAGGCGAAACATTCTTAAAAATAAATGATTTCTGCCACCAAGAAGAGTAATGCATATTTTTGCCTGATTGTTGATCAGTGATGCACGAGTGCCACCAGTGTCCTCAGTGTCCTTACACCACAGAGTACCAATGCCCACTGATCAGGTAATCTTAGCCCAAACTTGCATCTGGAAATGTTACAGCTTTGCCGGAAAACAAATAAACGAAAAGGAAAAAGTTGTGTGCACCAGGCAGGTGCCGAAGGATAGAAAGTAAGAGTTAATTGTTCGCAGCCCATACACAAATGACACCTCTCATTCACACAGAGTGTTTAAAAGCCAAGGTGAAATATAGCGCCATCTGGCACGAACGCTGGTGACATGCATAGACCTGCACTGTGAAGAGGCGTATAAAGCAAAGGCTTTTGGGTCTGGCTGACCCCTCGTCCACGCACTGGACCCTTCATCCATGCACGCTTCTAGCCTCAACATTTTTTGTTATCCCTTCTATTGTGCAGTGTCGAGCTGCGTTCGTGGGCTAGGTCTGAAGTATACAAATGTTGCCAATAAATAATACACAAATACCACAAGGATACAGGTTCGGCTCAGCTGGTTGAAGCATGGACCAGACAGAGTGTGGTCATCAGCTGCTCCTGCAGCAGGATAGGTAAAGAAAATGCCTATAATTTACTGGGAGGCAGATGTATGTATCACAGACAGGCACACATCTCTTTGTGTTAGTCGTACATACATGTTAGTGCTCTTCTGAGATGGGGAACGTGAAGCCAGCCCCCTCTGTTGAGCATGTCTTTCTGTCTGGTATACTCTGACACCAGGCAGCTCCATAGGAAAACGAGAGCAAGGGGTCTGGGCGTGGGAGTGGAGTATTCTCATCACATTCCAGAAATAATTAAAAGCCCTAATAGGAAATGTCAAAACCTGAAAGCCCATCTCGCTGGCTCCTGACAAAAGCAGCAATCATAAAGAGAACTCACTTGGCTTCCAGCTGCCATGGCTGTCTGGCTAATGAGAGCACAGGATCTCTCCCTTCCTTGCTATTTTCAGCAGAAAATCTGTGAACAGGAAAAATGCAGGTGTGCATCATGCCCTTCTTCATCCTTGGAGATGAAGCCATAGAAGATCCCGTCTGTTTGAGTTTTTTATGGCAGACTTAACACAAAGTTCAGGCTGGTAATTACAAACCAACGCAGATAGAGATTTGCGATGGTTTGTAACCAAAAGTGACACAACACAATCTTACACGGAGGGGGCGTTCCGATGTGTTATGCATGGGGGTTTCCGTGCATCCACCCATGGATTTTGACGCAAATCCATATCTACTTAAGAATTCTAGGCATGGATTTAGACCAAAATACAGCACATGAGGAGAAATATTTCTATTTTACTTCACTTTATCCTCTTTATGGCGCACACATGCAAGGAGGAAATTCCCTTAAAGCATAGTCTTGTGCAGGACACTGCGCTGACCACACCACAGACACCCTTGCACTATGGCGGAAAGGTGCCTGGATTAGGGCATGGCTGCTAAAAGTGTGCTAGCGCAGGGAGAGAGCAGACTTGCACATATATATATTCACTGAAAAAACCATAGGTTTCACACAAGTTATAGTTAGCTGTACATTTCACTCGTAAAAAACCAATGAAATTCCACGTTATAGTTAGTGCAGGCAACTATACCTCACGCGACCGCAATCCTCTGCTGATGCTAATACTGTATTTAGACACTTATTTGCCCATGTCTTCTTCCATTAAATTTTAGCTATACATATATTACAAATATTTTTTTTTCATAAAGACACATATGTCATTAGCAGAGGATTGCGGTCACGTGAGTTATAGTTGCCTGCACTAACTATAACGTGGAATTTCATTGGTTTTTTACGAGTGAAATGTACAGCTAACTATAACTTGTGTGAAACCTATGGTTTTTTCAGTGAATTTGCAAGGTTTTTTAAATGCTAATTCCTAACTATAACGTGTGTGAAACCTATGTTTTTTTCAGTGAATTTGTACGTTTTTTTAAATGCTAAGTTACTTTACGCCGTTCGTGCTGTGCGCGCCCACTTCACGCAGTTCGTTCCGTGCGCGCACGGTGCGCTTCGCGCACCGTGCGCGCATAGTGAGCACGCGGTGCGCTTCGCGCACCGCGCACCCACTTATCGCAGTTAGTGCCGTGCACGCACGGTGGGCACGCCGTGCGCTACGCGCACCGCGTGCCCACGTTAGGCTGGATGGGCCATGTACGCACGATGCCCTTCGCGCACCGTCCGCACACGGAGGACATATTATGCGCTTCGTACGGTAAGCGTATTCGGCGTTTTTTCAAAAAAATTTTTTTTATTTTTTGGCCTTGGATGGCCTTCTGGCAAACCATAACCAAGGCTAGGTGGTTAGGAGCTGTCTAGCCTGCCCCCTTTTTATGATATCCAACTTTGTTTTTCCTCCACCCCTCCGAGTGCGAGAGAGAAAATGGCGGCCGACACTTCCTGGTTTCGACCGCTTCGAATGTTTACTAAGATCTAACAGCCAATCAGAATCGCGCTCGCGCACGGCACCGTACGCGTACGGTAAGCTTACGGTGCGCGCTCGGAGCGCGCTTACAGATATATATATTGATTTAAATGCTATTTTCTCAGGAACTACTGAACAGATTTACACCAGACCTACAAAAGGCACTTCCTTGACCTGAGGACTACCTCTCTGCCAAATTACAAGTAATTCTGTTCAGCCGTTCGGGCTGTAGCTGTGTTTAAAGATCCTATGGAAAAATGCATGGGGAAAACGCGTTTTGGGACCCCCCTTTTTTCTCAGCCCCCGCTTGACGAATCCCCCCGAGACTTTCAGGGTAGGAGCGGAGCGTAGCGCCCCATTAGTTTTGAAAATTTCGCGAGGATTCGTCGACCGGCGCCAAAGTTATTCCAAATAGAATGTTGCGGATTTCCTATGGAATCAGGGTCCTAACTATAACTACCTACTGGCGACCGCCAGTAGGTAATAGATATATATATGTATATATATATATATGTACCCAAACCACTCTCAGTACTTCCTTCCGGCGAACTGACAGAAACGGACCACCAGGACAAGTCAATGGCAAGGTTCTTTTATTGTTCTTTGTTCCTCATCTTATGAACAAGTGCCCTTGATCACATAAGGCTATGTATATATATATATAACTCACACCCCAGAACACCGGTAATCTACATTTTACCGAAGATCCATAAAAATCCGTCCACTCCACCTGGCCGCCCCATAGTTTCTGGGTGCGGTTCCATTCTGGAACCCCTAGGTAAATATATTGATTCCATCCTTAAGGTTTTTGTGCCATTAACGGATACCTATGTTAAGGATAGCACACATCTTATCAATATTGTAGATGACCTCCCTTTCAACCCTGATATGGACCTTATGGCTGGTATGGATATCGAGTCCTTATACACAAATATTCCCCAGACAGATGTACTCGTGGTCATGGAGCATCTATTGAATACACGACCGAGACCTACATGCATCCCTACTGAATTTGTAATTCAACTTCTACATATTGCTGTAACTAATAATTATTTTTTGTATAAAGACACGTATTATCTTCAAGTCAAGGGAGTCTCGATGGGCGCTTGCTTTGCGCCAAATTTTGCTGTCCTTTATGTCCATCATCTCGAATCCACCCTTTTTTTGATTATTAACAACCCTTTTTTGACCGATATCATGTTGTGGCGCAGATACATAGATGATATTCTTCTGCTGTGGCACGGCACTCACGAAAATCTGTTGTCCTTTATGGATTGGCTGAATTCTATTCAACCTCATCTTAAGTTTACCTCAGATATCCACCAAAATGATCTTCCATTTTTGGATCTTACCGTACATGCAGAAGACGGTCTTATTGGTACGTCCCTATACCGTAAGCCCACGGAACGTAACACTCTTTTATCTTATTCAAGTTACCATCCTCGTGGCTTATGGGATGGCCTGCCATACGGACAGTTCCTCCGTATGGCATTATTTTGGCGCCTTCTACTAGACGCGTCAATACACGTATCCCCTTTGTCTCGACCTATAGCCCTTGCAGCAATAAGGTCAGTAAAATAATTTAAAAAACCTGGAAATTACTACGTACTTTTCCACATTTTTTGGATCCTCCCCTGTTATCATTCAAAAGGGGCAACAACTTATCTGATAAACTTGTCCATGCAATCACATGGCCTATCAAAGAAAAACAGGACCATTCTGTTACCACCTTGTGGGGTCTCCCTCCTGTAATAGGACATTTTAAGTGTCAAAATTGCAATGTGTGTGATCTCACTATTAACACAAAAGTTTTTGCAACTGCTTCACATACTTATCAACTGAAACAATTTTCCAATTGTCGCACTACTCATGTCATCTATGCAATCCGCTGCCCGTCTAATTTACTTTACATAGGCCAGACCATGCAGATGATTAAACAACGCATCTCACAGCATAAAAGTCGCATTAGATGCAATGTTACCACTGCTCCATTGGTGTTACATTACAAAGAACATAACCATCTGGAAACAGATATGACCTGGCAGGTTATAGATCGCCCACATTTGTCTTTTCGTGGGGGCAATCTTCAAGCTCTATTGAATAAATGTGAATGTCGTTGGATTACACGGTGTAATTCTGTGACACAAGGCCTAAATTCCATTGATGAATGGAATACAGTCATTACTAGTGTTTAATTTCTCCTTGAGGACCTCTTAGCGGTAGCAATTTGGTTTTGATCAGTTGTGCGAATCTGGTCCTTTGCCATCTGATTGTATGTTGCATTATTGTACTGTACCATGCTGTAACGTTTGGTTTGTTCACATGTTTTGCACAGTAGGTCTTTTATTAACATTGAGATTGTAATTGTGAAAAAACCGTATGTATATTGTAAATTGCTTATGGATGATTTGTTTTTCCATCTAATGAAGATGTACGATGTAATCAGTCCTTTGAGTCTTCAAATGATCATGATTCATGCTTTGTATTACACTGTAAGATTCTCATACTTACAAACCCTTAACTATTTGTTATTAGGCTTGTAATATTTATATGAGTTCTATTTGTTATTGTATATGCTGCATACATAATTTTTCCTCTTCCCCTTCCTTGTGAATGATTTATGGTCCAATACGCTGCTGTATCTAGAATTCATTCATACATTGTGGCCATTTATTGTTGTTATAATTCTCTTCACCTTGGGTGTATCTGTTCTCTCCTGTGGGCTTTAGTCCTTTTTCCCTTTTAATGCTGTAGCTAGTCATGTGACCGGGCTGATAGTACTTCCGGGTCTGCCGAGTATCGTTCCCCAGACGCTTTGTTTGTTTGAAGGAAGTGCTTCACCTCGGACTGATCCCATGTTGAAGTAATCGGATTGATTCCCTTTAGATTTACACCATTCGGGTAAGCAGCCGCTCCTCCTTTGATATTCTTGAGTACGGCCTGTGCGATCGGTGTATTTAATGTTATTTTTGGTGCCGTAATCGCCCATCTTATTTATTTTCCAATTCCCTTTCAGACTCGACTTAACTCTCGAGACGCTATTATTCTCGGATGTTTTGCTGCTCCCTGACTAATTAATTAGTCCTTAAATCCGGTAAGCGACTTCTTGACCACATTAATTTTTGCTTAACTAATAACCAATTTGGCTTCGTAACTTGTCCGACTTAGTTTTTTAATTCCTTTACAGATTATGTCGTCCTTTTAGAAACGCTACTATCCCTGGATGCTTCCAATGCACCTTGACTAATTTTTTAGTCCGTACCTCCGGTAAGCTTGATTTTTCCCCCTCCCCCCCCCCTTTTTTCATTCCATTAATGTGGTCTCATTTGGCTATACACCTTTATTACTCCTCCTCTCTCCTGACTAGATTCTCAACGCTTTTCAAAGTCACTCAGTTTCCTGTCACGACCTTGTTACTCAAGAAATTAACTCCGTTCTTCTTCTAATACAGGTAATTTCCTTTTCCTTCATATTTACCTCAATTTATTCTTTTCCTCTACTACCTTTAATTGGTATCTGTGGGCTCTATAATAAATCCTACTTTTCCTTTTTCTTTGCACAGAAGTATATTTTAAACCTTCGTAACCATTGTCCTGATGATGACCTCAACGAAAGGAGGTTGAAACGTCGTCGACCTGACAACGTTATTTGCGGCTTTTTGAAGGGCCAATTAAGATTGGATTAATATTGTTATAGTTGCAAAATTTATGTGAATACTTCTGTTTGACCCTTATGATTTAATTGTTCCTTCGCCGTACTGCTTTGTTATTTTAACACTTATGTCACTGCGCCGTTCACTTTTTCACTTCACTATCAGTGCACATATGATTGTTATGGTCACTGTAAATTGGACATACTTACTGTGCTTCTAATTACCAATAACAATTTTCATTCTCCTTTGGTCTCCCTTGTCCCTCCTTGGTCGTTATGATTGATTCTTGTGTTTAATGGTCCCTTTTAATAATGTTCTAGTTGAGACACTGTTTTTTGTTATCATATCTACCCGGTCTCAACTGGGTTAACGGGTTCGCTCCTGTTTCTTTTCTTCTAAAGAACAACTAGAGCGCTAACAGTCTTACTTATGACAAAAGTATGGCACACCTGGAGCCATCTTGATTGGAATAAAGTGGTAACACTTAAACCATTTAATTTGCAAACGAACAAAATGAGGGGGTTCATTTTGTCATAGAAATTATGATTAGTGCTGCAGAAAGAAAAATTAGGGCACTTCTCAAATCCTCTTCCATTTCATTAAAAAATTCTGACATGCAGACTGAAACATGCGCTTTGAATGGCAGCAGCAGACTTCCCAGGTGAGCAGTAGCTTTACTACACTGATCTAATGAGCAACTAGAGTGCTAACATTCAGAATTTATGGCAAATGTGTGACACATCGGAATGCCTTCTTGAAGGAACCAAAGTAACAAGCATTGAAAATACAATAGGTCATGCCCTCGTTTAAGTTAAAGCAATTCTGTTTGTAATTAGGTGGCTTTTTAGCTTTGCTTGTATTAGTGTTTTTCAAACTTTCATGTACATAACATGCATACGTATGCATATATGTATATGTATATGTATGCTTGCATTTATATTTGTGTTTATATAGATATGCAGATTATACATATGTTTATATATGTATGTATATATATACACATACATATATATAAATGCATATGCATAAATATGCATATATGTATGTGCATATGTATGCTTGTAGAGAGAGGTAGAGAGAGTTGTAGAGGTAGAGGTGTAGAGGTAGAGAGGTAGAGGTAGAGAGGTGGAGGTGTAGAGAGGTAGAGGTGTAGAGAGGTAGAGAGTAGTAGAGAGAGGTAGAGAGAGTTATAGATAGTGAGTAGTAGAGAGTAGTAGAGTAAGTAGTAGAGAGTGAGTAGTAGAGAGTGAGTAGTAGAGAGTAGTAGAGAGTGAGTAGTAGAAAGTGAGTAGTAGAGAGTGAGTAGTAGAGAGTGAGTAGTAGAGAGTGACTGGTAGAGAGTGAGTAGTAGAGAGTAGTAGAGAGTGAGTAGTAGAGAGTAGTAGAAAGTAGTAGAGAGTGAGTAGTAAAGAGTAGTAGAGAGTGAGTTGTAGAGAGTAGTGGATTAGTAGAGAGTGAGTAGTAGAGAGTAGTAGAGAGTGAGTAGTAGAGAGTGAGTAGTAGAGAGTGAGTAGTAGAGTAGTAGAGAGTAGTCAGTCAGTGTCAGTGTCAGTCAGTCAGTCAGTGTCAGCCAGTCAGTCAGTGTCAGTCAGTCAGTGTCAGTCAGTCAGTGTCAGTGTCAGTCAGTCAGTGTCAGTCAGTCAGTCAGTGTCAGTCAATCAGTGTCAGTCAGCGTCAGTCAATCAGTGTCAGTCAGTGACAGTGTCAGTCAGTCAGTCAGTATCAGTCAATCAGTGTCAGTCAATCAGTGTCAGTCAGTCAGTCAGTGTCCGTCAATCAGTGTCAGTGTCAGTCAGTGTCAGTGTCAGTCAATCAGTGTCAGTCAGTGTCAGTCAGTCAGTGTCAGCTAGAGCAGCTCTGCTGACCTGGTTCTCTGGCTCAAAAGCAGCTCTGCTGACCTTGTTCTCTGGCTCTACAGCAGCTCTGCTGACCTGGTTCTCTCCCTCTAAAACAGCTCTGCTGAACTGGTTTCTCTGGCTCTACAGCAGGTCTGCTGACCTGGTTCTCTGGCTCTAGAGCTGCTATGCTGACCTAGTTCTTAGGCTACAGAGCAGCTCTGCTGATCGGGTTCTCTGGCTCTACAACAGCTCTGCTGACCTGGTTCTCTGGCTCTAAGGCAGCTCTGCTGACCCGGTTCTATGGCTCTAAAGCAGTTCTGCTGACATGGTACTCTGGCTCTAGAGCAGCTCCGCTGACATGGTTTCTCTGGCTCTACAGCAGCTCTGCTGACCTGGCTCTCGAGCAGCTCTGCTGACCTAGTTCTTAGGCTCTAAAGCAACTCTGCTGACCTGGTTCTCTGGCTCTACAACAGCTCTGCTGACATGGTTCTTTGGCTCTAAAGCAGTTCTGCTGACCTGGTTCTTTGGCTCTAAAGCAGCCCTGCTGACCTGGTTCTATGGCTCTAAAGCAGCTCTGCTGACCTGGTTCTCTGGCTCTAGAGCAGCTCTGCTGACCTGGTTTCTCTGGCTCTACAGCAGCTCTACTGACCTGGTTCTCTGGCTCTACAACAGCTCTGCTGACATGGTTCTCTGGTTCTAAAGCAGCCCTGCTGACCCGGTTCTATGGCTCTAAAGCAGTTCTGCTGACCAGGTTCTCTGGCTCTAGAGCAGCTCTGCTGACCTGGTCCCTTGGCTCTAAAGCAGCTCTGCTGACCTGGTTCTCTCCCTCTAAAGCAGCTCTGCTGACCTAGTTCTCTCGCTCTAAAGCAGAATTACTGACCTGGTTTCTCTGGCTCTACAGCAGCTCTGCTGACCTGGTTCTCTGGCTCTAAAGCAGCCCTGCTGACCTGATTCTATGGCTCTAAAGCAGGTCTGCTGACCTGGTTCTCTGGCTCTAGAGCAGCTCTGCTGACCTGGTTCTCTGGCTCTAAAGCAGCTCTGCTGACCTGGTTCTCTCCCTCTAAATCAGCTCTGTCGACCTGGTTCTCTGCCTCTAGAGCAGCTCTGCTGACCTGGTTCTATGGCTCTAAAGCAGCTCTGCTGACCTGGTTCTCTGGCTCTAGAGCAACTCTGCTGACCTGGTTCTCTCCCTCTAAAGCAGCTCTGCTGTCCTGGTTTCTCTGGCTCTAGAGCAGCTCTGCTGACCTGGTTCTCTGGCTCTAAAGCAGCTCTTCTGACCTGGTTCTCTCCCTCTAAAGCAGCTCTGCTGACCTCGTTCTCTACCTCTAGAGCAGCTCTGCTGACCTGGTTCAATGGCTCTAAAGCAGCTCTGCTGACCTGGGTCTATGGCTCTAAAGCAGCTCTGCTGACCTGGTTCTCTGGCTCTAAAGCAGCTCTGCTGACCTGGTTCTCTGGCTCTACAGCAGCTCGGCTGACCTGGTTCTCGGCCTCTAGAGCAGCTATGCTGACCTGGGTCTCTGGCTCTAGAGCACCTCTGCTGACCTGGCTCTCTGGTTCTAGAGCAGCTCTGCTGACCTTGTTCTCTGGCTCTACAATGGCTCTGCTGACCTGGTTTCTCTGGCTCTACAGCAGCTCTGCTGACCTGGTTCTCTGCGCTCACAATGCACGCACCCGACTTCGCAAAAATATATTTAAAAATAATATAAGTTTATTATAAGTACAAATATATTATTGTTATTAATATCTTAGATAATCTCTTTCCCTAATATGTATATTAAAACACATACATATCATTTTGGAACTTACATTTATTTTGCGGGAGTTGCGCACCAAGCACGCCCCAGCATGTATATGACGTCACGCGGGACCCGCCACCACGCAAGCATCTCATACCGTAATGCGCTTGTGTCGCGAATGCGTGGGAGCAGGAGTTGCGGATTGGTCGCATACCAATCGTGCACATCACGTAATATTACATGTATATGATGTAACTGAAAAACACGCAGCCGTCGAACACTGTACACGGATCCTTCACAACTTTTCTAAAATTGCGGCTAGAATCCGCGCACCCACCGTGATGTGTAAGCTTTGAGTGTGCGACTCCGAAAAAAAAATGGTAAACATTTTTTTTTAAAGAAAATAATATAAATATATTAAAACAAAAGATGAAAACAAAAAAATTAATCAATTTTTCAGTTTGAATGTTTAAAAATTTTTTTTTGGCAATTTTCAGAACAATATATATTGTTATTTAATGAATAAAATATTTATAAATAAACAGTTAAAAAACTAGAAAATCAGTCCAAAAACTAGGTATAACTACTATCACACTTAAAAATTTGCATTTTAAAAACCTTTGAAATTCACTGAAAAAAACAAACCAAAGGTTTCAGAGACGTTATAGTTAGAAATTAGCATTTAAAAAAGCATTGAAATTTACTGAAAAAAACATAGGTTTCAGAGACGTTATAGTTAGAAATCAGCATTTAAAAAACCTTAGAAATTCACTTTCAGGGGTGTTATAGTTAGCTAGCCATTTCGCTCGTACAAAACCATAGAAATTCCTCTGTTATAGTTAGTTGTCACATATTACATTATACATGGTCAGTGACATCCCTGATGACATCACTGATGACATTATCCACGTGAAAATCTGATACACCTCATCTTACACTATAACCTTTCATCACTCACTGTAAAATACAGAGTACCATATTTGAAACCATTGACACACCAATACCAGTTACTACATACCCAGTCACTGATTCCTAAGTCTACACACACAACTCCCCATTCAACAACAGAATCATTTATACATGCAGTCGCTAATTAATAGAACACTATCAAATGCACTTATACACATATATAGACATTGACACATCAGCTGTCATCTTAGTCGGTTATGCAGTCATCCTACTCACTCATGAAAAAAATTAATCACACTTACATTTACTCACTTACACAATTATCCACTAACACCTCATTTATTCAAACACATAGTAACTCATAGTTAATATGTTAAAAAATCATCATTAAGGGGGGCGTGGCTAGCGCCCGTGGACAATGGCGGCTTCTTTGTAGCTCTCCCGGGCAACGCGGTGAGGAGAGACCGCGACGAGCCTCCCGGCGCCTCTTCAACACGGAGAAATCATGAATTCTGCCTTCGGAACGGCTGAGGCACGGCTGGGGTGACTTTGGGACCTCGTATTTACCTGTGGCTGTTTTTTTTCCTCGACGAAGGTTTTGAAGTGATTCTACTCGTAGCATCCGCCATCTTGACTCAGCGCTGACGGAGTATTTCAGCGCGAACGGAGCTTCAGGTACAGCACTTCCCGCTTAATGGAGGAAATGGTGGACTAACCTGACTTTTCTTCATTCCAATAGCCTGCTTTATGCCTCGATGTGCCCTCCTCACTTTTGGGTGAGGTTTTGGCTCTCTTTGGAGCGTTTTTTGTGCAACTTGGGGCTTCTGTTCCTTATGGCTCACCCTTTTTCTTCCAAGTGACGCTAAAATATGTGTGAGCATTATTTTGAAGACATTCTTTTCTCCACTTCACCAGATATGGCCAGCATTCTAGGTCTTATTCCTATGTGACATGTTCCTATTTATATCATAACTATATGTGGAGTTAATTGTACCTGAGGCCGCCATTTTGCTGACGCTCCTGATTGAGCCCTATTCTTCGCAGCTTTGCAGTGTTATAGGGTTTCTAATTGTGCTCTTTGCGGATTACTGCTTCATTTAGTCCTGGCTCTTTCAACTGTATTGTCACAGTATTGACTTTTTCACGCTTTTGGATGCCGATGTCATTTTTTGCTGCTGTCCATTTTTCCTCATTCTGTTGCTATTACTTTTGCTTTTACTAATCCATCTATGGGCAGATTATATAAGGAGCTACGCAAGCCCTCACCAACTCCACATAAATTTCTTCTTCAAACGGGGTCTAGGTATAGGTGTCTGGAGATGGATGACTCCTCTGATCCCTCGGCTAAAAGTTCTTCCTCTGTCTCAGCTCCGCAAACTAGTGGCATCACTAAAGCCTCCACCAAAAGACTAAAAAAGGACCCTCCTTCTCCTCCCAAACAAACTTCGTCAGTAACTATGGATATCCTTTTGGAAGAAATTAAGTCTTTATGCCCTTTTATTGAAGACACTAAAACTACTCTTGAGGAAACTAAATCTACTCTTCAGATGCTTTCCGACAAGTGGTCAAATATTGATAGTCGTGTAACCCTTTTAGAACGCCAAGTAGACACTCTTGCTTCCTCTGTTGCCAGGGTTGATCCATTGTGTGTTCAAGTGTCTGCACTCCACAAACAAATTGAGAACTTGGAGAACAGAAGTAGAAGAAATAATCTCCGCATTTATGACCTGGCGGAAAATTCAGAGGGGTCTGATGCCTTAGCATTTTTTAAATCCTTCTTACCGAAGATTCTCCAGCTACCGGATACCACCAATCTTAACATACAAAGGGCTCATCGTTTAGGTCCTCCTCCCACTGGTTTTTCTACCAATCAAGCAAAAAAGCCGAGAGGTGTTATACTCTATTTTTTGGAATATACCGATTTACTCACCGTTTTGTCTGCTGCCAGGGCACTTCCTCGACTCACCTGGTCTGGTAATCGGCTTTTCATCTCACAGGATTACGCAAAATCCACTGCAGATCGGCGTAAAGACTTCCTTTCACTTAGACCACAGCTCAGATCTATGGGAGCGAGATATGGTCTTTTTCATCCCTGCCTTTTCAAGGTGACTTTCAATAGCAAGACTACTACCTATGACGATCCGCAGAAATTGAAGAGCTTTCTATATTCTCACAATGCTACCAGTATGGATATTGCTGCTTCGTCCAATTCTTAATATTTGATTACATTTACCTGTTTCGTGTTATTGCCTGTGTGCTTTGTTCCTGATTGGTCTTTCATGATTGTTATGCTTACACAGTTTTTCCAATTGCTTGTTTCTCTGTTAATTGTATATTTTATTCGTATTTAACATCAATTCTTTCTTCCCCTTCGTACAGATTTCTTCCTTCATATTACCATTCACCTTCATGCCCCTGGAGTTCGTTGCGGTTGTCCTCCTTTCCTGCCTTCCCTTGGGAGCTTATGACTCGTCATTGTTCTATGTGGCCTCCACCCTCCTCTCCTTTTGTTTGTTCTCGACAATATGTAAGTTTATTATTCTTCCTCTTTTGTTTTATTGTTCTTTCATATATCTGTCTTTCTTCTTTATGCTCTTTAGCTCTTTCTTTCTTCTTGTTCCAGTCCTTTCATTTTTCTTCGCTCTTGCTCTTGTTTATACTATTGCTCATTGCTTTTACTTTCTCTCTTTTTCCTCATCATGTAACTGGTTTTCACTTCGTGGTTCATTATGTAAATATTCTCCTCTATCTTTGCTGTCTCTTATTAACATATATATATGCTTTTAATATCTTTTTTTTTTGTTTATTTTTATGCTTTTCCCTATACTACTATATTGATATGTTATTCTAATATTGCTCAATGCCTTTGAAAAATAATTCTTGGAATGTTAGAGGTTTACATTCACCAATTAAAAGACAGAGAGTGTTATCCCATTTGGCCAAACTCAATGCAGATATAGCTTGTTTACAGGAATCACATCTATCGGAAGCTGAATCTGCCAAACTAAAAAGGGGTTGGGTAGGTGATGTATATTTTTCTCCAGGTGACGGTAAACGTAATGGCGTTTTGATTTTATTTAAAAAATCTCTTCCAGTCCAGTTAGTAACGCATATTGCTGATGTTTCAGGTAGATGGGTGTTAGTTAATTTCAATCTTGATAATGTTCCTATTTCCATTTTAAATGTGTACGCTCCCACATGTGGAGACGCCTCTTTTTGGTCCTCTTTAGCTTCGCTAATTACTCAACATTATGTTGATAATTTCATTTTAGTTGGTGATTGCAACGAAGTTTTTGACCCCTTTTTGGATAGGCACTCAGCTAACGCTTACATCCCTCACAAATCACAAACATTTTTTACTCAACTCATTGCACAATTCAAACTTACTGATGTCTGGAGACTCTGCAACCCCACCTCACGAGAATACTCTCTTTTCTCACCCCCTCATCACACTCAATCTCGACTAGATTACTTTTTTCTCTCACATCGCCTTACTCAGTCCCTTGTTTCTTCTGACATTGGCTCCATTTTAATTTCGGATCATGCTCCAGTTTCTATTACATTGGATGTATTGCAGAAGCCTACTTCCTTTAAAAAATGGCGTTTTAATAACGCTCTCCTCCTTGATGCACAATTTGTTTCTTCTTTCACGTCCTTTTTTCATGAATATTTTTTGCTTAATCATACAGGCGAAGTTCCATTCCATGTAGTCTGGGATGCTTTCAAAGCGTCAGCCAGGGATTTCATCATCAATTATGTTTCTCGTAAACGGAAGAAAGCCCAACACGACACTAATGCTACTCTTTCCAAAATTAAACATTTAGAGCACTTATATTACACTTCTAAGTCAAAAGACTGTCTAAAAGACCTCATTTCTGCCAAACTTCAATTTAATAAAGATTCCACATTCAACGCCTCTAATTTTCTCTTAAAATCCAGCGCCAAGTTCTACGGTGGACAGAACAAAGCTGGTAAGTTGGTGGCTAATTATCTAAAGGTCAGGCATAATAAAGTCAATATCGAATCTGTCTATGGTCGGGATGGCTTGCTGAAACACAAAAGTGAAGACATCTTACAAGAATTCTTACTTTTTTATAAAACATTGTATTCCTCCGAAGCATCTTCATCTGAACAGTCCGTCTCTCAATTTCTCTCCACCATTTCTAGTCCTTTTGATACCCCCCAGACCTCTCTTCCTTAGAATCTGATCTTACTCACAGGGATCTCCTTCAGGCTCTTCACGCTCTCAAACATGATAAAGCTCCGGGACCGGATGGCTTTACTGTCGAGTTCTTTTCCCGTTTTTCAGATCTGCTACTCCCCAAATTGCATTTGCTTCTCTCTAACTTTCTTCAAACTGGTTCTGCTTCTTCCTCCTTCTCCAATGCCCTTATTTGTATTATCCCGAAACCGGGTAAAGATCCACAGTATTGTAAAAATTATCGCCCTATTTCTCTAGTAAACGTTGACTACAAAGTTTTTTCTAAGGCATTGGCATTGCGTTTAGAGTCTTTATTACCCGAGCTTTTAGGGAAAGAACAATCCGGCTTTGTTAAAGGCAGACTGTTATCGGATAACACCAGATTATTTTTTGACATTCTCTCTAAGACTTCGCATCACCCTCATTCCCTTGCAGCCATAGCTTTGGATGCGGAAAAAGCTTTTGACCGAGTTGAATGGCCTTATTTGTTTCAATCTCTGAAGTGGTTTGGTTTTGGACCAAAAATTTCTTCCTTGATTTCCTTTCTTTATTCTTGTCCTAGAGCTGCTATTTCGGCAAATGGAGGCTTATCTTCTTATTTTTCATTAGGAAGAGGGGTTGGACAGGGTTACCCACTTTCACCCTTTTTGTTTAATCTTGCCTTAGAACCCTTGCTTCTGCGAATTCGTCAGAATGATAGTATACATGGTTTTAATTTTCATGATTCCAACATTAAAATGGCAGCTTATGAGGATGATGTCTTACTATTTATATCCCACCCAGTCACCTCCCTTCCAGCATTCTTAGACGAAGTTCATTCTTTTGCTCAGGTATCGGGCTACAAACTAAATAAAGATAAATGCAAAATCTTACCACTCACTAAAGTGACTTTCAAGGATGACGTCTCTGCTTCAGGTTTCACTTGGAGCCCTAACTTTATTAAGTATCTAGGCCTTCATTTTCATTCCTCTCTTTCGGGCACGATCACTAAATCTATGGAAGAGTGTATACAAAAATTAACTACTCTTACTAGCAAATGGCATCCTCTCTACTTGTCATGGTGGGGACGATTAGACACAATCAAAATGATGCTCTCTCCCATTGTTTTGTTCACAATATCAAACTTACCACTTGCTATTCCCTTAAAATATTTCAAGAAGATTAACTCTATTCTCTCTTCCTTCTTGTGGGGGCATAAAAAATCTCGTATGTCTTTATCTAAGCTAATGCGCTCCAAGAGGGAAGGTGGGGTAAATTTTCCAAACTTTTCCTTGTACCATAAATCCTTCCTGTTACATCAAGTTTCTCATTGGATTAAAGATGTCTCATTATCATCTCCTCTCTGGTTGACCTTAGAACAGTCTTTCATTTCTCCTTTTTCATTCAAAGAATACCTTATGTTCTCTCGTAGACCTCAATCTATTTCAACTCCTATTCTTAAACATACCTCCAAAATCTTTCCTTGTTTACCTGATTCAACCTTTTTTGATCAACCTATTTGGCATAATACGTCCATTTTAATCAATAATATGCCAATTTTTTGGAAATCTTGGAGAACACGTGGTGTTATTTGGGTGAGGCTCAGATCATTCCTTTTGATTTAGTTGCCACTTCTTTCAACCTTCCTCTCGCTTTTCGAACCAAATATTCATTGTTGACACACGCATTACAGCACGCCTACGAGGTCCATCTTGCTACACCTCCCTCATCAATTCCCACGTCATCTGATACGCCCTCGCTGAATTCCTTACTCCTTACTCACTCTAAAGCTTCAAAGATATATGCTTTTCTTCACACTTTGTCCTATCCTCGTATTAAAACCAGTACAGAGGAACATTGGGAAAAAGATTTTGAAACCTCATGGCCCATTGTATTATGGGACAAATTGTGGTTGAAAATTCGCAGATCCTCCAGGGCAGCAAATACTACTCAAACACTATTTTTTATTTATAACCGTTTATTGTTTTCGCCACTCACTCTCAGCACTCACTTCCCAGATACCTCTGACAATTTTTGGTCCTGCTCTTCACCAGGTGCAGATCTTTTCCACATGCTTTTTGGTTGTCATTTTGTTCTTAATTTTTGGAAGCGGGTTTGGTCTCAAATTAATAAGATTTTTTCCTCCATCCACCCCTTTTCTCTATCTCATATTTTTTTAGGTAGCCTGTCTCCCATCTGGGAGCACTGCACTTATAACGTTAGGATAATTGATTTGCTATTAGCTGTGGCATTTCAGCAAATCACCAAAAACTGGAAGGATTTCAACAAATTATCTTATAAGGCTTGGTGGTACGCTGTTTGCTACAATCATAGACTAGATACCACTTTTGTTTATCCCTTAACCTTAGCTGTTAAACGAAGAGAACTGTGGAGCCCAGTTACAGTATTTTTTGACTTAAGTGCTTGTACGTCTCTGTCTTTAACTCCGATACAGCAAGAAGTTTCTAAACCTCCATGATTTCCTGTCCCTTCTAAACAAGGTACTTCTTTCTAGTTCTTTTTTTTTTTTCTCTCTCTTTCAACTTTGCTATTGATTATATTGTGTATTTCATATCCCTTTTTAATACTTTATTTCATACCAATTGCCAGTTTTTGCTTCTAATTACTCTCAATCTCTGATGTTTCATATTACAGCATATGATATTGTCATTACTTAACATGCTATTTACTTATTTTTGCTTACTTTTTTCTTGCCTTATATCTTATTATGTAATACTTGAGCATTTCTTATTTCAATAAAAAATTTCTGAACTTTAAAAAATCACCATTACAATTATACACTCATTCATAAAGTTACTCTCACAATCACTGACTCTTACACATACTTATTTATATACACCCACTCTCACATACAATGCCTTTTATTTTTTTACTTTGTTGAAGATATACAACTAAAATATATATTCGCTCACCAACACACAAATAAATGCACTCAGTCACCCAAACAACTGTTTCCACATGCACTCTTAAACCTATACACCTAGTCAATCAACCATTCACACTTCTATGCATAGAGTTACACACACCCCATCCAACAACACACAAACTCAGTGTCCCATACAAATACTCACCCAACTAATCAATAAATAATATACACACTCATGTAGTTAGTGACCAACTGATGCAGCATGTTATACAACAACAGAGACAGTGATGCACACATTCACATAGTTTAGTTACTAATCCATGTATTAAGTGAGACACTTTTAATTACTCACTTAAGCAGACAGTCAGACAGCTACTAAATCCTCCATCCAGACCGTTATATATCCACTCAATCTTCAATACAGATTGGTATATATATAATACATATTTAAATTCTAAACTAAACCACATTCACTGGATGATGTCATCAGTGATGTCATTTGAGATGTCATCAGTGATGTCATCAGTGATGTCAATGACCATGTCATGATTGATGCAATATGTGACATCATCAGCAGTGCATTGCGGGCGCGCGAGTTATAGTTAGTAGAACTAACTATAACGGAGGAATTTCTATGGTTTTGTACGAGTGAAATGGCCAGCTAACTATAACACCCCTGAAACCTATGTTTTTTTCTGTGAATATTAGATATGGTTCAGTTCTACCAACTCCAGTTCGTGCAACGCAGCACAGCAACTTTGTTTGCTGCTCTGCATTACGGCAACTCTTTGTAAATCTGGTCCCTAATCCCCATGAAGAACCAAAAGAGTCATTTTGTCTTTGATTGGAAACTAAAGTCCCAAAATGGTATCTCTTAATGTGACCACTGCAAGTGCTCATTTAAGACAGAGTGGCCCAGACTTGCCAAGGCTTAGCTGAGGCTCAAAGAATGAATGAATAAATGAAAGAATGAATGAAGTGACATTTGTAAAGCGCTGTAATACCCTGAGGTGTCTAGGTGCGCTCAAAAGAAGGAAGAGAGGGAAGAAGTAAAGAAATGGGAGGATTAATGCTGAAAGAGCCAGGTCTTTAAGGCCCTCCTGAATTGCAGCAGATCAGTAGATTTTTTCAGTTCAAGAGGAAGGGAGTTCCAAAGTGACTCAAAGTAGTGTTAACTCTTGCAAGGGTATTTATTTTTCAAGGCAAAAGATGTTTTGCTCTGGAAAAGTCACTTTTTCTCAGTTTAAATAGCACTTTATGCTGCTTTAAGCTACTTTGTGTTAAGGGTGCATTACTTGAGTGGATCTTCACAGTTTTTGATGCTAAGCCCTATTTACAAAGAGAGCCAGACAGAGCTTTGTGTCAAAAAACCTCACTGAAGCAGGAACTAACAAGGAAAATTGTTTTAATTTTTCCAAACATTCCACATAGTGCATATATGCTTCACTACACCAAATACAGTCAATGTTTGGAATGTCCAGAATTTTTCTAGGCAAAGGATTTTGAACAGGAAGGGTAAGTCTCCAGGGCAAATCCTGTGCTGGACAGCATTCAGGCACCTCTGCGCCATGGTGCGAAGATTGTATATGACACTAGACAGCCTTTACTGTCCTAGCGCATGTCATGACAGCAGTAGCAGGCCATTTTTACATCTGGCTAGACAGCGCATTATTTACAAGACCTCATGTGAGCAACAAAAAAATAGCTTTCAGAGTACTACTGAGAAAGGGGCATAGGCTCCACCCATGTGTTATTTTCCCTGAGTGCAGGATTTGATTGATTCAAACTAGTATACTTCAAATGAAAAAAAAGTGCTTGTATTGTACACTTTCATTTGTGGCAAAGCTTATACTCAGTACAGCAGGATTTACTTGGTTATAATGGCCAGCCAATGATCACAGCCTGATCTGTTTATCATGAAATGTTACGATAAAGACAGCAGGCCGTGAATACAGCAGACTTGCTGTGTGATAATCCTTGGTAGGACCTCTTAGGAGAGAGTATTTTGTTTAGCCAACTGTAATTTTATATAAATTTGTCATTTTAAGACTGTGAGCCGGATGGTTGCCTTGTGGGAAAGGTTATGCTTAAAATAGCAGGCCTGAATTGGTTGTGGTGACAAGCTATAATTTGAGGCACTGAGAAAAGTTATGTCCGATGCCATAGCCCTGATCTGCTTATTACAAAAAGTGATGACAATGGCTGTAGGGATTTAAAAGTAGGTTGTTATCACATTGTATTGCAGGCTCTAGAAAGGTATTTTGTTACATGTAATCTCACAGAGAACAGCTGTCATCAAAGGTTTTGTATTGACCATCAACTCTGAAAAACCTTGAGTTTTTTTACTGAGCTGATTCTTGCTCCGCCTTATTGAGATCGGTTGTATATTGTTTTTCAATCTGTAGTTTTGATCTATTTGTTTGGAAACGTTATGATAAAGCCAATAGGCTTCACTTACTTATTGCGAAACTAATTTTTTTAAGGCAATAAACTTTTATGGGGGGGGTCGTTATTACTAAAGCCTGCATTCTGGTGTTTTGTTTCATGGAACCTCACAGATTACTGTAGTAGGCAAGGTTTTTGGTGTAGGTGACCTTCCCAAACCAACAGTGGGGCTAGAAGATGTGTTCTATGATACTCCTGATTGGGCTATCTTAGGAGGGAGTTTATTGTGTTTTGACATCTGTAATTTTGTACATATTTTTATATTCTCATTATGGTTTATCCAAAAGATGCCTTGTGGGAGATTTTATGCACAACACAGTAGGTTTTAGTTCTTAATGGTGACAATCCAGTGATAAAAGTTAGAAGCCTGTTTGTTTACTATACAAGGTTACAATAAAGGCAGCAGGCCTGTAATATTTATTGTGAAAAGCATATGTTAAAGTCAATAGGCCTTTAAGGGTGGGTGCTATCACTCCGCATTAACCCTTAGCAAGGGTATTTTATTACATGGAATCTCACAGATTACCCTAGTAGGCGATGGTTTTGATGTTGGTTGCCCCCTGGGTATAGAAGACATGCACTTTCAGAATCCTTTAGGCCCTCTTAGGTGACACAGCAGTTTGCTTTACCAACTGTAATTATGTATATATGTTGTAATTTTACGACGTATGCCTCATAGTTGCCTTACGGGAAAGTTCACGCTCAGTACAGAAGGACTTAGTTGGTTATGGTGACAAGCAAAATATAAAGGTTGTATGCCTGATTGGGAAACGTTATGCCAGATGCCATATATATATGGTCTGTTTATTATAAAATGTTATGACAAAGGGAGTAGGCCTGGCTTATTTAGTGTGAAAACCCTTTTTTTTGTTGTTGAAATAATAGGCCTCTAAAAGTGGATTGTGATCACATTGTTACAGGCAGTAGAAGGATACTTTGTTACATGTACTCTCTCAGATTACCATAGTAAACAAAGGTTTTGGTATTTGCACCTACGCCAACAAACCCTTGGAGTACAAGATTTTCACAGCGATGATTCATGTTAGGCCATATTGAGAGGGGTTGTATTCTGCTGTGCCAGCTGTAATTGTGTACAACTTTAGAATTTTTGTAACTATATGCATGTTGGTTGCCAACATATGTGTACTTCAGTAGAAATGTGTTGGTTATAGTATCAAGGCAGTGAAAAAGGCTATACACTGTCTCGGTTCACTTGGAAAGATTATGTCAAATTTCTTAGATGTGACATACATATTATTAAAAGTTATAAGAAAGCACATAGATCTGACTTAGTTATTGTGCAAAGCACTTGTTAAAAGAAATATGTTTTCA
Organism: Triturus cristatus; assembly: GCF_964204655.1. Lineage (NCBI taxonomy): Eukaryota > Metazoa > Chordata > Amphibia > Caudata > Salamandridae > Triturus > Triturus cristatus. The sequence goes on from NC_140591.1 coordinate 421,071,629, forward strand.
GCAGTGGATGTTATTACATATGCTAAAGCATATAGACAGCTATTTTGGTACATGGAATCTCACAGATTACTGCAATGGGTTTTGTGTTGGTGACCAGCCTGAAAAAACTCTGGGGATAAAAGATTTCTACCATGGTAATACTTATTAGATTCCATTAGGAGGTATTATAATATTGTTTCAAAAACTGTAATTGTGCGCATTTTTTTATTTGATTATGTTATACCAGATTGTTGCCTTGTAGGAAAGCTTGTACCCATTAGGTCAGAGATGGTTATGGTGACAAACCAGTTATAAAGATTATAAGCCCAATTGTTTATTGTGTTATATGCAGCAGGCCTGACGTATTGCTTGTGAAAAGTATGTATAAGAGTCAAGATTGTGATTACTCTGTATTAAAGCTACTAATAGGTATTTTAATCCACGGAATCTCACAGATTACCCTAGTAGGCAGGTGTTTTGGTGGTGGTCATACAAATAGTGGGTATAGAAGATTTATACTGTGATAATCCTTGTATGACACTTTTAGGAGATATAGTATTTTGCTTTGCTAGAAGTAATTTTGTGTACATTTGTAATTTTAGTACTGAATACCTTATGGCTGTGTTGTGGGAAGTTTAATGCTCAACAGAGTAGGCCTAAATTATTAGGGCGACAAACCAAAAATAACAGGTATAAGATTGATTTGTTCACAAGGAAAGAGTATTTAAGGTGTGCTTGGTCTGGTCTAGTTAATATAGAAAGTTATGGCAAAGGCAATAGGCCAGATTTATTTACTATTTAACAAATATGTTAGCACCAATAGGCTTTAACCCTTTCGCTGCGGCGGGAATTCCGCCGCAGCGCTGGGGGGGGTTTGGGGGCAGCGCGGTGGCGCGGTGCTCATGACGGAACCGCTCCGTCATGAGCCGCGGTTGAGCTGTGATCATGACGGAGTGGTTCCGTCATGATTCCGCCCACTGCGCTAATCGCCCGCACAGGTGGGGAATTAGCGCCGCGTGGGCGGCGCGGCCGCCAACGGCCGCAGCATGACGGAACCACTCCGTCATGAGCACACGGCGACCGTGGCTCATGACGGAGTGGTTCCGTCATGAGTGGGGAAGGGGTTAAGGGTGTACTGTTTTTGCACCATGAGAAAGCATGCAGTCAGGTATTTTGTTACATGAAACTCACAGATTACCTTTGTAGCGGAGGTCTGGTGGTAGTTACACCCTTTGACAAACCCTAGAGGTAGAAGATTGGCACTGTAATAATTCTTGCCAGAACCTCTTTGGAATGCCTGACAGGCTTAGCTATTTGTCACATTGTTGGGATAAACAAATATCATTAAATGCTGAATACATCCAATTATATAAATATGCACCTGTATTGATATAAAGAGGGTCTTTGGGTCAAACCTCTTCTGCCATTGATCTGCTTGAGTGCCATTTACACTCTGCTTCACTCCATGACATCATAGTGTATGGAGTGATAGTATAGTCCACACCAGTCATTGGCTCTCTTGCTCAGTGAATGACAGCCCTTTCTGATCACATGTGCATCTCCACCTGAAAATGAGTGTGCTTCAATTTCAGGGATTGTTGGCCAGTCCATTAGTTGTCAGTTTTCTCCTTTATAGTTGCCCTTTCATTTATTTGCTTCTTCTCTTTTTCTTGTATTTTTCCTTAAGAGAGTTGTAATAAAATGCCTATTTTTTATGACGACTCTCCAGGTTTTCTGGACTAATGGTGCTGGTTTTTCAACTCTAAAGCTCACTGGACCCTGCTGACCAGGCCCCAGTGCATGTGTTCTGACCCCTCAAATGTATGTGTAATTGACCAATAACTGACTGGCATATTTAACTTCCCTATAAATCCCTAGTACTTGGTAAACCATGTACACGGGGCCTGTAAGTAAAATGTCACCTGTGGTTACAGCACTTATTGTGCCAATCTGTAGTGACAAAGTGAAAACATGACTTTAGGTCTGCCACCGCAGTATAGTCAGGCTTTTAAACTGCCAATTCGACATGGCAAAATAACCCCTTTGCCAAGTCCAAACCTTCCTTTTTAATATTTGTAAGTAAGTCCCTCAGGTAGGCCTTGAAGACCACAAGACAGGGAACAGGATTTAAAAAGAAGACATGTTTCTTTTAGGTGTGACATGTCCTGACAGTGAAACCTCACCACTGTCATTTTCAGAGTGGAAAAGCTGGTATTCCCATTGACTAACATGGGGTTGCACTGCCACAGCTGCTAAGTGCTCATTTCCATTTGGAAATACCAAGAATAGTACTTCAAGGTATCACATGTATTTTTACATTAAATCCAAAATATTGTTAAAATTAGATTTAAGGTAACTCTTGATATAAAGGTGTCTTTAGAAAGTCACCACATTCTTGCCCAAAGTTTCTAGTAACCATTTCTGAGTAACTACATTAGTTGTTACCTGAGACATCCTGCTGCCCCTCCGCCAGGAGGTGTGAATGGCTCAGAGGAAAGGGAAACAAAAGGCTTGTTGATTGGTGGAGATATGATCTCCTCCTGACGGGTAGGCCAGAGGGCTGTAGCCACAGATGGCGAAGGTTTAAAGGGTCAGCAGCATGTCACAGGCGAATGTGAGTCACACTCTCCTTTATCTAGATAGATAAGCTGGCATCTATTCCAGAGGGGTAAAACCTGTTGCAGAACTGGTTTTCCTTGAGGAATTGCTCATTATATCAACGAGCCATGGGCTCACTTCAGGAGTGTGTCCATAGCTCTGATTAAGGGAAGAAAGATTCCCTTGGAAAGATTCTGACATCTTGGATTTAGGCAGAAAGATGCACTACAATATTTAGTTTTGTGCCAATCCCTAAGGATGTAATGGAACAGTGGTAGGGTTGGCTGTGGGAATTTTACCCTCATTGTCTAGGGAGTCCCCCCACCCACAAACTCAAAACTGACATAAAAATGGCACCCCTGCTTACCAGCCTCGGATTAATATTAAACTCGGAAAGAACAGAAAGAAAAACTGCACCTGCTGAACCTGTGAACCTCAGGAAAAAAGGATTCACACCAGGGAGGACTTGCTAAACCAAAGACAGAACTTCAGAAAGATATGACTGTCCCTGCTGTTAAATTCATGGAGAAAGCCCTGCATCTGCAAACTGCCCAGCTGACCAGTTACATCTGGATTTGCCCTGGACCCTTCTGTGGATTCCAAGGAGATCGAGTCCTAGCCCCCAAGAGGTGCCCCCCAGGTACTTAAGCCTTGGCTGGTGAGAGAGTGTACTCTGTTGAAATGAACTGCAACTTGAAAGCCTAGAGCTGAAAGATAGTGTTTAAAAAAAGAAATTTAAAAAAGAGACGCTATCACAATACAGCTACTCAGCTCCTCATTTTCGTTCCTCCCTGGGACTCTGACCTCAGATTGCACCTGCTGAAAATGTTTGCCAGTTTGTGGATAGCCCTGAACTCCTGTTGAGAACCAAGGCTCCGAGGGGGTGGTGGACTTCACCTGTCCACTGACGTCAAGCCCAAAGCTGGATCTAAGCTGCAAGGGACCCATCCCCCCGACAAGTCCAATCAATGAAGAAAAGAACCAGAAACATTTCTGAGTGCAAGGTAAAAGTTTGACTTGGACCATTCCAGCCCCTGCATCCTACCAGCACACCATTTCAGTCAGTCTGAAACACTGGCTTTGGCCAAGTCCCCTGCATTCAAGGCTCATAGACTACAGCTACAAGTGAAAAGCAGTGTTTTATTAAACTATTTGAGTGATTCATAGTGATTGATGAAAACCTCGAAAAATCATAGCTCCAGTTCCCTTCATCAGATGTTTGTGTTTTGGTGTCTATATAAAGATTAAAATACTTACTATTTTTATAAATTTGAGTGGAATTTTTATTGTGTTGTGTTGTTTACTTGTTTACTGTCTTAGTACTGATAAAGGCTTTACATTTCTTTCCTTTGAGTTAAGCCTGACTGCTCTGTGTCACAGCTACCCAGGACTGAGTTATGGTTTAAATAAAAGTAACCTAAGTGGGCCTGATACAGAATAGTGACATTATTACGTGGTGAGTTCTCACAACCTCTGAAAATAATAATCCCCATTCTCATAAGGATACTGACAAGTCGAAAAACAGTGTTACAGCATCATAAAGTGGGGATAACCAAAAGAAGCAGATTTTACTCTCCTACAGATACTACATCTCATCAGACAGTTCTAACAGGCTGCTTCCTTGCCACTCATATAATTTGCAGCACACCACCTCCCATGAGGATACTTTCCCTAAATCAGGCGACCATTGGAATGCTGTTTTAAAACAACTATACACTATGTACAATGCCACTTCATGATGTATGGCTGGTGCTATGGTTAGTTTTGTTATTGCAAGCATATGCCCACCTTGTTAAGATGGCATCATATTTTCAACTTTTATCCACTTAATTTATCCGGCATATTGAGTTTGTGTGTGTTTTATTGTGTTTGTGCCAGTGTGAAAGCTTCAGTGTATGTATGAATGGATGCATATGTGTAAGGATAAATGGCGGAGTGCCGGTATGATGACATATTGAGTACCTTAACCTATCAAAGACACAAAAGGCACTTTCATTCATAAGCCAGACCTATTGGCATTGCCAATGTTTGCTAATAGATATGGCTGTGGTCTTCTTTCTCCCCCTTTCTATCACTATCTTTCCTAATGCTTTTGGGCCTTAATAATTGAAAGGGTGGAGCAGCAGTATTGCACCATATTGGACGGTGATAAATGATTTCTGTCACAGGAAATTTAAAGTCATATGGTGCTTTTAACTTCAAATGAAGTAGAATGTTTTAACAGCTCCGAAGCAAACAACAGAACAACTCAAAACCATTCAAAAAGCAACATAACTATACAATTAAAACATCACAGAGCACAACATAACAAAGCATTCAAAACAGAATGCAACACAACCACAGTACAACTCAACGTCACATTGCAATAATGCAGCACAAAGTCAACTACACAAAAAAGCAAAACAACACATCACCGCCAAAACATAATTTCACACAAATATGGCCAATCCTTTTTGTCACACATTACTACCTCTGGAAACCTTTGTATAAGGTGTTTTCAACACACACAGCTTTTTTACCACCAAGGACATGAAGTAGCTCCAATCAAAAATGTTTTATGAACCGACCCCCACAGTAGCACCAATAGATATATTTAAAAGTCATCATACTCCTCCTCTTGAGTTTCAGTAGATTTATGCTTTTAGAAATTCCCAAAAATCCATAGCATACATACATAAATGTATCGAATATCTTAGATTTATGCATATATGTTGCTCTAAAATGGCACCATTTCTTGTTACCTCACACTTTACAGTTATTCACAAGCAACAAATGTACTATAAAGGTTAGCCCCCTCTCCTCACAATGTGGTTTACTGTTGTACAGCATTATTTCATAGAGAAGGTAGTAGCACCCTCTTATTGTGGTTGGATGAATCATAGTGAAGCTGAGGACAAGCTAAAGAAGGTGTTTCTCCCTGACTTTCAGTGTATAGGTACTCCATCATCAATCATGTTTACCAATACAAAGGACATTAAGCCAAAAGTTTTTTCAATAAGTTAGAATTGTTGGAGGACATTTGAAAAGCGTTAAACGTTCAAGCTGGCATATTTAGGTAATTACTTTCATTCTTCTTCAAAAAGGGCTTTGTGTCAATCATTTCTCCACATTTTCGAACATTTTGAAGCATGCCTACCATGAGTGCACTAATTATAGGGAACAATCGTATCCATCTTAGTTCTTTTTGAAAGACGAATAATGCAGATTTTCTGAGCTCCATGGCAACCACCATCACATCAATGCGCCATGTCAGTCAGCTGCCGCATGACTTTTGGAGAAATATCGATCTCTTGCAAATGTGAGCCTAAAAATAGCTGATTACCTTCACTTGAACATATTGGGTTCATTTTAATAATTTTTCAGTCTCAAGATTCTTGAGAACAGCAAGCTCATGGCGTGAAAAAGATGTCTAAAATTGCAAATGTCTATAAGGTAAATTGCTAGCAAGGGGATTATTTATTAAATTATTTGAACATAAATACATACAGGTAAGAAAAATCTGATAAATTCATGAGGAAAATAAGAAAATGAGAAACAGGGTACACAAAGAGATTCAAACAAATCATTTCTATTGTTTGCATTTGAAAGGGTCGGAGTTGTAGGGTACAATGAAAATAGAAAACCCAGCATACATTAATCTTATGCATTAAATCAAAGATACTACCAGAGCCTCATAGTTTAATGCATGTTAAGTCCACTCTCTTGGTAATTGGAATCAGTTCTTAATAGGTATCCATTGCAGCAGGGGCCGCCATAAACAGAGGGTGGTGGGGCGGGTGGGGCCGCGCGGGGGTGAATACAATATTTTAAAAATTAATAAACGTACCTTTTGCCGCCGGTTGCGTCCGGTGACGCGTCACGTCTCATTGCACCGCCTCTCCTCTTCCTGGCTGGTCCCAGCAGCCTCGTGTCCAATTTCCGCGCTGCAGAGCAGTGCGGGCCTTGGTCTGAGCAGGCAGGAAAGCTGCTGTGCTCATACCAGGGAGTCTGTGGGGTTTCTCCAGCCCAGCTGCTCAATGCAGCTTGGCTGGAGAAATCCTAAATGCGCATGTCTGTTTTGGTCGGCCTGAGGTGGCCGGCCAAAAACACATGAGCACTTAGGGAGTGGAGTGCACTAGCACTCCTCCTCCCCCCTCCCATGCCTCGGCCCTGCCCCTCCCAACACAGCTGGCTAAGAGCCGGAAAATGTAAAATAAAACGATGCAAGAACATCGTTTTATGTTGCATTTGCTGGCTCTGAGACAGGCAGTGGGGCGACACTACTCCACCATTGTGGAGGACCCGTCACTGATCCATCGATCCAGGGATCCATTCATTAATGTGTGAGAAGTGGATCAGCGTTGACGTTTTGGTCTACTAAGTCACGAGTACATGAGACCATCCTCAGTACCACAGATGTTAATGAAGCAATAACGAAAAATTAATAAAACAATTATATCGCTGGAATTGGTCAGCCGATGACAGTAGTTTATAATAGGCAGAATAAGTGACTCAGGCAAGGCCCTATTTAATGTAATGTCACGTTAAGAAACTTAGTAGAGTTAATTGCAGATCCGCTGAAAAATCGAGCGAGAGCAATGAGCGGTCACCGCATGAACTGTCAAACTGCAAAAGCAAAATTGCAAGTGCGTCATTGATTTTCTTCTCTGTTTTGAATATTTAATTTGTGTTTTGATTCATGTGTGAAGGGCAACCAAACTGAGACATTTAGTAGCCCTGTAACAGCAGAGTTACAAACACAAATGCACAGTATGACACAGGAGACAAGACCATCCATATACTGGATAATGTCCCCCCAGTGTACATTGAAAGGAGAGTGTAAGTCACCACATGTTCCATGACAGTTAGAGGCTCGAGGCCACAGGCCGCGTGCATTTATAAGACCTCGAAACGCCATTGTGACTTGCAATATCCTTTCTAATGTCAAGATCTGGGGTGCATTATTCCATAGATAGGGTCTTATGTCTTATGTCTACTGTCATGCTGAGAGTTGTAATCATAACTCGGCCACCACAAGTCATGGGTTAGGCACTCAAGGTAAAATCTCAGTTGCTAAGTTGTCCATGGATGGTTGTATCCAGTGGTGTAACCTACTCAAATGATGCATCGTTCCCCAAGTTCAGGGTTACGGAATGTCTTGGAAGGCAGATAAATCCTACGATCTTGTATGTACTATCATATGTATACTGTTGGCACACAGTTTCACCAGAATCTTAATGGCAACCCCAGCAACCTTTCTAAGGTATAACTTTGCTCCTTCCAAATTCACCACTGAATAAATGCTGTTTAGGGGTTTGCTTGGTTCTCCCTGTCTGGCCATCGGTTTGATGATGGTGGCTAGAGGAGAGATGGGTGTCAACTGCATAAGACTCACCAAAAATGGGGAATGAACTGTGAACCTCAATAGGAAATCAATATCCAAAGGAATGTAATGAATACATGATATGCTCTATTGGAATACTGTGGGTATATTCTGAGCAGTTTGTAGAGATGTAAGAAATCTGCCTTTTCTGCATGGTCAACCCGGATGTTTCACCTTTTGCTTAGCCCTATCTTTATGCTGGCTATAGAACTCTGTACAGTTTACCTCCACTAATAAAAAGTAAAATGCCTGTGCTCCTGCTTTAAACATGGTTGAATTGGTATATTTCTAATTGGTATAGCTAACTTACCTCGAAGTCACTAGTATATGCTACAAGGAGTATCCAGTGCCTGAAAGTTAAATGCCACCAGTGGACTGAAGCACCTATTGTGCAATGCACTACAGTGGTAGTGCAATCATGGCTGCGGGTCTACCCTGTGTAGCCTGACCGCATCAATGTAAAATTTGCCAAAATAAACCTTTCTGACTGGTCAAAACCTCCATTTTAAATATTAATATGTCACCCCTATGTAGGCTTGGAGTCAATCAATCAAATCAATCAAAGGCAAAAGTGAGGGCAGAAAAACGAGCAGAAAAAGGCAAAACAGAGGACAGGAAAACAAGCCAAAAAGGAAAAACAGAGCAAGAAATGAGCACAGGAGGCGCAAACAGAGGGCAGCAGGTAGATAGGCAGCAGAGGGTAGCGGGCTGTGGGCAAGCTGGATAGAATAACTGTCGCACGAGTAACTGGCACGAGGACCAGATCCCCAAAGTGTTATCTGTAAACCTAGCAGACCTGTCAAGCAGTCCACAAGACCTGTCAAGCAGTTCACAAGGTATTTAAAATGAGGATATGTACAAATGTAATATTAACATATCCTCACAGTGACAAGCACCCAAAAGCTATTTTTCACTGTGGCAGGTCTAGCTGTCCTTTGTAGAAAAACAGAGTGCAAATTAAAATACTAATACTGTTTCTTAGGAATGGAACTAGCTAGAAAAATAATTCAACAACTATTTATTAAAAATTCAATTCAATGGTAAAGTTGGATTTGTAATAAATATGAAGGAAAAGTAACGGTTAGAAAGTTATCTTTCCCTGGCCTAAATTTTCAGGAGGCTAATTTGCAATTGGTCTCCAACTCTCCCAGCCAGTGATTATTTATTTGAATATGTGTGAAAAGCCTCCCAGGAGCTACACAATAGGTTACTGTGATTGACAGGTTGACCTGAAGGGGTAGGAATGAGTCAGTTGAAATCAGCAGAAGGATGAGGGCTGTGAGCATTCTTTTTGACATTACAATATCAAATCATGCTTGAATGTCTAAGCCTACTTGATAGGACTCCTAGGTTTACAGATAACACTTCGGGGCACACTTGAAAAGAAGGAAACAGGATGATAAAACAATGCATGTGTATCTACTGTCTAGTTGCTGGAAAATCTGGTTTGTCCTACTAGACCGCCGTCACTGTGTTTTACATATAACAATTGGGGTGCATGTGAAAGGAAGGAAACAGGAAGCTGAGACAATTCTTGTGTATCCACTGTCTGGCTGCTTGAAAACCCACCTTTTGTCATAAAAGATGTCTGTCTCTGGGTTTCTTGGGAGTCAAATGACTGCTTCAAACTGTGTTTTGGTGTTAGATATGAGAGGACACTAGGATTGCCATAGTACACATCCCACAAAGACCCCACCATCAGAGCCCAAGTTTAGTGTAACCAAAGACTATTCACCATCTTGAAAATGCCCAAGTAGGTAGGATTGGCCCCAGGAATTTGAACCCCATTGCTTAGGGTGTGCCTAGGAGTCTTTATCAACCCTCTAGCTCATGTAAAGGTATAAATGTGGCACCTTCAGTCAACCACTTCAGAATGCTTCTTGGCCTAAGGAAGTACAGAAGAGGACTGGATCTGATGTCTGTGACCTGAAATGAGACTTAAAGTAGTGGCCCTGCTCCCTTTTGTACCCAGGACAAAACAAGACTCCAAGGGACAGTTGATTAACCTCCAATTGGATCTGAAATGGACCCTGCAACTAGCCTCTGCCTGACACCTTGTGAATCTATAAGTGCCTCCCCTGAGGTCGTGGGAGCTTTAAAAGTGTACCCTTGTAGTGGATTAGAACTAGATCCATGTTCTTGTCTACCGCGACCATAGACTATCATTGGTGCTTTGTGCTTCTTTGCGTTATTCCTACTTACAATTTTATAGATTAATATCTCTGGTTCCCCTTATTGGATTTTTGTCATTTTGGTGTTAATTTGTTTGTTAAAATGTTCTCAATTTTTCTTAGGGTTTTTAATGTTCTAGTTTTGACTTTATTACTAATTTGGTACTGCATAAATAGCTTACACATTTCCCTAAGTTTGGTCTGTCTGCTTTGTGCCATAGCCACTAGTGAGTTGAGTTCAGGTGACTTTGAGGATTCACCCTGACAAGGGTTGTGACTATTTCTTGTGGTGGGTAATCACCCTCCCTCAATAATATTTCAATTTATTACAAGACCATGTAGAGGTTAAAATGGGCTATTGTAGTTAATGGTCTAATATCAACAAAGTAGTGTTGAAACCACTTTTTATAAGGTAGGAGATTAATTGTGCAATGAAATCTAGAAACAATATGCCAATAACAAGGAGGCATTCGTATATGCGTTAAAAGGCCTGTTTAAACCAGGGCAAGCTCTTACTCTCTGCACACATAGCACAAGTGGAAATGTGAGCCTTGGAGTATTGTGCCACCAGGACCCACCAAAATCACTTCTCTAGAAGTAGCAATGTTTTCTTTTAACCAGGAGTCCCTGCTGGCAGGCACCAACCTGCAGGCGACATTGGTGGCACTTAATATTGAAAAGGCCTTTGACACTCTCAGCTGGGTTTATCTCTGGGAGGTTTTGCTGAGGATGGGCTTGGGCCCAGTGTTCATCTCTTGGATCCGATTGCTCTACACCTAACTGGTGGTGCAGGTCACTAGTAGTGTTGGAGTCCCCTACTGAATATCCATAGAGCGAGGCACGAGTCAGGGATGCCTGCTGTCTCCGCTTCTCTTCACCCTGACAATGGAGCGCCTGGCGATCTGATAGTGACATGATATGGACCAATGGGGCACTATGGTAGGAGGCGGCAATCATGTTGTCTCACTTTACGCGGACAACACGCTAATTATTGTCACCCACCCGGAACAATTGGTGGCCACATTATTGGGGGGTGACCTTCGGGGAGGCCTCTGGCCTGCATGTTAACTGCCAGAAGTCATTTATTTTCCCACTAGCAGGTCTAGATGGATTAGATGTGGCCACCCTCCTGGCGACGGAACTCTCTTGGGATTGTGGTCACTTGGGCCTTCAGATTGCCCACACTGCAAAAGATAATTACAATCTTAATATAGGGGCGGTACTCACCTTACTTAAGACCTCTATTCAATTCAGGAATTGTCTCCCCCTACCCTTCGTAGGTTGGGTGGTGCTGAGTAGGATGGTCTTGCTCCTGTGATGTCACTACGTGTTGCAGTATTCCCTCTGTCACATACCCAGAACCACCTTTATTAGATTGAACTGGTTACTGGTCTCTCTGGTGTGGGCCAGCAGGCAAAGTATGGTGTTAAAGCTGGATATGGAACTCCAGTGCCAGGGATTACTGGACCTGAGATCATACTACTTTGCAGGACTATTGCAATACGTGGTGCACTGGTGTTCCTGTGGTCCTAACGTAGAGAAAGCCCTGTTGGCCAGGTGGGGTGAGGTGGCAGACTTTCCTGGGTGTCTAATGAAAAGCGACTGGCCATTTATAGTTCTTCACGTTGCTGAGATATGGGAACAAGCAGTCACCACAGTACTTCACAGGACCATAGACACTATACTGCTGCCCCTGCAGTGGCTAACCTGTTTCTGCCAGATAGAATCAGTGATGGACCTAACGCAGTGGTACAATGGGGGGTGCTCCATGGTTGGAGACTTATATCTCAATGGGGAGTTCCTCACGATGGAAGACGGGAAGGCTTCCAGATATGGCTGAGTCCAGTTCCTACAATATGCCAAGATATCATGCACGCCCGTGAGGTCTTGGTCGGTTTCCAGCAGAGCCAGAGGAGTCACAGGCGTTGGAGCTGCTGCTCGACTCGGGCTCCATCAGAGAGTTTATATACCGTATCTACAAGGCCCCGAAGGCCGACCACAGAGTAGACACAATGGGGATCCCGGACCGGTGGTGCTCACGGATGGGGAGTGGCGCTGAGCATTTGCCAAGGTTCGCGAGGTTGCCAGCAACGCCCGCTTTAAGCTTATGCAGTTCCACTACCTGCACAGTACATATCTGATGCCACAAAACCTCTATTAATTTGAGGCAGATCGATCTCCCACTTGCCTCCGCTGTAGAGCGGAGCAGGCGATGTTCCTCCATATGACATGAGACTGAGCAAGACTATGGACCTATTGGGATGGGATAGTGGAGAAACTACAGGGTTTTACTGGAGTTCTGATTGAGACATCGGTCAAGCCCTGCTTGCTGGGAGTGCTAACCCCAACAAACAGGGGGACGCAGATGAACCTTCAGTTTGCCCTGCTAGGGCTGGTGCTGGCCAAACACTGTGTAGTACTCCACTGGACTCGCCCTGACCCCCGCATATTAGGCAAATAGAGAGCAGACCTGCACAAATGGGGTGCAGCAAAGAAGCAGAGAAGAGGGGGCTAAAACTGGTCTGCACTGATGCTGATGCTGAGAGGGATTTGGAGAATTCATCATCCATAAATAATGGGCGTTAGACCTGGCCCCATTGGATTGGGTCTCCCTTCCATTTTTTACTGTTGCCTCCGTAATGTTTGCTATGTTTTTGCTGGTCTAGATGCTTTGGACACTTTGCCACTGCTATTCAGTGTCAAAGTGCAAGTGCTCCCTATTGTAAATTGTTGTAATGGATTAGTGACTCCATGATTGGCTTATTAGATTTACTTGTCAGACCCTAGTACAGTGCACCATGTGTGCCCAGGGCCTGTAAATCAAATGCTGCTGGTGGGCCTGCAGCACTGGTTGTGCCACCCACAGAAGCAGCTTGTAAAATATGGCTCAGGCCTGCCATTGCAGAGTCTGTGTGCAGTCTGAGACTGCCATGTCGACTTGGCAAGTGCACACACTTGTCAAACACACACACGACCTGTCACCCAGGGCTCTTAGATTCACAAATATGGAGGTGGAACTTTTTACCATTTTTCTTCACCAATCACTCCTCACTTTCTTACGAGGTAGTGTCCTTCCACATTATTTGCCTTATTTCATAAAACAATGTTTTTTGTCAAGTGACAGTCATATATCCCATCTAATATTAAAATTGGGAAAATTGGTGTATCAACCAAAAAAACACACCTGTAGATGTGTTTATATTACAAAAATTGTGGAAAAAGCAAAATGGCACCTCACGTGCGCACCACCAGTCGAGCATGCTGATTGGTACTCACCAGCTATGCTCACTTTTGTCATCATCGGTAACCATTTTACTTAAAAAAGTATATAGTGTCCCAAAAAAAGTGCTAAAAAAAATCCCAAAACACCGTATGTGCTTTGCGACTACCACACAAACAAGACCCAGTGAAATATAAAACTGAACTAAGACGCACAGTTTACCAATGTTATTCTTTCCTTGTGCGCTCATTCAGAAATTTTAAACCGGCTGCATTTATGCAGACAACTTCCTTTCTCAGCCAACATGTTTCATTGCCAATCAATCTTTCAGGCAATTTCGTCAGGGCAGGGTCATTCGTCGCTATTGTTGGACACTGGTGCAATTTCTAAAAATGACTGTCAAATGACAAAACAACACTATGGCCAGGTTACTATAACACATCTTCTCTCTCATCTTTTAAAAACACATACATCCCTACAGGGCATTTCATTACTCGTCTTTACCATGTGGGACGCAACGAAGAAGAAGCGTGTCGCCGCCGCAGCAGTTGCCGTTGCATCGCCGAGGAAGTGTGCCGCCGCCACAGCTGTTCGCCGTCGCATTGTCAATTATGCGTGTCGCATCACCGGAGAAGCATGCCGCCGCCGCTGAGGTTGCCGTCGCATCACCGGAGAAGCGTGTTGCAGGGTTTGTCACGGCCCCAAAGTTCACCGAGCTCGTCACACGGCCGTCAGGCGTGCGCGCATCGCATCCACGTTGTCACATCGCATCAAGAACGCCATTTTGTTGCATCGCACCGGATCGTCGCAGCGTCATCTTGTCGCATCGTAACCGGAACGCAGTAAGAAACCGACGCATCACCTTCTCTCTGGTAAGGAACCAACGCATCACCTCCCCTGCAATGCAGTAAGGAACCGACACATCACCTCCCCCGAAGCAAGGAACCGACGCATCACCTTTCTTGCGACCCTTTTGTTTGTTTTGCGTGATGCATCCAAGGCACTTTGAGAGTAAAGTGTAGCATTTACCATCTACATTGAACTAAGCTATTTCTACCATCTGAAAGTTGTACTTATATTACTGTATTGTGGATTTTTGTCGTTTGGTCTTGTGTTAAGTCTAGATAAAGATTACTTATTTTTCTAAACTGGTGTGGTGTCCATTTGTTGTGTTTTCTCTGTATTACTGTATGTGTTCACAAATGCTTTACACACTGCCTCTGAGATAAGCCTGTCTGCTCGTGCCAAGCTACCAAGGGGGTGAGCAGGGGTCATTTTAGGAGTGTATCCCCCTTTCCCTGACTAGAAGCAAGGGTCCCTATTTGGACAAAGGTGCAACCCATTGCCAACTAGAGACCCACATTTCTAACAATGGGCAGGTGCAGAAATAATATCTGTGTACAAGAAAGGTTCCACTCTGCTACCTGAGAATTACAGACCCATCAGACTAATAGATGTAATGCAAAAGGTTTTCGTCAGGATAATACTGGAGCGGCTACAAGACCATAGTACCCTAAGTATATCACAAGTAGGCTTTAGGAAACAAACCTTTAACATCGATCGGGTGTTCCGCCTCCAATTCCTTTATTGGAAAACACCTGTGTTGGAGGGTGGTAGTTTATACCTAAATTTTGTGGATAAAGTCTGCTTTTGATTTAGTTCCTAGGGGTAAACTCTTGTCTGTATTAAGCGATATGGGGGTCCCTACCTACCTTTGCCATATTATTAGGAAGTTGCTTGAGGACAACTTTGCACAGGTCCGATGTGGGAAAATGGGAGCTTTCAGAACCTTTTTCTGTGACTAGGGGAGTGCGTCAGGGCTGTGTATTGGCCCCCACTCTATGCTGTCAGTATATTAATGGATTGGTGGACGTTTTGAATGATGTAAGTGATAATGATGCTCCTAAGATCTGTTCCTCCAAAACCCTAGCCATGATGTTTGTCGACGACACCTTACTTTTTTCAAAATCTCCCATGGAGATGCAAAGGATCCTAGATGGGTTTAGCTCCTTTTGTACTTTGTAGGGTCTTGATGTTAACATCACCAAGACCACATTTGTGGTGTTTAAGCCAGTACCCTCCACTCGAGCTAACACTTTATTGATTGGAATCCCTTTGGAGAGGGTCTCTACTTTTGACTCGTGGGTCTAACCCTTAATGAGTATATGGAATGGTCCTTTCACATTTGTAAACAAAGACTGAAACTTGTGCAGAGCACTGGTAGTCTTGCTAAAGTACAAAGGGCCTCCTTTGTTAAGCCTATTAGCCATCTGGTAGAGATTTATAAAACTCAGGCCCTGGGAGCAATCCCCTATGGGGTGGAGTTATGGGGGCATAAGCCTATGAAAGAGAGCTTACTGGTGGAAAACAACTATATTAGACAGCTAGCAAATCTTCTCCCCAGCACTTTCCTAATTGTGCGTTGCTTAGATTTACAATTTGGCCTATTACAGAGGGAATTGGCATAAGACCCCTCCTCTTTCAGAGGAGAATCTGTGCTACTCCAGAGCTGAAAGCATATAGAATTCCCCTGGAGGAACTATTGGAATCACCTGGGGCAAAAAGCTTCCCCTGGCTCTAGTATATTAAGAATACCATGTTTAGTTTTTGAGCAGCATCTATATGGTGTGATCCTGCAGCAGCAGTATTGGTAACCGGTAACGTCCTTTTGAACGAAGCCAGAATCACGCTGTGCCAACAGAGTGCCAGCAATAGAACAAACACGGTGTTAGAATTGGGGGTCTCTAGTTGGCAGAGGTAGGTACCTTTGACTGAATAGGGACCCTTGCTTCTGGTCAGGGTAAGGGGTACACTCCTAAAATAACCCGTGTTCACCCCCTTGGTAGCTTGGCACGAGCAGACAGGCTTATATCAGAGGCAGTGTGTAAAGCATTTGTGAACACACACAGTAACCCAGTGACAACACTATAGATGGACACCACACAAGTTGTAGTATAAAAATAAGTATTTTTATTTAGACTTAACACAAGACCACAAACAACCAAAATCCACAATACTGTTCTGTAAAAAATGGTAGAAATAGCTTAGTAAAATGCTACACTCTGAGTTCAATGTACCTTAGAATGCGTAACGCTATACAACGAAAGTGGTGCAGGGAAGGTGATGCGTCAGTTCCTTACAAGCAAGAACGATGATGCGTCGAGTCCCTACTGATGCGTAGGGGATGCATCAGTTCTTCTCTGCAAGGGAAGGTGATGAGTCCGTTTCTTACTGAGCTTCCGTGGCGATGCGACCCGCAATGCCGTGATGCGATGAAGATCCGGTGCGATGAAACAAAGATGGCGTCTTCTTCTTGATGCGACATGATGCGTGCATGCCCGACGGCCGTGCGGCAACTCAACGATTCTTCTGAGCCGCGACAGGCCCTATGACATGCATCCCGATGATGCGAGGCGCTTCAGCAACGATACAACAACTGCAGAGGTGACACGCTTTCCCAGCGATGCGACGACAGCGGCTGCAACACGCTTCTCCGATAATGCGGCGGCGTCTGGTGCGACGTCGATCCTCTTCTCTGGCGATGCGAGGTGCATTCGCGTTGTGAAGCGACAGCGGCAGTTCGGCAAAACGCTTCTTCTTCGTGCATTGCGCTTACAGCTCCTTGCGACACGCAGTCCCTCAGAAAGCCCAACACAACTGCAGGCACTTCCGAAGAACTCTTGGGGAGCTGGTGGGTGAAGTCTGTTGTCCCTGAGACTTTCAGCAGGAGGCAAGCTCTTTCTCAAGCCCTTGGAGATCCTTCACAAGTTGAATAAACTACACACAAAGTTTCTTTCTCCTCTCTTAGGCAGTCAGGCAACCACTGCAGGCCAATTCCTCAAGCTTAGGGATAGTCTCTCCTCAGTCTCTCTGGTTCCTCTCCTCAGCAAAGGTTTCTTCCCAAAAGTGATCTAAAGTTCTGGGGTCTGGGTCCCCCTTTTTATACACAGTTTCTCTTTGTTCTCTAAAGGCAGAGAGGCCTTTGCTTAGTCCAAACCAGTTCTTGTCTGTCCTGGAGCTCTTTGTTGACAAGACTCCTTCTTTCCTTTCACAGTACAGGCCAGGACATCAGACGCACCACAGGAGGTGGAGCCAGCATTGTGGAGGGCAGGCACAGCCCAATTCCCACCCATCTACATGCAGATCTCTCTATTCAGCCCTGTGCTGACTCACCCTGTCTCCTGGAATCCCCCAGCCCCTGTCACTAAAACTCCACACAGGGAATACACAACCTAGCAGAGGCAGGCTTGGATAGATTGGCAAGAAAATACCTATTTTCTAAAAGTGGTATTATCAAACACAGAATGTTAAAACCAACTTCACTACAAGATGCATTTTATCATTCTGAGTTCAGGCATACTAAACTCGAATTTCTATTTAGTTCCCTGAGTCAGTTAGAATTTTAAGATGTTATAATCAAATTGCCCATTCTGGCCTATGGGGAACAGGTAGCCTTGCAATAGTGAAAAGCAAAAATGTCTGTAATTCACTATTAGGACATGCCACACACACCAGGGCATGTCCTACCTTAAACTTACAATGCACCCTGCCCTTGGGTCTACCATAGGGGTGTCTGATATGAAGAAAAGGGAAGGTTTAGGGACTGGCAAGTGGGTGCACCTGCCCAGTCAACATGGCAGTACCAGACTGCACACAGGCTCTGCAATGGCAGACCCGAGACACACTTTTACAGGCTGCTTCTGTGGGTGGCACAACCAGTGCTGCAAGCCCACCAGCAACATTTGGTTTATAAGCCCTGGGCACACTCAGTGCAGTGTACTAGGGTCTGACAAGTAAACCAGACCAGCCAATAATGGAATCACTAACCCATACATCAATTTACCATAGGGAGCACTTGCACTGTGGAACTGGACAGCAGTGGCACAGTGCCCAAGGCATCTATAACCAGCAAAAACACATGAGGCAACAGAAAAAAATGGAAGGGAGACCCATGCCAAGGTGCCAGGTCTAACACATGGCATTGGCATGCATTCGTTCAGCATGCAAGTTGTAACAGCGACTTGCTTTTAAGGGGGGGGGCGCATTGGTGGAATGGAGTTGGATTTAAAGTCCAACACCTTCCCTACTGTTGCGCAGACTGGAGTTGGAATAGTAAATTAAACTATTCCAACATCCAGCACCCCCCTAGGGCAAGTCCTTTAAACAACTTGCGTGCTGAACAAATGCCCCCTAGAGACACGTTCATACAAAAGACGACGTTCAGAACGGAATACCGTCATACATTCATTGATAATATTTGGGAGGAAACTTGTGGACAGCTTCAGGGGGTTTGAGCGTTCTTCTCTAGTGACGGGTGAAACCTTGGGCTCTCTCACCGAGAGATTCTTTGAGATCAAAGATGTTTATAGTGCAGAGTAATTACTGGATGAGATACAGCCAATTTTAGCCAGGAAACTCTACTTACAATTTAGGCACAGTACCAAACAGCTGCGTGTTTTTACTAGCGCCTGGAGTCTGGAGCAAGATCAGAAATGCCCTTCATGTGGAGTTTTAGAAGAAACCGAGGCTCATGTTCTTTTCTTCTTGCCAGTCCACAAAAAGCATAGGCACAAGTGGAGAGTCCAGATTTATAAGAATTTGGGGATGTATAGCTGCCAAACGGCCCTTAGATTACTGAAATATGACACTTTTAAACCAATAGTCTTTGCTGTCTCAAGGTACCTGTTTTCTATATGGTGTGTAAGAAATAGGGGTACATGAAATTTGGCAGATAGATGTTATGGTCTTAAACTCTGGATTTTAAATTGGCCAAAATAGGACAATTTTAGCTCTAATATTTAGGCCAGACATTATGAGAAGCGGAATTTGAGATGAAATATTTTTAATTGATGAACGGGTTTTATATGGGCATTTATTGTGCCAGACCCTGCTGAGATGATCTATTATCAATTTTGTTTTGTGTCTTTAAGGGGTATTTAGATTGTATATAACCAATTAGTACATAGTTTTTATAAATTAAAAAAGGAGAGCTATTACTTGTATCCACCGCACTGACCTCTCCGTTACCCAGCTTTGCTCTGATACTCTTGACTCCTGCGAATATCACGCACTCTCCATAAGTAACGACTCTAACCAATTGTGCACACTGCACACTTTCTACAAACCCCTGGGTAAGAATGACCCATTCATCGACCACCTCATGGAAATCAATACAGCAAAGGCCTCCCCCCACTCCAATGCTATATTCCTAGGAGAATTTAATCTTCACTGGAATGAACTTAATGACATTCAGGTCAAAATCCTTAAAGATTTCCTAGCAGACCAATTACGTACTCAAACCTGCACTCTACCAACTCATACGAAAGACTTCACGCTGGATTGGATCATCTAAAAGGAAATGGCGGTTAGGCAAACCTCAATTTCTCCTTGCGACTGGTCAGACCACCACGCTATTACCTTCCTAATACCGGGCGTACATAAGAAAAGATCAGTGCAATTATAGAAACCGAAACTATGGCTCAGGGACACAAAAAGCCTAGACTATGAGAAGCTGGCAGCCCCATGCGAGATGGATCTCCCCCCTTCCCCCAAGCTATCAACTGTCAGCGAACTCACAGAACACTACAACTCAACAATGTCTTATATAATTGACCCTATAGCCCCATTAAAACTAAAAAGATTTCAGGTTAAAGACAAAAATGCATGGTTTAAGGGGTCCCTAGACAATGAAAGGAAAATCTTTGGCTAACAGAAAGGAATTGGAGACAACACATCTCTTCCCCCCAGCTAAAACTTTTCAGAAAGACCAGAAATGCGTACAACAAGAGCATTCTCAAATCAAAAAAATATTCTATAGATTGGAACTGGAGAACGCTAAGAATAGACCTCGTAAGCTCTTTGAAATGGTAAAACAGCAATCAAACAAACTGGCGAAAACCTCTAAAGAAGCAACAAAATCCCTAATAAACTGTGATGAGTTCTCCTCCTTCTTTTAAGGCAAAATCAACTCTTTGGGAAACAAGCTGAATTCCGCCACTTTCGTCCGTTCACATCCTTCGGTGACACAATTCAACGTCCCTACCCACTCGTGCCAGGTAGTAACCAAAAACCAAGCTCGCTGGATTACCTTCAAGTTATATGACAACCATATCATCTTGAGAATTCTACCAAACAACCACTTCAATGACCCGCTTCCCTCCAACTGCTTGTCTGCAACCAACCAATTCATCATACCCATCTGGACTACAATAATCAACACTTCCCTAATGCAAGGGTCAATACCAAACTCTCTAAAAGCTGGTCAAGTAATCCCCATTTTTAAAAAACCCACACTGAATCCTGCTGAAACTGACAATCGTAGACCAATATCTAATATTCCTCTACTAGCGAAAGTACTTGAGAAATGTGTGCAACATCAACTTAGCCGGCACATTGCCACATTCAACCTACTAGACGAATGCCAATCTGGTTTCAGACCAGATCACAGTATTGAAACTACTATTCTCCATAAAATAGATGATGCCCATTGAAGGTCTAGACCAAGGCAAAATGTGTCTCTTAATTCTTTTGGACCTATCATCGGCATTCGACATCGTTAACCATGAGAAGTTACTAGAACGTCTGGAAAATAGGATGGGATTAGGGGTAGCCGTTATCGAATTGTTTAAATTCTTCCTACAGAGCTGCTCCCAAAGATTCTTAGTTAATCAAAATCTATCCTCTCCTTCTCCAATTACGATCAGAGTCCCCCAAGGTTCAACCCTCTCCCCAACTCTTTTTAACCTCTATCTGGAACCGTTAACTGAAATACTACGTATTGCCAACATCTCTTTCCACATGTATGCCGATGACACACAGATCTACATCAAAATGTCATCCCTAGGGAAGATCAAAACAATGAATGAGGCTCTAAAGCTGACTGTACAATGGCTTGCTAGCAACCAGCTCAAACTTAATGCGCAAAAAAAATGAATTCTTACCAATTTTCCCTCCTAAAAGTTCCACTGACATGAATTGACCAAATCAATCACCGTGCTGAACTGCACCCCTTTGTCAAGATTCAAAAAGGAAGCTAAGACTTTCCTAATGGGCAAATTCCTTCCATAAACACTCTCAGTGCATATACAGTTCAGCGGCCGAGTGATATGCTTTTGCTCTCTACTTGAACTCTACCCGTGTAAGCCGGTCTTGATTTCCTGAATGTAACCTACGCGATTCTTGTGTCATGGTCATTTCTTATTATTTTTGCATCATTCTTACTTCACTGTCACTTTAAGGGGCAGAGGCTGGTGTTCTGCAGTCTTCCTCTGCTCCCGCTAATTTTTGTTTTACCTCCCCCAAGTATACTCATGAACGCCTATTCCTACTCTTTGTAAATAGCTTGTTATCTCTGCAAAGTGTTCTCATGATCGCCTGTTCTGAATCTTGTAAATAACTTGTTATTGCTGTAAAGCGCTCTGATACCCAAACGGGTCACGTTCGTGCTCTATATTACACTAAGTAAATAAATAAATTATGATATCAGCATTTTTTGTACTAATATGGTTTCATAAGTCAAAATACAGACTATGTTGGTGACAAAATGTTGGGAAGACAATCCCACCTACAAGAAAAATCAACATTTGCAAATTCTTCTACTTGACCTGAACAAGCACAATCCTAATATCAAATAGTATGATACAAGCTTTTTTAGGCCAAGAGCATTTGCGAGAAATGCATTAGCCTAATGACATCTATTTAGGATTTATTGTTCTAAAATGTTATCTCCTCAACCACTGTAGTGCCCATTTTTATCCCACTATTTTCTATGATTATTTTCGAGCTGCCCACACTGGAAAGTAATACAGTCAAACCGGATCACATAGCGGACCATTAATGAGTCCACTTTGAGGGACTTTTGTGAGGGTTTTGTTCCTTTGTTTTTTTGTCTTGTGGCAGCACTTTGACAATCGAAGCATTATGATTGGAATTGTTTTATATGCTTATACTGTAAAGAGCTGTGATTTATATTTATTCTGGTTTAAGTATTTATAATGCTTTTGCACTGCACACTTTTATGGTTACTACAGAACTGTGACTACTACAGTTGTTTAGGGAATAATTTCCTTGCCAATCTAATGAACAACAAGTTTCTGTGGTTAGTGAGTATCATAACCGTGTGTTTCACTTTCAGCACATAATTGCAACACTCCTCAAACACCACCTAATGGCCAATAATTTACAATCAGATACATCATAGTTGAGAATAGCTGGGAAGAAATTCTAAGACAAGAAGCTATGGGATGCAGTTGTCTTGGATTTCGATCTCGCTGCAACAATTCTCCTCCAACCACCCCTTGTGAAGTACCTGCTTCAACGATGAAGGAGTTGCTTGATGTCCAGGTGGCATAACACTGTGGTTGTTGTAAACTTCTTGAGAGTCTCAAAGGCGTATTCTGTCACTGAGGTCCACCATAATTTGACTCCATACCATTAATTGTTCAGTGAAGTTTTTTTTGCATGCGAGCACCCCAATCGACTTAGCTTTCCTTGATACAATAAAAGTTCCTGCAACACCAGAATTAATGAGGATTTGCATTACAGCTTCACCTGATACGTTTATGAGCTGGTATCATAATGATGTGAACAGTAGCAGGTTGCTGACTGTGTCAGATTGTTTGTGAACATTTTAGGATGAGGATGAAGTGTGGTCTCTTTCACTTCCAAGCCACATTTTTCTTATTTACAAGGGTCATTCGTTCACAAGATCACTCTATTTTTAACAGTAGAGGCCCAGATTCCGTGACCTTCTAGGGCACATACCCCTAGGTTTCAGGTTGCTCTTGCCGTTTTCTACTTTTCATTGAGTAAAATAGTCTACAACCTTTTTGTTTTTTACATGTTTTTATTGGTTATTTTGCAAACATAAGATACAACATGCGCCAGCAGTCTATAGTTCACACGTGACAATAAAACAGAGAAATGAACAGGGAGGGGAAGAGGGGAGATATACTGATGCGTAGAGCGTGCTACAAAAACAAAGTGGGATGAGCTCATAAAACTGGTCTAGCGGTGATAATGGAGATAGAGGGGTGGCAATAGTCGGAAACCTTGATGGTGTTGACTGTGGAAATAAGGGCTCTGATGTACTAAAGAACTTTGCATTTACTAACCTTGGGATTCATAAAATCACTTAGGATTCATAAAATCACAGGGTTTACAACATCAAAATGTCATATTTACATGTACTAAACCCCTTTTGTGATTCATTAAAGTCTTTCTGAATAGTAAAATGAGTTTGCCAACTCATTCAGAGTTACAAATAGGAGGGGGGCATGAACGCGAAGCCCCCTTCTAAGTGTGATACACAATGGTATGCATCAATGGTTTGTGACACCAATTGTAGTCAGAAACAGTCCCTCCTAAAAGGAGGCGGTAGCCCTGATTGGGAATTCCATCACAGGGATAGCGGTCAGCTGTTCCTTACAAGTCACCATCAATGTGTTTGTAGTTAATCACAAGAGGTCACAAAGCACAAAATGCCCTGTGGAATAAAAGGCCTGCCTGGCCCTGGTTTTCCTCACTGTGTGTGCTCCTTTGGGAGAAGAGGTACAACAAAACGTCAACTCATTATTAAACATGAGATGGTCTGAAGTCGCGTGAGTGTGCGCTGCTCGATGGCCTCCTACCGTTGACGCTCAGATTTTGCCTGCATAAAGACAATCTATTTTGACAATTAGGCCATTTATTTTACTTACTTTTTGCCCAGTATTTGGTCTGTGGACCTCAGCGCTTCCATTTGTGGAATCATTCTGGACAGGTTTTATGCTTGGTTCCTTTCAGCTGTTGTTTCCTGTCAGGAAGGCGGAGTTTACTTCAGGAAAGAGCGAGGCTGAGGGATAAAGCCACTCCTACAGTTTGTTTTAGCTGCTGCACATTCAGCTTTTATGTTGAATATAATTTATGTGTGCCTCTTCAGCGTTGTTTCTGGTGAGAATTAACGTTCTTATATTTTATTATATTTATTTCAACAAAATGGAAGGAAAAGATATTTCTACTGGACATAACAAACATAAGAAATACTCCTCCACCTGTCAAACCTAAAATTGCTGACCCTAACAAACCTTCTTTATCGGAGGAGCTAGCGGTTGTATGTTTAAATATTGATTCTATTGAGACCAAAATTAAAGATATCCGCAAAGATGTAGCTAGTCTTTCTATGAAAGTTTCTGATAATGTAATTAAAATTCAAAATAATAAAGCCACAATTGATAGCCTCACACCAATAGCAGCAAAAATATTACCAATGAGTAAGTTGTTGAATTTAGAAAACCGTAATTGCCAATACAACTTATGTATTTTTAATTTGCCAGAAGATGTGGAAGGAAATGATTGTAGACAGTATTTAAAGAAATTATTGCCTAGCCTATTGCAGTTAAAATTTCCTGAAAAATTTGAAGTGGACTAGGCACATAGAATTCATTCTCACCGAAACCCTTGTCAAGGTAAACCACGGCCAATTATATTTAAAGTTATGCGCTATAACCATTTGATGATAATCAGGAAGGCAGCTAGAGAAAATCCGTCTTGTAAATGGAAATAAAATATTAATTCATTAAGACTTTGCTAAGAAAACTGTTCATCTTCATAAAGAGTTTGCTGAGCTGCGACCATGACTTCGTTCCTCTGGTTTCAAATATGTTCTCTTTCATTCTTCTACAATGAGAATCTGGAAAGATGGTGTTTCGAAGTTCTTTCGAAGACCGGAAGATCTACGTACCCTTTTAGACCAACAATCCCATTGTCCATGGACACGAATTGTACTGATACTTGACTTTTTTGTTTACAGATTTCATTCTAGCTTGCCCTTCTTTTAAGGTTAGCTATTTGGGCCTTTTCTGTGTAGGTTGCTCTTGCGTATGCGTGTGCATGATTCTGCCACTTTATTTATGGTTTTTTGTTGTCTTATTTATGTTTGTCTTTGTCTTTCCTTTTATCTCAGTTTTTTAATATCTAAAGCTACTTTTTTGTATATTTTCTTTCTTTCTTCTGTCCTTTTCTATTGACTTTTCTCTCACAGTATGGCCAATTTAAACAATATTAAAATAGTTTATTCAAATCTTAAAGGTTTAAGACATCCCGTTAAACATGTTAAAATTTTAGACTATTTAGCAAGTTTTAAAGGAGACAGATATTGATGATATGGTTCAAGCTTATATGCAGAAAAAATGGGTTGGTACAATGGTTTCTTCGCCTGCAGTTAATAAGAATGGAGTTGCTATTCTTTTTGCAAAGAGATTGCACTTTAAAATATTGGCCAAGGTTTCAGATACAGAAGGTCATTACATTATTGTCAAATTTCAATTGGATAATCCACCTATTTATTTAATTAATGTTTATGGGCCAACAAATGATGATCCCAAATAATGGTCCCTCTTTATGACAGAGGTACTCAAGTTGGGTAATGTTCAACTCATTATTGGAGGAGATTTTAATTGAATTTGTGATCCTTTATTAGTTAGATCATCACAATCTAAATATTGTCTGCCTAAGTCTTTTTTTACTCTGAAGTCCTTTTTTAAAACAATTAAACTGGTTGATATTAGGTGGTTACATTATCCAACTGAAAAATCTTTTATGCTTTTCTCAAATCCTCATAATTGTTATTCACGACTTCATTATTTATTAGTATCCCAACAGTTAATTCATTCAATTTCTACTCTGTTAATACATAATATAGACATTTCTGATCATGCACTTATTTCAGCTGTTTTTCAATTCACCTCTATGCTTTCTACTTAATACTCATATTGCTCTCAATGAACTTAATAAGTACATTTTTTGTCTGCAATTCAGGATGATTTTTCTTTTAACCCTGAGGGTTCTGTGTCTAACCCAATGGATGCTTTTAAGGCAGATATTAGAGGTGTAACCATTTCTCTCATGGCTCATGAAAACAAATCTTTTAATGCTCAAATTAAAGATTTGAACAAACAAATTGCAAAAATAGAAAGGCTATTCATCTCATCAGAAGATCTCACATATAAAACGCTATTACAAAAACTTTGGTATGAATTTTATTCCATAGTAAGTAAACAAGCAGGTATTCAACTTTTCAATTCTGAGGCCAATTTTTCTTTTCATGCTAATAGATCAGGTAGATTTTCACAAATTACTTGAGTATTAAAAAATATAAAACTCATATTACTGCAATTCATGGCATAAATGGTAATATTGCCTTATCCCATAAAGGTATAGTTAAGGAATTTTTTAATTATTATAAAACCTTATATAATAAGTCTCCTTCTGTCGACTCTTCATTGATTGATAATTGTTTGCACAATTGTGGTTTATGAAAAATATCACAATCAGTCAAAGAAGATTAAGATTCATCGATTACTTTGGAAGAGATTAATTTGGCTATTAAATCCCTTAACCTTAATAAATCTCCTGGACCGGATAGAATACCAGCTGTGTTTTATAAATATTTTGCTTCCCACCTCACACCTCATGTACATCAGCTTTTTACCTCTTTTAGCTCTTTAGGAACAACTTCTGGATCGTTTACTGAAGTAGTAATTGTTGTTCTTCCAAAACCTAACAAAAGACCCTAATATTGTTTTAAATTATAGACAGATTTCCCCAATAAATCTAGATTGTAAACTATTTGTTAAAATACTTGCAAATAGGTTATCATCTGTGCTTGATTCTCTTATACATCCTGATTAATTTGGTTTTGTGAAGCTTCAATATTCTGCCAATAATTAAATGGTCATATTTCTAATCAATTTTCTCTGTTCAGAGGTACAAGACAAGGCTGTCCATTCTCACCTTTACTTTTCCTTCTGGTTATTGAATCTTTGCTCACTGCTATAGGAAATTGTACAGAAATTACTGGTGTTACTATTAATAATGTTATTATAAAAACTTTAGCTTATGCATATGATATTCTTTTGTTTATTAATACCCTGAATCACCCCTTTCTCCTTTATTTGATTTAATCTCGTTATATTCTCAGATTTCTGGATATACATTAAATACCAACAAAATAGATTTTATTCATTTAAATGTTTATTGTACTCCTGACATGTTACCTATTCAAGATATAATTTGTCAAAAGGTGAAACTTAAATATCTTGGGGGAATATTCTCAAGGACCTATCGCCGAGTTAGCGGCACTTTATCGCCACCAAACTGGCGATAAATTCATCGCACTATTCACAAGCTGGTGCTAAGAGCCCATATCACCACTTTTCCTGCGATAGCAGCCGCAAACAAACATCGCCACAGATGACACCGGCAACTAACGCTAATGAGATGCAGAGTAGGCGTTCCCGTGCAAAAAGCAGCGACAACACCACTTCGCAACATTCTCAACGACCAGCCAGTTCGGCGATAAGTGCTCAAAACATGCGATAAGGCGTGTTAGCAGCAGGGATTTAACACCTGCTCCCACCTGATGTTTAGTCGGACGACACCCTGCACCGTAAAGGGAGCCCAGCCCAGAGCCGCACCTGAAGAACAATAGATGCCATGGAGCTACTCATCATGCAGCTCGGAGCCCCAAGAGGGCACAACACCCACTGCCACCACCCTCAGGCCCGCCACCACCCCTGCCCCCCCATCCCCCCGGGCCACCACGGAGGCAGCGCAGACAAAGACAGCGGACCTTCAGAAAATGCACCAGCCTCACAGACTTAACGCCAGAGGATGTCATTGCCCACTACAGGCTCAAAAGGACAAACATCCGACGCATCCTGACCACCATTGCCCACAGGCTGACGGTACCAACACAGCAGACAACCAACATCCCTCCGCAGACAAAGCTGCTGGCTGTGCTGCACATGTTGGCCTCTGGGACCTTCCAACCAACAACTGTCAAAGTCAGAGGAGTCTCACAGCCAGCCCTATCCAAGTTCCTCACACCTGTTTTGGATGCTGTCATCCGCTTGCTACCCCAGTACCTTCACTTCCCACACACTGCACAGGAACAGCTGGAAACCAAGCAGGGCTTCTACGCCATAGCTGCCTTCCCGCACATGTTGGGGGCAATCGACTGCACACATGTACACCTCGTGCCCCCTGCCGCCACTGCACACAATTACCGCAACAGGAAGCATACACATTCCATCAATGTCTAGGCAATAGTGGACCACCGGGGACTCTTCACCAATGTCGTCGCCAACTACCGAGGCAGTGTGCATTATTCCTTCATCTTCCGACAGACCATCATCAACCAGTGCTTTGAGGCTGCCACCTATGGGAATGCATTGCTTGTTGGTAACAAGCAAATGGACACACCACACACCTCAACTCCACAATCATGTAACTCACAACTCTGCGAATGCACACGTTACAAACTCACACATGACATGCCAAACAACATGCCCAACTACCAGACACGACAGCACAACTTACTGTGGTGACCTGAGCAAGCCACGTACACGAGCCATCAACGGCATGGCACCTCAGCCACACAGTAGCAGAATGTGGGGAGAGGTTGGAACCATGCATGTGCGAAGGAGGCAAGTGACCCATGAATGAGAATGTACACAATGCCAAGTGTGGCGTGCATGTGCTGGCCAGACTGCAGTATGCAGACCACAGACATGCCCATGTCGATATATACTGTTGGTGTTTGGAGTGGAGTGAACAGTGGACGCAACCATGTTACCCCAGGCTGTGGGGAAGAGCGTGGATAGTAGCCCATTACGTCCCCCCCTGTAAGCATGAGCATAGTGGGCTGACCCGGCGTACGCCAGGCCAGCGTAGGGGTGTGAATAAAAAGCCCATTGCTCTGGGTGTGGTTCTCTTCCGGAATGGCCAACGTGTCTGCCAGGGCGGTGCCTCCCAGCACGCCACGAGGTTGACGCTGGAAGCGGCGGTGCCTGCGACCATGTGCACCTGCTGCACCCCAGCCCGCAGATCCCCAGACCCATCTTGCCTGCCCCTGAGCAGCCAGGCCACACCGCTCACCTGCAGACACCGGCATGTGTCAGAGAGGGCCCACTACGTGCCTGTGCAAGCTCCAAGCCCGAGGGCCGCGACCCTGGCAGCCTCCTCAGACCATCGCTGTCCTCCACGAGACAGGCCCGCTGCACTCCTTTTTCATTGGCAAACTCCACCAGCCTACACAGCGGTCAAGTAGTTCACACATTTGGAACTGAGTCTTGATCATACAATGGCCGAGTACACATGTTAATGCAGAGTTCAAATCACTATACTCCCTTCGATGTGGTGCCACCAACTCTGTGCATAGCATTACAACCACACCTGTCTGTGGGCCCTTGCTGACTACGCCTTCGGCCTACACTGCAGTCCAGCAGGCCTCACACCAATCCAATCCAGTCCGTACCAGGCAGGACACGGCATGATCACTGGCTAAACACCCGCTCAGCTCTGGTGCTTCTACCTCAGTCAACCACAAATCATCCCCACATGCCATTTCAACGCCGTGTGTTAGAGTTCCAGGAGGAGCTTGCTGAACCGCGGTTGGCCCGTGCTGACCTCTGCCTCCGGCCTACACAGCGGTCAAGTAGGTCACACATGTGGAACTGAGTCTTGATTATGCAATGGCAGAGTACACACTTCATGGTAGATTTGATGTCACTGTACTCCCTTCGATGTGGTGCCACCAACTCTGTGCATAGCATTACAACCACACGTGTCTGTGGGCCCTTGCTGACTACGCCTTCGGCCTACACTGCAGTCCAGCAGGCCTCACACCAATCCAATCCAGTCCGTACCAGGCAGGACACGGCATGGTCACTGGCTAAACACCCGCTCAGCTCTGGTGCTTCTACCTCAGTCAACCACAAATCATCCCCACATGCCATTTCAACGCCGTGTGTTAGAGTTCCAGGAGGAGCTTGCTGAACCGCGGTTGGCCCGTGCTGACCTCTGCCTCCGGCCTACACAGCGGTCAAGTAGGTCACACATGTGGAACTGAGTCTTGATTATGCAATGGCAGAGTACACACTTCATGGTAGATTTTATGTCACTGTACTCCCTTCGATGTGGTGCCACCAACTCTGTGACTAGCATCCGAACGACACCTGTCTGTGATCCCTTGCTGACTACTGCCTTCGGCCTACACTGCGGTCGAGTAGGTCACACACTTGAAACTGAGTCTTGATTTGTGTATGGCAGAGTTCATATCATTGTACGCAAGGAGAGGAGTAAGAGGAAGACGTGGTTCAGTCCGGAGGAAAAAACAATCCTCATTACGGAGGTAATCTAACACTACCAACAACTGCTCTGGTGCCACTAACTCAGTGCATCGCAAGCCACCGACACGTGGCTGTGGGCCCATGCTTACCGCTGCCTACGGCCTACACTGCGATCCAGTTGGTCAAACATTTGGATCTGAGCCTTGATTTATTTATGGCTTAGTTTATGTCATTGTACAGGCCTCATCGCAGACTGCATCCCCTTTCAGCCCTGGTGCCACGGACTCTGTGCCCCAAAATTCATGGACACTCTCTGGTTGAACTTTGGTGGCGTCTGAGTCTATGGCCTGGGGGTATTCTCATCATCATGTAACTGATACTGACTTGGTGGTAAAAAGGAGTCTGTAACATTCCACTTCTCCATTTGCCTGTTTCGGCTTGATTCTGCCCTCTGCATCACCTTCCACTGTCCCCCGAAATACTCCGCGACATTCTCCTTGGACATCAACGAGGACCCGCTCAGCTCGCCTGGCCCCACCTCAGTGCACCGCAAGACATTGTCCCGTGGCTGTGTGCCTGTGCCGGCCGCAGTGCATCCCGGGCCACTAACTCTGTGCAGCTCAAGTAATGGAACCTGTCTGATTGACTATTGGATGGCCTCTGTGTCGATGGCCTGGGGCTCATCAACGCCATGTGTCAGTGGCCCTGCGCTGTCCGCTGCCTCCGGCCTCAACTGCGGTCCACCAGGGCTCACACATCAAATCGAGTCCAGACCTGCCCAGACGACGCATCACCGCAGGATGCACACGCCACCACCGCCAGGACCACCTCCAACCAACAACTGCCAGAGTCATAAGAGTCTTACAGCCAGACTATTCGAGTTGCTCACACATTTCATGGATGCCATCATCAGCTCTGAACACTGCTCAGCTCTTCAGGTGCCACCAACTCAGTGCACCACAACTCATGGACACTTTCTAAAAGATCTTATTTGATGTGGACAGCTCACGCAACAATGTCACCTCAGGCAGTGGGAAAGGCCTGGGATGATGATGGGGAAGATGTGGCCGGTGAGTGGAGGGGTGAAGGCACGGACAATGGGAGGGCAGGAGGCAACAACCAGAAGGCAGCAATGCAGACTGGAGGTGGTAGTCCAGCTACACACCAGGAGCTATGGATGAGGTACGTGCTGTGGACTGCGGACGGAACTATGTCACCTCAGGCAGTAGGGAAGACCTGGGACAATGATGGGGAAGATGTGGCAGGTGTAAAACACCCTACTGCAGCTGCAGCAGGAATATCTTGAAGGGGCCAAATCTTGGACAATTTCTTCACATGAGCACGATCAGCCCTGGTGTCTCTACCTCAGTGCACTGCTAATTGGATATTGGGGGACCTCTGTACTTGCTCCGGATACCAACATGATGCTTCGCAGTTGTTTGTGTTATGTTGGTGTTTTCTGTTTCCGCTTTAATGGTGAACACTGTTCAAGTTGTTGCCAGCACCAACCACTCACTGAGGGGTGGCTCACACTCACCCCTCACCCATCCAGCAAAGGCGTCACTGGTCAGGTGACCCTGATAATAAAGAGTGGCCGGGCGCACGTGCCCGTTGCCCGTTCAACTGACTGTCAAAGTGTGTCCGTGTGCTCATTACGTATGCATGGTGACCCCAGGCCCTACCAAATTACATTGTGCGTTGTACAGCAGACTCAACCATATCACCGCTGGCAGTGGGTAAGACCTTGTACATGTAGCTCTGTCGTCCCCCCTTTATACGTAAGAGGAGTGGACTGGGCCGGCGTACGCAAGTCCAGCATAGGGGTTTGAATGATTGTCCCGGGGCTCTGGGCGTGGTTCAGTACTGGAAATGTGCAAATGCGTGTGGCTATGTCACAGTGTGTGTGTCCGTTGGTGAGTGTTAGTGGTCCCTGATGGGAATTAGACACCCACGTATGTAATCGAGTTCGGCTGCCATGAGTTCGAACCCCAACCACACCTGTTAAGACACCTTCTTCTGGTAGTCTGACACCTGGCCATGGAATGTGATTTGTGCTTCTGTGAGGTGCTGGGAGCCATCCGTGGTGGTGTGTGCTTCCTTCCGTGTGGTCTGTGCAGGAGGTGGGGTCTCCTGGATGCAGCTGGGCTGCCCTGCTCCTGGAGGTGGGTTGCCTAAGATGTCCATGAGCTGTTGTTGGGCGTCTGTGTCGAGGATGTGGAGGACCTCTTCATCATCACTGATGAGTTGTCTGGTCTGCTCTGCAGGAGGTGTTGATTGTCCCTCTGCTATGTGAAGGGGAGATGCATTTTCACATTGTGTTGACATGTATGTTGACACATTGTTCATGTTTACCTCGGGACTGCATGACAATGTACATTGCGACTGTTTGGGAGGAGCTGACTATTTGATGCGGGATAGTGGACATTTGAACTACATCATGGATGTGAGGTTGTACACGTACATTTTCATCTCACAGTTTCCTGCTATGCCAGATGTATTTGGCCAGTTTCCATGCACAGGCGGAACCTGTAGTGTTCTCTGTTCTGTCGTGGTAGTGTTGCACTTTGTACCACATAGTCATCAATGTTGATGTGCTGTTATTGTTATGTGTGTGTGCTGCATTGTGGGTGAGTCGCCCCTGCTGCTCAGATTTGGCTGCCCCTTATCCCTTTCAAAAGACACACAATTGATGGACGGAATGCAGAACAAATCAAAACATTCTCCCCCAGTCAAGAGATCTGGTTTAAATCCATCATTCTTTTGCTCACCATGCCACCCCAGTTTAGACCTGGCCATATGCAAATCAGTCTTGACCCTGTGACTCATGGGAACAGTCCAGCCTGAACTGCCTAGCCAGGTCCTCTCTGGACCAGAAACAAGCCATCCTAGGACCGGTTTGAGCAAAAAAACGATGGATTTAGGCCCAGATCTCTGTACTGGGGTGAATGTATGACATTGTTCTGCATTCTGTCCATCAACTGTTGTTTGTGCAGTTGTCACCCCGAGTGGGACGGGTATGCCCAGACGTGGGTCCCGTGCTCTCCATGCCACTGGAATCAAGCTATCCTGGCTGAAGAGGGGTGAAACTCCGAAACCGGTCCTAGGATGCTTGTCTCCAATCCAGGGAGGACCTGGCTTGGCAGTTCGGGCTGGACTGTTCCAATGAGGCACAGGGTCAAGACTGATTTGCATATGGCTGGGTTCAAACTGGAATGGCATGGTGAGCAAAAGAAACGATTAATTTAGGCCCAGATCTCTGTACTGGGGTGAATGTATGACATTGTTCTGCATTCTGTCCATCAACTGTTGTTTTTGCCCTTATCCCTTTCAGACGGTGTGCCTTTGACATCTGTGCTTCGACAGTGCTGGGATGTTTCGGACTTGGGTGTATTGGGCTCTTGGTCGAGTTGCGAATCTTGCGCGTTGTCCTCTGCACTTGGTCCGGGTGCATCCATGGTACTACGTAGTTTATTTATTTTTGTATTTGTTTTACACTGCTTTTATAGTGCATTTTCCTGAATGACGTGTGGGAATTGCTGGCCTGTTGCTGGTTATCGCTGATTTTTGTAACGCGATTGGCCACATCGCAGCTTCTCGGCATCGCATTCATTTTAACGCCGTCATTTGGAGCATTATCATGAGATTATCGCAGGGTGCCGCTGGATTGAGACTACAATGTTACCACAGCATTATTTTCCCGCGATAGACTGCGATGTGCAAAGTTGCGTTAAGCAAATTTTGCGATAGTTATCACACGTTCTTGAGAATATCCCCCCAAGTGTTTTCTTTTCTCATAGTATTAGAGTATCAATCTCATTAAACTGTGATAACATTTTAAATTATATCGATGAAAAATTGTAATTCTATTTTAGATTCTTTTTCTAATAATATTCCCTCAAATAATACATCTGATTTAGAAATGCATCTTCAAACAGTGAACACCTCAGCTCATGCTGTAGCTTTAACTTATAAAAAGATGCAAAATGTTTATGGTAATAATATCAACATTATTTCTAACTTCTGGAAAAATTAATTATCGTTAATGCAAGATATTTGGCTGAAAATCTGGTTAAACAGTGTTTCCGGATGGCTTCCTGTGTCCTTATATCAAACCAACTCTTATATTCTTTTAAATTGTTTATGGACTCCTCTGAAGTTATTTCAAGCTAACCTTGTACACACTAGTTGTTGTTGGCATTGTAAACTGCATACAAATTCGGTAGAACATATGTTTTATGAATGCAATATTGTTTTTGAATTTTGGAAAGAGGTGTGGGATGTTATCCAAAGCATATTTAACTTTTCTGAACCAATTTCATATATTATTTTGATTTGTAAGTCTGTTGTTTTTTCTATGAATATGTCTGTTCTAGAACTTAAACTCTTTGATTTTTTAATATCCACAGCCTTGAAATTAAAATGTAATTACTACTACTAGTTGGAAAGATGCTTCATCATTATCACTCCATACATGGTGATCATGGATAGTTTTTACCAGAAGAGGTGCAAATCTATTTTTATCTGGTGCCATTCATAATAGTTCCATGTATCATATATTTGGGAAGCCAATTGATAATTATATAGCTATCCATTTTAGTTCATTTATTTTTACTAATCTGTTTACTCCTATTATCCCATGATTTTTATGATTATTAATAGATTTGTTCTTAATATATACACTGTTGCTATTCTATGTTTCTCCTTTTTTTTGTTAAGGTTTTTATTTCCTATATATTGTGGACCTTTTTTTGTCTAAAGGTGCTGTCATTCTAGTCTTAATTTTGTTATTGCTTCTGTATAAGTGACTTATTCAGTGCTCTTTTTGTGTTGTCATTCTCTCTTTATAAAGTTCAAGGAAATATTTTGAACACTAAACATGAGACAGTCTGTTTGTGCCTCATTGCATTAAACCTCTAAAATCTGGCTGTTAAAACATCCAGAGCGAGCCAAAGAATTTAACCCGTTTCAGCCTAGCACTGTGCAGCCGTAATACAGCGACCAGGCCAGCTAATACATCTAACAAAATATTCTGAGTGCATCGCTAATGTGTGATCTCTTTTTCTCGTTCAGGTGCACAAATGGATTAGCAGTAGCTTGTGCATAAAATGCCTCTTCTAATCTTCCAGGAAAATGTGCCCCAATTAAGCAGCATCTGGGTCGTGAAGGTAACCTCTCTTGCAGTACCTCTAATTGCCTCATCATGTAAACATGCTCAGTAGAGCAGTGCCTGTGCAGCATGAATAAGCACTGGTAGGTACGCTGTGTCCTTGACTCAACCCCTCCTGGGGCTTGACTCATCGAGAACACAACAGGTGGGTAAACAGGAAAACAGGAACAAAAACTGCCCTGGGAGAGATGCGCCAAAATACCTGCGATTGGGGGATTCGGAAAATGTGTAACAAAATAATCTGCTACATTATAATTTCCATTCAGTGGACTGGGAAATGTAACGCTATAAATAGAAATACTGCATGAAAGGCTAAAATGCGAAATAAAAAAAATGCATAATAAAAGTACAGAAAGCATGCAGTTGTGCAAAATCATGCGACCTCTTTTTGTGCTAGCAGCTTTTAGAAACGCGATGAACGCCAGAGCGTTTTCAGAAAAATCGCTGCATTAGTTGCTTGTCGTGCTGCGTGTGTATCTCGCCATGATCACGGTTAATGTAATTGAATGTGTCGTATGACGTGTTCACAGCCCTTGCACGTTAGGGCTCACTAATGCTTTCTGGCACACAGCAGCCGATTTGTGAGCTCGGCTGCCCCGGGGATTTGTGCTGTTGTCATCACTTCATGGGCAAGGAAAATCAATGGGTCCAATTGAAGACAGAGGCTGGACCAAGCAAGTTCCTGACCTGCTTGTTTCCAGGAAACCGAACAGAATCTTCTTCTGCGTTTAGCTTAAGCCTGTCTTCCAGGAGCTTATCCCGGATCATCTATTTAGACTCGTTTCCGTCGCCTGCGCTCTCACCTCCAGTAGAATTACAACAATTACATCTGATTCGCACCTACGCTTGCCAGCAAGACCGATTGAAATCTCTGAGATCAAAATAAGCACTGCACAAATAATGGACGATCGTATTTGTGCTTCTTCGGTTTTATATTTGCAAATGTCTCCATCTCTAAAGATGGCAGAAAAAAGGCACAATAGAGCAAATCAGAGGCTCTTAAACGTTGGCCCAGAGACCCCTGGAGGTCCCCGACCCTTACTCAGGTGGTCCTAGACAGTTTAGGAAATTACATAATATGAACAGATTAATAAAGTGTATAAAAATAAAGAACCAAAAAGGAAAATTGAAAATATGAAAACGTTCTGTAAATTAAGCGATTTTAATTTGGAGGCTAAAACTAACTTGGTATCTTCAGCTAGATTTGTGGGTGCAGTCCTCGTGTAGCTAACAGGATATAGTATCAACAAAAGGGGGTCTCAATTGAATGTAGAAAGCTCCAACCTTCCTATTAAAATATGTATATTTCTTATATCTGTTTGTAAATACAATAGAATATTGCCTCAGTGGTGTATTTGTTTCATGAATGCTTGTTTCTGTATTTTTGTGTATTGTTTTGTGGTTCAAATTATCGAAATAGCTTTGGCCGAGGTTCCTGGTATTCTATAATGACTGAGCTGGGGGTCCCTCAATTACAATATTGATTCAGTGGGGGTCCCTGGATTCTAGTAATGATTAAGTGGGGGACCTCAGAAGTCAAAAGGTTAAGAACCACTGTACTTAAAGATTAAAACATGGGCCATGACCCTCTTGATAATTGATTGGTGAAACAGATGGACAGCGTACTCTACAGAATGAGAGGAACGTGTCTATGTATTTGACAGAGGGTGTCAATGGTACTGACTAAGAAGTGCATTGAACTGTATATGTTTCATAGCCATGATTGCCCATCAGCCATAGTAGTAAATGAATGGCTTATAGTACGCTTGGGTCCAAATTACGAGTTTGCCATTTCGACACAGTAAGGTGATTATGCACCTGCGAAAATCGATTACACACTAAAAAACACATCCCACTGTATTAGTATGTATAAAACTTTACAAGCGGTAAATTTGCATGAAATTTTAGCAGGTAAGGAAATGCCACACTTGGTAAATATCACGCATGCTTATCAAAACATGAAGTTGCATTTTGCAGAACAAAACATCATGAAGAAGTGCTGAAAGGCCCTTATTGCAGCCTTTTGGGCTTAGAAGAGAACACCAAAGCTCCCAGGCCAAGTAAAAACAAGCATTTGCAATGCAATAGGTCTCGCATTTACGCGAGTTTGAGCTATTGACATTGCACATAATAATACTTTTTATTTTTGTTTTTCTTTTAAAAACATAAATAAATGGCATTGTTATTTACAATGCCAATAGCTGAAACTCTCGTAACTGCGAGACCTATTGCATTGCAAATGCTTTTTTTTTTTTTTTTTTTGGTAGGCATGGGGAGATTAAGTGATTTGCCCAGAATCACAGGATGTGGAGTCGACCCCGAGGCTCGAACCTTGGTTTCCCAGCTCCAAATTCGGCAGTCTAGCTGTGAGACCATCAGAAAATGGTCACAATCCCAGCTTTTTCTGTCAGGATCCTCAATTACAAGAGTGATGGAAGGGCAAGTAGCGTATTTCACAATATCAAATAATCTATTCAAACGATTTGTGGCCGAATCAATTTGTGTTATGATGGAAGCAGCTTTGCTTCAAATATATGCTTTTATGTACATGCTTCTCTTTGCATGCAGCCCTTCTAACTTTGCAACAAAACAATTTGCCCCCAATTCCATTCCAGACTCAGTGAGGATTTTCTTTTCCTTAGTAGAAATGAAAGAGGTGAGCTTTTCAGTGTCCACAGTTTTGTGTTGCCAGCCCAAGTGCACATGGGTTTCCTTTGGCCAGGTGTAGTCATTTTAAAAAAGAATAGAAAAAGGGGAAGTTGGCAATGGTCAGGCCTTCCCACGAGTGTAGATTCTTCCATCCTAAGACTGCCTTTCTTTGCTATGATGAGGTCTAGAGCTGCCCCTTTACATGAGGATAAGGCACAGGAGATGCAAATGAAATTAGATCTTCGGGTATTCCTAGTAGGGATTGACATCTCTGAATAAAATGCTACTGTTTAAGCATATGATTGTGGGGGTCATGTGCTTGATACAGTGTTCCATAATCAATTCTTTTTCTGGTTGGTGGTATATGATATTGAGATAGCTAGGTAAAAGGAAGGCAGAAGTAAGTTCAACTGCCAAAAAGTGGAACACATAAAAACCATTCTTATTCTAAAGGCTTCCAGCAGATGGAATGGCTATGTATCAGAAATAAACTATCCCTGTCTTGCCTTCTTATCAAGGTGGATGATCAACTAATCCTATGGTACTGTTCAGTTCATCGGGTTTCTCTCAGAAGCATAAGACCAAGATTCTGAGATAGACTTTGCAGACATTACAGATATATTTTAATTTGCTGAGGAAGAGCTGAGTGTTATGGTCTTGATACATTTTGCTTGCATTTTTTTGTGTATAGAAACTTATCAAGAGCATGATTTGTGTCCTGTCTGTATTGGGATGAGCAGGCATTTCAGTTTAGTTTTCATTAGGCTACTCTCTTTTGTGTTTGACTCCTGGTCACCATGAAGCATTTCAAACTTGAAAAGAGAAGATGGGATTCTAAGGGACATCTACTCTGGTGTCTTGGGACAGTTGTCTTCATCTCCAGCGGAAATAGGTCAGAGAAGCTTATGCAGGCAGCTACTTACAACTTTTTGGAGAGACTAAACATGGCCGCTCTGGTGTTTTTCACTTCTATGTTTTATCTCCCAATCTCTAGGGAAAGGATTTCTAGTTTTTTCTGTTTGAGTGTCAATGGCGTGAGAAAGTAAGCAAGAAAGGACACTATTGTCATAAGAGTTGTAAGTTTTTATTTTTAAATCGGAGGACAATTCTGTTTGTGAGAATGATCTTCTAATACTGATGATCAGGGGAAGGATATATGAGCTCTTCTGTTTGTTTTTAGAGTGTTGGAA
Source organism: Triturus cristatus (assembly GCF_964204655.1). NCBI lineage: Eukaryota > Metazoa > Chordata > Amphibia > Caudata > Salamandridae > Triturus > Triturus cristatus. The sequence continues at coordinate 421,111,073 of NC_140591.1, forward strand.
GGAGTGTAAACCTAGGGATGGGTGCTTGGGCAGAGGGAGGTAAGCTCTAGAGTCCAGATCAGTGGCGACTGATCATTTTCGCAGGGAGGGGAGTGAAAGGGGCACACGCGCACACATACTCACTCACTCACAACCATGCATTCACACACACACACACACATATCCATTCACAACACTCACTCCCAAATATTCATGCATGCATGCACCAAACATTAAAAAAATCAAGTAAGCCCCATGTGAAAAGGCCTGTGTCACCCCTTTCGTCTGCTTCAAGCAGGCGTAAGGATTTGACGCAGTGAGGTCGTAGAGGTGTCTGTGACACTTTGAGGAGCCTTTTCTGCGCTGGAACGACCACCCTGTATAAATTATACCTTTCGCAGGTATAATGTAATGCTGGGGTTTACCAAGCGACGCATCTGCCTGGATGAGTCATTTTGTAAATATGGCGCAGTGTGGTGCATTTTTTACACCGCCGCAGCGTCACAAAAAGTGAAGCAACAGCGGCGTAAAGGCCTCATAAATCTGACCCTTCATTTTTATTGCACAGCAGAATTATGTGCAATTTAAATGTAATGTGCCTTACATACTCATAGTACCAACGTACTTGTGAAGCATCAAAAACACATGAAGCTGTACATGTGCGAGTACTGTCATAAGCCAGTAGGAGGCATTATTGCAGCTGAGTCTGGCCACTGCTACCTGATTTGAATGGGTTCGAATGAAACTTTGACTCCAGCACAGTCCAAAATATCACAAAAAAATTAATTCACGTTAATCCTTTAATTAGCCAAGCTTATTTTTAATCAAGAATTCTGAAGAATGTTGAATAGGAATGCCCACATTCGGGCAGACTTCGACTGCTCAGAAATTTACGTTTTATCTCCTCCACTTTTCTCCTGCTGTCCTCAAGGCTTGGAAAAGACTGCAAGGTGACAGTTTGCCTCTTTGCAAAACTCTAAGGCAGAAAGAACAACTAACTCATTTTTTACATCGACTATTGGCTTACTACGATCAGGTCAACAAAGGTCGTAAGCGGGGAAAACAGCGACACTAATTCCGACCTCTTATTAACAATTTACTTGGCGGCATGGTAAGGTCATTTGGGCTAATTTGGTTTGAAGTTATAAGTGGGCGTTGACTTCCTTTCCTAGGTCCAAGAAGGACAAAAAACGCCCGGTGCCTGGTAAATTAAGCTCGATCTTCGTAATGCAGGAAGTGGCTATATTTAGCAGGCTTGACTCATTAACATCAACGACATAATGAGTGGGTTTATTGAAATGAGGGCTATAAATAACGCGGAACAGGTTTGGAGTTTGCAAATGAGGTTACCGAGGCGTGCCCATGCAGTCTGCAATTCGGAAGTGCTTGATTTGCTAATTATCAGAGGCGCGCAGGGACGGCTGCTGGGGCTAGCGGATGTTTGTGTAGCGCTATGAGAAGTGGCGTATTATTAACAAATGCCTGGAGTACGGTAGGAGGACAGCAGCAGGGTGGAGTGTTAAATAAATAGATATAAACCTGTGTTTTACGTATGGTTTAAATTCGAATTTTCAGTAGTTTTCGGCATGTGGAAAGGTGTGCGGAATAGAGCCCCAAAACGATTGGTGGCTGGTGGGTTTTGAAAGTGGTTGGGGGTACTACTAGCTCAAATTCCAAGAGCCCGACTTCTAATAGGGCGCGGGGAGAGATTTGCCTCCAAGAACATTTAGAACAAGCGACGAGCAGAAGCACCAAAGACACAAGCTCTTCTTGTAGAGCAGGGAAGGGCAGCAGTAGAAAAACAAGCTTTCGCCACGCGGCCGCGAAAGTGAAAGTGATCGCGATTGCGATCGCCGCGAAAGTGAAAGTGATCGCAATTGCGATCGCGTGCTGCGGAGGAAAGACACATGGCGCTGCGCGCGTGCACGTTCACGTGCACTGAAGCTTTAGGCCACGGCAGCACTTTGAAAATCCCAACTATAAAATGTCTCTCCGAGCCAGCGCAAGCGCTGGGGCTCAGCGAGACCTAAAAACATCCAGACTACTCATGTGAAACGTTGTCCTGCGCTACAGAGTGACATTTCCTCGATCATGTACACTCCACTGGTGTCCTCTCATACAACTGCGACAAGTGATGGGGTGAGGTATCACCCCAAATCCGGACGCACACCTTAGTGCATAACAAAGATGCCACAATTTTTTCCATATTTCACTAATATTTATTCTGCATTTTTTTCAAAAACTTCCAATATTCGAATTTTTTTCTCTTGTCACATGAGAGACACTTTTGTATTTATAAATTCTAAATGTGGCAGATATGCCCATCCAGGCCTTTTTCTGTAGCACAAATTTTACATAAGTCATCCACATTTGTTAGTCTTTCTTGACCCAATGCATTTCGGACCTATTAGCGGCCCTTCATCAGGGGATCTCTACAAATTAAAAAGCATCAGTATTAGATTCTGTGTTTAAACAATACATGATTCTACAGTTTTATCACATCAATATCAGACTGTATATATACGCACATTATACATATGAAATCATACCTCCTTGTGTACAATGGCTCAACCCATAATCAACGTTCTCCCACTAACTCCTTAATTTAAACATTATGTCCAACGTAAATACTCAGGCGAACTTCTCCCCGTACCTTGTGATCCTCCCTAGATACTGCCTCCTTCCATGCTTGAAACCCTCCTTTCTAATTATTTATGGAAACCTCATTAACTATTACCCCTGTGCGTAGATTGCCCTTTACCAAACTCATTGTTTACCACTACACGACACTGCATCCACAATAACCCGTACCTTTAACAACTGTAAATGCGATCATTTTCCCGATCTGTTCTCAGCCTTCCAAATGGTCAATACGCTATTCAGTCTCTCTTGTGAAAAATGGAAAAAATTGTAGCATCTTTGTTATGCACTAAGGATCAAAGCTGTGCGTCCGGATTTGGGGTGATACCTCACTCCATCATTTGTCGTATTCATAAGTACGTGGAACAGGGCAGACCACGTTCCGGGCTTGCACGCGGACAGTTCAAATAATGCAATATGAAAACATGGAAGAAACTGGTGTGCGATTGACTTCCTCTCCCTTTTTTGAAAGTATTACTGACTCTCTCCATACAACTGCCACGTGACCTCTGTGATACGCAAGACTTCAAACCATGGCATTAAGCAGGCTAATAAAAACAACATTTCTCGAGATGCAGCTGAAGGTTCTGGCTGAGGAGGTGAAAAAGGAGAAGCCAAGAATCATAGCCATCTGATGACCCAAAACAGTTTCAAGGTATGTGCCATGCATGCTGCGGAAATCACATTGTCCTCTCAACCACATGAAGTTAAGGACCTACAGAAAGGTGTCACTCATCGAAACGAAGGGTTATGGTCCAGCTGACCAAGACCAGTGAGACAGCCTGGCTCCACCTGTGACCATCAAGCCTGGGAAGGAGATGGTATTGAGGAAGTGGATCTTTTCCTACCTCGCCCAGGTACGCTTACAACAAGGAAGACCAGCAGTCGGAGGTAACTGAAATATAAAAAGATTTATTGCGCTCAAGCGGGTACACCACCTCACAGCTCCATGTGGCTATGAGAGAAGTGGACAACTTACACAGTCACAGGTGGCCTTATATATGGTTGTGCTGGAACAAGAATAGGTGGGAGTAGGTAGGAAAGATTAGTAACTGCCAAGGATGATTAATGATCTCCAGACGATATGACGAACTGGTCGGGACCAGTTCCTCTGCAGATGTGTATATGTGGCATACAGAACACTAATATAAGATTGCTCACTAAATTCCATCAATCATCAATAATTCCGTGGTCAACAGAAATAAAGCAGAACTGGGTATAACTTGTGCCAGAAATAAAACATAGACACGCCTTTGGTTACAAAGTCAGGCGCTCACTTCATTAATCATCTAATAGGAACAAAAGGTCACAATTCTTGTGTCAACAATAATCTGTTACCATCAGCAGTCTTTTGTTAGCTATAATACATGTGATCTCAATCAGTAGGAAAGTTACACAAATGAGTCATTGACCTGATGTCAATGCCCTGCTCTACTTGCACGCTATTACTGAGAATACAAACATGTGCTATGGGGTCATTTAACGTACCAGCATTTCTTTGTGCAGACGGTGCAGATTTATATGTGCTGAGGTGGCAGGCTAGAGTACAGGCTAACACAAAATGGTGACTAAGAAACACAAAATGGAGGAGCTTTCGTCCATCAAAAACTGAATTTCCACAATCGACCCTTTGGACGTAAGGTCCAACATTTTTGGTGCGATGTTAACGCACATGCTCATAAATAGGCCGGCTGTTACTATAGTGGGCCGCATTGCGCTCATTCACATAATCAACTGTATTGGCGCTTGATGGGGCGTTATCCGAGATGTCAATATCCATCAATTCCTGTGCTACCACATCCCTCATGATGATAGCATTAGTTACTGTTACAGGGGGCATTGGGGGTGGTTTCAATAAGCGCCCCAAACATTGACAACACATGGGCAGGCAATTAATGAAAATACAGCACCCAACCACTATAAGGAAGATAGCCACTAGGAACATACCTATTTTCCAGCCCCAGCCAGATAAAGTGGTCCAAAAGGAACCTGCAGGATCCCATGGGCCAACATCACTATGGACCTGTGTTCTTATGTCATACAGTCTCTTGACAGCTTCCCTAACTGACGTGGAAGAGTCAGGTATATACGTGCAGCAGGAGGCTCCGATCACCCTACAGACTCCACCCCGTTCTGCCAACATCATGTCTAGAACCATCCGGTTCTGAAGCGAGACTAATCGTACGGCTTTGAGCTCCACTGTGATGTTCTCAATAATCCCTGCAGTCTCCTCTATTGTGGCTTCCAAGAGACGGGACAATCTGCGAATGTTCCTGGAATTTATGGCAGGCCCATACCATGGGACAAACGCTGCCAGCACATCACCAGCTATCTCAGACACCGTATCCCCTTGATCAACACTCCGTCTACCCCTTATAGTCTTAGAGGCTCTATTTACTTCTCGTGTACTTTTGACAGACACAGCTGGTGTAACCAGTCCTAGATGACAACAACCACCCCAATTCACTGGTAGCCAAATATAGGCCTTAGTACCACAAATGAAATAAACGGAGTCACCGACATAAAGTGGAACAGACATTTCCTGAGAAGTCACCTCAAAAGTCATATTGCAATTTGTACTATTCCCCATACTGGCAGTACCGTTGCTTCGAATGCATATACTCCCAAGCACACCACGCTGTCTGATTTTTAAAAAAGGTATTCTCGTGGTGTCTCTATCAAGTGGAGGTATACTAGCATTGTTCACCAAAAACAATGGGGTAAATATATTAGAAAAGGGGAACGTTGCATTGTCCAAGATAACTGCAGTGCAATTCCCTGGTTGGAGGATGTCTTTTTCATAACGGTTGTACAGGGAGGTCGTTGTCGTTCTAGTTGAAGAACGGGCTGCGACCAGTTTGCTGAGGACTCCTATTAGCTCTATTTTCAGCACTGCAATGTGTAAGGCATAGCAGGATGCTTCAAATGGCAGGGGTACTTGTAGAAGGGGTATTCCTTCATCTACATAGGCGGGAAATTGCATGCATATCCAGCAATTATTCTTATCTATTATTTGGTGGGTCTGATGAAGTAGGGTAAGAAAGGAGTTATGACGCATTTCTTCCCTATGATCCATATCTTCAGGTGCTACTGTAACTGAGGGGACAATGTCAGATGGAAGCTCAGAGGGAAGCGGGGCTGTTTGTGCTATAGGATGATAAAGCTCCAAAAGATATAGTAAGCCAATGACCAAAGACATTATACAGAATAACAGACATAATATTTTCAACAGTGTTCGTTATAGGCCTCACTGTTACAGGCTCTACAGGTGGTATTAGTTTTGACAAAAATTCAACCTCGCACCCTCTCCTCCTATGGGTCTTTGGGCTTGGGAGGTGTTCCTTTCTTCTCTTGTCAAATCCTTATCATCAGTGTCCTTATTTTACTAACCTCACTGCACAAGTTAGTCCTTTAAAGATGGCACTGTTCAGTGCACGGCAGTTGGTGCTTGCTCCGTCCTAAGCACTCTTCAATTTCCTTGGGCGTAGATTGTATCCTGATACAGTTCCTTTATTGTCAATGTTTGCAGGAGTGCAGTCACCAGTCCTTCGGTCAGAATGTTCCTCTTCCGGGGGCAATTGTGGCCAGAACGGTGGTGCTCTCTTCACATTTGACAGATGAATCCAGTTTTTGTGTCCATCACATCGAACTGCTGTTTGTGTGACTAACAAAACTTGGGAAGGCTTCTTCCATCTGGGTTGTAGACTGTTCTTCCTCACAAAGTTTTTGGTCAGGACCCAGGCCCCCGGCTTGATGTCATGTACTTCACCTTCCAGCAGTGGGGACCAAGTATCTCTGACCTGTTGGCGAATGGTAGACAGGGCAGAAGTTAATTCTTTACAATAATCCAATAAAGCAGAATGTGTCAATTCCTGCAGCTTCGGTGGAGAGGCAAACCCATATACATTTGCAGGTTTCCCCATAACAAGCTCATATGGAGAGAGCCTATTTTTGGACGTAACAGTTGTCCTCATAGAGAGCAATGCTAAGGGTAAAGCATCCACCCAACTGAGAGTGCTTGATGCACATATTTTTTGCAGTGTATTTTTTAATGTAGCGTTGCAGCGTTCTACAAGTCCTGCCGCTTTTGGATGATAAACTGAATGAAATTTTTGTTTGAGACCCAGTCCTTGGCAGACCAGGTCCATTATTTTATTGGAAAAATGTACCCCGTTATCACTCCACAGACTTCTGGGTAAACCATAGCGGGGGAAGTATTCTTTTAACAACATCTTGGCTGTGCTTAATGCAGTGTTATCCTTCAAAGGGAATGCCTCCACCCAATTACTAAAACTGCATATTATAACTAGAACATATCTTTTGCCATTGGAAGGGGGCATTTCAATGTAATCCATTTGAAGGCATTCGAAGGGGTATTCTGGTAATCTGAAATGACCAGGTGGTACTTGTATCCCTTTCCCCACATTATGAAGAGCACAGGTCATACAATTCTTAGAAAGTTTCACAGCTGTCTTTCTTATATTTTTGTTTTCCCATATCTTTTCAATTGTATTGGTCATTCCATCAGCCCCCAGATGTGCCGGACCATGAACCATCTGGAGCATTGGTAGGAGGAAACTATCGGGCAAAATCCATTTTGTTCCAAGTGTATTCGTCCATCCCCCAAGGTGTGTGTTAAAGTAATATCCTTCCTTTAACCATTTCTTTCTTTCATCTTCATCTGCCAACCCCTGAATCTCTTTTATCTCTTTGTAAGGATCAATTTCATTTTTCTCCTCATCTACACTGGACACTACATAGGTTAAGGTGTACTCATTTAATGCAGTATGTCTGGCTGTTTCGTCGGCAAAGGCATTTCCCTGACCTACATGGTCTGTGATTTTCTTGTGTGCACTACACTTCATAATGGCTAACTTAGTTGGTAAGGCAAGAAAATTTAGTAGTCTTCTAATCAAGGTGCCATGCTGTATTTTAGCACCGCCAGATGTAATGAACCCTCTCTCAGCCCATAGTCTTCCAAAGTTGTGAGCCACCCCCCAGGCGTACTGGCTGTCGGTGTAGATGTTTACTACTAACTTTTCTGAAAGCTCACATGCTCTAGTGAGAGCAATTAGCTCGGCTGCCTGAGCAGACATCTGTTGTATTTTACATGTCTCAACCACTGTTTTGTTGGTTGTAATTGCATAGGCTGCAGAGGTGGTTCCATCTGGTCTCTTTAGACAAGAGCCATCCACAAATAATGTACCATCAACTGTAGCCATAGGTACATCTACCAAATCTACTCGACCTTTCGTTTCAGTTTCAGTAATCATGTTGTACTTCATCCTGCTCCGAAGGGAGAGGCATCAGAGTAGCTGGGTTTATTGTGTTACATCGTTGTAAGGTCACGTTGGTGGCCATTAGTATCAGCTCATAATGAGTTAACCTAGCATTAGTTAAATGCTGAGTTTTTGTTTTGTTTAATAGTATGTCCACTGAATGAGGTACGTAAACCATAACTGGATGTCCGAGGACAATAGAATCTGCCTGTTTTACTGCAGCAGCCGCAGCAGCGATATTTTTAAGGCAGTTTGGTAGGCCTCTTGCTACCGGATCCAATGTTGAGGAAAAATAGGCACATGGTCTATTCTTCTCTCCATTTTTCTGAGTTAGTACCGCCATTGCGCACCCTTCTCTTTCATATACGAACAATGCAAAGTCTTTAGTGTAGTCCGGTGTGCCCAAAGCAGGTGCATTGCATAAGGCAGTTTTTAAAGCCATGAAGCTATCCTGATGCTCTTTCTCCCAAGGGACGGGATCTGTCACATCTTTGTGAGTTAAGGACAGTAATGGTTTGGCCAGATAAGAGAAGTTTGGTACCCATTGCCTACAAAAGGAGACCATTCCCAGAAATGCACGCACGTCTCTTTGAGTTCGAGGTCTGGGAATGTTCTGCACTGTTTGTATTCTGTCAGATGATAATCTCCTCCCTCCTTTCGACAGGAGATGACCTAAATACGTCACCTCCTGTCGACAATACTGTAGTTTAGCTGGCGAAACCTTATGTCCATGCAGAGCAAGAAATGTTAGAACAGCATGCGTAGCCTGCTTACAGATGTCCTCTGTCTCAGCTGTTATGAGCAAGTCGTCCACATATTGTAACAACACTGTACCTGGTGGCATAACACAATGATCTAGTTGTCTTTTCAATGCTTGGCTATAGATGCTAGGACTTTCTGTATAGCCCTGGGGAGCGCGACAGAATTGGTACGATCTTCCTTGGAAACTGAAACTGAATAAATATTGGCTATCTGGATGTATTGGAATACTAAAGAAGGCATTTTTGAGGTCAATTACAGTGAACCACTGGGCTGAAGGTGGTACAGATGAAAACATTGCAGTAATATCAGGTACAACAGGGTATTGGGGTTCCACTATTTTGTTAATGGCTCGTAAATCAACCACCATCCTATATTTGATCTCTCCTGTACCATCATTTCGTTTAATCACAGGTAAAATAGGGCTATTACATGGGCTTCTTGTGACTTCTTTTATTATTTGTCGTTGTAGCAAGTCTGATATGACAATTTTCAGTCCCTCCTCACCTTCTTTTGATGTCTTGTATTGGGGAATACGAGGCAATCTACCATTTTCTTTTACTTTAATACATACCGGATCAATATCCATTTTCCCTACATCATTTGGTCCATGTGCCCATAAATTTGAATCTATATCATGAAGTTCAGGTGGAATGCTATTTTTGTCTGTAACCATGTATTGTCGAGATAGGCATTTTTGTTTAGGGAGTGGTATTTTCTTGCAAGTGAGGTAGACACCATCCGGTGTACAGTATATAGTGGCATGCATCATTTTCAAAGCCTTCAAACCTAATAAATTAAGTGAACATTTTTCTGTTAATACAAATGGCATACTCCCTGTTATGGGACCAATTGTGAAGTCCAATGGTCGTGAAATGGGGCTTGTGACAACGGCATTAGAAAATCCCACCGACTTATCTAACTTTCCCGAGAGAGGTGCATGGGGGAGCAGGCGGTGGGAAATGGATGTATTAGTGGCACCAGTATCTAGAAGAAATACCCTCTCTTCACCTTCAACTACCATTTTTACATATGGTCCTGAGGGATCCACTGGTATCTGCACTCGCTCCCGGTCCTCTCCTGGGCACCCCTATTGTGTCCAATCCTGGCCGTCATCATCCTGTGCGTAATCCTGTGTGAAATACGCATTATTCCTTTGATCAAAATAATTTGCCTGGTCTGCGTGGTTATAATTTCTCTGTTGTCCCCTACCTCTCCCTCTGTCAGCATGGGGTGTTGTATTCCCTCTGTAAGTATTTGCATTGTTTCTCATATTCTGACCCTGGCCCTGTAGCAACGGGCACTCGTTCCTCCAATGACCCTCCTGATAGCAATTGGCACATGTATTGTACCCTATTCCTGCTCTCTGCTGCGTCGGAGCTGAAGCAGCTCGACCAACCCCTCTACTACGTCCACCTACCCTCTGGAAATTTGCACGTCCTCTTGACCTTCCTCTGTCAGGGAAAGCTTGCTGCATTAATGCCTTTGATTTTAACTCCTTCATTTGCTTATCCTTTTTCCCCTTCTCTGTATTTCTCTTATTCTCATAATAGCAGGCCATTGTCAATAATTCAGCTGGATCCTTAGCAGTCCAGGTACTTTCGTAAGTCTTTATACTGTCTGACAAGTCAGATAAGAGATTATGCACGAACTGGTTAGCAAAAATGCGCTTTCCTTGTACAGTCTGTATGTCTTGTCCACTATGTCCTTTAAAGACCTCTTCTATTCTGCTAAAAAAATCAGTAACTTCCTCGCCCTCCTTCTGTCGACATGCAGTCAATTTATCCCAATCCACCTTTTCCCTGGGCAATATTTCCTGCATTCATGTTATAATAAGCCCTGGTAAGTTCCTTATGGTTTGTGGCACAGCCCCTCCCGCTGGTCTACCAGCGTCATCATTTATTATATTTTGCCAGTTAATGGTCGCGCAATTGTTGTCTCTTACTTGACGCCACACGTCTTGAGGCACCAAAAAATCAAATAAAAAATCAATGTCTTTTAATATCATAGGTGTTAAATTAATGGCGGATTCAAGTTGCTCGTAAAAAACTTTGGGATTCTTTCTAGGGTCAGGCAACTCCTTTTTCATGGCCAACAGATCAGCTCTATTCCCAGGAGTGTGAACATACTGGCGAATAGCTGGGAGATTCGCACCTTGAGGATTTGGAATTGGATGTATTTCTCTCATAGGGAAGGCGGGGTTGACATAATCCACTTCTGGACCATAGTTTTGGTGGAGGTGTCTGTTAGTGGCGCCACAGGAAAGAGCATCCAACTCCCTTTGAAAATGGTAACAGTTTTCAAACGCTGTCTCACACTGTGCGAGTGTTAATGTGGAACTGTCACTGTCTCTCCACATTTTATTCAATCTGTCTGTCATGTTGAAACTGATGTCGCAGTGCTCTGATAAGAGTTGACAGTGGTCAAGCAGTCGATGCACCATAGTATTAATGACAAAATTTTTAGCCCTTAACTGTTGCATTCCTTCAAAAGTCTCCCTAGCTCCTCTTTTAGTTATTTCTCCTAGGTCCATCCATTTTCTTGTCATTTCTTTTAGGGTATCTTTTTCTATACTGCCTTGTCGAGTTTGTCTGACAAATCTATCTGACGGTGAACTATCCCTAAGTGTTGAAGGGGAATCCATCCAATTTTTCTTTCGTCTGATGTTTATGGCAGGAGAATCACTCTGCGCGGCACAGGGTGTCATTGTACTCAAGGATACTGGGGTTTGATAAACCACTGCTCCAGAGGCACCCTGTGCATAAGACAGTGTGGTAAATGGGGTCATCAACACAGGAGACGTCATACTAGAGGATGCTGGAGCGGAAGGTAGTGTTGGGGTGTTTACTACTGAACCATGGATACCCTGAAAATTATTAACGGGGGGAACTATCTGTTGAGTTTGTGTAGCAGGAGGGGCCACCTGTTGTAGCTGCACAACAGGAATGATCTGTTGAGCCGGTACAACAGGGGGGTTTACCAGTTGGGCTGGCTGTGCAATAACATTAACTTGTTGACCCGCAGGCCCTCGACCTGGGGGTGCAGGTATTTGGACAATATTATATGGGGGTGGTTTGTCTAACAAATCATCCAATACTTCATCAACTGGGGAACACTCTCTTTTCTCCTTTGCAACGAAGCATTTTTCTGTTTTCATTCTAAATTCTCTGTCATGCTGTTCGATATTTTCATTTATCTTCATTTCATTATATTCTGCTACCTTGGCCATAGGTGTTTTATTCTGCTCTCTTTCCCTATCTTTTTTTTGTTTCATATTTCGTGTTCTGGCAGATTTTTCCCATGTTTGAAATACTTCAAACATAGCTGGTCTGACCTTTCGTTCCATCATACATTGTTGTAAATACTGTAATTTAGCTAAATCAAAGGTACCATCAATAGGAAACTGTAATTCCTTATCCTTTTTTGTGTACTCATGCCATATTTTGTTGTATAAGTTCACATTCACTCCTTTCTTTATCATTAATATCCAACCAGGACTATCTTCAACGGGAGTGGGGACACTTTCATCTAACCGATAACCTGAACGCATACAACAGAACGTTTTAGAAATGCATTTCTTCATTGTTCCTATTCTTTTAGTTATAACTATTCCTTTACCGCAGTCCTCAATGGACTTATTTAACCCTTAACCTTTAACAATAACATGCAACAGAACAATCTCACCAATCTGTGGTGTTCCTTGCGGTCCTTGGATCGTCCGACTGTTGGTCTTCGGACAACACGTCTGTTTCAGAAGGGATCAGCTCGTGGACCTCTGCCGGGGAAATCCTGTGTCAAAAGGCCTGTCGGGACTTCAGATGGCAGCTGCTGTAGAGAAACACTGTCTCCTTCGTGCAGGGGCCCCTACGATCATTCGGTCCTCGGTCGCACCTTCCAACCACGGACTCAACTAGCCGTTGGATGTCCCACGGAGAGGTCCCACCAGAGTCGCCAATTTGAGGAAGTGGATCTTTTCCTACCTCGCCCAGGTACGCTTACAACAAGGAAGACCAGCAGTCGGAGGTAACTGAAATATAAAAAGATTTATTGCGCTCAAGCGGGTACACCACCTCACAGCTCCATGTGGCTATGAGAGAAGTGGACAACTTACACAGTCACAGGTGGCCTTATATATGGTTGTGCTGGAACAAGAATAGGTGGGAGTAGGTAGGAAAGATTAGTAACTGCCAAGGATGATTAATGATCTCCAGACGATATGACGAACTGGTCGGGACCAGTTCCTCTGCAGATGTGTATATGTGGCATACAGAACACTAATATAAGATTGCTCACTAAATTCCATCAATCATCAATAATTCCGTGGTCAACAGAAATAAAGCAGAACTGGGTATAACTTGTGCCAGAAATAAAACATAGACACGCCTTTGGTTACAAAGTCAGGCGCTCACTTCATTAATCATCTAATAGGAACAAAAGGTCACAATTCTTGTGTCAACAATAATCTGTTACCATCAGCAGTCTTTTGTTAGCTATAATACATGTGATCTCAATCAGTAGGAAAGTTACACAAATGAGTCATTGACCTGATGTCAATGCCCTGCTCTACTTGCACGCTATCACTGAGAATACAAACATGTGCTATGGGGTCATTTAATGTACCAGCATTTCTTTGTGCAGACGGTGCAGATTTATATGTGCTGAGGTGGCAGGCTAGAGTACAGGCTAACACAAAATGGTGACTAAGAAACACAAAATGGAGGAGCTTTCGTCCATCAAAAACTGAATTTCCACAGTATGTGGCATCAGTAACTTGTACTGAGGCCGATAAGGGTACACCAAAAGGAGGTATAGTGTGTATAGAATCCAGGTGACCCCAGAGGTAGGCAGAGGTTAAAGTTAGATAGAACCTTACTCTTTATTTGTGGTAGAGTGGTCAAGGAGTAAGGCAGTATCAGTAACCATTTGATGTACACACTCAGTCAGCAAATTAAGTCACACACTCTAGGACTGAACTCTGGACCAATTTGTTTTGTATAAAAAATATACTGTTGTTTTATTTCAGAACCAAGCAAGCCTGGCACAGGTAAGCATTAAATACTTTACAGTAATAAGTTGCTGAATGTCAAACAGTTTGAAAATGCAATAGGAATTGTACTCTGTTTGATATACAGGGCCTGCAGTAGGTTGCAATACTTAGCAAATACAGTACATTGAAATGAATAGGCTTTTTCAGTAACTGACAGGTACGTTATTTTTACGTTACTTTTCTTACTCAGTGCTGGATACCTAGATTCAGCACTGGGATATTTCCTGCAAACAGGTAAGTAAATGCATTTTGGTTAATCGTGTGATTTTTAAAGAATATTTTTAGATTTAAAAACTCCACACAAAAACTTTTTTGTAGAAAAATTGTCAATGTTATCCTATGGAGGAAAAGTAGGTTATAGGTTCAAAGGTAAGTTATCGACTGTGGGAGTTAAGGTTCTGGGGTTAGACTCAGGGGTCCCCCAGGTTCAGTGATGCACTCTAGTTACACCCTCAGTGGCACTAGGGAAGCCGGGTGCAGAGTGTCAGGGCACAATGTTATGCTGTGTAGGCTAGGGGGTCTCCGATTGGTGGCTGCTAGCAAGCAGGCCACACTGCTATGGGAGCAAAGCTCCTGGGGTTTAGCACAGGGCAGTTGGGTTGCAAGTCATCACAAAAGGTGCACCCACAGCGGCACAGGGGCGACCAGGTGCAGAGTGCTGTTTTGGTGCCAGGCACCCTGTTGTTGACTATGGAGAGACTCCGGTCGAAAGAAACACTGCAGGCTCAGGGACGACGATCTTCTGGGTGCGACCACCACTTTGAGGGGTAAGTTGGGATGTCTTGAGTTGGTTAGGCACCGTTGGTTGGGGCACACAAAGCCGTGGGGCGTCGGGTGAAGGGGTGCCTTTTGTTGTCGGAAAGTCTTTTTTGCTACTGGTCGCGGAAGAGGGGATCCTCTGGATTGAGGCTGCAGGCGTCGGTTGGGATCTTGAGGCTGGGCCGGGATCTCCGGATCTTGGGTCACAATCGCCGGGGAGACCTCTTCATCGTGTTTTTGCACTCGAGCTCGGGCCGGGTTCGTCGGGTGCAGAGTGGGCTGGATTCGTGGCCAGAGCCAGAGGTTGCAGTTGAACAATTACGGTGTTCACGGGAGAAGCAGTCTTTGGAAGTGAAGGCAGGCAGGTCCTCTGGAGTTTTTGAGGTTGCTGGCTGCAGGACACACCGGGATTTTGCAGGAGCAGGTTCGAGGGGAGATAAGCCGGTAGGGCTGGGGCCAAGTCAGTGGGCGTCGGCTTCTTGTTAGCTCTGCACGTCTCTCGGTCCTTCTGATCTTCTTTCTTGTTGTTTCTGGATCTGAGGAAGCAAGGTTCAGGGTGCCCCCTAAATACTAGATTTAGAGGTGTTACAGGTAGGTAGAGGGCAGGGACCAATGGGTCCCTTCCCTGGGGTGGGTACACCCTCTATTATGCCACCCTCCAGTGGGAGGGGGCATGGGCCTGTCCCTGGTTGGTTGGGTCCCCCCATCCTCAAGATGGCGGGAACTCTGAGTTGTGCTTCACCTCGCTTCCCCAGCTGAGCGGTGGAGTTGGCAGAGGTTGGCACACCTCGCTCCCTCACTTGTTTTTCCTGCAGGCTCCCCCGCCCAAAGTGGGGGTCAGAACCAGTAGGGACCACTTGCTGAAAACAGCAAGTGGTCTGGGAAAGCTCACAAGGGCGGCATGCCTTTGAAGCTTCCCCTTTGTGAACCCTGCCCATCCTGGGGGAGGCGACTTGGCACCTCGTCCCAGGATGTGCAATGTTTCAGGCCCCCGAGAGCAGCAGGCTCTGGACCCAGGGTCCAGAAACATGTCTGTTGGTGGCAGCCTAAGCAGCCACTCAATCGGGACAATAGAAGTTGGTCGAGTTTCAGGGGGCATCTCTAAGATTCGCTCTGGTGTGCATTTTACATTAAATCCCACACTGGCATCAGTGTGGGTTTAATGTGCTGAGAAGTTTGATACCAAACTTCCCAGTTTTCAGTGTAGCCATTATGGTGTTCTGGAGTTCGTAATGACAAACTCCCAGCACCATATACTCTTTAATGGCAGCACTGCACTTTTTACAATGCCTAAGAAATGACTTAGGTACTATAGGGGTACAGGGCTCATGCACCAGTACCCTCACCACCGGCATAGTGCACCCAGCTGGAGGGGTGGCTGATCTAGGCCAGGGAAGTGAGTTGTAGGCATGGCCATGTTGACTCTTCACTTTTGTTCTGCACCAAGACACGCAGACTGCAAAGGCAGTATGTGAGTGGAAAGGTGCAGGGCCTCTAAGGGTGGCACAATAAGTGCTGCAGCCCTTAGGGGCCTTCCCTGGTCACTGTGCCCTGGGTACCTTTGGTACCATTTACCCGGGGCCCACCTGTGGCCAGGGATGCCAATTGGGATTAGGCTTCAATCAATTTTAGGGAAGGAACATAGGCCCTGGGTACCTGATTAGCAGGAGCCGAGGGCACACTCCATAAAAGAACATCAGCAATTCAGCAAAAAGTGGGGCCATACCATGCAGAAAGCGGGTACTTTCTCACACAACCCCCCCACCCAAAAAAAGATGAGACTAACCTTTCCCTAGAGAGTCTACATTGTCTAAGTGGAAGAACCTGGATAGTCCATCTGCATTGGCATGGGCAGTCCCAGATCTGTGTTCCACTTCAAAGTAAATTCCCTGTAGGGAAATGGACCACCTCAACAGTTTAGGATTTTCTCCTTTCATTTCTATTAGCCATCTGAGAGGTCTGTGGTCGGTTCGAACTAAGAAGTGACTCCCAAAGAGGTATGGTCTCAGCTTCTTCAGGGACCAAACCACAGCAAAGGCCTCCCTCTCAATGGCACTCCAACGCTGCTCCCTGGGGAGAAGCCTTCTGCTTATGAAAGCAACAGGTTGGTCCTGGCCTTCCTCATTGGTCTGGGATAGGGCCGCTCCTATCCCTAGCTCAGAGGCATCCGTCTGCACTATGAACTGCTTGGCATAATCTGGAGCCTTTAGAATTGGTGCTGAGCATATTGCTTCTTTCAGGGTGTCAAAAGCCTATTGGCAACTAACTGTCCAGTTTACCTTCTTGAGCATTTTCTTGGAGGTGAGTTCTGTGAGGGGAGTCACAATGGACCCACATCCCTTCACAAACCTCCTGTAGTACCCAGTCAAGCCAAGAAATGCCCTGACTTTTAATGTTCACTCTGAATCCTGAAGAGGCTATCCCTAGACTTTTTGCTCGGGCAGAAGACTGGGGCAATCTCTAGCTACAAAATAAACAGAGAAAAGACCAAGCTTATGCAGTGGAACCAGGTTAAGAAGTATCCGGGTGTCAAACCAAAGATGAGATACCTGGGAATTCACTTAGTTAAAGATATTAATCAGCTATCTCAAATAAATCTGGATAGAGTTTATAAGGAGATTTGTTACCTCCTACAACGCTGGTCTGGTCTCTCGCTCAATATATTCGGCAGAGTGAATCTCATAAAAATGGTTATTTTACCAAAAATCCCTTACCTATTTAATTCTATCCCGTTAACTTTCAACTCGAAAGATATTGCTAAAATACAGGGGAAAATAAGTTCATTTATATGGAACACCAAGTCACCGAGAATATCATGGAAGAAATTGAGGAGGAAACTAAAACTAGGGGGTCTCGCCCTCCCAGATATACTCATTTACTGTCACTCGTTCCAACTAAAAAACTTTAGACGAATGGCTGATAAGGCAGATACTTCTGTTTTAGGCTGTCTATTTCAGGCATTGTTACATGGCTTACCCCAAGGTCAGGAATACTTTCTGTTCAAATTCGGAGATCCCAGGTTTTATAAAAAAGTGAGACTAAAGATTTTAACAGCAGCTCAAAAAAATTGGTTTTTTTTCAGGAAAAAGCTGGGAATTCCCTACTATGCTCCCCAGGCCCCGATTTGGGACTCCCCAAGGACTCCCGAGTGTTTAAAGGACCACCAAGCTCGCCCCTTAAGGTCGGCCGGTATAACACACTGGGGAGATCTTCTAAAGGATACGCAGCTTATGGATTGGGATTCTCTCTTTCGATTGACAGGGGGCACACTCACCAGGTTTAAATATTTTCAATTATCGGGTTGGTGGGCAACTCTTGTGTCGACATCCTGTTCACCTAATCCAAAGTTTGATTTAGTAAATAGGAAAGGGACTTGGAAAAGAGAGTTGGCCTGTTGGTATTGGGCCATGATGGAGGAAGAAGAAGTGCCAGAGGCCGAACTCTTAAAAATATGGGGTAAGGGGATTGATTTAGATCATAACAACCTTCAGGAACTGTGGGTGGATTCCTTTACAATGTTACACACTGTGGTTAAGTCAGCTCCACTCAAAAGGAATCATTTGTTTACCCTGTATAGAGTATACATTTCACCTAAGAAATTAGTAAGAATTACAAACCTAGAACATCGATGCCCTCGTTGTAGGTTCCTCGCCGCTGACGACATACACATGTTTGTTGACTGCCCATCGCTTGTGAGTTATTGGGCTAGAATAGGCGAATTCATCGCGGCAGTATTGAATATACAATTTACAATTACTCCAAGGATAATCTTGTTTGGGCTAGCTAAGGAATATCGACATGGTGACATGGACTCTAAATTTATTTTTTATGTAATGTTGTTGGCTAGGCGAGAAATATGCAGGGCGTGGAAAAACGAGAAGGCACCCACATTGCCAGACTGTTTGAAACACATCATCCTTGTAAGTGAGTCCGATATTGCTTGTGATCCTTCAAGTGGTGTAAAGATTTGGGCAGCTCTAATGGCCTGGCGGAACAGATGAAGGTATTCCGATGATTTAACCTGGGCACTGTTGGGGCTCAATCTCCAATATCGTTAAGGGGCCTCTCAGTGAGACTAGGTTGGAGTGGACGGAGCAAACAGTAAAATGATAGTGGGGTTAGACCCTTCTCTTTCTCCCCCTGGGCTTTAAACATCGGAACCGCAACATACATATTGGGGGTAGAGGGGAAGGGGCTCCCCATCTAGATTGCCCTTTTCACCTGGTGGCATATGAGGAATACAAAAAAAAAAAAAAGAAATGCCCTGACTTGGGTCTGGGTGGTTGGAGCTGCCCAGTCCAGGATGGTCTGGATCTTGGGCTGTAAGGGCTGTACCTGGCCCCCGCCAACAAGGTGGCCCAAGTACACCACAGTTACCTGCCCTATCTGGCATTTGGATGCCTTGATAGTTAGGCCTGCAGTTTACATGGCTTTTAAACCCTTCCCAAGGTGGATCAGGTGATCCTGCCAGGTGGAACTAAAGTCAGCAATATCATCAAGATAAGCTGCACTAAAGGACTCCAACCCATCAAGGACTTGATTCACCAACCTTTGGAAGGTGACAGGGGCATCATTCTTTAAACCAAAGGGCATAACAGTGAACTGGTAATGCCCATCAGGTGTGGAGAATGCTGTTTTCTCTTTTGCTCCTGGGGCCATGTCAATTTGCCAGTACCCTGCAGTTAAGTCAAAGGTACTCAGGAATTTGGCTGCACCCAATTTATCTATCAACTCATCTGCTCTTGGGATAGGGTGTGCATCTGTCTTGGTGACAGAGTTGAGCCCTCTATAATCCACACAAAACCTCCTTTCTCTTTTCCCACCCTGTGAAGGAGGTTTGGGGACTAGAACCACTGGGCTAGCCCAGGGGCTCTCAGAGGGTTCAATAACCCCTACCTCCAGCATCTTGCTGCCTTCAGCTTTGATGCTTTGCTTGACTTGGTCTGACTGTCGATAAATTTTGTTTTTGACCAGTGTCACCAGTGTCCACATCATGGGTACACCAGTTTGTCAGAGCAGGGGACAATGAAAAGAGATTAGCATACTGCTGCAAGACTTGCTTGCAGTCAGTCTGCTGTTGAGCAGAGAGGGTGTCTGAAAAGACAACTCCATCTACTGACCCATCTTTTGGGCTGTATGAGAGGAGGTCTGAGAGAGGGTCACTCTGTCTCCTGCTACTCATCAGTCACCATCAGCATGGTGATGTCAGCCCTGTCATTGTAGAGCTTCAGGCCGTTCACATGGATAACCCTTTTGGGTGTCCTCCTGGTGCCCAGGTCAACCAAGTAGGTGAACTCACTCTTTTTTTATAGGATAGGGTATGGGCCACTCCATCTGTCCTGGAGTGCCTCTGGTGCCACTGGCTCCAAAACCCACACCTTCTGCCCAGGTTGAAATTCAACCAGCGCAGCTTTTTGGTCATACCAGTGCTTCTGAAGCTCCTGGATGGCCTCAAGATGTTTGGATGCCTTTTCCATGTATTCAGCCATTCTGGACCTTAGGCCAAGCATATAGTCCACAATATCTTTTTGGGGTTCTTGGAGAGGCTTCTCCCAACCCTCTTTTACAAGACAGAGTGGTCCCCTCCCAGGATGGCCAAACAAAAGTTCAAAGGGGAAAAACCCTATTCCCTTCTGTGGCACTTCTCTGTAAGGGAAAAGCAGGCATGGTAAGTTCCCATCTCCTTTTGAGTTTTTCAGGGAGCCCCATAATTATGCCTTTCAATGTCTTGTTGAATCTCTCAACAAGGCCATTGGTTTGTGGGTGATAGGGTGTAGTAAACTTGTACTGCACTCCACACTCTCTCCACATGTGTTTTAGGTAAGCAGACATGAAGTTGGAACCTCTGTCTAAAACCACCTCCTTAGGAAACCCTACTCTGGTGAAGACACCAATGAGGGCCTTGGCTACTGTAGGAGCTACAGTAGTCCTAAAGGGAATTACTTCAGGGTACCTAGTGGCTTGAACCACTATCACTAGAATGAATTTGTTCCTTGATGCTTTGGGAGGTTCAAGTGGACCCACTATGTCCACACCTACCCTTTCAAAGGGAAACCCCACCACAGGCAGTGGTACCAGGGGGGGCTTTAAATGGCCACCTGTCTTACCACTGGCTTCACAGGTAACACAGAAGCTGACAAATTCCTTCACCTTTTGGTGCATCTGGGGCCAGTAAAAGTAGCTAACTAGCCTCTCCCAAGTCTTGGTTTGGCCCAGATGTCCAGCAAGGGGGATGTCATGAGCTAAAGTTAGGAGGAACTCCCTGTACCTTTGTGGCACTACCACTCTCCTGGTGGCTCCAGGTTTAGAGTCTCTTGCCTCAGTGTACAATAATACCTCTTTCCAATAAACTCTGTGGGTACCACTGACATCTCTCTTTGGTTCTGAAACAGCTTGCTGCCTCAGGCTTTCAAGAGTGAGACAGTCCTGCTGCCCCTGGCACAGCTCTTCCCTAGAGGGTTCCCCTGGGCCCAAGAGTTCAACCTGGTAAGGGTCAAGCTCCATAGGCTCAGTTCCCTCAGGGGTGTCCAAGTCCTCTCCCTGAGGAGAGGGGTCCAGATCCTTTTGCTGAACAGAAGCTGGTTTTTCTTGGAAGGTTGGGCCATACTTTCAGGCTCCAACGCTTCTTTTTGACCCTGCCTTTTGCTCTGTGCTCTTGTTTTTACACACACCAATTCAGGGATATCCAGCATTGCTGCATGGGTTTTTAGTTCAGTTTCTAGGTCATTGCCAAGCAGACATGCAGCTGGTAGCTTTGGAGAGACCACTACCTGTTTTAGACCAGTGACACCCCCCCCCCCAGTATAATGTCACCATAGCCATTGCATAGTTAGAGGTAATACTGTCAGCATTGGTGACTGGATAAGTACGCCCAATCAAGTATTGCTCAGGGGAAACCAGTGTGTCTCACCAAAGTGACACTGGCACCTGTATCCCTCAGAGCCTCTATCCTAGTTCCATTTATCCAGGGGTATTGTAAATACTTCTTTAAGCTGTGTGGCCACACAGCTACAGTGGCAAACTCAACTTCCCCCTCTGAAACTAGAACTGCTTCAGTGTGCAACCTGATTTGCCTTTGGCACACTGTTGATCCCATCTGGAGTCTTGCTACACCATGAGTAGCTGTAGGACTAGAGGCCTTTTTTGCTATGGCAAGCATTGTCTCCAGTTAAGTGTCCCAACTTTTTAAAGTTGTCACACCGGGCCTTTAAAGGATCAAAGTTCTTCCTCCTGTATCTAGGACCAGATTGGGAAGAGTTGTGGGACCCACCTCTTTTGGGCCCCTTTAGAAGACTTAGACTTTTTATCTTGGGGATTCTCACCACCGTTCCCCTGGGGAGGTTTTGTAACCCCTTTCTTTTGATCACCCCCAGTGGTTGTCTTAGTCACTCTAGTCTTGACCCAGTGGTCTGCATTCTTTCCCAATTCTTGTGTAGAAATTAGACCTAGGTCTACCAAATGCTGATGTAACTTTTCATTCGTGCAATTACTTAAAATATGTTCCTTCATAAACAGGTTGTAAATTCCAGTAAAGCCATGCACATTGTGCTCAGTTAACCAACCATCTAGTGTCTTTACTGAGTAGTCTACAAAATCAATCCAGGACTGGTTTTGGGTTTCATGAGCCCCCCTGAATCCAATTCTGTACTCCTCAGTTGTGAGTCCAAATCTCTCAATCAGAGTTCTCTTCATGAGGTCATAAGACCCAGCATCTGCCCCAGAAAGGGTCAGGAGTCGGTCTCTGCAGTTACCAGAGAACAGTTCCCATAGGAGCGCCCCCCAGATAGGTTTCTTCACCTTTCTCATGTTACAAGCCCTCTCAAAGGCTTTGAACCATTTAGTGATGTAATCACCCTCTTCAAATTTAGGGACAATCCCTTTGTGGATTTTAGGATCATAAGACTGCTCTTTATCCTTTTTATTTTGATTGCTGCCACCATTGATGGGTGCTAAACCCATCTCCTGTCTCTCTTTCTCTAGAGCCAGGAGTCTGGTCTCTAGATCCAGTCTTTGGTCAGCCTTGCTGAAAGGCTGTCCTCCTCATTCAGGCAGTCCTCAATGTCCTCACCAGAACCTCAGCCATCTGTGTGGCCTCTAGGTCCCCAGGGGTTGATTCTTATAAGTAAGGGTACAGGTCCCTTTCTTCCCTAGGAAGTGTTGGAGGTGGGCACCTATCTCCATCCTCCTCACCTCCTTTCCCATCTGATTCGTCATCACCATTTTCAGATGGGTCGGTCTTTGCATACTCAGCCAACAGCTCCTGGAGCTTTTGTTTGGTTGGATAGGGACCCATTGGTATGTTTTTAATTTTACATAGGGACCTTACTTCCTTGAAAGACAAGTGAAGGTAAGGGGTGAGGTCAAGCTCCTCAACCATGTCCTGTATGTCATTATGGTTATCTTCACTAGTAGCTGGGTTTTTATTTTGAGACATTCTAACAAAAAAGTTCTAACCCCTCTACCCTTGACTACAGTGACTTTTTATTTTCTAAAACTCTAAAGGGACTTAAGCAAGGCCCTAGCAGGACTTTTAGTAACTTTGCAAAAATGCCAATTTGAAAAAAATCTGAATTCTAAAGGCAATTTAAGAGTTCTGTTGTGTGATCAGGTGGTAACCAAGTAGTACAACAAATGCAAAGCTGTGTATCCCACCGCTGATCCACCAATGTAGGAAACTGGCTCTATATATACTACACCAAAGGGAGGTATAGTATAGAGTCCAGATGACCCCAGAGGTTAAAGTTAGATAGAACCTTACTTTTTATTTTGGTCGAGTGGTCAAGCAGTAAGGCAGTATCAGAGGACAGTGTTAAGCATTTGATGTACACACTAGGTAAGAAAATGAAGTCACATACTCAAGGACTGAACTCTAGACCAATTGTTTTTTTGTTTTTTTTAAATATCTTTATTGAGATTTTTCCCCATTTTTTCCCAGCAAGAAATCAGCACAGATACAAAAACCACAAAATTATACTACTTGAGGCAGAAAGCAAATGTCCAAAGACAAAGAAACATACCATCAGCTTAGGAAAATAAAAAGAAAAATTGAATAGACCAATTGTTTTTGTATACAAAATATACTGTTGTTTTATTTTAGAACCAAGCAAGCCTGGCACAGGTAAGCATTGCTAAATGTCGAACAGTTTGAAAATGCATTAGGAATTGTACTTTGTTTGATTTACAGGGGCTACAGAAGGTTGCAATACTTAGCAAATACAGTACATTAGAATGAATAGGCTTTTTCAGTAACTTACAGGTAAGTAACTATTTTTCGTTACTTTTCGCACTCAGTGCTGGATAACTAGGTTCAGCACTGGGACATTTCCTGCAAACAGGTAAGTAAATGAGTGTTGGTTAACCTGCGATTTTTAAAGAATATTTTTAGATTTCAAAACTCCACACTTAAAAACGTTTTGGAAGAAAAATTGTCAATGTCATCCTATGGAGGAAAAGTAGGTTATCGGTTAAAAGGTAAGTTATCGACTGTGGGAGTTAAGGTTCTGGGGTTAAACTCAGGGGTTCCCCAGGGTCAGTGATGCACTCTTGTTACACCCTCAGTGGCACTAGGGCGGCCGGGTGCAAAGTGTTCAGGTCCAATGTTATCCTATGGAGGATAGGGGGTCTCCGGTTGGTGGTTGCTAGCAAACAGGACACACGGCTGTGAGAGCAAAGCTCCTGGGGTTTAGCACAGGGCAGTTGGGGTTGCAGGTCAGCACAAAAGGTGCACCCACAGTGGCACTAGGGCGACCGGGTGCAGAGTGCTGTTTTGGCACCGGACGCCCTGTTGTTTGCTATGGAGAGACTCCGGTAGAAAGAAACACTGCAGGTTCGGGGACAACGATATTCTGGGTGTGACCACCACTTCGAGGGGTAAGTTGGGATGTCTTGGGTTGGTTAGGCACCGTTGGTTGGGGCACACAAGGCCGTGGGGCGTTGGGTGCAGGGGTGCCTTTTGGTGTCAGAAAGTCTTACCCGCTCTTGGTCGCGGTAGAGGGGATCCTCTGGATTGAGGCGGCAGGCGTCGGCTGGGGTTTTGAGGCTGGTCTGGGATCTCCCGATCTTGGGTCAAAATCACTGGGGAGACCTCGTCGTCATGTTTTTCCACTTGAGCTCGGGCCGGGTTCGTTGGGTGAAGAGTGGGCTGGATTAGTGGCCGGAGTCAGAGGTTGCTGTTGAACAAATATGGTGTTCACGGGAGAAGCAGTCTTTGGAAGTGAAGGCAGGTAGGTCCTCAGGGGGTTTATGAGGTTGCTGGCTGCAGGACACACCGGGATTTCACAGGAGCAGGTTCGAGGGGAGACAGGCCGGTAGGGCTGGGGCCAAGTCCATGGGCGTCGGCTTCTTGTTAGCTCTGCACGGCTCTTCAGTCCTTCTTATCCTCTTTCTTGTTTCTGGATCTGAAGAAGCAAGGTTCAGGGTGTCCCCTATATACTAGATTTAGGGGTGTTACAGGAGGTAGAGGGCAGGGACCAATGGGTCCCTTACCTGGGCTGGATACACCCCCTGTTATGCCACCCTCCAGTGGTGGGAGGGGGGGCATGAGCCGGTCCCTGGTTGGTTGGGTCCCCCATCCTCAAGATGGTGGGGACTCGGAGTTGTGCTTCACCTCGCCTCCCCCACCTGAGGGGTGGAGTTGGCAGAGGTTGGCACACCTCTCCCCCTCACTTGTTTTTCCCGCCGGCTCTCCCACCCAAAGTTGGGGTCAGAACCAGTGGGGACCAGTTGCTGAAAGCAGCCAGTGGTCTGGGGAAGCTCACAAGGGTGGCATGCCTTTGAAGCCATTCGTGAACCCTGCCCATCCTGGGGCAGGAGACTTGGCACCTCGTCCCAGGATGTGCATTGTTTCAGGCCCCTGAGAGCATCAGGCTCTCGACCCAGGGGTCCAGAAACATGGCTGTTGGTGGCAGCCTAAACAGCCACCCAGTAGGGACAATAGAAGTTGGTCAAGTTTTAGGGGACATCTCTAAGATGCCCTCTGTTGTGCATTTTACATTAAATCCCACACTGGCATCAGTGTGGGTTTAATGTGCTGTGAAGTTTGATACCAAACTTCCCAGTTTTCAGAGGAGCCATTATGGTGTTCTGGAGTTCGTAATGACAAACTCCCAGCACCATATACTCTTAATGTCATCACTGCACTTACAATGCCTAAGAATGGACTTAGGTACTGTAGGGGTACAGGGCTCATGCACCTGTACCCTCACTACCAGCATAGTGCACCCAGCTGGAGGGGTGGCTGATCTAGGCCAGGGCAGTGGGTTGTAGGCATGGCACACAGGGATGTGTGCCATGTCGACTCTTCACTTTTGTTCTGCACCAACACACGCAGCCTGCAAAGGCAGTGTGTGAGTGAAAAGGTGCAGGGCCTCTAAGGGTGGCACAACAAGTGCTGCAGCCCTTAGCGGCCTTCCCTGGGCACCGTGCCCTGGGTACCTGTGGTACCATTTACCAGGAGCCTACCTGTGGCCAGGGATGCCAATTGGGATTAGGCTTCAATGCAATTTTAGGGAAGGAACATAGGCTCTGGGTACCTGATTAGCAGGAGCCCAGGGCACCAGTGGCGGTCCGTGGAGGGAGCTTGGTAAGGCAGTGAGGCGGGGTGGGGGAGGGGCAGAGTGGGGAAATGTAAACACCGGAATATGGATGAACGGAGGTAAGTACACATTTAAATAAATAAAACAAATTTCGTTGCGCGCGCTGTATCGCAAATTTGTTTTATTTATTTAAATGTGTACTTACCTCCGTTCATCCATATTCCGGTGTTTACATTTCCCCACTCTGCCCCTCCCCCACCCCGCCTCACTGCCCCACTAAACTCCCTCCACGTGTGGTAAATATTTCATTACCGGTACTATTTTTTATGCGGTAAAGTCTATTAAGAATAACTCAGTAAATATAAGAGGCATAATCCGTGGTATTAGAGGTTTTAAAAGGCTTTATTCCTATACAAAGGAATACAATTCGAATTGTAGGCATTCTATTCCATCACCACGAAAGTTCAGGAAGGAAGGGCATACATTATTGACAGATAGGCAGTTTTATAGAAAATACATTACAATGAAACAGATGCAA
This sequence comes from Triturus cristatus, assembly GCF_964204655.1. Classification (NCBI taxonomy): domain Eukaryota; kingdom Metazoa; phylum Chordata; class Amphibia; order Caudata; family Salamandridae; genus Triturus; species Triturus cristatus. Next base: position 421,137,608 of record NC_140591.1, read on the forward strand.
GAGGCGTAACAGCTGATAGTACAGATAAAAGGTGCATACGTAACTAATAGAGGCGGATGTATGGGCGTAATTTAATAAACGTCATCATACATGATGTCACAAGTGGGTGGATCCATAAGAGAATCTTGCAATGTCAGCAGAAATATTTGACAGAGATGCGCGCGCAGCCGCATGACGTGTGATTGACGTGCAACTAGAGGGTGAAGGGGACTTGACATTTAGCTCTACATGTGGAGACAGAAGTCTGGGGGTCATGTCAACCTAATCCCAAATCATATCTAATATCCTATGTTTAAAGAACTGTGTTATCCAAAAGGAGAGGTCTCTAGGATAGAATCTATTCTATGCTGACTGTTAGTGCGTGTACAAGCGTCTAAGTGTCTACACTAGATGCGAGGGGGTAGGAATATTCCATGGTAACGGGGCTATGAATTACTTGCATGAGGACAGCGAGGCCTGGTCCTTTGCACGGTAGCTGGAGGAATGTTTACCTAAACTACTAGACAGGAATGCATCGGATGAGGAGCGGAGTAGATAATCTTGAAGGTGAAATACAGTTTTTGGCAGGCGACAGGCTGGATCAGGCATCGTTAGCCGCGCAGGGAGTAGGACAAAGTTCATGGATACAGATGCAGGCTCAGACTGGAGCTTTCAGAGGCAGAAGGCAAGAAAAGGTTTGAAGACAGAATTCTGGGCCTACTCGCCTGAATCTGTAAAATGTGGAAAGTGAACCACATAAAGTCGGTGGCCTTTCATACTTAGGAATGGAATATCTGACCCATTCATGGCGGATCTGAAAGAGGACATGTTGACGGTGGACGCACATATATTTGCGTCTTCAAAACTGGAGCAGGAGGGAACATACATGTACTTATAGAATGCACATGGAGCCGTTGGGGTCTACGATAGGGGACATAACTGATCACAAAATTCATATTTCCTCATTCCCTCCTTGTCCCCTACGGACCCTCAGGAGATATCGATCTTCATCAATCCGTCGATCTGTTCATATAGCATCATTTGTTCTTCTTTCTTCTTCCGGGATCTCGAACGAAAACTTGGATGTGGGATACACGAGGTGGCACACAGACCACAAATCGCTGGCCCACATTGTAGACATAAGCAGCAACTGAATAGTATGAGAAAGCCAATACCTAGGAAGGATAGGATTCTCCATCCCCAGGCTGACAACACGCCCCAGAACCAACCGGACCAAGTCCAGGTGCCTGGACTCTGGTGTATCTGGCTTACAATCTTATGAAGGCGAGTTATGGCTTTATATACTGACGGCGAATTTTCTGGTATGAAAATGCAGCAACTTGATCCGATGACCCTACAAGCTCCGCCCCTATCGGCTAGGATGACGTCAAGGACAAGACGATTTTGAAGCACAACAATCCGCATAGCAGACTGCTCTTCTGTTAAATTGCCTAAGGCGGAAATAGTTTCGTTCACTACTGCTTCAAGGGTTCTGGTTAATCTACGTATCAGCTTACTATTAGTGACTGTACCTATATAGGGAAAGAAACCTTTATTGAAATCTGTGTATTTTTCCCATGCTGTTTCAGTGTAATCGACAATTGGGAGATCTCTCTGCTGTCTATTGTGTACTAAATGGGTATTTCTATGATAATCAGGAGGAGCTAGGAAAACAGGTGGCAGAAGGAATGCTATGTAACAGGTACCATCCCAATCTAGAGGTAGACGTATATATGCGGTCTGGCCACATATAAAGTAGGAATGGCGAGAAGCTCTAAATGTAGACTTGCCTTGATCACTGAATTTTATTACAGTGGTGCATTTACTATGACCCATGTGTATGGAACCATTCTTTCTTACACATAATTCCCCTTTTACTGGGAATACTGACATGGCGGGCAAGATTTGTGTAGCTTCAGATTCAACGTTCAGGATCATAAGGTTAAGTGTAAAATTACCTAATCCATATACTTCATTTTCTAGATCAGTTCCTGTTCTTCTGGGAAGTCCCTCCTTGTTAGGGTAGCAGACTTTAAGCAAAACTAAGTTCAGGTTTCCCCATACCCAGTTGTCTTGATAAACTGCGGAATTTGAATCTAGGGAATTAATCAAACTAAACCATGCTCCACAGGAGCCATTGTGTGTGAACGGATAGGGAAAGAGGGGCAAAACTCCCTTATAGTTCTGATAGGGAGGGAGTCGGCCACATATCCAACAATTTGTGGCATTGCTGGTTTGATGGGAATGATGTAACATACTAATGAATGTGTTGTTGCGCAGCGCAAATCTATAGGACAACTCATGCGGAGGTAATTCGCTAAAAGAATGTTCTGCAGTTACATTGTAAGCATGCTTAAGAATAGGGTAATACATGTGCAATAGTATGCTGACAATGATGATCAGAAGACTTAGAAAAAACAAAATTAATAATGTTACTGTGCAGTGACTACGAAATGATTTACAATACGCATGCTTCTTAAGCTGCATCTGATGATTTCTTTCTCTATTCCGGTCTAGAGGATACATGTCAGAGACAAATTCAACCGATTCACCTTGGAGAGGACTTAAACAATCAAATTGTCTGACTTACTAGACCTTAATTTTAGTTTGTAAAGTTCTGGTTTTGACTGCTCAACCAAGGGGAGCTTTGAGTCTGTCTGTGAGGGAATACAGGGTTGAGTATTCACACTGGATGGTAGTCCATAAAATTTCTTGGTATGACTCGAGTGCAACCACCCTTTCCGTCCCTCGATCTTCACGGCTGTCCTTGTAGTGAGTAGAACTAGCTTCGGCGACTTCCACCTAGGCTCCAGTTGGGTCTTCCGGTCGAAATTCCTGACCAGAACTAGGTCACCAGGGACCACGTCATGGGGCTTCACCTCAGTATTATCGGGAAAAGCTGCGGTTACCTGTGAACGACAAGATTGTAGTGCAGACATCAAGGAAGCCAGGTAATCTGTCAGCATATTACAGTCAACATCAGTGATTTTGCGAGGTATAGGCGTCCCCCACATATTTGGTGGTCTACCGAAGATCACCTCGTACGGGGATAGCCCTGTTCGAGAATGTGCTACCATTCTCATGTAAAAGAGCGCAACTGGTAAGGCTACTATCCAATCGACTCCTTTTTCTCTACATATTTTGGACAATCTAATTTTCAGAGTTTGATTATGGCGTTCCACGAGACCTGCCGCCTCGGGATGTCGGACACAGTGGAATTTCCATTGGTAGCCTAATAAAAGGGAAACGTGTTTCATTAGTTCGGATGAGAACGGCTGGCCATTATCTGAGTAGACAACACGTGGTAAACCGTACCGTGGGAAGAATTCTCGAACTAACTGTTTGGCAGTAGTCGGGGCAGTGTAATCTGAAACCGGGTATGCTTCTGTCCAACGGGAAAGAGCACAGACAACTACGAGAACATATTTAAATCCTCGACATCGTTCCATCTGGATATAATCCATCTGGAGGACTTCAAAAGCATGATCGGGAGTTTGGAATCCACCCTGCTCTACGGGGATGCTTTTACCTGGATTAAACTGACAACATATCATACAGGTACGAACTTTTTGTTTAGCTGCGGCTCGTAAATGTTTGTTGAACCAAATGTGTTGAATGCTGTCTAGCATAGCTTTTTCTCCTAGGTGCGCTGGACTATGTATAGTGTTAATGATGACTTGAACCATTGAGTCGGGAAGAAACCATATAGATTTTTCCTTCGTCATCCATCCTTGATCTGTTTGGATCCCTCCTAATTCAGTCCATTTCTTTATTTCTTCTGGTGTAGCATGTGTCTGTATGTCAATTACATCAAGGGCGGGATCCTTAACTGTCATGCAATGTGTTGGTGTCGGAACTATTGTCTTTTTCATGTCAGTTGTGTGAGTCTGATTCTGAGCAGTCTGTTTAGCTGTTCTGTCAGCTAGGTCATTACCCCGAGAAATGATATCGGTAACCTTTGTGTGGGCTTTGCATTTCATAATCGATATTGCAGTAGGTAGATGAATCGCGTCTAATAGGGCTTGAATGAGGGGTCCGTGTTGGATGTGGGCACCGTGAGAAGTTAAATAACCTCTCTCTCGCCACAGTACGCCGAAGTCATGGACGACTCCGAATGCATAACGGGAATCTGTATATATATTGACTTTCTTATTTTTGGCTTGAATACAGGCTTGTGTCAGAGCGGTGAGCTCTGCTGCTTGAGCTGACAAAGTGTGAATACAATTTGTTTCAATGACTTCAGTGTCTGTTGTAACTGCGTAAGCGGCCACTAACTCTCCTGTACTTGTTCTCATACATGACCCATCTACATACAATGTCAAGTCTGGATCTGACAAAGGGATATCTGTCAAGTCTTGTCTGGGTTTCGTCGTGATAGTAATGACTTCGACACAATCATGTGCCAATGGATCTGTTCCGCCTACTGGTAACAGTGTGGCAGGATTTAACGTATTACAACGTCTGATTTCTATGTGTGGCTGAAACAATGTCAGTTCGTAACCGGTGAGTCTCGCTATAGTCAAGTGTTGTGTTTGTGTACGGTTCAAAAGAACCTCTACTGTGTGTGGTACTTGTACTGTCAATTGATGTCCTAACACTATGGCATCGCTTTGTCTGATTGCTAAAGCTGTTGCTGCCACCGATTTCAGGCACGCAGGAAGAGCCTGAGCTACTGGATCTAATGTACTAGAGAAATAAGCACATGGTTTGTGTGATCCTGCTTGTTCCTGAGTGAGTACTGACAAGGCAGTACCTTCACGTTCTGTAACAAAGAGTGTAAACTGTTTACTGTAACATGGTGTTGCTAGGACAGGTGCTTGGCATAAAGCTTTCTTTAAGCTTTCAAAGGCATGTGTATGTTCTGGAGTCCAAGGGAGGACAGTCGATGTGGCTGCCTCCTGTGTTGTCAACTGGATGAGTGGTTTTGCTAGAAATGCATATTGAGGGATCCACTGCCTACAGTATGAAGTGAGGCCTATAAAAGCCCGCACCTCCTTTTGTGTCTTGGGTGGCGGCATGTTAGCAATTAACTGGATGCGGTCGGGTGTAAGCTGCCTTCCCTCCTTGGACAGCGAGTGCCCAAGGTAAACAACTCGCTGGACACAGAATTGCAGCTTAGAAGGGGACACCTTGTGCCCCTTGTCGGCCAGAAATTTTAAAACCGTCAGTGACGCTGTCTCACATTCATGTTTGCTTCGGGCGGTGATCAGCAGATCATCGACATATTGAAGCAAGGCAGTGTGAACTGGCATGTGGATACTGTCAAGTTCTCGTTTCAGTGCTTGGCTATAGATGCTGGGGCTTTCTGTAAATCCTTGAGGTGCGCGTGTGAATTTAAAACTTCGTCCATTTAAACTGAATCCGAACAGATATTGACTTTCCGGATCGATTGGGACACTAAAGAAAGCATTCTTGAGATCAATTACAGTGAAGAACGTTGCTTCTGAGTCAATAGCTGTGAGTAATGAAGAGATATCTGGGACCACAGGGTATTGTGGTACAATACATTTGTTCAATTCGCGTAGATCAATAACTAATCGATATACTGGTGGTGCTTTTGGATCCGTTCTTTTAAGAATCGGAATTATCGGGGAATTACATACATTGGAGTCGGTTTCGACAACCACTCCTTGTGCAATGAGCTCGTCAATGATTTGCAGTAAAGCCACTACAGCATCTGGTGGTAACTTGTATTGTCGCATTCGTGGTAGTACTATTCCTGTTTTCAGTGTAACTCGATATGGTGTAATGTTCATGCAACCAACATCAGTGGGGCCTTGTGCCCATAAATGTGTAGGTAAATTCTGCAGTCGGTGATCCATGTCTCTGGACACGTAGTGACCTTTAAAGTCACGTAAAAATAGTCGTACTCCTTCCGGAGAACAACATATTATGGCTCCTAGAGCTTTCAATGTTTTTATACCTAACAAGTTTTCTGGACATGATTTAGTAAGCAATAAATCTGTAGTACGTGTCAATGGACCAACTGTAAGTGGAAGAGGTTGTGTTACGTCATTAATTATAGGTTTTCCTGAGAATCCAAGGGAAATATTTTGTGAGCCTGAGAGGGGTGCCCCTGGAACTTCACTTCGTCTTATAGTTGTTCTGCTTGCCCCTGTATCAAGTAAAAACTTTCTGTCTTCCCCTAATAGTTCACTATGTACATAAGGTCCCTCTTGGTCTACAGGAACCTCAATAAGGGGTAAGCCAACTTCCCTCTCTAGGCTATCTCATGAGTATCGCTGATAATCGGGATAATCTGTTTGTGCGTACTGATACATCTGTTGTGTCGTTGCTTGTGTTGCAGCAATAGGCTGCGCTTGTGGTGGTGCTACGATCTGTTGTGGAGCTGCCTGTCGTGGAGCTAGTTGTTGCGGAGCTAACCTATGTTGTGCATGCTGAGGGATTTGTTGTTGATTCTGATCCTGTCTAGGTAAACGTGGTCTCTCCTGGGTTCTACCTGTGGCAATATTATGTTTCAGGACTGGACAATCGTGTATATAATGACCTTGTTGTTTACAATAGTTGCATGTCCCTTTCGTAGGACCTGCGGAATCACCCTTTTGATGACCATCGGCTGGAACTGACTGTGCAACAAGCATTTTCATTTTTGTATCTTTCATACGTCTTTGTTCGTGTTCTTGTTCTTCTCTAATTCTATTGTGGTGATATTGTAACATCTGTAACATCTGTGATGGGGTATTACCTTGCCAGGTACTTTCGAACTTCAATACTCTATTCTTGACTTGCAGCAGAGAATTCTCAACTAATTTTGTCACAAACAGATGTGGATATGACTCACTACTGGCTTTTATGCCACTATTTATACTAAAACATTTTTCAAATCGGGAATAGAAATCACTAGTGTCTTCATCTGGCTTTTGTATACAGGCTGAGATTGCACCCCAGTCTTCCTTTTTCGTAGTTAATAAACGTGGCAGTACCTGTATTAGTAATCCTGCTAGTGCTGTAGTCTTTTCCCCAAGCCCTGCTCCTGCAGCTCGGGCCCTTTCTTCGTTTTCCAATGCTGTCCAATCTATCTTTTGGTCTCCCACCTCCCATTCCTTTTCTTTGAGTTTCTCATAAACACCGGCGGGTAATAGGACTTTTAATATTTTCATAATGTCGGGGTAGGTATACTCTCCCATGAGTAACATGTCCTTTATTTCACGGTGGAAACCTGCTGGGTCCTTGTCATGGCTGGGTACTACTTTCTTCATTTCTAATAATTCCAGTTTAGTTATAGGCGTGTACACAAACACGCGTGTAAAATTATTACCGTCACTTCTGATTGGGTGTACTTCGCGTAACGGGTTCTGTCTATCTATGTGATACATTTTTCTTCCCATGATGGGAACTGGAACGTGTTCTGGGCATACGAAATTTAAATATTGGTTTCGGGATTCTAGAATTTCCTTAATCAAATCAGTACCTGACCCTCTCCATATATTCGTGAGTAGTTCTGTCAATATGTCATGTAAGGGTCCTGGATCGGAGTGTTGGCTTTTATATAATATAAGGAGGTGTTGAATCATGTATATACTAGCTAAACGCTGTTCGTATGGGTCAAGATTCAGAAACGTGTGTGCAAGTACATCATCATTGTATTCGCTGGGACTGTCAGCCCATTGTACTGCTGACCTGGCTAATTCTTGTTCGTCCATGGAATCGAGCATGTGGTACCCCCTTCGATCTCGGAGTAATTTATCAGCGGCTTGGAATAGGTGTTCAGGGGATTTTGTATTTAACATAGGGTTTGGAAAATGTCTATTATATTCTGGACGTATGGCACGTATCGGATCATCAAAGCCTCTGGTATTATTATGGGGTCTTCCTCTACCTACATAAGCTATCGTTTCTAATTGCTCTGATTCTTGCTCCTCCTCTTCTTCTGATTCTACTCTGTCTGTTTCTCGTCTCTCTTTATGTATTCGTTCTACTTCCTTGCGGATCTTTCGACACATGGCGATTATACACGCCTGTCTATCATGTTTCTCTTCTGATATGTTCTGACCCCATTTGGCAAGTCTTTGCATGGTATCGTGATCTGCCCCAGGCCTGTCTTGATTCCTAATTACACAATTTATGAAAAAACGTAGTAGTTGTCTTTGGACATCCACTTTCTGGTATTCCATAGCTTCGTTAATACTTTCTGGACCTCGCCCTGTTTGGACAAAGCGATATATTTCGTCTAGGTGTTCACCCATTCCTGGTATCGTCATTAAATATAATGTAGCTCGTCTTATACGTAGTGATGATATGAGCAATTTATCCTGTCTACCTGGTACTGGGTCGTATCTACAATCCACAAGCTGTTCTTTAAACATGTCGGATGTCGCTAGTTGGGGTGTACGTTGGAGTGCTAAATCTCTAAGGGTCTGTTTATTTCGCGGCGGTGTGGCAAACATGTCTGTCGTACCTCCTGTAGCACCATCTGAGGTGCTAGGCACGAAAGGATTCGTTGGGCGTAGGATAGAGATTGTAGATGCGGGAAAAACTGTAGAAACGGACGGGCCTGTTGGAACTTGTGTAGGAGTTTGTAGTTGCGGGGATACAGACGAATGCTCTTGGTGTTGAACACCATCGACAAGCGGTGTGGGTGGTATGGCATTAGCATACTCGGGAGCTGCGTCATCTAAATAGGAGGAAAGGAAAACGTCCTTTGCTGTTTTGGGATGTGTTTTGGGATGTGCTTTTATCGGGAGCAATGGAGGGGTTAAGTCTTTTGGTATTTCCGGGGTAGCTTTAGGTAACCCTTCGGCCAGAAGAGGATACATACCATTCATAAGAGTGTTTCTTTGTCTATCTACTTGTTCTGATTTTACTCGGGTACCTTCCTCAAGTAATAGATTTTCTTGGGTTTTATTTGAATTCTCTCTACCTTTCTCTTCCTGTCTGAGTGCTTTTTCTGTACGTCTATATGATTCTTTACGCCATAATTCAATGGCATCTTTCTGTGACTGTCTGGCTTTCTTTTTCCATAATTCTTCTTCTACTCTCATGATGCAATCTGCATCCCAGGTCCCCGCTGCGGGCCATCTCTGACTCTCTGGTAATTCTTTGGTGTAGTCCACCCATAAATCAAGAAATAATACGGCATCTAGGCCATGCTTATGATACATAAAGTACCCTGGAGTATCCCTAGGTGGGATGGGAACAGCTTCTTCGAGTACACCTTTTCTAGTTTTGATCTGTCTTAGTTTCGAAAAGAGCGGCATTTTTAGACCTTATTACTAGAACACACTTTATACAAAAAAACACAATAATGAACAGTCATTCACACCACAATATATTGAACGTATTTAAAACATTTAACACTTAACAGTTTTACGAACAATGATAACTAATAGAAAACTAGTTACTGACATAATACTGACACTAGATAGTACTTATTTATATGCAAGACATACTATATATACTGCTAAACAGTACAGATACACTGCTAAAACAGTGCAGACCGGATTTGTGTACCCAAACCTGTCTTGACCGGCACAGACTATGTGCACGTTAAATGCCTCCCCGGTAATGGTACTCACCGGGTAGCTCGGAACGGAAGGCCTCGGAACGGAACTGAAACTGGACCGGACTGGACTCGACTCGACTGGACTCGGAACTTCGGAACCTGGTGGGCCTCTGTATACCTCGGATCTTGCTCTCTCAGCTAGGCTCTGGTCGGGATACTTCGCACTTCTCACCGCCTCGTCTGGGTGTTGATCGCAGCCTCAGTCGTCCCCGCTTGGCCGGAGGGAGATACAGGAAATCCTGCAGGTACGCGTTTTTGTCCGTTCAGCTGTGGCAGGAGACCGGGCCTGCAACGCACCGCCGGCGCGTGAGATGAGAAAGTGTCCCTGTTCGGGCGCCAATTTATGTGGTAAATATTTCATTACCGGTACTATTTTTTATGCGGTAAAGTCTATTAAGAATAACTCAGTAAATATAAGAGGCAGAATCCGTGGTATTAGAGGTTTTAAAAGGCTTTATTCCTATACAAAGGAATACAATTCGAATTGTAGGCATTCTATTCCATCACCACGAAAGTTCAGGAAGGAAGGGCATACATTATTGACAGATAGGCAGTTTTATAGAAAATGCATTACAATGAAACAGATGCAAGAGGCGTAACAGCTGATAGTACAGATAAAAGGTGCATACGTAACTAATAGAGGCGGATGTATGGGCGTAATTTAATAAATGTCATCATACATGATGTCACAAGTGGGTGGATCCATAAGAGAATCTTGCAATGTCAGCAGAAATATTTGACAGAGATGCGCGCGCAGCCGCATGACGTGTGATTGACGTGCAACTAGAGGGTGAAGGGGACTTGACATTTAGCTCTACATGTGGAGACAGAAGTCTGGGGGTCATGTCAACCTAATCCCAAATCATATCTAATATCCTATGTTTAAAGAACTGTGTTATCCAAAAGGAGAGGTCTCTAGGATAGAATCTATTCTATGCTGACTGTTAGTGCGTGTACAAGCGTCTAAGTGTCTACACTAGATGCGAGGGGGTAGGAATATTCCATGGTAACGGGGCTATGAATTACTTGCATGAGGACAGCGAGGCCTGGTCCTTTGCCCGGTAGCTGGAGGAATGTTTACCTAAACTACTAGACAGGAATGCATCGGATGAGGAGCGGAGTAGATAATCTTGAAGGTGAAATACAGTTTTTGGCAGGCGACAGGCTGGATCAGGCATCGTTAGCCGCGCAGGGAGTAGGACAAAGTTCATGGATACAGATGCAGGCTCAGACTGGAGCTTTCAGAGGCAGAAGGCAAGAAAAGGTTTGAAGACAGAATTCTGGGCCTACTCGCCTGAATCTGTAAAATGTGGAAAGTGAACCACATAAAGTCGGTGGCCTTTCATACTTAGGAATGGAATATCTGACCCATTCATGGCGGATCTGAAAGAGGACATGTTGACGGTGGACGCACATATATTTGCGTCTTCAAAACTGGAGCAGGAGGGAACATACATGTACTTATAGCATGCACATGGAGCCGTTGGGGTCTACGATAGGGGACATAACTGATCACAAAATTCATATTTCCTCACACGGACCGCTACTGCAGGGTACACTCAATAAAAGAACATCAGCAATTCAGCAAAAAGTGGGGGTATACCATGCAGAAAGAGGGCATTTCTCACAATGATGCTTGATGAACCAAGTGCCATGTATGGGGTTAGGCTATGTCTAATAACCTCCCCTGTGCAATGTCACACACACCCTGAAGCACAATGCAAGGGACATGCCCAGTCCACAATGCACATTATATTTAGAGATGTCCGACAAGCAGGGGAATATCTATGCGCCCTCAGCAGAGATGCCGTTGAAGGCACTGAATCTTTGTTGTGTGGGCACCATGTTCCTTGAGCCCAAACTCCCAAAGCGAGAGTTTGTTATTGAAAAATAACTAGACATGCTAGTTGCTCCCAGCATGCAGGGTCGTTTGCTCGTTTTCCTTTTCCGGACCACCAGGCTTTTATATCAGTAAGGAGGACCTACTCGATTGTTGCCTTTACACTTTAAACCTGTATTATTTGTGTTTTGATTTTGTATTGATGTTTGTGTAACTTATCATGTTCTATTCCATAAAATGTGTCCTTCAAATATGTTATTTGATGCATTTTAGGTTAATTGCTTTCAGGTGAAGGTTATTTTTCATGAGTAGTCATTTTTGTTTGCCGTTCCAATAGACTTGTTAGTAGGATTTCTGCATTTTAGCACGTGGAAAATCGCATTCAATACAATCGCAAATAAATATATCCTACGGTTTCTTGCAATCTACCCTCATGTGGTAAAGTAGCATCAGGCTTGGGAACCATGCAGGTGATTTTATTATGAGAGAGCGTGCATTAGAATCGCGTCTGTAGCACCGGCAGTGAGAGTTCTAGTGACATTGAAGATAGATGGAGTCACGCTCTTTGTTTCATCAAGATGATCACTCATATTGATGGCTGCAGACTCCCATTCTTATCACTTGCAAACAAAAAACAAAATCGAAGCTCACAGTGAAATTGTGTTTCCTTCCACTGAATTTAGACCGAATATGGATTTCAAGTTTACTATTGTTAATGAAATGTTTCCCAATGTGAATTATATTTATTTTTATGTACCGTGTGTTTTTGGTACTGTAAATACAATAAATCGTTACATTACTAAGTTCAAAACATGATATTGTCATTAAGGTTGCAGTGCAGATCACAGTGTTTCCATGTCACTGTCTCTGCCATACAGATCCAGATCTGAATTTTCGTTTTCCTCAAGGTGGTCGAGGTCCTCGTTTCTGCTATATTTGTCCATCCATGTGTCCTTTGGCTTGCTCGCCTTCCTCATGCATGTTGGCCCACAACTAAGCTGTTCACATGAACATGAGTTCACAAGTCTTTGTCTGTAGGTTGCCATCTGCCTCTGCTCAAGGTTTGCGAATGTGAATTGTTATGCCACCCCCTTATTTGTAGCATAAAGGACACCCCTCAATTGACTATGCAGTCTTTCAGAGTAACCGGTGTGGCTGGGCCACAGCATAGCCTTTAAAATGTTAAAGAGCTACACGTCTTCCTGAATTCCACAATAATATCAGCATGACGTGTTACACACAGGATGCATGTGGCTTACTTTGCATGTTAAAAAAACTCCACAGGTTGTTAATGTGCACATGTATTTCAAAAGTATGTACACTATTCTTTGTATTCTTCTGGGAGGTTTGCTCATTTTGTTTGGATTACTCGGTCTTCTTTATGTCAGAGTGAGAACAATTTTGTGGCAATCCCTGAAGATCACACCAGGCTATGTTTCCTTGCTTTAATATTAATAGCAGCAGTCATTACAAAATACAAACTACAGTTCCCATAAGGCTTAACCATCACTTCCCAATAGGGAGCAAATTAGTACTCCATTCAGAGCTAGCATATCAGTGTAATACTACTGAGTGTGAGCAAGCACCCCTCTTTTTTGTGCAAGAAGGGGATCTAAGAATTGTGGAACAAACGCACAATAAGATGGACAAAGCAAATTGCTTGCAATGAGGCAACAGCTTTTGCGAAATCTTAGCTAAATGTCCTTTATTTGTGACTGGAGTCAATGAATTTGTTGGCAGAGCATCCAGTTTGAAGAAATTTGTGACTTTGCAGGCGGAACCAGTGCCATGCTGGAAGAATAAAAAGATGCTCTAAGAACTGGGGTGACTTGATTGGCCACCACTGAAATACATGTCTGGCAGATAAAAGACAGATAATATCAAGGAGGAGGGGAAAATACTTGCAATAATGTCTTGGCTCTGAAAGACCTGAGGCTCATATTATGCTTCTTTAAAGCCAATTCACAATCATTAAAGTATCAATAGCTACTGGTTTACAATAAAAGAAACGAAATGTATTATCATTCAACCAGTTTCCTAATTTCAGAATGTCTTCCAATGTTGACTGTGCCTACAAGGCTTTAAATACATTAGCTCCTCTTGTAGAATGTGCTCCAAAAATGGCAGAATCATTTTCCGCAAGGGACATGACCCATATTTCCCACTGATCTCAGTTTGTGGGAGAAACATGGGGGTATATTCACAAGAACGTGTGATAACTACCGCAAGAGTAGCTTAACGCAACTCTCAACAACGCAGGCTATCGCGGGAAAATTACGCCGTACCAACCAAGTATTCACAACGCGGCGAAAGCATGCGATAGTCACTAGATAACTTGTCAAATGGCCGTGCAAAAATCAACGCCATGCCACAAAAATGCAAAACGGGAATGCAAAAAAATCATGCAATGAGGCCAATCGCGGTACAAAAAGTAGCGAAAACCAGGCACAGGCCTGCAAATCCCACGTGTCTGGCGGGAAAATGCACCATAAAAATCACAGAAACAACACATCAGAAACAAGCTAAAGCATGTAGCAACATGGACGCACCCTGACCCAGCGCAGAGGCCAACGCGAACCCCACAACCCCCACAGCCCACCAGCAAGGAACAATGGGGAAGGCCAAAGAGAAGAGGGAGTGGAAGACGGGGTGTAGACCGCAGGAAAACAAGACCAGCGTCACGTAGGTGACCGAACACTACCAGTAACTGACCCACAAGCAGACTATCTTGAATGCAGACAGAGTGTCGAGGAGGCCAATGTAGGAGGCCAAGAGGCGCTGGCATGACGTGGAAACCTAAACCAGGCACAAACCCGCTGCCAACAGGAATGCAGCAACGGCAACAGGAGGTGGGAGTCCTGTGGCACATGAGGAGCTGGAGGAAATGGAGGCCAGTCATCAGTGTGGAGAAGGTGCAAGGAGTTGGGAGTCCGGACACAGCTCGATAGGACCTGACACAACAACAACAGGCTGAGGATCTAAAAGGGACTGGGGGATGGGGGGAGATGGGCACAATGGCACACAAGCGCAACGATGTGTAGCACACTGCACATCCACAAATACCCAGGGACCTGTCCCCCATCCCCTTTGCACACTGCAGCACACACACATAGCAATCACAGCACATCCCATGACAATGTGGCACAAAGTGCAACACCGACACTGCAGAACAGGGGACACAACTGGGTCCGCCCGTGTGCAGAAACTTGCCAATCACAGTGGACAGAGCAGGGAAGTGTGAGATGCATATGTACGGGAACAACCTCACATCAGTCATGTAGTCTGAATGTCCACTGTCCCAACTCAAATTGCCAGCACCGACCAAACAGTCATGATATACATTGTCACACAGTCTGCATGTCCACAAGAACAATGCCCCAACATAAATGTCAACACAATGTCAACATGCATCTCCCCTTTACATTGCAGAGGGACAAGCAACACCTCCAGCAGGTCACACCAGACAAGCCATCAGTGATGCCGGAGACGACCACCAAAACCTTCGACACCGACGCCCTATAACAGCCCATGGACATTCCACGCAACCCACCACCAGGATCAGGGCAGACAAGCCACTTAGAGGAGAACCCAGCCCCTGCAACAGACCACACAGCATGAAGCACCCGCAAGCACGGCTGGCACACAACAATTCACCAACCCACACATGGCACACCAATGCCAGGTGTCAGAACGTCAAAAGGAGGTGGCCCAACTGGTGCGGATGTGGTCTGAACCCATGGAAGGCGTAACAGAACACATACGTGGTTGTCCATTACCCTTCAGGGACCACCTACACCCCAAAAAGGAGACCCACACTGCCATAGAGACACACGCAGATGTACATTCCCAGTACAGAACCACGCCCAGGGGCACGCACATATCAGTCACACACCCACGTTGGCTCTGCGTAAGACGGCAGAGTCCACATCCCTTACGAATTGAGTGGATGACGACAAAGCTACATGTCCAAGCTCTAACCCACTGCCTGCGGTGACATGTCTGCGTCCGCTGTACACAGCACAATGTAATGTCGTAGGGCCCAGGGCCCTCATGAATACAACACAGTGACACACACAGATATTATGTCGAACTGGCTATGGGCACGTGCACTCGGCCCCTCTATTGGCAGGGCCACAAGTACAGTGACGCCTGTGCTGGATGTGTGTGGGGTGGGTGAAAGCCAGCCCTCATGGAGTTGTTGGTGCTGGCAACAAATACAACAGTTAGCACAATGAATGCGGAAACAGACAACACCAGCATTACGGGCAGCCCTGGGCGTAGTGGGCGTAGTGAGGCTACGTGAAGCAATACGGAGTGGGGGAAATCTACGCCCACCCGCACACTTCGCGTAGCCCCACTATGCGCCACCCGCCTCCCTCCCGCCCTCATTTTACAATTATTACAAACATTAGATAAAGAAAAATTACTTACCTGAGCTGCCGCGTCCCGGGGCTCCATCTTGCTGTTTCCTGGATATCTTCTTCCTCACTAATGCGCATGCGCGGGTGCCCATGAATGCGCATTTCTCTGGAGAAATGCGCATGCACGGGCGCATGCGCATTCGTGAGGGAGAAGCTATCCAGGAAGCAGCAAGATGGATCCCCGGGATGCGGCAGCTCAGGTAAGTAATTTTTCTTTATCTAATGTTTGTAATAATTGTAAAATGAGGGCGAGAGGGAGGCGGGTGGGGGGCAACTCTGCTTCGCCGCGGGGTGTGCGTAGTCTGCCCCTGCTACGCCTACTTTGCGCAGCGCGAAGTGGGCAGTACTACGCACACTCCGTGGACGGAGCGGAGCACTGCGCCCACCCTTAATTACGGGGACAACTGCGGAGCATCATGGAGGTAGCCTGAGCAAGTCCAGAGGGCACACAATGAGCAAACAGAAGTGTCCGTGAGTTGCAGTGCGCTGACTCTGGGGCACCAGAGCTGAGTGCACTCATGTGAAGAGAATGTCTATGATTCTGTCCCCTCGGGACCTACATGATGCAGCTGCAGTGGGGGGTGTCGCCCCTGCATCATCTTCCTCATCGACGTCCCAGGTTTCCCAGACCGCCTGAGGTGACATTGCTGCGTGAGTGCACCACAGTACATAACCAGGACAGTGATGGACGATGCTTCGTGGTACACTGAGTCTGTGGCACTGGGAGTGCTGAGCAGGGGATCAGGCAGAAGATGGCATCCACGACATGTGGAGGCAACTCTGTTAGTCAGCCAGTATGACCATTTCAACACAGGCATTATGCGGTTGGAGTTGGTCCTGGCGGTGGTGGCATGTGCCTCTTATGGTGATGCGACGTCCAGGCCGGTCAGGACTCGATTTGATGTGTGGGCCCTGGTGGGCTACAGTTAAGGCCGGAGGCTGCGGACAGCGCAGGGCCACAGACACATGGCGTTGTTGACCCCAATGCCATCGCTTCAGAGGCCATCCAATATCTCAGAAGAAGGGGTCCCGGACATGACCAGCACAGAGTTAGTGGCCCGGATGCACTGCGGCCGGCACAGGAACCCAGCCACGGGAGGGTGACTTGCGGTGCAGTCAGATGAGCCATGCGACCTGAGAGGGTCCTCATCAATGTCCGAGGTGCATGTTGCGGAGGGTTGCGGGGGACAGTGGAAGGTGTCCTCCAGGGCATGATGCAGATGGTGGAAGCTGTCCGGAAGCAGCAAATGGAGCGGTGTAATGCCATGGCCTCATTTTCGCCACAAAGTCAGTATCACTGCCATGATGACGATGACAACCCCGAGTCCATGGACTCAGTTGCCATCAAAGTCCAACCAGAAAGTGTCCATGGGTCTCGGGGAATAGACATAGTGGCACCGGGGCTGAAAGGGGATGCAGTCTGCGATGAGGCCTGTACAATGCCATCAAGTCTGCCATAAATAAATCAAGGCTGAATTCGAAAGTGTGTGCGACCTATTCGACCGCAGTGTATTCCCCCAGGCAGCAGTCAGCAAGGGCCCACAGCCATGTGTCGTTGGGATGCTATGCACATGGTTGCTGGCACCTGACAGAAGGGAGTACAGTGAAGTAGAATCTTCCTTCTTGTGCGTACACGGACAATGTACGATCAAGACTCAGTTCGAAATGTGTGACCTACTTGTCTGTAGTGTCGGCCGAAGGCAGTAGTCAGCAGGGGACAACAGACGTGTCGTAAGAATGCCATGCACAGAGTTGGGGGCACCACATCGAAGGAAGTACACTGATATAAAATCTGCAATGAACATATGTACTCTGCCATCGTGTAATCAAGACTCAGTTCCAAATGTGTGACCTACTTGACCGTGATGTAGGCCGGAGGCAGCAGTAGAGTACGTCAACGAGAAAGGAGTAAAGTGGGCCTGTGTCGTGGAGGCCGTGATGGTCTGAGGAGGCTGCCAAGGTTGCGGGCCTCGGGCTTGGAGCTTGTGTAGGCACATGGTGGGCCCTCCTTGACACATGCCGGTGTCAGAAGGTGATCAGTGTGGCCTGGCTGCGCAGGGGCGGGCCTGACGGATTCGGGGTCCAGCGGGCCAGGGTATGGCAGGTGCACAGGATCGCAGGCAACTCCGCTCACGAGGATGGCGTCAGCCTCGTGGCGTGTTGAGAGGCGCCGCCCTAGCAGAGATTTTTAGCTTTCTGAAAGAGGACCACGCCCAGGGCTACATGCTTTTTATTCACACCCCTACGCCGGGCCATCCCACTCTGCTCACGCTTACGGGGGGAAGGACATAACTGGCAACATTTCCGCGACCTCCCCCACTGGCTGGGGTGACATGGTTGCGTTCACTGTCCACTACACTCCATACACCAGAGGTGTATGTCGCCAGGGATATGGGTGTGTTCTGCATCAGCACATCTCGGCCACTCTTGGCATTGTGTACTTTCCCAATCATGGTTCTCCTGCATCCTTCACACATGCCTGGTTGCCACCTCTCCCCACATTTGGCTATTGTGTGGCTGGGGTGCCATGCCATTGATGGGTCATGTTAACGGCTTGCCCAGGTTACCATTGTGAGTTGTTCAGTCGTGTCTGGTGTGTGGGCATGTTGTTTTGCATGTTGGTTGTGATTTTGTGATGTGTGCATTGCCGGAGTTGTGAGTTGCATGGTTGTGGAGTTGAGGTGAGTGGGGTGTTCATTTGGAACTTGCCAAGGGGCTGTGCATTTCCCTTGGTGCCATCCTGGGAACGCTGGTTGCTGATGCACTGTCCGAGGATGGAGGTATCATGCACACTGGCTGGGTATTTGGAGGCAACATTGGTGGAGGTTCCACGGTGTTCGGTTGTTGCCTGCACATTGATGTGAGACGTGTGCTTTCTGTTGTGGTGTTTGTGTGCTGTGTCACCAGGGGGCACAGGTAGGACATGTGTGCTGTGGATTGTCCCCAACATGTGGGTGCATCCAGCTATGGCGTATGGTCCTTGCTTGGTCTCCAGCGGATCCTGCGCATTGTGTTGGACGTATAGGGACTGGGGGACCAGGCTGATGGTGATGTCCAGGACAGGTGTGAGGGACTTGGATGTGGCTGGCTGTGAGACTCCTCCGACTCTGGCGGGTATTGGTTGGGGGGTAGCAGGGGCCAACAGGTGCAGCACAGCCAGTGGGGTGGGATGTTGGTTGTCCGCTTTGTTGGTGCCATCGGCCTGTTGGTCAGGATGTGTACGATGGTTGTCCTTTTGAACCTGTAGAGGGCAATGACATTGTCGGGTCTGTGAGGCTGGTGCGTTTCCTGGGGTTCCGCTGTCTTTGTCTGTGCTGCCTCTGTGGTGGCCCGAGGGGGGGCGGTCCGGGTGGGGGTTGGGGTCCTGGGGTTATGGCAGTGGGGGTTGTGGCCCTCTTGGGTGTCCGGGCCGCATGACCAGTGGCTCCATGGCATCTGTTGCTCTTCCGATGTGGCTGTGGGCTGGGCGCCCTTTTGTGGTGCAGGCTGTCGTCCGACTTTGCACCAGGTCTGAGCAGGTGTTATTTTCCTGCTGCTAATGCGTCTTATCGCCTGTTTTGTGTTCTTATCGCCGATGTGGCTGGTCGTTGAGAATGTTGAGGTGTGGTGCTGTCCCGGCTTTTCGTACAGGAACGCCTACTCTGCATCTTATTAGCGATAGTTGTGGGGGTCATCTGTGGCGATGTTTTTTGCGGCTGCTATCGTGAGTATACTGGGGCTGTGAGCTGTTTACACCAGCTTGTGATTGGGGCGATAAGTTTATCGCAACTTTGGCTGCGATAAAGTGCCATTAACTAAGCGATAGATCCTTGTGAATATGCCCCATGGTTGTCTGGTTTCCTAAAAGAAACTAGAAGTTGAGTGGTAGAAGGCACCGTCAGATGATCTGTTTTTGCTCATAGAGTTTGAGGCAATTGCCCACACACAACACCAGTTGTTTAGGAAATAAGTGTTGCAGGCTTATCCCTAAACTTTTTGTCTTCCCCCATCTGTTTTTCTGACCGTCTTTCTGTTAGGTTTAGGACTTTGGGCATGGTCTGATTGGTTTACATGGGTTTGGCATATTTGATTTACTTGTTAGTACCTTATAAAGTGGTATCCCATATACCCAGGGCCTGTAAATTAAATGCCACTAGTGAGCCTGCAGCACTCCTTGTGCCAACCACAGATGAAACCTTTCACACCTGTCTCAGGATTGCCACCGAAGGGTCTGTGTGGGCAGCGTACTGCTACTTTGAATTGGCATATAAAACTACTTGCCAAGCCTTACATACGTCTTTTATCACACAGATGACATCCCTGAGGTAGGCCCTAGGTAGCCTTATGGGCAGGATGCTGTGCAACTAAAAGGTAGGACATGTGCATTGATGTGCGGCATGTCCTGGTAGTGACAAACAGCCTATTTTGTTTTTCAGTGCTGTGAGACTTCCTCCTCTCATAGCATTGGGAATTCCCTTATGCATTTTTAAGTGGTAATTCATGATCAGAAAGGATGGGCATTGCCAAGTTTGGTATGTTTAGAATAGTGGTGATAAATCTTACTTACTAGTGTAGTTAGATTTTATATTACTATTTTAGCAATGGCACTTTTAGAAAGTGAAAGACACACAGATGCTGGACGGAATGCAGTGCAAATTAAACATTCACCCCCAGTCAAGAGATCTGGGTTAAATCCATTGTTCTTTTGCTCACCATGCCACCCCTGTTTAGTCCCAGCCATATGCAAATCAGTCTTGACCCTGTGCCCGAACGGCCAAGCCAGGTCCTCCCTGGACTGGAAACAAACCTCCTCAGACTGGTTTCGGGGCATCAACCCTCATCAGCCAGCAGCGTCAGAGCTGGGTGTTTGTGAGGTGTCAAACGCTCATATAGTGATTACATGTGTTTTTTAAAGAACAAGGTTTTTGCCCGCAGTGCATTCAATGACGGGAAGATACACCCTACTGCCCTGGTACAATCCTGAAATGTATAAACAATAACTAATTGTATGAAGCACACCCCCATTCAAATCTATTACAATTTTGTTGAAAAACAGTCAAAATTGGTAATGAGCGGGAATGCCCACGCATAGTGCCATTCTGGAGCAGGGTGACGACCACGATGGTGAGGGTGGTGGGTGCGCCGGTCCCGTTGGAGCCCCGGTGGCTGCTCCTACTGATCAAGGGAGATACGGACTGGTCCAGGTATCAGGAGATTTGGCTGGCGTTAGCGGCGGGGGTGGCAAAACGGAACATTGCGAGCGCTTGGGGGGCGGCAGAGCCGCCGCAATGGGACCAGTGGCTCAGGGACCTGGACTGGTGTCAGAGAGTGGAAGAAACTGTTTACAAGTCCAGAGGGTGTGTGAAGAAGTGGAGGAGGGTGTGGGGCCCATGGTGCAAATACCGAACCTCGGAAGGCGGGGGCTGTAGCGGGACTCTTGGGGAACTCCCCCGATCATCACCTCTGTAATGTCCTATTGATGGTTCATGAGCCTTTTGACCACTGTTATGTCATGTATACGATCTTGAGCACTGTTAATAATAAAAAGATTTTAAATTTTTTTTTTTTTTAAATTGGTAATGAGCAAAAGATATATATTTTTTTCTTCAATTGTTATATTTTATTTTCTTCAGGTGACCTTCCTTTGGCTAACACATGTTTGTTGTTTCTGGGAGATATCCCTACGACTTAGTAAGGGCTAAAAATAATACAGATACCACTGTTGCTCTATGATATTTTGACACAATATACATATAAAGTATTACAGTACATGCTCTTTCACAAATTAAAGGTACCTGGAGCACCATCCCACTCAGTGTGCATCCTGGCTACCATTACAATGTGGAAACCCATGCCAAGATGATTTAGGAAGTTCATATGACTGTAATCTTGTGACACACGGTGCGAAAATGATTGAAGAATCATGTGCGGAGTGACGGAACAGTCATTGATTTAAACTCAAGCACGGAAATGCAAATTCTAAGACATATGTCAAGTGTAAGAGGTATCCGTGGATTATGCTTGTATCTTTCCTTAAAGCCCAGATATGAATGTGAAGCAGACTTCTGTCTCTATCCTAGATAGAGGGATTACAAATTATGTCAACGTCTGGTCACTCATTGAGAAAATATTGTACCTGGTCTGTTGAAAGGGTTCAGTGGTCAAACCTATACTTGACAAAAAAGAAATTGCAACATATGGAGAAGAAAGTCTTAGGGTAAAGAATACATAGATCATGAATTAGAATGTGTACATGTAGGGGTAGAATATTCTGAGGCTTACCTCCGGTCTAGAATAATCAGCATGGGAGGTCAGTAAGTCCGGTTCTTCTGGGTATGTCTAAAACCGATATGTAAAATGGCCACGGATTCAAGTGGTTTGCAGTCAAGGAACGTATTCCCTCTGTATGGGTAAAGTGTAGTATGCGTAGGGTAGGTCATACAAAAATATATCAATGATGTGGCTAATAGAGTCACCTTTTATTGAATAGATAGGTGTTGGCAGGAGTATAAACTGCCACAATTGGTCAGGGCTCGCTTGAATCCAGTGGCACAGTGAGCACACGACCCATATCTGTGCATACATGGTGCACTTTTAGAAAGTGGGCTTTTCTCTGTGATTATGACTCTTTGAGCTTTGCAGCCTGATTCCAATACACGTCTGGGCTGGGTGTCAGCTACACCTTTTGCATACTTTCTAGCCACAACACATGAATGGCTGGGAGTGACAGGGGATGCATCTGCATTCATCTGCATACTGATCGTCATCCTGGACTGGGAGAGGAAGAGGTGGTTCACAGTTACATTTGGGTGGTTTCCTGACCTCACACAAAGGGCTGATTTACCCCCTACTGATCGTTTGGAGCCAGGGTGGGCTGAAAGGGATTGTTGTGCATTTCTAAGGGTTCCTTTGTAGTCAACTTTGAGCAAAGAAATGTTTGAGTATAAGTGCTGGGGCCCTGACCCCATGTGTTTAGACACTGCGTGGGACTAGTAACCAGATGCTGCTGGTTCTACAATCTGCACATTGCCAGAGGAATGCTATGCTGCCAGGAGGAACAGCCATTTGGACTACTTGCTTTGTGGTGCTGGATGGCTGCCTGCTGGGCTGCTGGAGGGTTTGCCACTCTGCAAAGTGACTTTATGTTCTGACCTACCTGCCTGCTGCTCCCTTTGTGCCCCCCAAGTGCTCTCTAAGAGCCTGTTGGCTTGCCCCCTGTTTTCCCAGAGTCTCAGGACCAGAAAAGACTCTGCCTCATCAAACACGTACCTTGGGACTCTGAGTCCAGCAATCCTGCACTTCTACAGTCAGTGCGTTGAGAATTCTCATTATTCCTCTGGGCAGCGTAAACCTTGAGTGCTTTGTACCTCCAGCACTGCGGGAGACTTCCTTCTACACCAATGTTGAACATCATGGATTGCAGGGCAGCACGCCGTGTGCTGACTGTGCAGCGCTCTGACATGAAAAGTGCCTCGTGTGGTCACAGCGCTACTCATACCAACAGAAAAAAGTGCCTCAAATCCCTGCCTAGGACATGTGATCTGCTGCTGCTGTGGCAGACCTCCGAGTAAATATAGCACACCGCTGCCAATCATGGCTGTAGCTGAGGTTCTCCCCAGTGGTGGCCCCATCTGCGGACTCGGAGTGAGATTGGGTTCCCCACTAATGCCACTCTTTAGTTGGTTGGAGGTAACCCTATGGTTGGTAGCACTCCACCTTCCTCTGAGGACTCAGGAATCATTGCTCTGCCACAGACCCGAAGAGAGAGAGAAGCCCTTCAGTACGATCCCTGGTGGGGATTTGAGTCAACTTCCCCATGGGCCGTAAATTCCTGAATCGTAGCGCGAGGGTGCCCCAAACTTTTGTAATTGCATGCACATCGCTAGTCAGTGCTCCATGGGAGTGTGCCGAGACACCTGCACCACTTTCCCACAGGCAGCTGGATTCCAAAGGAAAATGAAGGATCGAGTGAGGTCTCCCCTGTGCCCCACAAACTTGTGTCTCCTCCAAGATTGGACTGCACTTAGGGGGCATGTCATGGCTCCATCTTGAGGAAGTTTGTTTTTTGGGGCAATTGTTCTGTTACGGGCCTTACAGGGTGAAACCTAGACGAAGGTCCCCGAGTGTGGTGTGGAACCGCCACTAGGAACTTTCCTGACCTAAGAAAACTTTGAATTATCATATTTCTGCTAGTAGACACGCAGGTGCTTCTGTGCCCTACGTTAATAAGATTTATAGGAGCGCAAGCGCGCTGTTCCCTATGGTTTTATGGTGGCATATTGTGATTCATGTGTTTTCCCTAGTCTAACTTGCATTACACACACTAATGATATAATGTATGTCGTTTTTGGTGTTGCCTTGTTCAGGATAACGAGTACAATCGGAGTAACTGCATAGTGTGCAAAGTATGTATGATTCATGTCGTTTTTGGTCTGCTTTTATATATATATATATATATATATATATATATATATATATATATATATATATATATGATCAAGCTCGCGTGTTGTGAGTGAAACGCGTCATGGCAGGCACTATGCCTGATCATCTGGTGGCAATTCTTCTTTAATAAATCTTCACTGCTTCTTGCACCAATCAATGCAGTCGTGAGTGTTTGCTGAGCGCTCTGAGGTCCTTGCCTGGGTTTTCTCGGAGTGATTGCCAGGCCAGGGTTTGGAGTCTCGATATATATATATGTGTGTATATTTATATAATCCTGTGTGGAGCCGCTTTTGTGGTGTATTCATTGTGCTGCTGGATGAGTGTGTTGAACAAATGCTTTACACATTGCCACAGCCGATAAGCCTGCCTGCTCTGTACCGAGCTGCCAGAGGGAGAGCACATGTTATCTTTGGTGTTTAACTGTCTTGCACTGACTAGAATGGTGGGTTCTGCCAGGTTTAGGTGCATACCTTAGCCTACCAGAAACCCCATTTTTATACAAAATGGATACAAGGAAGATACAAAATTTGTTTTTGTTCATCTAAGGGCATTAACATAGATTTCAGCAGGAGTAAACTGGCAAGCAAACATCTAAAGAGCCCTTACATCAGAGACTTGTTTGACAGAAACCAAACAAATCAACATTGTCAGTTTTGCAAAAAGCCATTTCAAAGATAGGTCCGAATTGTCCGGCCAAGAAATTTACATTTTAAGTGCAGCATTACCATCCCACAGCCGACTGTATCTAGAATTAGGTGGATTCGAAAAATATAGTTCCTTAAACAGCTGACAAATCAATGGATGATCATCAATGGATTTGCCATTAACTGGGGAATGTTCAGATGAAATTGCTGAACGATGTGTTAACGTTCCTGTGTGTCTTGCCCTGTGCATTCTCTTGACTGCAGCTATTAAAATAAAAGCAAAAAAATGTAGCACATTACTCACCTGTTTGTTTTTCAAAGAATGTGGACTATCCTTCATAAGACTAGGAAAATATGCATTATTCACTATTATGACAGAATATGTGTAAAATGTAAACCAAAGCAGCAAAAACAGAACAGGGCAAGTTTATCTTGGTAACATACGAACTGCAATGTTTACCCTGGAACTAATGCCATATTCCTCAAATCCTGTATCGTCACACCATACTCTCCATTTGGAGTTGAGGATTTCTCTGCTTCTGGTTCTGTAAGGTACAGTGGTGGCTGCCATGTACTGAGGACGGTGTGCGGGAGAGGGAGGGAGGGAACACCAAAAAAAACACCTACCTTGAGGGCACAACTCTGCGTTCTCCTACACCGTCGTCTCTCTTCTAGGCAGGCTGCTCTCAACAGCATGAAAGCAGTGCAAGGATTGGTTGGAGCGGCCTCACTCAGCACTCTCAAGAACGCTGGAGACCTGCGCTTTCTCTAACACAACTGTCTCAGACAGCTGGGTTAGAGAATTTTAAAATGCACATGTCTGGCTGGCCCTCCCAAGACAGCTGCCCAAAGAGACTGGCGCATTTTAAAGCCAACATCTGCCTGCTGCTGGCACTCAGCAGCACTGGCTCACCACGTCCTGTCACTCAGTTCAGGATGGGTCGTTTGCTGAAAAACGAAATGGTAATAAATAAACTTTATTACCATTTTATTTTTCAGCTCTGGCCTGTGGGGCAATGCTCCTCCACTCAACCGGAGGAGCCGTCCCTGGTAAGTTACCTGAAAGTAGTTTTCTAGAGCATCCTTCTCATAGCATCAATAGGATCAGTCTTGCATTCACCCTCCCCATGCCAGGAGAGTTGGAAGCCTTATCAACCCAGCATGTGAATACACTGTAAAACATAGGGCCAGATGTGCGAAGCATTTTAGCGGTCGCAAATGGCCCAACTGACTGTTTGTGACCTGTAAAATGCATTTTGCTATGTGCAGAAGGCAAAATGCAACTCAGTAACTTGTTACCAAATCGCAATTTGCTTTTGAGATTCAGCATTATGAAGGGGCGTGTTTAGTGCGTCCTTTCCTAATACTGGATAGCACTGGTGTGTTTAAATGTTTTGCGACTGGGAATGTGGTTGCAAAACATTTGCTGTTACCTCCAACTTCAAGTTGGTGATAACTATTCACAAATGGGAAGGGGTCCCCAAACCTATTCACAAAGAGGAAGATGATCCTCTTTGTGAATGTGAACATCAACATTGAAAGCAGGAAGTGGTCCCACGGACCACTGCCTGGTCTTAAAAAATAAAAAGGGAGCATTTCATTATTTATCTTTTTAAATCCCTTTTTTAAAGAAAATGGGCTTCATTTAAAAAGCAATCACAGATATGGTGGTATGCCGACCCCAGCAGTCCACCATTCCTGTGATTGTAGCCATTCAAATGGGTCGCAAACTGCGACCTGTGTCATGAATATTGATGAGGCAAGTCCATTTGTGTCACACTGCGAATCACTAACAGTGTCAAACACATTATGTGCATCGTAGATTGCGATTTTCTATTAGCGAATTGCTGAAATTAGCAATTAGGTAATCGCAAACATGCAGTTTTGTACATCTGGCCCATAATGCCTAAAACTGCTAGAGTTCAAACAAGCAGCCTCTCCAAGCCCAAACTGAAATTACAAAAATAAACTTTAACAAATAGTTGCTGAAATGTAAAAGCACACTGGGATCAATTGTGCAAACAGGAGCATGGCAAAATTTCTTTGTAGAACATGTAACAATCAAAAAAACAAAATAAAGTTCAAGCAATGACAGCACAACACCATACCCACAAACACCCTCTTCATAATACATCACCCAACACCACACTCATCCAATTGTACATTGATACATTAGTGCACATACATATCCGTGACTGTCATGAAATGAAAGGTGAAATGCAAACAATCATTTGGCAAAGCCAAGAGGTCTTTCCTGTGATACCTACTGAATTTGCCAATGCTTGATTTTTTTTATCAGATGGCCAACATGCTTGCGCGTGTAGATACGATGCCCATTTCAGAATGTTTTTTGTGAGAGTGATAGAAAAATCAATTGAAGATGACTAACGCAGTATGGGCTGGATGTACAAAGCATTTTACCAGTCACAAATGGCCAAAGTGGGCCGCTTGCGACAGGTAAAATGCTATGTGGCATGTACCAACCCTATTTTGTGAGTTGGTACCCTAACACCGGCTCGCAAAATCGGGTTTGCGAGTCACTATTAGGAAGGGGTGTGGTAAGGGCGTCCCTTTCTGATAACGAGTCACACTGGAATGTAGGAATGTTTTGCAAAAAGGAATGCAGTCGCAAACCATTCGCAGATACCACCAATTTCAAGTTGGTGGTAAGCCATTTGCAAACATGAACAGGTCACCAAGGGACCCCTTCCTGTTTGTGAATGGGGGTGCCAACATTTTTTCAGAGCAGGCAGTTGTCCCACGGACTACTGCCTGCCCTCTAAAAAAATGAAAAGAAAACTTGTCATTTTTTTCTTTTAAACACATCCCATTTACTTTAAGGAAAATGGGCTGCATTTGGGGAAAAAACGTTGCTTTATTTACAAAGCAAATACAGACATGGTGGTCTGCTGTCCCCAGCAGGGCACCATCCCAGTGTTATTGCCCATTCCCAATGGGTTGCAAATTTCGATCTGCCGCATGAATATTAATTAGGCAGGTCTCTGGCGACCCATTTGGAAATCGCTAATGTGTCTGAGGCACATTATTACATTTCATTTTGCGAGTCTCGAATTGCGAGTCCCAAAAAATTGCAATTGGAGACTAACAAAGTGAAAAGATTGCATATTTGGCCCTTGATCCGTCCTACAATATTAACAACGTTAAACACAGTGCACTAGGACAGCTAGGTACATTTGGCTCATTAATTGGACTGCATGTCCCCATTTTACCTCCAAAATACCCTTGAGAATTTCCATAGAAGCTCATGTTCTGGTGTCAACATGGGCTTCTATTGGAATTCTCTGCGGCATATTATCAAGCCCATTATCGCCGCTTTAGCTGCAGTTTTCTGTCGCTAAAGCGGCGATAATGTTAACGCCGTGCCTGATTATATGCCCCGTCAAGAGGAGGAAGTAAAGTAAAAGAAAGGGGTTGGACCCACATCAAAGTAGCGGAGCTTGGATCCCATACACAAATATAAACACAATAAAATACGCCTCTGGCTACCCAAGGAGAAGCTCTGAGTGTTCAAGAAAAGAAGTCTTTCAGCTATGTCTTGCTTCAGATTATTTATGTTAAATAGCTTCATCAAAAACGATTTTAACAGTATTTTTAACAGTATCAAATTATCACATCAGGTGAAGCCATGAGAAGCTACAACCATCGCCAATGAGTAGATCGTCAATATTGTGTGTGGCAGGTAGTGGAATATTTACATATGAATCGTTCATGTTTCGTATATGGATGATCACAATTAAAAAGCTAAATGGAACACTGGTCCAAAAGTAAAATAAATTGATATGGAACACATTTATTTGGTACAGTTTAAAGCGCAAAGACAGATTCCTACAATCAGTCAGTTGTATCCTGTAGGATTCGCCAATGTTGCCTGGACCCCCCTGCGGTGCTGTCAAAGCATTTCTCGAAGAGTTTGATCTTTGTGCTTATAAATTTAGAGCTATAATGAGGTTTATTTCACACATTCCTCTTTCTGTATTGCTATGGGAATTGCTTGAAGCTTGAAGCGCTGATGAAATGGGGCCTTCTGGTGGCAAAAGGGGTTCTTGTTCAAGTGTCTCCATGGGTGCCCAGTGGGTAGGCCCTGCCTACTGGGTCCATGTGTTAATGCAGTATGGCATGTTGTGTCTCCTGTGATGTGGGGTTGGCACCCTTGTGAGCTTGGAGCCAGGCATTTGGGACCTCACTTTCTATTCAGCAAAACGGCCTCTGCTCCATGATTGTTTGGAGTTTTTTTTTTGGATGTTTAAAAAAAAACCCTCAGACTGATCATTTTGCAAGGTTTTCAGAGTTGGGTTGTATTGTAATGCAATTGCTTTTATGTAGCGTTTCATATTGCTGATAAGATTTGAAAGTGCATTGGTGGACTGGTAGCACACCACTTTTAGGGAGTGTTTGGTTGGTAATGTTAAAATGTAGCACTCTTCCAACTGCACTATGTCCTGTTGGAAGCATGTTGCTGTTGTGTGTGATTGACCAGAGTGGTACTCTTACCCTAACAACAAAAGACAACCCCCAATCATATGCATGACACAAGTAGAAATGGTGATGATCTTAAGAGCCCACCCAGGAGCAACACAGTAACAATTCACTGGCAAGCACTGAATTCAGGCATCCATGGCAACTGATGGATGTAGTCCACCCTAGAGCAACAGAAAGGCATGCTTGGTTACAGGCAGCCAAGGCCCTGATCAGGATTAGGCATCCAGCCTCACAACCTAATGAAAGTTGATAACCTGCGCACACAGAAGACAAACAATGCGGCAAGTCTGAAGTCATGGAGAGGAGAGGCCTAGTGGTCTGCACTTACAAGTCATATTCAGCCCTGTATCATCAACAATTAACTAAGTAGCATGATCTAGCTTTGTCATGCATCCTAACACGAAAGAGAAACCAGGCGTAATCAAGGGGTAAAGTTGTATAACGCCTGATATACCTACATGTAACATGTGCTTTACTCCAAAGTACATATGTTATGTTTTATTAATATTTGTTATGTTATGTTGGTTGTATTAATAAAGCTCAACAAAGATTCTTGGCAGAATAGGGCCCACCTCAGTAAGAGCAAAGTAAAGAGTGGCAGGGCTTACTGATTATGAAGCCAACTGTTTAACATTTGCCTCAAGGGAAGCAATACTTAGTTGACCTAGAGGATAAAGGATAAACTATTCCAGTGTCTGGATGCTGCAAGAGAACACTTTTGGTTGCTGAAGGGGATTGTGCAAACTCTTGGGATGTCAAGGAGCCAGAAGTAACTGACATGAGGAAGGCGATGTTGAGGGAATTCTGATGCTAAATGATGGCCATGTGGTGTGGATGGATTACTCACTATTGCCAGGGCTTTGAAAATGCCTGTGGAATGAATATATGTAATCATGCATGCAAGTATGTATGCATGTATGTATGTATGTTTGTATGTATGTATGTATGTATGTGGCATTTTTATAGTACTAACCTAGCCAAAGGGAGCAGAGTGCTATACAGGCTGAAAGACAAGCAGAATGATGGGAGAAGTGGCTGGTTTCTGGATTGCTAATGTATTGTGAAGTAGTGTTCTTTAAAGAGGTGCATCCTCAACTTTTTTCTAAATTGGAACAGTATTGGATTGGTCTTGATGGATACAGAGATGTTGTTCCAAATCTTGAGTTTATAGATATAAAAGGCATGCTTCTTTTTTAACCTTTTTAAACTTCTTAGTCTGCAGTCTTATGGTGTCCTGGCTGCATGTGTGCTGAGAAACACCAGAGAAGGTGAGGTTGTTAGATGTCCATTCTCTACAATATTCAGAATGAATCAACAGCAAGTGAAGTCGACTAAGCACAAGAGTAATGTACAACTTTGTGGTAGTGCTTGTCATTATCTGGGCAGCCAGATTCCAGAATCAGGATGAGTTGTAGATGATGGAGAAGATTTTCAGAGTTGATCAAGTAGCTGAAGTTAGCCTATGCTTGACATGACGGACTTTGAACATTTATCACATTGGGATGTAGTTTTCCCTAACTGAGCAGAAGAGTCTTCTTTGAGATCTTAAAATGGACACAGCAAGTCTGGCTTTCTCTCTGTCAGGAATCCTGGAGTTTGTGCTCCCTGAGGATCATATCCAGTGTTTTAGGTATGGGGTCACATTACGCAGACTCCAAGTACAAGCTTGCTAAGGAACAGCCTTGGAAACTGTGGCATATGGCCCACTGGTGGATTGGGGAGGCAAAGGTGGTTGGAATCACAGGGAAGCGCAGATCAGTACTCCTAGGTCAAGGTGGAAAGAGCCAGAAAATTCCAGAAGAGCCAGAACATTCTGAAAAAGCCCAAACATTCTGAAGGAGACAGAAGGTTCCAGAAGATTGCTGGGCAGTGAGAGCTGGAAAGATTTAAGCACAGTCAGAGCATTAGATTCTGCCTGGCAAAAGTGGTTTATGAGTTCTATATTCCAGTGGCACAGTTCACACCATTTGCGTTCTCCAATTTATTTTTTTGCTTCCCTTTGATTTCCTAGGATGGTTCGGGCAGAAGTTAACCCTTCTTTCCACAGATCCTAAGCTTTGATTGCTACCATTCAGATATTCATGTTCCCACGTCAAACACTCTAAAGTCATCCAGGTACCCGGCCTCTCTACTATTGGAAGCGGATCTTCGTTTTCATATCCTGCGCTGTATCCTGGTCTCCTGGAAGCTAGACATGGTCTCTCGGCTTCCATACCCAGGTATGCCATTCTACTGATATTCTTAAGACATTCTATCCTGTTCTACACAAGTATTTTTAGAGTAATGGTACCTTGTTTTATAGGATTATGAAGGTTACCAGTGAATCCATTTCAGACCCAAGGCCTTTGCTGCATGCTTTCCACCAGCCATGCTCCTGATGCAGTAGGCCAAATCACTTACAGAGTGGGTTTTTTTCCTCTCTGTCTTCCTTCTTCTTTTCCGCCCTATGCAGTCACTTCAGATTTTGGAGTTCATTACAGATCTTATTTGACTTAAAGGGGAATAAGTGGAATTAGCATTGGAGGCCCTAGCCTGAATACAAGTGAAATCTTGACAGCTTGGAACCCAGAGCGCTTTAGAACATGTTGCCATCTAGCAGAACCCCAAGATGGCAAACTACATTGAATGGAGTGGGAAATGGGCCCATAACTTCCAGCTACTAAGAGACATCCCACTTGACTTTAACTGCTGGAGCAAGTAGAATTTTGGCATTGGCTGGATTCACTGGGATTTGGTAGACATCCGCCAGAACACAGTGGTCAATGCTTTGGAAATAGAGCTTACATTCTTATTGGAGTATACCAGGAAGGCGAGTTAACCCAAATATAAGCTAGAAGTCCTCTGCATATTTTTGAAAAGTAATCCTTTCCTGAATAAATAATAAAGCTAGGATTTGAAGATTACACAGGGAAGGGGACAGGACAGACCTGTGCGATACACCACAATACAGAGATTTCGTTCCCAAGCAGAATCGTGGCAATGCCACCATGTGGGATCTTCCTGTGAAGAAGAATTTGATATATTTGGTAGTGAGCCCATGAAGCTGACTCCTTGTGGGGTGTTGAGCAGAACCTTGTGGTTGATAAAGTCAAAAGCAGCAAACATGTCTAACAAACTCAGCATGCCTGCACCACCAGAATCTGCAAGCCTCATCAGATCGTTCAGTGCCAAAACAACCACAAGCTGAGTGTTATGCCCAGGTAACAATCCAGTTAGATGTCCTTTGAGTAGCAACATTATGGGTTTAAGCTATAACATGGCTTCTGCATTTACTGGCACCACAGCATGAGAATAAAGTGGCAGTCACGTACGCTCAAGTGCAAAGTGCAGTCGGCTGTTTGTAAGATTCAGAGCTACCCACAAAATGCTATTTAAGTTCTGACAGGTAGAATGTTCATCTAATTGATGTCTTATCTTGTCCAGAACATGTGTGACTACATTGTTTATCTACTAAGTGTTGTGTATGTCCTGTACGTCCAGAGCATGCATGTTATCTGCTGTATGAGCACATCGTCATCTTAGAATTTGTACCAACTTTTTGATACAAGGATATCCTAATACCAACCTACAGATTACCTTGAAATATAATGGCAAAATGTCACAGAGGGGATTTAGAGGTGGCAAAGGTAACGCTGCTCCTGGCCCCGGTATAGGTCAACCTACATGACATTAATGTTTTTTTCTCATAACTCTATTTTTACAAGATGGATCGCAAAAGGTGATGATCTCCATAATTGATCAGGTTTGTAAGTACAAACAACATAAACCACAATCCCGTATGCCGTAGTGCATGCAAATTTTGGTTTTGGTCCTGATGAAAGCCACGTTGACCCCTAGAGGCATGAAAACGGATGGCTGAAACATATTGACCACAGTGAGGATAAGTGGGATCAACTAATATCCCACAAATATCCACCACTGCTTTTAACATTGACCAGGACCTCCAGTATTAAAAATTCACTACTGGTGATAGGAGTTCCTGCACCATCACATACACAGTCACAAATCACACAAAAGCATATCTGCTGTAATCAGGCATCCAGGGCGGGAACCCAAAGATGAAGCATATCACCAACTAGGGGGAATATTATCAAGCACGGCGTTAAGATTATCGCCACTTTAGCGGCAGAAAACTGCCGCTAAAGCGGAGATAATGGGCTTGATAATAGGCCGCAGAGAATTCCAATAGAAGCCCATGTTGACACCAGAACATGGACTTCTATGGAAATTCTCTGCGGAATATTATCTAGCCCATTATCGCCGCTTTAGCTGCAGTTTTCTGCCGCTAAAGCGGCGATAATTTTAACCCCGTTTCTTGATAATATGCCCCTAGGTTGGTGAGTGAGGGTTCTTTAAAAACACCCTCTGGGTTCCAAGGCACTCTAGCCTTAAGGACTATGAGAAACCTGCCTCTGGAACAACAGCAAATTAGGTAGCAAACTCATTCGCTTTTGTTTGTATAAGCAGCTAGTAGAACATCCATTTTAGCACCAGTGCCATTAACCATGTGGTCCACGGACAACTCTTCCTAAAGCTAGTGCTGCAATAGTTTTTGTCCTTAGCACAAAGCAGCACTGCAATTTGTCATGCGGTGATCTGTGGCATAAAGGATAGCAAATCTCGGTGTAATATGTGCTTAATGTTTATTCATGTGAGCACACAACCGAATTTGTAAAAAGCTGGGGGGTTGTGTTTAAATACAAATGGCGATACCATATACCTTTGTATGAAAATCATCTCTGAAGCTGATTTTGCTGTGTTTATCTGCCTAGTTCCCTCGAGTTGATGGTTTCCCGATAAATCTGGTGAGTTCACACCTGCTCAATCACATCTATTGTGTAAAAAACAAAGTGAAATGTTGACTAGGAAGATTAATTCTCTTTAGCCACCGGATATTTCGCAGCGATACTGAAATTTTAGCTTTAAGTAAATATATCTTATCAGGTAGAGGAAACGTCTTACCTGATATTGTAGAGAAAATCTTTCAAGCTGTCCCAGATCCAAGAGCAACCACTGCTAAAACCATAAGCTCATTAACCAATAAGAAACACTAAACCGATTAACAAAGTAACATTAGTTTGGAGGACACTGATTTGCTATGTCCTAACTGCACTTTTTTTTAGGATATTAGTTTCAGATATTGTGGTAGATTTAATAAGGGAAAATATGCCACATAAATTTGCAAACCGATGAAAGTGTGATCATAGCACAAAGATCACAAGTGTTCATTGTGAATATACTGATCTGGCAGAAGAGAAAACACCACATGTATTGCTTTGTTCAGAAGGATATATGTGCTTGTAAGCTTTACATGACCAAAAAGCCTTTTTCAAGAGTGTAAAATTACTTTTGTAAATCACAGGAATCTGTTTTGCTCTTGGAGGGGGATTCACTCACAAAGGGCCAGATCTACGACCATTGGATTTAGCGCCTCGCAATTTGAGACAAATTGCGAGGCGCTAAATCCAATGTAGGACAGTGTCAGAGACACTGTTAGCGATTCCCAATGGTGTCGCAAAATGCGAGGCTCATCAATATTCATGAGCCACTCGCAATTTGCGACCCCATTGGGAATGGCCAGCCTCACAGGGATGGTGGCCTGCAGGGGTCAGGAGACCACCATGTCTGTGACTGCTTTTCAATAAAGCAGGTTTTTTTTGTTAATGCAGCCCGTTTTCCTTAAAGAAAAACAGGATGCATTTAAAATTTTAAAAATGAAACGTTTTTGTTTTATTTTTTAAGGGCAAGTAGTGGTCCCTGCGACCACTGCCTGCCCTTAAAAAATATTTTCCCCTGCATTCCCAAAGGTGAAAGGGTCCCCTGGGGACTCCTTCTCGTTTGCGAGTGCTTTACCACCCTTCTAAGAAGGGTGGTAAACTGCGACTGTTTTGCAACCGCAATTGCAGCTGCAAAAGAATCATACATACCTGGAGGACTCGCTATTAGGAATGGACGCCCTCGGAACGCCCCTTCCTAATAGCGACTTGCTATTCCTATTTTGCGAGTCACAAATAATTTGCGACTGGCAAAATGGGAATAGTACAACTCGTTTTTTGCGGTCGAAAAGGGACTGAAACCCCTCTGCGACGGCAAAAACGGTCGTACATCCTGCCCATAGATATTTGTTAGTGAGTAAACCAATTGTACCTGGATACATGATGGAGATAAAAAGCCCCAACGAATTCAGAGCAAAAAGCACATCTAGTGACTAATATCCTCAGTTAGGTTAATGGCACTCCTACACGTGGTTGTACAATGTCCATCTTCCACAATACGCAGCAGTGTGCAGAAATGGTGTTATTGTACCATTTAAATTTGGCAGAGAGGGTCTGGACCAGGACGCTCCCATTAACATATAACACATAAGCAACAGCTGGTACTACCCACTGGCCCAGGGTGGATCCTACTCATTCTCCGGTAACATGCATTGAAGTAAGGCTACTGCATAGTGAGATATAATACATTCAGAAGCATCAACACCTTTTTTTAAAATAAGCA
This sequence comes from Triturus cristatus, assembly GCF_964204655.1. Taxonomy (NCBI): domain Eukaryota; kingdom Metazoa; phylum Chordata; class Amphibia; order Caudata; family Salamandridae; genus Triturus; species Triturus cristatus. The sequence continues at coordinate 421,173,437 of NC_140591.1, forward strand.
AGCATCTAATTTATAAACAGAAAGAGCTGGCATGATGGCGAATCCCACCTATTGGTTCCTTGATCGTGTACACCTAACAATCACTCCTTGACCCTCGAGCCTCTTTCCTGTTGTGTCTGGTCCAATCCCACGGACAACATTATTCATGCTGGTCCAGTTCTTGGCTGTTGCCACCGTCATCACATTCATTCCACATAGTGCCAAGGCAAAATTATTATTATGAGTAGTAGTAGCTGTAGCAGTAGTAGTATAAATAGTAGCAGCATTAGTAGATGTAGCAGTAGAAATAGTAGTATTTGTATGATTAGTAGTAGTAGCAATAGTATATTATTAAAGCCCCTGGCTGCATATACCTCACAGTAATATCATGCAACCCATTCAAATGAAAAAGACCTTCCTACCAAATACTTAACGTGGAAGCTAACAGTCCAGATGGATGTAAACACAATGCTCCTTACCTCCTCGTCCATCCTAAATCTCCCAGTCCTTCATCTGTTAAGGTAAATCTCATACTGGAGACATGCGACTACTTTACCATCCCCAATTCTTTTTAACGTTTTTAGCTCTGTGCTTCATGGGTCTTTTTACGGTTTAGGGGTGGGTAAGGGTATAAAGTGGCAAGGGGGTTTTTAGGGCTATAGGGTGGGTAAAGAAATTGGGTGGTAAGGATGTCTTTAGGGTTTAGGGATAGGTTGGGGTATAGGGTGATAAGAGTATTTTCTAGAATGTAGGGGTGGGTAGGGGTATGGGTAACAAGGTAATTAAAAAACGAGGGTTCCCCCAATTAAAAAAAGATATATAATTTCCGCCCCCCCCAAAAAAAATATATATATACATATTATCTACTGGCGGTCGCCAGTAGATAGTTATAGTTAGGACCGTGTTTCCATAGGAAATCTCAACATTCTATTTTGAATAACTTTGGCGCCAGTTGACGAATCGTCGCGAAATTTTCAAAACTAATGGGGCGCTCCGCTCAGCTCCTACCCTGAAAGTCTCGGGGGGAGTCGTCAAGCGGGGGCCGAGAAAAAAGGGGGTCCCAAAACGCGTTTTCCCCATGCATTTTCCCATAGGACCTTTAGTCGAAGGTACAGCCGGAACGGCTGAACAGAATTACTTGAAATTTGGCAGAGAGGTAGTCCTCAGGTCAGAGATGTGCCTTTTGCATATATGGAGTCAATCTGTTCAGTAGTTCCTGAGAAAATTGCAGTTAAAAGCACATACATATCTATAGCCGCGCACCGTGCGCGCACCCTTACGTGCGCAAGCGTAATTCTGATTGGTTGTTATGTCAGTCAACGTTCGAATCGGTCGAAATCAGGAAGTGTCGGCCGCCATTTTGTTTGTTTTCAGTGCGAGAGTGGAAAAGGAAGGTAGCGAACGTGAAAAGGGGGCAGGGTAGAGAGTTCCTGACCCCCTAGCCTTGGTCAGGGGGTCCCTGAAGGACCCCGAAGGCAGAAAAAAACATTTACATTTTTTTTTTTTTTAAATCGCGGAGGTGCGCGCACAGTGCGCGCATGGTGAAAAACCATATAAAAAAATTTAAAAATTTGTAATACCTGGTTTATTGAAAAATAAATATATAAAAAAAATTATAATACATACATAACTTAGCATTTAAAAAACCGTACAAATTCACTGAAAAAACCATAGGTTTCACACACATAATAGTTAGGAATTAGCATTTAAAAAACCTTGCAAATTCACTTAAAAAACCATAGGTTTCACACATGTTATAGTTAGGTGGATATTTCACTCGTAAAAAACCAATGAAATTTCCCCGTTATAGTTAGTTGAGATAACTATAACTCGCGCAACCGCCACTCTATCACAAGGATGATGTCATCAGTGATGTCATGAGTGATGCCACTGACCATGTCATGAGTGATGTAATATGTGACGTCATGAGCAGAGGATTGCGGGCGCGCGAGTTATAGTTATCTCAACTAACTATAACGGGGGAATTTAATTGTTTTTTTACGAGTGAAATATCCACCTAACTATAACATGTGTGAAACCTATGGTTTTTTAAGTGAATTTGCAAGGTTTTTTAAATGCTAATTCCTAACTATAACGTGTGTGAAACCTATGGTTTTTTCAGTGAATATATATATATATATATATATATATATATATATATATATATATATATATATATATATATATATATATATATATATATATATATCAACAAGGCATCTCCATTTTACAGGGGGCCCTCGGTCCTGCAGGGCGAGCTCTCACAGCCAGGAATGGAGATCCTGGCAACACGGTACTTCCACCAACACAAATTAGAGCTCAACACCGACTGATTGACAAGCTTGACTTTTATTCGTCATGGCAAGCGGAAATGAAACACCCCATCCTTACGCGTTTCAGCCGTTAGGCCTTGGTCACAGGTGAGTGTCGTTTCAGTAGTAGTTCCCAAGTGGTCACATGGCTTGTGATTTAACTGCAAGCCCCAGAATGCAATGTTCTTTGCTTGTGAGACACGACGTTTTATGAATATTGCAAAATTAGCGTGAATTTGTAATGTCCCAAAACATTGCTGCAAATTATCTCAGCATAGTGCAGGTTTTTCCGCTGACCCAAAGATAGCTTGCTTGTCATGCGGTGCCGTCAGAGAAAGAGTGATCCTTCCCTTCTCCCCTTCTCGAGCAGAATGCTACCAAATGGCAAAGGCAATCCTGTTGCTGGCGCTTCTCCGAGCGGTCCGTGCCCCCTCTGTTAACATCAACAAGGCATCTCCATTTTACAGGGGGCCCTCGCTCCTGCAGGGTGAGCTCTCACAGCCAGGAATGGAGATCCTGGCAACACGGTACTTCCACCAACACAAATTAGAGCTCAACACCGACTGATTGACAAGCTTGACTTTTATTCGTCATGGCAAGCGGAAATGAAACACCCCATCCTTACGCGTTTCAGCCGTTAGGCCTTGGTCACAGGTGAGTGTCGTTTCAGTAGTAGTTCCCAAGTGGTCACATGGCTTGTGAATTAACTGCAAGCCCCAGAATGCAATGTTCTTTGCTTGTGAGACACGACGTTTTATGAATATTGCAAAATTAGCGTGAATTTGTAATGTCCCAAAACATTGCTGCAAATTATCTCAGCATAGTGCAGGTTTTTCCGCTGACCCAAAGATAGCTTGCTTGTCATGCGGTGCCGTCAGAGAAAGAGTGATCCTTCCCTTCTCCCCTTCTCGAGCAGAATGCTACCAAATGGCAAAGGCAATCCTGTTGCTGGCGCTTCTGCGAGCGGTCCGTGCCCCCTCTGTTAACATCAACAAGGCATCTCCATTTTACAGGGGGCCCTCGGTCCTGCAGGGCGAGCTCTCACAGCCAGGAATGGAGATCCTGGCAACACGGTACTTCCATCAACACAAATTAGAGCTCAACACCGACTGATTGACAAGCTTGACTTTTATTCGTCATGGCAAGCGGAAATGAAACACCCCATCCTTACGCGTTTCAGCCGTTAGGCCTTGGTCACAGGTGAGTGTCGTTTCAGTAGTAGTTCCCAAGTGGTCACATGGCTTGTGAATTAACTGCAAGCCCCAGAATGCAATGTTCTTTGCTTGTGAGACACGACGTTTTATGAATATTGCAAAATTAGCGTGAATTTGTAATGTCCCAAAACATTGCTGCAAATTATCTCAGCATAGTGCAGGTTTTTCCGCTGACCCAAAGATAGCTTGCTTGTCATGCGGTGCCGTCAGAGAAAGAGTGATCCTTCCCTTCTCCCCTTCTCGAGCAGAATGCTACCAAATGGCAAAGGCAATCCTGTTGCTGGCGCTTCTGCGAGCGGTCCGTGCCCCCTCTGTTAACATCAACAAGGCATCTCCATTTTACAGGGGGCCCTCGGTCCTGCAGGGCGAGCTCTCACAGCCAGGAATGGAGATCCTGGCAACACGGTACTTCCACCAACACAAATTAGAGCTCAACACCGACTGATTGACAAGCTTGACTTTTATTCGTCATGGCAAGCGGAAATGAAACACCCCATCCTTACGCGTTTCAGCCGTTAGGCCTTGGTCACAGGTGAGTGTCGTTTCAGTAGTAGTTCCCAAGTGGTCACATGGCTTGTGAATTAACTGCAAGCCCCAGAATGCAATGTTCTTTGCTTGTGAGACACGACGTTTTACGAATATTGCAAAATTAGCGTGAATTTGTAATGTCCCAAAACATTGCTGCAAATTATCTCAGCATAGTGCAGGTTTTTCCGCTGACCCAAAGATAGCTTGCTTGTCATGCGGTGCCGTCAGAGAAAGAGTGACACTTCCCTTCTCCCCTTCTCGAGCAGAATGCTACCAAATGGCAAAGGCAATCCTGTTGCTGGCGCTTCTGCGAGCGGTCCGTGCCCCCTCTGTTAACATCAACAAGGCATCTCCATTTTGCAGGGGGCCCTCGGTCCTGCAGGGCGAGCTCTCACAGCCAGGAATGGAGATCCTGGCAACACGGTACTTCCACCAACACAAATTAGAGCTCAACACTGACTGATTGACAAGCTTGACTTTTATTCGTCATGGCAAGCGGAAATGAAACACCCCATCCTTACGCGTTTCAGCCGTTAGGCCTTGGTCACAGGTGAGTGTCGTTTCAGTAGTAGTTCCCAAGTGGTCACATGGCTTGTGAATGAACTGCAAGCCCCAGAATGCAATGTTCTTTGCTTGTGAGACACGACGTTTTACGAATATTGCAAAATTAGCGTGAATTTGTAATGTCCCAAAACATTGCTGCAAATAATCTCAGCATAGTGCAGGTTTTTCCGCTGACCCAAAGATAGCTTGCTTGTCATGCGGTGCCGTCAGAGAAAGAGTGATCCTTCCCTTCTCCCCTTCTCGAGCAGAATGCTACCAAATGGCAAAGGCAATCCTGTTGCTGGCGCTTCTGCGAGCGGTCCGTGCCCCCTCTGTTAACATCAACAAGGCATCTCCATTTAACAGGGGGCCCTCGGTCCTGCAGGGCGAGCTCTCACAGCCAGGAATGGAGATCCTGGCAACACAGTACTTCCACCAACACAAATTAGAGCTCAACACCGACTGATTGACAAGCTTGACTTTTATTCGTCATGGCAAGCGGAAATGAAACACCCCATCCTTACGCGTTTCAGCCGTTAGGCCTTGGTCACAGGTGAGTGTCGTTTCAGTAGTAGTTCCCAAGTGGTCACATGGCTTGTGAATTAACTGCAAGCCCCAGAATGCAATGTTCTTTGCTTGTGAGACACGACGTTTTATGAATATTGCAAAATTAGCGTGAATTTGTAATGTCCCAAAACATTGCTGCAAATTATCTCAGCATAGTGCAGGTTTTTCCGCTGACCCAAAGATAGCTTGCTTGTCATGCGGTGCCGTCAGAGAAAGGGTGATCCTTCCCTTCTCCCCTTCTCGAGCAGAATGCTACCAAATGGCAAAGGCAATCCTGTTGCTGGCGCTTCTGCGAGCGGTCCGTGCCCCCTCTGTTAACATCAACAAGGCATCTCCATTTTGCAGGGGGCCCTCGGTCCTGCAGGGCGAGCTCTCACAGCCAGGAATGGAGATCCTGGCAACACGGTACTTCCACCAACACAAATTAGAGCTCAACACCGACTGATTGACAAGCTTGACTTTTATTCGTCATGGCAAGCGGAAATGAAACACCCCATCCTTACGCGTTTCAGCCGTTAGGCCTTGGTCACAGGTGAGTGTCGTTTCAGTAGTAGTTCCCAAGTGGTCACATGGCTTGTGAATTAACTGCAAGCCCCAGAATGCAATGTTCTTTGCTTGTGAGACACGACGTTTTATGAATATTGCAAAATTAGCGTGAATTTGTAATGTCCCAAAACATTGCTGCAAATTATCTCAGCATAGTGCAGGTTTTTCCGCTGACCCAAAGATAGCTTGCTTGTCATGCGGTGCCGTCAGAAAAAGAGTGATCCTTCCCTTCTCCCCTTCTCGAGCAGAATGCTACCAAATGGCAAAGGCAATCCTGTTGCTGGCGCTTCTGCGAGCGGTCCGTGCCCCCTCTGTTAACATCAACAAGGCATCTCCATTTTGCAGGGGGCCCTCGGTCCTGCAGGGCGAGCTCTCACAGCCAGGAATGGAGATCCTGGCAACACGGTACTTCCACCAACACAAATTAGAGCTCAACACCGACTGATTGACAAGCTTGACTTTTATTCGTCATGGCAAGCGGAAATGAAACACCCCATCCTTACGCGTTTCAGCCGTTAGGTTTTTTCAGTGAATATATATATATTCACTGAAAAAAACATAGGTTTCACACATGTTATAGTTAGCGGAAATTTTACTGATAAAAAACCAATGAAATTCCCCCGTTATAGTTAGTGCAGAAAACTATAACTCACGCGACCGCAATCCTCTGCTGATGCTAATACTGTATTTAGACACTTATTTGCCCATGTCTTCTTCCATAAATTTTTAGCTATACACATATTACAAATATTTTTTTTTCATAAAGACACATATGTCATCAGCAGAAGATTGTGGTCGCGTGAGTTATAGTTTCCTGCACTAACTATAACGGGGGAATTTCATTGGTTTTTTATCAGTAAAATTTCCGCTAACTATAACATGTGTGAAACCTATGGTTTTTTCAGTGAATTTGCAAGGTTTTTTAAATGCTAATTCCTAACTATAACGTGTGTGAAACCTATGGTTTTTTCAGTGAATTTATACGGTTTTTTAAATGCTAAGTTACTTTACGCCATTCGTGGCGTGCGCGCCCACTTAACGCAGTTCGTTCCGTGCGCGCAAGGTGCGCTTCGCGCACCGTGCGCGCACAGTGAGCACGCGGTGCGCTTCGCGCACCGCTCGCCCACTTTACGCAGTTAGTGCCGTGCACGCACGGTGGGCACGCGGTGCGCTACGCGCACCGCGTGCCCACGTTACGCTAGATGGGCCATGTACGCACGATGCGCTTCGCGCACCGTGCGCACATGGAGGACATATTGTGCGCTTCCTTGTGATAGGTAATCTGTTGAAATTTTTTTGGGAAATGCTGTGCACTTATATGCCATGCACAAATGGTGGCCTTCGGCCACCATTTGCACACGGGGTGGAGAGAGTGGGTTTTTTTTTTTTATATAATTTTTTACCGTACGCGCACGGTAAGCGTACGGTAAGCGTAATCGGCGAAATTTTGGAAAAATAAAAAATTACCGTTTTTTGCCTTGGGGGATCTTTGACGACTCAACTAACATGGTCATGTGCATGGGCGCTGTCTAAACAGCCCCTTTATATGTTTTTGGCATTTGTTTATCAGCTCCCCCCTCAGAGTGCGAGAGAGAAAATGGCGGCCGCCGCTTCCTGGTTTCGACCGATTCGGATGTTTACTAAGATCTAAGGGCCAATCAGAATCGCGCTCGCGCACGCCACCGTACGCGTACGGTAAGCGCACCGTAAGCGCACCGTAAGCTGGCTCAGATATATATATTGATTTAAAGGCTATTTTCTCAGAATCTACTGAACAGATTTACACCAAACCTAGAAAAGGCACTTCCTTGACCTGAGGACTACCTCTCTGCCAAATTTCAAGTAATTCTGTTCAGCCGTTCGGGCTGTAGCTGTGTCTAAAGGTCCTATGGAAAAATGCATGGGAAAAACGCGTTTTGGGACCCCCCTTTTATCTCAGCCCCCGCTTGACGAATCCCCCCGAGACTTTCAGGGTAGGAGCGGAGCGTAGCGCCCCACCTATTTTAAAAAATTCGCAAGGATTCGTCGACCGGCGCAAAAGTTATTCAAAATAGAATGTTGCGGATTCCACTGAAGTCACAAAAATAACAAATGATGTTCCACTAGGGAGAAAATAAGAACAAGGCCTGTATCCAGATGCAAAAAAGATCCCTGTATACAACTCAAGTGGGTAGGTCATGACATTCTCTACAAGCCCTTATCAGAAGACGAAAGAAGGGCCGATAAGAGGAGCAATAATGGATGGTGAAAAGGTAAATGAAACTGTTGTTAACCTCTCTGATAGAACCCTAAGTGAACATCAACTCACTGTCTTTAGTCTGGGTCTCTCATTCTGTCTCACCGTCAGATTTGGTTTCCTTGAAGCACGCATAGACACTTTTAAACTGGTTAGAAAACTGAGAATCAAAAACTGGAATCATTTGAAACCAGATTCAGATTCAAGTAGTATAAGAACTTTCAGGCCAGATGTTGGGTGGAGTAACATTCTAAAAATTGGTCATTTGGATATGTTGTTAAGCTCTGGTTGGATTTATTTTTGTGTTGCAATTTTTTATTGAGCAAATTAAAGAGATACAACATGAACACCTTATGACATCTAAGCGTAAAAGTACTGAACAATGCTAGAAAGTGCGATGTGATACAGTTTATTGAGAAGGGGAGGGAGAGGGGTATGGATATATGGAGATAGTCAAAATAAAAGAGAAGCTGACATCCAGAAATAACCTGGGAATGACCCACCCCACCAGAACCAGTTTGTCCTCCAGGAGGCATATGCAGTGAGGGTCAAGTGGGCCAGGGGCCCTCGTGTGGGTGGATGCAAGGGGAGAGGTACTGGAGGGCGGTCCCTGAAAAGAGGAGTGGTGGGGCGGAGGGATGCGTCTCCAGAGGCTGGGTTTGGCAGACAGCAGGGCTTAAGGGATGCAGGGATCACGACAAGGGGGAAGAGAGCCCTCCACAGTGGTTCGAGTGGTTCCCGGAGTCCATAGCTAGGAGAATGGGTGGGTTCTGTGTGTAAGATGGAGCGGGCGGAACAGAGGGCAGTGTCGGCTACCCTTGAAGAGGGAGGGTGCCACGCCACCCTGTGAGCCTACATGTCCGGAAGGAGGGAGGAAAAGGGATGGGTGAGGGACGGGGAGGGCTAGAGTGAAAAAGAGGAAGAGGGACGGGAAGTGGAAGGAAAGGGCATAGGAGAGGCTAGGGTGGGAGACAAAAAGAACGCAGGGAAGGGAGGGGAGGGGAAGGTAGAATGGGGGGAGGGACCTAGGAGGGGAGGAAAAGCCAGGTGGGGCAGAGAGGGAGCAGGTAAGTCGTCATCATTGCGCAGGTGGTGAAGGGAAGGGGAGAAGTGGCGGCTATCCGGAAATGTAGTGAGGGTTGGTTATGCAATTCAAGGGGATGGAGGGCCTAGGGGTGAGTACCTGTCAGCAGCCTCATCATGGAGGAAAGGTGCCCACATCTGCATAAATAGCTCAGCCTGGTCCTGTAAGTTGTAAATGACAGGTTCATGCAAGGCAGTTTGGATCATTGCCACCAACTAATCTTCCTGGATTGGGTACGGGCGACCTCCACTGGCGAAGAGTACATAACTTGGCTGTATCCAGGGCTGTGTGAAGGAGGCAGTGCTGTGGGTGGGAGAGATCCAGAGAGGCCCCCACTTCATGGAGGAGTATGACTGAGAGGGTGAGAGTGAGATTTAGCAGCATGGAGGCACCCAGGGATGTTTCAATATGTGACCAGAAGGGTTGGATCGAAGGGCACTCGCAGATGATGTGTGCTATGTTGTAGCTGGTGTTTGCCCCGCCAGCAGTTCATGTGGAGAAAGAGTCCTGCTCTGTTCAGTTTTGTCGGTGACCAATGCTAGCTGTGGAACGTTTTGAAAAGGCAGAACTTCAGGCGGGCCTCTCTTGTGCCCTTACCCAGGGCTTCCAGGAAGTCCGCCCAGTCTTCGTGCTCATACGAGGACTGTAAGCGGGTTTGCCATTTGGCACGAAGAGTACTGATCCAGTGGGAAACTAGCCTCAGATACGCAAATACCATATACTCACCTGGGCCCATAAAACACACACGCGCACACACAAGCCAGTTAAAATCCGCTGGAGGTCAATTTTTTAATACATTTTTCTTTCTAAGAAGAGTTACCTTTCATCCCTAACTAATCTTTCACTGATCAAAAAGTTATTTCCTCTGGTCCATTAGTTGAACTATTTGATGGTGAAATGACATAAGTAAAGTTTTTCTCTTCTATATTGAAATTGCCACAAACTCAGGAAGATTTAAACGCTTTATCTAATGAAATTCATGTGAGCCAAATTCAAAGTACAGTACAGTCTCCGTCTCCCAAGGAAGGAAAAATTAAATCAGCAAGAATTTTCAATGATGATACTCAGAAAAGAGAGGATAGAGAGAGCAGCACAATTACACAATTACACATTTACAGAATCATAATTACCTAGAATGGTGTGAGATCCAACCCCTCAGCCAAGGAGTTGGGAAAGGTCCCCTGGGAAAAGTCAGGCGACAAAGGCTTCAGGAGTTAGGACAGGATAAGGTGACCTCTTCTAGATCCAACACTCGTGTCGCACCCCTCTCTGACACTATCTTCCTCCTCGATTCTTCCGCGATCTTCTTCTAATTTGATTTGGCTTATCTCCCTCCTCGATTCTTCTGCGATCTTCTTCTAATTAATTTGGCTAAATTTGAAGTCTGCAATACGATTCTTCTTCAGCATTCGCTATTCACTCCAACAGCATCCTGAGCTCTGCAGAATTCCTGTCTCTCTGTGCTAACTAACTAACTAACTAACGTTACCTCAATTATACCCTTCTAATGCTATGTACCACCTATTATTGTTTCAATTTCATAAACCTCCTAATTCTGGTTGGACAGGCAAATTGGATGATCATCACACCATGCTAAATTTTCAACATGGTCTTTCAGTTCTTTGATTAATTATCCCGCCCCTTAATTTTTGTTCATAAATTTTTATTCCCACACGCATTCACATCTTTATCAATTATAAAAGTATACACTTCATATATTCTCTTCCTTTTCATAGGACATTGTGCTGGTTCCCAGGGTATGTTTCTATTCTCGTCCTTGGATGGCGTTCAAGGATTACATCACAGATTCTGGCTCACTTAGACTGCGTATGTGTAGAGATCACATGGGGTATAGACTTCGGTCTCTCACAAAGGTACGAATACGAACTAATAAGAAAAGTCAAGAGAAAGTATATTAATTTGAAAATACAATTATTTTACTGTATACCACCTATCTCTACTCTATTCCCATTTTACTTATAAATTATTTTCCCCGCATTAGCAATTAGTAAATAGCTTTGTTTAGTTTCAGCAAAGCAGATGCTTAGCATGTAAGCTTTTTGCGGCCATTTTAGAAGCGTCTGCACAGGTGCAGAGAATTCCCTCCAAGCGACAGCTCACCATTACTGCGTAGATGCAGTTGGCGCATGCGCATTACAGTTTCCCGCATTAGCAGCCATATTAGATTTCACTCGAGTTACTTGTTAGTAAGACACGTAGGCAAGCTTCTTCTTTTCTAATTATTTGAAGTGTGGTGCATATTAATTACACAATACACAGTTAATATGAAGTTATGAGTTATTGGAGAGGATTGCTTACAAGCAAGTCTCTTTTCTACGAGCCCTTGCTTCATCAGTACGTAAAAGAGGTTGTAAGAAAAGGTGGCTTGAGAGCGTGCCATACAGTCCCGACATCACTCCCTTATAGCGTTCCTACACATTCAGATAATTAGCCAGAGGTGAGGCCTGTAAGGACCAGGGGCGAGGACCCATGCAGCGCCTCAGACAGTACCGCAGTTGCATGTAGCAGCAGGTTTGCCGCGGGTGGAGGCCAAATTCTTCTCTCAGCTGGGCAAACAGTTTTAGGTAACCAGTAAGCAGGATTTAGTCCAAGGTATGTATGCTCACTTCTCTCCAATGGGTCCAGCATAGGGTCCAGCCATCAATGCATATACTATCATTCCCCCACAAAGGTGCCTTGTCATCTAGTCATGGGTTCTGGTTGGATTTTAAGATACTGAATGCGTTCTCAATGGCCACATAATTGAGTGAATATTTGTGACATTGTGAAATAGGCCCTGAAATTAGATTATTTTTCCTGCTTACGGAGGTATAATTTTGTAAGATTTAATTTCTCAACTGTGAAAATGTATTGACAGTATTTACAAATTACATTCTCTCTTTCTTATATCATTCCTTTTTGTTTACTCCCCGTTTTTGATTTGAAGGTGAATTAATTGGGCACTGGCCCTATGATGTTGTCTAAAGGGATTTACAATGGACTGCCATTAATGACGGATGTTAAGTGGCTGCTTCAAGTCATATAGGTATACAGCAATGCTAACATTGATTTAAAATTGACTTTTGAGATTTACTTGCGACCTGAGCAGAACTGAGCTAGTGTTTTTGGATCTCAACATAACATCAAACCAGGGATAACTGAAGACTACAACACATGAAAAATCAACAGCAAATAACTGCCTTCTACAGTACGACACCTTCCACCCTAGGCACCTAAGGGAGAATTTACCTTTCTGACAATTTTTGAGAATAAGGAGAAGCTGCTCCGATGTGAAGGATTATTGGATACAAGCTGACAATTTAGCTCGTAAACTGGAGGCTAGAAAATATCCAAGAAAGATGGTGTCTCGAGCAAAGAAAATGGCCTAAAAGAACAACAGAGATGCCTTCTCAGAACCTCCACCACAGAGAGACAATGAAAAGAGACCAATATGTATTACTACTTTCAACATAGCATCCAATTTGGTAACAAAAATCATCCAAAAGAATTGGCGCACACTGAAGAGTGGATCATTATGTATACCACGTCCTATGTTCTCTCATAGATGAGGGAAGAGTCTGAAAGACATGCTGGTACACACATGCCCTTGCAAACAACAAAATTAGATAATAAGCACACAGGGCATTGTAACACCCACCACTGGCAACTACCTTTGTGGCACCTGCCTACAGTGTCTGTAATCTGACAAAACCAACGAAGATGGTTACTTTCAACAACAATATGACCTGGGAATTAAGGAAACTAACCAACTGCAACACCCAACGAGTAGTGTAATTAATAACATGCCCATGTAGCCTACACTATGTAGGTATGACAACACGTAAAGTTAAAATCAGAATCGGCGAGCATGGGGGCGCTAGAGGGCGCACTGCGGAATGACTTCCTGTTGAGACAGCTCCGCCGGTCAGGCACATTAATCGGCGACAATATTGGATATGTGGATGCAGATTTGAAAGATTTTGGCAGAAATGGGCATCGGAAGAGGTGGGGATTAACATGCGTGGAACAAGAGATCTGTGAAGAGCAGTGGAGGCTGTAAAATCGTGCCTGTGGCCTGCTGGCAAGGAGGGAACGGTAACACGCAACATGGCGGCGGCCCGAGCAATGATCGGACAATGAGCGTCGGGAGCTGTAATGTGGCCTCAGCACTGGCGATAAGGTGGAAAAGTGGGCAGCGGACATTCTCTGGGCACCGTATGGTGCAGGAGGGAGATATTGCACAGTAAGGTGACAGAGGCAACATTCTGCGCGAGTCTTGGCAGTGTGGCGAGAAAGGCCTATGCAAAATGGCGGCACCCTAAGCTACAACCGAGCCGGAGTAATTGCGGGGCTGCGAGCGGATGAGCGCAGGAGATAGTGATGGCAGCGACAACTTGGTAAAGTGGGCAGTGTACTTTATTTGGGCATCACACTGTGCAGGAGTGAGGTGATGCTGAGTGCAGTGAAAACGGCATCATTGGGAGTGGATACTGGCGGTGTGGCACGATAGATCAGCGCAAAATGGCGGCGCTCTGAAATGCAGTTGAACTGGACTAATTGCGGAGTTGCCAGCGGGGGAGCGTGAAGACTGAGGCGGGGAGGCCAGCTACCACTCAGCACCAAAGACAGCAGCTGTTGAATTGTGTGCTGATCGGTGCACTAGCAGGATTAGGAGCCGTGGTAGGATTGGGCAACCCGGTACAAAATGGCGGCCATAAGGAAAACAAAGCTGTAATTGATGTTTACCGGTATCGCCTGTGAATTGACAACAAGATGCAGCTGTAAGCGACCAAAGTTATTGCCATACACAAGTATTCGGATTGCCCTGCTGCTGGACAGGGGAGAGGCTGGCCCTGTGCTGTGACTGCTGACACGAGATGCGGTGATGAGGTGGTCCCAGTGCCAACTGTAAGATCCAGGGTCACGATCCCTGCAACTTTGGAGTGCTGTGGTAAATAATTTAATTACCGGGACTTAATTTGATACAGAAACATAATAGAAATAGCTCAGTAAATAAGAGGCAGAATCCGTGGTATTAGAGGTTCGGAATGGGCTTTATTCCAATGGACGATTCGAATCGGTGACTCCAAGTCCCATCACCACGGAGGTTCAGGAAGTGAAGTACATACTTTATTGATAAGTAATCACTTTTATACAATAGGCATTACATTGAAGCAAATGCAAGAGGCGTAACAATTGATAGTGTAGATAAAACATACATGCGTAGCAAAAGTGGGCGTAACTGGGTGTGACTAAAGAACGTCATCAGGTGTGATGTCATAATAGGGTGGTTCCATGAAGGAATTTCGCAATGTCAGCAGAAATACTTGGCAGAAATGTGCGCGCAGCAGCATGACGTATGATTGACGTGCGACTAGGGGGTGAAGGGGACTTGACATTTAGCTCTACATGTGGCGACAGATGTCTGGAGGGTCAAGTCAACCTTATCCCAAATCATATCTAACATCCTATGTTTAAAGAACTATGTTATCCAAAAGAGAGGTCTCTTAGAGTAGAATCTTATTCTATACTGACTATACTGACTGTTAGTGCGTGTACAAGCGTCTAAGTGTCTACACTAGATGCGAGGGCGAAAGTCTTCCATAATAATAGGGCTATGAATTACTTGCATAAAGACAGAGAAGCCGGGCCTTTGCTTGGTAGCTGGAAGACTGTTTACTTAAACTACTAGACAGGAATGCGTTGGGCAGGGAGCGGAGCAGATAATTTCGAAGGTGAAATACAGTTTTTGGCAGGCAGCAAGCTGACGTCAGGCACCGTGAGCCGCGCAGAGAATGAGGACAAAGTTCATGGATACAGATGCGGGCTCAGACTGGAGCTATCAGAGGCAGAAGGCAGGAAAAGCCTGATGGCAGAATCAGGGCCTACTCGCCTGAACTGTAAAATGGCATAAGTGAACCATATAAAGCCGGTGGCATTTCGTACTTAGGAATGGAATATCCGGCCCATTCATGGCGGATCTGAAAGAGGACATGTTAACGGTGGACGCACATGTATTTGCGTCTTCATAACTGGAACTGGAGGGAACATACATGTACTTGTGATTTATACATGGAACCGTTGGGGTCCAAGATAGGGGACATAACTGATCAGAAAAATCCACATTTCCACATTCCCTCCTTGTCCCCTACTTGCCCGTCAAGAGATATCAATCTTCATCAATCCATTGATCTGTTCATATAGCATCATTTGTTCTTCTTTTTTCTTCTGGGACGAACGAAATCTTGGTGGTGGAATACACGATGTGGCACACAGACCACAGATCGCTGGTCCACATTGTAGACATAGACAGCAACTGAATAGCATGAGAAAGCCAATACCTAGGAAGGATAGGACCTTCCATCCAAAGGTAGATAATACACTCCAAAACCAACCGGACCAAGTCCAGGTGCCTGGACTCTGGTGTATCTGGCTTACAATCTTATGAAGGCGAGTTATGGCTTTATATACAGATGGCGAATTTTCTGGTATGAAAATGCAACAACTTGATCCGATGACCCTACAAGCTCCGCCCCTATCGGCCAGGATGACGTCAAGGACAAGATGATTTTGAAGCACAACAATCCGCATAGCAGACTGCTCTTCTGTTAAATTGCCTAAGGCGGAAATAGTTTCATTCACTACTGCTTCAAGGGTTCTAGTTAATCTACGTATCAGCTTACTATTAGTAACGGTACCTATATAGGGAAAGAGACCTTTATTGAAATCTGTGTATTTTTCCCATGCTGTTTCAGTGTAATCGACTATTGGGAGATCTCTCCTTTCTCTATTGTGTACTAACTGAGTATTTCTGTGATAATCAGGAGGAGCTAGGAAAACAGGTGGCAAAAGGAATGCTATATAACAGGTACCATCCCAATCTAGAGGTAGGCGTATATATGCGGTCTGACCACATATAAAATAGGAATGGCGGTAAGCTCTAAATGTCGACTTGCCTTGATCACTAAATTCTATTACAGTGGTGCATCTACTATGGCCCATATGTATGGAACCATTCTTTCTTACACATAATTCACCTTTTACTCGAAATACTGACATGGCGGATAAAATTGGAGTAGCTTCGGATTCGACATTTAGGATCATAAGATTAAGCGTAAAATTACCTAATCCATATACTTCATTTTCTAGATCAGTTCCTGTTCTTTTGGGAAGTCCCTCCTTGTTGGGGTGGCAGACTTTAAGTAAAACTAAGTTCAAATTTCCCCATACCCAGTTGTCTTGATACACTGCAGAATTCGAATCTTGGGAAATAATTAAACTAAACCATGCTCCACAGGAGCCGTTGTGTGTGAACGGGTATGGAAAGAGAGGTAGAATTCCTTTATAATTCTGATAGGGAGGGAGTCGGCCACATATCCAACAATTTGTAGCATTGCTAACCTGATGGGAATGATGTAACATACTAATAAAAGTGTTATTGCGCAGCGCAAATCTATATGACAATTCATGCGGAGGTAATTCACTAAAAGAATGTTCAGCAGTAACATTATAAACATGTCTAGAAATAGGATAATATATGTGCAACAATATACTTGCAGTAATTATTAAAAGACTTAGGAAAAACAGAATTAATAACGTCACTGTGCAATGACTACGCAGTGATTTACAGTATGCATGTCGTTTCAACATTTCTCGGGTTTTTTCTCTATTCAGGTCTAAGGGATACATGTCAGAGACAAATTCAACCGCTTCACCTTGGAGAGAACTTAAACAATCAAATTGCCTGACTGGTTAGACCTGAGTTTCAGTTTATATTGTTCGTGATTACTTGATTCAACCAAAGGAAGTTTTGAGTCAATGGGTGAAGACACACGAGGTGTGGTATTTACATCCGATGGTAGTCCATGAAATTTCTTGATATGACTTGAATGTATCCAGCCTTTTCGACCCTCGATCTTCACGGCTGTCCTCGTCGTTAATAACACGAGCTGAGGCGACCTCCACCTAGGGTCCAGCTGAGACTTCCGATCAAAGTTCCTCACTAAGACCAGGTCTCCTGGAATTACGTCATGGGGTTTCACCTCAGTGTTGTCGGGAAAAGCTGCAGCTACCTGTGAACGACAAGATTGTAGTGCAGACATCAAGGAAGCCAAGTAATCTGTCAGCATATTACAGTCAATATCAGTTATTTTGCGTGGTATAGGCGTCCCCCACATATTTGGTGGTCTACCGAAGATCACTTCATAAGGGGATAGCCCTGTTCGAGAGTGTGCTACCATTCTCATGTAAAAGAGTGCAACGGGTAAAGCTACTACCCAGTCGACACCTTTTTCTCTACAAATTTTGGACAATCTAATTTTCAGAGTTTGATTATGTCTTTCCACGAGACCTGCTGCCTCGGGGTGTCGGACACAGTGGAACTTCCACTGATAGCCTAACAAAAGTGAAACGTGTTTCATTAGTTCGGATGAGAACGGCTGGCCGTTATCTGAGTAAACAACACGTGGTAAACCGTACCGTGGGAAGAATTCTCGAACTAACTGTTTGGCAGTAGTCGGGGCAGTGTAATCTGAAACCGGGTATGCCTCTGTCCAACGGGAAAGAGCACAGACAACTACGAGAACATATTTGAATCCTCGACATCGTTCCATCTGGATATAATCCATCTGGAGGACTTCAAAAGGGTGATCAGGAGGCTGAAATCCACCCTGTTCTACGGGAATGCTTTTTCCTGGGTTGAACTGGCAACAGATCATACAGGTACGAACTTTTTGTTTAGCTGCTGCTCGTAAATGTTTGTTGAACCAAATGTGTTGAATGCTGTCTAGCATAGCTTTTTCTCCTAGATGTGCTGGACTATGTACAGTGTTAATAATGACTTGGACCATTGAATCAGGAAGGAACCACACAGATTTTTCCTTTGTCATCCATCCTTGATCCGTTTGGATCCCTCCTAATTCAGTCCATTTCTTTATTTCGTCTGGAGTAGCATGTGTCTGTATGTCAATTACGTCAAGAGCGGGATCCTTAACCATCATGCAATGTGTTGGCGTCGGGACTATTGTCTTTGTCATGTCGGATGTTTGAGTTTGAGCAGTCTGTTTAGCTGTTCTGTCAGCTAGATCATTGCCTTGAGAAATGATATCAGTAACTTTCGTATGAGCTTTACATTTCATAATTGATATTGCAGTGGGTAGATGTATTGCATCTAATAAGGCATGAATGAGGGGTCCGTGCTGAATGTGGGCACCGTGAGAAGTTAAATAACCTCTCTCTCGCCACAGCACGCCGAAGTCATGTACAACTCCGAATGCATAACGTGAATCAGTGTATATGTTGACTTTTTTATTTGTGGCTTGAATACAGGCTTGTGTCAGAGCGACGAGCTCTGCTGCTTGAGCGGACAAGGTATTTATACAATTTGTTTCAATGATTTCAGCGTCTGTTGTGACTGCATAAGCGGCCACTAACTCTCCTGTACTTGTTTTCATACATGAAAACATCTACATACAACGTTAAGTCTGGATCTGATAATGGAACGTCTGTTAAATCTTGTCTGGGTTTCGTCGTGATAGTTATAACTTCAATACAATCATGTGCAAGTGGATCTGTTCCATTTACAGGTAACAGTGTGGCAGGATTCAATGTATTACAACGTCTGATTTCTATATGTGGCTGAAACAATGTTAATTTGTAACCGGTGAGTCGTGCTATAGTCAAGTGTTGTGTTTGTGTGCGGTTCAAAAGAACCTCTACTGCATGTGGTACTTGAACTGTCAATGGATGTCCTAATACTATGGCATCGCTTTGTCTGATTGCTAAGGCTGTTGCTGCCACTGATTTCAGGCATGCAGGCAAAGCCTGAGCTACGGGATCTAATGTACTAGAAAAATAGGCACATGGTTTGTGTGATCCTGCTTGTTCCTGTGTGAGTACTGACAAGGCAGTACCTTCGCGTTCTGTAACAAAGATTGTAAACTGTTTATTGTAACATGGTGTTGCTAGGACAGGTGCTTGACATAAAGCTTTCTTTAAACTTTCAAAAACGTGTGTATGTTCCTGAGTCCAAGGGAGGACAGTCAATGTGGCTGCCTCCTGTGTTGTCAATTGAATGAGTGGTTTTGCTAGAAATGCATACTGAGGGATCCACTGCCTACAATATGAAGTGAGGCCTATGAAAGCCCGCACTTCCTTTTGTGTCTTGGGTATCGGCATGTTAGCTATTAACTGAATGCGGTCGGGTGTAAGCTGCCTTCCCTCCTTGGACAGCGAGTGTCCAAAATAAACAACTCGCTGGACACAGAATTGCAGCTTAGAAGGGGACACCTTGTGCCCCTTTTCGGCCAAAAATTGTAATACCGTCAGTGATGCTTTCTCACATTCATGTTCGTTTCTAGCGGTGATCAGCAGATCATCGACATATTGAAGCAGGGCAGTGTTGACTGGCATGTGAATACTGTCAAGCTCTCGTTTCAGTGCTTGGCTATAGATGCTGGGGCTTTCTGTAAATCCTTGAGGTGCGCGTGTGAATTTAAAGCTACGTCCATTTAAACTAAATCCGAACAAGTATTGGCTTTCCGGATCTATTGGGACGCTGAAAAAGGCATTCTTGAGATCAATTACAGTAAAGAATGTTGCTTCGGAATCAATAGCTGTCAGTAATGACGAGATATCTGGGACCACAGGGAATTGTGGCACAATGCATTTGTTCAATTCGCGCAGATCAATAACCAATCGATATACTGGCGGAGCCTTTGGATCTGTTCGTTTAAGAATCGGAATTATCGGGGAATTACATACATTGGAGTCTGTTTCCACAACTACTCCTTGGACAATGAGCTCGTCAATAATTTGCAGTAAAGCCACTACAGCATCTGGTGGTAACTTGTATTGTCGCATTCGTGGTAGTACCACTCCTGCCTTTAATGTAACCCGATATGGTGTAATATTCATGCAACCCACATCAGTAGGGCCTTGTGCCCATAAATGTGTAGGTAAAGTCTGTAGTCGGGGATCCATGTCTCGAGACACATAGTGACCTTTGAAATCACGTAAAAACAATCTTACTCCTTCCGGAGAACAACATATTATAGCTCCTAGAGCTTTCAGTGTTTTTATACCTAACAGGTTTTCTGGACATGATTTAGTAAGCAATAAATCTGTAGTTCGGGTTAAGGGTCCTATCGTAAGTGGAAGAGGCTGTGATACTTCATTAACAATAGGTTTTCCTGAAAAACCAAGGGAAATATTCTGTGAGCCTGAGAGGGGTGCCCCTGGAACTTCACTACGTTTTATAGTTGTTCGACTTGCCCCTGTATCAAGTAAAAATTTTCTATCTTGGCCTAATAGTTCACTATGTACATAAGGTCCTTCTTGGTCTACAGGGACCTCGATAAGGGGTAAGTCAACTTCCCTCTCTAGGCTGGTTCATGCGTATCGTTGATAATCAGGATAGTCGTACTGTGCGGTCTGGTACAGCTGTCGTGTCGTGGTTTGTGTGGCAGCAACAGGCAACGCTGGTGCGGCTGGCACAAACTGTATAGACTGTTGTGGAGCTGGCATGGACTGTGCATGCTGTGGTGCTCCTTGTTCATTCTGATCCTGTCTAGGTGGCCGTGGTCTTTCTTGTGTTTTACCTGTGGCGATATTACGCTTCAAGACTGGGCAATCGTGTATGTAATGACCTGGTTGTTTACAATAGTTGCATGTCCCTTTTACAGGTCCTGCTGAATCACCGGACTGTGTCGTACCCCTTTTATGACCTTCAGCTGGAACTGTCTGGGAGACTAGTGATACAGATCAGGGTATCAGAAATATGCCCACTACCACAGATAGAGTAATTTCACAGTTACACGCACATGCATTCATCATACGCTAGGGCCCATTTCACTAACATACGCTCCAATACTCTACCAGCAGCAAACCTGTGGGAAGAAAACTCCTAAAGCACCCTGCATCTATATCTAGGCGATAGGACCAGTTTAGTGGTTGCCTAACATAATATATACAATCTATAAACAATAATCATAAAGTCTACAATAAATGACAAGAAAAGAAACAACCAACACCATGTTTAAAAGTTATATTGCTTTATCTAAAATTAGTCAGAGTAAATCAGAATAAATCATTTCTCATAATTACCTATTCTAACTAGTGTCAGAACGGGTCAGGACCAGTCTCTCAGAAAAGTCTTTTCAGGATAAAGTCCTCAGCATCAGTCCTCAGCAACGCAAGTTCACGCAGCAAGGCGACGAAAGAAAGTGTGTGTAGAGCCCTCCCTAAGCTAACATTTTATAATGCAAAATACAATGAAAACCCACATGAATTAATCAAGCAAAATTGTATCACTGAGCAGAACGAGAAGGAAGGGATGTAACTCTGCAACATCTTGAAATCTCCGCTCAGGAAAAGTCACAATACGCAAATCACGGAACAGGAACCAAGAACTAGAAACTATTAAAGTATCCATCTTGCTCATTTCCCTCGGCAAACCGGCTTTAGCACAATGTTCTTTCTGAGGCTCTTTGTTTACCAAGGACAAATCATTTCTTTTGGAGATCCTCCAAACTTGCTGATGTCCTCCCGGAAATTTCCATATAAGGACTACGGTCAGTTGTCTGTAACCGAATTCCAGCAGGGGTCTCCCTTGTCACATCACAGATTTTGCCGGCACCACAGCTCAGCCAAGCTTCAAATTATTCTCAGTTATTTCATGAAGGCCTCCATAGGCCACAATAGACCATCTTTAATTAAAGAGACAAAATAAAGATTACTACATCATAATGATTAGACAGTGTTAACCCCACTAACACCCTTATGTGTATGCATTTATCTAGCTTTGCGACATATAAAGCATTAATTCAGACAGCGTTTTGTGCTCAAAATAAATAGCACACAGCAACGTTTAAACATGAAAACTTGCACGTTATTGTGAATACATAAACAGCACACGCATACTAACCCTCGTGTAACCTTCTCTTGTATTAGGACAAACAGGTTGATTAGTATAACGCACTTGAACAAGACAAATAATTAGTTGTTAATTATTAATTAATTAATAAGACGCATAAACATGCCAGAGCTTCAAAAGCCCCAGAATTTTCTAACAGAAAACTCTGCTCCAGCAATCCCCCCTTTGGTGATTTTATCACCAAATAAACCCCAAAAAAAAAAATTAGTGAAAATTTAGTCCCATTTTAGGAGAAATCAGAAATGTCTTTTCCCCCTACACAACATTAAACACCAGTCACTCTTTCATCATCTCTCTTAGTCTCTAAGTAAGCACTCTCCCTCAATTCTTCTAATTCAATCTCTTCTGGTTCTCTTTTCGAATTATTCGATTTCTTATTTTTTAAAATTTTCTCTTTCCCTCTCCTGTTTTTATAACACACACACACTAATCTCAGTATCAGCAAAGCAACAATTATACAAGACAAGGGAAACAATATTCTACCTACGATAGTACTACCTATTTTTGCAATAAAATCCTTAACAGCTATCATCTTATTAGCTAGTTTAGTCCATAAACTCCCAGTTTCAAGTGGTACTAAATCTTCATGCAAATCAGTAATATTTTTGATATAGACCTTCAGGTCTCTACTTTCATCAGGAATGTAAGTGCAACAATGTTGAACTTTCAAAATTCCACAAACTCCACCCTCCTTAGCCAAAAGAATATCAAGGGCAAGTCGATTTTGCATAGACATGGCACGTACGGCACTTAACTCCGTATTTACCAAAAGAAATCCTCCTGCGGTATTTGTCGATAAACGATCAACCACTGTGGACAATTTCCGAATTCCATAAGCATTTAAAGAAATTCCCACTGCTGGAATCAAAACCCCAAAAATATCACCCACAATTTCAGACCAAGTTTCTCTCTTAAAACGTTTTAATAGGTTAATATCTTCTACATCACTTATTTTATCTGTATGAAAAATTTTAGGAAAAACTAAACCCACATAACATGTGCCATACCAATGGTCAGGCAACCTGTAATAAGCCTTGTTCCCACACACATAGTACACTCCTGGAAAAATAGTATCTTCTCCACCTCTGAAACCCCAACCAGTCGCAACGAAGTATGTATCATGGCACTCACTAGTCCCCACAAAATATGTATCATATTGGGATTTCCTTCTGGTAATGCATAGTTTACCCTTCTGCGGTGCATCTAGAGCCAAAGTTGGACTAGCCCCATTTCTCAACTCTTTTCCCATTTCAATGTCCCAAATTGTCTCACTCACTTCATATTT
Organism: Triturus cristatus; assembly: GCF_964204655.1. Lineage (NCBI taxonomy): Eukaryota > Metazoa > Chordata > Amphibia > Caudata > Salamandridae > Triturus > Triturus cristatus. Next base: position 421,196,662 of record NC_140591.1, read on the forward strand.
CCCTGCTTTCTCATGCATGTTCACTCTCCTTTCCTCTACCATATCCAAGAAAGCTTTCTCCTCTTCTTTCAAACTGCAAGTTAAATTATTCTTAAAAATGTAATCTAATGTTAGTCCTTTTTCTTCAATAAAAATCTCACCAAAAGTGTTAGCTTCTTTAGCTGGATTCAGCTCTTTGTTCATTGGCAAGTGCCCAAAAATACTATCTCTATTAGACATGTTATAATCTATTTTCCCTAACAAATAGAAAACACTACTTAAAATACTACAAGAAATACCATATGTCGCTGGTAAATGGTGATAAGTAACACCCTCCGAAACGGATGCAGGTAACTGCATGCAGACATAGCAATCCCTCACTTCCATTGTTTTCACATATTCATATAACAGTTTAGAAAAAACATTACTAGAAAAATTGTTAATTGACCTATCTTTGTGTATATAACTACTTCTAATTGGAATTACTTTTTGTGAATTCTTCTCTATATTAGTCATATTTTCTGCGTCCATCCCAAATTCAACCTTAAATGTAACTAATAAAACTAAAACACCCCATAGAAGCATTAATATTCCAGTACAACAGCAGCACATCTTGCACCATCTTTTAAAGAAGGCACATCTATTTTGATTATTCTCTATGTTAGCCATTCTGCTTTAACTTCTACTACTCCACTACTGTAATTAGAACTTCTCAAATTTCCAACGTTTGTTCCAAATTTTCAGCTTCTTCAAAGATCCTTCCGTTCACTTAGTCCAAGTGAATCCTTTTTACTCAGTTAGGATACTCATCATTTTTCACTCCAATTTCTTCAACATCAAATTGTATCAGATCTCCAACATCAGAATCCTCAGTACTTGACTCTTCTCCAATGTCAGTCAAGAGTACTTTCAGAATTTCACCAGTATCTTCCTCAACCACTTTTCTCAAGACCACTTCCGGATTATCTTGAGTCACTGTTTCTTCTTTTCCTTCTTCAGACAGTGTCACATAAGACCATTCCGGTGATCTGTACTTTTGGTTGGGTCTCTTAACTCTTTTTATTTCTACTGGTTCTTTTGTTCTCTTTGATTCTTCTTCTTCAGCCTTTGAAGTTTGACTGGATACCTCATTCACTTGTTCAGCTTCCGATGTATTTGCTTTTATTATCCTGTATCTCAGTCTTTTCACTCTGTTGTTAGGCCAACGATCTCCTTTCACAACCTTTTTCTGTATTTCTTTAACACTCCTTTCTCCAATCGAAGTTCTCTTTCTCAGAACTCGACCTTCTGTTTGTTCATTCTCATCATCCGATTCTGTTTCAATTGCCTCTTGCTTTCGTTTCTTAGCAGTTTTCTTTTCTTTCACAGATTCTTTCACCACTATTTGAGACTTCCCTACTTCTGTCCCTCCTCGGGTCTCCGACACGCAATCTTCTTGCTGTCTATTTGTCCCTTTACCTAGCTCCTCATCAATGTTCCCTACACCTCCTCGGGGGTCTTCCGCAATCTGTCCCTCTCTATCTTCTTCTGACCCTGTTTCTTCAAGAATAATCTCAAGTGGCTCTTCAATCTCCTCCTCTTCTGATTCAGGAGTAGTCTCAATGTGTTTTCTCTTTTCTTTTCTTTTTCCTCCACTGCTACTCGAAACTTCAGGCTCTTTCACAGAATCAGAATCTGATCTTCCTTCTGATACTCGCAGTGAATCTCTTGAAGCTTTCTCTGCTTCTTTTCTCACTGATTCTGTATCTTCAGGATCTTCACCATCACTGGAATCTGACTCTTCATAATACTCTTCACCAGTTCCCTCTCTCGGACTTGGAATTCTCAGAGTATGACTTGCATGTACCCAGTGTCTTACTCCAGCACACTTTACTGCAGTCGTTGTAGTCAGAATAACTTGTCTTGGCTTTCCCCACCTTGGAATCAAGCAATTTCTTCTTCTGTGCACCTTAATCCTCACCCAGTCACCTGGACTCAGATCATGGGCTTGCTTCTTCTCAAGTGTGGTAGCTTCTTCTCCAACCTGGTGAAACACAGAATGAACTGCGTCAGCCAGGCCTTTACAGTAATCCAAAATCATGTCATCAGTTATTGTCATCAACTTATTCACAGGCACAAATGCATGGCGCATTGCACGTCCCATAATGATTTCATGCGGACTCAATCCTGTAGTTCTGTCTGGAGTAGATCTCATAGTCATCAAGACTAGAGGCAGAACATCTGGCCATTTCATGCCAGTGGCTAAACACATCTTTCCAATTCTGTTTTTGATTGTGCCATTAATCTGCTCAACCACACCAGAAGCCTCTGGTCGGTATGCACAATGTAGCTTCTGCTGTATTTTTAATGCTTCACAAATCAAACCAATGAGTTCATTTTGAAAGTGTCTACCTCTGTCAGATTCAACTGTGACTGGAAATCCAAACCTAGGAATCAACTCCCTCAACAATAATTTTGCCACTGTTAATCCATCATTCCTCCTTGTTGGGTAAGCTTCCACCCACCTTGAAAACAAACAGACTACCACTAGGACATACCTCAGTCTGTTCACTTGAGGCATTTCAATGAAATCAATTTGCATTCTTGTGAAAGGACCTCCTTCTCTGCCAATTGTCCCTAAACTCACCACTGTCTTTTTCCCAGTGTTAAACTGCTGACAAATTAAACACCTTTGACAGATGCTTTCCGCAATTGTCCTAAACTTTGCATTATACCAGGTCTGTTTAAAGGACCTAATCATCGCGTCCCTCCCCAGATGTCCCTGGCCATGATACATCCTTGCCATTGACGACAAAATTGAGTTTGGCATCACTGGTCTGCCATCTCTGTAGACCCAAACATGGTCTGTTTCCCTTGGAGCACATCCTGCCTTAACCCAAACTCGTTTCTCTTCTTCTCCTGCCTCATCCTGTAACTGTTTCACTTCATCCCATGTTTCTAGGACATTAGTAAACATCACAGAAGGGAAAGACATTTCCTTTTTTTCTCTTTCCCTGTTAATTGACTGATTTAGCTTCGCACAATACTGTGCCACATCGTTAGCATATCTATTGCCAACAGTGATAAAATCCTCTCCTGAAACATGTGCTGCACATTTTACAACTGCTAAATCCTTAGGCAGCTGTATCGCCTCAAGCAATTTTCCAATCAGCTCAGCATTCTTTATCGGAGTTCCACCCGATGTCAAGAAACCTCTTTGTAGCCACAGTTGGCCAAAATCATGCACCACTCCAAACCCATACTGACTATCAGTCAACACAGTTGTTCTCAAATCTTTCCCAATCTCACAAGCTCTTGTCAATGCCACTAATTCAGCAACTTGCGCAGATTTTACTCCTTTCAATGGCGATGCTTCCATAACCTCTGAAACTTTGCACACTGCATATGCTGCACATAGCACACCATTATCATTTCTCAGGCATGATCCATCCACAAACAGCACATGATCATTCTCAGGCAAGGGAACATCCTTGATATCTGGTCTTGGTTTCGTACAATACTCAAGCACATCCAAACAATCATGATCATCTTCCATCTTTATACCCACATTCTCAATATCCGGCAAAAGTGTTGCTGGATTCACATTCGTACATCTTTCAAGAGTCACATTTGATGCTCCCAAAATCACTTTCTCATATTTAGTCAACCGACTATTTGACATATGCTGAGTTCTGCTTCTTGTCAAAAGAATCGCCACATTGTGAGGTACGAATACCCTTACAGGATACCCCATTATAATCCCCTCACTCTGTTCCAGGCTTCTGCATGTTGCAGCCACAGATTTTAGACAACCTGGTAAACCCACAGCTACAGGGTCAAGTGTCGATGAGAAGTACGCAATAGGCCTTCTCAATTGTCCATGTTTCTGGATTAACACTGAAAGTGCACATCCATTTCTCTCACTGCAGTATAGTTCAAATTCTTTTTCATAGTCTGGCATACCCAGAGCTGGAGCTTCACACATTTTTGTTTTGAGCTCTTCAAATGCTGCCAATTGTTCTGCATCTAGATCCAATGGATCTGTCATGTCACTTTTTGTCAATTTAATCAATGGCTTTGCTATCAGGGAAAAATTAATTATCCACTGACGACAATATCCCACCATACCCAGGAACATTCTCACTTCTCTCTGGGTTTTTGGAGCTTTCATTTCTCTGATTATTTTGATCCTGTCAGTAGTCACTTTTCTCAGACCTTTCTCAATATTATGTCCAAGATAATGCACCTCTTTCTTACAAAACTGCAATTTGGCTGGGGATACCTTTAACCCTCCATCTGCCAGATGATTCAGTAAAGCTATGGTATCCACTTCACAAGCTTCACGTGTTTTTGATGCCACCAATAGGTCATCAATGTATTGTACTAGCACTGAGCTTTCAGGCATAATCAGACTTTCCAACGATCTTTTCAATAACTGATTGAATATCGAAGGACTCTCCGTATACCCCTGTGGGATACGACACCATGCTAAAATACGCTGGCCAAACCTAAATGCAAAAATTGGCTGGCTGTCATGATGCAATGGAATTGAAAAGAATGCATGACACAAATCAATCACTGTATACCACTCAGCGTCATGTGGAATTTGATACAGAATCACTGATGGATTTGGCACGATGGGACAACATGCCACCACAATCTGATTAACTTTTCTCAGGTCCTGTACAATCCTGAACTTGCCATTAGGCTTTTTCAGTCCCATTATTGGTGAATTACACGGACTACTCAGTAGTTCTCTTAGGACTCCTTGCTGAATCATTTTCTCAATTATAGGAGTTATCCCTTCAATTATCTCTGGTGTCATTTTGTACTGAGGAATGTTAGGATATGCAATTCCTTCTTTCACTGCAATTTTCACTGGATCTACATTATTCATCAATCCCACATCCTCTCCTGTAAAATCCCAAACTGCTCCTTTCACTGTGTCTCTCAGCACTTGAGGCAGATCCTCCGGATTGAACACTGGAAATGTACCAATTAATTCATTTTCTCTATTTTCTAGAGTCATCCGGTAGAAAACATCATCATCTGGTGTCTCAAAAGCTATTCCATCTGGTGTACAGAAAATTGTGCAGTTCATCTTGCATAATAAATCCCTACCTAACAGGTTCACTGGGCTTGTGTCACAGACAATAAATCTGTGCATGTCTGAAAATTTCCCTATCTGTACTTTCACTGGTTCAGTAAGACGTGTTCTGATTTGTGTATTGGCTACACCAACTACTTGGATTGCTTCATCCGAGAGAGGAAGATTTCTAACATCTGTTGACCTGACAGTTGATCTTGTCGCACCTGTGTCTACTAAAAAAGTAACACTCTCTTCATTTATTTTCCCATCCACAAATGGTCCTGCCTGGTCTATTTCTAGAGTTGCACCAAGTATGCACTCTTCTTCCTCTCCTCGGCACCGTCAATAATCACCTTCAGACTCACTCCCTTCACTCTTTAACAAGTACTGTTGTACTTTGTTAGTACGTCTTGGTTTGTTTACCTGCTCATCATTGAAGAATCCTGAATCCTGACTGTACTTTTGTACCCCTCTATTCTGCGGTAAAGGTGGTTTTGGCTCTAGACTCTGCTGCTGTCTCACAACTTTCTGCTGTTGTTGCTGTTGCTGCTGGTTATTCCCTTCATTCTGCACCTGTTGATTTAAGGATTTACCCTCATTTAATGGTGGATTAGGACATTCAGATCTCCAATGTCCCAGTTGGCCACAGTTGTGACACGGGAACTTTTTCTTTGCTTCCTCAAGACTTCCCCTTCCTTTTCCTGCAAACCTTGGTCTATTTCCTGTATTATTTCCTAGATTATTTGCCTGTTCCACTAACTGTGCTTCCTGTCTTTCTGCAACTTTCACCTGTGCCCACATTGCTTTTTCTTTTAGCTTTCTTTGTTTTGCTTCAATTTCATCACTGAAATATTTTGCATGTCTCAGAATCTCATCTACTTTCTTACTCTGCCAATCCACTGTGTGTTCTCGAATTCTCTCACTAATCTCAGGTCTAAGACCATATACAAATCTGTATACAAAATGACTCAAATCCTTGTCACCCAGATGTTCATCTCCACTGAATTGTTTAAAAGCCAGTATCAGCCTTTCGTAAAAAGCATGAACTGATTCTTTTGCTTCCTGTTGTGTTCGATCTATTTTAACCCAGTCTGTCTCTTTTGGAGGAACTTTACTCTTCAGGTATACCATCACCTGATCATACTTCCTCATCACTTCTGGATCTGGTGCCCCTGTTCTCGGATCTCTTGGATATTCCTCACTAGGCCAACTCACAACTATTTTACACTCAGTCCACAAGTCTGCTGGAACAATTATATCAAACAGACTATTCAGGTCAACCCACAGCACTTTTGACAATTTCACAAACCTGTCTACCTGCCTATACCACTCGACGGGCTTTTCTCTCAATCGAGGGAAATCATTCGTAAATGATAAAATATCTTGTCTGGTCCATGGAACATGTACATATCCTCCTCCAGGTATTTCTCTCATAGGAAACTGCTCCACTGGTTTCTCTTTTTCTCTCACTGGAAATACCGAGTAAGTTGTTCTATCTTCAGATTCATCCCTTTTCTTATACCACCTATCCTTCCACTTTTCTACATCACCCCATCTACGCAATAATGCCACCATTTCTTTAATTTGTCCTGTTCTACCAGAATTATTCAAATTCTCTATGTCCTTCTCTGTGAAATCCATCCTGTACGTTTTCTGTAAAGCCTTTACTTTATCAATGTCAACTCCTTGCTCATTTGCTATCGCTCTCAGTCTATCATGTGTACTTCTTGCCCTCCATGTTATGCTCTTGCACATGAACAATAATTCACCATCATGATGACTTTTCAGGATTTCTGTCGGAACCGTTCCTGTCACAAGCTCCTCTAATTCTATACGTAATTTAACCACATCAACAACTTGTGAATCTTTATCCTTTTTCTGAATACTTTCATCCAGTCATTTAGGTCGTCGACTGTTATTTCCGCAGTTTTTCTCGCTGAAACTATTTTCCTCTGCGGTTCTAAAATTGGCATCCCTAAACTACTAGAATCACTAACATTCATGAATTCATTACCTATGTCATGTCTTGTTTGTCTCAGGTCATTTCTCCCTGTTCCTTTACCTGAATCTCCTGAAGGACCAGCTGAATTATTTGCAATATATGGAACTACCAGCCCATTTTCACTTACTCTCTGTCCATCAAACATAGGAATTACCGGACCTATAGTAACAGGCACTGTAACAGCTTCCATATTCATCGTTAACTCTCTAATTTTCTCAGTCAGTTCTGTTGTCGTCTTTGCTAATTGTCTGGCATTTCTGGCATTTTCCTCTCTGAAAGAACTATTATTCCTTGATTCAGATGTCATTTTTTCTTTCTCAACTGTATCTCTTATCGGAGAAACAACTGGTGTACTCTCTTCCGATTCTGATCTATATGGAGGTGGTCTCTTGTACATCATATCATTCAAGACCTCATCTTCAAACTCTCCATATCTTCTCCTATCTGTCTCAGAAACCCCTTCTTCTGAAGGAGCCGAAGCTTCAACTGTTCTCATAGGATATAATCCATCTGACATAGTAGCATCTCGCCATCTTTTCATTCGATCCTGATGTGTCTCACGATCATGTCTCCTCCCAAACATGTACCTGTACTGACCTCCGGTTCTCTGTCTTTCTCGATTTAATACTTCTTCTTCCCATTCCACTAAAGCCTCGAACTGTGTAGGTCTCGGCTTCGGGTCCAGATGTGCCATCTTTTCCCGTAAATTTCTCAACACAGCCAGATTAAATGAACCATGTTCTGGAAATGCTAAAACACCATCTTCTTTAGTATAGCCAACCCAATTCTGCAACCATATACAGGTATGTAATCCATATTTCGCAACCATGAAGGATGCAGGTGTTTTCGCTGGAGGTAGCAACTCACCCTCTCTTGTCTTAACCTCTTTATCCTTGCTAAACCACTTCTTAACCTTTCCAAAGAACGTCTTTTTCTTTTTCTCTTCTTGATAATACATCTTAGCTAATACTTATTAAATTCTCTACTTTTAAGTTGAAAACTCAATTCTCGTTAACGCACCAGTCCTGGAGCGTCTACGTCACTAAGCAGCTCTTCCAATCCCTGCGCGACTCACACTAACGCACCAATCCTAGCGCGAACCCTATTCTGAGTCACTATCCAATCAGTGCGCGAACCTTCTGACGTCAGTAACCGCTGCAGTCTCTGTCTCCTGTCTCTGTCACTCATCTACCCCTCCTTTACAAAAACTCTCAGTAGACTTCGTGTGTCAAAATTTCTACAAAATCTATTAGTTACAACATGAAAACATCTCCATTGTCTGCTTCGCTAACCACAGAATAGTAAAAAGAGAGTTTATTTCTCAAGAGTCAACAATTTTACATGCATCTCATAACTGTTTCCTCTAGGACGTATCCAAAAGAGTCTTACAATCAATAAATGTATATGCATTCACGCACATTCATACGAGAAAAAGTATAGTACATACACACAGAATCCTGCTTCTTGAGAACAGCGCACAATCTGCCTCTGTACAGAATTATAACTCACAACAACTAAGCAGCTTACCTCTGCCCAGTTCTGCAAACAAGCTCACAGAATACCTATTACTCCTCCCGCAATAAGCTTTAACGGCAATCCTTACGGATCCCTGGGACTTAAGACCAGAGTTTCACAGATAACCTTCACTACGATACACACTCCTTATATACCAGAAATTTTCTAATAGTAACATACAATGTCACTGATTCCGAACCCAGACAATGTGAACGCGCAACTTCAATTGTCACACGTAATTCCTTACAATCCCGCCTTTCCCGAGAGCAGCATATACACCTTCCTCTGCCCTACTACGGAACTGCTTCCACAGCTTCCAAATTCCAGAAGCACCACATATAACTCAACATTACGACTCCACCATTTAGTATTAGTACATATACCAAAAACATCAAAATAAATCAATAATCAATAAGCTAATTTACAAGCAATCTTATCTTATCAGATCAAGACAACCATCTAAACCATCCTCTGCTACCAGAGAAATTGATACAGATCAGGGTATCAGAAATATGCCCACTACCACAGATAGAGTAATTTCACAGTTACACGCACATGCATTCATCATACGCTAGGGCCCATTTCACTAACATACGCTCCAATACTCTACCAGCAGCAAACCTGTGGGAAGAAAACTCCTAAAGCACCCTGCATCTATATCTAGGCGATAGGACCAGTTTAGTGGTTGCCTAACATAATATATACAATCTATAAACAATAATCATAAAGTCTACAATAAATGACAAGAAAAGAAACAACCAACACCATGTTTAAAAGTTATATTGCTTTATCTAAAATTAGTCAGAGTAAATCAGAATAAATCATTTCTCATAATTACCTATTCTAACTAGTGTCAGAACGGGTCAGGACCAGTCTCTCAGAAAAGTCTTTTCAGGATAAAGTCCTCAGCATCAGTCCTCAGCAACGCAAGTTCACGCAGCAAGGCGACGAAAGAAAGTGTGTGTAGAGCCCTCCCTAAGCTAACATTTTATAATGCAAAATACAATGAAAACCCACATGAATTAATCAAGCAAAATTGTATCACTGAGCAGAACGAGAAGGAAGGGATGTAACTCTGCAACATCTTGAAATCTCCGCTCAGGAAAAGTCACAATACGCAAATCACGGAACAGGAACCAAGAACTAGAAACTATTAAAGTATCCATCTTGCTCATTTCCCTCGGCAAACCGGCTTTAGCACAATGTTCTTTCTGAGGCTCTTTGTTTACCAAGGACAAATCATTTCTTTTGGAGATCCTCCAAACTTGCTGATGTCCTCCCGGAAATTTCCATATAAGGACTACGGTCAGTTGTCTGTAACCGAATTCCAGCAGGGGTCTCCCTTGTCACATCACAGATTTTGCCGGCACCACAGCTCAGCCAAGCTTCAAATTATTCTCAGTTATTTCATGAAGGCCTCCATAGGCCACAATAGACCATCTTTAATTAAAGAGACAAAATAAAGATTACTACATCATAATGATTAGACAGTGTTAACCCCACTAACACCCTTATGTGTATGCATTTATCTAGCTTTGCGACATATAAAGCATTAATTCAGACAGCGTTTTGTGCTCAAAATAAATAGCACACAGCAACGTTTAAACATGAAAACTTGCACGTTATTGTGAATACATAAACAGCACACGCATACTAACCCTCGTGTAACCTTCTCTTGTATTAGGACAAACAGGTTGATTAGTATAACGCACTTGAACAAGACAAATAATTAGTTGTTAATTATTAATTAATTAATAAGACGCATAAACATGCCAGAGCTTCAAAAGCCCCAGAATTTTCTAACAGAAAACTCTGCTCCAGCACTAGCATTTTCATTTTTGTGTCTTTCATGCGTCTCTGTTCATGTTCTTGTTCCTCTCTAATTCTATTGTAATGGTACTGTAACATTTGTAACATTTGTGATGGGGTATTACCTTGCCAGGTACTCTCGAATTTTAATACTCTATTCTTCACCTGGGGCAAGGAATTTTCAACTAATTTTGTCACAAACAGATGTGGGTATGACTCGCTACTTGCTTTTATACCACTATTTATACCAAAACATTTTTCGAATCGGGCATAGAAATCACTAGTGTCTTCATCTTGCTTTTGTTTACAGGCTGAGATTGCACCCCAGTCTTCCTTTTTCGTGGTTAATAAACGTGGCAGTACCTGTACTAGTAAACCTGGTAGTGCTTTAGTTTTATCCCCAAGCCCCGAACCTGGACCTCGGGCCCTTTCTTCATTTTCTAATGCTGTCCAGTCTATCTTTTGGTCTCCTACCTCCCACTCTTTTTCCTTGAGTTTTTCATAAATGCCAGCAGGCATTAATACCTTTAATATTGTCATAATGTCGGGATAGGTATACTCTCCCATGAGTAACATGTCTTTAATTTCTCGGTGGAAACCCGCTGGGTCTTTGTCATGACTGGGTACCACTTTCTTCATTTCTAACAATTCTATTTTCGATATGGGCGTATATACATATACACGTTTAAACTGATTGTCCTCGCCCTTTATTGGGTGTACTTCTCGTAAGGGATTCTGTCTGTCCATGTAATACGTCGTTCTTTCCTTGATGGGCAGTGAGACACGTTCTGGGCATACAAAAAGAATGTACTGCTTTCTTGATTCTAGTATTTCTCTAATTAACTTAGTACCTGAATCTCTCCATCTATTCGTGAGTAATTCAGTCAATATATCAGGTAACGGACCAGGATCGGAATGTTGACTTTGATAAAGTATAAGAAGTTGTTGAATCATATAAATCCCAGCTAAACGCTGTTCATCTGGGGTGAGGTTCAAAAATGTGTGTGCTACTGTATCATCACCATATTTTCCGGGACTGTCAGCCCAATGAACGGCTGACCTGGCTAATTCTTGTTCATCCATAGAATCGAGTAAATGATAACCCCTTTGTTCTCGGAGTAATTTGTCAGCGGCTTGGAACGAATGCTCGGGGGACCTTAGATTTATTGTAGGTGCTTGGAAATTCCTGTTATTATCTGGACATATCGGACGTATCGGGTCAGTGAAACATCTAGTACTATTACAAGATCTTCCTCTACCTACATAGGCTATGGTTTCTGACTGTCCTGTGGGCAGTCCTGATCCTTCCTCCTCGCTTTGTTCGAACTGATCTACCGTTAATCTCTCTTCGTGTAGGCGTTCTATTTCTTTACGGATCTTTCGACACATGGCTATTATACATTTTTGCTTATCATGTCTCCCTTCTGATATATTCTGGCTCCATCTGGTAAGAATTTGCATTGCTTCCGGGTCTACCCCCGGTCGGTCTTGATTTCTGATCACACAATTTATGAGGAAACGTAACAGTTCCCCCTGTATCTCCACTTTCTGGTATTCCATAGCTCTGTTAATACATTCAGAATCTCGCCCTGTTTGGACAAAATGATATATATTATCTAGATGCACAGTCATTCCTGGTAACTTCCCCAAATACACCGCGGCTCGTCTGATACGTAATGATGCCATGATCATTTCGTCCTCTTTGCCGGGCACAGGGTCATATCTACAATCTACAAGAAGTTCCTTAAGCGTGCGGGCATTTATGAGTTTGGGGGTACGTGGATGTGCTGTTTCTTGAAAAGTAAGTTTATTTATTCTGGGTGGCGTAGAAAAAATGTTGGTAGCACCTCCGGTAGCCCCGTCTGGGGTATCGGGCGTGAAAGGATTCGTTGAACGCGATACAGCAACTATAGGTGTGGGCACAGCTGTAGAAGCAGCTGTAGGAACAGACGTGGAAACAGATGTGCTTGCCAGAACTGGTGTCAGGATTTGATGCTGTAGGGATACAGATACAGGGTCTTGGCGTTGAACCTCCCCGGCAGACGGTCTATGTGGGGCGGGGTTAGCATACTCGGGAGCTGCTTCATCTAAATATGAGGAAAGAAAAACATCTTCTGCTGTTCTAGGATGCCCCTTAGGATGCATTTTTATTGGGAACAATGGGGGTGGCAAGTCTTTTGGTATCTCCGGAGTAGCCTTAGGTAATCCCTCGGCCAGAAGGGGATACATACCATTCATAAGGGCATTTCTTTGTCTGTCTACTTGTTCTGATTTCACTCGTGTACCTTCTTCAATTAATACATTTTCTCGGACTTTATCTGAATTTTCCTTACTCTTCTCTTCCTGTCTACGTGCTTTTTCTGTACGTCTATACGATTCTTTACGCCATAATTCAATGGCGTCTTTCTGTGATTGTCTAGCTTTCTTTTTCCATAATTCTTCCTCTACTTTCACGATGCAATCTGCATCCCAGGTCCCAGCTGCGGGCCACCTCTGACTTTCTGGTAATTCCTTAGTGTAGTCTACCCATAGATCAAGAAATAATATGGCGTCTAGGCCATGTTTATGATACATGAAGTACCCTGGAGTGTCCCTAGGAGGAATGGGAACAGCTTCTTCGAGTACCCCTTTTCTAGTTGTGATCTGTCTTAGTTTCGAAAAGAGCGGCATACTGAGAACTGATCTGATACTTGGTCTTGAACAAACTTAATACAATAAACACAATAATGAACAGTCATTCACACCACAATATGCAGGACGTATTAACACATTTAACATTTAACATTTAAATGAGCAACAATGATGATGACGATTCTAAGGAAACTTAATCACTGAACATAATCCTCGGCATTTTAACTGAATTATTCTGAATTTATATACTTGATATACTAGATATACTGCTAAACAGTACAGATACACTGCTAAAACAGTGCAGACCGGATTTGTGTACCCAAACCCGTCTGGACCGGCACAACTTATGTGCACGCCAGAACGCCTCCCCAGTAATGGTACTCACCGGGTAGCTCGGAACGGAAGGCCTCGGAACGGAACTGAACTGAACTGGACTGGACTCGAAAACTTCGGACACTTCGGGACATCGGAAACCTCGGAACTTCGGAACTTCGGAACTTGGTGGGCCTCTGTATACCTCGGATCTTGCTCTCTCAGCTAGGCTCTGGTCGGGATACTTCGCACTTCTCACCGCCTCGTCTGGGTGTTGATCGCAGCCTCAGTCGCCCCCGCTTGACCGGAGGGAGATACAGGAAATCCTGCTGGTACGCGTTTTTGTCCGTCCAGCTGTGGCAGGAGACCGGGCCTGCAACGCACCGCCGGCGCGTGAGATGAGAAAGTGTCCCTATTCGGGCGCCATTCATGTGGTAAATAATTTAATTACCGGGACTTAATTTGATACAGAAACATAATAGAAATAGCTCAGTAAATAAGAGGCAGAATCCGTGGTATTAGAGGTTCGGAATGGGCTTTATTCCAATGGACGATTCGAATCGGTGACTCCAAGTTCCATCACCACGGAGGTTCAGGAAGTGAAGTACATACTTTATTGATAAGTAATCACTTTTATACAATAGGCATTACATTGAAGCAAATGCAAGAGGCGTAACAATTGATAGTGTAGATAAAACATACATGCGTAGCAAAAGTGGGCGTAACTGGGTGTGACTAAAGAACGTCATCAGGTGTGATGTCATAATAGGGTGGTTCCATGAAGGAATTTCGCAATGTCAGCAGAAATACTTGGCAGAAATGTGCGCGCAGCAGCATGACGTATGATTGACGTGCGACTAGGGGGTGAAGGGGACTTGACATTTAGCTCTACATGTGGCGACAGATGTCTGGAGGGTCAAGTCAACCTTATCCCAAATCATATCTAACATCCTATGTTTAAAGAACTATGTTATCCAAAAGAGAGGTCTCTTAGAGTAGAATCTTATTCTATACTGACTATACTGACTGTTAGTGCGTGTACAAGCGTCTAAGTGTCTACACTAGATGCGAGGGCGAAAGTCTTCCATAATAATAGGGCTATGAATTACTTGCATAAAGACAGAGAAGCCGGGCCTTTGCTTGGTAGCTGGAAGACTGTTTACTTAAACTACTAGACAGGAATGCGTTGGGCAGGGAGCGGAGCAGATAATTTCGAAGGTGAAATACAGTTTTTGGCAGGCAGCAAGCTGACGTCAGGCACCGTGAGCCGCGCAGAGAATGAGGACAAAGTTCATGGATACAGATGCGGGCTCAGACTGGAGCTATCAGAGGCAGAAGGCAGGAAAAGCCTGATGGCAGAATCAGGGCCTACTCGCCTGAACTGTAAAATGGCATAAGTGAACCATATAAAGCCGGTGGCCTTTCGTACTTAGGAATGGAATATCCGGCCCATTCATGGCGGATCTGAAAGAGGACATGTTAACGGTGGACGCACATGTATTTGCGTCTTCATAACTGGAACTGGAGGGAACATACATGTACTTGTGATTTATACATGGAACCGTTGGGGTCCAAGATAGGGGACATAACTGATCAGAAAAATCCACATTTCCACAGTGCAACCGCTTTGGTGCCATGTTGGGGCTAATAGAAGTGAATGATACCATATAGCTCCGCTTGTGCAGAAAATACGGCGCATACATAGATGCCGCGACTGGGGCTGCCAATTATTGGATGCGCGACGTGGGGCCTGTTGCAAACAATTGGATAGAGCTGCTGACACACGCTATAAACTGTCTGCGGCGGGAGTCGTGGAGGTAACTTACAATGTGATACTGTGGGCTGCTTTGGATGCCAACTGCCTCTGAATACGTATGCTGCTCCTGTTACTAATAGACCATGAGCTGCGTTGCGATGTTGTGATCCCTGGAGGTGGACTAAACTAGAGATCAGGAGCATGCCTATCTGAGAGGAGACAATGACATATTGTGCTAATTTCAAACTGCGGTGCACTAAGGCGATCCTTATCATATTCTGGAGTGTTGGCTAGCAACATCATTGGTAAACCAGATTTACAGCAACCCAAGCTCTCATTTGAAGCAAGGAGACAAACAAAGGGTGCAACTGCACACTCCGACAACAAAGTTGAAACTGAAGCCACAACTGGTGGTGCAATGGAAAGTGTCCTTCAGGCGATCCAAAAAAGTCTGCAAGATATAAACGGGAAACTGGATGCCCTCACCCAGCGGGTTGATAACATATCAGCGAAGTTAGATAAGCAAGGGGAGCACCTGGACGAGGCTGAGAATCGTATTACGGCAGTGGAGGATGAAGCGCATGCCACGACAAGTAAATGCACAGGAATGGAGAAACTGTTGGAGGTTATAAAAAATAAAGCTGAAGACTTAGAAGCGAGATCTCGTCATAATAACATACGGATTGCGGGTATTCCAGAATCCACTAACACAGGAAGGATGGAAACATATGTGGAGGAGATGCTTCGTTCAGTGTTTGGTACAGAGCACTTCTCAGCGGTCCTTATAGTGGAACGTGCATACAGATCGTTGGCCCCGCGACCGCCACCGTGCGCACCTCCAAGACCCATAGTTGCCCGTATCCTTAATTACAGGGATAGAGATGTTGTACTAAGGATGGCCCGGGAAGTGACATATCAAGGTAAAACGCCAGTATTTTACCCAGACTTTACAATGGCAGTACAACTAGCACGAAAGGACTTCGCCCGGCCAAAAAGAAGCTAATTGACTTAGGAATAGAGTATGCAATGCTCTATCCCGCCCGATTGAAGGTGACATGGGAAGGTCGCTCCACGATTCTCCAAACACCAAAAGCAGCTCAAGACCTCGTTAAGAAAATTATCAATAAGCGCAAAGAGCAGAAAGGGGATGAGCGAAACCATGACTCGGAATAGGATTAGACGGTAAAGGAGTTGCTGCAAAACACTCTTACTGGGTGGCTGCGCTATGCGGACTTCATCCGGTCACAACAGAACGGATCGAGCATCATGTGGCTAGCTACCATTATTGCTTGGTAGAGAATGGAGATGCTGGAACGTGTGGTGGTAAAGTATGAGATGAGATGCCATTCAACCATTCTATACTGGTGGGGATGAACATTACGAATATGACGGAAAACAGAGAGACATTTAATTGCTTTTACAATCCTTGTGAAGTGGGTCTACCGATAGCTGCCTCAAGTCGAACTAAGAACTAAATAGAGCTTAATGAACAGTAGTACGATAGCATCCGGGAATTGGGGATGAATGTGGGACTATAATCGGACTATAGGAGCCCCACGTATCTAGGAGTGTAAACTATGGCATTTCTTATTTAAGCTACTGACTGATCAGCCACTGTGACTCACGTTGATATCAAGAAGGGGAGGGTAATGTTGCTTTGAAATGTATAATACTCCACTTTGCATAACGATTGGCCGGTTACCAGGAGTACTCCTTTGATGTAGGCAACGTTTAATCTGCATTAATGATGGAGTCTTGACCACATCCACTATATTGGATGGAGTTGTGTGTACTTAGTGGACCCCCATGCGGGTGTTCCCCATGAAGTACTTTGTTATGATATGTTTTTAATTCAGGGTCTGTCTTTGGCATAGTTGGGATGCTGAAGTGGGTGGTGGGTGGGTGGGAGGGAGTTGGAAACTGTTATGCAGACTATGGTACTTAAGATGCATCGCGAATATCCAGACTAATTTTGTGATATATGTTGTTACCAATACTTTTCCACGTGGAATGCTTAACCTCAGGGTGGCGCAAACTACGACAGTTACAATATACTACACGATGTCTTTCTATCTAAATCAATGGCCACTAATGACTTGAGGCCACCACATCTGAACTTGATCACCTTGAATGTCAGGGGGCTTAACAACCCCAAGAAAATCCGACAAATATTTGCATATTTTGACAGGCTTCATATTGATATTGCCCTTTTACAAGAATCACATATTGCTCCTCACTCTGACAGTCACATCGGACGTAAATGGGCAGAGACGACTCATAACTCAGTGCACTCCTCATATTCTAGAGGGGTTATTATACTAATAAAAAAAGGGACGCAATTTACTGTAGAAACTACCACTGTTGATGACCAGGGGAGATACGTTATTGTCACAGGGACGCTTAGGGGACAGCGGCTAGCATTCATTAACACATATGGCCCAAATACTGACGACCCTGATTTTTATCAGGCGATCTGGCAAAAATTACATGATTTAACAAGTAGGACTTTATTTTGGGGGGGGTTTAATTTAATCTCATGCTAAATGAACATCTTAACAGATCGGGCGCAACTACGGAATCACATCGAAAGGCAGTGGGGAAATTGAAAGACATTATGACTGAGATACATCTTAATGACATCTGGAGAATCAAAAATCCGGGACGTCTGGAGGCCACACACACATCAGCAGCGCATAACAGCTGGTCACGTATAGATTATTGGGTTGGGACTGAAGATGCGGTGCTGTGGACACGGGCTATAAAGCACTTACCCAGAACATTGTCCGATCATAATCCAATACTGCTGTCTGTTAACATACCACACTACATGCTACCCCCATATAGTTGGAGATTTAATGCGAAAGCACTGTTAGACTCCGTATACATGGATACTATTAGTACGGCTATCACAGACTACTTTGTGTTAAATGAGCCCACCACTGAAGATCCTAGCCTGTTGTGGGAAGCTTTCAAAGCTACAATTAGGGGAGTCTGTATAAGTACAAACGTGGGAATTTTGAAGGATATTCGTAGGCAGCTTAGTATACGGGAGGATAAATTGAAACTATTAGAATGAGAATACGAAACTACACAAAATGCAAAAGTATTGGGGGACATAAGAGTTGTAATGTCGGAATACCAGTCATACGCAGAAGACAAACTTAAGTATATAGCCAAACGCACCATTGCAAGATCCTACGGCGAAGGAGGTAGACCTGGTAAAATATTGGCTTCTAAAATTTGTGAAGGGCGTACTCCGCAGACGGTCCTAACTATCAGGGATGAAACTGGGACTACACGTAATGATGCGCAGGGGATACTGCAAGAATTCATGAAAACATATGGTGCGTTATACAAGTCGCAGCCCACTGCCTCACCCTCGGAAGTTATGGAGTACTTAGCAGATGTCACCATAGCATGGTTATCGGATGCACAAAGGGAATATTTGTCATTGCCAATTACTGTAGAGGAGGTAACAGAAATCATTAAATCGCTTCCCAATGGTAAAGCTCCGGGCCCGGACGGGTTCACATGCGAATTTTATAAATCATTTGTAGAACAATAAGCCCCCTGTTTAGTTGCGATGTATGGTGACGCCTATGATAAGATGTTGTTACCTCCCACGTTGAGAGAAGCCGTGCTAATTACCCTTCTCAAACCAACTAAAGACCCAGAATACTGTGATTCCTATAGGCCCCTATCGCTAATAAATGTAGACACCAAAATATTACCTAAACTTCTAGCAACCAGATTGCAGCCCCTAATGACCAACTTGATACTACCTGATCAGTCAGGGTTTTATCCCTACAAGGTCAACAGCGCACAACACCAGAACACTTTTCGCACTTTCACATTATTTAATTCCAAACACTAAGGCGGCTGCGGTTATGTTAGATGCAGCCAAAGCATTTGATTCTATAGAATGGCCGTATCTAACCACAGTGTTATGGAGAATGGGGTTTCCCCCTATCTTTCTGCAATGGGTACAAATACTGTACACTAAGCCAACAGCGCGTATAAGAGTCAACAACTATATCTCCGATACTGCGTCGATTGCAAGGGGGACAAGGCAAGGATGCCCGCTGTCACCATTGCTATTCGCGATAGCGCTTGAACCGTTGGCTTGTAAAATTAGACAGGGACATCATTATTCTGGTCTCCAATTTCCACAGCGACCATTGCATATATCTCTATATGCAGATGATATGATGTTATATGTGCGGGACCCAGAACAGCATTTAGCTCCTTTGTTACGGGAGTATATTAAATTTGGGAGAAAGTCTGGGCTCCAGATCAACTGGTCAAAATCCCTGATAATACCACTAACTGACACCACACAGCCTCACTCTACGGAATTCCCTTTGGAGTGGCAATCAGATCCCATAAAATACCTTGCCGTTTGGTACCATCGAGACCCGTAAATTGTAATCCGCACAAATTATGGTAGGGCGATTAGTGTGCTGGAAGACAAAATAGGGCGCTGGATTCGATTGCCATTATCGCTAGCTGACCGACTAGCCATTGTTAAGATGGTCATATTACCAAAATTTTTATATCTTTTTAACAATATACCCATTACACCTCCAACTGAAGTATTTCGCAGATTGACATTATTAGTGACTAGTCTGATTTGGGCGGGCAAACAGGCCTGCATCGAACTACGAGCTCTGACATTGCCCTATTCCAGGGGTGGTTTTACAGTACCGTATTTTATGCTTTATTTTTTATGTGCGCAAGCGCAATATGCGCATTATTGGTATCATCAGGTCCCCTATCTCACACACGTGGCCATAGAGGAAGGAGATGCATTCCCAGTCCCAATGAAAGCTATAGTAACCCATCGCAGACCACCTTTACACAATAAAGACATAAATACGATTGATACAACGAATGCTGCCTGGCGCAAAATGGGTAGATTATCACATAAATTGCCCCTATATGCCCCTGCCTTGCCGGTGCATCATCAGCCAGAGTTATCGGTCACACAGGCAGAGGTGGGCATGGGACTGTTGAAACAGGTGGGTATAGATACTATGGGGGACTTATACCATAACGCTACATTTAAAGTGCCGCAAGACCTTACCTATATTAGTAATCAAACCTTACTGTTTCGTTTCACATACCATAGGTTACAAGGCGCAATTAAGAAATTATATCCCACTTACCCAGCGGAACCACCGCAATTGACAGCGTTACAAATGATACTCACTACGTCCAGTAACAAACACTTGGTGTCTAAGCTATACACTACACTACAGGAGGATATTGCGGATACGACACACAGGGCACTTACAAAGTGGAATGATGTACTAGATGTCCTGCTAACAGAGGAGGAGTGGTCGGTGGCATGTTCTCTTACAGAAATGATGACGCCCAATGGAAATTTGCGACTATTGCACCTTAAATACCTTCACCAAACTTATTACACACCAGCTAGGCTTTGTAGGTATGGATTACTCACAGATGCGAAGTGTCAACATTGTAGTACTGAACCAGCAGATTTCCTGCATCTTGCATGGACTTGTACAGCAGTACATGAGTTTTGGGAAAAGGTTACGCAGGCTCTGGGTGAAATTGTTGGGTATTACTATTATCTGCTCTAGTCGCACCTGTTTACTGGGACTAGTCCGGAATGTGCGCGCCACGAAACGCAAATTTTGTATGATCGCTTTACTTCTAGCTAAGCACCGAATTTCAATGTGTTTGGGTAGTAGAGAAGCCCCAATAGTTAAACAGTGGCTTCAAGATATGGCATATTGGAAGGATGTGTTGAAAACTTACGAAGAAGAACTACCTGCCAGATCCAAGCCAAGAGACTACTGGAAATATTTGGTTGAATATCTGCGCATGAACCAGGTTGATTAACTGTGTATAGTGACTGTTTTTTTTTTAGTAAATATATCATGAGGTAACATCAAACAATTGCTGTAACTGGATGAAGGATGTTTTAGTACAGTGGTCTGTATGTCGTTCACATGTTTGGACATTGTATGTCTTTGAAAATGCTAATAACATTTTTTTTTTTAAATCGGCGAGCATCGCAGTAATCTGAGGTGTGGCCGCGCAACCACAAAGATGTCAACCCACTACATAGAAAAGAAATAAACAGTGCAAGACTACCAGTGGGTCATCCTCAAACATGTTAAAGACACAGTAAATGCAGAATCTTTCCTTTTTTGACAGGGAACAAAGATGGGTTTTCAAACTTAAAAACGCATACCCACGGTTTGAATGATAATATTCCTTTGGGCCAGTTCGTAAGGTGAAATACAACAACGCCTGTAGTATGGAAGACAACACAAGGAAACCGACCCCAATTAAAGACCAATCAAATGGCATGGTTTGACCATGATAGAAACTTTTTAAGAGCCTGCCTGCATTCCTTCAATTTTTTCATTTTCATTTTCTGACTTCCAACCCCCCTTTTTTGTATTGTTACTATATGGATTATTTCATTTATATATTCTCTAGTCCATCAAGGGACATCCGACATTACTCTCACAGACTAACATCCTTACCAAATAGCAAAGGTCTAGCGAGGGAATTTATTCAGGGACTACAATTTCTCTTAAAAATTACACCTTGAGTCTTGCTTTAATTCCAACCATATGAACGTGTTGATACACGTTCAATAGCAATACCCCTGATTTTCAACTCTGTTGTATTTATACCTACATGGAGCGGAGCCCCGCACCTACGTGAATGGAATTCCCTTTTGTGAAAAACCCCATATGGAACCTTGCCATGGTTCCTCCGCCATTTTCTAAGATGGTGAACAGTCTAGTTTTTCATGCACACAAGGACGCATCATCCACAACGTGCTGCAGTCGATGAAAACCTCCGTAGAACACCGCACCGCCAATAGGCGGTCCCCAAAGGTTTATCCAAATAGGTTACATAACAGAGGTGGCGCCTTGAATCGGTTAGTGCGCCCCTGTGTAATTAGATTTTGCTAACGTCGTGAGCCCTGGAAACAGCTCTTTTCCAATAACGAGTGCCATAATCGGCTCAGCCCCATTTTCTAAAAAAGCCTTCCTTCAATAAGCATCGCTCTTCAGAAACACGCTCCTTACCACAAAGCATGTTTAAGAGTATAGACTTAGAGATCTTTTCCCTACCTCGTATCAGGCCTGATTTTTTATTCGTTTCCGCAAAAGACAGAGTGTGATAACAGGCCACCCTCTCACCCGGAGGAACCATGATGCAACAGTGCTGCATCTTTTAAGTATGTGGATTTTATGATTTTTTAATGATGTTATTACACCTGGCATGGTATGAATATATGTGTATACATGTACATGTGCCACGAACAGTGTGACTACCGCTGGAATGCACTAATTAATTATGCTCACTAATCACATTTGTTGGAATGTTTCCCTTTCACTTAGATGTGCTCTTTCACACAGAAAATATAAGTAAACTAAATATGTACACAGCGCCAGAGCTAGTACACCTAACTCTCCTTTTATATTCCTACAGATTATCGAAATATGAATGCCGAATAAGTAGTAACTGTATAGATACCTTTGCATTTTATCTGCATTCCTTGGTGTGCTTCCAGTGTAATTTAACAGGAGTGGTACCAGGGAACTAGCTTCCCCAGGTCCTGAAGAAGAGCCACTTAGGGGCACGGCTCGAAACATGTCAACCATTTAGGAGACTAGATCGATAACAATCTCTTTTCCGAAAACTCCCAGTATATTTTAACCATACCAACTAGAGGTTAAAATAAACTAAGGGACACCTACTAGCCAGGTATTTTTAAACCACATACGATCATCACCACTCACTTACCCTTTTTAGAACAATTCCTTCATCAGTGTATAAAACATCAATAAGTTCTCCCACGTAAATCGTAGGTCGCAGCAGGCCCCGATTCGCAGCGGATCGGGATGAACCTAATGAGGAAGCATGCCACCAAGGGGTAACCCTGGTGGGTGATGGTTTTACAAGAAAAATTGATTTTTTTTTTCTGTGAGAGTTATTTTTATACGTAACTGAACTGGGTTTCTTTTTGTTGGAACTACTTATATGCAAAGTTGGCCAAACCCACTGTATCCTCTTACTCCCGTCCTTTCTCTTTGGTACCACTTTGGAGAAGGCCAACTCTCCCACATTGTGTTGCTTCCCACGTTCCCCCAAAACCCCCTCCCACATTGTGTTTCTTGGATCTTTCTCAACTGAGACCATAAGTGACATCCCAGAAAAAGCACCTTCTGAATAAATTCAGATACAGCCAATGGAGATAGAAAAACAAAGCTTGTTTTAGCTCTGGTTTGTCTCCTCAGTGCCCAGCAGCGTTTACTGACTGTGTTACAAAGAAATACCTCAGAATCTGGACCTTCAGTGGAAGCGGTGGTTGCATGGTGCACTTTCCAGTTTCTACGAGCTTCTGTGAAGTAAGGCATCTCTGTATTTTTTGTGTGTTCAGCTCAGGTAGAACTATCAGCATTTCCAGGCTCTGGCAGTGTGGCTGCAGCTTCAGTCCTCTCAATCCTGTTAACTGTTGCTGATCCCAGGGTGCCTGAGCTCTGCAAACTTGAAGACCTGGTGGAGGATCAGGAAAGTGCAACATAATGGGCCATTATTCAACAAGGATTTTGCCACTGCTGATCTGCCTTCGGTTTGGTGTAGAAGATTCCTATAGTACAGGCATGCCACAGACTTAGTTCTGTCATTGATTCTGCATCATTTGTGTAGAATTTCTCAGAATGCTTTCCATCAGAAAAAGTATGTTTGCGCTTTATATCAGTTTACTAACTAGCAGTTTACTACATTTACTGCACTTTGTTTACTAACTTGCAGCCATACTGTATAACAGCTGTACTTTCAGGCTGCTTAGCTATAATGTGTAGCCAGATGGCTAGAGAGGATGAGGCTTGAAGAAATGGAGCCAGTGGGAGAGGCACACGAGGATAAAGCTTTGGTAGCTTTCTTTCTGGACACCAAAATACAGTCAAATAAGTAACCTAAACTCCTTACTATAGTGTTGTGTAGCTGGAAAACAATTGTAATAAAACACTGCAGTGCCCGTTATATAGACCAGTGCTCCTCCTGGTTGGTTTACCCACCAGAAGTGGTGGGATATTCTCTACAAACAAGATGAGGGACTGGTCCAAAGCAGGGATCCTTTCCATGGGCAATTGCTATGAGAATGGAACGCTCTAGGCCCTAGACTCTATGATTTGCAGAGGGTCTGCCTGAATTCCAGTTTCGGTTTATGGGGCTATTGCAAGGTCATAGGGGCGCGTCTGGGGCGCGTCTGGGGAGAAAGCCAGTCTGAGCCACAAACACACAAGGTCTTGAAAGTTTTCCTCACATTTGGGGGAGGTCGCTGACTCATATCCCGGTTGTATAGATCCATCCTTTCTAATACCAAAGACAGATTATTATTGCTATGAGTCTACTGGAAGCGAGAAATAGGTGGAGACCTAAGAAATAAGGAATTAGAGGTTCTACTTGGACACCCACATGAGTATCCAGCAACACATGGTTGAAATACACAGCATTTAACTATCTGCCTTCCATATACCTCACTCCACACAGACTAAATGTAATTGCAGGTATGAAAGGCAAACTGTGACCCAGGTGTGCCTTAATAGAGGCAGACTTTACACACATGACATGGTGCTGTCAAGTAATTTCTAGCTTTTGGCAGGAGGTTACTTCTGATCTGGAAAGAAACCTTGGTAGGGAAGACCTCGGAAAATGGAAATATGTTTGCTGGGCCTGTATGCCCGCCTGAATGTGAAGAGGGTGAGCTCCAGATTATTTGACCTGGCGTTAGTGCTTGACAAAGCAAAAACAAGGAGATGATGGACGGAGTGCTGTAACTTTTCAGACACTCACCTCAAGTCACAGATCTGGGTTGAATCCATCATCGTTCTTTAGCTCACTTTGCCACCTCAGTTCAGAGCCAACTATATGCAAATCAGTCTTGACCCTGTGCGTCATGGGAACAGTCCAGCCTGAACTGGCAAGCCAGGTCTTCCCTAAAGTGGAAACAAGCATCCTGGGACCGGTTCGGGGTAACACCCCTAATCAGTCAGGTTAGCTTCAATCCAGTGAGCAAGGGACCCACGTCTGAGCATACCCTGCCAACTTAGGGTGAACAAAGCAAACACAAGGAGATGATGTTGAAACTTTTCAGACACTCACCCCCAGTCACAGATCTGGGTTGAATCCATCATCGTTCTTTAGCTCACCTCACCACCTCACTTCAGACCCAGCTATATGCAAACCATTCTTGACCCTGTGCCTCATGGGAACGGTCCAGCCTGAACTGCCAAGCCAGGTCTTCTCTGAACCGGGAACAAGCCTCCTGGGACTGGTTTTGGGGTAACACCCCTCATCAGCCAGGCTAAAGTGGCAAAGTGAGCAAGTGCTTGCCAGGCAGGCCATAGCGATGCATTGGCACTCCCCACATAGTCACCTACATTGTAGATGGAAAAATGAGGTGAAGAAATGGGCATTAGCAGAGGTCTCTGAACAGTGGAGTGAAGAAATACGGGGCAACGAAAACTCACCATCGCTGATCTGTGTATGGAATTGGTGGGATCTTTCACTGAGACAGATGATGAAACATTATGGGGTCTATTACGATGGCGGGCGGACAAAGTACGCCCGCCATCGGAACAGAAGAAGGGACCGCCTGCCATATGTGTGGCGATCCCCTGATTGGTATTAGGATGCGCCCGTCAAACTGGCGGGCGCATCCCACATTTTTTACATTGCGGCGGGCGGTTCTGTCAGCAGCACACGCCGCAATGCAAAAAAGGCATGTTGTGCATTTGCATGAACAACGTGACAGGCACCGCGCGGTGCCTGCCATGTTGTGCATGCAAATGCAGGGGGGTACCATAGGTACCCCCCATGTGCACCCCCCACCCTCCCCGAACACCCTGGGGGCCCCCAAAGAAAAAACGCATGCCTTTCCATGGCAGAGTCTCTGCCATGTAAAGGCAATTCCCCGCCATGATACTAATATTGATGGCGGTGCCTTGCAGGCACCGCCACCATATTGCTGGGCTTTACAACCCGGTAGGAAATCGGGGGATTGCCTACCGGCGGAAAAACCGGGTCCCCCCGCCATCGTAATGTGGCTGGGGGAAAAGTCATGCGGGCGGTGACTTTGGCGGGCGGATCGCCACCGCCATACGGGCGATGGCGATCCGCCCGCTATCATAGTAGACCCCATAGACTCCCTCAGAAATCAAATCCATAATGATTACAAAGAGGGAATGCAAAAATGTTGAACTACCTGTCTACTGTGGCCAATACCGCAAACATGATAGGAACACTCAACTAGATAAGAGAAATTCAAGCGTTATTTCTGCAAATTTTGATGGAGAAAAGGGTTGCAGAGCTGGGCAGCAAAGTTGCTGAGACAGTATGTCAATTTCCACTACAGCTTGAACAACTGGAACTAATGATGGACTATACTTTGTGAATGTAATAAGTCATTGGGTTATAACAAAGGGATCCTGTTTTTGCTTTGTCGAAATTGAAATGTTAATAATGAAGAGTTCACATATTGTAATAAATGACACCACTACAAACTTACTGTTAGAAATCTACTCCACTCCCACACCGGTAAGGGTTGGTGGTAACGGAGTATTTCCAGGGACATACAGTGGTAGCTTGGCTCGAGTGGTCAGGAATCAGGCACCGTGCTAAGCATACGACATACCCATACAATAACCATGCGTGCATCCGTTCCAAAAACGACTCTACACCGTAAAAATTATGAAAATATCTTTCTTTATCTTCTTTTTCTCTTAGTTGCTGATTAGATAAATAATAACCCAATCACAATATACAAGCTTTTTAAATAGTGCAGGTCAAATAAATACTGTCTTAATGATTCAATAAATAAGGGTGATCATAAATAAGGAAGGCATAAATATAAGTGCAAAACATACAGGCAATTAAATATTCTGAGGCAATAAATACTGTAAACCAATAAATAATGTGCATCAATAAATACTGTGGACCAATAAATACAGTGAAGCAATAAATAGGTTAAATACAATAAATACAGTGCCCCCAATAAATAATTAAAAGCTGACAGTGACACTCATAGAATCAGATCACATTTGAGATTACTATGGGCTAATTTGGCCCAGGCACAGCTTGTGGGGATGTGGAAGGCTTGAGGGTGTCTACTCCCTGGCTTGGACAAGGCTGAGGCCTAAACTGAGGTAGATCAAGGGGGGAATACCAGAGACCTGGCTCTCTCACTCTACACAACCCCTCTAAATTAGTCTCAGCTCTCCCCTGGCACAGTCCAGCTGGTTCCAGCACCTCTCTAACCCCTAGAGTAGTCTCTTAGGATTCCACAGGGCCTTTGGCGCCCTCTATTCCACTTACTGCCCTTTTTCTGAAGTTCCGACGCCGCTGGAGTCGTGTCGACGCCGTGAGGCGGATCCGGTTCGATGTCGGCGGCCTCGGCACAATGTCAGTTCTTGATGACGCCGGTAGGCGGTTCCGGTTCGATGTCGGCGGCCTCGGCTCGATCTCGACCTCCGATTCGATGGCGTCGGGCAGTCTTGACTCGATGTCGACTTCGGGCGGCTCCGGTCCGATGGCGACCTCAACTTCGATGACGTCGGCCGGCCTTGGCTCGATGTCGACTTCCGGCGACTCCGGAGTGCGATCCTCACTCCCGACCTCCGGTGCTCCTCTCCTCAGGTTTCCGGCGACTCCGGAGTGCGACCTCCACTCCCGACCTCCGGCACGATTCTCTCAGGTTCCGGCGACTCCGGAGTGCGATCCCCACTCCCGACCTCCGGTACACTTCACCTCGGTCTCCGGCGACTCCGGAGGGCGGACTTCACTCCCCCGTCGACACCGCTCACTCGACCTTGGGTGACTTCCTCCTCGACCTCTGGTACTCCTCACGTCCTCCGTCAACGCCCTCTCACGATCTCTGGCGGCTCTGGGTACGATGTCTGCTTCTCCAGTCAGCGCCGCTTCTCCACCTCAGGCTCCAGGTCTCCAGGCTACTCGACGTCCGGCTCCAGGGAAACCAATAAACAGGTCAGGTACTTGCTTCCTTGACTTCTAAGGCCTGTTCCTGCTGTCCAGGTCCTTAGGATGGTTTTTCTTGCTTCTTCCCACACAGGGCTCCAGGCTGGGCTCAGTCAGTAGGGACTAGTATCACGGGTGGGTTTATGGACCCCACTCCAGGCACAAGTTTCCACCCCTGCTGCCTCACTCCTTCCTCCTTCAGGTTTCTGCTGCTCTCCCTTCACCAGTCAGGTGCCAACTGCCAACTCTCTGTCTTAGCTTCCCAACATTCTAAACCGCCTCCAACTGTCACAGGGTTCTGGAATGTTCTGGAAGGTGCTGGTAGGTTCCAGTGGGTGCTGGTGATGTCACAGGTGGCCACCATTTTGTGCTCCAGGCCCTCAGACAGAAGTTTCAGGGGTAGATAAAATGGCTCCCTGAATCCGCAGCAACACTAAAAAGTCTGGTGGTTCCCAAAAAGGAAAAATTCAAACAGGGTTTGAGGCAAAAGTGGGACAAAATAAATAATGATGAGGAGGGACCACCCAAAGGGCTGACAGGTCTAACACGCGTCCCCCCCAGCTGAAAGTGGGGAGAGCTACCCAACCCCTTGGGAGTTCTCATCACTAAGACGGAAATACCTTGAGAGACCGTCTGCATTGGCGTGGTCCACTCCAGGCCGATGTTCCACCTGAAAGTCCATTCCCTGTAGGGAAATAGACCACCTCAACAACTTGGGATTCTCCCCCTTCATTTGCATCAGCCAACGAAGGGGTCTGTGGTCAGTCTGAACCAGGAAGTGCGAGCCAAACAGGTATGGCCGCAACTTCTTCAGAGCCCATACCACTGCAAAGGCTTCACGCTCTATTGCACTCCACTTCTGTTCCCTGGGGAGTAGTCTCCGGGATAGGAAGACCACGGGTTGATCCAGACCCTCTTCGTTGAGTTGCGATAACACTGCCCCAATGCCATGTTCTGATGCATCTGTCTGGACAATGAACTCCTTGGAAAAGTCTGGGGCCCTTAAGACCGGGGCCTCGCACATGGCTTTCTTCAATCTCACAAAGGCCTGCTGACAAGCCTCCGTCCAGACTACCCGTCGAGGTTGTTTCTTGGACGTAAGCTCCGTGAGGGGGGCTACGATGGTACCGTACCCCTTCACGAAGCGGCGGTAGTATCCCGTGAGGCCCAGAAAAGCTCGGACCTCAGTCTGTGTCTTGGGGGGTTCCCAGGCCATGATGGCCTCGATCTTCGCCTGGAGGGGTTGCACCGCTCCCCTACCCACCAAGTGTCCAAGGTACACTACCGACCCCTGCCCGATCTGGCACTTGCTGGCCTTGATCGTCAATCCAGCTTGTCTCAGGGCCTGGAGAACAGCTTGCAGGTGACGCAAGTGATCCTCCCAGCTGTTACTGAAGACGGCTATGTCATCCAGATAAGCAGCAGAGAAACTCTCCATTCCGGTGAGGATCTGGTTTACCAGGCGCTGAAACGTGGCAGGTGCGTTCTTGAGCCCAAAGGGCATCACACAGAACTGGTAGTGGCCATTGGGCGTGGAGAAGGCTGACCTTTCCCTTGCTCCATCAGTCAAAGATATCTGCCAGTACCCAGAAGTAAGGTCAAAGGTACTTAGATATTGGGCAGCTCCCAGCCGGTCAATCAATTCATCCGCCCTAGGGATCGGATGAGCATCAGTTTTGGTCACTGAATTCAGTCCCCGGTAGTCCACACAGAACCTCAGTTCCAGTTGGGCACCCGGTGGTGCAGCTTTTGGTACTAGTACCACCGGACTGGACCAGGGGCTGCTAGAAGGTTCGATCACTCCTAGCTCCAGCATCTTAGTGACTTCACTATGAATGCTGGCCTTCACCTTGTCTGACATCCGGTAGATCTTGGACTTCACAGGTGGGCTGTCTCCTGTGTCCACGTCATGGATGCACAGGTGAGTCCTACCCGGGACAAGGGAGAACAACGAAGAGTACTGCCCCAGGACCTGGCGACAGTCCTCCTGCTGTTCAGGAGTTAGAGATGGGGAGAGAATCACTCCCTCCACCGACCCATCCTTTTCTTGAGACGCAAACAGATCAGGGAGAGGCTCGCTTTCCACGTCCTCTCCTCCGTCAGTCACCATCATCAAGATGACTTCGGGCCTCTCGTGGTGGGGTTTGAGGCGGTTGGCATGCAGCACCCGCAGGGGCTGACGAGGGGTCTTCAGGTCCACCAAGTAGGTAGCCTTACCCTTCTTCTCCAACACCTCAAAGGGTCCTGACCAGCGATCCTGGAGGGCGCTAAGCTCTCCTTGTTCGATCACCCACACCTTCTGGCCAGGCTCCAACTCCACCGGGTGAGCATTGTGGTCATACCACGCCTTCATCACTGCTTGGCTGGCTTCCAAGTTGTCAGAAGCTTGCTTCCACAACTTAGCCATTTGGCTCCGGAAGGCCAGCATGTAGCTCACCACATCCTGGGGGAGCTTTCTGGGAGTTCTTTCCCATCCGTCTCTCACCAGGTTGAGAGGTCCACGTACAGGGTGCCCATACAGAAGCTCGAAGGGGCTGAAGCCCACTCCCTTCTGTGGCACTTCCCTGTAGGAAAAGAGTAAACAGGGCAGGAGGACGTCCCATTTCCTCCGCAGGCCTTCAGGCAGACTTCTGATCATGCCCTTCAAGGTTTTGTTAAACCTCTCCACCAGACCATTTGTCTGGGGGTGGTAAGGGGTGGTGAACCGGTATGTCACTCCACACTCCTTCCACATGGCCCGCATGTACGCTGACATGAAGTTGGTCCCCCTGTCGGACACAACTTCCTTGGGAAAACCCACTCGGGTAAAGATTCCCATCAGGGCCCTAGCCACAACAGGTGCTGTTATGGTCCTCAGAGGTATTGCCTCTGGGTACCGTGTGGCATGATCCACCAGAACCAGGATAAACCTGTGACCAGCTGATGTTGGCGGATCTAACGGACCCACAATGTCGATGCCCACCCTTTCAAAGGGGGTGCTAACGACAGGAAGTGGTTCCAGGGGAGCTTTCAGCTTCACCCCTGTTTTCCCACTGGCTTGGCAAGACACACATGTCCGGCTCGTGACGATCCGTGTAGGGGTGCCTTGGGTTCACTGTAGAGGAGGCCATCCTCCCAGTAAACACTATAGTTCCCTTCAACGTTCCCTGCTGCCTGGGCTTCGGCCTGTCGCCTCAGCCCCTCAAGGGTAGGGCACTCCCTCTGGCCCTGGCAGAATTCCTCACTGGACGGGCCTCCCTCCACGTGCCACTCGGCCGGGATGGGTAGGTCCTCCAGTTTGGTAACGTCCCCCACCGCAGACTCCTGGTCCACCACCTCCGGTGGCCTATCCGTCCTACGGGGTGTGGACATCGAGGCAGGCTCCTCCTGTCCTCGGTTCTTCCCTTGACTGGCAGCTGGCTGGGCCTTTGTTCCAGGCTCCAGCCGAAACGAACTCCCTCTTCGGGTAGTCGCGGACCTTGTGCTCACACAGGCCCAATCAGGTGTACCCAGCATCTCAGTGTGAGTCCGGTATTCCACCTCCTTCCAAGCGTTGTGCTCCATGTCATTCCCCAGCAGACAATCGACTGGCACGGCAGGGCTTACGGCAACTCGAAGTGAACCTGCAACCCCCCCCCATTCAAAGGGAACCTCGGCCACTGGATAGTGGCCTGTTCTGCCGTCAGCCATCGCGGCTGGGTGGAGTACATCGGGAATTACCTGCTCTGGAGACACCAGTTGGCTACGCACCATAGTCATACTGGCTCCTGTGTCTCTCAGAGCCTCCCCTCTTTGGCCGTTGATGGTGACCCACTGCCCATACTTTGCGGTATTTGCGGGCACCTGGATCTTAGGAACCATCTCCCGTTCTCCCAGGGACACTAAAGTGACACCCGCCCACTCCCTTCCCTTAATTAAAGGCATCTCCTCCCCGAGCACTACACTAGCTACTCCGGGGGTCTTTCCTCCAATGGGAGGGGGTGGTCGTTTCAGGCACTTCGGATCTCCTTTATAGTGTCCAACGCCACCGCACTCGTAGCAATGGACAACCCTTGGCTGCTGACTCTGGCCAGGATTAGGGTTTCTGGGTGGGTTAGCCCTAGGGGTGAATCCTGTTCCCTTCCCTTGGAAGTTATTTTGGGGGCCTTTGGAGAACTCCTTTTTCTTTTCCCCTCCCTCTTTCTTCTGGGGGGCGCCCTGTCCGGCCTTTTGAGTATCCCCTCCAGTCCCCCTTGTGGACACCCGGGTACTAGCCCAAATGTCCGCCTCCTCAGCAAGCTTCCGGGGACTGGTCAGCTTGCTATCCACCAGGTGTTGCCGCAGTTCAGGGAAACATTTCTCGAGCAGGTGTTCCTTCAGTACTAGGTCAAACAGCCCCTCGTAGTTCCTTACTTCACTGCCCTGAATCCAACCCTCCAGTGCCTTCTTTGCATAGTCCAGGAAGTCCACCCAATTCTGTGTGCCCAGTTTGTGACTACCCCTGAACTTCTGTCTGTACTTTTCGGGTGTTAGTCCAAACTTCCTTATGAGCGCCAGTTTCATGGTGGGGTAGTGGGTCTGCTCATCCTCCTCTAAGGCCAATAAAGCATCCCTACCAGCTGGAGGCATGTACTTGTACAATCCCCCTCCCCAGTACTTCTCTGGAACCCCATGGGCCCTTAACGAGACCTCATAGGCCGCTAGCCACTTGGCGATATCGTCGCCCACTCCATAGCTAGCTACTATGTCCTTTGGCAGGTAGGGTTTGGGTTCCCTGGTGTACTCTCGTTCTTCGCTGCCACCGTTAGGTACAGGGTGTGCCCCGATTCTCAGGATCTGAAGATCTATCTCTTTCAGCCTTATCTCATGAGCCATCCTCTGTTCCTCTTTCTCCTTTTCCAGCCTTGCTAAGTCCCATGTGAGCTGTCTTTTCTCCCTCCGGTCTGTTAACTCCACTTCAGACAAGCCACCGCTAGAGGCACTGCTGCCCTTCCTGGAAAGTGTCCTGGGCCCCGCTGACAGGTTCCCCACCTCCGGTTGGTACAAACCAGCTCCCTCACTGTCGGGCTCTCTATCCCTGTCCTCCTCCTCAGCCTTGCTTTCTCGGCGTGCCTCCCCCCAAGCCCTTAAGCTGGTCTGGAGTGCACCCTTCTTTGCTCCTGGGGGACAATACACCCCCTCCCGCTGGCAAAACTCCCTGAGTTGGGCCACAGTGTACGTTTCTAAATTTTCCAGTACAAACTCCATTTTGCCCACTCAGGTCAGAGGACAGTTATTTGCAGTAACAATGCAGGGGGGGTACCTTTAATAATACCTCCTCCCACCACCAGAGTAAATTTGGAAAAAACAAACCCACAATTAGGAAGGCCGCTTTGAGAAAACTCCCGGTGTAGGCCTATGGACTACCCACAGTTATTGTTGAGTATACGTAGGCACAGCTCTATCCCACCACTGAACACCAATTATGTTAGAAATCTACTCCACTCCCACACCGGTAAGGGTTGGTGGTAACAGAGTATTTCCAGGGACATACAGTGGTAGCTTGGCTCGAGTGGTCAGGAATCAGGCACCGTGCTAAGCATACGACATACCCATACAATAACCATGCGTGCATCCGTTCCAAAAACGACTCTACACCGTAAAAATTATGAAAATATCTTTCTTTATCTTCTTTTTCTCTTAGTTGCTGATTAGATAAATAATAACCCAATCACAATATACAAGCTTTTTAAATAGTGCAGGTCAAATAAATACTGTCTTAATGATTCAATAAATAAGGGTGATCATAAATAAGGAAGGCATAAATATAAGTGCAAAACATACAGGCAATTAAATATTCTGAGGCAATAAATACTGTAAACCAATAAATATTGTGCATCAATAAATACTGTGGACCAATAAATACAGTGAAGCAATAAATAGGTTAAATCCAATAAATACAGTGCCCCCAATAAATAATTAAAAGCTGACAGTGACACTCATAGAATCAGATCACATTTGAGATTACTATGGGCTAATTTGGCCCAGGCACAGCTTGTGGGGATGTGGAAGGCTTGAGGGTGTCTACTCCCTGGCTTGGACAAGGCTGAGGCCTAAACCGAGGTAGATCAAGGGGGGAATACCAGAGACCTGGCTCTCTCACTCTACACAACCCCTCTAAATTAGTCTCAGCTCTCCCCTGGCACAGTCCAGCTGGTTCCAGCACCTCTCTAACCCCTAGAGTAGTCTCTTAGGATTCCACAGGGCCTTTGGCGCCCTCTATTCCACTTACTGCCCTTTTTCTGAAGTTCCGACGCCGCTGGAGTCGTGTCGACGCCGTGAGGCGGATCCGGTTCGATGTCGGCGGCCTCGGCACAATGTCAGTTCTTGACGACGCCGGTAGGCGGTTCCGGTTCGATGTCGGCGGCCTCGGCTCAATCTCGACCTCCGATTCGATGGCGTCGGGCAGTCTTGACTCGATGTCGACTTCGGGCGGCTCCGTTCCGATGGCGACCTCAACTTCGATGACGTCGGCCGGCCTTGGCTCGATGTCGACTTCCGGCGACTCCGGAGTGCGATCCTCACTCCCGACCTCCGGTGCTCCTCTCCTCAGGTTTCCGGCGACTCCGGAGTGCGACCTCCACTCCCGACCTCCGGCACGATTCTCTCAGGTTCCGGCGACTCCGGAGTGCGATCCCCACTCCCGACCTCCGGTACACTTCACCTCGGTCTCCGGCGACTCCGGAGGGCGGACTTCACTCCCCCGTCGACACCGCTCACTCGACCTTGGGTGACTTCCTCCTCGACCTCTGGTACTCCTCACGTCCTCCGTCGGCGCCCTCTCACGATCTCTGGCGGCTCTGGGTACGACGTCTGCTTCTCCAGTCAGCGCCGCTTCTCCACCTCAGGCTCCAGGTCTCCAGGCTACTCGACGTCCGGCTCCAGGGAAACCAATAAACAGGTCAGGTACTTGCTTCCTTGACTTCTAAGGCCTGTTCCTGCTGTCCAGGTCCTTAGGATGGTTTTTCTTGCTTCTTCCCACACAGGGCTCCAGGCTGGGCTCAGTCAGTAGGGACTAGTATCACGGGTGGGTTTATGGACCCCACTCCAGGCACAAGTTTCCACCCCTGCTGCCTCACTCCTTCCTCCTTCAGGTTTCTGCTGCTCTCCCTTCACCAGTCAGGTGCCAACTGCCAACTCTCTGTCTTAGCTTCCCAACATTCTAAACCGCCTCCAACTGTCACAGGGTTCTGGAATGTTCTGGAAGGTGCTGGTAGGTTCCAGTGGGTGCTGGTGATGTCACAGGTGGCCACCATTTTGTGCTCCAGGCCCTCAGACAGAAGTTTCAGGGGTAGATAAAATGGCTCCCTGAATCCGCAGCAACACTAAAAAGTCTGGTGGTTCCCAAAAAGGAAAAATTCAAACAGGGTTTGAGGCAAAAGTGGGACAAAATAAATAATGATGAGGAGGTACCACCCAAAGGGCTGACAGGTCTAACACTTACCAAAAAGGTTTTTTTAATGAATACATTATTCTTAAAATGAGCTATTGTTGAATAATGAAGTGTTGTCTATCACATAAAACTTTAGAGTTTTTTCACTGATGTTTATTCTTTGAAGGTAATCAAATTGCCTTGGTAGTATTTTGGTCTTTTATACCACTCACTGTTACCCATAGAATTTCTTTGTGATTTCTTTTTCGGATATGGAAGGAGCAGATGGCCTTTATATTGTATTAAGGGACAGGGCTAGAAATGTAATTAAAAAAATGAGGGGGGGCATAGAAAATTTGTTAACTGTTTTTAGAAAGATAAGGTAAAGGACAATGTTTGGTACAAAGAAGAGTTGACCTTGGAGTAATGAAGATTACCTGTAAGTAATTGGGCCATTATTCACATCACAGAATGAACAAAAACAACTGTTAGCAATGTATCAGAACATAAAACATATAATGTATGTACAACTCAGACAGTGAAGCCATGTAGAAAAGTGCTTACTAGACAGTCAAGGCTGCTTTCAATGTCGTATTAGGTAGCTGAGGTGTACTGTGCAAAATCTAATAATATACTTCATTATTTATTGTTTGAAGAGTGACACATTATCACACTGAGTCACACCCAACAATGTGGAATTAGTACAACTTTGTAGATGATGCTGTTGCAAACATGAAGGCTTCTGAATGCTGTCAAGTTGATAACTAAGGTGATTCCAACTGAAAGTCAAAGGGTTCACAAAATACTTAGATGAGAGGTGAACAATACAATAGTTGGTTGTGTACATTTTCCTGAAGTAGCAACAGGCATCCTGTAAGGAGTCGTGCAGATGAGAAGTAACATCTAGACACCTAACCAACAGTTCCAATAGATATCTTTTCCCATACACCTGAAACATTTGTGGAGGAAGAATGAAAGTAATAGTATATGTTTATGGTGTACTATCTGATGATCCTACCCAGAATAATCAGTCACCCCCTCCCTTTATTGGTGGAATGTTAGAGTCGGGGATCTCTGGTTGGCGCAAGGTTGCCCTTGTGTCAAGAAGGAACCCTCTCCTCCACGTCAGGGCGCAGGATAACCCCTCGCGAATGACCCTTGCTCACCCTCTAGGTGCGTGGCGTGAGCAGCCAAGGCGATTCCTCAGGCGTTGTTGGTTAAGCACTTACAATCGTACACACAGTAAATACATCAATCCCCCCAGAAACGGACACCAGACTTGGATATATATAAAAATACGATTCTTTATGTAAAAATAAGGTATATATATCTCAACAGACTTATCACAAGACCAATAACGTTTTCGCTAGGCCACCAAGTTATACAGCAGGCAAATGTTCTGGGTTCGTAGTTTCAAATGGATAGTTCGTAGTCTCTTTACTTGTAGTTCCAGTACTCACAGAGATCGGTTCCTGCGAACGGGGAAATAAGGCGTT
This sequence comes from Triturus cristatus, assembly GCF_964204655.1. NCBI lineage: Eukaryota > Metazoa > Chordata > Amphibia > Caudata > Salamandridae > Triturus > Triturus cristatus. The sequence goes on from NC_140591.1 coordinate 421,233,628, forward strand.
GCGGGCCCCGAGCCCGATACTGGACTTCTTTCGTGATTAGGAGAGTCGGCACAGGTCGGTGCGACTCTCAACTTCGGGAAGTGTTCTTGGGTCCTCAATCAGCAGGTGTGGGCAAGTAGGCAGGCGCGGCCCGCGACCCTTTGGCACGGCGGTGCAGGAGGGTCTCCACAGCGGGGGCGGCGTGGCCTGAGATGTCCGGGGATAGCGAAGCGGGGTCACAGGGCACAGTCAGTGCAGCTGGATGACCCGGCGTTAGATCACAGTCGTCGGACGGCTTCCGGCAGGAGGGGTGATAGCGCGTTCAGCGCACTCCAGTGGCAGGCGGTGACAGGGATGCAGGCGGCCTGGCCCGGGAACAGAGAGCGGCTCCGGACGGAGCGGGGCTCTCACGGGTTGGAGGCAGGCGAGCTTCTGAGTGTCACGGCCCTAGGAGGGGCGATGAGGGGCGCAGTCTCTTTTCCAGCGGGATGCCCACACGGCTCGAATTGGAGGACGAGCAAGAAGCACAGAGAACCCACTGTTCCTGGGGTTCAGTTCAGGGGGCAAGCTCAGATCAAGCCCTTGGAGAATGTTCAAGCACAAAGTAGCAAAGTCTTTTCAGTAAGTCTCTTCCTCTCCTCTCTCAGCAAGGCAAGCAGCAGGCCAGCTCCTCCGGCGTCTTCTTCTCCTTCTAGTCGGGCAGAGGTTCTTTGTGGTAAACAGGATTCTGATTTCTTAGGAGCCAGGCTCCTACTTTTATACCATGATTCTTTTGTTCTTTAGCGCCAGGGGGCCTAGGCCTGGCTCAGTCCAGTTCTGGAGCACTTTGTTATGGTGACTCTGCTCTTTCCTTTCAGCAGCAGGGCAGAGACATCAGCCGCCCCACAGGGGGTGGCGCCGGCTTTGTGGTGGCAGAGCACAGGTCTATTCAAGAGTCAAGGTGTACTCCTCCCACCCATCCAGGTGTAATCTCTCTACCCACCACCTGGCAGCCAACCTGTCTCTGGGGATTCCCCAACCCTGCTCCTTACTGTTGCCGGGCAGAACACACACACATACAGCAGAGGCGGACTGAGATGGTCAGGTCAGTAAATACTAACTTTCTAAAAGTAGTATTTACAAACCCAGGATATTAAAATAAACTTGACTACAAGAAGTATTTTATCATCCTGAGTTCAGGCATACTAAACTTGACACTTCTACCATGCTCTCGGAGTCCACTGGGGTCACAGCGTTGGCGTGATCCCGGCAGCCCATTCTGGCCTATGGAGAGCAGGTAACCTTCAATAGTGAAAAACGGAAAGGGCTGTAATTCACTACTAAGACATGCCACACACATCAGGGCATGTCCTACCTTATGCCTACAATGCACCCTGCCCTTGGGCCTACCAGAGGGGTGGCTAATGTGTAGGTAAGGGAAGGTTTAGGGACTGGCAAGTGGGGGCACTTGCGCAGTCAGCGCGACGGTCCCGGACCGCGCACAGGGTCTGCGGTGGCAGACCCTAGACACATTTTACAAGGCCGCTTCCGTGGGTGGCGCAACCAGCGCTGCAAGCCCACCAGCAGCATTGGCATCCACAAGCCCTGGCACCCCTGGTGCACTCTACTGGGGACTGACAGTGAATCCAATCAACCAATCCTGGACATCAATTACAGGTACACTTTACTTAGGGAGCACTTGCACTGCGGCACGGATTAGCCGTGGCGCAGTGCCCTGAGCGGACAACACCAGCAAAGCAGTCGAGGCACACCATCAAAAAGTGGAAGGGAAACTCACGCCAAGGTGCCAGGTCTAACACGTGTCCCCTCCAGCTGAAATGTGGGGAGAACTACCCTTGCCCAGGGGGTTCCTCGTCACTAAGGCGGAAATACCTGGACAGACCGTCAGCGTTGGCGTGATCTGTACCAGGACGGTGTTCCACCGTAAAGTCCATACCCTGTAGGGAGATGGACCACCTCAACAGCTTCGGGTTCTCACCCCTCATTTGCATCAACCATCTGAGGGGCCTGTGGTCCGTCTGAACCCGGAAGTGAGACCCAAACAAGTAGGGTCTTAGCTTCTTCAGCGCCCAGACCACAGCAAATGCTTCTCGCTCAATTGCACTCCACCTACTTTCCCGTGGAAGTAACCTCCTACTGATGAAGGCTACGGGTTGGTCCCAGCCCTCCTCAGTCATCTGGGAGAGAACAGCCCCCACACCATGCTCTGAAGCGTCTGTCTGGACTAGGAATTCCTTGGAGAAGTCAGGGGCCAAGAGCACGGGCGCCGTGCACATGGCAGTCTTCAGGGTGTCGAAAGCTTTCTGACAGGTGTCAGTCCAAATCACGTTCCTGGGCTGCTTCTTCGAAGTCAGCTCTGTCAAGGGGGCAACGATCGTTCCATAGCCCTTGACAAACCTCCTGTAGTACCCAGTGAGCCCCAGGAAGGCCCTCACTGCGGTCTGCGTCTTGGGGGGTTCCCAAGCCCATGGTCTCAATTTTGGGTTGCAAGGGTGCCACCTTGCCACTCCCCACTTGGTGTCCCAAGTACACCACGGAACCCTGCCCGATCTGGCACTTGCTTGCCTTGATCGTGAGGCCTGCTCGGCGCAGCGCCATCAACACTTCCCAGAGGTGGCGCAGGTGTTCAGGCCAGGTGGCACTGAACACTGCGATGTCATCCAGGTAGGCGGCACTGAACGCATCCAGCCCAACCAGTACCTGGTTGACCAACCTCTGAAAGGTGGCAGGGGCATTCTTCATCCCAAATGGCATGACTCGGAACTGGAAGTGCCCATCTGGGGTAGAGAATGCTGACCTCTCTTTGGCCCCATCGGTCAAGGCGATCTGCCAGTACCCAGACGTTAAATCAAACGTGCTGAGGAACCGGGCAGCCCCCAGCCGATCAATGAGCTCATCAGCTCTGGGGATGGGGTGCGCGTCAGTCTTCGTTACTGAATTGAGTCCTCTGTAGTCCACACAGAACCGGAGTTCAGGCGTGGCTCCCGGCGCAGCAGCCTTTGGGACCAAGACCACGGGGCTGGACCAAGGACTGCTGGAGGACTCAACCACCCCTAGCGCAAGCATTTTGGAGACCTCCTCCTTAATGCACGCTCTGACCCTGTCAGTTACCCTGTAAGCCTTGTGCTTCACGGGTAAGCTGTCTCCTGTGTCCACATCATGGACGCACCAATCTGTGACACCAGGAACCAGGGAGAATCGGTCGGAAAATTGTCCCAGCAAGTGGCGGCAGTCTTCCTGTTGTTCGGGCGTCAGGGTGGGTGAGAGGTTAACTCCATCCACTGACCCATCTTTCTCAGAGGCCACTAAGAGGTCAGGAAGAGGCTCGGTCTCCTCTTCCATTCCATCATCAGTGGCCAGCAGCATGCCCACTTCGGTCCTCTCTAAGTGGGGCTTAAGGCGGTTAACATGTAGGACCCTCAAAGGGTTCCTGGGAGTCTGCATGTCCACCAAGTAGGTGATAGGACTTTTGCGCTCCACAACCTCAAATGGACCGGTCCACTTATCCTGAAGTGCACACGGCTCCACTGGGGCCAAGACCCACACCTTTTGTCCAGGTTGAAGCTCTACCAGAGTGGCATTCCGGTCGTACCACCGCTTCATCTCCTCCTGGCTGGCTTCCAGATTTGCCTCAGCAAGTTGCCTGAAATGCCGAGTCTGGTTTCGGAAGGCCAGCATGTAACTATATACATTCTGGGGAGGTTTCCTGGGAGATTGCTCCCAGCCTTCCTTTACCAAACTCAGAGGTCCTCTTACCGGGTGACCATACAGAAGCTCAAAGGGGCTGAACCCTAGAGACTTCTGCGGCACCTCTCGGTAAGCGAAGAGCAGGCATGGCAAGAGGACGTCCCACCTACGCCTCATTGGACCGTCCAGGCCCATGATCATGCCTTTGAGGGTTCGGTTGAATCTCTCAACCAACCCATTTCCTTGCGGGTGGTAAGGAGTGGTGAACTTGTAAGTTACCCCACACTCCTTCCACAGGGATTTCATATATGTGGATATGAAATTGGTCCCCCTGTCGCTCACCACCTCTAGAGGGAATCCCACTCGGGAGAAAATTCCCATCAGTGCCCGTCCCACCACGGGGGCCGTCACTGTCCTCAGAGGGATGGCTTCAGGGTACCGGGTGGCATGGTCCACCAAGACCAGGATGAACCTGTTGCCCAGGGCTGTCTTGGGGTCCAGAGGCCCCACAATATCAATACCCACTCGTTGGAATGGCGTACCGACCACAGGGAAAGGTTGCAGAGGAGCCTTGTGCTTCCCTCCGCTCTTACCACTTGCCTGGCAAGTCTGACAGGTTCTGCAGTAGGAATCTGAATTCTTATGCATTTGGGGCCAGTAAAAGTGGGTGACAAGCCTGTCATAGGTCTTGTCCATCCCCAAATGTCCTGCTAACGGCACATCATGAGCCAGCCCCAGTAGGAAGGTTCTGAACTTCTGGGGTACCACCAGCACACGGGCTGACCCAGGTTCAGCAGCCTTAGGCTCGGAATACAGGAGGTCACTCTCCCAGTACACGTAGTGTGTTTTGGCCTGAACACCATTGGCCTGGTCTGCAGCCTGTTGCCGCATACCCACGAGAGAAGAGCATTCTTTCTGCTCCCTGCAGAATTCCTCCCTGGAGGGACCTCCTTCTTGCTGCCAATGGGTCAGCTCAGGCAGATCTCCCAGTTCGGCAATCTGTTCCCCGGTAGGCTCCAGAGCATCCCCCTCAGGGTCTACTTCCTCCTGGGCCGTGGGAACTTCGGGGGCCGGTTTCCCGCGCCTCCTGCGCCTTCTCCCTAAGGCCGGTTCCTGGACCTCTCCCTCAGGCTCCAGGACCCTCTCAACACCCCTACTGGCTGCCATGGACCGGGTGGTCACGCACGCCCAGTCGGGTAGACCCACCATCCTCAGATGCGTGGTCTTCTCCACCTTTTCCCAAGGGGAGCTCTCCAGGTCGTTCCCTAGCAGACAATCTACAGGCATGTCAGTTCTCACAGCGACTTGTAGAGTACCAGAGACCTCCCCCCACTCAAAAGGAACTTGAGCCATTGGACAACGACTCTCTACGTTGTCAGCATTGACAACCCTACAGTAGGCATTGGGTACAATTTGCTCTTGAGACACCAGGTGTTGCCTCACCGAGGTCACGCTGGCTCCTGTATCTCTAAGAGCCTCAACCTTCTTTCCATTGATGGTCACCACCTGCCCATATTTCTTAGTGTTAGAGGGCAGGTAGGTTACAGGGACCATCTCACTGTCTCCTAGCGAGACTAGGGTCATCTGCCCGGGACCCCCACCCTCCTGGACTGCTACCTCCTCCCCAAAGTTAACACTAGCTACTTGCCGGGGGGGAGCACCAGTGGGTGCGGTCTTACCAAACAGGCGACACTTAGGATCAGAGGCAATGTGACCCGGGTCACCACACCTATAACAATTGAAGGGCCCCTTTGGAACAGGTCTACCTGTCGGGGCCCCGTTCTGCTGCGGGGGCGGGGGAGGCTGAGAACCCTTCTGCTGGTTCCCTTGGGAATTACTTTGGGGGCCTTTTTGGAACCCCTTCTGTTTACCCTTGTCCCCCCCACTCTTCTGCTGGGGACCCTGCCCACCTTTGGCGGAGTCTCCCACTTGACCCTTGTGGACCCTGGTGCTGAGCCAGCGGTCCGCCTCCTCAGCAAGCTTCCTCGGGTTGGACAGCTTGCTATCAATCAGGTGCTGGCGTAGCTCAGGAAAACATTGACTGGACAAGTGCTCCCATGCAATTAAATCAAGCAGCCCTTGATAATCATTCACTTTGCTACCCTTCACCCAACCATCCAGCGCTCTGCAGAAAAAGGTCACATATTCCACATACGTACTCTCAGGGATCTTCTTGGTCTCCCTGAACCTCTGTCTATATAGCTCCGGAGTTAACCCATACCTGGTCATTAAAGCTTCCTTCATATGGGGGTATGAGGTTTGGAGATCTAAGGGTAAATCTAACAGTGTGTCACGCCCTTCAGCAAGGAACCTTCCCCACAGCCCCGCTCCCCAGTCTTTCTCAGGGACCCGGTGTGAGGACATGGCCACCTCGTAGGCCCTAAACCACTGCCCTATGTCATCCTTTCTGAAATACTCCTTTACTACATCTTTGGGGATGTACACCTTGGACTCTACCTGCGCTGGTGGAGTGCTGCCACCAGAAGGAGCGGTGTCCAAACTTTTCGCCTTCAGCTCCAACTCCTTCAATCTGATATCATGATCCATTTGGCATTGTTGTGCCTCCAGGGCCAACTTCTGCTTTTCCATTTCCATTTGTCCTGCCAACTTTGCCATCTCCATTGCATGCGCCCTGTCTGCTGCCCTGTCTGCCAGCTCCTCTGGCGACCGGACTCTGCTGGGCTCCTCAAGGTTGTCGGGTGGAACGATGTCCCCCGCATTCCGTGGGTCTCGTGACTCCTTCCAGGCTCTCAGCGCCTTGGCGTACTGGGTTCTCCTCTTGAATCCAGCATGGGGGACTCGGAATTTTACACTGTAGCCTTTCAATTGCTCTATCGTGTAGCCTTCCAGTCTCTCCCAATCCACCTCATCGATTCCAGAAATCACAGAGAGTGCTCTCCCAGCGGAGTGTGAGCCAGGCATGGTTGCAGTAATGGCAGATGTCTCAACAAAGTTCAACAATTACAAACCTGTGGCTGCGTTATTTGGTCTGCTCTCACTATCTGGTGATTAATAATTCACTGTATGCAAATTACAAGTGCAAATCCGAAATCCCACCCACTGCCAACAATGTTAGAGTCGGGGATCTCTGGTTGGCGCAAGGTTGCCCTTGTGTCAAGCAGGAACCCTCTCCTCCACGTCAGGGCGCAGGATAACCCCTCGCGAATGACCCTTGCTCACCCTCTAGGTGCGTGGCGTGAGCAGCCAAGGCGATTCCTCAGGCGTTGTTGGTTAAGCACTTACAATCGTACACACAGTAAATACATCAATCCCCCCAGAAACGGACACCAGACTTGGATATATATAAAAATACGATTCTTTATGTAAAAATAAGGTATATATATCTCAACAGACTTATCACAAGACCAATAACGTTTTCGCTAGGCCACCAAGTTATACAGCAGGCAAATGTTCTGGGTTCGTAGTTTCAAATGGATAGTTCGTAGTCTCTTTACTTGTAGTTCCAGTACTCACAGAGATCGGTTCCTGCGAACGGGGAAATAAGGCGTTGCGGGCCCCGAGCCCGATACTGGACTTCTTTCGTGATTAGGAGAGTCGGCACAGGTCGGTGCGACTCTCAACTTCGGGAAGTGTTCTTGGGTCCTCAATCAGCAGGTGTGGGCAAGTAGGCAGGCGCGGCCCGCGACCCTTTGGCACGGCGGTGCAGGAGGGTCTCCACAGCGGGGGCGGCGCGGCCTGAGATGTCCGGGGATAGCGAAGCGGGGTCACAGGGCACAGTCAGTGCAGCTGGATGACCCGGCGTTAGATCACAGTCGTCGGACGGCTTCCGGCAGGAGGGGTGATAGCGCGTTCAGCGCACTCCAGTGGCAGGCGGTGACAGGGATGCAGGCGGCCTGGCCCGGGAACAGAGAGCGGCTCCGGACGGAGCGGGGCTCTCACGGGTTGGAGGCAGGCGAGCTTCTGAGTGTCACGGCCCTAGGAGGGGCGATGAGGGGCGCAGTCTCTTTTCCAGCTGGATGCCCACACGGCTCGAATTGGAGGACGAGCAAGAAGCACAGAGAACCCACTGTTCCTGGGGTTCAGTTCAGGGGGCAAGCTCAGATCAAGCCCTTGGAGAATGTTCAAGCACAAAGTAGCAAAGTCTTTTCAGTAAGTCTCTTCCTCTCCTCTCTCAGCAAGGCAAGCAGCAGGCCAGCTCCTCCGGCGTCTTCTTCTCCTTCTAGTCGGGCAGAGGTTCTTTGTGGTAAACAGGATTCTGATTTCTTAGGAGCCAGGCTCCTACTTTTATACCATGATTCTTTTGTTCTTTAGCGCCAGGGGGCCTAGGCCTGGCTCAGTCCAGTTCTGGAGCACTTTGTTATGGTGACTCTGCTCTTTCCTTTCAGCAGCAGGGCAGAGACATCAGCCGCCCCACAGGGGGTGGCGCCGGCTTTGTGGTGGCAGAGCACAGGTCTATTCAAGAGTCAAGGTGTACTCCTCCCACCCATCCAGGTGTAATCTCTCTACCCACCACCTGGCAGCCAACCTGTCTCTGGGGATTCCCCAACCCTGCTCCTTACTGTTGCCGGGCAGAACACACACACATACAGCAGAGGCGGACTGAGATGGTCAGGTCAGTAAATACTAACTTTCTAAAAGTAGTATTTACAAACCCAGGATATTAAAATAAACTTGACTACAAGAAGTATTTTATCATCCTGAGTTCAGGCATACTAAACTTGACACTTCTACCATGCTCTCGGAGTCCACTGGGGTCACAGCGTTGGCGTGATCCCGGCAGCCCATTCTGGCCTATGGAGAGCAGGTAACCTTCAATAGTGAAAAACGGAAAGGGCTGTAATTCACTACTAAGACATGCCACACACATCAGGGCATGTCCTACCTTATGCCTACAATGCACCCTGCCCTTGGGCCTACCAGAGGGGTGGCTAATGTGTAGGTAAGGGAAGGTTTAGGGACTGGCAAGTGGGGGCACTTGCGCAGTCAGCGCGACGGTCCCGGACCGCGCACAGGGTCTGCGGTGGCAGACCCTAGACACATTTTACAAGGCCGCTTCCGTGGGTGGCGCAACCAGCGCTGCAAGCCCACCAGCAGCATTGGCATCCACAAGCCCTGGCACCCCTGGTGCACTCTACTGGGGACTGACAGTGAATCCAATCAACCAATCCTGGACATCAATTACAGGTACACTTTACTTAGGGAGCACTTGCACTGCGGCACGGATTAGCCGTGGCGCAGTGCCCTGAGCGGACAACACCAGCAAAGCAGTCGAGGCACACCATCAAAAAGTGGAAGGGAAACTCACGCCAAGGTGCCAGGTCTAACACGTGTCCCCTCCAGCTGAAATGTGGGGAGAACTACCCTTGCCCAGGGGGTTCCTCGTCACTAAGGCGGAAATACCTGGACAGACCGTCAGCGTTGGCGTGATCTGTACCAGGACGGTGTTCCACCGTAAAGTCCATACCCTGTAGGGAGATGGACCACCTCAACAGCTTCGGGTTCTCACCCCTCATTTGCATCAACCATCTGAGGGGCCTGTGGTCCGTCTGAACCCGGAAGTGAGACCCAAACAAGTAGGGTCTTAGCTTCTTCAGCGCCCAGACCACAGCAAATGCTTCTCGCTCAATTGCACTCCACCTACTTTCCCGTGGAAGTAACCTCCTACTGATGAAGGCTACGGGTTGGTCCCAGCCCTCCTCAGTCATCTGGGAGAGAACAGCCCCCACACCATGCTCTGAAGCGTCTGTCTGGACTAGGAATTCCTTGGAGAAGTCAGGGGCCAAGAGCACGGGCGCCGTGCACATGGCAGTCTTCAGGGTGTCGAAAGCTTTCTGACAGGTGTCAGTCCAAATCACGTTCCTGGGCTGCTTCTTCGAAGTCAGCTCTGTCAAGGGGGCAAAGATCGTTCCATAGCCCTTGACAAACCTCCTGTAGTACCCAGTGAGCCCCAGGAAGGCCCTCACTGCGGTCTGCGTCTTGGGGGGTTCCCAAGCCAGGATGGTCTCAATTTTGGGTTGCAAGGGTGCCACCTTGCCACTCCCCACTTGGTGTCCCAAGTACACCACGGAACCCTGCCCGATCTGGCACTTGCTTGCCTTGATCGTGAGGCCTGCTCGGCGCAGCGCCATCAACACTTCCCAGAGGTGGCGCAGGTGTTCAGGCCAGGTGGCACTGAACACTGCGATGTCATCCAGGTAGGCGGCACTGAACGCATCCAGCCCAACCAGTACCTGGTTGACCAACCTCTGAAAGGTGGCAGGGGCATTCTTCATCCCAAATGGCATGACTCGGAACTGGAAGTGCCCATCTGGGGTAGAGAATGCTGACCTCTCTTTGGCCCCATCGGTCAAGGCGATCTGCCAGTACCCAGACGTTAAATCAAACGTGCTGAGGAACCGGGCAGCCCCCAGCCGATCAATGAGCTCATCAGCTCTTGGGATGGGGTGCATGTCAGTCTTCGTTACTGAATTGAGTCCTCTGTAGTCCACACAGAACCGGAGTTCAGGCGTGGCTCCCGGCGCAGCAGCCTTTGGGACCAAGACCACGGGGCTGGACCAAGGACTGCTGGAGGACTCAACCACCCCTAGCGCAAGCATTTTGGAGACCTCCTCCTTAATGCACGCTCTGACCCTGTCAGTTACCCTGTAAGCCTTGTGCTTCACGGGTAAGCTGTCTCCTGTGTCCACATCATGGACGCACCAATCTGTGACACCAGGAACCAGGGAGAATCGGTCGGAAAATTGTCCCAGCAAGTGGCGGCAGTCTTCCTGTTGTTCGGGCGTCAGGGTGGGTGAGAGGTTAACTCCATCCACTGACCCATCTTTCTCAGAGGCCACTAAGAGGTCAGGAAGAGGCTCGGTCTCCTCTTCCATTCCATCATCAGTGGCCAGCAGCATGCCCACTTCGGTCCTCTCTAAGTGGGGCTTAAGGCGGTTAACATGTAGGACCCTCAAAGGGTTCCTGGGAGTCTGCATGTCCACCAAGTAGGTGATAGGACTTTTGCGCTCCACAACCTCAAATGGACCGGTCCACTTATCCTGAAGTGCACACGGCTCCACTGGGGCCAAGACCCACACCTTTTGTCCAGGTTGAAGCTCTACCAGAGTGGCATTCCGGTCGTACCACCGCTTCATCTCCTCCTGGCTGGCTTCCAGATTTGCCTCAGCAAGTTGCCTGAAACGCCGAGTCTGGTTTCGGAAGGCCAGCATGTAACTATATACATTCTGGGGAGGTTTCCTGGGAGATTGCTCCCAGCCTTCCTTTACCAAACTCAGAGGTCCTCTTACCGGGTGACCATACAGAAGCTCAAAGGGGCTGAACCCTAGAGACTTCTGCGGCACCTCTCGGTAAGCGAAGAGCAGGCATGGCAAGAGGACGTCCCACCTACGCCTCATTGGACCGTCCAGGCCCATGATCATGCCTTTGAGGGTTCGGTTGAATCTCTCAACCAACCCATTTCCTTGCGGGTGGTAAGGAGTGGTGAACTTGTAAGTTACCCCACACTCCTTCCACAGGGATTTCATATATGTGGATATGAAATTGGTCCCCCTGTCGCTCACCACCTCTAGAGGGAATCCCACTCGGGAGAAAATTCCCATCAGTGCCCGTCCCACCACGGGGGCCGTCACTGTCCTCAGAGGGATGGCTTCAGGGTACCGGGTGGCATGGTCCACCAAGACCAGGATGAACCTGTTGCCCAGGGCTGTCTTGGGGTCCAGAGGCCCCACAATATCAATACCCACTCGTTGGAATGGCGTACCGACCACAGGGAAAGGTTGCAGAGGAGCCTTGTGCTTCCCTCCGCTCTTACCACTTGCCTGGCAAGTCTGACAGGTTCTGCAGTAGGAATCTGAATTCTTATGCATTTGGGGCCAGTAAAAGTGGGTGACAAGCCTGTCATAGGTCTTGTCCATCCCCAAATGTCCTGCTAACGGCACATCATGAGCCAGCCCCAGTAGGAAGGTTCTGAACTTCTGGGGTACCACCAGCACACGGGCTGACCCAGGTTCAGCAGCCTTAGGCTCGGAATACAGGAGGTCACTCTCCCAGTACACGTAGTGTGTTTTGGCCTGAACACCATTGGCCTGGTCTGCAGCCTGTTGCCGCATACCCACGAGAGAAGAGCATTCTTTCTGCTCCCTGCAGAATTCCTCCCTGGAGGGACCTCCTTCTTGCTGCCAATGGGTCAGCTCAGGCAGATCTCCCAGTTCGGCAATCTGTTCCCCGGTAGGCTCCAGAGCATCCCCCTCAGGGTCTACTTCCTCCTGGGCCGTGGGAACTTCGGGGGCCGGGTTCCCGCGCCTCCTGCGCCTTCTCCCTAAGGCCGGTTCCTGGACCTCTCCCTCAGGCTCCAGGACCCTCTCAACACCCCTACTGGCTGCCATGGACCGGGTGGTCACGCACGCCCAGTCGGGTAGACCCACCATCCTCAGATGCGTGGTCTTCTCCACCTTTTCCCAAGGGGAGCTCTCCAGGTCGTTCCCTAGCAGACAATCTACAGGCATGTCAGTTCTCACAGCGACTTGTAGAGTACCAGAGACCTCCCCCCACTCAAAGGGAACTTGAGCCATTGGACAACGACTCTCTACGTTGTCAGCATTGACAACCCTACAGTAGGCATTGGGTACAATTTGCTCTTGAGACACCAGGTGTTGCCTCACCGAGGTCACGCTGGCTCCTGTATCTCTAAGAGCCTCAACCTTCTTTCCATTGATGGTCACCACCTGCCCATATTTCTTAGTGTTAGAGGGCAGGTAGGTTACAGGGACCATCTCACTGTCTCCTAGCGAGACTAGGGTCATCTGCCCGGGACCCCCACCCTCCTGGACTGCTACCTCCTCCCCAAAGTTAACACTAGCTACTTGCCGGGGGGGAGCACCAGTGGGTGCGGTCTTACCAAACAGGCGACACTTAGGATCAGAGGCAATGTGACCCGGGTCACCACACCTATAACAATTGAAGGGCCCCTTTGGAACAGGTCTACCTGTCGGGGCCCCGTTCTGCTGCGGGGGCGGGGGAGGCTGAGAACCCTTCTGCTGGTTCCCTTGGGAATTACTTTGGGGGCCTTTTTGGAACCCCTTCTGTTTACCCTTGTCCCCCCCACTCTTCTGCTGGGGACCCTGCCCACCTTTGGCGGAGTCTCCCACTTGACCCTTGTGGACCCTGGTGCTGAGCCAGCGGTCCGCCTCCTCAGCAAGCTTCCTCGGGTTGGACAGCTTGCTATCAATCAGGTGCTGGCGTAGCTCAGGAAAACATTGACTGGACAAGTGCTCCCATGCAATTAAATCAAGCAGCCCTTGATAATCATTCACTTTGCTACCCTTCACCCAACCATCCAGCGCTCTGCAGAAAAAGGTCACATATTCCACATACGTACTCTCAGGGATCTTCTTGGTCTCCCTGAACCTCTGTCTATATAGCTCCGGAGTTAACCCATACCTGGTCATTAAAGCTTCCTTCATATGGGGGTATGAGGTTTGGAGATCTAAGGGTAAATCTAACAGTGTGTCACGCCCTTCAGCAAGGAACCTTCCCCACAGCCCCGCTCCCCAGTCTTTCTCAGGGACCCGGTGTGAGGACATGGCCACCTCGTAGGCCCTAAACCACTGCCCTATGTCATCCTTTCTGAAATACTCCTTTACTACATCTTTGGGGATGTACACCTTGGACTCTACCTGCGCTGGTGGAGTGCTGCCACCAGAAGGAGCGGTGTCCAAACTTTTCGCCTTCAGCTCCAACTCCTTCAATCTGATATCATGATCCATTTGGCGTTGTTGTGCCTCCAGGGCCAACTTCTGCTTTTCCATTTCCATTTGTCCTGCCAACTTTGCCATCTCCATTGCATGCGCCCTGTCTGCTGCCCTGTCTGCCAGCTCCTCTGGCGACCGGACTCTGCTGGGCTCCTCAAGGTTGTCGGGTGGAACGATGTCCCCCGCATTCCGTGGGTCTCGTGACTCCTTCCAGGCTCTCAGCGCCTTGGCGTACTGGGTTCTCCTCTTGAATCCAGCATGGGGGACTCGGAATTTTACACTGTAGCCTTTCAATTGCTCTATCGTGTAGCCTTCCAGTCTCTCCCAATCCACCTCATCGATTCCAGAAATCACAGAGAGTGCTCTCCCAGCGGAGTGTGAGCCAGGCATGGTTGCAGTAATGGCAGATGTCTCAACAAAGTTCAACAATTACAAACCTGTGGCTGCGTTATTTGGTCTGCTCTCACTATCTGGTGATTAATAATTCACTGTATGCAAATTACAAGTGCAAATCCGAAATCCCACCCGCTGCCAACAATGTTAGAGTCGGGGATCTCTGGTTGGCGCAAGGTTGCCCTTGTGTCAAGCAGGAACCCTCTCCTCCACGTCAGGGCGCAGGATAACCCCTCGCGAATGACCCTTGCTCACCCTCTAGGTGCGTGGCGTGAGCAGCCAAGGCGATTCCTCAGGCGTTGTTGGTTAAGCACTTACAATCGTACACACAGTAAATACATCAATCCCCCCAGAAACGGACACCAGACTTGGATATATATAAAAATACGATTCTTTATGTAAAAATAAGGTATATATATCTCAACAGACTTATCACAAGACCAATAACGTTTTCGCTAGGCCACCAAGTTATACAGCAGGCAAATGTTCTGGGTTCGTAGTTTCAAATGGATAGTTCGTAGTCTCTTTACTTGTAGTTCCAGTACTCACAGAGATCGGTTCCTGCGAACGGGGAAATAAGGCGTTGCGGGCCCCGAGCCCGATACTGGACTTCTTTCGTGATTAGGAGAGTCGGCACAGGTCGGTGCGACTCTCAACTTCGGGAAGTGTTCTTGGGTCCTCAATCAGCAGGTGTGGGCAAGTAGGCAGGCGCGGCCCGCGACCCTTTGGCACGGCGGTGCAGGAGGGTCTCCACAGCGGGGGCGGCGCGGCCTGAGATGTCCGGGGATAGCGAAGCGGGGTCACAGGGCACAGTCAGTGCAGCTGGATGACCCGGCGTTAGATCACAGTCGTCGGACGGCTTCCGGCAGGAGGGGTGATAGCGCGTTCAGCGCACTCCAGTGGCAGGCGGTGACAGGGATGCAGGCGGCCTGGCCCGGGAACAGAGAGCGGCTCCGGACGGAGCGGGGCTCTCACGGGTTGGAGGCAGGCGAGCTTCTGAGTGTCACGGCCCTAGGAGGGGCGATGAGGGGCGCAGTCTCTTTTCCAGCGGGATGCCCACACGGCTCGAATTGGAGGACGAGCAAGAAGCACAGAGAACCCACTGTTCCTGGGGTTCAGTTCAGGGGGCAAGCTCAGATCAAGCCCTTGGAGAATGTTCAAGCACAAAGTAGCAAAGTCTTTTCAGTAAGTCTCTTCCTCTCCTCTCTCAGCAAGGCAAGCAGCAGGCCAGCTCCTCCGGCGTCTTCTTCTCCTTCTAGTCGGGCAGAGGTTCTTTGTGGTAAACAGGATTCTGATTTCTTAGGAGCCAGGCTCCTACTTTTATACCATGATTCTTTTGTTCTTTAGCGCCAGGGGGCCTAGGCCTGGCTCAGTCCAGTTCTGGAGCACTTTGTTATGGTGACTCTGCTCTTTCCTTTCAGCAGCAGGGCAGAGACATCAGCCGCCCCACAGGGGGTGGCGCCGGCTTTGTGGTGGCAGAGCACAGGTCTATTCAAGAGTCAAGGTGTACTCCTCCCACCCATCCAGGTGTAATCTCTCTACCCACCACCTGGCAGCCAACCTGTCTCTGGGGATTCCCCAACCCTGCTCCTTACTGTTGCCGGGCAGAACACACACACATACAGCAGAGGCGGACTGAGATGGTCAGGTCAGTAAATACTAACTTTCTAAAAGTAGTATTTACAAACCCAGGATATTAAAATAAACTTGACTACAAGAAGTATTTTATCATCCTGAGTTCAGGCATACTAAACTTGACACTTCTACCATGCTCTCGGAGTCCACTGGGGTCACAGCGTTGGCGTGATCCCGGCAGCCCATTCTGGCCTATGGAGAGCAGGTAACCTTCAATAGTGAAAAACGGAAAGGGCTGTAATTCACTACTAAGACATGCCACACACATCAGGGCATGTCCTACCTTATGCCTACAATGCACCCTGCCCTTGGGCCTACCAGAGGGGTGGCTAATGTGTAGGTAAGGGAAGGTTTAGGGACTGGCAAGTGGGGGCACTTGCGCAGTCAGCGCGACGGTCCCGGACCGCGCACAGGGTCTGCGGTGGCAGACCCTAGACACATTTTACAAGGCCGCTTCCGTGGGTGGCGCAACCAGCGCTGCAAGCCCACCAGCAGCATTGGCATCCACAAGCCCTGGCACCCCTGGTGCACTCTACTGGGGACTGACAGTGAATCCAATCAACCAATCCTGGACATCAATTACAGGTACACTTTACTTAGGGAGCACTTGCACTGCGGCACGGATTAGCCGTGGCGCAGTGCCCTGAGCGGACAACACCAGCAAAGCAGTCGAGGCACACCATCAAAAAGTGGAAGGGAAACTCACGCCAAGGTGCCAGGTCTAACACGGATGGTTAACTAGGATGGTCACAAATCATCATCTGAACTGCACTAAATTTGCAAAGTGAGTTAACCCAACTTTTCCCAGGTGAGTGTTTGAAGGTTCTTTCTTCAAAACAATTATCAGTACCACAGCTAAATTTGACAATGTTTGCATTCATTGGCTAGATTCTAAAGGCATTCCTTGAGTAGTAGTATTTTATTTAGCACAGTTACTTAAAACCATTGCTACAGAGTATCTCATAACATTTCAATTATAAATTACAATTTTTAAAATAGTGTAAAACAATTTACTAAAATCAATTAAAATCAGTGCGAGCCGATTGGTCTTTGCAATACATTGGTAAAATAAACATTTGTTTAGCAGCGTCCAACTTTTTTCCTTTTAGCTATATTGTTGTTCTATCCGAAGTTGGTGGCCGGAGATCAACATCTCGATATTGTGGCATTCTCTTCTCCACTTGTCTCAAATATTTTACCAGGCGGCAGTTCAGCTGCGTGTCCTCAGGTGCAAAGCACGCCAGCAGAGCCAGCCTCCGTGTGCGGATACCTCTCTGATTAAAAAGTGGCTTTAAAAGCTGTTTCCGTTCCTGTGTTAGTTCTTTGCACATACAGAAAGGTGCAGCATGTCTTCATGCGCTGTACCGCACAGGCAACAGATGGAATCGGAATGTTTTTTCAGCTAGTGCGGAAAGTGCTTTATTCATGCTAGCAGGCCAAGTCGGTACTTTAGGAATCACAGTTTTAGGGGATTTGGCAAACCCCAGGGCTAGATATTTTTGAGCAGCGAGGGAGGAAGAGGAGCTCAAGATCATCCAGCCGTGCGACCTTCTGGATAGGGCTGCCTTGTCTTCGATCAAGGTTTGACTCTTTACGTTTTTCTTGGTTATGTATTTGAGAAGGCAGTGACTTTAGGTGTATCCCAAGGCTCGATGAGACCCAGGGTGGTCAAACTTGCTAGTAAGTATTTTGCCGCTGGTGATGATTTTTTCTGTTGTAGTTCTGACCACAAATGCCAATTTAGGGTTCCTGGTTTTGATAGTCTTACTTTATCCCAAAAGATGACTGTCGCACCTTGTCTTGCAAGGGTCTGTTTTTGAACACCAAACTCAAGCCTAATCTGTGCTGGAGAGACTCTTGTTGGTAGACAAAAGATTATTCTATACACTTTTGCGACCACACCATCCAGGAGCTTGGAGTCCCTTCCCCTCTGTGCCTCGCTCCCATAAGTTATTGTAGGTAGGAGTTGTGCCCGTATTACTTCAACCAGTGGGGCAAGTGAGGGGCAGTTCAGTGTAGAGTTAAGATTTCTCTTCGAGACTGCTAGGGCTGTTCCTTTCCTTTTGATTGTATCCCTTTGGGCTGCAAAATGCCCACCTTTGTCGATGATCACCCCCAATTATTTATACTCTAGTGCTGAGTCTATGCAGGTCTTGCCCCAAAACCAGACGGGTGTTTTCTTAGAATTGTTTTTGATTGTCATGGTTTTGGTTTTCTCCAAGTTAATATTCAGATTATTTGCCTTGGAGTAATCAAATGTAGTGTAAAGAAGATGCTGTAAACCCACCCTCATTTGGCTAATCAAAACTAGGTCGTCAGCATAAAGTAGACATGGTAATACTAGGTTTCCGAGCTTTGGAGAATGTGAATCGCTGGCATTTAGTAGCAGGATAAGGTCTGCAAGAAACAGATTGAATAGGGTCGGGGCCAGCACGCAGCCTTGCTTGAGGCCTTTCGTTGTTGGTATCTTTTTTGATAAAGTTGACCCGTCCCCCAACTTTACTTGAACCCAGGTCTGAGTATGCAGATTGATTAGCAGATTTAGCAAAGCCTGGGGTATGCCCCAACTGGCCAATTTTAACCAAAGTCTGTTGCGATTTACGTGATCAAAAGCAGCCCGGTAATCGATAAAGCACAGGTATAACGGCATTTTTGTGGTCTCGGCCTTATCGATTAGCAGAGCCATGGTTGTTATGTTTGATACAGTTCCAACAGATTTGGAGAAGCCAGTTTGGTTTAGGGGAATAATCGAATTGACTTCCGCCCAAAGTTACAGTTCATCCAGCAGAGTGCCTGCAAAGAAATTTGCCTCATTGTCCAAAAGGGCAACTAAGCGATAGTTCCTAGGCAGAGTCTTATCTCCTGACTTAAAAATTGGCGAAATTATCGAAGTCCGCCATGACGGAAGAAGTAGACCTTATTTCCATGAACAGAGGGCTGAGTGCTTTTGCCCAATAATCTACATCTTGTTTGTAAAGCACAAGTGGTATTCCATTGGGGCCTGGTGCCCCTTCATGTCTTCCCCTCTTAATGTAGCGTTTTAAGGTGATTGTTTGAGGGTATGACTCCCGGCAATTCTACTTCGTTCCATTCTTGTGCTGTTGCTTTTTCCTCATTGGGTTGATGCTTAATAGTGGTAGACCACTGTGTTGTCTCTGTACTAGTTCTTGTGTGCGATAAGATTTTTCCTTGATGAAAGTGATTTCCAAGGTAAGCAGCCCAATCCTCCTTGGATATGTTAGAAGACAGACCCTCGTGTGTTGGGAGGGTAAATCTTTCTATTGTCTCCCAGAACCTTGCACTGTCATTCCTCTTGGTATCAGCATGCAGTTTCGCCCATAGAGAATCCTCATTATCGCTCCTGGCCTCCCATATTGCTTGTTCCAGCTGTGTTTTCTGCTGTTGTAATTCAGCTAGTTTTAAAGTATTGGTTGGAGACCGCTGTACCTGCCGCAACGTATAATTAATAGTATTTTTTATGGATCTTATGTTACTCTTTTGCATCCTAGTGAAGTTGGAATTGCCTCTGTAGCTCTGCTGTGTCCTTGATTTAATTGGGGCGGCAAAGGATTTTGCCAAGGCATTCGTATAGTTTATCCATTTCTCTATTTCATTGCCCCCTTCACGTGATTCGAATAAAAGTGTTGCTGCTTAATGGAAGTTCTCTTGCGTCACTTGCACAAATTTTATTTTCCTATAATTGATTGTGGTGGTCATACCTGGCTGGCCCTTCCATTTTGTGAGTTTTGGCATATTTGTGCGAAGTATGAGCTCCTGAGGCCGGTGATCACTATCAGCTTTGTCGCCCATACTGAATGAAAATATTTAATTGAAGAGGGTTAGAGACAAAAACGCATAGTCCAGCGTTGAGTTTTTTGTTTGTGAATGATGAGTGAATGCTGGGGAGTGTCGCTGTACTTCTGCCGTTCGCAGCTCTGAGGTTAAGATGTTCAAGTTCCTCTATAAGGCGCTGGCTGGTTTTTGTGGGCTATTCTGATGAATTAGTACCCTGTGGCGGGATATTCCATAACTGATTGTGTATAGTTACTTCCTCCGCTTTCGATGAGCCAAGTAGATATAGATTAAAATCCCATGTGAGAATTATATCTGGTGTATTGACCTCACTCATACTTAGCTCTACAAAGTTAGTCAATTGTTTTGCATCCTTGATTTTCCTGTTAGGATGTATATAAGTGTTTATTATTACAATATCCTTGTGCCGGTTCCCTGATGGCCCATTTGAGGTAGAGATTTTTATGGCAATGGATTCTGGTGTTATCAAACCAACTGTGTGAGTTGAGGTTGTACATGTGTTATTCACATAGATTGCCAGGCCGCCCCGCAGGTGTCCGTATCTGGCCTTTTTGAGTGCTGGTGCAAAGAAACGTAAATATCCTTGTAAGTGCGGTGGATCTATCAACCATGTCTCCTGTAAAGCAATGATGTGAAATGACCTTTGAAAGTTTATGAAGACCTGGTCTGACATCTTGCTGTTTAGCCCATTAATGTTCCATGAGCATATCCACAGTAAATTGATTTCACCTCCTGGCGAATATTGCCTGCTGTTCTGTCAATTATTTCTTGTTTGATTAACAATTATCCTCGTGGGCCATCTCGGACCCTCAAAGCAAATTCCTTGTTGTGGAAAATCTGGGCGACATATCCGTATTTCCTGTGACTGCCTCCTGGCGGCTGGCGAATGCCCTCTTGCCCCTCTCAGTACTGACTTTGAGATGTTGGTCCGTTCTGTTGACATTCTATCTGCTACTGCTGGGCTAGCGGTGCGTGGTAGCCAGGTGTACTGATAGGTTTTATCTTTATGCCCCAGTTTTCGAATATGAAACTTTCCAATAATATTTTTTGTGCGATGATTGCCAGTGTCCAGGTGGTCCGTGTGACCTCACCCCCCTGGGGGTCATCATGATTGACAAACTCTACTGAGTCCAAGTGTATAGAAGTTATCTCCGATAATGAAGGTATATACGACAATAGACGGAGAATGTTCCCTCGGTTTAGTATGTCTTGTGTCCTTCTTGATCTATATACTGGTATAAACTCCAGTATTTTCCCGTTCTTGTTAGGGTCATTCACTTGATTATCTAGTTGTTGTCTATCAATGGACTCTTAGTTATTGGTTCCTGGTTGGGCTGGTGTTATTACTCCTTCTGCCCTGCTCTGATCACTAAGAGTTATATTTGCGGCTAGCCCAGTGCAAGGCAGCCTATCGCAAGGCAGGTGCTCCATATCCTTCGCGGAGGCGGCCTTGATTCTTATGCTGCCGTATTTCGGATCTATACAGTTTGCTAGTCGCTCGTCTCCTCCGATATTGGAGACTTTGGTGGACGGGTAATTGAGGCCCCTTTGTGGTTGGTGATCAGACTGGATGATAGAGAAGGCAGTCTTGGGGGGGTTTGTCAACTTCGGAGGTGAGTCCTGCTGATGTTGGATTGGGTAAGTGGTGCTGTATAGTAATTACTTCCAGTTTCATGCTACATGGCGGTTTTTGATGTGCACCTTCCTCCCTGCCCAATTTGTTATACTTGGAGGAGCAGGTTCCTTCATCTTCTACCAGTGATAGTTGTCATGAAGAACCTATGGTGGTAGGTTGTTGGTTGGAGTCAGAGGACAACCCTTTTTCAACAGGCAGTACAATTGTGTGAGTTGCACCCATTTAGTTTCCGCTGGAGATGGTTGATTTGGAGGATCAGACGTTTTGGGCAGTGTCAGTTTGAAGAGGCGGGCAAAGTCCTCCTTTTTTTAGATCCATTTTTGATTTCGACCCTTTCTCCTTTGGGCTCGCCTTTGTTTGGCATTTGATGTTGATCCTGGGACAGCCGACTCTACCACTAACTTCCGGGTAGATTCAGATACTGGTGTCTGAGTCTTGTTACGTCCATCATTTTTGGCATTGCCTCTTTTTGGCGGTTTTAAAGTAGAAGGCCTAAGAGCCGAGTTTTCCGCATCATATGCGCTTGTTCCAGTTTTATTCTCAGTAGAGTAAGTTCCCTTTGACTTAAGGTCAGTGGAGTTCCGTGCTGAGCATTTGATTTGTACACACAAGTTGCCCAGTATTGAGGGAAAAGAGGCCAATTTGTCAACTATCGGGCTGCACCCGCAGTTGAGCTCCCTATCTTGAAGTTTTCCAGGCGAGCTCTGGAAAAGCGAGTTTAGAGCTCCGAGTTTCTCATCAATAGCTACCACGGACACTGCCAGTGTGTTTAATAGAGTCAGCTGGGTATCCATTTTATCTGATTGGTACTGGAGGGCTTCCACCAGAAGTTGCACTGTTTTAGGTAGGCTAGCCCAGGCAGTTTCTGAGTTCAATTCTTGCTGATGCCTCATTGAGTTTCTTAAGTCAGACCTCGGTGACAGGGCCTCCCTTCCCTGGTTCCGTTTCAACTCTTTGTTCTGCGGTGTGGAGGGATTTTGAGAGTCCAATGCCTCACTGGTGTTTGCTGTGTGGGATTTATCAGCAATTCCTCCCATTCCCCAGCGTCAATGTTGGAGAACTCCTCTGAATTTTCAGACTCTTGTCCTAATGATATTTCCGTTCTAGGTGGCGTTGAAGACAGTAACAGATGAGGATCTGGTGGAGGGGTCAATTTGGTCTTTGCTTCATTGATTGCTATAGGTGATGCACCTAGCTCTATTATAGACAAGTCCTTGTCTGTGGTGCAGTTGTTCCTCATTTTCCCATTACGGCCTCCCTCGTCCTGCTGTTCTGTGTGTTCTCTTCCAGCTCATCCAAGAGGCTTTGTCAGCTTCATTGTTGTTTCTAAATCGCTGGGTGTTTTTGCTTTTATCTTTCCCACTTCAGCGAAACACTGAGGGCTTTGTAGCAGTGATTTGACGTCGCTCTGCGGATCTGATGTTGAAGCAAATGCATTGAGTGTTGGGTGTGGGAAAGACAATAAAACATTCGACCCATGGTCGCCTTTTGTGCCGGGTATTGCACGTTGGTAAGTTATCTGAGTCCTGCTATTCCCACCATCCAACGATTTAAGAGGTGTAAGCTGAGTGCTAAGGCCTTGTGCTGCAATTGAGCTTGATAAGAGAGCATCCTCAGGGTTTTTTAGGAACTGAAATTTTGTATAAATCTTGGGCTGTGACAGCTCTGGGTTGGTCCTGCCTCCAGCTTGTTGTCCCTTATGGCAAGGCCCATGTCGATATCGCCTGCTCTAGTTTTTGGGTGGGGCTCAGCCATGCAGCCCTTTAGAGACAAGGACCCTCTTTTGCGTTTACTCGTTTTTGTTCTGGGCAGGCACCCTCTAACCCTGCCAGATTTCATTTTCTCTTGGCTGGCAGTCCTCTTTTAGCCTGCACAGAGCCCGCACTTACCGCCTGCCACTTGCTGCCGCTTGCCGTTGTTGCCGGCCTCTGCTGGGACTGCTGGGACTGCTGCGTCTGCTAGGATGCGGGATGCTGGCTGACGACTGCTGGCCTCACCTCACAGCGCCTCTGATGCCTCAATTGCCAAGTTCACGTCCCCCTCTGCGTTCCCCACAGCTCTGCTCTTCGCTTCAGGTCAGATTCTATTCTAGACCACAGTTTGTTTCGTTTTTTTTGCCACAGACTCCAAAGGGGAGAGGTTGGCTTGCTGGTATGCAGGTACGCTGGTGAAGTGGCTGTCCCTGTCACCGATGGAAACACTGATCAGAAGGCCCCCTGTCTCCTACCCACTACAGGGGGTTAAAGGGCTTACAGGGGCTCAACACTCTCTGTGTCTAGAGCCGGTCTGGAGCCGGTGGTAGCCAACTTGCAGTGTCAAACGAGGCGAGGTAGGGCGAGGCGAGCGAGAAGGGTAGACGGGGTGGGGGTAAGATAGAATAACCACCCACATATCGCAGCCCCACTGCAAGCCGTGCCCACCTCGCTCTACCAAGTTTGCCGAGTCCGCCAAATCTGCGGTCAATCTCTCTCCGGGCTCTCTCACCGGGCGGGTGGTGCCAAAACATCACTGCAGCTCGCCGACAGGACCAGGTCCCCAGACCCGCTTGCTCCGCAACAGCCTCAGCCCGGAAATTGGTGTTTGGTGTCCAGTGTCCGGTAGTGAGGGCTAGACGAAGGCCCGAGAAGGTCAACGTCCTTCGTCTCAGGACACCCGTGGCTCTGTGGCTCAATCCGGCGGCACAGCTAACACTCGCTGCTCACCGCTACTACTGCTGCTCTGCTCTGAACTCTGCTGCGCTCTGCTGCTCTCTACTGGTCTTCTCCTGGAGCTCCTTCTTGCACAATAACAATCCTGAATGCAAAGATTCGCTCAAACGCTCCGTCCATCATCCCCTTTGGTATCGCTTTGTTCGCCCTAAGTTGGCAGGGTATGCCCAGACGTGGGTCCCTTGCTCACTTTGCCACTGGATTCAAGATAGCCTGGCTGAGGAGGGTTATGAACCCGAAACCGGTCCCAGGATGCTTGTTTCCGGTCCAGGGAAGGCATGGCTTGGCAGTTCTCGCTGGACTGTTCCCATGAGGCACAGGGTCAGACTGATTTGCATATGGCCGTGTCTGAACTGGGGTGGTGGAGTGAGCTAAAGAATGATGATGGATTAAACCCAGATCATTTGACTGGGGGTGAGTGTTTGATTCGCTCGAACGCTCCGTCCATAATCCCCTTTGGTATCGTTCTGCATGCAAAGAAGGCACCCCTGGCCTGCCAAAAAGGTGCCAGCGCAGGGCATTCCTTGAAATATTCCAAATCTTTTGTGATGTACCAAGGATGCCTAATGCTGCCCATGGGTGTTGGGGGTTCACCCTGTACAGGAAAAAATGGTAGCAAATTAGATTTTTTATAACACTTTCTAAAAGATCATAGTTATCACAAGTAGTTCAAATAATTTTGTTGCGTAATTCCACATGCTTTATTATTTTTTCCGAATGTAAATATTATCATTCTTCATTCCAACCCTACACTTCCTTTCATATTTCCATTGTATGATGGAGTCGGAAAAAGGCTTATGAATATAGAAGATTAAATTCTGTTTCTGCATGAAATAACAGCCATAGTGGAAAGTGCCCTCTGGCACCAAGGACACAACATCAGCAAATAAGTATCCTAAAATCAGGGTAAATTATTACTAAAAGATCATCTCTGAAAATATTTTGTTATATGTTATTGCCTCAAAGATTAAATTGTTGGTATCTGAAGTTACCCATATTTTGTAATCAAGTACTTGCTTTTAATTTTGAGAAATAAACTAAATTCCCTCAAAATACAATGTAGCACATTCATAACAACCATTGGCATAGCCAATAGGTCTCGCTTTTGGGACCTTCTAAGTATTTAGTTATGCAGCACAATATCCTTGGTGCAACCACATCAACGGTTGCGTGGCTAAACACTTATAAGGTCCCAAAGACGAGACCTATTGGCTATGCCAATGCTGTGTGTGGTTGTGTGTGTGTGTGTGTGTGTGTGTGTGTGTGTGTGTGTGTGTGTGTGGTTGTGTGTGTGTGTGTGGTTGTGTGTTTGTGGCTGTGTGTGTGTGGTTGTGGGTGTGGGTGCGGTTGTGGGTGTGTGTGGTTGGGTGTGGTTGTGTGTGTGGTTGTGTGTGTGGTTGTGTGTGTTTGGTTGTGTGTGTGGTTGTGTGTGTGGTTGTGTGTGTGTGTGTGGTTGTGTGGGTGGTTGTGTGTGTGGTTATGTGTGTGTGTGGTTGTGTGTGTATGTGTGGTTGTGTGGGTGGTTGTGTGTGTGTGGTTGTGTGTCTGGTTGTGTGTGTGTGATTGTGTGTGTGTGATTGTGTGTGTGGTTCTATGTGTGGTTGTGTGTGAGGTTGTGGTTGTGTGTGTGGCTGTGTGTGTGGTTGTATGTGTGGTTGTGTTTGGTTATGTGTGTGGTTGTGTCTGGTTGTGTGTGTGTGATTGGGTGTGTGGTTGTGTGTGTGGTTGTGTGTGTGTGGTTGTGTGTGTGTGGTTGTGTGTGTGTGGTTGTGTGTGTGGTTGTGGGTGGGTGTGGTTGTGGGTGTGGTTGTGTGTGTGGTTGTGTATGTGTGGTTGTGTATGTGTGGTTGTGTATGATTGTGTGTGAGGTTGTGTGTGGTTGTGTGTGTGTGTGGTTGTGTGTGTGGGTGCGTGTGTGTGGTTGTGTGTGTGGTTGCGTGTGTGTGGTTGTGTGTGTGGTTGTGTGTGTGTGGTTGTGTGTGTGTGGTTGTGTGTGTGGTTGTGGTTGTGTGTGTGGTTGTGGTTGTGTGTGGTTGTGGTTGTGTGTGTGGTTATGGTTGTTTGTGTGTGTGGTTGTGTGTGTAGTTGTGTGTGTGGTTGTGTGTGTGGTTGTGTGTGTGGTTGTGTGTGGGTGCGGTTGTGGGTGTGGGTGTGGTTGTGGGTGTGTGTGTGGATGTGTGGTTGGGTGTGGTTGGGTGTGGGGTTGGGTGTGTGTGGTTGTGTGTGGTTGTGTGAGTGTGTTTGTGTGTGTGTGCGGTTGTGTGTGTAGTTGTGTTTGTGGTTGTGTGTGTGTGTGTGTGTGTGGTTGTGTGTGTGGTTGTATGAGTGGTTGTATGTGTGGTTGTATGAGTGGTTGTGTGTGTGGTTGTGTGTGTGGTTGTGTGTGTGTGTGGTTGTGTGTGTGTGTGGTTGTGTGTGGTTGTGGTTGTGTGCGTGGTTGTGTGTGTGGTTGTGTGTGTGTGGTTGTGTGTGGATGTGTGTGTGGTTGTGTGTGGTTGTGTGTGTGTGTGGTTGTGTGTGTGTGTGGTTGTGTGTATGGTTGTGGGTGTGGTTGTGTGTGGCTGTGTGTGTGGCTGTGTGTGTGGCTGTGTGTAGGGGTTGTGTGTGCTTGTGTGTGTGTGGTTGTGTGTGGTTGTGTGGTTGTTGTGTGTGTGTGGTTGTGGGTGTGTGTGTGTGGTTGTGTGTATTGTGTGATTGTGTGTGTGTGGTTGTATGTGTGGTTGTGTGTGTGTGTGTGTGTGTGTGTGTGTGTGTGTGTGTGTGTGTGTGTGTGTGTGTGGTTGTGCGTGTGGTTGTGTGTGTGGTTGTGTGTGTGATTGTGTGTGTGGTTGTGTGTGTGACAGTAATATTAAAAGCATCTCAAAATAAAGGAACACAAACATCGAGTTGTTGGAAAGAGAAAGTACGTTGTAAGTCAAACGGGCGCAGCAAAGCATTAACACAACAACAAAACAAATAAGATCACTTAGCGAAGACTGAGTGCTGATAATGGATACACACAGCCCATCCACTTAAGAGTTTGATTGCAGCCAATGTGCACTCAAACCTGCCCCCTCCTTGTGAGTTGCACCCCATATTTCATGAGTTGTAACTGCTGCACCCACCATAGCACTTGGAGATCTAAAGCGCTAGATAGGTCTAATCGATTAACCAGTCGCCAACATGCTGTGCTTTTTTTTTATTTTTTTTTATTTTTTTTGAGTTTAGATAAAGATACTTTATTTTTCTAAACCAGTGTGCTGTCCATTTGTGGTGTTATCACTGTATTACTATGTGTTCTGAGTACAAATACTTTACACATTGCCTTTGGGATGTCTATCTGCTCGTGCCAAGCTACCCAGTGGGTGAGCAGGGGCTATCTAAAGTGTGCATCCCCCCTTACCCTGACTAGAAGCAAGGATCCCTATTTAGACAAAGGTACCTACCTTTGCCAACTAGAGACCCCCATTTCTAACAGGTAGTAATATCGGTATATTAGCAAACAGGATCATTTTCATAAGCGCTATACGGCCTAGTAGCAAGAGGGGTAGTCGCATCCAGTTCTCTATTGCCTCTGTCCATCGCTGCACTGCTTTCCCGTAATTCTCCCTCATTACAATGTCAGGGTTCAAGTGTATCTGTATCCCTAGGTATCTCACTGGTTCATTAGTCCGTACTAAGGAGAATTCCGTTTGGGTTGGTATGGTACATGCTGTGAGGGGGAATATCATTGATTTTCCCCAGCTAACCCTCAATACCGAATGGCCACCAAATCTCACGACTTCCCGCAACACTGGCACGAGGTTTTGCCCGGGATTCTTTTTTTTTTTTGTTTTTTTTTGTTTTTTTTTGCCTCCGGATAGTCCTAAGGAAGCAGGATACATAGGTTTAACATAAATAACAACTAAAAACAAAAGGCGAGGCATAAGGGCAAAAAGTGTGGGTCAGGCTACGTCCGGGGGACTCTACGTCAGACCTTCAAATAGCTATCAAGAGGAAGGAGTACTGATATGTCAGGGGGGGGTCACGGGAGAGGAACGTCTACATTCGGTTGTTCCAGAAGTCGCAAGGAACCATCAAGGGTCAGGGGGACAAAGCAATATCGGTGTCCACTAGGGGGGGAGTACAGATACCCCCACGATACGCGTTCCATTGCCCCCAGATTCTACCCCATGCCCCCGGTTTACCACGAGCCACATACACAGTCTTCTCCCTGAACATGCACCAGTCCATGTTCTCCTTCCATACGGACACGGTGGGAGGCCGCTGGGAACCCCAAAGCTGCGCTATATCTCTCTTGGCAATCATGTTCCCCAGGGCCGCCCACCGAGTCTGAGCCGCGTTATAATCATTGGGCTCCCACACATTCAGGACACAGCGACGCACCTCCGGCAGCAGCGCAACCCCGGTGACTTGTCCCATGACCACATGAACCCGGCGCCAGTATTCCGCCACCTCGCGGCACTCCCAAAGGATATGGAGAAAGGTGGCACTGAGCCCACATCCCCGCTTACAGAGCCCGTCTTCCGAAAATCCCATCGAGACCAAACGGGGACCCGTCACATACACCCGGTGGAGAATCTTAAGCTGGACCAGGCGGAGACGGGCTGGAATGGCCACTTCCTTGGGGGACGACAGTGCGGACTGCCAGTCCTCGTCGTCCAGTTCCACCCCATCCCCCGTCCACGCCTCCCGAAGGCGCACCAAGAGGTCAGCCCGATTATTGATCAGTTTTTTATAAATTAAAGAGATAGTACTGTCGGGGACATGACCATCGAGTATGCGGTCCTCGAGGGGCGATGAAACCGGGATCTTGGTCCCCTCCCCAAAAACAGAGAGCAGGGCATGCCGAACCTGGGCGTAGCGGAAGAACTCCCTTTCCGTAAGTTCGTATTCGCTCTGGAGCGCCGCGAATGTTTTAACCGCACCCTTAATCCATAAATCTCCCACTCTACTAATACCAATCGTGTCCCAACGTTCAAACCCCTTCGTTGTCCAGAGGCTTCCCAGTCGGTCGGAGGCAAACAGAGGAGTAGCACATGTTAATCGCTCACTCCAGCCCATGGCTACATTGGCCGCCTTCCAGATCCGTACCGCAATCTTAGTAGGGCCCGTAAGGGTCCGTCCAGCCGAGCTGGAGTAAAGTGCCCTGTTGTAGTTTCCGCCGGGAAGCAGGAATTTATCCATCTCATACGCCGGATTCAAGCCAGGCGCATACGTGGCATGGTTAATGGCCGATAGCTGTGAGGCCCAATAATACCTGCGAATATCGGGAAGCGCGATGCCCCCGTCGTACCAGGGGAGAGTAAGCTTTGCCAGAGCGATACGCGCCCGTCCGTCCCACACTAGTCTCCTCTGCAGGCTCTCCACCTCCCGAAAGTAGGACACAGGAATGACATCGAAGGAGTTCTGAAGTGCATAGAGGAACCTGGGAAGGGACATCATTTTAAACAGTGCTGCCCGACCCAGCGGGGACAAGGGCAGCTTACACCACCGAGCCGTGTCCTCCCTCAAACGCCGAAGTGGAAGCAGGAGATTCTGCTCATAGCGAGCCACCGGGTCCAACGAGACGTATATCCCCAGGTATTTAAAGCCGGACAGAGA
The DNA here is from genome assembly GCF_964204655.1 of Triturus cristatus. NCBI lineage: Eukaryota > Metazoa > Chordata > Amphibia > Caudata > Salamandridae > Triturus > Triturus cristatus. The sequence continues at coordinate 421,262,772 of NC_140591.1, forward strand.
TAATTGGATCGGAAGCCGAGGCGGCAAGAGAGGAGGGTCACCGGAGATAGGATAGACACAGGATTTAGACCAGTTGATCGTTAGACCCGAATTTCTCCCAAAGGAAGTCAGAACGTCAAAGAGAACATTAAGCGACTGCCGCGGCGAGGTGAGATACAGGAGAATGTCGTCCGCGTACAACGAGACCCGATCCTCGAAGCCCGGGGCCCACCGGATCCCTCTGATCGAGGGCTCCCAGCGGAGCCAGGCAGCGAGCGGCTCCAGGGCAAGAGCAAAAAGCAGAGGGGACAACGGGCACCCCTGCCTCGTACCCCTACCGAGAGCGAAGGGCCGAGAGACCCGCCCATTAACCCCCACCTGAGCCATGGGTCCCTTGTAAAGAAGCTTCACCCAGCCAAGAAATCCCTCCCCAAAGCCGAATTTGGTCAAGACAGCCCAGAGGAATGGCCACTCGATGGTGTCAAAGGCCATCGTGGCGTCTAAAGAAACCAGCACGGCTGGTTCGGAGAGGTACTCCGCCCTGGCGAGGGCGCTGTGAAGACGCCGCAAGTTAAGAGCGGTGTTACGATGAGGGATGAAGCCGCATTGATCAGGATGAATCAGATCGCAGATGACGCTCAACAAACGATTGGCAAGGACTTTAGCCAGGATTTTAGGCTCTGCGTTTAGCAGTGAAATAGGCCTGTAGGAGGCACAGCGGTCACGTGGCTTACCGTCCTTGGGGATCACGACTATCGTAGCCAGACGCTGGTCGTCAGGAAGGGAACCCGCCTCAAGGGACTCCTGAAACATACGACGGAGGAAGGGCGCGAGTTTATCCGGGCGCAACTTGTATAATTCAATAGGCAGACCGTTGGGACCCATCGCCTTGCCCGAACGAAGGGACCGAATCGCAGTTGCTATTTCATCTACAGACAAGGGGGCGTCCAGCTGCTCACGGTCTTCGACGGACAGGCAGGGCAAAGCGATATCCCTCAGCAGAAGGCCAGAGTCTTCTTCATCCCTATCAGTCACCGGGGAGTACACGGCCCGGAGGTGGTCAGCGAAACATTCCACAATCTCACCAGGCTCAGTCACACACACTCCATCCGAGACACGCAGCTCCGGGACCACACGATTCACTCTCTCCTTCTTATCCAGCCACGCAATCAACTTTCCCGCCTTGTCCCCGGCATCATACAATCGTCCCTGCTGCTCCCTGTACATCGTTTTGGCAGCGTCAGTGACAAGAGACCTGTATTCAAACTGTTTCAGGCAGAGGGCATGGAGCCCGTCCGGAGTGACACCCGTCTCCAAGGCCGACTCCCGCCCCGAGATGTCAGTCTCCAACTTCACCACTGCCTCACTCTTGAGCTTCTTAGCCACCACTATCTGGGAGAGGGCGTGTCCGCGGATTACGGTTTTAAAGGCTTCCCACAAGGACATTGCGGACAACACCGACCCCTCGTTTTCAAGGAAGTATTGATCCATAGCCTTAACCAGGCTGTCGCGAGTCGTAGGGTCTCGCAGGTACCACGGATTAATGGGAGCAATCCGCCCTGCAGACCGCGACTCGGTGTCAAAGAGCAGCCACAGCGGGGAATGATCGGAGATACCCCGCGCCAGGTGCCTAACCTCTCGAATCCGACCAGTCTGAGCCGCGGGCATAAGGAAGTAGTCTAACCTAGAAAGACTCCCATGCGCCCCAGAGTGAAAGGTGTACTGACATTGGGTCGGATGCATTAATCTCCAACTATCTACCAGGCCGAAGGTCTCCAACAGTCCACCAAGCCATGCCTGGGCAGCGGGGAGGGCCCTGGGTGGGTGACGATCCAGGTCACCCGAAACCACCGAATTAAAGTCCCCGCCCATAAGCAAAAGACTATCCGGAAGTTCTAACAACATTCGACCCAAGTCCGCGAAGGTGGAGTTCTGGAGGCCCAGGGGGACGTAAACTGAGACCAGGGAAAGGGGCTGCCCCTCCCACCTCCCAATCAGACACACATAGCGCCCTCTGTCATCCGAGACTACCCTAGTGATATCCAACGGAAGTGAGGATCGCAGGAGAATGCCCACCCCCCTGGAGCCAGTTGTGAAACCAGAATGGGCCACGAGGCGGTATCCCCCCCTGTTCATTGCATGACAAACATTACCAACCAGATGCGTCTCCTGGATAAACACCACATCAGGAGTCAGACGACGCAAATACTGCAGTACTACACCCCGTTTGATACGGTCCCCCAACCCATTGACGTTCCATGACATCAGCCTCAACCCGTCCCCCCCCATCCCCTCCAATAGATCAAAGGCCCCCAGTCAGTAGCACAGTTCCCGAATCTGGACAAAAATCAATACCTCGCCATGCAAACAAAAAACACACAGCAAAACAACCCCTCCTTCCCCCCAACCCCCCCCCAACTCCAACTCCCCCCACCCTGCACCCCTGCGGGCCAAAAAACCCCCCCAACTTGCAGTGTGCCTGTCGCCCTACTAACCCCATTCTACGAAAAGACCCCGGAGGAGGAAAGGGACCCGTCCCCGCCCGCCCCCCACACAGGTCCTAGTGAGACAAAATGAACAAAAGAAATAAAACCCAGCTAAACAGTGCAAAATGGCAAGATCAAGGACCAAAAGTCACTCCAAAGGGGACCCGCCACCTTCGGCGCCTGCAGAGGGCCCGGGACGGCCACCTTTGTCCGGCAGCGAGTCCAGCCAGTCACTCACGGCCACAGGAGAGTCAAAAAAGGCAGTCCGATCCTCATGTACCACTCGGAGTTTTGCAGGGTAGAGCATAGAGTACTTTAGGCCCAGTTCACGGAGACGACGCTTCACCCCCTGGAATCCCATCCGCTGTTTCTGGACAAGTTGGGTAAAGTCCGGATAAAAGTTAATGGATGAGTTCTCATGACGAACCGGGCCGTGGACCCGTGAGGCCTGCAGAATAGCATCTCGATCTCTATAGTGGAACAGTTTGGCCACGATAGGCCTCGGGGGGGCCCCCGGCCGTGGCCGACCGCCCGGAACTCGATGGGCCCGCTCCACAGCAAAGAACTTACTTAGGCCTGCAGGGGCCAACTGTTGGAGGATGAGTTCTTCGACCAGGAGGTCAACCGGGCGGCTGTCGGAGGACTCCGGTACGCCTATGACACGGATGTTGTTGCGTCGGGCCCGTCCTTCGAAGTCCTCCAGCCGCCGGGCCATCTGATCGTTGACCACCTTGATGTCACCAAGCGCGGCCTGCAGGTCCGACACATCCGCGCCAAGGGCGGAGGTCCGCGCATCGAGAGCCTGAACCCTCTCGTTAGTTTTGGAGAGATCTGCCCGAATTAAGGTGACATCGATTGCCACCGTGTCGATTTTACGGGCCAGGGCCTCGTATTGCGTGGCGATGGTTTCCCTGATGCCATCAATGGCGCCCATGATGTCCTGCAGGGAAAGCTCCGGAGAGACGGTGGTGCCACCACCGGCGGCGTCCGGGGGGGGGGCGGTCGCTCCAGGGGACCCTCTGCCCAGAGTGTAGCGGTCCATGTTGTTGACCTGGACCGGTCCCCCGCGGAGGGAGGCCTTAGTCTTACGCCCCTCGGGGCCCCCCTTGCCCCCCATGTGGTCACGGACACCGAAGGGGACCGCCGATCAAGGGTCGTAGGGGCACCGGCACCGCAGACCGGCGCCTCACCAGAGACCACAATATAGCGGTGCGGGGGGACCCAAGGCGATGGGCACACTAGTGGCAGGTGGAGACAAAGCCTCGCGCAGAGGCCAAGGAAACACCCCGCCACAGCAAGTGCGTTCGCCGGCCAGCCCCCTGAAGTCCGAAAGTGAAACCGAAAGTGGTAGAGCGGCCACTGGCACCGCACTGCGGCCAATGTTGTTCAATTACGACACGGCTCCACGGTTCACCTTCGCCCCGGGCACCTCCGTCGGGTGGGTCCCAAAAGTTCGAACAACGACAACTCAGGATTCCCAGGTCCGATTCGAGTTCTGAAAAGAGATACGTGCTCAGCCGGTCGTCATCTGCCAGATTCCATAAACCACATCAGGATATTCTCAGGATAAATTCCGAGGAGCAGCAAGGGTCCGGGGAGCCCTGTGCTCACGCGACCATCTTGGATGCGCGCTAGGCTCCTCCCCCAACATGCTGTGCTTTTAAAGAGAATGTGCCAAAAGTTTCCAGCTTCCTCATCATGTCCTCATGAAAGCGCCAACGAAAGGACTCCCTGAATGGTGCAACGGACATGAGGCAGCCGCTGCGATCAGAAATAAACATTGTGAATGTTGTCCAGTTTCACAGTAACATTTCCTTAATGTTCTTTCAGTCACAAAACAGTAATACTAAAAGCATCTCAAAATAAAGGAACACAAACATCGAGTTTGTGGAAAAAGAAAGCACATTGTAAGTCAAACAGGTGCAGCAAAGCATTAACACAACAACATGTTCTTTGATGTTTGATGTTCTTTGAACGAGAACATCACAGGGGCGCCGCAAAAGTGGTCGCGGGCGAAAGTGAAAGTGATCGCGGGCGCTTAATGAGCATGACGAGGTTTGCCAACCTCTGCTCCTAAGCGCGCGCACATGCACTGTAGCTCTAGGTTGGCCATGGTAGCATTTTTTGAGTCCTCAACAAAAGTCTCGCCAGGCCAGCGCATGCGCTGGGTCAGGCTAGACCTAAAAACATGATGTTGTCCCAAAATACAGCTTTTATATTTTACTATGTACATAATTGTTCCACAAACATCAGCTTTTAAGTTTCATTTAGTGCTCACATCAGCCACTCCTGTGGTTTGTGTTGGAAGGTTGGGCCAGCATGGAAACTGCTGCAGTCCTGTCAAAGACTAAGCAGGGATTAGTGTATGGGTGCCATGACGTGTCCTGAGAAACCAGTAAAGAATATAGGTGATACCTGAAATAAGCATACTGCACTCTCCATATTTGTAGTATATGAGTAACAACTAAAGTGATTCTTGTAAATGGCATGGGCAAACAAAAGAAAACCAACTCAAAAATATATTCCAATCATTGTACGAAATTCAGCTCAGAGAACGTATGTTAAATTCTGCCTTGGACAGGAATGTATCTCAAAGAACACTGTACCTTTCCTTCTATGTAGTCTATTCAGAGCTCTGACCTTGTATTCTCTGCAGTCCATAAGCATTAGCTCATCTTCCCTTTGCAGACAGGTCCATCATACCAATCTCCTAGTGTGTGCATGTGAGTAAAACAAAGGATTTTTCAAGTGTGGCACAGTAGTAGTAAATGGTTGCAAGACTAGTTCTTGCTTCACTAGATGTAGTCACAACTAAGCTATGGGAATTACACATACATGAGGAATGTGAGAAAGAAAGAAAGAAAGAAAGAAAGAAAGAAAGAAAGAAAGAAAGAAAGAAAGAAAGAAAGAAAGAAAGAAAGAAAGAAAAGAAGGAATACAAAGAAAGAAGGAACACATAAATAAAGAAGGAAAGGATGACAGAAAGAAGACAAAAAAAGAAAGGAAATAAGGTAAAAAAGAAAGAACAGGAAAAAAGAAGGCATAAAAGAATGAAAGGAGAGAAAAATGAAAGCAGATAAATTGAAACAAAGAAGGAAAGAAAGATGGCAAAATCTAAAAAATAGGAAAGAAGGAAAGAAAACAGAAAGAAGTTAAGATAAAGAAAGAAGAAAAAAATAAGGAAGCAAAAAAGAAAGAATGAAGAAAAGAAAGAAAAAGGAAAAGCGTAATAAGGAAAGAAGGCAAAAAGGAAAGAAGGCAAGAAATAAAGATGCAGAAAGGAAAGGAAAGCAAAAGAAAAAGGAAGAACACAAAAAGAAAGAAATGGAAAAGAAAAAGAAAAATGAAAAATGAAAGAAGGAAGGAACAAAAAAGGAAAATAGGCAGAAAAAAAGACAAAAGAAGAAAAAATATGACAAAAAAGAAGGAAAGAAGAAAAGCAGGAAAAAAGAAGGAAAGGAAAAAGTAAAAAAGAAAAGAAATCAAAAAGACAGATGCAATGAAGGAAGGAAAGAGGATTCACTGTAAAAAATATTGGATGCTAAAATCCACATTACACCACACCTATGATTAAATAAAACTGTTACAAGTGTGCTGCAAATTAAATGTGATAAAGTTTGGTTTTCTTGCTGGACAAAATTTATTAAAGAACCATTGGTGAAACCAAAATCAGGAATACAGTATTGTACGCTGTCAAATAGCAGCAGTCCACTTCAAAAGAAATGTAGAACAGAATTAGAAGGAGACAGGAACTGATAAATCTGGAATGTGCTGGGTATTTATTTCAAATGTGTCCTACTATCACATAAGGCAACGCTGGCACTTAAGGGAACTCACTGTGTGGGGATGTCCACCCTGAGAAAGAGCAACATGCAGTCACGCAATATGACGTTAGCCAGAGGCTTAAGCAGGCTGACCCATTGCACCATGCTGTGTGTTGCAGTGAGCAGAAACAAAAAGTGAATGACACAACAATGGATGAAGAGAGTTGGTCGAAAGCCCCTTTAAGTAAGTATATTACACATATTATTTTAGTAAAACCAAAGTCTAACCCGTGTTAATAGTTGATGCTGCAGCTCTACTTTTTTGCCCCACTCATTCCTCCTTTTCTGACGTTTCCTAAGCTTGCGGTTTCCCCGGACTTTCAGAAAGAGATGCAAATTCTGTGTATAATTTAAAAGAAATCAACATTTTATTCAAATTTTCGGTGATAGTCTAAATTTGAGGGAAACATCCAAAAATTGTAAAACCTATGGAGGGGGCGCCGACCTCAGGAGGGGTGCTGTATTTTGCAATAGCTGATGACTGCAGAGACGAGGGACACGTTTGCCCCGTGGTAGTGAGAGAATCCGAGGAGGTGGTCATGGGGTGCAGGGGCGCTAAAAATGTTTGTCGCACCGGGTGCCAACAGCGCTAAAGCCAGCCCTGCCTGGATGTGCAGCACAAACAGGCAACGGGCCTCGCATTAACGATGTTCACGTCATATCAAGGCTGCGGCAATAGGAACATCTGCTGTGTGCTGATTACTTCCGGTCTAAATAACGGCTTCGGATTTGAACTAGTGCATGAACAGTACACCTGTGCGCTGAAATAAGCGCGGTAACCCGTTTTAATCTAAACAAAACTAAGAACATTAAAATAAATGTATTGATGTCTAGCGTAATATCGAGGTTGTCGTTTTTTTCCAGTGACACGGAAGAAGGTGATTGTAGGACACTGCTCCCCGCGCACCGGACAGAGACAAGACAACATTTACCTTTGCAGAGATTTGAATATTCTCTTATTCAAATCTCTTGTTTGGCTGCTCCCAGCTTCTCGATGCTTAATTGGATTTATTGTTTGACATTGTTAAATCAAGTTACTAGTCTGCTTAGAAAATAAGCATGTCTTCAAACTGTGTTTTCGATTTGCCTTCGAACACTTATGTACTTATTTATAAGCCCCTTGCGCCGCAGTACGTCACTTTTTCCCATGTTAAAAGTGACGCACCGGCAGCGCAACAAGCTTTGTGTTTGCATCATCAGGGAGAAAAAAGACTACGACGTGCGCGTCGACCTGCGACCCCCTAGACATTAGAAATGTCGAGATATAATATCTGAAATGCATGCGCTTGTTTTTGTGCCCCATTCTCACCCGGATGATGCTTGACGGTGAAGACCTGTGAATGTTGTGTCTCTCCTGGTTCAGGTTTTTAAAATAAGCTGATTTACAGGTCAGTGAGATCGGCCATATGCTACAATGTCCTGGGAAAAATATGCAAAACATCATTTGCATTTTGGTAGGGCTGCTTCTCATCATTGCAAGGTCGATTCAAGGAGTTTGGACACTGTAGTATCTTTTATACACGGCACAGCTAAGGCTGTTCTCTAGTTGTTCCTCCTACCTAAGTTAGCACCGCAGACAGGGCAGGGGCGCCGCGTAACGCAGGTTCCAACTGGCCTTTACAGTGCAGAGGCCTCCCAAACCTCCACCTTGCCCCAACCCCCACCCCCACACCCCCACCTCCCAAAACCAGCCACTGCTAAAAATCTCAAGCGAAGAGGCGAAATTGTCTAAAAATGCCACGCATACTTCACCGGCTGTGGGCATCTTAGGACAATTCACAAGTAGGTGATGTCACCACCTTAGTAACTACATTGTGCAGACAGCACTGAGAATAACAAACCTCTTCCTCTGAAACGAGAGCTTTGGGAGTGTAAATACATTTTGAGTAACCGACAGTAGCGAGTGGAGGTCGAGTGACACTTGTAAACATTTTTTTCCTAAAACGCCTGAGATGTGCAACATCTTGTTGCTTCTGTCAGCTGCTAAATGGAATAATCAGAAAACCGCTCGGCCTAATTCCCTCTTGAGAGGGCCACGAAACTGCACAGCCGTGGTCTTATGTGTGAAAAAGTTGCTATTACATAGATGCCACCGCTCACCCGGAAAGGAACCAGTGGCTCAAGTGGGCACCATAATTACCCAAGTTGTTTGGTGGGCAGAAGCAAAATGTGAATGTCATTTAAACAGATTGATGGATGAACAGGGCTTTCTGAAAGCCCCTACCGGTAAGAACTTTATCTTGGTTAACACCAGAACAAACAAGCATTGGCACAAGCAATAGGTCTCGCCTATAAGATCTATTTTCTCTGCTATTTTTTTTTAGCTATGCTCTACAGCATTGCGGCTATTGTGCAGCATGGCTTGAAAAATAGAAGGCGCAAATGTTTTGTAGAGCACCTTTTTGGTTATTAACCGATCCGAGGTGGGTTAGTTAATATTAAAAAAGGCAGCTCAAAAGTGCTGTTTTGAAGCATAGCATTAAAAAAAAATGGACGACGAGTGCAGATGGGGAGGGTGGTAGGGAGGGAGAGGCAATCTGGTGGGCAGAGGGTGAAGGAACAAGAGGGAGAAAACCCAGGCGAAGAACGCAATGTGGAACACAGGCGGGCTGAACCTCACCGGCACGAGAGAGACACACAAGCGTGGGTTGGGGGAAAGAAGTATTCTGGCAGAGAGAGTGAGAGGGAGAAAAGCACATGCGGGAGAGAGTTGAAAAACACATGCACTCAAATCAAAGAGATCGGTAAAGAGAAAATGCTGCATGGGAGGGACAAACACAACACTGAACAAAAAGCCATCGAATAAGAAGCATCCAAATCAGAGTGACAGAAAAGCCAACTAGTGGTAAGCAATGGGCAGGACCCAACACCTGTATGTTCTTGGTAAGCCCACAGTTTCTTTTGAAACCAGACAATTTACCCTGTCTGGTACACTCAACCTAAAAATACTTTTGTAGATTTCTCCTGATTAAAGAATCATAAAGTTCAATGTAGATCATTGTGGAAAGTACATTTCTCCAGTTTGTATTTTAAATCTCCCTCCTAACTGTTGCCAAACGTTGGCATGTCTGCTTCTATATTTACAAAGTTTTTGTAGTACCTGGAAATGTGTAGAATATCAGCGAGGCTGTCAGAAATGAGCCTTCAATTGTCTCCTGTTTCTTTACCCACTCTATCTTCATGGTTGAGTTTGGTTATGTAAATCATACATATTTGTAATTCGTAACTATTAATCACGTGTTCGTGACCTGTACGGATTACTCCCGTCCTGGTAATCCTGCTCTCTCTACGGCATACACCTGGTCCGTACAGGTCATGAACATGTGATTAATAGTTTCGAATTACAGTCCTGCTCCCTGCTGACGAGAGGCAACTACCTCGAAACACGTGTCCAGGGATGGCATTTATTATTACACTTTGTAGCATAGGTGTACTCGCCGCTGCTACTCTATCATCCACAATCCTATGGGGCTACTTGCTAAAGACCAGCGGAGTGCGCCCACGTGAAAAGAAAGTTTCGAATTACTTATTTCTACTCGATCTTACTGTGATTAATACTGACAGTATACCTTCCTCAGCTAGAGATTACATATACTCTAGCTACAGGATTATTTACTTAGAGAGAATCTATGTACGGATGGTACATTGTTGGCAGGAGTAGATTAACTTGCAAAGAAGGATTTATCAAGTTTTAAGGATTCATACTTTGAAGATTTTGCCACTTGGGAGACTTATTATATTGAACTGACGAAATCATTTTTTCAGCCATGAACAAGTCAATTGTGTATTACATCGCACAATGAAACACGTGTTAGCTGTTTTTCGACATATTTGCTGTGATTAAAATTTTACATCAATCTGTGTCTAGGAAATATTACCTGGCTACACCTTGAGATTTGGAAATCTGAATAGAAACCCAGAACCTGGATCAAGTGTTTTTTGGACTCTTTCGAATTTTAGAGGACTATTAAGATTACTTTGTGTGCTCAGGGTAGATATGATTTGTATATTGAATCCCTTCGGATGAGGGGAATTCCAAGATTGAATTGGTAACCAATCTTCTCTCCCTTTAGAGCGCCAACTATTACTATTATTGTATTTTGACATTGCCCGAGACTAGAGTTGAGTGCCCACCAAGTGGATTTTACTTGGTTACCAAAGCATTTTTCCATTTATATAGCCCTTTAGACCCATGACGAGCCATTTAAGTGCTTTACACCTAGCAGCCTGCTGATTTGGAACCCACGGTTAGTGGTCGATCCAGTGGTTATTGGCTATTGGGATTAGTTTTGTGCTCTCAACAGAACCATTCCATGCATTTACTTCAGTTTCTTTGTGATGGATTAAATTAATAGGGATGAAGAGTAATTATTAGTGTGCGGGCGGGTTTATGCAGATGTTTGGTGTAATTAACAGATAGATGTGATCAAGTTTAGGGGCTGTTAGGTAGCAGGTAAGACTTTCAAAGAAGGAGGGTGAGTTTTTTAAAATTTTGAAATGAAATGAGGGTAATTTACAAAAATGCAGTAATGAAGATTAAAGCAAATGTGTGTGATTAAAAGGGGGCTGTACTCAGAGAGAAGAGGCATGCAGAGGATGGAAAGTAAGGAGAGGGTCATTCGAAAGAAAGGGAGAGGGGAGTATTTTAAGGAGAAGGGGCTGTTTTGAGATCGCATGCAATATGAGGATTCAAAACTGTAAAGTAACAACATTGTTTGCACCTGAGATACTGCTATATTAGGTACTTTTGATAGGATCTACAATAGGTGAACAGTGTGTTCGCTGATAGGCCAGCACTAGACCACTGCTTCAGTAGGACAACTAATCAGCTGAAAAGTGGGAATCATAAAGTAATGGCTGGACACATACATAGGGAAATATCAAGAGTTTCAGGATGTGCTTGAAGGAAGCAGTACACTCATGTTCATAGTAACATGAGAAATCATACTGGGTGAATAAGGCAAACACCCAAAAAATATTCTGAAAATGCTGGAGCAAATGTCTTCTGATGTTCACACTTGTAGTTTGATTCACAGTATTGATCAGAAGAGCAAAGTGGGACCCCTTTCAATGCCCCTGGTTTAGCATGGCAAAAAATAGGGGTGAGGACAGCTTCCCCAGACAGTAGAAGTGAATTACCTGCGTTCCTGTGGTGAGACAGTGCAGTATATTCATTGTAAAAGTGGCATTTTATTGTTAACCACACTGTACATAGGCCTACATTTCTAGGCATAACGTAACCTACTCTACAGGGTGGACAAGACCACATTTTGATCATGTAGGGGTCCCCCATGTGCTTGGTATGGAGCTCTGACGTGGCACAATAGATCAGCTCACTTCATCTGTGTGGGCTGCCACCATGGGAAAGCAGGCTTCTAGGTGCTCTTTTATCAGGAGCAGATATGTGGGTAGGCTATCTTCTTAGGTCTTGAGGAGTGGTCTGTCTCTTCCGTCTTCTGTGAATCATCATTTCATGGTGTGCAGGGGCTCACACAGCTGAGTGTGGTTGTGGGTGTGTATGAGAGTGGGTGTTGTCACGTTGGACAAAATTAGGCCAAGAGGTGGGACACACAGCGACAGGAAGCCATCATTCTTATCTCATCACGGTGGGTGGTTGGTAAGGAAGAGGAGGAGCAAGAAAAGATCAGGCAGCTGGCTCACTGGGAGAGAAGTAACAGTATATTCCATATGATTTGCTTCCGGCAGAAAAGGGACTTTTGCTTGAGCTATGGAAATAAACAAGTACTCCCAAACGGTTTGCATTTTGTGCCAGCTGCCCTGCACCTCTGAGGTTTGCCAAATGCTGCTGCAGGCCATGGAGGACCAGGGTGGGGTAGATGGCACCTGTCCCAGCACTCTGTTTGCAAATTGTGAACAGAGTGCTGGGAAAGCTGTAGAGACTGACTCTTTCCTCTGTGCTCCGAAGCACTTGGCTGCTTTTGGAGGAGATAGACGTGGAGCAGTTTGGAGCCACCCTAGCGCCCTCTAAAAATTGCTAACAGCATGTTGGAGCAGGTGTGAGATGTCCCTCTTCCCTGTAGCCCACAATATGATGTAGCCAAGGAGTAGCGAGGCTGTTTAATCCATGCCAATGTCCAAGAACACCAGCAGGGATTTTTAAAAAAAATCCTTGGGTATGTTGTTTGCCCCCCCACCACACGCATTGACACACGGGGCGGGTGGGCATTTGTCATCTTCCTGTCCACCTTGCCTAGTGGTATGGGGTGTAGTTTTGTAACCAATATCAGCCTTGCCCAAAAGCGTTGTAGTGTGTGCCCTTCCCCCACCTTGATCAAGGGCAGGGTTTAATATTGTGTTAATAGAGTTGAGATGCGTTACATTTTACCCCCGACTTTCCAAATGGTATGGAGGTAAAACATTTCTCAACAGCCTGAGAGCTGGGCTATTTTAAGGCCCACTGGCTAAGGGACTTATGCCCCCCTACATGCCTAAGCAAGTTGGGTTTATTGTAATGATTTTTACTACCCCTGCTTTGTCCGTGGGTCGGGTGTACAAATGTACCTACCACACCCTCTGCCTTTCCCAAGGGCCGGGGGTGCATATTTACCCCCCACCTTGCACAAGGGCAGGTTGGGTATATTTCAGCCTACTCCCTGCCTTGCCCAAGGGCAAGCTAAAAACCATGACACTGGCAGCTTACAGTTGCCCTCTTGCCCTTGCCAAATGTGTAGCTGGTACACTGGAACAGCAGTGAGCTTTCCCAGTCCTCTTTCATGGTGTCAAAACATGGTGAACAAGGGATAGCTGTTCCACTGCCATATTCACAAAGCAACTTATCAATTCACCCCTTGCTTGATGAGTGTGGGACAATTCCAAAGTGTCACCCATAACATCTCATTACTGCAATAAGTGAATAGCAGCCGCGGTCCGTGCAGGTAACAGTGGTGGGGTGGGTAAGGGGGGATTTTGAGGGATGATGCTGAGGGAAAAAAATAATAATAATTTTCCCTCTGCATAGTCCCTTGAAATCCCCCCTTACACGGCCGCCCCGCCCCACTGCTGTTACCTGCATGGACCGTAGCTGGTGAATAGTCTAATGCTCACACTTATCCTTTGCTTCAATCTATTTTTAACAAATCACCTATAATATGTGCCAACTGCTGTCAACTAATCTTAGATGCTGACATATTTGCACCACTTGTGTTCATGCTCTGTAAAGTCTATTTTTTAAATTGTATTTTTTTCCATGCTCATGTGCTATTGGCAGGGTTTCTTCTCTTTGGTTGTTGCACCTTTCATTATAGTTACCACAGGCTGTTTAACTACCCTACACCTAGAGTCTCAGTGTTTCGTTTTAATTCAAGAGACAATCACAACCTCACCTCTCAGCCCATAAGCTTATTATGCGGGAGGTGGTTTTGAAGTGTTAGGTGGGATCCATTGATTAGATGCCGAGGACCTGATTCACAAAGGTAAACTTACACTTTGTGCAAATTTAGGATGTTTTGCAATTCACAAAGCAATTTTATGAGCAGTATCTTTATGATTTCGGAGTCATCATACTCGTGGCGTAGACTCCGCACATAAAAAGATAGGCCGTAAAGATGCTACTCGATAAAATTGCTTTGTGAATAGCAAAAAATGGAAAAATTACTCAAAATTATAAGTTTACTTTTTTGACTCAGGCCCTGAGTCTGTGAGATCAGAGGTTGCGGCAGCTCTGATAGTAACAGAGAGGGTGAGGATGTGGTCCCTCGGCTGCGCTGCCGCCTCTGGTGCAGGAAACCAGGGTTCGAGCCTCGAGGTCGCGTCCACATCATGTGATTCTGGGCAAATCACTTAATCTCCCCATGCCTGAATGTGTAATGTAAATACGGTGCTATGTAAAGCGCTCCAATACCTTCGGGTCGAGTTCGCGCTATATAAATATGCAAAAAAAAAAACCATAAACACTGCAATGACAAATAGTCAGTGATTCAGAAACCAATTTTTCTCCTTAAGAAGAGCTGGAAAAAGCTTGAACTGCATTGAGGGTTTAGCCACGAATTATTTTACACCACAAATACATTTTGGGATTTCAAAACCCCTTATGATACCCCGTAGGTGGACGGGATCTATACTTACAGGTCCTGTTATTATACTTGGGAATTATCCTGTTCTGGAGATGAGGCTACCACAAGTTGTTATGACGAAGAAGGGCAGGAATAGAGTAATGATGATTAACAGTAAAAAAAATCCAGGCATGATTTGAAGTAATTTACTTAATTAGTAACACAGATGCAAATGGGTCAATTCACCTTTTATTTCAAAACACATAAAATAAAGGGGTGATAATAAAAAAATCAGTGAGAGAAAAACGGATTGCCCAGTTATGCTCAATAGGGTTGGTGAGATAAATACAAATTAACGGAAAAGACAACCCTCCTGCTATGGTGTTATTCCATCATACATTGGATATTTCCCAAATACTTTTCAAATATATTTATTTTATCTTCATGCGACAACTTCTTTGGTTGTCAAGCAACTTTAATTAGTTATCACAATTCCCCCCTTCATTGAGGGCCTGTATTGTGATTGATCAAGATCTTAATTCAAGTCAGTGATACACCTGGTCTAGCCAGGGCCGCTGCTTCTAATCGTAGTCAGTCAGTCAACAAAACTTTATTTGCTACATTTATGTACCATAAAAACACAAGCAAAAAAAAAACATATACCTGGTTTATTATTTTAAAAAAACTGTAAAAAATCCAACCCACCTAACAAAAATTTGAAAACACCACGAAACATAACATTAATTACAATAGAATCTTTATAACAGCTCAGCATACAGTACATCTCATATCTCCAATAAATAATACCTATGGAAGAATCGCTTTTAACGTATTGCACAATTCTGTATTTTTGAAAACTGTCAAATAAAAACTGCTAATGAGTAACATGTCAAGGCGCAATGTAATTGTTGCAAAAACAGCAGGGCAGGTCTGCACTGTCTGAATTTAAACACCTTGAAAAGAGGCAATATAAATTCTCTTCTGGGAACAGCACAGAAAGAGCACTAAAGGAACAGAACCATCCACAGCTCCACATTTTGCACAACATCACACACTGCAGCCTGGTTAGAATAGATAGCAGTAAAAGGTTCTACCCACTTTTTTTTCCTGAACGTGGATGTCCATTGAAGGGGTCTGAGAATTCCATACACTATGGAGCATTTATCACCCTCCATAATGCTGCGTTATCTGTTTGTGTATTAGTTATCTGGAGCGCTTCCCACGATTCCTCATTAATATGCTTTTTTTCTAGCCTCCCGGGCCACTTTATAGAATGCTTGTGCTTGCCTAATAAGGCTCCCTCTTTGGGCTTTGCACGCAAGGCCACAAGTTAGTTCGCAAGGGCTTTGCTGGAGGCTGTATCAAACCAGCCCCAGGAATGTGGAGTAACCTTAAAGGTTTCACATGTAAGTGATTGCTTGATACTAGCAGTAATTTCAGAGAAGGCTGAGCTAATCAGTGAAGCATTTGGCAACCTCTAGCTGATTATCTTGAAGGACAGCAGGGAGAAAATTCATCTTGTCCAAATTGTCCCATTTAATGGTAAACCCATTTTTCTTCACCAAGACTGGTTTAAATCCAAATTTGGGGCCAGATATATTCATACCTGCAAATCCATTCTACAACTCAGCTTTGCACGGTCACTGAATCCTATAAATTCGGTCTCAAAATCTATCACCATTGTGCTCAAATTCTCTGTAATTAGTATGCAGTCAATGGTAGATGTATAATCGTTACTCATAAAGGTGGGAGCTAGATCACATTGAGCACCCTCCACATCAATTACCATCAAGAAATTAAATTTAGCCAGTAGATTTTTTAGGGTATTTCCATCTTCATCGTGTCTAAAGCGTGCTAGAGGCTTCACCTTGCTATCTGTCAGCCCACATACTGATTTTGCCAGCCTGGGACAATAATGGGCATTAAAATCACCTGCCTACCATAAAGGATTAAGGTGCTCATTGCATATGGACTGGATATTCGTATCTAAGGCCACTACCACTTGAGAGCTCTTTCAATCAAAAAAATATTGTAAAAATTAATAATAAGCAGAACCCAGTCTTCCAATAGATCGCATAAGTGGTGAAAAAATGCTGACTCATTATAAAACTTGACCAGCTCCCCTGGAAGAGTATTATCAATAAAAGAGGCTAGGCCCCTCTAGGCCCTGCCTGCAGGTGAGGGGCAGGCTGGGCTGTAATAAGTGCTATACCCATCTATGTATCTTGCCTTGACCTCCCAAGTTTCTTCAAGGCAAATAACATGGAATCTCGCCATTACCTCCAACAGTCCCAGATTTCTCCTCAGAATTTCTATGTTCCATGATAGGAACTTAACTAGATGATGATTACTGATAGGAGTGCTATTATTAGCCTTATTACGTTTCGCTGGTGAATCTATTGGAGATATATGTTGGGTTATGTCAGGCACAGGCTAGATACAGCTAGTGCTGGCCTTTTTACTTATTATCATAGGTTCAACAACTAACTCTGGCTGATCCAATTGGTTTACCTCATGAATAGATGTAGATAGTGCCAAGAGGCCAGACTGCATTGTGCTAACTACGTGCTGCCCACTAGAGGTTGGCAGTCAATTCTGCTCGTTCAAATTGCTGAGGCCACCAAAGCAATAGCCCCTCCTACAGTCATTCTTAGATTGTAGGCACAGACTTTTTGTCTGCCTACGAGAGCTATTATACCCAATTCAGAGCTTCTTTTTACTTTGTAATAAGGAATGATTATCAGCTGAATCAACACACCTCGACAGTCTTTAAAAGAACCCTAGGGGCTATACGCTTATGGTCTTTGATGTATAATTCCTGCTAAAACAAGCCCAAAGAGGCCTTTCTGCTAATAGCGAGTTGTGAAAATTAATCACAATACAGTCCCCAGGAGTAGACTTTTACCTCTCCCCACCCAGTAAACCCGCTTTACCATTATCACATTTTGATACAGGGTGTTAGTCAAACCTATCCTGGAACTTATCCACTGAACACTTTTGTTTTTAAGTCCTCCATGAGTCCTGTTTGTTTTCTGAAAGAGCCGAAACCCCTGCCGTCACTGGGACACCAGAGGAAAATTCTGGTGGGAGATTTATATTATTCAGGGAGTGGTTATGAGGAGCATATAAGTGCAGGGACTAGGGGAGGGGAGGGGGGAATAACTAAATCGGACACGTCCTGGCCCCTGTCCACCCTTGATGAAGCCGTGTTTTCTATCTGTGCGGTCTGGTGAGCCGAAGGTCCTGCACATTATATCTCTCTCCTTGCATCGACTCTTCAGATTTCCCCTCCCCTGATAAAACTTTAGTACTAATCGTACGAGTCCCCCTTCACCTGTTGACCTAAAACACCTAGAAATGACTCCACCAGTAACTCAACAGTCGAAATAGCTGTAATCGTGTTGAGGAGGTGAAAGAAATTAACTTACCTTCGCCGCTGCACAGCTCTCCTCCGTCCTCACTCTGCTGGCAGCACCGGAAGCACCCAGGCTCCTGGACCCTCCCAGCCAATCACAACACTGCATGAGCAGCGTTGTGATTGGTCTGAGTGGCCTGATTGGCCGCTCAGGCAGTGCCTGGGAGCCTGGGTATGTTCTCCACCAGGCTGTGCAACACATCCAGGTGGAGAACATGGTAAGTGCAAGTGAACTGTTTGGCCAGCCCAAAAGGGCCAGCCAAACCGTCATGCGCACTTAGGGAGTGTAAACCACTCCTGCTCCCTCTGACGGTGGCGAGTCCAGCCTCGCCCTGCCTAATATGGTTTTGAGTGGCACAGAAAAATAAAATGATAATAAAGTCTTGTTATTATCATTTTCAGCAGTGAGGCGATGCTCCTCTGCCTTAGCGGAGGAGCCACCATTGGTGGAGAGGCCAGCTATTAATAATTCCAATGTCTCTGGCTTCCAGTTGGGGTACATAAAAGTTTATCTACTTTTGGCAGGGTTAGACAGGCACCTAACATGAGTGTCCGTCTGGTAACATGTATCTACACCAGTCCAACTCAGTGTCACCAATGAATAGTTATGAGCAGTGTATCCCCAATCAAGACACATCACATTGTCACACCACAGCACAGATGGCAGATTTGGGAGTCGAATGAATGGCAGGAATCAGCACACAGAGGTATACAAGACAATTGGCAACTATTGCATACTTTTTGCCCGGAGATAAGAGAGTTGATCGAACAATTAGCAGCAACCTGACTGTCCGGTATTTATGCACCAAAGGGTGTCTACAGTGCTCCACTGCAGTAGTCGCTTTCAGGGATTGCTGTCTATCATAATTTTCTTAGGCTCATTTCATATGGGGGGCAAGTTTTGTGTAATCACCTTCTCTCTGCTTTGAGAAAGTACTTGAAATTAGTGAGTACACATCTTTCTTGTTTTTTTTGTTTATTTAGGCCTTTGTTTGACTAAACTGCATTGACGAATTGCCCAATCAATGCATTACACATCTTGGCCCAGATTTACCAATCTTTCACTCAATGCAACACAGCAAGAGACACTTGCTGCTCTGTGTTGCATGAAACGGAGAAAGCAGATATGCGCCATATTTATCGAGATATTGGTGCACTTCTGCTCTCTCCTTTTACTAGTGCACTTGTGGCAGCCTAGTGCCAACGAAGGCACCATTTCATCACGGTGCAATTGCGCCTTCGCTGTTGTGAGGATTGTTTTTGTGCACGAAGGTGTACCTTCCTGCACTTCTTTCCTTAGAAGCTTGTTCCTCTTTGTATGTGTGCTGCGGAGTCTAATACATAGTCACCATTATTACTTCCAAGGAACACTATCACAAGTTGCATCTCAATTCTTCCACACTATTTTATTGGCATGTCATTGTGAATTACATCTACAGCAATAAAGAAATAACAGATTGACACAAAAAACAAAGGTCCTTGGAGTAAGGGCACAAAAGCTACCAATGGCAACCACTAATATGGAATCATCAGAACTGGGATTTGAATTAGAAGAGAGGAAGGAACCACTCCCCTTAACTGCTTCCACAAAATATTAATACCAAACTTGGGAAATAAGGAAAGTGCATGTAAATTATCAATAAATGAATGCAAATCCAGCAACATTATTTTTATACTGGAAAGGACATGGGTACGGAAATTAAAAACAAATACATATTTTCCATAGCCTACCAACTGTGCAGATTAAGTATGAGGATTAACACTGTAGGGACAATGGTCCTAGTTCCATTGCATTGGGCAGCTCTGTCGTGATTTCATAATTTCTCATGAAGCATGCCTGTATGTTGTACAGGAGACTCACATTTACATGATTTTATTGCATTGTTTATGGCTGGAGAAAGGGTCTGCCCCAAGTGATGCTTTTTTAAGGTCTGGGTAGAACCAGCCTTAGTTGCCTGCCAGAGCTCATGTCATCAACACACACAGAGTGTGCCTGGATTTAGCTCCCTTGGGCAATTTGCTTGTCTGGGGAAGGCTCTTTCAGCCATTTCCTGTTTGAAGCGTCTTTCATATTTTATGTCATCTCCCAGTAGCGCTGCGTAGCTTTACAGTTTCCAATTATGATTGTCAAAAAACATCAATTTCCAGCACAGCAGCTGGTATATCACTGGTTGGGCTCCACAGGGGGGCAGGCCATGGATAAAAGAGTCCACTAATTCTTGAATCCCCATTGCGCTGCTCTGGTGCTACAGTGGGGCCACTACTTCAACATAATGGCATAGCTGCCATCATACATGAGGAAGTTTCTTTGACAATGCATTTACATGGATCTATTACTGCTGCCAGCCCAGCCACATGCTGCAATTTTTAAACACCTGCCACTGGTTCTGGAAGTGAAATAACATGCACTTGTGCCTTTTTAACTTTATTTCTGCGCCATATTTAAAAGTCTTGAAAGTCCCCTGACCTCTTAATAATCTCTCCTCATTCCCATCTGGTGCTGGAATCTGAGGGGCAGACCCAGATCAATCTCTCCCAGTTTTAGAAGGACTCTAGCCGCTAAAAGGCACTGAAAATCAGCCAACTCTCGCACTTGGGGGCATATCTGCAAGAGCTTATCACGACCAGAGCGTCACTTTTTGTGACGTTCTGGTGGTGATAAGCCCTTCGCCTTATTGACAAGGGGGCCTTAAGCCACTTAACATGGCTTAACGCCGCCTTGTGAATAAGGCTCCCATACACACAGCACTTAGTGTGACTGGGGTGGGCAATGGATGTTGCAGAGGCCGTTCCACCACAAACCCATTGCTTTTTGACGCTGCCCCCTACAAGTGTGACATAAATAGAAGGCAGCGCCAAAAATAAGACCAGGGTAAACCTGGTCTTAACCTAGCAAAACAAGGAGAAATTATTAATTGCTCCTTGTTTTTGCAGTTTCTGCAGCACACATAGTAACAGCAAATCACCACTAGTGATTGTT
Organism: Triturus cristatus; assembly: GCF_964204655.1. Lineage (NCBI taxonomy): Eukaryota > Metazoa > Chordata > Amphibia > Caudata > Salamandridae > Triturus > Triturus cristatus. The sequence continues at coordinate 421,283,468 of NC_140591.1, forward strand.
CATGTGCAGGACGGTGTCCCTTCCTGCACACAAACAACCATTAAGAAATGAAGAGTTTCAACTCCTATGTGCGCTACATAAAGCGGATTCCCAAGACCAGAGTTACCTACTGTCTGCCATGTTTTCCGTTGTTCTGTTGCCCACAACAAGCACCAGCTCTGATATGGCTCTACCTCTTCCTTTTTGTCCCTGGCTTCTTGATGAGCACTTCATTGTTAGAGTCCAAGCCCCAGCAATCAAAGAAATATATTGCTGAACCAGTGTCTCATGTTGCTGATGTTTCAACGATCTGGCGTTGCAGATGAACTTTCGGTGAGCATCGCAGTCTTCCTCGCTAGAGTCTCCTTAATTAAGTTGCAACCCCTTTGGGAGTCGCTTCCATGACTACTCGGTTTTCGCTCATTTCTGACTGCTGGTATGTTGGTTGAATGTCAGAATATTGTGGAAAGAATTAAGGTTTGATATAAATATTGTGGCCTAATCATTGTTTTAAAAAATATTGTCCTGTCAGGAATATACTTTCAATTTTTCCTCAACAAAATCAACTCATTGAAAGCATCTATACTACTCCTATCTAACAGCTTCTCAAGCATTAACTCCTTCTCTAACTACATTTGTTGGTCTGAATTCGACCCCTTCTCTGAAGATGACTTACTAATGATAGTCAGAATCCTAAAACTGACACCCTAATATGACATCATCATCCAAGTGAAAATAACTAAAAAGAATTTCTAGCTCCTTAGAAAGACTTGGTGCTATCTAATCAATACATCCCTTGACGAAGGCGTCTTCACAGATGGTCAAATAACCCCCTTCTAATGAAACCAGACATAGACCCATGCGTGTGATCCAACTAAAGACCCATCAAAAATATCCTTTGGCTAGGCACAGTCATTGAAAAATGTACCAAAACACAATGATCTTTTCACATCACTAAAAACGATCTCTATGCTCTACGGATCTTGATTCCACAAAGATTACAGCACGGAGACAACCACCTTAAAAACACCTAACGACAGTGTGCTAGGAAAAAGATGTGCATGAAGCTTGTCTTCTTTGACCTTTTCACAGCCTCAGACACTGGTGACCACCGAAGACCCACTAAGATCTTCAAGACCCATATCTGAGCTAAAGTTCTCAGAGGGTTCACTTCCTTTCTCACTAATCTTAAACTGATGGCAAGACTTGCTAATACTTCAGCAAACACATTTTACAGCACGAGTGGCGTCCCCTAGGGTTCCACCCTCTCTCCAGTACAATTTGATCTTTCTATGGAATGTATAACGTTACAACGCGGGGATTACATCGCGATGCCATTACATTGCGGTTTTTACAATGCAAGTCGTTACAACGACTTGCGTTGGAGGGCGCTGGACTTAGGAGTAGTATAATTTACAATTCCAACTCCAGTCTACATATAGTAGGGAAGGTGTTGGATAGTAAATTATACTATTCCTTGTCCTAGAGCGCCATCTAGCGCAAGTCGTTGTAACGACTTGCGTTGTAAAAACCGCGATGTAATGGCATCGCGATGTAATCCCCGCGTTGTAAACGATGTTTCCCTTTCAATGGAGCCGTTGAGAGACCTGATAAGGCATACAAGTGTCAAGATCCACCAATATGCTGGCAACACCCAGATTTAAATGGAAATTAAGCACTCTTTTCGCTGTAAAAGCCACTGCATCAACCCTAATCTAGCGAAAACTGATTTCATTCTCGTGCACAAAGACCACCATCTTAAATTCAACTTTGAATGTCTCAAGAAACTGCACGTCTTTCATACAAAGTAAAATCGTTAAGCGTTTGGATTGACCTCTCCCTTTCTATGACATACCACATTGCAAAATCTGCCAGACTATCTCTACCCTAACGAAAACTCAAAGCTTATCTCCCACCAATTGACTTCTGCCTGGTCATCCAATCTTTAGTTATCACCGCCTTGGATTCCTCCTAACACATTTAGGGCCTTATGTAGGTGGCCTGGCATTTACCACTTCATAAATACCGAATCATACCGATTCGGTATTTATGAAGTGGTAAATGCTATGTAGGTATTTATGCGGTAAAAATTACCGATTCGTAGAAATTCGGTAATTACCGAATCGGTATTTACCGATTCGGTAATGAGGCATACCTTCCCATTGATGGGAAGGTATGCCTCATTACCGATTCGGTAAATACCGATTCGGTAATGGGGGGAGCACATGCAAGGGTGGCAGGGTGTCACATTGACACCCTGTTGCACCCCTGATTCGGCCATGTGTGCACATGTGGCGCACATACATGCCCTAAGGGCATGTATGTCTGCCACATTGCACACTTAAACGTGCGCAAAAATGCTTTTTTACACCTATTCGTCATTTACCACCAACCTTTAGTTGGTGGTAAATAACGAATCCCCACACCCACCACACACTCCCCCTACATCTCATTTCATGATTCGGTATTTACCGAATCGGTAAAATTACCGATTCGGTAAAATTACCGATTCGGTAATTTTACCGATTCGGTAAATACCGAATCATGAAATGATCCCCCTACATCTCAAAAGCCTAAATACCGGTCGGTAACGGTATATTTACCGAAAATCGGCCGTTACCGACCGGTATTAGGCTTCCTACATGAGGCCCTTAATCTTCATCATGCTGAAATTTGATCACTTCACCCCAGTGCTGAAAAACCAACTTGAATAAAATTGAAATGAGCCTGCATTACTTTTAAAGCAATGAATTCCCCTTTTCCAAACAACATAGGCTCTGCCATAAAACTATCTGGCGGCATGAAACATCTTAGAAGTACAGCCATACTTAGACTTGAATCTAAAAAATTTAAAACCAAGTCAGTCAAATCCCAGTCCTTCACAGGAGCAGCACCTTCTCTGAAACCCACTTCACCCCGAAATGCACTGCCAAGAAAAAGACATGCTCACCTTCCACAAACAGCTAAAAACCTTTGTCCTCAACATGTACTTGAACTGTTCATACACTGAACTTCTGTGTAAATGATCTCCTGTACTATTTGGTCTCAAAAACACTAGTCTTAACCTTCTCCCCCCACTCTGCTCTCTTTCTTACCCTCTCCTGCCCTCTTTTTTTACCCTTCCTTCTTTGTCCTCCCCCCATCTTTCTCCATCCTCTCTTCTTCTTCCCCCTCCTCGGCCATGCTTTTCCAGGGTCAGACTAGGACAGAAAATAGGTGGGGCCCCAATAATAAAGTAGGCCCCCTCAGTAAAATAAATTGATTAAAAAAATTGCCTTGTTTGCAAATTGGGGCATTTTTGAACTTGTAAAGACTCGCTGTATATGCATTTTGCACAGTATGGAAGACTGCATGGATTTGAGCTTGCAGCAGGCAATGCTTGTTTTAATAACAGGTAGATCCAGGAAAAATCTTCCACCAGACTATAAAACAGACCCAAAAACAACCAGAAACACCAGCCCACATAATGACCTTTACCTATGCAACCAGCCTATCGGGCACTGCCAGATTGTCCTTTAGGCCAGTCTGAGCCTTCCTTTCGCCCCCCCCTCCCCCCCCAATCTCTCTGCTACCTCTGTGTTCTACCCCCACTTTTCTCTGCTTTCTCTCTTGCCTCTGTACTTTTTTCACCCCTCTTACCTTTATGTTTCCATCACATTCTCTTCACAACATCTGATATCCCTGCAATACTTCTCTTATGTCTCCCCACTCCACCTTTAGCCTTCCCATCCTTCATCATACCTAAATCTTTTTCCAAACCAAGACTCCTGTTTTCCCTTACTTTGTCTCTTCTGCCTCTCTTTCCCATTTTACTACTTCCTCTCTCTCCCTTCAATCTGTCTTATCTGTTGACCCCACCTCACCAGTTAATCCTTCTCCTCTTCCTTCGGCTCTCTGCTTTACTTCTTCCACCCACCTACAACTTGTGTCTCCTTTTGAGCTGAGCGTGTGGTGCTGACGTGTTGCTGCAATACTGCTGAGCAGCTGAACAGGCCAAACAGCCAAGCCAAGCAGTCCAAATGCTACATTCAGGCCATGTTCTGGGAGCCTCTGCAAGTTGCTGCCACATCTGCAATCCAAGACCAGGACCAGGCTTCAAACCAGACCACAGAGGCTGCAGTAAGATTTGTAGGCCTGGGCGTGAAATTCTGCTCCGCTCACAGAGTTTGCAGAGTTGTTCCCACTCTGCGCTCTGCATAGCATGCAGAGTTCTGAAAATCTCCCCTCCACATAGCAGAGTTTTTTCTTAACTCGGGTTCAACAATGTTAAGAGAGAGGAAAATCTTACTCCAGACCACCTCACAGTGAAATCTCTCAACGTGGACGGTCCCGGATGGTCGCTACCGCTCACATTGAAAAACCTCCTGTTCACGTTGAGGAAGCTTCCACTTGAGTAGCAGAGAGAAGCAACACCCTCTTGTGCTGTGTGTGGTGCAGTTCGCACTGATCATGGCACAAACACCTGGCTCTAAAATTCAAAGCGAATGGTGCAACGTAACACTCTCTACTGGGTAGCGTGGTGGAGTATTTTGGTCACTTCGCGGAGTTCCGCATAGCCACAACCTCCGCCCAGGTCTAATGATTTAGCAGTAAAGGCATAGGCTCCAGGTGTGGAGCAGAACATAGCGGTGTGTTTATTATCCGACTGCATTCCTGTAATCGCCGCAAGCTGCTGTTTTGAGCCCAGGACTGGGCTGCGGAGGCCACGGGAGGATCAAGCTCTGAGCGGCAGCTGTTAGCGGGAGCTGCTGCCGACGAGCAGGAGCGTGCTGTCAGTCCTAGAACAGCTGTGAATACATCTCCAAGGATACTATCATGGATGTTCAGTGACTGCAAGTGGCAATAAGAGGCAATAGGAGTGGACCCCACTTGAGGTTGGTGTCTGCCGCAAAGGATTGGCGGCACGTGAACTAGGCTTTCTCTCCTGTAGTGAGTGAAAGTGGTCGGCGTTAGGCCAGTGAGGAGTGCTTACGGGGAGGTGCCTATTTGTTCAATGGTGCAGGATTTTGTCTGCCTTCCCCTCTTGCAATTGCAGGGGCCCCTGCTAGGGACATCGTGCTGTCCCCACTCACCCACCAGGCCTCTATCATTTTTGCCTGTCTGCTCAGCTTAGCTCAGTTCCAGCGGCCAAGCCACTAAGACATTGATGGCCATCAGGACGCAGGAGGGAACAGGAGAGAGCAGTGAAAACCTGCTCAAGCACCAGTGGCAGTGGCGAGAGAGGAATGGAGGTCGGGCTGATAGGTGCAAGGCACCAATAAGCCAGGTAGCCAAACACCCTATTATAGGGATTAACACAGGCTCTGACATATACCTGTCCTGTGAAAACGAGGGAAGGGCTAGTGGTGTCATGGAAACGGCTGACCCTATGTCCTTATGATCTGATGTCAGTGCGGATTGTGATTCCCTGTCTTGTTTTTGACTCTGTCTTTCAATCAATCAATCAATCAAGGAATTTGTAAAGCGCACTACTTACCCGTGAGGGTCTCAATGCGCTGAAGGGAGGGGGGAACCGCTACTGCTCGAAGAGCCAGGTCTTGAGATGTCTTCTGAAGGTGAGCAGGTCCTGGGTCTGCCGTAGGTGGGTGGAGAGGGTGTTCCAGGTCTTGGCGGCGAGGTAGGAGAATGATCTTCCGCCGGTGGCCTTTCTTTGGATGCGGGGGACAGCCGCGAGGGTGAGGTTTGCTGAGTCTGTCGTTTAGGTAGGCTGGTCCGGTGTTGTGGAGTGCTTTGTGTGCGTGGGTGAGGAGTTTGAAGGTGATCCTCTTGTCGACGGGGAGCCAGTGCAGGTCTTTCAGGTGGGGGGTGATGTGGCTGCGTCGAGGTACGTCGAGCATCAGACATGCGGAGGCGTTTTGGATGCGTTGTAGTCGATGCAGGTGTTTGGCTGGGATTCCTGCGTAGAGTGCGTTGCCGTAGTCCAGCCTGCTGCTGACGAGGGCCTGTGTAACAGTTCTCCTTGTTTCGGACGGGATCCACTTGTAGATCCTGCGGAGCATGCGGAGGGTGTTGTAGCAGGAGGAGGAGACGGCGTTGATCTGCTTCGACATGGAGAGGGAGGAGTCGAGGACGAATCCGAGGTTGCGTGCGTGGTCGGTAGGTGTGGGTGCCGTTCCCAGCGTTGTAGGCCACCACGAGTCGTCCCAGGCCGAGGGGGTGGATCCGAGGATGAGGACCTCCGTGTTGTCCGAGTTCAGTTTCAGACGGCTGCTCTGCATCCATTCGGCGACGGCCTTCATTCCCTCGTGGAGGTTCGTTTTGGCGGTGTGCGGGTCCTTGGTGAGGGAGAGGATGAGCTGGGTGTCATCGGCATAGGAGATGATGTTGAGGTTGTGCTGACAGGCTACTTGTGCGAGGGGGGCCATGTAGATGTTGAACAGTGTCGGGCTAGTGATGATCCCTGGGGTACGCCGCAGATGATGTCGGTGGCTACGGATAGGAAGGGTGGGAGTCGGACTCTCTGGGTTCTGTCGGAGAGGACGGTTGTGGTCTAGCTGAGGGCTTTCTCATGGATCCCGGCTTCTTGAAGGCATGTTTTAGGGTGCGATGGCAGACCGTGTCAAAGACGGCCGAAAGGTCCAGGAGGATGAGGGCTGAGGTTTCACCGTTGACGAGTTGTCGCCTGATGTCATCTGTGGCGGCGATGAGGGCTGTTTCAGTGCTGTGGTTTCGTCTGAACCCGGACTGGGACGGGTCCAGGATGTTGTTGTCTTCGAGGTGGCGGGTTTGTTGCGCGTTGCGCGTTGACTATTTTCTCGATGACCTTCGTCGGGAACGGGAGGAGGGAGATGGGTCAGAAGTTCTTGAGGTGCTCGGGGTTCGCCTTGGGCTTCGTGAGGAGGGCGTTGATTTCGGCATGCTTCCAGAGTCCGGGAATGTGGCTGTCTCGAAGGAGGCGTTGATGACCTTCCTTAGTTGGGGTGCGATGGTTGCGTCGGCTTTGTTGAACACGTGGTGAGGGCAAGGGTCTGACGGTGATCCAGAGTGGATGGAGTTCATGACCTTGCGTGTTTCTTCGTCGTTGACGTTGGTCCAGGAGGTCAGGTGGTTGGTCCAGGTGGTGTTCGTGGGGGAGGAGTCTGGCGCGGTCGGGTTGACCAGGATGTTGAAGCTGTTGTGGATGTCTGCTATCTTCTGGTGGAAGAAAGTTGTCAGAGCGTTGCACAGTTCTTGTGAAGGCGGGACGGCGTTGGCGTTGGGGTTGGAGAGTTCCTTCACGATGCTGAAGAGCTCTTTGCTGTCGTGTGCGTTGTTGTCCAGTCTGTTTTTGAAGGAGGATCTTTTGGCAATTCTGATGAGGTGGTGGTGTCTACGAGTGGCATCCTTGTGAGCTGCGTGACTGTCAGGTGTGCGATCTTGGAGCCATTTCTTCTCCAGTTTCGGCAGGCGCGTTTGGAGGTCTGTAGCTCGTCTGTTTTCCTGAGTGGTGCGAGGGTGTTGGTGCAGTCTTCAATCCACTGTCTGAGGTTGCGGGCTGCTGTGTCTGGGTCGGTGGAGGCCACAGGTGGGTTCTGGGCGAGGGTGGAGGTCAGTTGGTCTTCGGTGACTTTGCTCCAGCAGCGACGTGGGAGTTGTTGGGTGCTGTGGTGCGTGGCTGGCTTCTTGAAGGTGAAGTGGATGCAGCGGTGGTCGGTCCAATGGAGTTCGGTGGTGTGGTCGAAGGTGATGTGGGTGCCTGTGGAGAAGATGGGGTCCAGCGTGTGGCCGGCGGCGTGGGTGGGTGTGGTGACGAGCTGTCTGAGGCCGAGGTTTGCCAGGTTGTCGATCAGGGTGGCAGAGTTGGCATTGTTGTTGTTCTCGAGGTGGAAGTTCAGGTCCCCGAGGAGGATGTAGTTCGTGGAGGCGAGTGCGTGGGTGCTGGCGAGGTCAGCGATGGAGTTGCTGAACGGAGCCCTGGGTCTCGGGGGTCTGTAGATGAGCGTTCCTCTGAGGGTGGTGATGGGGTCGGTGTGGATTTGGAAGTGCAGGTGTTCGGCGGCTTTGAGGGGGTCCTCTGCGTGGGTGGAGACCTTGAGGGTGGACTTGTGGACGATGGCTATTCCTCCTCCGATTCCGTTGGTGCGGTCTCTACGGGTGATCTTGTTGCCGTCAAGGATGGCTATGGCAATGTCGGGTGCCGAGGAGTCGTTCCACCAGGTCTCGGTCAGGAAGGCCACGTCGGGGGTGGCGGTGTCGTGCAGGTCCCAGAGTTCGACGGCGTGTCTGCGTGCAGAGCGGGTGTTGAGGATTATGCAGCGGAGGTGGTTGGGTCTGGTCTTTGGAGGTTTGCTGGCTCTGTTGCAGGTGAAGCTGCAGCTGCGGCAGGAGAAAGGTCCGTGGGTGCGCTTCGGGGTGGCCTGGAAGCAGCTGTGGTTTCAGCCGGTATTGAGTGTGTGGAGTGCGGCGGTGTTGTAGCGGTGTCTGGCGTAGTGGCGTTCGTGGGGTCCAGGGGTTCTGGCGCTGGGCGTGGGCCAGGCGCAGATGGGCTCGCCTCTGGCTCGCCAGTGGCGGGCCCGCTCCGCGCGTCCGCTGCGCGGCCTGCATTATGAGGGGGGACGAGGGAGGGAGGAGCAGCTGGGAGGGGGGAGCGGGACAAATCGGGACAGAAGGGGGGCGGGGCCGCAGGGGAGGCAGCGGCGGGAAATGCGGGGCGGCGGGAGGGGGGGTCAGGGAAAACCAAGCAGACGGGGCACAGGCTAACACGGAGAAAGGGGGCACAGGGGGCAACAGTACAAAATAACCAGAATAAACAGAATAAACAGACTAAACAGGCGAAACAGAAAACAGAATAAAAACGAGACCAAGTGACGAAACGTTAAAACGCACGCAGCGCAGTCAGACAAGCAATCAGAAACTTACAAGCCCACCTCTGGGCCACCAGGGATGAGGCGCAGGCGGGAGCCTGCAGATGGAGGAGGGCCTCGAACACTCCGCAGTAGCGGGGCTGATGGACACAGCGCTATCAGGGTGAGCTAGCGCGGGGGGGGAGTGGCCCGACCTGAAATCAGGGTCTTGGGTCGCTCCTTCACCGCGCAGCGGCCTGCATTATGAGGGGGGACGAGGGAGGGAGGAGCAGCTGGGAGGGGGGAGCAGGACGAATCGGGACACGGAGGGCAGGGCCGCAGGGGAGGCAGCGGCGGGAAACGCGGGCGGCGGGAGGGGCGGTCAGGGAAAAACAAGCAGATGGGGCACAGGCTAACACGGAGAAAGGGGGCACAGGGGGCAACAGTACAAAATAACCAGAATAACCAGAATAAACAGAATAAACAGGTTAAACAGGCAAAACAGAAAACAGAATAAAAACGAGACCAAGTGACCAAACGTAAAAACGCACGCAGCGCAGTCAGACAAGCAATCAGAAACTTACAAGCCCACCACTGGGCCACCAGGGATGAGGCGCAGGCGGGAGCCTGCGGGTGGAGGAGGGCCTCGAACACTCAGCAGTAGCGGGGCTGATGGACACGGCGCTATCAGGGTGAACTAGCGCGGTGGGGGAGTGGCCCAACCTGAAATCAGGGTCTTGGGTCGCTCCTTCACCGCGCAGCGGCCTGCATTATGAAGGGGGATGAGGGAGGGAGGAGCAGCTGGGAGGTGGGAGCGGGACAAATCGGGACACAGGGGCGGCGGGAGGGGGGTCAGGGAAACACAAGCAGACAGGGCACAGGCTAACACGGAGAAAGGGGGCACAGGGGGCAATAGTACAAAATAACCAGAATAAACAGGCTAATCAGGCGAAACAGAAAACAGAATAAAAACGAGACCAAGTGATGAAACATAAAAACGCACGCAGCGTAGTCAGACAAGCAATCAGAAACTTACAAGCCACCACTGGGCCACCAGGGATGAGGCGCAGGCGGGAGCCTACGGGTGGAGGAGGGCCTCGAACACTCGGCAGTAGCGGGGCAGATGGACACGGCACTATCAGGGTGAGCTAGCGCGGTGGGGGAGTGGCCCGACCTGAAATCAGGGTCTTGGCTCACCTGGTAGCTAGCTATTTAAGGGGTTTATTTAAAGACCGGTGAGCAGCCGTGGTTGCTCTCGTGGGCTACTCCTGTTGTGGAACTTTGTTTGGTTGGGTCATTATGAAGCAAAATTGAATTCCATGAAGCCTTTAAACCCATCCATTTTATGATTAAAATAAACTTGGGTGTGTACAGATTTTACATATGCTGAAAATTTCACAAATCATACAAAGCGAGGCATTCCGAAAGGGGCCATGATTGTGGTGGGGTAGCATTCTTACTTAAGAAAACTGTGAAATGGAATCAAAAAGTTTTTATTCACCCATTGATTTTATGCCTTTGTGGGAAATTGGTCTTCCAAGATGAGAGAGATTGCCCAGCCTTCTCACTTTTAGGAAATATGTATATTATTTCCGGTAAATCGTTTGATCACCTGGTGAGCTCATGTTTTACTTTAATTTATCATATTAGTATGGCAGAAGATTGGTCCTTGGTAATAATCATGGGCGATTTAAATGCAAAGGTTTCCAACTCTGCTTCTTCGACCATCGCTAATGTTGAAAAAGAAGAATCGTGGTCGATCCTGGAGATTTCTTTACCAGAAAAAAACAGAACAGATAGGAAGTGTTTGGGGCTTGCTCCAAATTTACCGTGCTTCCAACCAACGTTAGCGATCATAGCATGGTGTGGATGACATTTGTGTTTAACTTTCAGGAAATACCGCCCTGGGACCGACCTACAAATCGTGAGGTTGGCTTTAACAAGTTGAACGGGCTTACCTTCTGGACAGCTAGGAATATTGAGACCCTAAAATCAAAAATGTAAGAATTATGTGTTGGATTAAATGAGTCATTATGGTATGACCCTATAACTTGTTTTGAAGCTCACATGATCGGCTATGTAATCTACACTCAAAAGATAAAGGTCATAAGCAAATGAACAAGTGCACTTCAAAACTGAAGGTGGTAATCCCAGAAATACATTTCCTGATAAGGAGACAACATCAGTTATTTTCTCCTTTAAGCCAACATGAAATCGAGTGACTTAAACATATTAGATCTAGATCAAAAACCGAATAGTGTAGGAGTGTTAGAAATGGGGGTCTCTAGTTGGCAAGGGTTTGCACCTTTGTCCAAGTAGGACCCTTCTTCCTAGTCAGGATAAGGGAGTTACACTCCTAAAATAATCCCTGCTCACCCCCTTGGTAGCTTGGAACAAACAGTCAGGCTAATCTTAGAGGCAGTGTGTAAAGCATTTGCACATAACCAACAGTAATACAGTGTAAGCACTACAAAAGGACACCACACCAGTTTACAAAAATATCCAATATTTTTATATACTTAAGACAAGACCAAAAACGATAAATATCCACAAAACAGTACCTAAAAATCTTCTGTTATCAAAATATGCTTGAAAAACAGTTCCTTGATGTCGATAGCTCCGCCTGGGGCTATCACGGGGTCGTGAGCAAACAAATCCAAACAGTTCTGGCTGACCACGACGTCGCGGGCCAGCTACGGTGTCGGGAAGACTCACAAACAGTACCTTTTAGAAATGCAGGGCGTCGGTGACCTCTCGTTGAGCTTCCGACAGCACAGCGTCCGCAGGCGTCGGTTCCGGAAGTCGGTGCAGGAGTCGTCTGGACCCTCGAAGTCACACGCGTTGCAGATTGAACTCCTCTCTGTTGAAGTCAGGAGCGCTGGCATTGGCAGGCGTTAGGTGCTGCGGTGCGAAGTGCAGCAGTGCGGCGTGCGATGCCCTCAGGTCGTGGTGTGAGCAGCGGCTCGTGGCGGCGTCAAATGGCGGCAGTGGTGAGACCAGGGTCGCGGTGCGAAATAAATGTGGTGCTCGTCGCGGGGCTGCAGGTCGTGGGGCAAGCAGCGTCGTCGTCGTGGCTGATGCGCTCTTGTCGGCTGACGAACTGGAGTCGATGGCGCCGGCATCTGTAGGCCAAGGCTGCAGTGTGGGATGAGTGCGGTGCGTCGTGTAACTTTACGAGCGGTGGCCTCGAACCACAGTGCAAGCAGCGGCATCGATTTCGGCATGGAGCAGCATTGTCGGGCATACCAAGGCGAAGTCGTGAAGCAAGGCGGTGCGGAGTGCAGGGCTCACGGGTCACAGTGCGAGCAGCGGCTCAGTGGCGGCATCAGCAGGTGTTGTCGGTGAGACCAGGCTTGCGTTGCGGCGTTGTGGTGGTACCCTCTGGGGTGCCTTGAGGACACAGAGTCGGCAGCGGCGTCGTAGACGTCGTCGGGTTGCTTTTCTTCTGTTGCAGCACAAAACACACAGTTCCCAGCGCTGAGGGAAGAAGAGCTTGAAGTCTTTGTTGTTCCTGAGACTTCTTGAACAGGGGGCAAGCTCTACCTCAAGCCCTTGGAGAAACTCACAAAAGTAGATTGCAGAAAGTTCAGTCCAGTCCTTTCACAGCCCAAGACAGAAGCAGCCACTGCAGGCCAACACAGCAAAGCACACAGCAAAGTGGTAGTTCCTCCTCACAGCTACTCCAGCTCTTCTTTTTGGCAGTCTTCTTGGTCCAAAAGAGTTCTAAAGTTCAGGGATCTGGACCCCAATATTTATATCCCAAAATCCTTTGATCTCTTAGGGAGAGAGTGTCTGTGCCCAGCCAAAACCAGTTCTGCATCTATGGTGTGGCTTCCTGGCAGGAGGTGAATACGGCATTGTCAGAGGCAGACCAGGCCCATTCAGGTGCAAGGAAATCTCCTTCCCCTACTCTAAATGCAGGCCAGGTCTATTCAGCCCTTTCCTGACTAATCTAGACTATCCGGAGCCTCTCCTGCTCCCCAGCCCCTGTCATCCAAAACTCAGACAGTCAATCCACAAACCCAGCAGAGGCACAGTGGATGGTGAGGCAAGAAAATACCTACTTTGTAAAAGTGGGATTTTCAAACACAGAATGTAAAAACCAGCTTCCCGAAAAGATGCATCTTTAGATTCTGAGTTCAGGCATACTAAACTTCATTTTCCTACCTAGTTCCCAGGGCCAGTTATGTTTATAAGATGTTATAAACAAACTCCCCAATCTTTCCTATGGGGAACAGGTGGCCTTGCAATTGTGAAAAACGAAATTGGCAGTAATTCACTATCAGGACATGCCACACACACCAGGGCATGTCCTACCTTTCACAAACACTGCACCCTGCCCACAGGGTTATCTTGGGCCTACCTTAGGGGTGACTGACATGTAAGAAAAGGGATGGTTAGGGCCTGGCAAGTGGCTGCACTTGCCAAGTCGACACGGCAGTACCAGACTGCACACAGGCTCTGCAATGGCAGGCCGGAGTTACATTTATGGGCTGTTTGGGTGGGTGGCACAATCCAGTGCTGTAGCCCACTAACAGCATTTGACTTTCAGGCCCTGGCACACGCAGTGCACTTTACTAGGGACTGACACATAAATCAAACAGGCCAATCATTGAAACACCAATCCACAACACATTTTACCACAGGAGTACTTGCACTTTACCACTGATCAGCAGTGAGGAAAGTGCGCAGAAACACTAAGCCAGCACAAACAGTCAAAACCGGGAGGCCAGAAAGCATTATTTTCTGCACAATTACTTGGAGGGCCCATTTTCCTGCCTAAACTGTAAACATGTAAGCACCCAAAATGTATTTTGTAATGCTACAAGTTACATTAAAACTGAACCTCCTCTATGACACCGCCTACGCAGTTAAATAACCCACCTACAGATAGCGGCCACACCCCTTAATCACCACCAGTAAATTCCCCCACGTTAAACTGTCTCTACCTAAATGCCAGGTTCATTCCAAAAAACTTTATAGAGATATGGGACACACTTAGCCACCAGCTGCCAGACATATGTTTCATTACAGAATCCTGGCACCATAAGTCAACCCTCCCTTGTGTTCCTATCGCACTTCCTGACAACTACAAACTGGTCAGGCTGGACAGGGAAGTAAGACTGGGTGGTGGAGTAGCAATTATTTTCCAAGACACTCTTACATTACAGCTAATTTATACAGTACTCTTGGAGTGGGCAGAAATAGCAATTTTCAAATTTGAATTGCCCCAGGGGGAGAGATGGAAAGGAGCTATAATATATCGCACCCCGGGCCCCAAGAAAGAGTTCAGTCTTAAATTACTGAACTAATAGCTCCAACTGTGCTCTCATCGCCTAATTTCCTCCAAATCAGAGATTTTAAATATTACGCTGAACTAGCATCCGACCCTGACATCGCTAACCTGTCTAACCTTAAAATGCTCTATCTACATTTGATAAAAACGAGCCCCATGCAAATTGCTGGTCATACACTGGACCTCCTATTTTCAAACTCCCAGGGCCATATTCTCAAGGAGAGATCGCCGAGTTAACAGCACTTTAGTGCAGCCAAACTCGCAATATATGTATCACCCCATTCACAAGCTGGTGCTAACAGCCCATAGCACCAGTTCTGCGATAGCAGCCGCAAACAACATCGCCACAGATGACTCCGGCAACTATCGCTAATGAGTAGGCGTTCCCGTGCAAAAAGCCGCAACAACACCACTCCACAACATTCTCAACGACCAGCCACATCTACAAAAAGACCACGAAACATGCGATAAGGCGCGTTAGCAGCAGAAAATTAACACCTGCTCTGACCTGGTGCAAAGTCGGATGGCAGCCTGCAACAGAAAAGGGAGTCCAGCCCAGAGCCACACCTGAAGAACAACAGATGCCATGGAGCCACTGAACATGCGTGCCGGACACCCAAGAGGGCCACAACCCCCACCGCCACCACCCCCAGGACCGCCCCCTCCCCGGTACCCTCCCGGCCAAAGACATGCCACATCAACTACACAGAATCCTGTACCAAATAATCCGCCTGATGTTGCACAATCACATCTGGTGACATGCATGTGTCGGCACAAAAATGAGCATCACACATTCACCTTCGCAGCAACAAATGAAAATGTATTAAAATAAACACAGAACAGAAATGAAGACACATGGCGGCTCCCCTCGGGACATTCTGTAGGTCACAGCCTGCAAGACAAAAATCATGATGAGAAGGTTTGTCCTGTGCACATCAAGGGACAGAGAGAGAGCGAAGGAGAGAGAGAGAAAGAGAGGGAGAGAGAGATAGACGGACAGAGAGGGGGAGAGAGATGGACAGAGATGGGAGAGAGAGATAGACGGACAGAGAGGGGGAGAGAGAGATAGACGGACAGAGAGGGGGAGAGAGAGATACACGGACAGAGAGGGGGAGAGAGAGTGCCGACACTGCGCACCCAGGCCACACTGTTCACCTGCTGCCACCGGTGTGTCTCCAACCACGTGCCGGTATGTAGTGCAGTTCACCAGGTCCCACATCTGAGACAGACCCGTCATCTGTAACAGAGTCCAGATACATGAATGGCACAGTACATACAAGTGCACACAACATCATCGCCTGTCCAACCCTGCGCACCCAGGCAGCTGCACCCCAACCTCTCCCGCCGCCCAGCGGTCCATGCCCGCCCCTGCACACCCAGGCCTCACTGCTCACCTTCCGCCCTTGACGTGTAGCAATGAGGGCCCACCACGTGCCACTGCAAGCCGCAAGCCACAAGCCCGGGGCCTGCGGACATGGCACCCTCCACATCATGCAGCCCCGCTACGCAGGCCACCAGGTCTCACTTTTGGTGCTGGGTCTTGATTTCGCCATGGCAGAGGACATACCGGTGCACAGGGCATCATTGCAGGCTGCACACTCGCTCAGCCCTTGAGGTGCCACTAACTCCGTGACCAGCGAGGCCACGCCACGTGGCGGTAGGCCCCTGCTGTCCACTGGCTCAGTCCTACACTGCGGTCCAGCAGGGCACACAAAACCTGAGCAGTCCGGACCGCCGGGACGGGGCATCATCGTAGGCTGCACCGTCCTGTGGCGGTGTGCCTGTGCCGGCCGCAGTGTATCCGGTGCCACCAAGTCTGTGCCCCGCAAGTCATGGACCCTCTATGATTGGGTCACATGGTGCGGACACCATCATGTCACCTCCAGGCCTGCGGAATGTGATGTTGCAGGCCCCTGGGCCCCCATGCCTACATGCACACCACATGGATACACCCCGAGAGAGGTTGGAAATGGCGAAGAGCACGTGCGCCCGGCCCTTTTTATTGGCAGGGTCACATGTGCTGTTTCGTGTATGCTGGAGGGATGTGGTGTGGGTGTACACCAGCCGTGAGGGAGTGGCTATGGCCTGCTGACAACTAGACCTGTGACCAGCAGATCCCTACAGGGAAGACCTGGGACATGTAGCGTTGTTGTCCCCCCCTGTGAGCGTAAGCGGAGTGGGTTGGCCTGGCATATGCTAGTCCAGTGTAAGGGGCTCTGGGCGTTGTTCCGTACGGAGCTGGACAAGGAAGTAACAAATGCGTGTGTCGCTGTGGTTGCGTCGGCGCCACCCGGACAACATTTGGCAATGTGTCACCCTTTGACCCAAGTCCAACGACATGAGCCACATAAATGTAAGAGGATTTCACTGACCCTACATTCATCCATACTACCACACTTGAAAGACCATAGACACAACACACCTGTGCGATTCAGAATGTTTAATGCACATTCAGTGGAGTGTTGCATCTGGAGCAGTACAGGGCCATACAAAGCCCACTTTCAAATGTTGGCCCGTGGAGGGCCAGCCAGAGTTCTTCAGGGAATGACAAGTCCAAAGAAAGAGGAAGAGTTCAGTCAGCAGTCTGATAGCTGTGTCATTGGCGATTATACAGAAAATGGCAGTCCATTGCGAGGTCCAAGGTGAGTTTCACAGAGTGTATTGGGGGACAGTGGAAGGTGATGATGCAGAGGGCAGAATCAAGCTGAAACCGGCCATGTGGCGGAGATGAATGCTGCAGTTTTCTCCATACCAGTACGGGGGTTTCATCCGCATCTTCGTCCTCTGCTGTGTCATGTGCCTCACATGTGGGTGGTGCTGGCCTTTCTCCAGCACTGCGTGGCAGTGACACTTCAGGGGGCGGGGATGAGGATGTAGTGGTAGCAGCAGCATGCATCGGCGCCAGGTCTTCTAGCAGCAATGCCATGAGGATGGCTTTGAGGTCATTGTGTCCCAGCTACCTCTCGCTGGTGTGCAGCCGTGGCAGCCGCTCTTTCCGCATTGGCCCGCTCCATGTTCTCCCTGAGCCTCCGCATGAGTCCCAACTCCCGGGTGAGCTCGCTGGAGCCACTCTGACTAGGCAGTCGTTCTTGTCTCAGAGTCAGGAATCTGGCGATGTCAGCCATGGTTCGTTGGAGTGCATGGAGTGGACTGTGGGTGTCCGTTAGGGACTGTGAGTGGTCCCTGATGGGACTTAGACACCCACGTATGGCATCTAGTTTGTCTGCCATGCGGTCGAAGCCCACCCGCACCTGTTCAGCCAGCTGCTCCTGGTATCCCAACACACGGCGTTGGAAGGCCATGTGTTCTTCGTGGGGGTCCTAGGAGGCAGCCGTGGTGGTGGGTGCTGCCTGCTGTGTGGTCTGTGCAGGGGGTGGGGTGTCCCCGTTGCAGCTGGGCTGCCCTGCTCCTGGAGGTGGGCTGCGGAGACTGTCAATGAACTCTCAGAGAGCATCGGTGTCGAAGCTGTGGTGGTCCTCTTCGTCACCAGAGAAGAGAGCTTCGGGCTGCTCTGCAGGAGGTGTTGACTGTCCCTCTGCAATGTGAAGGGGAGATGCAGTTGGACAATGTGTTCACATGTGTGTTGTCGGATTGTACATGTTCACATACAGACTGCATGACTGTGTACATCAGGGGTCTCCAACCTTTTCTGTAGCGGGAGCTACTTCTGATCAGTGAAAATCGTAGTGAGCTACTAAAAGCTAAGCAACTCGCAAGTTTTCTGAGAGACCCCCCCACGCCCAGCATCATTGACTTTAATGCAGTCTCACACCTCATCATCCACCGCGCTTCATCCCATTACATGATAACCGTACCTTGGTGTTCATCAGCCAAGACATGGAAACATTTCCCACACAGGATCACAAACCTAAGAAAACACTTCCACCCTACACATGAAGTACTTCAGTGACATACATTGGGTTAGTAGGCACTATGAAAATGCTGCAACAAAATTCCTCTCTTTTCTTCGTTATCAAATAAACAAAGGGAGAAAAGTTAAGCTACAAATTAATACATATGATTTTCCTTCATGTCGGGGCCTTTGCAGACTATTAAAACAATAAATATCCGGTATTTGGAAGGTGGCAACCCTAGTTTCATTATGTGCTTTATTTCTTTTCAAATGGCAATGCATGCATGCTGGTCATGTTATGGTTCCATAGCAGCGAACTAAGTGGATTAATGTACCTGCTGCAGATATGCGTATATGTGTTAATGCGCCTGCTGCAGAGATAGGCATGCAACCTTAGGGTCACAGGTTCAAACCCAGTATGAAAGCTCAGGGGGTTAGTGCACTTGCTACAGAGCTCCAGATGTAACCCACAGGTTACCAGTTCTTGCCGCAGTATGATAGTTGAATAGGTTAACGCAGGACATCTCCCTACCTGCAGATCACAGTTTCCTGAATATACATCGGAGATCAATGCACTTCCTTCACTAATCTGCATGAACCTGTGGTTAATTAGTTCCAATGAAAGTAAGATACATCAGGGTATTAAAGAACCTGTTACGAAGCGCTGCAGGCCACAGTCTGCATGAGATATGGGATTAATTAACTCACAGTAGAGCTCTGTGAGGCATCCTGCAGGACAGAGGCTTCAGTCCTGAGAAGAGCACTCAGGTGATTAAAGGACCTGCTCGGAATCTTTGTGGGGTACCCTGCGGGTCACACTAAGGTTGCTCATGGGGCAGAGCACCTGCTGCGGCAGTCAGGAACAGTGCCATAGGTTTTTCCAGTTGTTCTAATAATCTGCCTGATGGGATGACACATTTCAAAGTTACCAACAGTGGCTGTAGCCCCAACCCATGCTTTGAATGTCCATTTCTGAAAGCACTACTAATTAATTCTCTGTCTGTTTTAGTGACTGCACCCACTTCCTGCCTCCTCTATACCTATCACTTTGGGTACGTGTACGGGCTGATCATCTTTTCATTAATCTTCTATTTGCTGACAGACAAAGCAGGTTAACTGACAACTCTGAGAATGCATAGCTCTACTTCTGCCTCACATGCACTCAGACTGCTCGCCGCTGGGGCTGGCTGAGCTAAAAAAGGTCACATCAATCTCAGAGATTGAACCCTAAATCCAAAAACAGAAACACTGCCAGTAAGCAATAATAAACCATAGGTATAGTAGTTAAATCACTGAACACCCGACCGCTCCAACAAATGAAGTAATAACCCAGAAACTATTGTCAACATATCGCAGGACGTAATATATGGAGCACACAGATTCATACAAACGAAAATAGATGCCAAAGCTCAGAGTGAGGCCAGAATAATGAAATGCTGGCGCGAGCTACTCCTGGAGGGTGGGCTAGCTACCGGTAGCTCGCAATCGACCGGTTGGAGACCCCTGGTGTACATCGTGGATGTTTTGGAAAGGCTGCCTATTCGCTGCGGTACAGTGGACATTTCGACAACATCACCGATGTGTGTTTGAAGTTGTGCACTGTCTACTCACATTTCCCTGAAATGCCACTTGTGATTGGCCAGTGTCTAAACCCAGTGGGCGCCAGTTGTGTCCTGTGTTCTGTTGTGGACTTGTTGGGGTTTGTGCCACTTTGTTGCCATTGTTGATGTGCTCTGCATGTTATGTGTGTGTACTGCATTGGGGGGGGGGGGGCTGCTGCTCTGTTTTGCTGCCCCTTACCCAATTCAACGAGTGTGCCTTTGACTTTTGTACTTGTACTGTACTGACATGTAGCATACTTGGGTACATTGTTCTCTTCGTGGACACCATTTCCTCCATGTCGTCCAGCTCCTCCTGTGGCGCAGAACTCCAACCTCCAGTGTGCATTGATACCTTCCGGTTGTTGGCGAGTTTCAGCTTTGTTTTGCGTTTGACGTCATTCCAGCGCCTCTTGACCTCTTCCATTGTCCTCCTCAGCACTCCGACTGCATTCACCTTGTCCACGATGGACTGCCGTAGTCCATTTTTTGTTGCCAATGATACAGTGGAGGTGATGAACAGTAGTTAATGGTGTTCGACCACCTCCGTTATCAGGATCCTTCGCTTCTTCCTACACTTCTTTTCCTTGCCCTTCCCTGACCCCGAGGTCCCAGGCAGGTCCTCCGGGGGGGGCTTGTGGGGTTCTGGTTCTCCTCCGTACTTGCTCCGGCAACATCCATTGTGCTTGGCTGTTGCTTGGCATTTGATTGTCAGTTTTTTTTCTACTTTTATGGTGATTGTTCCCGTCTGACGCCTGGGAATTGTTGGCCTGTAGCTGGTTTTCGCTGATTTTTGTATCGCGATTGGCCTCATCGCAGCTTTTTGTGCGTTCGAGTTTCGCATTTTTGTGGTGTTGCGTTGATTTAATCACGGTCAGTTCACGCATTATCTGGGGAATATCGCATGGTACCGCCGTGTTTTGAATACCTGGTTAACACGGCGTAAAGTTCCCACAATGGACTGCGATGTTGAGGGTTTAGTTAAGTAACTTTTGCAATGGTTATCACACGTTCTTGAGAATATACCCCCCAGTGTATACATTTTGACGAACCTGAACCTCTCACCTGGACAGACCACTTTTTAATTACATTTAACATCTTTATTAAACATTTCCCTTCAATATCTGAAATAGGAAAAAATGTTAAAACAAGACACTGGATGCAATTATCTGCAGCCAGGTTTCAAGCAGTGTTTAAAACCCCAGACATGGACAATACATCAAACATGAATGCTGCTTGGGATACGTTCTCAGAATCCCTTATGGTAGACAATCATCCCCTATAAACATATACGTCCAAATCGTCCCGACCCAATTCCCTTTGGTACACAGCAGAACTAAAAAGTGTCAAATTAAACTGTAAGAAACTAGAACACATATAGAGGTCTTCGAAAGATACCCTTCACCGACACCAATACAAAAAAGCATTGTGGGCTTACCATGCAAAAATCAAATCAGTCAGGAGACTCTATACTATAGGCAGAATTGAACAGCCTGGAAACTCTGCAAAAGAGCTGTTTAAAGTCCTGAAGGTGCAACCTAAACCCCTTGCCTGTAGTTCAGTTTATATAGCCTCTCAAACACTCTGTGACTCCTTGGCTTCACACTTTGAAACAAAAATTGATAACATTTATAGTAATTTATACAATCACTTGTTGGCACCTACACGTATAGAATTGGACAATTCTTCAGGAAGCAATTCTAAGGCTGCATTAGAAAAATTTGAACTAATCACACACATTATAGTATTGGATCTCTTCGCTAAAACAAAATCTGGATCTTCAGCAGATTTATGCCCCCCACATCACAGCTGTGCTATTGAAATCTCTTGCACCAGCGGTTACCTCTTAATGCAACCTATCCTTGTACTCAGCAACACTGCTTAAGGAATACAAAACCACTTCTGTTACATCTATTTTTTTTAAAACATCGGCCAATCCCATGGATGTATCAAGTACCGTCCTATACTCTGTTGCCCTCGATTAGCAAGCTGTTGGAATCTCATGGTAACAAGCAACTTTCCTCATATTTAGAAACACATCAATTAATCGATTCCTCTCAACTGAGCTTTTGTACGGCTCATAGCACAGAAACCACTCTTGTAGTGGTAGATAACTCGCTTAGCCTTTCCTTGGATGCAGGCACACCAGCGATGCTAGTCCTTATTGACCTGTCGGCGGCATTTGACACTGTGTCTCTTCCCATCCTGATCCAATGTTTGTTTGAGACAGGAATGCACGGTACAGCACTTTATTGGCTAATAGACTTTCTCAAGGACAGGACTCAAAAAATTATGCTTGATCCTTTTCAATGCAAGACTCGGTCCTTAGGAAGGGGAGAGCCTCAGGGATTGGCCATGAGCCCCACACTCTTTAAATAATCTCCCCCCTGGCTAAATTGATTAAGCCCTCCAGCTTTGAAATACTTTCATATGCAGACAATACTCAACTGGTCATTGCCCTTGGACCAGAGTTAGAGAATGTCAAAACTTGTTTCACTACAAGTATGAGAAACATTGCCATGTAGATTGTGAGACGTAGGCCTGGTATATGCTGTCCACTAGTTATAGTGGGCGCCTTGCACCAGTCCAAAAAACCCCTTATTGATGATAGGTTAAAGACAACCTTATTTGAAAGCTATCCTAGTGGTAGCTATGGAGAGCAGCCTTCAAGCTATGTCTTGAAGGAATGTAAAGCAGCTTGTTTTACCAGTCTATAATCTCTTGAATGACCAAATGAAAGGAGAACCACACCAGGTATATTTATAATGTTAGAAAAACACACTCCCACACCGGAAGGGTGGTGGTGTTCTCCCAGACACACTGTGGTAGCTTGGCTCGAGCGGGAAGGAAGGCACCGTGTTAAGCATACGTCACACCCTCACAATAACCATGCGTTCATCCGTTCCAAAAACGACACTACACCTTAAAAATTATACTGAAAATATATCTCTTTATCTTCTTTTCTCTTAGTTGCTGATTAAATAAATAATAATACAATCACAGTACACAAGGCTTTTCCTGTGGAAGGGTACGTCAAATAAATACTATCTTAACGATTCAATAAATAAGGTAGATCATAAATAATCAAGGCATAAATATAAGTGCATTACATAACAGGCAATTAAATATTATGAGGCAATGAATACTGCGAGACAATAAATATTGTGCGACAATAAATACTGTGAAACAATAAATACTGGGGGGCAATAAATAAGATGAATAGAATAAGTACAGTGCTCTCAATAAATAATAGAAGCCAACAGTGACACTTGAAAATCAGTTCACATTCCTGAGGTACTATGGGATGATTTGACCCAATCCCAGCTTGTAGAGATTTGGATGGCCTGAGGGGTATACTCCCTGGCTTGGACAAGGCTGAGGCCTAAACTGAGGTAGATCAAGGGGGAATCTAGAGATCTGGCTCTCCCACACTACACAACCCCTCTGTATTAGTCTCAGCTCACCCCTGGCACAATCAAGCTGGTTCCAGCACCTCTCTAGCCCCTAGGATGGTCTCTTAGGGCTCCACAGGGCCTTAGGCGCCCTCTATTCCACTTACTGCCCTTTTTATGAAGCTCCGACGCCGCTGGAGTCGTGTCGACGCCGTGAGGCGGTTCCGGCTCGATGTCGGCGGCCTCGGCGCAATGACAGTTCTTGACGACGCCGGTAGGCGGTTCCGGTTCGATGTCGGCGGCCTCAGCTCGATGTCGACCTCCGGTTCGATGACGTCGGGCAGTCTTGGCTCGATGTCGACTTCCGGCGGCTCCGGAGTGCGATCTCCACTCCCGACCTCCGGTGCTTCTTTCCTCAGGTTCCGGCGACTCCGGAGTGCGACCTCCACTCCCGACCTCTGGCACGATTCTCTTCAGGTTCCGGCGACTACGGAGTGCGATCTCCACTCCCGATCTCCGGCACGCTTCACCTCGGTCTCCGGCGACTCCGGAGGGCGGACTTCACTCCCCCGTCGACGCCGCACACTCAACCTCGGGTGACTTCCTCCTCGACCTCTGGTACTCTCCACGACCTCCGTCGGCGCCCTCTCTCGACCCATGGCGGCTCCGGGTACAACGTCTGCTTTCCAGTCAGTGCCACTTCTCCACCTCGGGCTCCAGGTCTCCAGGCTTCTCGACGTCGGACTTCAAGAAGTTACCAGTAACCAGGTCAGGAACTTGCTGTTCTTTACTTTTAAGGCCTGTTCCTGCTGTCCAGGTCCTTAAGATGGTTTTTCTTGCTTTCTCCCACACAGGGCTCCAGGCTGGGCTCAGTCAGTAGGGACTAGTATCAAGGGTGGGTTTATGGACCCCACTCCAGGCACAAGTTTCCACCCCTGCTGCCTCACTCCTTCCTCCTTCAGGTTTCTGCTGCTCTCTCTTCACCAGTCAGGTGCCAACTGCCGCCTTCCAACTGCCAACTCCAACTTAGCTTCCCAACATTCTAAACCGCCTCCAACTGTCACGGGGTTCCAGAATGTTGCAGAAGGTTCTAGTAGGTTCTGATGATGTCACAGGTGGCCTCCATTTTGTGCTCCAGGCCCTCAGACAGAAGTTCCAGGGGTAGATAAAATGGCTCCCTGAATCTGCATCAATACTAAAAAGTCTGGTGGTTCCCAAAAAGGAAAAATACTAACAGGGTTTGAGGCAAAAGTGGGACAAAATAAATAATGATGAGGAGGGACCACCCAAAGGGCTGACAGGTCTAACACGCGTCCCCCCCAGCTGAAAGTGGGGAGAGCTACCCAACCCCTTGGGAGTTCTCATCACTAAGGCGGAAATACCTTGAGAGACCGTCTGCATTGGCGTGGTCCACTCCAGGCCGATGTTCCACCTGAAAGTCCATTCCCTGTAGGGAGATAGACCACCTCAACAACTTGGGATTCTCCCCCTTCATCTGCATCAGCCAACGAAGGGGTCTGTGGTCGGTCTGAACTAGGAAGTGCGAGCCAAACAGGTATGGCCGCAACTTCTTCAGAGCCCATACCACTGCAAAGGCTTCACGCTCTATTGCACTCCACTTCTGTTCCCTGGGAAGTAGTCTCCGGGATAGGAAGACCACGGGTTGATCCAGACCCTCTTCATTGAGTTGCGATAACACTGCCCCAATGCCATGTTCTGATGCATCCGTCTGGACAATGAACTCCTTGGAAAAGTCTGGGGCCCTTAAGACCGGGGCCTCGCACATGGCTTTCTTCAGTCTCACAAAGGCCTGCTGACAAGCCTCCGTCCAGACTACCCGTCGAGGTTGTTTCTTGGACGTGAGCTCCGTGAGGGGGGCTACAATGGTACCGTACCCCTTCACGAAGCGACGGTAATATCCCGTGAGGCCCAGAAAAGCTCGGACCTCAGTCTGAGTCTTGGGGGGTTCCCAGGCCATGATGGCCTCGATCTTTGCCTGGAGGGGTTGCACCGCTCCCCTACCCACCAAGTGTCCAAGGTACACTACCGACCCCTGCCCGATCTGGCACTTGCTGGCCTTGATCGTCAATCCAGCTTGTCTCAGGGCCTGGAGAACAGCTTGCAGGTGACGCAAGTGATCCTCCCAGCTGTTACTGAAGACGGCTATGTCATCCAGATAAGCAGCAGAGAAACTCTCCATTCCAGTGAGGATCTGGTTCACCAGACGCTGAAACGTGGCAGGTGCGTTCTTGAGCCCAAAGGGCATCACACAGAACTGGTAGTGGCCATTGGGCGTGGAGAAGGCTGACCTTTCCCTTGCTCCATCAGTCAGAGAGATCTGCCAGTACCCCGAAGTAAGGTCAAAGGTACTTAGATATTGGGCAGCTCCCAGCCGGTCAATCAATTCATCCGCCCTAGGGATCGGATGAGCATCAGTTTTGGTCACTGAGTTCAGTCCCCGGTAGTCCACACAGAACCTCAGTTCCGGTTGGGCACCCGGTGGTGCAGCTTTTGGTACTAGTACCACCGGACTGGACCAGGGGCTGCTAGAAGGTTCGATCACTCCTAGCTCCAGCATCTTAGTGACTTCACTGTGAATGCTGGCCTTCACCTTGTCTGACCGCCGGTAGATCTTGGACTTCACAGGTGGGCTGTCTCCTGTGTCCATATCATGGACGCACAGGTGAGTCCTACCCGGAACAAGGGAGAACAACGAAGAGTACTGTCCCAGGACCTGGCGGCAGTCCTCCCGCTGTTCAGGAGTTAGAGATGGGGAGAGAATCACTCCCTCCACCGACCCATCCTTCTCTTGAGACGCAAACAAATCGGGGAGAGGCTCGCTTTCCACGTCCTCTGCTCCGTCAGTCACCATCATCAAAATGACTTCGGGCCTCTCGTGGTGGGGTTTGAGGCGGTTGGCATGCAGCACCCGTAGGGGCTGACGAGGGGTCTTAAGGTCCACCAAATAGGTAGCCTTACCCTTCTTCTCCAATACCTCAAAGGGTCCTGACCAGCGATCCTGGAGGGCGCTAAGCTCTCCTGGTTCGATCACCCACACCTTCTGGCCAGGCTCCAACTCCACCGGGTGAGCGTTGTGGTCATACCACGCCTTCATTACTGCTTGGCTGGCTTCCAAGTTGTCAGAAGCTTGCTTCCACAACTTAGCCATTTGGCTCCGGAAGGCCAGCATGTAGCTCACCACATCCTGGGGAAGCTTTCTGGGAGTTCTTTCCCATCCGTCTCTCACCAGGTTGAGAGGTCCACGTACAGGGTGCCCATACAAAAGCTCGAAGGGGCTGAAGCCCACTCCCTTCTCTGGCACTTCCCTGTAGGAAAATAATAGACAGGGTAGGAGGACGTCCCATTTCCTCCGCAGGCTTTCAGGCAGACTTCTGATCATGCCTTTCAAGGTTTTGTTGAACCTCTCCACCAGACCATTGGTCTGGGGGTGGTAAGGAGTGGTGAACCGGTATGTCACTCCACACTCCTTCCACATCGCCCGCATGTACGCTGACATGAAGTTGGTCCCCCTGTCGGACACAACTTCCTTGGGAAAACCCACTCGGGTAAAGATTCCCATCAGGGCCCTAGCCACAACAGGTGCTGTTATGGTCCTCAGAGGTATTGCCTCTGGGTACCGTGTGGCATGATCCGCCAGAACCAGGATAAACCTGTGACCAGCTGTAGTAGGTGGATCTAACGGACCCACAATGTCGATGCCCACCCTTTCAAAGGGGGTGCTAACGACAGGAAGTGGTTCCTGGGGAGCTTTCAGCTTCACCCCTGTTTTCCCACTGGCTTGGCAAGACACACATGTCCGGCAGTAGGTGTCGGACGACACTTTCATTTGAGGCCAATAAAAGTGTGGGACAAGACGGGCGAAGGTCTTGTCTTGCCCCAGGTGTCCTGCCAAGGGGATCTCGTGAGCCAACTCCAGTAGGAAGGCTCGATAACGTTGAGGGACTACTAAGGCTCGTGACGATCCATGTAGGGGTGCCTTGGGTTCACTGTAGAGGAGGCCATCCTCCCAGTAAACGTTGTAGTTCCCCTCAACGTTCCCGGCTGCCTGGGCTTCGGCCTGTCGCCTCAGTCCCTCAAGGGTAGGGCACTCCCTCTGGCCCTTGCAGAATTCCTCCCTGGTCGGCCCTCCCTCCACGTGCCACTCAGCCGGGATGGGTAGGTCCTCCAGTTCGGTGACATCCCCCACCGCAGACTCCTGGTCCACCACCTCCGGTGGCCTATCCGTCCTACGGGGGGCGGACGCCGAGGCAGGCTCCTCCTGTCCTCGGTTCTTCCCTTGATTGGCAGCTGGCTGGGCCTTTGTTCCAGGCTCCAGCCGAAACGAACTCCCTCTCCGGGTAGTCGCGGACCTTGTGCTAACACAGGCCCAGTCAGGTGTACCCAGCATCTCGGCATGAGTCCGGTATTCCACCTCCTTCCAAGCATTGAGCTCCATGTCATTCCCCAGCAGACAATCGACTGGCATGGCAGGGCTTACGGCAACTCGAAGTGAACCTGCAACCCCCTCCCATTCAAAGGGAACCTCGGCCACCGGATAGTGGCCGGTTCTGCCGTCAGCCATCGCGGCTGGGTGGAGTACATCGGGAATTACCTGCTCTGGAGACACCAGTTGGCTACGTACCATAGTCATACTGGCTCCTGTGTCTCTCAGAGCCTCCCCTCTTTGGCCGTTGATGGTGACCCACTGCCCATACTTCACGGTATTTGCGGGCACCTGGATCTTAGGAACCATCTCCCGTTCTCCCAGGGACACTAAAGTGACACCCGCCCACTCCCTTCCCTTAGTTAAGGGCATCTCCTCCCCGAGCACTACACTAACTACTCCGGGGGCCTTTCCTCCAATGGGAGGGGGTGGTCGTTTCGGGCACTTCGCATCTCCCTTATAGTGTCCACGCCACCGCACTCGAAGCAATGGACAACCCTTGGCTGCTGACTCTGGCCAGGATTAGGGTTTCTGGGTGGGTTAGCCCTAGGGGTGAATCCTGTTCCCTTTCCTTGGAAACTATTTTGGGGACCTTTGGAGAACTCCTTTTTCTTTTCCCCTCCCTCTTTCTTCTGGGGGGCGTCCTGTCCGGCCTTTTGAGTATCCCCTCCAGTCCCCCTTGTGGACACCCGGGTACTAGCCCAAATGTCCGCCTCCTCAGCAAGCTTCCGGGGATTGGTCAGCTTGCTATCCACCAGGTGTTGACGCAGTTCAGGGAAAAAATTTTCGAGCAGGTGTTCCTTCAGTACTAAATCAAACAACCCCTCGTAGTTCCTCACTTCACTGCCCTGTATCCAACCCTCTAGTGCCTTCTTAGTCCAGGAAGTCCACCCAATTCTGTGTGCCCAGTTTGTGGCTACCCCGGAACTTCTGCCTGTATTTCTCGGGTGTTAGTCCAAACTTTCGTATGAGCGCCACTTTCATGGTGGGGTAGTGGGTCTGCTCATCCTGCTCTAGGGCCAATAATGCATCCCTACCAGCTGGAGGCATGTACCTGTACAATCCCCCTCCCCAGTACTTCTCTGGAACCCCATGGGCCCTTAACGAGACCTCATAGGCCGCTAGCCACTTGGCGATATCGTCACCCGCCCCATAGCTAGCTACTATGTCCTTCGGCAAGTAGGGTTTGGGTTCCCTAGTGAACTCTCTTTCTTCGCTGCCACCATTAGGAACAGGGTGTGCCCCGACTCTTAGGATCTGAAGATCTATCTCTTTCAGCCTTAACTCGTGAGCCATCCTCTGTCCCTCCTTCTCTTTCTCCAGCTCCGCTAACTTCCATGTGAGCTGTCTTTTCTCCCTCCGGTCAGTTAACTCTGCTTCAGATAAGCCACCGCTAGAGACAGTGCTGCCCTTCCTGGATATGGTTCTGGGCCCCGCTAACAGGTTCCCCACCTCAGGTTGGTACAACCCAGCCCCCTCGCTGTCAGGCTCTCCATCCCTGTCTTCCTGCTCAGCCTTGCTTTCTCGTCTTGCCTCCCCCCAAGCCCTCAAGCTGGTCTGGAGTTCAGCCTTCTTGGCACCTGGGGGACAGTACACCCCCTCTCTCTGACAAAACTCCCTGAGTTGGGCCACAGTATAGGTTTCCACATTTTCTAAGACAAATTCCATTTTGCCCACTCAGAACAGAAGACAGGTTTTTACAGAAGCTATGCAGGGGGGTACCTTATATAATACCTCCTCCCACCACCAGAGTAAATTTGGAAAAACAAAAACTCACAATTAGGAAGGCCGCTTTGAGAAAACTCCCGGTGTAGGCCTATGGACTACCCACAGTTATTGTCGAGTATACGTAGGCACAGCTCTATCCCACCGCTGAACACCAATTATGTTAGAAAAACACACTCCCACACCGGAAGGGTGGTAGTGTTCTCCCAGACACACTGTGGTAGCTTGGCTCGAGCGGAAAGGAAGGCACCGTGTTAAGCATACGTCACACCCTCACAATAACCATGCGTTCATCCGTTCCAAAAACGACACTACACCTTAAAAATTATACTGAAAATATATCTCTTTATCTTCTTTTCTCTTAGTTGCTGATTAAATAAATAATAATACAATCACAGTACACAAGGCTTTTCCTGTGGAAGGGTACGTCAAATAAATACTATCTTAACGATTCAATAAATAAGGTAGATCATAAATAATCAAGGCATAAATATAAGTGCATTACATAACAGGCAATTAAATATTATGAGGCAATGAATACTGCGAGACAATAAATATTGTGCGACAATAAATACTGTGAAACAATAAATACTGGGGGGCAATAAATAAGATGAATACAATAAGTACAGTGCTCTCAATAAATAATAGAAGCCAACAGTGACACTTGAAAATCAGTTCACATTCCTGAGGTACTATGGGATGATTTGACCCAATCCCAGCTTGTAGAGATTTGGATGGCCTGAGGGGTATACTCCCTGGCTTGGACAAGGCTGAGGCCTAAACTGAGGTAGATCAAGGGGGAATCTAGAGATCTGGCTCTCCCACACTACACAACCCCTCTGTATTAGTCTCAGCTCACCCCTGGCACAATCAAGCTGGTTCCAGCACCTCTCTAGCCCCTAGGATGGTCTCTTAGGGCTCCACAGGGCCTTAGGCACCCTCTATTCCACTTACTGCCGTTTTTATGAAGCTCCGACGCCGCTGGAGTCGTGTCGACGCCGTGAGGCGATCCGGCTCGATGTCGGCGGCCTCGGCGCAATGACAGTTCTTGACGACGCCGGTAGGCGGTTCCGGTTCGATGTCGGCGGCCTTGGCTCGATGTCGATCTCCGGTTCGATGACGTCGGGCAGTCTTGGCTCGATGTCGACTTCCGGCGGCTCCGGAGTGCGATCTCCACTCCCGACCTCCGGTGCTCCTTTCCTCAGGTTCCAGCGACTCCGGAGTGTGACCTCCACTCCCGACCTCCAGCACGATTCTCTTCAGGTTCCGGCGACTCCGGAGTGCGATCTCCACTCCCGATCTCCGGCACGCTTCACCTCGGTCTCCGGCGACTCCGGAGGGCGGACTTCACTCCCCCGTCGACGCCGCACACTCAACCTCGGGTGACTTCCTCCTCGACCTCTGGTACTCTCCACGACCTCCGTCGGTGCCCTCTCTCGACCTCTGGCGGCTCCGGGTACAACGTCTGCTTTCCAGTCAGCGCCGCTTCTCCACCTCGGGCTCCAGGTCTCCAGGCTTCTCGACGTCGGACTTCAAGAAGTTACCAGTAACCAGGTCAGGAACTTGCTGTTCTTTACTTTTAAGGCCTGTTCCTGCTGTCCAGGTCCTTAAGATGGTTTTTCTTGCTTTCTCCCACACAGGGCTCCAGGCTGGGCTCAGTCAGTAGGGACTAGTATCAAGGGTGGGTTTATGGACCCCACTCCAGGCACAAGTTTCCACCCCTGCTGTCTCACTCCTTCCTCCTTCAGGTTTCTGCTGCTCTCTCTTCACCAGTCAGGTGCCAACTGCCGCCTTCCAACTGCCAACTCCAACTTAGCTTCCCAACATTCTAAACCGCCTCCAACTGTCACAGGGTTCCAGAATGTTGCAGAAGGTTCTAGTAGGTTCTGATGATGTCACAGGTGGCCTCCATTTTGTGCTCCAGGCCCTCAGACAGAAGTTCCAGGGGTAGATAAAATGGCTCCCTGAATCTGCATCAATACTAAAAAGTCTGGTGGTTCCCAAAAAGGAAAAATACTAACAGGGTTTGAGGCAAAAGTGGGACAAAATAAATAATGATGAGGAGGGACCACCCAAAGGGCTGACAGGTCTAACATATAAAATATATGTATTTATTACTAAATACACCTAACTAGTCTCTTTATGAGGCTAAAGGTCAAAGCACATATGTTACACTTCAAATATCACAGTAAATTAGCACAATATACGATAGGCCCTAGGGGCGAACCAAACCATATATTAAGAAAGTGGTATAAGAACCACGACTTGACTAGACACAAGGCCTAGAGCATGTAGAATCACTGGGATCCCAAGGAACCACTCAATGTAGTGACACAAGGGACCCACGGGGGACGTGTGCAGTGTGAGAACACAGCCACGAGCTCCGTTAGCTTCTATGAGGAAAGTCGCAGAATTTTAAACTTTAAGGACACTTAGGAGTGGACTATGAACAAACCCTTTTGGACTTAGATGGTTCTAGGGCCAACACCCAAGGGAGCACCAGAGAACTCGTGTTACTTCACCCAGGGAAGCCTGGTGCATAGGTGTCAAATGGTGTTGAGTCGCGTCGTCGTTTTCAATGGCAGGAGACTGAAAAGTGCTGATGACGGGAAGAGGAGAAGTGTCCAAAGAGATCCAAGCCTGGATCAAACACGTGAAGAGCCTGAAAGCAGAGGGAACATAGTCTGGGTCACTTGCAAGTGACCAGGGGCACAATAGATGAATGCCCAACGATGTTGGGTGCTTCAGGTGAGAAGAGGGGAAGCTTGACTCTTCAGCCACGAGGACCAGGAGGTGTCGAGGATGACCAGGAGCTGGATTCGAGCTGTCCCACGAAGGATGTCAAGTGGTGCAGTGTTGGTGACCGGATTGGACACAACAAGCCTTGACAACAGCAACCCACGCAGGAAGAGGAAAGAGGCTTCGGTGCGGACCAGCAAGGTCCTGGGGACTCCCCAAGCGATGGAGAGTCGGGGCACGTCTGGAGCAACCAGGAAAGCCCAATTAAAGTTAAAGTTGCCTCCACAGGGACCCACCAGTCAACGGACCAGGGATCGCGAAGGTACTTCGAGTGAAAACACAAAGGGCCGGCTCACGGATCCCTCGTGGAGTGTAGGCCAGCAATCTTTGGTGGAAAAGGTGCTCGGGTTCTGGGCTACAAGTAACCCAATGCACAGCCTCCAAGGACATCGAGAAGCTGATGCACTTGCAAATGTGCACGGTGTCCAGGGGTTCCGGTTCCACGGTACCCACAGGGCTACGCGTCTCAGCTTTGTTGGGGTTTCGGGTCAGCCTCTGGGAAGCCTGGAAACCCACCTCCTGTGTTGCAAATACTTCGGAGTCCGGCGGGAGCTTCGGAGATGTAAACCGGGCAGATTCGTCTTTTGTGCTGCCAAGCAGGGGAGTAACTTCTTTATTACAAGGGAGATTCTTCAGTCATCTAGTCGTGTAGATCGTTGAAGTTCCGGGATTTCTGTAGCAGAGTTTTGTCCAGGTGTAATCTAAAGTCCTGTAGCCAGGGGTTCCTTTCGTATACACAAGGAAGGGGTTGGACATACTCTGGGGACCCACCTATGGGAGGGTCAGGAAAGAGGGGTGGTTACACCCATTTCCTTTGTCCAGTTTCGCACCAGAACAGGGGATGGTAGCCCCTGCAACTGGTTTGAGCTGGACTTTGCACAGGGACACCAAATGTGCCCCCAGTGCAGACTTCAAAGCACATCTGGAGTGCACCCACCCAGCCCTAATCCTTTAAGGCCTGTCTGGGAGTTGATAACACCTCCCTGTGACAGGAAACCTATTGTCCAGGCCTCCCCTGCCCAAGTTTCTGTCAGCAGCAGGAGGCCAGACTTGTGTCTGTGGCTGGCAACATCCATTTTGTGATGCCAGGGCTCTGTTAGCTGGTATCGGGTATACCGGTGCAGTCATGTTTCTCCCTCTGGAAGGGTGGGATCATACTCCCACACCAGTTACTGGTGTGGAGGTACGATTCCAAGGTGTTTGACACCAAACACGACATGTTTCTGTGCAGCCATCCCAAAATTAGCATTTACCGTGAGGTTTTAATGCTCTTAAGAGTATATGGTCATGCTGCATCACAGACAACCCCGAAGAATAGATTCCGAAGGCTGTAGAGGGGCTCTGCTCATGCATGGGCACCCTCTCACATAAAACCAAGCACCCTGCCTTCAGGATTGATAAGGCCTGCCATGGGGTGACTGATATGTTTATATGTGCAGTGATAGGGTGAGATATAGTGAACCTGTATCTCAGTAAGTGGTGCATGTACCACCTTACCTATAGCAGACCTGTGGTGTCATTTTTGAGGGCTTCCCAGGGTTGGTATAATACATGCTGCAGCCCCTGGTAGGCCTCTGGGGTACCCATTCCCTGTGTACATAGTATACCATATACTAGGGACTGATAAGGGTACCCCAGAATCAAATCTGTGGTGTACCTAAGGTACATGGAATCAATTTAGAGAGGAAGCAGCTAGGCTGGGGTCCTGAATAGCAGGGACCCCGCCAGACTAAAGTAAAAAAACAGTGAAACATCAGCAAAAAGTGGGGTAACCACAAGAAGCAGATCCTACTCTCCAACACAACCTCCCCCCCCCAAACGCAGGGACATTAAACTAACCTTGACCAGTTGAGTCTTCATGTTCTAAGTCAAAATATCTGGAGAGTCTATCTGCATTGGCATGGTTACTCCCAGGTCTATGTTTCACTGTATAGTCCCTCCCCTGAAGGAAAATGGACCACCTTAAAAGTTTGAGGTGTTCACCCTACATCTGTTTTAGCCATAGGAGGGGCTTATGGTCTGTCTGAACAATAAAGTTATTGCCAAACAAGTATGGCCTCAACTTCTTCAGAGCCCAAACCACAGCAAAGGCCTCCCTCTCAATGGCTGACCAACATTTCTCTCTGGGGGTCAGCCTTCTGCTAATAAAAGCTACTGGCTGATCCTGACCTTCATCATTCAACTGTGACAGTACAGCCCCTACCCCCACCTCAGATGCATCTGTTTGCACAATGAACGTTTTAGAGTAATCAGGTGTTTGCAGAATGGGAGCAGTGCACATGGCCTGCTTTAGGTCATCAAATGCCTTTTGACAGCTAACTGCCCACTGAACTTTCTTGGGCATTTTCTTAGAAGTAAGGTCATTCAATGGAGTCACTATGGATCCATAACCTTTTACAAATCTTCTGTAATACCCAGTCAGGCCCAAGAAAGCTCTGACCTGAGTCTGGGTGGGTGGAGCAACCCAGTCCATGATGGTCTGGATTTTGCTCTGCAATGGTTGAACCTGGCCTCTGTCTACAAGGTGGCCCAGGTACACAACCTGACTCTTTGTTGCTGGACAGTGAAGCTGCCTGCCAAGCTACACCATCTACTGACCCATCATCAGGCTTTTGAGAGAACAGGTCAGGGAGTGGTTCACTCTCTTCCTCCTGTCCCTCATCAGTTGCCATGAGCAAGCCCATGTCAGCCCTGTCGACATATGGTTTCAGTCTGTTGACATGGAGTACCCTATGGGGACTCCTGGGAGTTCCAAGGTCTACCAAGTAGGTTACCTCTCCCTTCTGTTCAACAATTGTATGGGGGCTACTCCAATTATCTTGGAGGGCTGCTGGGGCCACAGGCTCCAACACCCACACCTTCTGCCCTGGCTGGTAAACAGTCAGCACAGCCTTTTGGTCATGCCAGGCCTTTTGTAATTCCTGGTTAGCCTCAAGGTTTTCAGTTGCCTTTATCATGTACCCTGCCATCCTGTAGCGGAGACCAAGTACATAGTCCACTATATCCTGTTTAGGGGGTTTGAGAGGTAACTTCCATCCCTCCTTCACCAGACACAATGGACCCCTAACAGGATGGCCAAACAAAAGTTCAAAAGGGCTGTGACCAACCCCCTTTTGAGGCACCTCTCTGTAGGCAAATAAAAGGTAGGGCAAAAGGATGTCCCATCTGCGCCTAAGCTTCTCTGGGAGACCTTTGATCATGCCCTTTAAGGTTTTGTTGAACCTTTCAACTAACCCATTGCATTGTGGGTGATAAGGGGTGGTAACTTTGTAATTCACTCCACACTCCTTCCACGTTGCAGTCAAGTAACTAGACATGAAGTTCGCATCCCTGTCTGATGCTACCTCCTTAGGAAAACCCACTCTTCAGAATACACCCAAGAGGGCCCTTGCCACCACAGGTGCTGTGGTGGTCCTAAGTGGAATTTCTTCTGGGTACCTAGTGGCATGGTCCACCACCACTAGGATAAGTCTGAGGATCCATGGGACCAACTATATCAATCCCCACCCTCTCAAAGGGAACAACCACCACAGGTAGTGGTATCAGGGGGGCCTTTGTGGTTCCACCTGCCTTCCCACTGGCTTGACAGGTGACACAGGAGCGACACTTCTCCTTGGTGTCTTCAGACATGTGGGGCCAATGAAAGTGAGGGACAATTCTGGCCCAAGTCTTGTTTTAGCCCAGGTGACCTGCTAGAGGAATATCATGAGCTAGTGTCAATAGGAAGCCCCTAAACTTCAAAGGTATTACCAACCTCCTGGAAGCACCAGGATTGGGGTCTATACTCTCTGAATATAGGAGTCCATCATCCCAATATACTTTATGGCACCCACTAGCATTCCCACCAGCCTCATCAGCAGCTTGCTTTCTGAGGGGTTCAAGTGAGGGGTAGCTCAGCTGCTCCTGGCTCAGATCTGCCCTGGAAGGGCACCCTGTCCCCAATAACTCAACCTGATCAGGCTCAAGCTCCTCTGGGACAGTTCCTTCTTTAAGACTAAGATCATCTCCCTCAGGAGGCTGATCTGTATTTTGAGTCAGGGGTGAAGGCACTGCCCTAACCCTACTGCTACTCCTCTTGGGAGGCACCTGGTCCATTCTTCCTGAATACAGGGCCTGTTCAGTGTTAGACATTTTGGCCTGTGACATGGTCACAGCAAATACATGTGCAGGGATTCCTAGCATTTCTGCATGTGTCCTGAGCTCCACTTCTTCCCAAGCTGAAGTTTCTAGATCATTGCCAAGCAAGCATTCAACAGGGAGGTCTGAACTTACCACAACTTTCTTGAGGCCAGTTAGCCCTCCCCAGGAGAAATTAACAACTGCCAAGGAATGGTCTGTCCTGACATTGCTAGCATTGGTCACTTGGTACATTTCACCAAGTATACTCTGCTCAGGAGCCACAAGATATTTTGTTACCATTGTGACACTTGCTCCTGTGTCCCTGAATGCCAAAGCCTCTTTTCACATTTATCAAAGGCTGCTGTCTATATTTGCCCAAGTTACTGGGACTCACAAAGGAAGACATATCCATGCCTCCATCACAGATCTGGACAGCCTGAGTTGGAACTCTGACTAGGCCAGAGTCCATCTCAGAACCCAGGGTTAACCCTACCTTACCCTTATGCTGAGTACCACCAATTGTAGCTGCACGAGGGGGAACAGTTGCCTTAGGGGCAATGGTGGTTGGAGTTGAGTATTTGGACTTTGTAGAGTCACTAGTACAAAGGGTTTTCTGCTTACAGATTTTACACCATGGTTTCTTTTGGCCTTTTCCTTTGTTAGATTCGGACTCCCTCTCAGATGCAGATTTTTGGGGACCTTGATAAGACTTCTGGTCTTTACCCTTTTCCCCAACCTTGTCAGAGTTCTTTGAATCTTGCTTCTTTGGGTCACCACCTTGGTTCTGAACCTTCTGCTTCACCCTGGTTCTGACCCATTTGTCTGCCTTCTTTCCCAATTCTTGGGGAGAGGTCAGATCAGAGTCCACCAGGTACTGATGCAACAGCTGATTTTGACAATTATTAAGGGTTTGCTCCCTCATAATTAAGTTGTACAATCCTTTGAAATCACACACCTTACTGCCAAGTAACCAGTCCTCCAGAGCCTTAGTAGCACAATCTACAAAGTTCACCCAGTCTTGATTCTGTGCCTTTTGGGTATCCCTGAACTTTAACCTGTATTGTTCAGTGGTTAAGCCAAACCCTTCAATCAGTGCACTCTTCAAGCTTTGGTAATCATCAGCATCCTCCTCTCTAACAGTGAGGAGCTTATCTCTACCTTTGTCTGCAAAGGAGAGCCACAAGATTGCTGCCCACTGCTCCTGGGGGACCCTCTGAACTTTACAGACCATTTTCCAGTACAGTAATCCATTTGTGGATGTCATCCCGACTCTGGTAGGGAGGAACAATCTTGTTTAGGTTTCTATGGTCATGAGGGGATGTTGCTTTCACCATGAGGCTCTAGCCCCAACTTTCTTCTAGCTCTCTGAAGCGGTAGGAACTCCCTTTCTAGGGCTATCTGCTCTCCTCTGATTCTAAGCTGGGCTTACTCATACTTGAGCAGTCTCTCTTTCCTCTCATGAGAGGATTCCCTCCTATGAGAGGAACCAGAGGTCCCTATGGCGGTGTCAGAATGGTTAGACTCCTGAGAAGGAGATCTTGACCTTCTAGGCACACTCCCAACTCTTCCTGGTAGAGTAAAGAGAGGGCCATCATGGTCATCTTCCTCATCTTCAGGAGGAGTTGCATCTTTCAGGTTAAGATCATTATCATCTTCCTGGCCAGCTCCAGAGGTCAGGTCAGGGGTGTCTGTACCCCTGGGCCTTTCCTCATCTGCTGCCTCACCCACTCTGCCTACCCCTTCAGACCCTGAGGTCTTTCTGAGATCATCCAATAGCAGTACCTCTATGAGGCGTTGGGTGTTTGCACATTTTCCTGTCTTCAACTTCCTAGTACGACACAATGCTCTCAATTCCAAGAATGGAAGTTTCTCATACTTGGAGGATAGAAGCCCACTGGCTTCTGGCAGGGACCCACTGGTTCATGGCCTTGAAGACATCACTAGTGAGGTGTGGTGTATGCACCTACCTACTCTAGTGCGGCCTACTAAACTCTCTTGAGTTGTAGAACGGGTGTGCTAAGCCCTTGACACACAACTCTAAGTTCAGTAGATTCAGTATAATTTAAGCTTGTATTATATGTACCTCAGGTACCTTTAGTGGTTTTCAGTTAGTCAATCACTTGAGATTATCTGGTAAAACAATGGCAAGCTTGAATCCCACCGCTGCCACCAATGTGAGAAGTTGGCCTGGTATATGCTGTCCACTAGTTATAGTGGGCACCTTGCACCAGCCCAAACAACCCCTTATTGATGATAGGTTAAAGACAACCTTATTTGAAAGCTATCCTAGTGGTAGCTATGGAGAGCAGCCTTCAGTCTAAGTCTTGAAGGAATGTAAAGCAGCTTGTTTTACGAGTCTATAATCTCTTGAATGGCCAAATGAAAGGAGAACCACACCAGGTATATATATAAAATATATGTATTTATTACTAAACACACCTAACTAGTCTCTTTATGAGGCGAAAGGTCAAAGCACATATGTTACACTTCAAATATCACAGTAAATTAGCACAATATACGATAGGCCCTAGGGGCAAACCAAATCATATATTAAGAAAGTGGTATAAGAACCACGACTTGACTAGACACAAGGCCTAGAGCCTGTAGAATGGCTGGGACCGCAAGGAACCATCCAAGGTAGTGACACAGGGGACCCACGGGGGACGTGTGCAGTGTGAGAGCACAGCCGCGAGCTCCGTTAGCTTCTATGGGGAAAGTCGAGGTTAGAATTTTAAAGTATAAGGACACCTAGGAGTGGACTAGGAACAAACCCTTTTGTACTTAGATGGTTCTAGGGCCAACACCCACGGGAGCACCGGAGTACTCGTGTTACATCACACAGGGAAGCCGGGTGCATAGGTGTCAAATGGTGTTGGTTCGTGTCATCGTTTTCAATTGCAGGAGACTGAAAAGTGCTGATGCCGGGAAGAGGAGAAGAGTCCGAAGAGATCCAAGCCTGGATCAAAGATGTGAAGAACCTGAAAGCAGAGGGGACAGAGTCTGGGTCATTTGCCAGTGACCAGGAGAACGATAGACAAATGCCCAACGATGTCGGGTGCTTCAGGTGCGAAGAGGGGAAGCTTGACTCTTCAGCCACGAGGACCAGGAGGCATCGAGGATGACCAGGAGCTGGATTCAAGCTGTCCAATGCAGGCTGTCGAGTGCTGCAGTGTCGGTGCCCGGATTGGACACAACAAGCCTTGGCAACAGCAACCCACACAGGAAGAGGAAAGAGGCTTCGGTGCGGACCAGCAAGGTCCTGGGGACTCCCCAAGAAATGGAGAGTCAGGGCACATCTGGAGCAACCAGGGAAGCCCAATTAAAGTTAACGTTGCCTTCACAGGGACCCACTAGTCAACGGACCAGGGATCGCGAAGGTACCTCGAGCAAAAACACAAAGGGCCAGC
Organism: Triturus cristatus; assembly: GCF_964204655.1. Taxonomy (NCBI): domain Eukaryota; kingdom Metazoa; phylum Chordata; class Amphibia; order Caudata; family Salamandridae; genus Triturus; species Triturus cristatus. The sequence continues at coordinate 421,322,842 of NC_140591.1, forward strand.
TCACGGAACACTCGTGGAGTGTAGGCCAGCAATCTTCAGTGGAAAAGGTGCTCGGGGTCTGGGCTACAAGTAACCCAATGCACAGCCTCAAAGGACGTTGAGAAGCTGATGCACTTGCAAATGTGCACAGTGTCCAGGGGTTCCGGTTCCACGGTACCCACGAGCGCTACGGGTCTCAGCTTTGCTAGGGACTCGGGTCAGCCTCTGGGAAGTCTAGAAACCCACCTCCTGTGTTGCAAATACTTCGGAGTCCAGCGGGAGCTTCAGGGATGCAAATTGGGCAGATGCGTCTTTGGTGCCTGCCAAGCAGGGGAGTAACTCCTTTACTCCAAGGGAGATTCTTCAGTCATCTAGTAGTGTAGATCGTCGAAGTTCCAGGATTTCTGTAGCAGAGTTTCGTCCAGGTGTAATCTAAAGTCCTGTAGCCAGGGGTTCCTTTCTTATACCCAAGGAAGGGGTTGGACATACTCTGGGGACCCACCTATGGGAGGGTCAGGAAAGAGGGGTGGCTACACCCATTTCCTTTGTCCAGTTTTCACCAGAGCAGGGGCTGGTAGCCCCTGCAACCGGTTTGAGCTGGGCTATACACAAGAACACCAAATGTGCCCCCAGTGTAGACTTCAAAGCACTCCTGGAGTGCACCCACCCAGCCCTAATCCACTAAGGCCTGTCTGGGAGGAGATAACACCTTCCTGTGACAGGACACCTATTGTCCAGGCCTCCCCTGCCCGAGTTTCGGTCAGCAGCAGGAGGCCAGACTCGTGTCTGTGGTTGGCAGCATCCATTTTGTGATGCCAGGGCTCTGTTAGCTGGTATCGGGTATACTGGTGCTGTCATGTTTCTCCCTCTAGAAGGGTGGGATCATACTCTCACACCAGTTACTGGTGTGGGGGTATGAGTCCAAGGTGTTTGACACCAAACACGACATGTTTCTGTGCAGCCATCCCAAAGTTAGCATTTACCGCGAGGTTATAATGCACTTAAGAGTATATGGTCAGTCTGCATCACAGAAAACCCCAGAGAATAGATTCCGAAGGCTGCAGAGGGGATCTGCTCATGCATGGGCACCCTCTCACATAAAACCAAGCACCCTGCCTTCAGGATTGATAAGGCTTGCCATAGGGGTGACTGATAGGTTTATATGTGCAGTGATAGGGTGAGATATAGGAAACCTATATCTCAGTAAGGGGTGCATGCACCACCTTACTGAGGCTGCAGTAGCAGACCTGTGGTGTCATGTTGGAGGGCTTCCCAGGGGTGGCATATTACATGCTGCCACCCCTGGTAGGTCTCTGGGGTACCTATGCCCTGGGTACATAGTATACCATATACTAAGGGACTTATAAGGGTACCCCAGAATCCAATCTGTGGTGTACCTAAGGTACATGGAATCAATTTAGAGAGGAAGCAATTAGGCTGGGGTCCTGAATAGCAGGGCCCCAGCCAGACTAAAGTCGAAAAACACTGAAACATCAGCAAAAAGTGGGGGTAACCATAAGACGCAGATCCTAGTCTCCTACATAGATGTCCCTAAACTGCCTTCAGTTGAATAGGGAGAAGACTGAGATTTTACTGTTTGGAAAGGTGGTGTCCCTCTGGACAACGAACTGGTGGCCCATGGAGCTCGACTCAGCTCCAATCCATAAAAACACAGCAAGAAATCAAGGCAATTTGATAGATAACAAACTTTCAATAAAAGAGCAAGTTATAGCCACTTGTGGCTCGTGTGCGTTACTCGCAGCATCCAATGAAACCCTTCTATCAAAACTACAGGTGGTGCAAAATACGGCCGCCCAACTGGTGAATAAACGGTCACCTGACACTCTCTATATTCCCCTCCTCAGGACCCTTCATTGGTTACCTGTAAAGAAAAGAGCAATTTTTAAACTACTATGTCTGTCCATCAAAGCGAGGTTTGGTATAGGACCAAGATATCTGCAGGATAAACTACTCTCCTACCTTCCTCAAAGAAACCTCAGATCAAGCAACCAGCTCCTTCTTCAACCACAACGTATTCGAACTTTAAAAAACGGTGGTCACTCTTTGTCATACCTTTTCCCACCATTGGAATCAGCTCCCCTTCCACATGAGGGCATGCATCGATTTTTCAAGCTTCAAAAGACACCTGAAGACCTGGCTCTTTTAATGGCATTTGGTTAACTGATTTGCTATCCAAGCGCCGAGATGCCCTTTCAAGGGCAAGTCGTTGCATTATATTAAGTTATCATGACATAACATCACATTGATTTCTTCACAGAGGTCGATAGAGTTGATCGTTCGGATGTTGTGGAGAATGCTGCTCCTATTGGGTGCCCCTCCTCACCATCTGAGGCTAATTATTGAACTTTACACAGCCACCCTGATGGGAAGAACTCAGGGTTTATCCCGAATGGTTACAACCCACAATGCCCTAAAACCAGGTTGCCTGTTGGCTACTCTTTTGTTCTCTCCTATAATTATGACTTGCCATGCCATTTAAGTCAGGTGAGGGGGTACCCCCAAAATTTGGCGGCATGTCTATTAGTTATCTATTATACTCTGATGATGTGGAGATTATGGATATAACCCCTATTGGTTTAAAACGCCACCTTACGGCTTTGATGAAGTATGCAGAAGCCCATTAAAAAAATATATATATATCAAAAGTTAAAATTTTGAATTTTTGCAAGAAGGGCATGATAACAGTGGGGAGGAGTTTAATTGCCACGTAGGGGATGACAAATTGGAAAAAGTAGAATTGCATCTTTACCTGGATAAGATGTTCTCTAGTGGAGGGCAGGATGATAATCTTGTAATTCATTGCGAAGTAGGGCCTTATCCAAGGCAAACCCACTCAATAGATTATATAAAATGTGGCCAGGAGTGTCAAGATGGCGGTCGCACTTTAGAAGTGCTCTGGACCCCTCCGTCATCTGCTCCGTAATCCGCCACCATCGGTACATTTTTATCCTCAAACTTGACTGTCTGGCTGCCTTGGACACCAGAGCCCTTCCCGGAGGTGGTGTGAGAGGCTTCCGTGTGGCACAGGATACCCTTGCTGCAGGAGCCCTGCCTCGCAGCGACTCCAAGTTGGCGGCCCGCCGTGGCGTTTTTTCCGACCTATTCTATGACCCCGAGTGCGGAGCTGCAGTGTGACACAGAGGGATGAAGATCCTAAAGAATTGTTGGCACCACTCCGGCTTGGTTCTGAGAGACGGCCCCCTCCTCGGTGATAGCTTGTACCTGCCTGGCCTGGAGCGCTGTGAGTGGCCTGGGGAGACCGGCCTGTTACACTTACTGAGGCTGACCAAGCGGCGTGGGTGTGCGGGGTCGCGCGATCGGGCGGTAGGGAGGGAGGAGGAGGAGTGCCTCCTACCCTGGCGTCCCCCTGAGCTTCGACCTGGAGGCACCCGTTTAACATCCCAAATGGAGACTGAGCCCGCTCTCCTGCTCTGAGGTCGCGTCTCCAAGCGGCTGCGCTCGTGCACCGGCTGGGTGCTGCAGCGCTGCTGATGTACTCGGTGGCTGCTCTGACAGCGGTAGCGGGAGGTGTCTGATCCCATTGCCTCTACCGTGCCCTTGTATGAGAGCCCTGGCCAGCATCACGGAGGCCCCGCACTGGCCATAGGCCCCCATCCTGTGAAGTGACTGCATGCCAGGAGTGGCTGTGAGACCTGGAGGCCTGGAGACCTGGAAGTGGACTGCTGCGGAGGTGAGGAGCAGGGGTGTCTGTAAGAGCCTGCTACTGTGCCTGACCTTGGCCCTGGGTGGTGGGGGATTCGGCCGTTGGCTCGGGCAGCAGGGAGGCCAGCCTACCGGCGCAAACCCACCCGGTGCGTGCTGGGGCCCCGGGGATATGGGGTTTCCCGCGCCCCTTTGACTGTCTGCAGTGGTCTCAGGCTGATGGCCGCGGAGTGCAGCAGTCCCATCGTGCAAAAATACCCCCTGGCGCGCCGGCGGTGTGTGGAGGGCTCCTCGCCTGCTGATTCGAGCAGTGGTGACATACTGTGAGACTGCTTCCCAGCTTGAGAGCCGCTGCGGAACCGGAGAGCGGGGTTGAGCAGAGCCCCGCTGGAGGCTTTCGGCCACCGCCTCGGGTGGCAGGGTCCGAGGAGTCCTCTTGTTCTCTTACCTTCCCCTTCCCCCCAATCCCCGGCACACCCACCACCTTAACCTCCTGGGGCTGCACTCTGTTCCCTTATCTGCGCCTGTCCTGGAGTCCTAGTCCCGGCGTTATCCCTGGCCCTCTTCTGCAACCCTGCACACCTGAAACTCCCACCCGCGGACATGACTGGGCCTGCAGGAGGAGAACATTGGCTGTCGGTCGGGCGGCAGAGCGTGGAGTGGCTCGGGCCCACCCTCCTCAACCACCTCCTTCATTTCTCCTTTCTTCCCGCCTGAGCGCCCGAAGACTGTGTTAAACTTTTCGCCCTGCTGGGTGGCTGCTATGGGTACAGACAAAGCATCAAAAACTCATGCCACCTAAACTAAAATTGACCAGTTCACTACCACGGACTCTAGGCAACTGGGGGGACCACGGACAGAGATGCCCCTGCTGCTGCGGACCTGTCCACCATCCTCCAGGCTATCCATGCCTCGCAATCTTCGTGGAGAGTAAAATTGTGGAAGTCCGGGTTGATGTGACTTTTCTCTGGAAGGATCTTCGCAATGCCACTGCCCGGATTAAAGAAACTGAATCCTGTATATCCACCATAGAGGATGATGTCCAGCAACTCAAGGCTCATGTCGCTCACCTCCAGTCTCACACCCAGGAGCTGCATCGGCGGGCAGAGGATGCCGAAAACAGGTCCCGTCACAACAACCTTCGACTTGTCGGATTTCTGGAGGGTGCAGACTGCCGCCAGGAGCGCCCCAAAGTCCGATCATAATGCAGATCCTCAACTTTAAGGATCGGGACTATATATTGTCCGGAGCCCGTAAGCAGTAACATCTTCAGTATGAGGGTCAGACAATCATGATCTTCCCTGATTACACTTGTGAGGTCCAGGGCCAGCGCCGCTCATTTGGGGAAGTCAAGCAGAAGCTACGCTCTCTCAACATACAATACAGTCTCCTCTTCCCGGCCCGGAGTAGTGTTTCAGGACTGAACCCTCTTCTTTGACACCCCTGGTGAAGCATGGACATGGGTGACAGAGGAGTGCCCCCTAAGGCTCAGCGTCCCAAATCCGCCTCCCGCAAACAGTGCTGGGGGTGCCCATCGAGATATTCCTGCTCCTCAGCCGCAATGCAACCGCTCCCGTAGGCAGAGGGGCCAGAGGCGCACCCGTTCAGACTCACTGTTGGACCCCTCTCAGCAGATGACGCCTGGGGCGCTCGCTGGAGGTCCCCCTGTTGGACGGCGATCTGGTTCTTTGGGCCACTCCACCCTGGGAGCGCCTCGCCTCACCCATCAATGTTGGACCCGCCGGATACGGACCTCTCCCACAGCCGACACTTCTTACAGGTCCATCTGTGAGCTTGAGACTCAGCCTCAGGAAGAGAGAACTGAAGCCCAGGACAGGAGACTAGCGTTTCTGAGGGACGAGATTCGGCAGACCTCTCTGGAGGCTGCCAAGCTGCTATGGAGGTCCTCCGTGGCTCGAGTATACGGGTGGGGAGATAAAAATGGGAAGCTCCTCCATCGCTTGGCCACCTACTCTGTGGCCAAACGTATCTTCCCTGAGGTGATTGACTTGGATGGAGAGATCCAACGTGCCCCGGGGGCGGTAGCCCAATGCTTCGCCGCTTATTATGCCGCTCTCTATTTTGCACTGACACCCAGTCTCTCGCTCTCAGAACTCCTCCAGCGCAAATGGTTCCCCCTTCCATGCCTTAGTGAGTCTGAGGTGGAGGCACTGAACCTTCCGGTCACCCCGAAGGAGGTTCACAACACCATATCGCGCATAGCCGTGGGTAAGACACCCGGACCAGACGGACTCCCTCAGGAGTTGTATGCGTCCTATCGGGACACTCTGGTTCCCCATCTTCTGGAGATGTACCGAGAAGCGATAGACCGCGGATCATTCTTCTCCCGAGACGGACTTGGCCACCATTGTGGTGATCCCTAAGTCTCAGCCTCCCTCGAACCGTTGCTCTGATTACCGTCCCAACTCCCTCATTAATTCGGAGCTTAAAATATTTGTCTCTGTTCTAGCCACCCGCATACAACCGCACCTGGCCAAGCTGGTCCACCCCGACCAGTGCGGTTTTATGCCCTTCTGGGGAACCAGACACTACCTCAGGCGCCTCCACCTCGCTCTAGCGAATCGACACCAGCTGACCCCCTTCTTATCTCTGCTTCTCGTGGACTTCGAGAAGGTGTTGGATTCGGTGGATTGGTGATACCTGGAGGCGGTGTTGGCAGAAATCGGCTTTGGAATCCCCTTTCACAGCCTGGTCAAGATGCTTTATTGTCAGCCATGGGCCCAGGTACTAGTCAACGGAGCTCTGTCACGTCCCTTTTCCATCAGGAGGGGCACGAGGCAGGGGTGCCCCCTCATTCCACTCCTCTTCGCGTTGGCTATGGAGCCCTTCGCTTGTCTTGTCCGATTTGATCGGCTTCTCACGGGATGGAGATGGCCCGGCTTCGAAGAGGACAAGATCGCGCTCTATGCTGACGATGTGCTGCTATTCTTAGCAGACCCTGCTCAGTCGGGGCCCCGATGCCTCCGGCCCTTGAGTCTTTTTGAACGCACCTATGGCCTTCAATTGAATTCAGCCAAATCCGTCCTGGTCCCCCTTCACCTCTCGAGGGAGTGCTTTGATTGGCAGTCGTCGATACCTCTTCGGCGACAGTCCTTCAAGTACCTGGGGATCTGGGTAGCCCTCCTCCCCGACCTCGCCTGGTCACTCAATGTAATCCTGTTAGTGAAACAGGTTCGTGCTGATCTCCTCAAATGGCAAACGCTGCTACTGAACCCTCTGGGCAGAATAGCCTTATTTAAAATGATGATTCTGCCCAGATTCCTTTACATGCTCCAGAATACTCACCTCTCCTTCTCAAGATCGTGGTTCCGGGACCTGGACAGCATGGCCATCAAGTTCTTACGGGAAGGTCGGAGGCCCAGGTTGACCCTCATCCAATGCCGGACCCCACCCTTTGACGGCGGTCTTGGGATGACGAGCCTATACCTTTATTAATTAGTGACTCGGCTCCTCACCGTGCATGATTGGTTTACTGGTGGCTTGCCTGACCCGGCGTATCGCCTGGAGCTACACACCCTGGGTCTGTCCAACGTTCAGGGGATGGTGTACAAAAACACCATTTCTCAAACTCTCCCTGAGGTCACGCGCTGGGTGCTTTTGGCCTGGCGGGCCTCTTTGTGTCACATACACTGGTCAGATAAATTGACCCAGTATACTCCCTTGTGGTGCGGTACAAGGCTCCGGGAGGTTGTTAACCTCTCAGGATTCAGAGCTTGGGATCTAATTGGAATTTCATTATTGGAGGATGTTTGTAGTGGGACACACATACGCTCCTTTCAAGATTTGCAGACCCTATACTCCCTTCACTCTTCCCAGTTCTTCCGATACCTGATGCTACGCCATGCCCTTCACTCTCATATCTCAGAGGACACCTCCCTCCCCGAATACAGTCCTCCGGAAGCCCAGGTCATAACCGGTAACTTGGGGAAGGTAGGGATCTCCAGTATCTATCGCGCCCTTAGAAATAACACCCCCAACACACTATCTCAACTCTGGGACAAGTGGGAGGGCTGGCTTGGGGCCCTGGACGACGCTGATTGGAGGGACGCATTGATGGCTCCCAAAACATTCACAGTCTCAGCAAGGCAAAGTCTAGTTCAAATATACTATCTTCACGCTGCTTATCTCACGCCGCTGCGTCTCCACTGCGTGGGGCTCCGGCCTGATGTTTCCTGTCCCTGCTGCTCCCACCCGCAAGCTGACTTTTATCACATGGTATGGCTTTGCTCCACAATCACGTGTTATTGGGAATCAGTAACAGGGGAGCTCACTGAGGTACGGGGCTGGGAGGTTCCCCTTAAGCCAATGAATGTGCTTCTGGGCATCACAGAGGGGTTGGACGGTACCAGGGCTGAAAAACTCTTTATAAACACAGCACTGATGGTGGCCAAAAGAGACTGGTTGAACTCGACTACTCCTAGCAAGGCATGATGGCGCAGGGGAGTGGACTGGTGTGCTGCGCAAGAACGGCCCCTGTATGAGGCCAGAGGGTGCCCAAAGAAATTTCGTAGAATGTGGGGCAAATGGGTTGGGGTGGTAGGGGGCTGAGGTTTTTAATATGCAACCAAGGATTGGGGTTGGCGTGTTGATATCTTCAAAATAAACAAAGAAGGGGGTATCCTTAAATGAGAGAAGGTAAAGACCTTCTGTCTGTTAGAGAGTTCTCAGAGAAGTAAAAAGAGAAATTATTTCTTTTTTATGAAACCCCTCACTCACCAACCTAGTTGGTGACATGCTTCATCATCGGGGTCCACCCGAGCAGTCGAATACCACTCGGGTGTGCTTCAACGCCTGATTACAGCGGAGCAGGTTTGTTATTATATCAGTACGTGTAAGTGACGTGTGTGAGTGAGTGAAATAAAGTTAAAAGTAATCCTACTGTACTCCCTAACAAATTTAATATGGAGCAGCAGGGTCACGGTTAAAAAAGTGGTGAAGTGTAATACCGATGTAGGTTTAATTTGACCTAAAGTATTATCCAAATATTGACGGTCTACATGTTTCAACCTTTTAGTGTAATCACAGGTTTTCGTCAGGACCTATCGACACACCGGGCGGTCTACACGCACTAAGGTGCATCCAACCCTGGAGCGTCTGTGTGCCACCTACATATACTTGCGAAGGTGGTAAAAAGGGTTCAGGGATTCCTCTGTGTACAGATGAACCTGAAAAAAGCACATACAGTTCTGGGCAATCAGAAAATGATCTATTTAGAATTAGAATGAACAGTGCCCATTTCCGTGTGAACTCTAATTTTTGCGCATATAATCACCTCATTCTGAGTTATGCGCCCCATGTAATTACCATTGGTTGTTGGAACCGAGCATTCGTTCCATATTATGCAAAATCAGCATCAACCCACTAAATCATTGTGGAAATCGTGGGTGTCTTACGGCTACACAGCAATTGTGAGTATACTTGATGTGTGATTCTATAAAGCGGACAAAGACGCACGTGAAAAAGACTCTATTTGTGACATGTGTGCCCTAAGGAAATTATTTAAAAACAGAACACGGTGGAGAAAAGGAAACGACTCAAGACTCACTCGCGATTCTTACTCGAATCGTGTCATGGGCTCATAAGGGAGACAGACGGTGCTGCATTACTGTTGGACAAGAAACACAAAAAAAAAAAAAAAAAAACACGGGCGGGAATGGTCAGAACACTTAACTCTAAGTGCCTCACGTGTGCGTGGCCCCAGTTCTTCCCTACATACTCTTACCTCAGCTCACCGACTGCCTGCCACAAACCTGCGGTGCTTCCCCCAGGCGCCCGGATGTTACTGAATGGGCAGCAAGGCTTCAACTAAATACTCCTCACTTCCTGGTTATACGTCACATGACTAGTGGGCGTGGCCTGGAGTGAGGAGACAATTCTTAAAGCGACAGGTCGATTTCTGCCGGTGAATGGCTAGTCATAGGTGAGAAAATAAAAGGAGTCAAGAGTGATTATTAAAAATATATTTACATGGAATAGGACCTTCCACATGTAGGAGGAATGCTACAGAAAGGAAAACAGTAGTTCAGTTAAAATTACATGGCACAATGAGGTTATTTGTTCAGCACAGAGTTCCAAGGTATGCAATCGTTCATACCATGTTTGTGGGTGGACAATCTGTGTATCCAGCGTTGTTCTTTTTCATACAGATATTTCTGTGTGTTAGTACCAGTCACAGTTTCAATTATCGTCCAACGCATATCGTTGGGTGTATGATTGTGTTGAAGAAAGTTTTCTGTTAGACGCGTGGTTTGTTTTTTGCATCTAATAGTGCTCCTGTGCTCACAGATCCTCTGCTTCACTTTCCTTGTTGTCATCCTCCAGCACGAACAGTGGGAGGTACAGAAACAAGGGTAGATCAAGACCATTCAGTGGTTGGCCCACCGTAAATCCACCAATGATGGGGGGACCACCCGGCCTTTTCAATCCACATCAGCAATATCCCATGTACGGTTGGCAACCACCTTTCATGCAACCCTCTTTCCCACAAAATATGTTCAGGCCGCCTTTTTTAGGGAGAGGCAGGAGGGGAAGAGGACGAAGGAAGCCGCAAAATCAACAACAGGTTCATTGGGAAGAAGACGAGGGGGCAGTGGGACACAACACGAGGAGCAGGACCAAGGAACCCCAGGCAGGGACGAGCAGCAACAGAGCCTAGTCACAAACCTGTCGAAAAAAGAGCTCACATCGGCAGAAAAACAAGTTTTGAAAAAGGGACTGGGCTTTGTCCCGACACCTAAACTAGATAAGTTCAATCTACACTGTGAACTTGCCACTTTCTTCCGTAAACTAAGACTAAAAGCGTTCTTTGCAACTAAAAGTAACGACACACCAATTGTTGACACTAATGAGACGGGACTACGACTCAAATCTAGTTTTACACCACCACCACACATGGTCCCTGGTGAAATAAGCACCTTTGAACAAGCGGTCTTCAACGAAATCGAGAGACTACCAGACAAGAAGCCGTTTTTCAATCTCAACAAAGATTGCAAGATTGCTTTAGAGGGTCTCAAGAACTGTGAGGACATCGTAATAAAACAAGCTGACAAGGGTGGAGGGGTGGTCATACTGGATAAAGCAATGTATCAAGCAGAATGTTTGAGACTGTTATCTGACAGGAGAAATTACCTCCCACTCCCCTCCGATCCATCTAATGATCTAAAATGTGACATCAGTTCATTGGTTAACTCAGCAGCCTGTAACAATGAGATCTCCAAAATGGAGGCAGATTACTTGACAACCACGGAAAGCAAAATTCCTTACTTTTACATCCTCCCCAAAATGCACAAAAATAAGTTCCCACCACCAGGGAGGCCCATTGTTTCTGGGATTGGTTCACTCCTGGAGCCACTATCACGATTTTGTGACTTCTTTTTCAAGACTATGGTCCAACAATCGGAAACATATCTCCAGGATACCAAAAGTCTTCTGTCACTACTTAAAACAATCCAGGTTGACGAACACACCATCCTCGTCAGCCTGGATATTGAAAGTCTCTACACCAGCATCCCTCAGGATGCGACCCTAAACGTGCTTGAGCAGTCACTCGAGAACTCAGAATGGTCCCATAGAACCCCCAAGGGGTTTATCATCGATTGCGCCACTCTAGCCCTGAAACAGAATTTTTTTGAGTTCGAGGGTACCCTGTATTTACAAACGGGCGGTACTTCTATGGGTAGTACCTTCGCTCCTAGTGTGGCAGGACTCTATGTCTATGACTTTGAGAAGAAGTTCATCCTGACCACATCCAACCCCTTCTCTAGAAACATAACACTATGGCGCAGGTACATCGATGATGTACTCCTAGTATGGAATGGACCCCAGAATGTTCTAAATGTATTTTTCTTATGGATAAATACCTGCGATGACCATCTCAGATTTACTCACTGTAGTGACACCCAGTCCTTAGTCTTTCTGGACGTTGTGATCACTATAGAGAACAGGGCCCTTGAAACCCGCACACACTACAAACCGACTGCGAAAAACGATCTACTTAGGTTTGATAGCTTCCACCCTAGGCCCCTCAGGGAAAACCTCCCTTTCGGACAATATCTCAGAATTAGGAGAAACTGTAGCAAGAGCTCTGACTTCCGCTCCCAAGCTAATGACCTGTCACTCAAATTGTCAGACAGAGGATATCCCGAAAAGATATTGGCAACTTGCAAAAAACGGGCTGCTAATCAGAACCGTGAGGCACTGTTGGAACCCAATCCGAAACAAGTGACGGACACGCCTCTTACGTGCGTCACCACATACAGTACTATCTCTAACCAGGTCACAAGGACAATTAACAAACACTGGAACATCCTGAATACAGGCAATCTAAAATGGGAAAAACCCTTGTTCTCTTTCAAGAGAGCAAGGAGTATTAAAGATGCATTGGTACACACCAGACCAAAACAACCAGAAACACCAACAAGATGTACTGTCCTTAATTCATGGGGACTACCTAACATTACAGGTCATTTTCCATGCGGTGACTGTAGCGTGTGCCATCTCACCACAGCCACAAAAACACTATCCCTAGAACCTGGCAGAGAATGGTCACAAAGAAAACATACAAACTGTAACACCACTAATGCAGTATATTTAATTACCTGCCCGTGTGAACTTCGTTACATAGGGATGACAACAAGGAAAGTGAAGCAGAGGATCTGTGAGCACAGGAGCACTATTAGATGCAAAAAACAAACCACGCATCTAACAGAACACTTTCTTCAACACAATCATACACCCAACGATATGCGTTGGACGATAATTGAAATAGTGACTGGTACTAACACACAGAAATATCTGTATGAAAAAGGACAACGCTGGATACACAGATTGTCCACCCACAAACATGGTATGAACGATTGCATACCTTGGAACTCTGTGCTGAACAAATAACCTCATTGTGCCATGTAATTTTAACTGAACTACTGTTTTCCTTTCTGTAGCATTCCTCCTACGTGTGGAAGGTCCTATTCCATGTAAATATATTTTTAATAATCACTCTTGACTCCTTTTATTTTCTCACCTATGACTAGCCATTCACCGGCAGAAATAGACCTGTCGCTTTAAGAATTGTCTCCTCACTCCAGGCCACGCCCACTAGTCATGTGACGTATAACCAGGAAGTGAGGAGTATTTAGTTGAAGCCTTGCTGCCCGTTCAGTAACATCCGGGCGCCTGGGGGAAGCACCGCAGGTTTGTGACAGGCAGTCGGTGAGCTGAGGTAAGAGTATGTAGGGAAGAGCTGGTGGCCACGCACGCGTGAGGCACTTAGAGTTAAGTGTTCTGACCATTCCCGCCCGTGTTTTTTTTGTGTGTTTCTTGTCCAACAGTAATGCAGCACCGTCTGTCTCCCTTATGAGCCCATGACACGATTCGAGTAAGAATCGCGAGTGAGTCTTGAGTCGTTTCCTTTTCTCCACCGTGTTCTGTTTTTAAATAATTTCCTTAGGGCCCGCATGTCACAAATAGAGTCTTTTTCACGTGCGTCTTTGTCCGCTTTATAGAATCACACATCAAGTATACTCACAATTGCTGTGTAGCCGTAAGACACCCACGATTTCCACAATGATTTAGTGGGTTGATGCTAATTTCGCATAATATGGAACGAATGCTCGGTTCCAACAACCAATGGTAATTACATGGGGCGCATAACTCAGAATGAGGTGATTATATGCGCAGAAATGAGAGTTCACACGGAAATGGGCACTGTTCATTCTAATTCTAAATAGATCATTTTCTGATTGCCCAGAACTGTATGTGCTTTTTTCAGGTTCATCTGTACACAGAGGACTCCCTGAACCCTTTTTACCACCTTCGCAAGTATATGTAGGTGGCACACAGACGCTCCAGGGTTGGATGCACCTTAGTGCGTGTAGACCACCCGGTGTGTCGATAGGTCCTGACGAAAACCTGTGATTACACTAAAAGGTTGAAACATGTAGACCGTCAATATTTGGATAATACTTTAGGTCTAATTAAACCTACATTAGTATTACACTTCACCACTTTTTTAACCGTGACCCTGCTGCTCCATATTAAATTTGTTAGGGAGTACAGTAGGATTACTTTTAACTTTATTTCACTCACTCACACACGTCACTTACACGTACTGATATAATAACAAACCTGCTCCGCTGTAATCAGGCGTTGAAGCACACCCGAGTGGTATTCGACTGCTCGGGTGGACCCCGATGATGAAGCATGTCACCAACTAGGTTGGTGAGTGAGGGGTTTCATAAAAAAGAAATAATTTCTCTTTTTACTTCTCTGACAACTCTCTAACAGACAGAAGGTCTTTACCTTCTCTCATTTAAGGATACCCCCTTCTTTGTTTATTTTGTATACCTCAGGGGACTGGGAGTACCCCTTACAACTCAGTTGTGAAATCCCTTTCTCTCTCTTTTGTTATATTGTGTTGATATCTTCTTCATATTTGTCAGCTTCTGTATGCGGGTGTAATGTGCTCTCGTCTTTGCCTTGTCCCGACAACTGTAAACACAGCTGGTATTGTTATACTTTTTCGCTGGTCTATTACAAAATCAATAAAATTGGTTATAAAAAAAAGATTATATAAAACATGTGGAAAATGTCAGTTTGGTCATGTTTTGTCAGTCTATCGGGTAAAAATCCCCTCTTCTTTATGTTACGTTTCTGAGGTGTTGGACATGAGACTTAGCGATTCTTCTAGGTAATCGAAGGTCACATTGTTTGTCACATTTGTGATTTGAATTCTCTAGCAGCCCCTCACGCCCTTCCCTTGGATTATTCTCAACTTTTACTTGTGCAATGGCCACTATTCTGAGATGGGGAAATTCCCTTCTGGGCGTAAAGGTGAGAACTCTTCATACAGCATTCAAGTAAGACATTTGTGTCCTTCAAAAAGAGAAGAGTGCATTTTTTAGGTCCTTTGTGTTGGCTGAATAAACTTTTGGGACATATTCCAGTGTAGGCTCTTTTTTGCTTAAATCCCTTCTGAAGAGTTATTTAAAAAAATTCCTTAACAAAATAAGTCAGGACAGAGACAGTGCTCTATGTCAGTTAAATCAGCGAAATTGGGTAGTACAGGAGAGCAATCTTTGAAATAAACCCCAACTTTATGTAACCTAGAATCTCCTTCATGGTACCCTAAGATCGATCTTACTGTTGAGAATGGATTTGCTTCCCCTAAGTGTTATCTCAGGTATTCAGGATAAAGCCCCAAAAAAGGAGAGATTATGTGAGTTATGTCACTTGTATATACAAGACCTTAATCGTGTACTATTCGCATGTCCTGTGTTGCACTATGCACGCTGTCACTTTCTAAGGACAGTGTTTCTTAAAAATTATATTCAATCAGTATCGGAGGCCTGCAAGTGCTTAATATTTCCACCTAATGAAATTGTTTGACCCAAGATCTTACATTTTTTTAATGTTTTTTAAATTTGTTGTAATGAAGTTGTATATTACTGTGATGTATTTAGTATATTTTGTTTGTAGAACTTACAATTCATGTATTTTATCTTTGTAATTTGTATATCTAATGTTATGTTATGTGGACCTCCATCGGAGTTCCATATCATAAAAAATAAATTAGTAATTGATGTTTCCTTTTTCCCATGTTTGTCTTGCTCCATCACCTTCTTAACCCTCCTAGGGGAAAGGTTTCTCCACTTACTACTCTTAATCTAGTTATTCTTCCTCCAATGTTTAATGTAAGGCAAGACCCAATCTCTGCTCTTTTGTTACACCGTAAAGAATGCAAACACCCCCGGGGTGCCACCATAGAAAAATGCTCAATTAATAAATCATTGGGTGTAGGGTTTTGATTTGTATTTATATTATTAACTCCGATGCGGCAATATTTTTCCAAATGGTATTTAGAGCACAATATTTATATCAGGTGATATTCTGACCATAATAAAGATTCAACTAGCATAATGACATGTCACTACTAATGAGGGTCAAATGCACAGCCTGTCAGGAACACCTTGCATCATATTGAATGCTTGGTGTCAGTTACTTACAATGTGTAATAGGGCATGTAATCAAGGCCTACCCGTTCTGTCATATGGTTCCTATGAATTAAGTAGGACTGTGTATTTGAACAACATACCTGTCAGAATGTGGGAAATGAGTCCAACATATCATCAGAGTATGTTGGCCCAATTCCTAGCTTGCTCACAGTAGGCAATCTGAACCTCTAACTTTACCAGAGTACCATTCTAATTCACCAAGGAAATCGTGGAAACAGATCTACCCTTTCGTTGTTACTTAGGCATGCCCAAGGGAGACACAAGAAAGATACAAATTGGCTTTTCAAACATTTATTGAAACAATTGTATTCTTGTGTAAAAAGCGTGAGCTGCAATTATTAGCAAGATGAAACAAAGCATTGTAGCTAACATTACAAGGATGATGAAAAAGATAAACAGTTCAACCATTATAACAGTACAATGTGATTATGAATATATTTATGCTTATACTATCTAATACTACATACACTAGCGAGAGCATAATGGGAGTACTGTCTGTCAGATGTCCTTGGACAACCCAGCCCCCATACCTGTGTATGACATATAAGGAAACTAATCTGGTGTAGAGCAGGCTACAGCCCTTTGCAGGATGGAGGTTAGAGTCAGCAGGGCTGCACCTCAGTCACAGGGTGCAGCGTTCCAGGATAATCCACAGAAGTGCTCCTCTGATGAATTTGGCTCAGAGGCGGTTTATATAATAAAAGTACTGTTCCAATCTCACTGTGTCAAAGGTGCAGCGCTGATGTGAATGTTCGTCTTGAAACTCAGAGCTGTCTCTAACTGGACAACTAAATGCAAGGGAATTGCATCCAATGTTGCTTACCCTTGGTCAAAGTGTATGAACGACATCATAAAATGCTTACTAAGAAATGTGCTGCATGCAAAATAAATTCTTAGTATATTATCTTGAACGTGCAAGTCATGTACAAAGGCACTGTTAGATAAAGATGTCAAGTTTAAATGTGGAACCTAAATGGAAACTTGTGTGCAGGCCCTTTGAACCTTACAACACCCAGTCTTTGACCAGTTGGAGACCACGTCAAACTAAAAAACTTTAAACCTAGTCTAAAATATCAAACTTAAAATATACATCTAGGTGCCAATTCCGATCCTGTAAAAGCCGGGTACGAATGGTCGTACGGAGCGTATTTTCCGTCCGACTCGTCCCAGGGTAAAACACCTTACAAACCCGAAAGTACGATTCGTAGAGAAATACAATTTCCGTACGAGTCGTACAAAAGACTGACCGACAAAAAAATACCCACAATTCCGATCCGGGACACCGCGTACGTGACGTCTGGACGGAGTCAGGCAGCGTTTTACAAACCAGCAAGTACGATCCGTGCCTACGTCACTCCGCACGGCTCATATTTTACGGCAGCCAAAAACTCCCGGGAAATTGAGGACGATGCGAACAAGGAGCACCGGTACGCGATGGACAGCCATGGACCACATCCTACGTGTCATCCCGGCCCTCATAGCCTACGACTTTGTGTACAGAAACCGCCGCAGATGCCGCAGAAGGTCAGAACAACCCCCAGGGGCAAAGGGGGGGGCAAGGGGCAGGAAACATAACCCACACCCCACAAAAAACAAATATATCCTGCACATTAATTACCTCCATGGTCTGGTCACTTCGGGGACGTGTCCACCAATCCCACGTCCCGCCACAACGGAAGTGGACGTGGAAGCGTACCCGTCACCACCACAATGGTGGTACGGGATGTACCCACGCCCCTCAGAGCGTGAGTACGGTCCGCACCACCATTGCAGTGGTGATGTAGGTGTACGCGTGTACGGACCGTACCCATGCCCCTCCAGAGCATGGGTACGGTCCGTACAAGGCGTACCCCTACATCACCACTACAATGGTGGTGCGGACCGTACCCACGCCCCCCAGAGCGTGGGTACAGTCCGTACACGCGTACCCCTACATCACCACTACAATGGTGGTACGGACCGTACCCATGCCCCCCAGAGCGTGGTTACGGTCCGTACCACCATTGTAGTGGTGATGTAGGGGTACGCGTTTACGGACCGTACCCACACCCCCCAGAGCGTGGGTACGGTCCGTACACACGTACCCCTACATCACCACTACAATGGTGGTACGGACCGTACCCACGCCCCCCAGAGCGTGGGTACGGTCCGTACCACCATTGCAGTGGTGATGTAGGGGTACGCGTGTACGGACCGTACCCACGCCCCCCAGAGCATGGGTACGGTCTGTACACGCGTACCCCTACATCACCACTACAATGGTGGTACGGACCGTACCCACGCCCCCCAGAGCGTGGGTACGGTCCGTACACGCGTACCCCTACATCACCACTACAATGGTGGTACGGACCGTACCCACGCCCCCCAGAGCGTGGGTACGGTCCGTACACGCGTACCCCTACATCACCACTACAATGGTGGTACGAACCGTACCCACGCCCCCCAGAGCGTGGGTACGGTCCGTACCACCATTGCAGTGGTGATGTAGGGGTACGCGTGTACGGACCGTACCCATGCCCCCCCAGAGCATCGGTACGGTCCGTACACGTGCGTGTACGGCCCGTACACGCATGAGTACGGCCCCTATCACTATGGCCTACGGTAACACAACTATAGTGATAGGGGCCGTACACACGCGTGTACGGGCCGTACACGCATGAGTACGGCCCATACTCACGCGTGTACGGCCCGTTCACGCGTGAGTACGGCCCCTATCACAATGGCCTACGGTAACACAATTATAGTGATAGGGGCCGTACTCACGCGTGTACGGCCCGTACACATGGCCTCAGAGCGTGTGTACTGCGTATCACAGCTTACACTGGTGATAGGAGGCGCACACGAAAGGAATGGAGGTGTCAGACTCGCACAAGGCTGTACATCAAGTCATTGTCAGTGCAGTCCTTCATGTGCAGGGCGCAGTGATGTAGCACATGTCTCCTCATGTTGTGGCACAATAGATGTGTGATGAGCTGTTTACACATGTCATGTGTGATGGGGCACTACGTGGCACACTTCCCCTTCACACTTTGCACATGTGTGCATGTAGTACAAACGTGTCAAGCACTGCATCACTGGTATGCACAGTCACCAACACCCGCAACTGTCCCCTGATGGCAGGTACACGGATAATTTCACCTGACATGTGACTACCAGCGTGCCACGATGTGACTATGTCATGGGTGGGTCATGTGTTCCCATGAGCTTGCAGTTGGTGTTCCGTCAACTCCATCTGCTGTTGCAGCATCCAACATGTGTCTGTGTGCATATGTGCATGGCACACAATTACGCACACCATGCCACATGTGCAATACCACGTGACATGTGTCTGCATGCATCGAACATGGTATTGTGACTGGAGGACATATCTGCGTTGTCTCAATGTCTGGGTTATCAGCATTTGACATGTACCCCTTCATGGAAAGGTGTGTGATCTGCCCTTTTTAAATGACATCTGACCTGTGCTTCCCGCCTGCTGTCTGTATGAGATTACATCCTTCAAATGCAGATATGTGGATGTCTGTCACTCCTGTAATGTGTCTGGCTGTTCACTTACACTGGCACACAGCTCGTTTCATGGCATGTCACGTCGACCTTGAAAATAAACTATTGTAGCTGGCTCTTCATAGGAGTATCACCTTGCTGGCATACGTGTGCTGGATGTATTGCACAGACCAGACTCTGTATTTAGCAGATGTGTATTAGCTGTTGAACATGTGCTCATTTCATTGACATTGTTGTTGTGATGTACTCGCTCATCGTTATTCCTTCCAAATCTCTGCAGGGCACCGCTTCTCCCCCGACCAATGCCAGACCTGGGTGCCATGCGTGAACATGACTGCATCCGAAGATACCGCTTCTCGCAAGAGTTGATTGAGCGCTTGACCACCCGGCTGGAACCACACCTCCAACCGCGACACAGGTATCCTACTGCTCTGACCCCCAAGATGAAGGTGATGGCAGCCCTACATTTTTTTGCCACCGGTACCTTTCAATTCACCATAGCTGATGTCGGTGGCATGTCCCAGACAATGTTCAGCCGTGTCCTGCATGATGTTTTAGAAGCGATGTTGGAGCACCTGGATTAATTCATCCTTTTTCCCACTCGTGAGCAGTTGACAGGTGTCAAGAGTGAGTTCTATGCCCTGGGAGGGATGCCTCATGTAATTGGGGCCATTGATGGGAAACATATGGCTTTGGTACCACCACAGGCACAGGAGGTAGCCTTCCGGAACCGCAAACATTATCACTCTATTAATGCCCTTGTGGTGTGTCTACCTAACATGTGGATTTCCCATGTCTGTGCCCGTTTTCCAGGGTCAGCACACAATGCCTACATCATGAGGCGTAGCAGGGTGCCAGAAATGATGCTGGGGCTGCACGACGAATGAGCATGTCTTGCTGGTGGGTATACTCTGTTTGTCCTCTGTTTTGCGGTATCTTTGTATCTTACGGCATCTCCTGACCCACTTCTTCACATGATGTTTTCATGTAGGGGACTCTGGCTATCCCAACATGCCATGGCTGATTACGCCTCTCCGCAATCCCAGAACAGCCGCAGAACACCGTTACAACGACGCCCATGGGCAGACCAGGCGCGTGATTGAGAGAACGTTTGGACTCCTGAAGAGCCGATTCCGGTGCCTCCACAAGACCGGCGGGTCCCTCCCATATGCCCCGGTGAAGGTCTGCAAAATCTTCCTTGTGTGCTGCATGCTGCACAACATGGCAGTGGAGAAGGCAGTGCCACTGTATCCCGATGAGCAGGAACATACACCCGTGGAGGATGAAGGGCTTGGGCACGAGGAAAGTGAGGAGGAGGAGGACATCCGGAGTCAGCTCATCCGCAACTTCTTCTCTTAATGGTGAGTCCCTGTGTCTGAGTGTGCACGCTTTGAGCCTTGTGTGGCATGTGTTTCAATGTGTGTGTCCAGCTGACTGTGTGCTAAGTGACTTGGAGGTGTGTTCTGATGTGTCATTCAAGTGATGATGTCATTCCACACATTTTAGCATGGACACTAATTTGTTAAATTAGCATGGTGACAACATCATTCCTGTCGAGTACATGTCCATGTCTGCCGATAACTAGTTCTTTGCTGACTTGTGGTGTGTCTGTCATCCACAGTTTCTTGCGCATGTCGTCTGCTCGTGTCTTCGTTGGCCTCCAGCTATTCCTCATGAGTATTGCAACGTGTGCTGAATCAGCGTTCCATGCACGGACATGGTGAAAAGTCATTTTGGGTAAGGAGTGCAGCAAGGCATTTTGTGTGTGGTACGTGTTTGGTTTATGTTGGGACTGCTTCTGTGCATGTTGTGTTACCATGCATACCTGTCGATTCACCATGGGGCACATGACATGTGGCATGGCTCCCATGACTTGATATTCACCTTTCCTGACAGTCATCTGTAATGTTTTGTGGAATGTGATGAAGGCATCAATGTGTGTAAAACGTCCCTCAGGAACATACATGATGCTGATGGTGGACATAGTGTGGGACATCCCCATAAGTGGCTCAATGGCGAATTGCAGACTCTCCGTGTGGAGCAAGGGGTGTTTGGCTCACCAACTTCACTCGGGTGCCAGCTCAGTAGGATTTTACACATCTGTGTGTTGCAGGGGGTGTCCAGTGTAGGTCCCACATGGTCAGAGGAATGATCTGTGAGTCTGTTCAAAAGGATGCATTTCCCTTAGTGTGAGCCTGAGTAATAAAGGTGTTCCTCACACTCCAGGGTGCCTCATCTCTGTCAATGCTGGTCTCTTGCCACTTTGCATGCGGCATCTCTGGCATAGTTGTGAAAGATTGTGCAGAGGATTCCATGTGTAGTTTAGCAACATGCATGCAGTTCCTCATGGATTATGATCCCTATTGTGCATGAAGTCCATGGTTGTGTATGTATTTTGGCATGTTGGTCCACACAATGGGCCATCAACACCTGCTGAGGGTGTGTCTCCTGTGCGCAGCTCGGGCTTCAGTTCCCTGATCCGGTGTCATTCATCTTTGGTGTTTGTGCATGCATTGTCTCTGGGTGTGCCATGTAAAACCGGACACTCCTTCCTTTACACACGCCCGTTGCAGTTGTCTTCAGACATCCTAGTCTTTGTGTGCAAATTGTGGAATTTTTTCAAGGACATGCCGCCTGCTGCTGCGGACCCTGCAGCAAGGGCCCACAGAGTATCCTGATTTGGCAACACACATGCCTCAAAGATGCTCCTCCCTTCCTCCCTCCACCCATTCATTTGGCTGTCCTCAGCTTGTCTATGCCACAGTTGGCGCCACGCGGTGGCAAAGGCTGGACCATCAGCACATGCAACGTGCACATTGCACGACCCTCATGTCCTTGCATGACCCACATCACACTACAGTCTGATGTAGCAGCCACACTCCAAGCAATGTCCATCCGCAAATCTACTGCATGCTGTCAGACATACCCTAAGCGCACACACGACACCTTTGCATGCTGAGTGTGCTACTCCAACTGCCTACACAGCTCTGCCACACCTTCCAGGCCCTGTCACACCAACCAGGTCATGTCCCTCCTATTCCCCACCGGCTCTGTACCCCAGCAAGGCCATGGGAGTGGGACTCAAGGCTTCTGCATGTAGTATGGTGTCGTCGTCTGGCACATGGCACAGGTATCATCTCTCAGCTTGTCAATCTACAATGTGTCCAGGACCCCCCACTCCACCATCACATGCGCACAGCACCTCATCAGCTGGTATGCCATTGAGAGCCAGGTGCTCCTCACCCTCACCAAAGACGCAGACATTGCCAGTTCCATTATTCCTGAATGCATGAGATCCATTGATGAATGGCTGTACATGACCCACCTGAGGCTGGACTTGTACAGGACTGAGGTGATCATCTGAGGATTGTCCCCTTACAGCTGGGTCAAGTGCTTGTGTCCCACCCGCAAGAGCCCTGCCCCGGCACCCAGTGGCCACACACACAAGAGGGTGTGCATCATGTATTGCTCACACACATTTGCCATGTCAGTCCACAGGATCTGTACCTCATGCTGCAACGCCCTCTGCATTATGCACATGATCCACAGATAGATCCACTCCAAGGAAAGACAGACCATCCCCCATGTCCACGACAACATCCGTGTCAAATACTGGCCTGCCCTCTACGGAGCACGAACATCCAAACTCCCGGGAAACTTGTCCACATCCAGGGTGCATCTGCACACCTCAGCTTCAACATCCTGCGCCCCAGCCACATCACCGTCCACCATAGATAGCTGCAATGGATCACTGTCTGCTGCAGGATGACCTCAACAATCCCCACCCACACTCAGGAGGCAGTCCACAACCCCGACACAAAACCAACCTTGTACGTCTTGTCATACGAGACCCCGTTGGGCCATCTCCATGCATCCGACCTTGCCCTGGCCACCATTCTTCACATCCACCGTACTCCAGCATGCAGGACATAGTTCTCCCACCTGCCAACACATACCTGGGACTCCCTCCCCGGGAACCTCCACATGAGCCATGACCTCTACGCCTTAATGATAATCTTCCAAATAGGTCTGTCTGCTCAGTATTGCAAGCCCCCCCTCAGCAGCTTGTGGCCATCACAGGTGAGTGTTCTGCTCCATGCCTGCTTTGAATGATACCTTGTGACCCATGTGTGTCCTGTATCAGACTCAGATCCCAGGGTATGGATGGCTGGAGTTAGTTTAACACTCAGGCATAGTTTGACATTTACACACACATATGTTTTGGAATTAAGCAACATGACAGCAACGTCTCATGAACCAAATAATATTTTCATTTGCGGTGGGGTACGTGTTTTGGTAGGTGAAATTAGGTGCTCTACCGGGGGAATAGAATCCAAAGTTCACAGGGGGAGATGGTATCCTTGGCATTGGAAGTCATCAGAGTCCAGAGCACAGTGTTGGTCGTCATTGGTCAGACTGTGACCAGCAAGTCCATGTGGCAGAGAATGCCATTGGATGAGGTGCTGCTGTTGCGCCAGAGGGCCAGGTGCCAGGCCAGGTGACCTGGGAGATGTTGATGGTCCGCTGACTCTCACGATCTTTTCCGTGGACGACCCACCTTCCTCCGGGGACCCTCAGATGCAGGCCTTGACGATGTTTGGGACGCTCAGTTGGATGAATCCTCCTCCTCCTCCCTCCCTGTGGCTGGTGCTGTTCTGCGCCTGCTGTCACAGGGAGGGTTGCCCATGTTGTTGGCAATCCGACGGAGTGAATGGCTCATGTCCCTTTGCACCGCCAGGAGCTCAGCCTGTCTTGCCTCCATCCGTCCTTGGTGTTGTTGTTGACTGGCATGTTGCTCGGCCTGCATGTTCTTGATCTCGTTGAGGGTCCCCTGCATCTCTGTGAGTCTTGACACTACCTGGCTGATGCCCCTGGTGTCACGCCGGTATGTGTCCAGGATGTGGCGTATGTGGGACATATCGGTTCCCTCAGCTGGCTGGTCAGGTTCGCGCCTCCGCCTGCCTCCACTCCCACCACCCCTGCCCACTTGAGCCTGGCCTTCCGTTGTGGGCACATCAGGTCTACGGGACCCCTGAGGGATGGCATTTGCAGGGTTGCCTGCCTCCTCCTGGGTGCCCGGAGAACCTTGTCCCTCCTGGTCAGACTGGCTCTGTTGTTCAGTGCGAGCAGGGCTCCTGGGTGTCTCCTGGGATGTGGCAGCAATGGGGGTGGTGGTTGGCACAGATGTACCTGACGCAGGTGCTGCAGGGGCTTGGGCACCAGAGGGGCCAGGTTGGTCGGGGTCATCCACGGGGTGGTGAGAGTCGTCGCTGCCGGTGGGGTCATCTTCACGCCGAGCCAGGGACTGTGATTGTTCCCCCCAGTGTTGGGGGGAGATCCACGACATTGCCCTGTGTGTGAGAGAGACAATGTTAATGTTGTTTCATGCGACATCCATGTTTCATACATATTCAAGTTGTCACAGTTCCTCCAGTTAGTTGGATGTGTCTAGCATTCCTCTCAATGTCAACTTGGGGATGGGTATGTTGCGGGGGACAGATTGATATGTTCTCCTGAGTGTTTGACCTGTAGAATTTTGGCTAGGATGCTTATTTGGCTATGGATTGGTCTTGTGTCACATGTCCATTGTGAGAGTGTGTAAATCCGTTGCCTGCCCCAGGGGTGTGTGCTTGTGTATGGGGGGTGTGTGTGACCGGGCGTGCTGTTGGGTGTAGTGTGAGTTGGCATTGGGTCTCCCAGGTGATGTGTCTGTCCCCTCATGGTGAATGTTGGCATGACAGTGAGTGTGAGTTCCTGTGCTAGTTACCTGTGCTTGTGGAGTTGGTGTTTGAGTGTACAGTGGTCCCAGGAAGGCCTTGTGCTGCATACAGCAGGGCCAAGTGTCAGCTACCTTGTCAGTACTTTGCCAGTCCCTGTGCATTGTGCATGGGTATGTACCTATGCCATATGGGCTGAGGGCATTTGTGTCTGCTTGTCATTTTCACAATGTGTTGTGTGAGGCCCACCCTCCCAGCCTCCCGGACATCCAGTCTTGGGTTTGTGGTTGGTGTAGCCTGGGACATGGCATTGGCTTGATTTGTGAATGGTGCATGGAGACGTTGGTGGCATGAGCGTGGTTTTTGAGTGTGGTTGTGTGCGGTGAGTGCTTGGGGGAAGTTGCGTGCATTTGGTGTATTTGTGGTGTGGACCCCATTGCCCACATGTTACGTAAGTTGATTGTGTACTCACCAGGCTCTGCGGCTCCTTCAACTCCGTGTACTCCCACCGGCGGAAGCAGGGCCATCACCTTCACCTCCCAGGGATGGTAGTGTACGGGTCTGCGGGGCAGCCCGCCTCCAGTGATGTTACTCTGGGCGTATTCCTCATTCATCTTCCTCTTGACTGCCCTGCGCAGATTGTACCACCTGGCTTGGCATTCATGCCTGGTCCTTCGGATGGGCGCAACAGCATTCACCTTATCGACGATCCTCTGCCACAGGCTGGTTTTTTGGGCTATGCTGGTCTGTCTGACCAATGTTCCAAACAGCTGTGGCTCGACTCTGATGACTTCGTTGACAAGGAGCTCCAGCTCCGCCCTTGTGAACTTTGGATTCTTGTCTGTGGGCATGGTGTGGGGTGTGGATGTGGATGGTTGTGGGTGTGAATGTGACGGTGTGTGTGTGAATGTGAGTGGGGGTGTTTGTGAAGGAGGTTGTGTGAAGGTGTGTGAGTTAAGGTGTAGTTAATGGGTCAGTAAGGTGCAGTTGTTTGTGTGTGGGGTCTGGCAGCAGTGGGTCTTTGGCAAAGGCTCATGGGTTGTGTGTGTGGGCCCTTTTTATTGGTCCATATTTGGGTGTGGCTGTGTTTGAATTTTGGTGGGTGTGTTATAAGAGGTGGTTGTGAGTGTGGGCCTCTGTTTGCCTATTTGGATGTGCCAGGTCAGTCTTTGAGATGTATTTTGTCATGTAGACATGTTTTGTGGTGTTGTGCGAGTCGAATTGACCCTCCTTGTGCTGTTTTACAGTGTCCTGGTTCTGTACGAGTATTTTTCGCGTAGGTACAGTCCGTACATATGCGATGCTGGGTGAGGGTGCTGGGGTACGGGGTTGGGGTGCTGCGCATACATGCGGTGGGGGTACGGCGTGTACAGGTGCGGGCCTGGGGCGGTGCGGGTACGGCGCGTACAGGTGCGGGCCTGGGGCAGTGGGGGTACGGCACGTAAGGTGCGGGCCTGGGGTACCCGTGTACATGGGGGGTATTGCGCGTACATGGGGGGGTACGGCACGTACAGGTGCGGGCCTGGGGCGGTGGGGGTACGGCACGTACAGGTGCGGTCCTGGGGCGGTGGGGGTACGGCGCGTACAGGTGCAGTCCTGGGGTACCCGCGTACATGGGGGGGTACGGCGCGTACATGCGGGGGTACGGCGCGTACAGGTGCGGGCCTGGGGCGGTGGGGGTACGGCGCGTACAGGTGCGGGTCTGGGGTACCCGCGTACATAGGGGGGTATGGCGCATAAATGCGGGGGTACGGCGCGTACAGGTGCGGGCCTGGAGTACCCGCATACAGGGGTGGGTACGGCGCGTACATGCGGGGGTACGGCGTATACAGGTGCAGCCCAGGGGTACCCGCATACATGGGGGGGTACGGCGCGTACATGGGGGGGTACGGCACGTACATGCGGGGGTACGGCGCGTACAGGTGTGGGCCTGGGGTACCCGCGTACATGGGGGGTACGGAGCGTACATGCGGGGTTACGGCGCATACAGGTGCGGGCCTGGAGTACCCGCGTACATGGGGGGGTACGGCGCGTACATGCGGGGGTATGGCGCGTACATGCGGGGGTACGGCGCGTACAGGCGCGGTCCAGGGGTACCCGCGTACATGGGGGGGTATGGCACGTACATGCGGGGGTACGGCACGTACATGCGAGGGTACGGTGCATACAGGTGCGGGCCAGGGGTACCCGCGTACATGGGGGGGTACGGTGCATACATGCGGGGGTACGGCGCGTACAGGTGCGGGCCTGGAGTACTCGCGTACATGGGGTGGGGGTACGGCGTGTACATGCGGGTGTACGGCGCGTACTGGGGGGGTACGGCGCGTACAGGTGCGGGCCTGAGGTACAGTGCGGACAGGGGGGTGTACGGTGCTGACATATTGGGGGGTGGAGGGGCTGTACAGCTCGTACACCGGCACAAGTTTACCCGTGTACATGTGTGCTCCTGCGTTGGCTCTGTACGGGGCCTTTTACATGCGGTTGTGTATTCGGACGGGCGGTACGAATCGTACTTGCGCGTTCGGACTTTTGTTTTACGATTTGCACGTAAAAATGTCCAGCTCCCTCTCGTACACTTTTCACGAGGCCATTCGGACGTAAAAAATTCTGAATCCCTCTTGTAGACATTTCCCGATGCTATTCGTAGGTATTTTTCACGTCCGAATCGTACTTGGCCATTTGTACGGTACTTGTACGATTCGTACGTAAAAAAATACGGATACGAGTCGTACGCAAATTCTTTTTACAGGATCGGAATCGGCACCCTAATGATTATAAAATTAATTTAATAAAAGTTAATGAAAGCCATGATGCATTAAACATGACAATAAAAAACATACAAATGTTAAAAACGAATAAGATATCATTTTGATAAATAAAAAAATAGGTGCTGAATTAAAACCTAGGAGGCTTCCAAAATGTTTTCCATGTTCAGAGAGTCAGTAGGATTCAGGAAGGAGCCCACATCCTCAGATGATGTTTCCACACTGGCCCGGACTGCAAGTAAAAAAGAACAAACATAGTCATACCTAGTCCAAAGCAGCTGCTGATGGTGTGCCAGCTGGCAGTGTAATCACAGTGGAGGAGCCAGAATCCAGGAATCTAGGAACAGAAGCGTCTAGGAATGACTCATAATAAGCATCATGTAGCAACTGTAGTCTTCATAGGACAGCACAAAAGATGAGCTCTTAACGGTAACGGACGCACCTGCATACCCATATCTGTAGATTAAACCAGTTGAAATACAGGACATAGATACAGTGCACAATAGAAAATGAACAATAGAAAGCAGAACATGGGCTGTACGCAGTTTAACCATATAGATCAAAAGGACAACGACTAGTTGTCATTCAGTAACTGAAGTGAAGACACTCCAAAGTACTGTATCATGCGTTTAAGACAAAGCTGGACGTATGGCAGTTCCATCACCATTTGGCCTCGATGTGGAGCATCCATTACAGAGCAACAAAAATAGGACATGTTTTCATCCCACAACAACCTTGGTCGTTCAGAATCAAATAACTTCCATTTGAAAGTAATCTGAACACTGGCCAATTTAAGGCAGCAGGGACACCCTTCAGATAGCACCCCAAATTGGTCATGGGCACATTGCATGCACCATGAAGTGCTACCTCTTTACAGACTAATGAATAGCCAGCCGAAGTTTCATATTCATTTCCTCTGGGAAACACTTCAGTTTCTCCACTCAGACACCTGTAGTCTGAAGGTAGAACCCAGGTTTCGTGAACAAACCTCTCCACCAGCGCCTCGTTTCTGCTTACTTGAAAGTGTTTTTAAACAAGATTTAAAATGAAACGTTGATGCTGGTAGTGAAATGAATCAGCCAATTTGGCTGATAGTGTTTCAGCTACTATGAAGGGTAATTTCTCTAAATGCTCTATACTTAACATCGTGCAAGTCACGTCTTTTTTTGCCATTATTTGTTGTGTGTGTGTGAAATTATAAGGCAAAAATAAATCAGTTGTGTTCAGATATTTGCATGCCACATGATTTGATTTTAAGGTCTGCAATATCCAACTCTATTGCATAATCAAACTCAGATGACTTTGTCCATACTGGAGGAGAGACATGCCATTCGGCATTATATTTAATGCAGATGATTCAATATTATTCAGAGAATAAATGCGAGTTGACACTGGGGTCATGCCATTATCCACAACCGTTAAAGCCTTTTCCAAATTAGCCCTGTCAATTTATCTCAAAATTTCAGCAGCTTCCTGCAGAAAAACCTTCTAAATTTCATTGTAAATGGCATATAGAAAATATATAGAGCATGGTGATCTAGGACCCAACAAGAAATATTGTAAATCCATATGATTAGAAAGGAGAGATAAGTATTCCTTAACTGCCAATAATGTTAAATGTTGTAACAATTTTAGTGGCATAACTTTCTAACAACTCCTGTTTGTCGTGTTTTGCCCATATCGGAGATCTGGTCTGCTATTTTTAAAACTGTTGTGGTGCTTAAAAAACTTTCATGACAACCATTAGAGTCTACTGGCCTCACTAACCACCTGTCTCAAACTGAAAGTGAAGAATTATATGTACCATTCTGTATCATGTTACTGAGCTGTTCTTCTGTGAAATTTGAAAAGTGTTACCAATTGTCAAAACATGAAAAAGAGGGAATGTTAGGAGTGTTCATGTCTTTAAATTTAGCCAAATCCAGGCAGGTGGTTTGCTGAACTGTCTTGTTCAGAAAAATCATTTGTTTAGGTATTAGACAAGCTCTAAACAAAGCCTCATTTTCCTGAACTTACACATTTCATGTTCCCCAAATTGATTTTAAATCAATGTTGTCCTTCCAAATGTCATAGCCTTGTATGGACAGCTGGGAAATAAATGAGTCTGAATAGATTAATTTTGTTTGAGTCAGCATATTTTTCTTCACTTGTGAAGGGGCACGTTTATAATGATAAGAATGTGGGTCTAAAGAGTTGATACCAGAAAAATATGCAAACTTTCGTATGTATGTTTTTGAACTGTCACATGGTCGGGATAGTCTGGATCAAAACGCTGCCATTTTACATGCTCAAGTTGCCTTCTCTTTTACACACAGTGACTGTTGACATATATTTGCATGTGTGACCATGCAGGATAACATTCTCTGACTCTGCATTGCTTACATTTCTACTTCGTAGGCACACTATCATGATACCTTGAACATTCAGTACAAGGGATAAAGTTCATTGCACAAATATTATTTATGTTATTGTCGTAAGGCGACAACGTTATCCAACTAGAATAAACAATTGCGGCTTGATAGAAGTTGCAACATGGCTACATGGGTTTTATTGTTATATATTCAGAACCACTCCCTTGTTTCGGCAGAGGAGCACTCAGCTGGCACTGCGGAGTTACCATATGTCGAAATTCCAGCTCAGCTCATTCCTGCGTTCCAACACAAGAGATGTCTAGCTCTACACCAAAACAAGCAGCCTGATGACACTTACACACAGGTAACGGGAAGTTAGTCTACCCAGGCAGAGATTTGGCAGATCACCCACCCTGGGCTAAACTAGGTTAGGGACCACTAGGTAGGAGTACAACAATGCACAGTACTTATATGCCTACATATATTCACTAACTTAGCACAATGGTGGAAATGTTCATCCTTTGCAATTGTTCTAGTGATGCTAATTATGGTAATCTGTTTCATTCTACTAATTATCGCAGTGCACGTATTTTATGCAAGAATAACAACGCTTCAAGAAATATGTAAAAACCTTGCTGAATATTTCTTGTGTACTTCTTATGGGTATGCATGAGAGTCCAAACAAAAAGGTTCTAGACCAGTTACCATGATTTCCTTTGGGGATCAGGTTTATCATATTGTAAGAGGGCACACATTTTTGCTGACCTATAAGGTTAGGAGTACAGATGGTACACTGTGGCTAGCAGGGACATAGTCAGCATATACTGAGGGTGTGCACAAAATCAGTCTGGCATAATACTAACGTTTATGTTGTCAGACAAACGCACAGTTTTTCCGATGGAGGTACAAGCTGTACGACATGCTGCCGCCAACTTTATAGTTTGGACTCTTATTTAATGGATCGCCTAAATCTATTAACAGGTGAAGTCCTTGGTATTAGGGAAAAAGTCTCAGCTGAGTAGGTTAAACCCTAGGTATTGGCTGTACGTTGTTCAAGCTTAAAACCTTTCAAAGGATCTCCCCATAGGAGTACTGTTAGACCAGGCCTCTTTTGGCATGGTTTCCCCTGTCTTTCTGCCTCTGGCCTCCTGTTTTTGACTGTGTGCTGCATTTCGTTTTTTCTGGTGTTAGGACTCTGGGCACTTTACTTCTGCTGACCAGTGCTAAAGTGCTGTATGTCTAGAAAGGTAATGGTAATTGATTTCTCCATGATTGGCAAATTTTATTTCTTAGTAAATCCCTAGTACAGTGCACTGCTTGTGCCCAGGGTCTGTAAATCAAATGCTACTAGTGGGCCTGCAACACTGATTGCGCCACACAAATGAGTAGTCCTGTAAACATGTCTCAGGCCTGCCACTGCAGTGTCTGTTTGTGCAGTTTTAAACTGTAATTTCGACCTGGCAAGTGCAACTACTTGCCAGGCCTAAACCTTAACTTTTATTACATTTTGGGCATCCCAAAGGTAGGCCCAAGGTAGCCCCATGGGCAGGGTGCAGTTTTTAAAAAAAAGGTAGGACATGTATTGTTCTGTTTTACATGTCATGGTAGTGAAACACTGCTAAATATTTTTTTTACTACAGCAATGCCTATCTACAGCAATGCCATATGTATTTTGCATTTCTTTGAATGATATTATCACGCCCTAGTACTATCTCCGATGAGTGGGACATTGATACAGTGTATGAAATGCAAGAAGATCTAGAATATTCTACTGTTTTCAGTTCTGAGGATATGAATGAAGAAACAACTAATTATGAGGAAATGTTCTGTTTTCAAAACTTTAGTCATCATTACCTGCAAAAAGGAAGTACTCCATGTGCTGTGTTTAATTACATGCAATGGGAACACTGCCCTGCACCTACTCAGGATAGCTCACACATGTTTGCACAAAAGTTTGCATATTTTGTCTGGTCATAATACTACTGGTTTTTTCCGCCTACCTGGTGAGGTTGCACCCATGGATGAACATGGAAAAAAGGATGCAAACAAAGAAGGAAATAAACAAAGGCCAACGGCCACCATGACGATTTGCACAGGAGTCGGGTTTCCGAGTTTTTGGTTAAGTAGAGCATGTAAATAGGATTAATGTGCAGTTGAAGTCAGATCGTTACCATATTTTATATCATACATTGCAGCCTTAAAATGTTTGCATGCTTGATGTTTTTAAATTAGGCTGGTTTATTTGTTATTACACAGGTTTCGTCAATCGATTACACAAGCGAGATTCTTGTTTATAGATGTTCAGCATAACGAGATAATTGGTGGGAGGTATTCTGGGTAGTGTAGTTCATTAAGTTAATGCAGGCGCGTGAGTGCGAAACAACAGAAGTTTGGTGCTTTTTCTTTGAAGACAAACACGTGACTAATCACCTGGAGACACTTGGGGAGGGAGGATAAAAGGGTGTTATTGCTCACTAGCAGCTTACTTTGTCTTCGCCTGAAGGGGAGGAGGGTGCCCTGGCACTCCATGAAATGTCGAAAGTGATGACAGGAATTTAACACGCTGGTTCCTCGGAGCCGGCTTGATGGTAGTTTGGATGGTCCTATTTTGGATATTCATGTCACGGTAAGCACAGTTATCAGCTTTTGTACTTAAAAATCTAGGGACGATGTTAGGCAATGTTGTGAGACACGTTGTTCGCGCACTGAATGTTTTTTTGTGAAGTAATGTAGTTGTGTTTCACGGGGATGCTTGTGATCTAAGTCAACGGTTTAAAATTGCTTAAATCACCGTTTTCAATGTTGGTTACCACGTTAGGTGTTAATAGACTAAGGAAGCAAGTAACAGTTGAGAAAAGATAAACTTTTTTAATTCTAATGATCTGAGGTAGCTGTTGAGTAAATACAATATTGCTAATGACAATGTGCATAAATTCTTGTTTTGTAGATGCCCCTGACGAAGGGATGTTTTCCCGAAATGCATTGGGTTTTTTTTAAATAAAGACGTGACACTTGGAAACTATCCTGCCTCCTGTGCTTGTGTGAAACATCTCCATTCTCAAATGAATAAAATGAATTGAAGGAATTGAACATTGGAGTAAAGAAATGAAGCGAAATATTATGAAATAGAAGTTTAAGATTATAATCATTTAATTGATTGGATTCATTTAGCGACGTGGCTGTGCTGCTTGTATTGGGACTAAAGGAGGTTCCTACGTGTTCCATAATACCACTGACCCATATTATTATAGGCTCCCACCAATACAAGCAAATAAAACAATGATTACCGACACAAGGCTGATATATTCTGAATCTTTTATTCTCCTGCTTTCTACAAAAGGGTTTAACTTTTGGAGGGACACAGTTGATTTAAAATCAATTTGGGGAACAAAGGATTAGCAAAGTTCAGAGAAACGAGGCATTATTCAGAGCATGCCAGATAGCACAACAACTGTCAGTCAGTCAGTCAATCCACTTTATTCGATTAATTAAAATCATAAAAGTACAAAACAAACAACAGACATAGACAATATTACAAATCATTTAACATAATAATTAAAATACGTGGACAATGTTGCAGTTCATTTAACATTAATATTTACAACACTATCACAGGATAAAACCCCTTATCCGAGTTACCAAAATTTTAAAAATAACAATAGTTCATAAACTCTTAATTAGGAAGGAATCATCATCAAGTTTCTTTTTTTCTTTAACCTCGCCGCCGCTATGAGAAAAGATGCAATATTAAAAATGTCATCAGGGTTACTCAATGATTGTGGAAAAACTAACGCTGGTCTAACCTGAGAAAAACCCCTTCCTCTCAGGATGGGTACCAGAAATCTCATGCGAATACTAGAATAAAAGTCACAGAACATCATAAAATGTAAAGTATCCTGGGATGAGAATTTGTCGCATTGACAGGGTTCTGCATCATCAGGATTACACCATCCCTTGTAATCCCCCAATGTGAAGTGAATCAAATTAAAGCGGAGCCTAATTAGGAGCCAGCGATGATAAGGCTTATTTACCATTGACAGGTAAGGTTCCATATTAATCGTGGTTTTTAACAAGGAATGAGCCCTAACTAAAGGTTTGCATAGCTCCTGTTGTTCTCGCCCCAGCATCAAAAAATTGTTAAAATTCAGTTTTACCCACATCACATCCTCCTTCCGGATTTTATCAGGGTCCTCATAAAGTTCTGGCCGTCCTATTTTGGATAACATGCTTTTAACATACGACAGCCACTTAATTTTAGAGGACTTATCTAGCTTAACGCAGTCCCGTAAGATCATATGATTCAGGGTTAAATCAGGGTTTAGCCAAGTTTTGAGCCAGCAAAGCAACGGAGCTGTACTCAAAATATCAGTAACATAACCTAGCCCTAACTCCTGATGTATAGCATACGATGGGGTGGATTGTGGTACAGACAGAAGACTCCGTACAAATTTATTTTCAGCTATCTGTATCCCAACCTGATCTTTGTAGCCCCATATAGAGGATCCATAGGCCGCAATGGCCAAACACTTAGCTCTATAGACCTTTAGAATAGCCTCTATCGGTCTGGCCCCCAACCGCTGTACAAACCTTAAAAGAGATAAAGAAGATCGTGTGACTGCATACTTTTTAACTTTTTGTTGCAAAACCCATGATGACCTATCGTCAAAAAGGACCCCCAGGTAAGTAAAAGAGGACACAGAGGAACCTTCCACTCCATCACAGTAGAAAGGTTTAGTTTTTCTAGCTCTGTGACCTACTGACATAGTGTGTGACTTTCCATTATTCACAATCAAGTCCAAAGAGTGCATAAATGCCCCAAAAGCATCTAAAAGCCGCTGCAGGCCTACCGCAGTGCGGGCTAAAAGTACAGCGTCATCCGCGTATAGAAGAACACGGATTGGGCAGTCTCCCACACGCGGAATATCCAGAGCTGCCTCCAGAAGTGATTTATCCAGATCATTAATATAAAGAGTAAAAAGCAGGGGTGCCAAAATGCATCCCTGCCGGACGCCCCTGCCCGATTTAAAAGATCTAGTGCAATCACCAACCTGGGATATCCTAACCGAAGCCGTAAGATCTTGATGGAGATTAGCTAGAAAATAAACTAGACAAGGACCAAGTCCCTTTTCCAACAAAATATTCCATAGCTTTGACCTGTTAACCAGGTCAAACGCAGAGGATAGATCCATACATGCCATCCTCAAGCAACCCTCTTCAGCCATGGTATATTTGCCAATTAATAAATACAGATTCAAACACTGATCCATAGTGCTCCTCCCACATCTAAATCCATATTGCATGTTAGATAAAATCCCCCTCTCATTTACCCAATCTGTAATTTTAGTTAAGATTACCTTTCCTAAAATTTTCACAGAGGAATCAATAAGGGATATCGGTCTACAACACCGAGGATCCCCTCTCTGCCCCTTTTTAAAAATGGGAATAATAATTGATTTTGACCAAGATGCCAGAAACCCTGCTGAACCCACAGCACTAAAAACATTGGCAAGGATTTTAGCCCAAAATTGAGGATTACTTTTATTGAGGTCTGCAGGGACGCAGTCTGGGCCCGGCGCTTTGTTACTAGCCGTATCTCTTATGGCTTTCTCAATTTCCCCCACATTAAACTCAATCGGCGCACTAACTTGATGGAACGAAGACCAGGGGATGCAGTCCGATGCCCCCCTGGACTCATAAGTCGCCTCAAAGTGAGAGAGCCACTGGGCCTCTGTGATATTACATTCCTGAGCTTCATTATCCTCCCCACAAAAAAGGGGTGTTTATAATAGACCAAAATCCAGAGCTGTCCCTTAACACCTCCACAGATAATAGTAAATTCCACGCCTCATCCTTGATCTCTTTTTTCCGGCTGTGAAGTGCTATCTTATACTCCTTCCTCCACCTAGCTATCAATTCCCAATCGCGAGGTTGTTTTTTCAGGGCTAAGATTAAGGAGCGGTGGACATATGAACAATTCTCATCAAACCACTTTGGCCCACAAGTAATTCTTGGTTTAGTATTTATAGTTAGGTCACGACCTATCTGACTACAAATGCCCTCAAAGGCTCTGAGAACCGCATCTTTAGTACTTAAGGGGTCGGTGCAAGTAGTAATATTCTCTATACATTTCTCACACAGACCCTTGAGGAAGGTATCCGGGGTTACTTTATCCCATCTAAGCCTCCTCCCCTGATCACGTGTTACCACCTTACTCGAAACCCAATTCCTGCCTACTTTGCCCAGAGTGCCACAGGTGTTATCCAAAATTAAAATAACTGGATTATGATCGCTCAAAGGCGATTCCCGAGCATTATAAAAAATAACCTTGTTCAGTAGCATAGGGGACATAAAAATATAATCTATAATGATGTTTCTTGCCTTGGATTTGAACGTAGGACACTGATCCTGGGGGTTAGCAAACTGGGTTCAAAAAGATCGGCATCAGTCAGAAGGGACTCAAGGCCCTCGCTCCGTGCGGTGTGTTCGAAGTGAGGAGTCATGGCATAATTAAAACCATACGGGTCGTCAATTAAACAGTGCGAATCACACAAGTGAATATTAAAATCACCCATTAGTAAAACATAATAAAAAGTGGAATGCTTTATCCTATATTCATTTAAAAAGTAATTCAAAGTACTTAAGTGCCTATTTACATAATCACACTCTCCCGAGTTGTAGAGGTTCACTAACAATAGCTTTGGAGAATTTTGCTTACTAAGCTCCAATATCATATAGTGGGGAGAATCTATCTCTAGCCTTTTTATGGAGCCCATTAAATCCAAAGAGGAGAAACATAAGGCCACCTTTTGCTCTGCCCGCTAAAGCCGAAGATGCAGGTAAAAAATATGAGCTAAAACCATCCAACCAAAAGTTCTCCCCCCTGTCCCAGGTCTCCTGGAGGGCAATAATATCATATGTTTTTATGTAGGATAGTCAGTTGGGGTAATTTCTTTTAGATCTTAAACCCGCAATATTCCAGCTCAAAATTCTACAATTATGGATATAATCACCAGCACGTTCATCTCTGCCCATATCGATAGGACATGGATCAGGATTACAGGCCACATTACCCATATTAATACCCTCAGATGTAATGGGACTTGCTACCCCTAAGCTTAAAGCTAGCTGGGGGCTTAAGTCAAACACAGGTAGAGCAGCAGGTTGGCTAATAGGTTTCTCTATCACTGGTGCAACTACTGGTGGCAGTCAATCACAAGCGTCTAAACCGGACAAAGGGGCAAATCTATTAGCTAGTTCAAGGTCAAAAGGTCTGCCTGTGAGCCTATGGGGTATACTTCGGCCTCCCCCCCGGCAAAGAAAAGTAACTAGGTCTATAAAAAAAACCTAGAGGTAGGAGGGAGATTTCCCCACAATGATACCCTTGCTTCCAGCTCCCTAAATGCTCCAGTAGAAGTCTAACAACATGCTCATTGTTAAAGTTGGCAATTACACAGTCACCCCCCCCATCCTTCATAGAGTGTCCAACCCAAGGTGCGCGTCTTGCCATTATCATTTCATTGCAAATGTCCCAGCCCCGTACCCCGACTGACTTCAGTTGTACTGTAAGCCAATGCATTGTTTTGGCCATTAGCTGATCAGTCGATTCTAACTGCCCAGCATGTAGGGTTGGCACATTCCTCAGGACCACTACCAAAGGGGCAGCGGCCGGTGGGAGATGTACTGCCCTAAAACCATTTTCGACTGAGCCATGGACCAAACCATTTTGCACGGCTGGGGGGTCTCGGCCAGACTGTCCCTGTCCCTGGGACAGCGTTAATTGATTGCCTGCGCCACGATTGGAACACTTTTGTGTAATATTAGTTTCTGATCTAGCCCGGGGTCTATTTCCCTCCTCCCTTGGGGTACTTGGTATTAACTGAGCAAATTCACTAGAGATGTTCCCTACCTCATCCATATAGCCCCATCTACCAACCCCGCAACAGGATCTGTTCCTACTCTACCAATTCTACTAGAAAATGGAAGCCTAGAATTGGATGTCGAGGTAATGGGGGGGGGGGGGGGGGGGGGGATTTTAGAGTTACAGGATTACACAATAGATTCGTTGGATTTTCAATCTCCCTACCAATGTTTGTCAAAGAGTCTTCAATAGTACGAAGATTAGGCACAACATACGTTTCAAAATTAATCAATCTTTCTTCAATTCGAGTTAGCCTGTCAAGGATAGGGGAAAGAGATGATGCAATTAAGGCCCCCATTTTGACCCATAGAGCCTCAGAAACTTCATAGGGAACACTCAGTGGATCAAAGTTCAAAGAACCAGAGATAGATGTAGCAGGCTGAAGTTCTGTTATCGATGGGAATATCATAGTCACTGTCCCGCCATTCTTATTAGTCTTCTGCAGTTTTGCACTTTTCTGCCTTTGCGGCCCCCCTCCCCTCTTCCTCTTTGATGATGGCTCCGGCATGGTTACCGTAGATTCCTTAATTTGAGTTTTAGATTTGGGCTCAGACCTTGTAGCAATACGTGTTAGGGTGCCACTAGATGTACCTTCTCGGGCCAGGTCATCAGGAGGGGGACTATTTGGAACCTCCGGTATTGCAGAAAAATCCAACGAGACGTGCGAAGTCTGACTAGCACCTCCAACTAAACCACAAGAATTAGTGCCTGCGGCCAGACAACGTTCAGGTGTACGAGCAGATGTCAGACCGCCCAGTGATGATCTTTTGATTTGCAAAACATCTAAAGATAGACGACGCTCAGTCAGAGCGATCTCATGAGCTAAAACAGAGCTGGCCCTAGTTAAAAATTGGTCCAAAGTCCATGCCACGTTTCCCCCCGATGGTGCAGGTCTACTCTTTCCCTCGCGAGTATTCATTTCGATCTAGGAATGATGAAAGCAAGAAGGCCAAAATGTTAGTATCCCAAGGAAACAACATAAAATGATTTCAAACAGACCTGGAGAACAGCTATTTTCAGAGGGGGGACCAAGCACGGCCTCGTCCGGTCTCTAACGGGCTCAAACGGGCCCGCCGGAGCGGCGAGCTGTTAAGTAGGCAGGCAGGTGATGATGTCAGGCTCAGGTGCAGCAATTACCGGTGGGCTCCCTGGGACTTGGAGTCCCTTTTAACACAGCGTCCTCCTTGCTCTCTGCTCGCGATGCGGCACAACAACTGATTTTGGTGAACAAAACAATGCTGCAAATATCATGTTGTGGCCTGGTTAAGATAAAAGATTTAAACACACATTTGCGTGTTTTGCGAACTGGCAACTTACACAAAGGAAACACAAAATTCCATGCTTCGCAACGTTTCATACAGTTCTTCAGGATCTGATCAGGGGAGATGGTTAGTGTGGCTATTAGACACTAACGGATGTCATGCACATTTCCTGGGTGACGCAAAAGGGTTTAAGATCAGTAGGCCCGACCCACGTAACGCACAGACACAACACTCTAGTGTTGGG
The DNA here is from genome assembly GCF_964204655.1 of Triturus cristatus. Lineage (NCBI taxonomy): Eukaryota > Metazoa > Chordata > Amphibia > Caudata > Salamandridae > Triturus > Triturus cristatus. The sequence continues at coordinate 421,362,295 of NC_140591.1, forward strand.
AAGTTGTGCCTTGATTGGCTACACACTTTAACACAGTCCCAGGTGAAACAACACGTGTCCCTTCTTTCTTATGACATGGTACCGCAGGACTTTCTATTAAGTCCTCAAAAAACCACGTCAAAAGCGTTTCTTGTATTCAATATACAACGATGTATGGAAGGTTTTCCAGCAGGAGGCTGCTGAGAGATTGCGCGAGATTGACAGGGCAAATTTAGAACGGGTTCCTCTGGTAGTACATAATGGTATGACTACATTGTCCACTAGGATATACTCTCTGGGTAAAATCATATAATCTGCGATAGACATCATACAGAATGATATGTTCTCTTTACAACATGAGCAGTCACAGCTTAGATCAATTATGTTATTGAACTGGACTCTGTGACACTCTGTTCCGGTCACTTACCATGTCAACATCTTAATACCACAAGCTTGTTTTTACCTTACCATCTGACAAAACAGCAGACAATTATGGCAAGGAAGGACACAACATACACTATGTTACACATAGAGAAGTTAGAGAAATTACCTTTTACTGTTGCAGAAATTCTTTCCACGGATTGTATAACCCAAGGGTTTATTTCTCTGTCAATATTGACATCACATCTTGAATACTGTGAGAAGTTGGCCTGGTATATGCTGTTCACTAGTTAAAGTGGACACCTTGCACCAGTACAATTCGACTCTTATGGTAGTAGGTTTAAGACAACCTTTTAAAGAAAGCTATCCTAGTGGTAGCTGTGGAGAGCAGCCTTCAGGCTAAGTCTTTAGAGGAATGTAAAGCAGTTTGTTTTACCTTATAATCTCTTGAATTACTAAATGAAAGGACACCACACTGGTACATATATAAAATATATATGTATTTATTACTAGACACACACTACTAATCTCTTTATGAGATTAGAAGTCAGGAACATATGCACAAATCAACATTTCACAACAAGTTAAGCACAAATATGGCTGGGGCCCTAGGGGCGTACCAGACCATATACTAAAAAAGAGACTTAGAAATAACGACTTGCAAGGGGATAAGGCCTAGGGCCTTCAGAAGTGCTGGGGTCTCACTAATCCACCCACGGCAGGTAAGTAAAGGACCCACGGGAGACGCATGCAGTGTGAGAATACAGCCGCGGATCCCAATTGACTTCAATGGAGCAAGTCGCGATTGGAAATTTAGAGTTTTAGGATACTTTGGGAGAGTCTACAAGCAAGTCACTTACAGGGTAAGTAGTTCTAGAGCCAACACCCACAGGAGCACCGTAGTGCTGGAGTTACCTCACCCAGGGAAGCCGGGTGCATAGGTGTCTTTTGCTGTTGGGTTGTGGCGTCGTTTTCAATGGAAGCCAAAGAAGACTTGCTGCTTGTGAAGACAGGAGAAGTGTCCAGTGGAATCCAAGCCTGGATTCAGAAGAAGGAAGACCTGAAAGCAGCGGGACAGTGTTCAAAGTCACTTGGCAGTGACCCGGGGCAAGGAAGATGGATGCCCACAGTCGTCGGGTGATTCAGGTGATCACGGGTGTCTTGACTCTTCAGCCACGAGGTCCAGGAGGCGTCGACGATGACTAGGAGCTGGATTCGGCGTGTCCCACGAAGTCTGCAGCTTACTGAGGTGTCGGTGACCAGATTGGAGCCAACAAGCCTTAGCAACAGCAAGTCTTGTGGAAAGTGTAAAAAGTCAGCTGTGCAGACCAGCAAGGTCTGAGGGACTCACCCAGCGACGGCAAGTCAGGGCAGGCCTGGAGCAACCAGAGGCCCTTTGGTTTTGTAGAAAAGTCTTCTGGGGACCCACAAGCCAGCCAGCAAGGGATCGCAAAGACGCCTCAGGAGGATTCAATCACCAGGAGCCCACGGTCACTCGGGACAAGGTAGGCCTCTGATCTTCGGAGGAAATACTGCTGGAGGCTTGGACCACACATGGTCCAATGCACAAGTTCATAGAACGTTGTGAAGGGGTTGCACTCGAAAATAGTGCCCGGTACCCAGGTATTGCGGTTCCTCATCACGCGTGGGGTCCACTTGCCTCAGCGTCACGATGGCCTTGGCGAAGTCAGGAAATCCACTTCCGGGGCTGCAGGGACTTTGGACTCCGGCGGGAGCGGGAAAGTTTGCAACCGTTGATTCAAAGTTTTGGTGCCTGCCAAGCAGGGGAGTCACCCTTTGACTCCAAGGGAGATTCTTCAGTCTTCCAGAGGTAGTGGAACGTCGAAGGTCCAGGATTCTTCTTTCAGAGCGTCGTCCAGGGATATCTAGTTTGCAATGGCAAGGGTTCCCTAACTTATTCTAGAAGGAAGGGAGGGACTAGCTCTATGACCCCACCTATGGGAAGGTCAGAGGAGTGGGTGGCTACACCCACTTCCCTTTGTCCAGTTTCGTGCCAGAGCAGGGGCAGGTAGCCCCTGAACCGGTTTGAGCTGGCATATGCACAGAGGCACCTACTGCTCCCCCAGTGCAGGACTTCAAAGCACTCTAGGAGTGCACACACCCAGCCCAAAAACACTAAATCCTGTCTGGGAGGTGACCGCACCTCCCTGTGACAGGATGCCTATTGTTGGGCCTCCTCCACTGCGAGTTTCGATCATCAGCAGGAGGGCAGCCCAGTGTCTGTGACTGGTGGCATCCATTTTGTGATGCCAGGGCTCTTCAGGATTCTACTGTGTTTCCACAGTGGGTACATGCCTATCCCTCTAGAAGGGTGGGATCATACTCCCACACCAGTTACTGGTGTGGGGGTACGATTCCAAAGTGTTTGACACCAAACACGACATGTTTTGATGCAGCTTTCCCAGAGTTAGCATTTACCGCGAGGTTATAATGCACTTAAGAGTATATGGTTTTACCGCATCCACAAACAGCCACAGAGAATGGACTCTGAGAGCTGCAGAGGGGCCCTGCTCAGGCAGAGGCACCCCCTCACATGGAAACCAAGCACCCTGCCCTCTGGATTGATAGGGCCTGCCTTAGGGGTGACCGATAGGTTTATATGTGTGTGCAGGTAGATATATAGTGAACCTATATCTCAGTGAGGAGTGCTAACACTACCTCACCCAGGCTGCAGTAGCAGGCCTGTGGTGTCAGATTTAGTCTGCTTCCCAGGGGTGGCATAATACATGCTTCAGTCCCTGGTAGGCCTGTGAAGTACCTATGCCCTTGGTACCTAAGGTACCATATACTAGGGGTTCATAAGGTACCACAGTATCCAATCACTAGTGCATCTAATATGCACTCCAAGTTGTTTTGAGAGAACAGAGAGGCTGGGGCCCTGATTAGAAGGGTCCCAGCCAGACTATAGCCAGAAACCAGTGTAAACATCAGAAAAAAAGTGGGGGCAACATAAGGTGCAGATCCTACTCTCCTACAAATACTGTTTATAATACCATCAAGTAGGCAGATACGACGCGCTAGGAGAAAGATATGAGCAAGGGTCATGGGATTTACCTTTTACATATAGCTGTAGGAATGGCGAAGCTGAGGGTTTTCTTATCGGGTCAGACTGCGAGAATACTTAAGGACGTTACTAAGTATGCAAGGAGGTTTTGTTTCATGGCGCATGTAATGTGTCAATGGCAAATTTGTCCTGCTACCCAAAGGGCTCCCCAGCTGCTGTGATAAGTATGGCTTTCAGATTGCTCTCAAATTAGAGTTATTTGATGTTGCAGAATCAGAACTGCTGCGGTTTGAAACTGGGCATCGCTGCCATTTTACATGCTCACATTTCTTAAGTTGCCTTCTTTTTTACACATATGACTCTTGACATACATTTGCATGTGTGGCCATGCATGATTACATTCTTTGAATCTGCATTGCTTACATTTCCACTTTGTAGGCATACTATCATGATACCTTGAACATTTAGTGGATAAAGTTCACTGAGCAAATGTCATTCATGTTATTGTCCATAAGGTGATGATGCTATCCAACTAGAATAAACAGTTGCTGCCTGACATGAGTCGCGACATGGCCACATGGGTTTTATTATAATATATACAGAACCACTTCCCTGTTGAGGCACATTGTTGTGGTATCCTATGTGGGTGGATGGACCCTCAGACCCTCCAAGAACCCTTGTGGTCTTCAGCATCCAGTTTTAATGCGCCAGGAGGTGCGGTTGCTGCCTGTGCTTTCCTGAGGTGGCGGGGCCTCCAACATAGTCACGCTCAAAAGTACATTTGACTTCCCGCAGCATGTGACGTTGTTGTTGTATCCTGTGTGGAGGACCAACCCTCAGAGCCTACAAGGACCCTTGCTGACTTCAGCATCCACTTTGCAATGCACCAGGAGGTACATAACATAACATAACATAACATGTTTATTTGTAAAGCGCACGATTACCCGTAGGTGTCCTGGCGCTGAATAACAGATGTTTATTGTTACCCAACTCAATGGTACTCATTTTATCGACCTCAGATGGATGAAAGGCTGAGTGGACCCGCTGAGAATTGAACCTGTGACCATGAGGTCGAACACAGGCCCCTGCAGTGGCTGCTTTAGTCCACTGAGCCACCAGACCCGGTACGGTTGCTGCCTGTACTTTCCTGAGGGGGTGGGGCCTCCAACATCATCACGCTCAGAAGTGCTTTTGACTTCCGGCAGCGCAGAACATTGTTTTGGTATCCTGTGTGTGGGATCGACCCTCAGAGCCTTCAAGGTCCCTTATGGACTTTGGCTTTCACTTCGCAACGTGCCAGGTGGTGCGGTTGCTGCCTGCGCTTTCCTGAGGGAGCGGGGCCTCAAACATAGTCGCATTCAAAAGTACTTTTGACTTCCCACAGCGTGGTCTGCACTTGTGTCGCGCCCAGGCGCAGCCTGAGCCAAGGGCGGGCCCATCCCAGGAAGCGCCGAGGCGGGACCACCTCCCCTTGTCTCAGGGGCCTGGCACTGTGGAAAACATTGGTTTGACATGATCTTGTGCTCCCTACCAGGGACTTCTGACTTTTCCTGTTGTGTCTCTCTTATGCTTGGCTGTGCAACTTGCCCGGAAGAGGAAGGGTGTTGGCCGACTAAGAGACTTAAGCGGTTTATTGGACATCAATTGCCAATTTGCTGGACATATATACATCTTCTTATTGGAGAAACTGCTGCTTTTTGTTACTATAAAGGGTGCTTGCAGGATTTGAATTTATTGCTCCAAATTCCTCCAAATAGTTTGGAGATCAGAGATGGGAAAGAGAAAGGTGGGTGCCTCTGCTCTTAAGTTCCCCCATCAGCTCCTCAGGCAGTGACCATTGAGGGGCTTCTTTCACAGGCTGTGAATGTGGTATCAAAAGAGATAGAATTAGCAGAGAGAAGGTTTGTCTATGACAAGGGAGGAGTTTCCTCTGATTTCCCTTGCCGCATGTAGCCATGTGGAGACCCCAACTACATCTCTCAACCCATGTACCTTGTCAGATGCTCACATATAGGGGCATGGGGAGGGAGTGCCTCAGGAACATCCTTGCGTATTATCAGGAGGTGTTATTAGTGAAGGTGATGCCAAGGGGTCTCACACTGTTGCGCAGAATGCGGAGTGTTTTTTTAAAATCAAAAGTTATCTTAGCTACTGTTGGGATTCAGATTGAGCCTTTCACGTGCCCCCAACCTGTGGGTCAGGCTGCTCGGGGCAGGAGGTTGAGCCTGGGGTCATCAGTCGCACAGAGATGTTGTAGTGAAATTCTATTTCCTGAAGATTGGAATTAATTGAGCGAGCATTGTGCAGTTTGTTTAGTTAAAAGCCCTAGATGTCTTATACAAGAATTTGAGACATCCCGTTGGAGGGGTCCCCACATCTAGCAAGGCAGTACAGCTTCAATACCCTGAAGTGAGCCAGGAGCAGGTTGCCGCTTACCATTGCAATCATTCAGGTCATCATCAGCTGTCTTACCCCCAGAAGCCCTCCCATATGTGGTAGAGTTAATTCCCAAGTTAGGCCCATTTGGTGAAGCAGCTAATTTCTTACATTGTACTCACAATAGCATTTCAGCTGTGAACGTTTGCATATATTTGTGTGTTCAACATTGTTGGATTAGTTTCCAGGAAACTAAACTTGTTTACACATCTAGCTTTGCACAACATTGTCACAATGCCCTGAACATCATGTACAAGGTCTCTTTTCGTATTATGTACAAATGCAATTTCTATCTTCATCCACGGGGTGACAGGGCTATCTACATATCCATAACATCACTAATCTATACGCACATTGCAAGGCTGCTTTCTATTATAAAAGATGAGCATCTTGATAGATTAGCAGAGGAGGCACTTCCGCAGACACCGAGGGTCCTTGCATGCTGAGATCACGCATCACACAGCGGTCTGACATCCTGTGAGCGGTGTCCAGTTTGTGACCCATCAGGTAAAGGGGTTGGATTGTCCCTTGGGGGGATTCTTGGCTTTACACCTACACACACTCTAGGTACACTTAGAGATGGGTGTGTATCATAGGAGTACGCTTGATTACTTCCCTGTTTTTATATGCCTGCATATATATATACTGTTTCAGCCCCATGGTAGAAATATATCTACTATTTACGCTCTTGCTGCTTATAATCACGTTTATCTACTTCTGTCTATTAATCATTGCAGCACACGTATTTTATACAAAAATAACGTTGGTTCAATAAACTTATTGACGTCCCACTGTGTATTCTTTGTATACTTCTCTGAGAAAAGTGAGCTGGGGTGACTGAGCAAAAGGTTCTGTACTGTTTCCACGATCCCTGAGGGGTCAGGGTTGTCATGTTCAGTGGTTGCCAGAAACCATTTCCTCCCTGGTAAGGTTAGGGAGCTAATGGTGGAACTGTGAGCTAGCTGGCCTATAGGCCAACATATCCTACGGGGTGTCTGGAATCAGTCTTGGCACCAAGCCCCCAGTTTATGTTGCCCAGGCATATGTGCAGATCCTTTGGATTAGTAGGAACTACACAACAGTAGTACTAGGGAATGTCCCTCTTCTTAATAGCCCAATGCCAGAATCCTTTGAAGAACTGAAGAATAAGGTAGTGCTTTGGCCCAGGGTTCATGCTCACCTAGGCATGGAAATGTATGATTCTATGATTATTGTTACGAACGTGGGATGGCTAGGACCAGATGTTAAGAGATGGGTAGGAGACTGCATAGTGGTTAATTTCAATAATTGGCCATATAGCAGCATGCATCTTAACCATGGTTGGTCTTAAGTCACCCAAAATGAAGGACATCAGGGCGCTCCCTCTAGGGTATTCGTACAAGCCGTATATTGTATGTAACACCCAATGGATTTCAACAAAAGGTGGTGTAGCACGTCCAGGTGGTTCTATACCGGGCTTAGCTGTCCCTGTTCCTCTGCCCTTGAGAAACAGATTTGCACCCTTGAGCCATCCTGATTCCTGTGACTAACTCCCTACAGTGGAGACATCTTCGGCATTAGCTGTGACCTTGGCCCCTGATAAGTCCGCAAAGTTCAATGATAACAACTGGGTGCAGTTTATTAAGATATACCAGGTGATTTGTCTTGAGGAAGCTTGGGAAGTAGGTCATGGTTTCTTCCTCAAAGGATATAAAACATATTTTGTTTCAGCAGTGGCGTCTGCATCTGGGAGGGCAAACGGTGGCTTGGTCATTTTTGTGACATTAAAGCTCTGTGGTTACTTCAAAGACAAAGTGGGATTCAGACCTATTTCAGGCCCTCAAACTGCATGTTCCGGGCTCTATACCGATTGTCCTGATTAACTATTATAGTGCAAAGTCAGCATCATGTTGGATAGCTAATCTTCATAGCTTATTCTCGGCCATTAACTCTCTAGAGAGACGGGTCATGGGACAGGAGAAGCTCATGCTAGTAGGCAACTTAAACTCTCATCTGTGTGTTAGATCCTGGCGATGTGCGCTCGAGAGGCATGAGTGAGGAGGGGCTCCACATGGCACACACATCCGAAGGCAGCGCGATTAACAGTTTTTTACACACTGACAATCTGGCTTTTGTTTTAGAGAAGCTGGCAAACTAGATTAATCCCCATTTCACCCCAGCATTTAAAGAAAGGGACTCTGCGTCAATAATAGACTTTATCTTTGTCTCAGCGCCTTTGTTTTTGTTCATCTCAAGTTTTAACATATCGCACAGCCCTTTCAACGATCACAACCTCAGCTCTCAAGAATTGCAAACACACATTACATAAAGCAACCTGGGAGGATCTAGTGCAGGCTTGTGAATTGAAAGATAGTACTCTCTTCTGGCGGGTGATTAACAAGACCGGTTTTACTAAGTCTTCAGGACCTGTATTTTGCCATCATATTTCGGAGCAGCAGTGGATGGAAGATTTTAGATGCATTTATAATGTTGGGCTTCCGGATGGTTGGGTGGAACAGACATGCCTCACACTGGGGAGAGCTAATGTGATCTTTACTTGTTCTTGATGAAGTTTGCCAGGGTATCCTGGCCCTATCTTGTAACAAACCCCCAGGCTCTGATGTTATACCACTGATTTAATTCCGGACAATATTGATGTCTGGGAGCCAGCTTTACATTGGTTCTAAATGCTGCAGTAAGGGAGGGAGTTCCACTTTCGTGGTCCTCAGCCATCATAGTCCCAATTTTCAAAAAGGGGATCAGGACAACCCCCAGTGCTATTGACAAATATCGCTTTTATATGTTGTTGTAAAAGTACTTGGGAGGAATTTGTTAAATAGGATTTCGTCGTGGGCAGATGAGAACAATATATTTTCTGAAGCCCAATATGGTTTCTGGCCGGGTAGGTCGACTATTGCCCAGTGTTTTCATTTATATCTAATTATAAATAAGTACACTGTTGCCCAGCTCGCTTCATTTAGCATTTATGGACCTCACATCTGCATTCGACAGGGTAAACCGTACTAAGCTCTGGGATTTGCTCCTTTTGATGGGGTAGACCCAGAAATTGTATCTCTCCTCTCGAATCTCCATGCCAGCGCCTCTGCTGCAGTGAGGTACTCTCAGGGGGCAGAGCTTTCAGTGCTTTTTGCTACCAGTAGGGGAGTTTGTCAGTGCTGCATATTTGTGCTATTTCTATTTATCCGTTACATTATTAGGTTGGAGTGAGTTCTTGTGTCAGTGCAGATCGATTGCCGGTCTTGCTGTATGTCAATGATGCGGTGCTTATGGCTCGCATAGCTGTGGGATTTCAGTCTTTGCTGGACAGGTTTGTTACCTATATGGATAGCTTAGACCTGGCAGTTAACTTTTCCAAGTCATATGTCCTGGTAACTGGCCCTCGCTCCACACATTCCAAAACTTTCAGGGTGGGGAACCATACTTTAGCCAAGGTCCCAGCTTTTCTCTACTTGGGGGTATTATTTGATGTAAACTTGAGCTGGAACCCCCTAGTTGAAGGTAAGATTTGGGATACGGCCAGCACCACAGGGGCGGTTGCCAGCTTCTCTCAGATATTGGGCTTGTAGTCGCCAGTTACTTCAGTTAAGTTTATTCAGTATAAGTGTACTTCTAAGGTGCTATCTGGCAACGAAGTTTGGGGCTACAGGCGGGTAGATCCAAATGGCAGAAAATACATTTCTGAAGTATATCCTGTTGGGTCCCACAAAGTACCCTGGTGTTCTCAGTTCACAAGAAGATGGGTCTTAGATTCATCAGTGATTTATAGCTCTTAGGTCACTGCTTTGTTGGATTAAGATATGGACTAGGAAAGGCTTGCAGCTTAATTGGTTGATCCTGTCAGATTGTTTATCTCTTGATCAGATGCAAAAAAATCCTGTGGATAGCGAATGTGATGGAGGCTCTAACTAGCCTAGGGAGGGTAGATATGTTTTACAATCATAATTCGCTGTGCCTGTCAGAGAAGAAAAGGCTTAAGGATTCATTTTTTGAAGGTGCCTCTATGCAACATGACCAGCTAGAACTTGGGAAACCCATGGTCCAGGGCCAACTATTATTAAAATCTATACAGGGCATGGAGCCATACCTTTCCCTGTTATCCAACGAAAGGGACAGATTTGTGGTGGCTCGATTTAGGTTCAATTCGTTACATCACCTCCTAGCCTCCACGAGTGGCTGGTCCAGTTCAGGCACCTTAGGGCACTGTGGGTGCGACAATGTGTCTCCGCAGGATACCCTGCATTTTGTATTGTTGTGTAAATATTTGAGTGTCCATAGGAAGAGTTTTCTTCTTACAATTTTGAAAGCTATGCTCTTTGCCCAAGCTCACTCGGCACTTATGTATTTGCAGCTACTGCCTAATGTGCCCATTCTTTCTGAGGTTTCAAGTTTTTTGTGTGCTTCTGTAAGGTGCTCTAGGCTTGATTACTTTTGTTGTGGCCTCAGTGCCTGATTTGTTATCTGTATTTTAATGCTGTTTTTTTTAAATCCTATTAAAATCTTTTAAATTGACATAAGAATGTATTTATGGTTGTATGTTCTTTTATGATTGTATTTACACTTGAATAAAGATTTTCATGATGTTATATATACAGAATCACTTCCTTGTTTAGGCAGAGGAACACTCAGCTGACACTGTGGAGTTACCGCATGTCGGAATTCTATCTCAGCTGTTTGCTGCGTACCAACACAAGGGAAGACCAGCTCTACACCAAGACGGGCAGCCTAATGACACTTACCCACAGGTAATGGGGAGTCAGTCCAACCTGTCAGGGATTTGGTAGATCAGCCACCCTAGGCCAAGATAGGTTACGGATTGCTAGGTAGGAGTACAACTACACACAGTAAGTATATGCCTGCATATATTCACTGTCTTAGCACAATTGTGGAAATGTTCATATGTTTCACTGTACTTGTGAACATAATTACGTTTATCTATTTTTTTCATTACAATAAACTTTATTTTGGTCAGCGTAGACCATAAAAGTGCATACACAGAAAATGTAAACACATATAACCATATACTATAAAACAGTCCCCATGAATAGCTATACAAGTTATACAAGCTAATCTGTTTCATTCTACTAATTATCACAGCACATGCATTTAATGCAAGAATCACAATGCTTGAATAAATATTGAAAAGCCTTGCTGAGTATTTCTTGTGTACCTCTTTGGGTATGCATGTCCAAACCAAAATGGTTCTAGATCCGTCATCACAATTCCTTGGGGGATCAGGATTGTCATGTTCTAAGGTTGCACACACATTTGTTAGCCTTTTAAGGTTAGGGTTACAGATGGTGCACTGTGGCTAGCAGGGACATAGGCCAAGATATCCTGAGGGTGTGCACAGAAGCAGTCTGCCACAATTCTGACGTTTATGTTATCCGACAAATGTACAGTTTTACTGAGGGCGGCATGACAGAATCACCAACTGGTGGTGTTGGGCAATGTTCCCATTGTGTATAATTGAAACCTTCACTTGGAGTACTAGCTCTGTGTAAATAATGGTGTGCACAACGTTGATGACAAACATTTCCCCATAATTAGCAGAATTTAAATAGAAGTCGTCAGTTTCAAATTCTATATATGATTCTAATTAAAAAAGCATGCTTTTGACAGTGGTGACATTCAAGTCATCAACAATGTTACCAGAAGGGATAATGTCATCTATCAAGACTTTAACTACATAAGGAGTTTGTAATGTTTCTGTAGGACCAAAAAAATCAAATGGTACCTTATCCATAACAATTGCATCCGGGACAGGAAATGCAGAAATGATTCACTAGAGACAGGTCTCCTTGCACTTTATGTGAAGAAGAAGGAGGCTTCAATACCTCAGTTACCAGTTCAACAGCAGGGCATTCTGGGAGATAATGTCCATTTAGGAGAAAAAGAAAATGGACTAATCCAATCTAAATGAATAGGAAAAGCAGAGGAATGGAGCACCAGATATATGACCATGGTGGAGTCAGATGTCTATTGCAGCCAGGATATAAAGGCATGTATCCCATGCAGTGAAGTATGTGACTTATCTGAAGCAAAGTCATCACTGTCGGCAAAGTAGCCAGAGGGAGTCTGCAAAAACAGAGACCTCATGGGAGAACTGTTAGATACCTCCACAGGTGGTTGATAATAAATGTCTTTGTTACTAGGAATGGCAGTTGAAGACTGTGAATTTACATATGGTGTGTTTATGGTGCTCGTAGTTGTATCAGGCAGTAGCAGAACGTCAGTATCTGATGTCCCTAGTTGGAGAGTTGCAATTGCTGTATTATGTCATGCTTGTAGAGGTATTTCCTTTATGGTAGTGAGAGGAGACAAATAATTACCATGGAGCCCTCATGGCCTACTGTGTAGGTTAGGCCACTTGGTTTGGTTTGATTAGGTCGATTGACACAAACTGTTTGTTTCTACAACCAGCATGTGATGGCAAAATTATAGTTCTGGTACTTGCAATGCCAAGTACTGGCACTGATGCTCTGTGTGATGGACCAAAGTCTTTCCTTTTGGTAATCTTCTCTTGAACTAGATTCCCAAACTAAGGAATCCAGACAGGAGTTGCTGGTTGCTCCTTCACATCTTCAGTGGCATAACATTTTGTAGATTCATTTGAGCGCTCATCTCAGAAGTCTTATAGTTCCTGTAAGACAGCGAAACGTTCATTGATATCAAAAGGCATATCTGCCACTACTGTGCCAGGATTATCAAGGTCTGTAACGTACATATGAACACCACCAATTATTTAAAGCTCTCTGAGCTCCATACAAGTGATGGACCCAACTATGACCTGAACCTAATACTCTTGCTGTTAAAGACTGCCTTAAGTCACTGTTTTTCCTTTCTACTATCAAATTTCCCTCAGGATATAGGGGGAGGATTAATACACAGCCACACACAGGGTTCCCATGGTAGCCCAGTAAGCCCTGGAGGGAAAAGCTGGTCCCTGGTCCGAGTGGAATGCAGCTACTGCATATATCACGATAAAGACTTGCAAATATTTTATAACACTTTGAGCATCAGCCGATTGATGTGGCTGCATCCATAGAATTCTAGAACATGAATTCACTGCCAATACAATAAATTTAAATGACCATCCTAATGTAGAGGTCAGCAATTATCAAAATAGACAAGTCAATGGTTTGTTTGAAACTTAGAGAGGTGTCTGTGGTGGACGAGCTGCAGTGGAGATTTTAATTGTTTGATATCACAGCTAAGGCAATATTATATAGTCTGTAGAGACCAGACCACCAATAGTGGTTTTGTAGTAAGGAAACTGTAGCCGCCACACCCACACTGGCAAACACTAACTTCTCATGAGCACCTATGATTAATTCTAGCCTGCATTTTTCATTTGTTATAACTCGATCCCCCACTCTAGAAATACAAGAAAAAGGTAGGTTTTTGGCACTCACTAGATAGGAGTAGTTTGCTGGAAATTATTTAGGTAATGGTGTTTCAGTAAGTGAAGCATTGACAGCAACCACGATGTCACCATCCACTCTGGTTAGCGAGTAATTTCAGTTACTACAGCTGTCTGAACCATTGCTTTTGTGGGTTCATCAGCCAGTGAATTCCCTGCAACGTGTATTCCAACATGTTGATGACTCAATGTATGAAGGACATGAGCCTGTTACAAACTAATTTTAAGACGTGCCACGTTTCCCCAAAGCAATTTATGCTTGATAGCATTCCCTTTTAAATCTCTGAATCTATTCAAGAGGCAATAATGTAAATACTCATTAAAAGACTAGACACAGTAAGATGAATCACACACTATGAGTGTGGGGAATTCAGGATCTGTATTCTCTAGTTCCAGAATTAGAGCTTTGAGTTCAGCCAGCTGGGCGGTACAGTCCCCTAAAGATTGAGTGAAAGTTCTTTGAAGATGGAAATCTCCATTCCTCATGACACCACACACTGCAGCACATGCTGCTGAGTAGTGTCATTTAGTTCCAACAGTGGGCTTGGCTAAACCATCAGTATATACAATATAGTCATACTGATCAAGAAGCAAAATGCCACTGGCCATAGGGTATTCTTGTTCATATTGGAGGAATTCTTATGTTTGTTAGGTGGAGTAAAATGCGTAATCAACATCAGTAGCTGTTTAAGAGGTGGCCCCTATATCCATCTAGAATTTAAAGCTTTCGTGTCAGGAACGCTGGCCTTTGTGACAGCCTCTAAGGCTGGAAAGGGAGTAACCACAACTATGTGTTTTCCTTGAACCAATGGCCTTTTCTTTATGACAGCTGTCTGAACTGCAGTATTTTTTCTGTAGGTGCAAAACACATTCCAGCATTTGAATATGAATGTGATTTATATGTAATCAGTACAGTCTCACTTTCGTTAAAAGTGACATATCCGTAGCTAGTGGGCCCCGCAATCATGCGGATCACCAAATTTGTTGTGTTGACACATGTGTAAGTATCTGGATGCAAGCATGTAAGTTTGCAGTGTTATCAGAATCTGTGTATTTTCTGGAATCCATTGTGTGCTTGAAAAGTCTGGATGAATTAATTCATAAAATGGTTTTACCTGTTGTGAATATTTTGGTATATATGTCCTACCAAAGCTGAGAAAGCCCAAAAGCGATTGTTGCTTTTTTATGGTATTTGTTGGCTGCAGGAGTGCAAATTATCTAGGAAATGTGCTGAAAGACTTCATTTGACAACTCGTATCCGAAATATAGGACACTAAGATAGGCAATTTGTTTCTTGGAAGTTGAATTTTTGCCATATTCAGCAAATCCCAAAACTATGTGATTGTGAGCGTGTGGAAGGATTGAGATCCCCAACAATAGGGGTTTGTGATGCTTTTATTTAATAAACACGTCGGTATGGTGTTGCCAGGGTTTTCTGAGGATAATACGTCTTATCCACAGGTTATCTTCTTCTGTTTCGTTGCGCTTCAGGGCGTTCTGGCGTTCTGTGTGGACGTCTTCAGTTTACAGGCTCCCCTCGAGAAATAAAGAACAAATAGGGCGTTGTTAAAAAGGTTCCGTTTTCACGCCTTCACAAAAGGTAAAAAAGGAGTGAGGAGACACCCGGTGCGCTACTAAAGAAAAGACGAGGCTGTGCAAGTGAGAGGGGAGGGTGGTCGGGAAGGTTTAGGGATGTGGGGAATCGCTTGGCTGGTTACCACCGACTTTCTCCTGCTTCCCAGCACACCCTGCAAACCGTGCACGCACCTGTTAAAGCCACACTCCTCTTGGAGCGTGGCTGGGCGAGGAACAGGGATGTTGGCCTCCAGGCTCTCCTGACACCTCAGGAACTCCTCTCTAGACTGCCAATATCGGAACCGGAATGTCTTATCCCTCGGCTCTTGTCTTTTCCTCGCACGCTCCGCTTTCGGTGTTCTCTCTCCTCCAGCATCTTCCTGAGTCCGTTCTCTCCTCCTCAGGTTCCCCATCTTCAATTGGATTGGGGCCGATGATGCATGGCCAGTGGGCGGGGTTCTCCGAGAGCAGCTCCCAATTAAAGGGACCTTTTGTAGACATAGACAAACCCATGTCCTGCAAAGACAACCAGCCCGGGATTCCTCTGTCCGTCATGCACACGCCACCATTCATCCACCGTTCCGGTATTACCACCGGCGATGGGGGCCCAGTGACACACCCCACCCCTAGACCTTTCCCGATCGGGGAGAGGAAACATGCGGGAGAGGAAGTCGGCACTGCCGTTCTCTGTCCCTTGTTGGTGCCGCACTTCAAAGACATAGGGCTGCAGGGAAAGGAACCACCTGAGGATGCGAGGGTTATTGCCCATATTCCGACTCATCCATAAGTGAGGGGCATGACTAGTATACAATATAAAACAAGTTCCCTCCAAGTAATAGCGCAGTTTCTCAACCGTCCATTTTATGGCGAGACACTCCTTCTCTATGGTGGGGTACTGCTTCTCCCGGGGGAATGATTTCCTGCTAATGAACAGTATTGGATGTTCAGTGCCCTGCGGTGAAAGCTGGGAGAGGACCGCCCCCACCCCACTGTCCAAAGCATCCGTTTGAAGGATGAAGAGTCTTGAAAAATCGGGGGAGTATAGGACCGGACTGTTTGTTATTGCCTTTTTAAGTTGGAGGAAGGCCTTTTTAACTATGTCTGTGGGGTGTATTAGGTCAGCTGTTTTGGCTTCCTTTTTTAGGAGATCAGTGAGGGGACCAGCTATGTTTGAGTATTGGGGAATGAATATTCTGTAATACCCAATAATCCCAGAAAGGCTCTGACTTCCCGTTTGGTGGAAGGAAAAGGGGTATCCATGATTGCCTTCACTTTCTCAGCTTGGGGCTCTATCATCCCATTCCCCAGGACATAGCCTAGGTATTTGACTTTATTGAAGGCTACCTTCGATTTTTTTGAGTTAATGTGTTAACCCGCTTGGGATAAGGCCTGGAGTATTTTCTGGCAGTGGACCATATGCTTCTCCCATGTAGAGCTAAAGATGACAATATCGTCGAGGTAGGCTGACGAAAAGCCCTAGTGTTCATGGAGTACGGTGTTCATTAACCTTTGAAAGGTGGCAGGTGCTCCATGAAGACCAAATGGGAGGACTGTAAACTCATATAGCCCATCAGGGGTGATGAAGGCGGTTTTTGCTTGGTCCTGTTTCCTCAGGGAGACCTGCCAGTATCCTTTTGTTAGGTAAAGGGTTGTTATATACGGGGGCGTCCCCCAACTTCTCGATCAACTCGTCTATTCTTGGTAAAGGATATGAATCGAATTTAGAGATGGCGTTTACCGCCCCAAAGTCCATCCAGCTTCGGTACCAAGACGATGGGGGATGCCTACTGGCTCCTAGAGGGACGGATAACACCCATCTCTAACATGGTCTGGTCCTCGTGTTGTACGGCGGTTCTCCTGGCAGCCAGCATACGGTAGGGTCGTTGTTTGATGACCTTGCCAGGGACCGTCTCGATAGTGTGCTCAATCAGGGTTGTTTTTCCTGGTTTGTCTGAGAATAGTGAAGAGAACGGTTGAAGCAACAACTTTAAGGACTGTTGTTGTTGGGGGACAGGGACTGGTTCACTACCAGTTGAGACAGGGTACACGAGGTCTCTTCGTGTTTTGTTGTTACCAAATGGGCTGAGATTGGGAGGGGGCCCAAACACTTTTTTAGGATGTTAATGTGGTAGAATTGTACTCTGGAGGGTTTTACCTGTACTTTGTAGGTTGTTTTACCCTACAGTCCCAACCACCTTATACGGGCCCATCCATTCTGCATTTAGCTTGCTCATGGAGGATGGGAGCAAGACCAACACCCAGTCGTTAACGGCAAGTCTTCTCCACTTTTTCCCTTTATCATACTGGTATTTTTGTCTCCCTTGTTGTTTTTCGAGGTTGGAATAGGCGAGGTCACATTTCCTATTCTAGACCTAAGGCTATGTGTGTATTCTAAGAAACCCTGGGTTTCGTATTCCTCCTCTTTCTCCCATGCCACCTTAGTCATTTCCAGAAAAGACCTGGGTTGTCTCCCGTACAGCAGTTCAAAGGAGGAGCACCCCAGACTACTCTGAACTTGACTGCGAATGACATACAGCTCAAGAGGAAGAAGCTGATCCCAGTCTTTCCCTTCATTTTGTAACATCTTTTTCATTGTGAGTTTCAGGGTACCATTATATCTCTCTACGAGCCCGTCGGTTTGGGGATGGTAGACAGACGTCCTGATATGCCCTATGTTTAGGGTTCGGCATACCTCCCTTATCAGGCGAGAGACAAACGGGGTCCCCCGATCGGTCAGGATTTCCCTGGGAAAACCCACCCTGGAGAAGAGTTTGATGAGCTTTTCTCTGATGTTTGTTGTTGTTGGGGCTCTTAGAGGAAAGGCATCGGGGTAGCGTGTGGAATAGTCCACTATAACCAGGGCATACAAGTGTCCTTTCTTGTTTTTTGGCAGGGGTCCTATTTGATCCATCCCGACTCTTTCAAACGGATGGCCGATTATCGGGAGTGGCTGAAGGGGAACTGGGGGAGGTCGGTAGGATTATCTCCTGACAGACCCCGCATTCCCGGCAGTAGGTTTTTATGGACCCATACACCCCCGGCCAGTAGAAATGCCTGAGTATGTTTTGCGTTGTTTTCTCTACCCTGTGTGTCCTACGGTGAGGTGTGTGTGTACAAAGAAAAGTATCTGGTCCCTAATAGCCAGAGGCACCAATAACTGGGGAGAGGCGTCTTTCTTTTCTTCTCAATATAAAAGGCCTTTGTCTATAAAGAACCGGGAATATCTCAGGGGCATAGCAGGATCCGTGGTCTGGGCTGTTTGCCAAGCATACGTAAGGTAGGATTGTTGACTTGAGTGTATTTGAAGTTTTTGTCTAGGAGCCAAGGTTCTGGTGTGACGAGGGCCTTTTGTGGGATACTTCGGGTGATAGCCTCCCCTTCCTCAATATATGGGGTCTGTACAGTGGCAAAGAACAGCTCTTGGAACCCGGGATTATCAGTCCCAATTATTAAGTCTTCTGGTAGGTCACCCAATACCCCTACCCGTGCTCTATATGGGGGTCCTTGCTGGGTTTTGAGATTTACCACTGCTAGGGGGTATGGCTTGATGTCCCCGTGTACACACCGTATGTGTACTAGTGTGTCCACTTCAACCTGATCCTTTTAAATTAGATGTCCCTGGACCACCGATTGTCTGCACCCTGAGTCCAACAATGCCTTAACCCACTGTCCATTTAGCTGCACACTTACGTAGAAGCACTCCCCAGTTCAGCGGTGAAGAAGACCGTCCTAGGGGCATATCCGATGTCCATGGGTTCGCCTTGGGGCTTCTTGTGGGGTCACAAACGAGCGATGTGTCTCCATTCCCCACAATCAAAGCACTGGGGTCCTCTGTGCATTGGTACATCATTTTTAAATGTCCGGGGATGCAGAGGTTCAGGAAGAGGTTTTTATCATGTTTTCCTGGGTTAGGACGGCCTGGATTTTCTAACTCCCACAGAGAAGTACGAGGCTGTGCGCGGGAGAACGTTGCGGCCATCTCTACTGCTTGTTTAGTGGTGAGATGAGTATGTTGGCTCAACCATCTCTGGGTGTTATAGGGAAGAGCCTCCAAAAACTGCTCCAGATAGATCAGGTCCATTATCTCTTCTTTGCTCTTCTCTGTGGGCTTTAGCCACTTATCGGCAGCAGCTTGTAAACAAAAGAAAAGGGTTTGGGGGTTCTCTTTAGGCGCTCCCTTTTCTTTGCGGAAGCGAACCCGGTAGGCTTTGGCGTCTAGTCCAAGATGGTCTAATATGACTGACTTGATGTCGGCATAGGTGGTATTACCGCTGGCGTTTGTGACCTGGTACGCCGCCTGCGCTTCGCCCGTGAGGAGAGGTGCCAGGAAAAAGGGCCATTTCTCCAAGGGCCACCCGCAAGCTTTGGCGGCCCTCTCGAAGTTAAGAAGGAAGGCATCTGGGTCCTCTCCCGCTACGTACTTCTGTAAGGATACCCTGGGGGCCCTGGAGTGCTGCTTCTCACCTCCCGTGTCCTAGAGGACATCTGTTCCTCTGAGACCTTTTGGAGTCCTTCAAGCTGGGCTGTTATGCTGGATTTGATGAAGTCCCGGTCGGTCTGTGCTGAGGTCATCTGTTGTTGCACCGCCCATTCTAATTTCTCCTGGTCCTTCACGATGTGTTGTATCAATGCATCCATTATTTCGGTACTAATGGAGGATGTGCCCACATTCTCCACCACTTGTGAGCGGGTGGAAGGATTGAGGTCCACAACAATAGGGGTTTATGATGCTTTTATTTTACAAACACGTCGGGATGGTGTTGCCAGGGATTTCTGAGGATAATACGTCTTATCCACAGGTTGTCTTCTTCTGTTTCGTCGCGCTTCAGGGCAGTCTGTGGGGATGTCTTCAGTTTACAGGCTCCCCTCGAGAAATAAAGAACAAATAGGGAGTTGTTGAAAAGGTTCTGTTTTCACGCCTTCACCAAAGGGAAAAAGGGAGTGAGGAGACACCCGTGCATTACTAAAGAAAAGAGGAGGCTGTGCAAGTGAGAGGGGAGGGTGGTCGGGACGGTTTAGGGACATGGGGATTCGCTGGGCTGGTTACCGCCGACCTTCTCTGCCTCCCAGCCCACCCCACAAACTGTGCACGCACCTGTGAAAGCCACGCTCCTCCTGGAGCGTGGCTGGGCAAGGAACGAGAACATTGGCCTCCAGGCTCTCCTGACGCCTCGGGAGCTTCTCTCTTTGCTGCCAATATCGGAACCAGAACGTCTTCTCCCTCGGCTCCCGTCTGCTCCTCGCAGGCTACACTTTCGGTGTGCTCTCTCCTCCAGCGTCTTCCTGAGTCCATTCTCTACTCCTTAGGTTCCCCGTCATCAATTGGATCGGGGCCGATAATGCGCGGCCAGGGGGAAGGGTTCTCCGAGAGCAGCTCCCAATTAAAGGGACCTTTCGTAGAAATAGACAAACCCATGTCCTGTGAAGCAAACCAGCCCGGGGATTCCTCTGTCTGTGAAGAAAGGAGAGGATCCCGGCTGTCATGCACACGCCACCATTCATCCACCATTCCGGTACTACCACCGGAGACGGGGGCCCCGTGACAGTGATCTACTCTGGTTAAGTGTGTGTTTAAGTCATCATCAGTAAGATATATGTCATCAACATAGGACAATGCTTGTGACTCAGATTCGTGTAAAATTGATATTACTCAGGTACAAAGTAGGGCTGTTCGTATACACTTGAGGAAGTCAGCAAAATCCTTCTGGCTCCCTAAAGCAGTAAATGCAGTTTGATCCCTGCTTTCAGGTGCTAATTGTTTGGCAGAAAAAGCCATTTGTAATGTCCAAAGTTGTTTTGTATTTTTTGCGCTCTATGTTGTTCATTAGTGCTGAGCTGTGTGAATTGTGTATTGCAAAAGTGTGTGCATCACTGTTTAAATGTCCGTAGTCTAAGACTAGGCGGTATGTATTATCTGGTTTCGCTACTGAAAACAAAGGATTGTTCATTGGAGAGATACAAGGCTCAATTATACCTTGATATTCTAGTTGTGTTAGAATTCATACTTAATTGGATATTTTGGCTGCATTGTGTGCTGGACCTTATGGGCATATCATGATAGGGTGAATCTTTATCCCAGCCTACATGATAGTGGTATAATGCTGGGGCTTGTGCAAGAGTCCACTCCTTGGCATACTTTTTTTTGACAACTTCAGGAACAAGGACGGAGAAGGATAGTATTATTATAACTTCCCCTTGTGGGACTTTCCCAACAAACACGTGGCCAATCCATTTGGCCAAGAAACTGTCATAAGTGTTGGTTAAATTTGCCCAGAAAATTACTTTAATAGTACGCTGCATGTCACTCTCAATTTGGATGTCAAAATCATACAATCTGTCAATTGGACTAACCTGCTGATCTAGTGATTCAACTCGAATATATTCATTAGTTGCTCTCGAAACCAGAAACTCTTGAAGATTCTGATGAATTATCATGACATCTGTTGCACTGTCTAGCAGTGTCAATGCCCACATCTTGTTCTGAAGTAGTGTCCTCAATATGTGTGGCGTACTTAGTGGAAATATCTGCCACTTTCTTCTTTTTGAGTTGGAGTTTTTGTTGTGGAAGTTTCTCTTCCTTCTTCATGATGATGTCAGATGAGCATTTTGAGCGCTTTCTCAGTTTCAAATACTTCTCTTGTCTGCACTCTGATCGTCCTTCTCTATCCCAGCGTTTGTCGGGTGAGTCCTTAAAGGAACAAGAAGGATGTGTATCAGTATACTGATACCTATCAGGCTGTTTAATTGATAGAGGGTTACATAGGTTATAATGTTTTTCAGTGGACTCCGGTTGCAAAGATCAACCCTGTGTTTTTGTTTTTCTTTATTTTTTGGTTAGATCCTGCATTTTTAGAAGACTCCGGTACTTTGGTATTATCCTTTTCAGAATTACCCTTAAGCTGTGGCTTATTTGGTCGGGTTCCCAAATTATCTCGAACTATAGATGTATAGGTTTCAGCAATAGTTTCCAGCAATAGTTTTTGGTAATTTTCACTCTTGGTCCACAACGGGAACTTGCTTGAGGCATTGGCATACTGCCAGTGCTGCTGCTTCCCCTTTAATGGTACTTAAAATAATTGAGGCCACAGTGACATAATTGCTAAGTAACTTCATCCCCAAATCCAGGGCTGGTCAGCCTTGTATTCATTTTGAATCTGTTTTAGCAC
The DNA here is from genome assembly GCF_964204655.1 of Triturus cristatus. Taxonomy (NCBI): domain Eukaryota; kingdom Metazoa; phylum Chordata; class Amphibia; order Caudata; family Salamandridae; genus Triturus; species Triturus cristatus. The sequence goes on from NC_140591.1 coordinate 421,384,277, forward strand.
TTCAGGTAAAACAGTGATAGATGGTGTACCATGTATTATGGTATATATTACAGCAAAGACTGTGCCTCAGGTGGCACATTCATCCACTGGGGAAACCGTCTCTAGTGGTACGCACATTGTGAGAATTTTATGTGTGTCTTGGGCACCGTATAGGGAAACACTGCTTCAAGCTGATTTGTGTTATGTACAATCCAGAACGGAATTTCCTCACGTTTGGCGGCAATTGTATCAATAATTGTGTTGATAGCTTCTGGACTAATTGCAGGCATGTCTAAATGTGGCTGCACAGCTAATAGCCCTCGCTGGGGTTGCTGTTATTGTTCACATAACGAACTGTGTTGAACGTCTGTACAGTCTAACTAGAGTTGTGTAAAGAGCACGGAGCTCTAAAGAATTTATTAGTGCTAATGTTGGATATGGTGTATAGCCGGCTACGACTGGCCTGGTTGCTTCCTAATTGCTGATGGGACCCAGTTTTACATTGTTTGGTGGATGTGGTAGGGTACCTAGGAACCAATTTTGATGTTCCTGAAATGTTAATGGTATTTCTACATTTTCATAGGCTCTGTATTGGCATGGTATTACAGCTGGAGTGTATGTATGAAATGTTTATGTAATTACATCTGCTGCAGGAAAAGTGACTCATGAATAGAATACCTCTATTTTATACACGTCGTGGGCCTCAACCACGAAGGTAAAATCTTCCCCTGTAAGAGGGAGTCTTTGTTGTTATAACATTGCTGTTACAGCTTGTCTGCAATTATAAGGTATAGTTGCTGCTTACGCCATATTTCATTAATGTGATTCGAAGAAGGGAAAACTATATTGGGGTAAACCTTTTAAAGGGTTCAAGCTTCAACAACCGACAGACAAAAATAGAGGTTTCCTATTGAGCTGGGAAAGATTAATCCCTCACACCATGGACATCTCCATATAAGTTGAATAGGGACCTTGGGCACACATAAGTCCTACTCAGGAGACCCATTAAATAAGTTCCTGACCTAAAACGATGGTGAAGCCATGTCATACGGTTTCTACAAATTAAGTAGGACTGTATATCCTGACAACATAACCGTCAGAATATGGGGGCTGAATCCACACATATCATTAGAGCAGGGTTCTCCAACCGGTCGATTGCGAGCTACCGGTAGCTCGCCGACCCTCCAGGAGTAGCTCGTGCCAGCATTTCATTATTCTGGCCTCACTCTGAGCTTTGGCATCTATTTATTATCCTTTCCTTCTCTTTCGGCCTTTTGTGAATGCTTGCCCGACCTCACCCAAACCAGCAGCTCAGATTGGCTGAAACGGAGCTTAGCTGCAGCGGGGCGGGCTCGTGCTTTGATTGTATGAATCTGTGTGCTCCATATATTACGTCCTGCGATATGTTAACAATAGTTTCTGGGTTATTACTTCATTTGTTGGAGCGGTTGGGTGTTCAGTGAATTAACTACTATACCTATAGTTTATTATTGCTTACTGGCAGTGTTTCTGTTTTTGGATTTAGGGTTCAATCTCTGAGATTGATGTGACCTTGTTCTCTTTTTAGCTCAGCCAGCCCCAGCGACGAGCAGTCTGAGTGCATGCGAGGCAGAAGTAGAGATATGCATTCTCAGAATTGTCAGTTAACCTGCTTTGTCTGTCAGCAAATAGAAGATTAATGAAAAGATGATCAGCCCGTACACTTACCCAAAGTGATAGGCATAGAGGAGGCAGGAAGTGGGTGCAGTCACTAAAACAGACAGAGAATTAATTAGCAGTGCTTTCAGAAATGGACATTCAAAGCATGGGTCGGGGCTACAGCCACTGTTTGTAACTTTGAAATGTGTCATCCCATCAGGCAGATTATTAGAACAACTGGAAAAACCTAAGGCACTGTTCCTGACTGCCGCAGCAGGTGCTCTGCCCCATGAGCAACCTTAGTGTGACCCACAGGGTACCCCACAGAGATTCCGAGCAGGTCCTTTAATCACCTGAGTGCTCTTCTCAGGACTGAAGCCTCTGTCCTACAGGATGCCTCACAGAGCTCTACTGTGAGTTAATTAATCCCATATCTCATGCAGACTGTGGCCTGCAGCGCTTCGTAACAGGTGCTTTAATACCCTGATCTATCTTACTTTCATTGGAACTAATTAACCACAGGTTAATGCAGATTAGTGAAGGAGGTGCATTGATCTCCGATGTATTCTCAGGAAAATATGATCTGCAGGTAGGGAGATGCCCTGCGTTAACCTATTCAATTATCATACTGCGGCAAGAACTGGTAACCTGTGGGTTACATCTGGAGCTCTGCAGCAAGTGCACTAACCCCCTGAGCTTTCATACTGGGTTTAAACCTACGACCCTAAGGTTGCATGCCTATCTCTGCAGCAGGCACATTAACACATATACACATTTCTGCAGCAGGTACATTAATCCACTTAGTTCGCTGCTATGGAACCGTAACATGACCAGCATGCATGCATTGCCATTTGAAAAGAAATAAAGCACATAATGAAACTAGGGTTGCCACCTTTCCAAATACCGGATATTTATTGTTTTAATAGTCTGCAAAGGCCCCGACATGAAGGAAAATCATATGTATTAATTTGTAGCATAACTTTTCTCCCTTTGTTTATTTGATAACGAAAAAAAGAGAGGAATTTTGTTGCAGCATTTTCATAGTGCTTACTAACCCAATGTATGTCACTGAAGTACTTTATGTGTAGGGTGGAAGTGTTTTCTTAGGTTTGTGATCCTGTGTGGGAAGTGTTTCCATGTCTTGGCTGATGAACACCAAGGTGCGGTTATCATGTAATGGGATGCAGCGCGGTGGATGATGAGGTGTGAGACAGCATTAAAGTCAATGATGCTCAGAAAACTTGCGAGTTGCTTAGCTTTTAGTAGTTCACTATGATTTTCACTGATCAGAAGTAGCTCCTGCTACAGAAAAGGTTGGAGTCCCCTGCATTAGAGTATGTTGAGCCAATTCCAAGCTATCTCACAGTGCGCCATCTGAACTCCTAGCCTTACCAGGGTACCAGATGGTACCTGTAATCTCCAAACATGGCCACTCTAATTCCCCAAGGAAATCCTGGGAACAGATCTTTCCTTTTGTTGATACTGAGGCATGCCCAAGGAAGACACAAGAAAGATACAAATTGGATTTTCAGACATTTATTGAAGCAATTTTATTTTTGTGTACAAAGTGTGAGCTGCAATTAGTAGTAGGAAGAAACAAAGCATTGTAACCAGCATTGCAAGAATGGTGAAAAAGCTAAACAGTTTAACCATTGTAACAGTACAGTGTGATTATGATCATATTCATGATTATACTGCTATCTAATACTACCTACACTAGCGATAGCATAGTGGATGTACCCTCTGCCAGATCTTTTGGGACAACCCAACCCTCCCATACCTTTGTATGATGCATCAGGAAGCTGACCTGGTGTGGAGCAGGCTACAGTCCTTTGCAGGATGAAGGCTTGAGTCAGTATGGTTGCACCTCAGTCATAGGGCACAGCATTCCAGGATAATCTGGAGAAGTATTCCTCTGACGAATTTGGCTCAGCGGCTTACATAATAAAAACATTGTTCCAATCGAACTGTGTCAATGGTGAAGCGCTGATGTGATTGTTTTTGTTGAGACTCGGAGCTGTCTCCAACCGGACAACCAAATGCAAAGTCATTGTACTCAATGCTCCTTAGCCTTGAGCCGAGTGTATGAACAACATGATGATTATGCTTATTAAGAAATGTGCTGGATGCAAATTAATTTTAACTATATTATCATGTAAGTACAAGGCATGTAAAAAGTCACCATTAGAAAAAGGGTTACAATATACCTTTTAGAAAGCTTTTTTTCCACAGAAATATGTGCTAAACACTCCGACGTTTCTCAGTGTAAAAACAATTATTTAAATGAGCAGTTTCTGAGTGCCTGCACTTCTTCATTTTGAAAAGGAGAGTTCCTTCATTTCTCATCAGTGGTTCAATACTTTTAATGGGAGAGTAACAGCACTTCTCCTTAGTAAATATGTACTTTAGTCCTACTTGCACTTTTAGATTTTCATTTCAAGCACTTAGTAGGGGGGCCTAGAATTTCTTGTAACACGTCTTCTATCAAACAAGGTTTAAATGTACTTAACAATGAAAGAATGACACTGATTTCCTTTTTTCTCCAAGATTCATTCTGGATAAAAAATTTAGTTGATGGGGTTACATAGTGTCGAGTCAAATATTACTTAACCAATGCATTCTTCTACATCTAGAAACTCTGTAAAAAAGGACAAACCTACACAGAAAGAATACTTATAAGTACCTCAATCAGTACTGAGTTGTCTAATTTAGAATAACAAATGCTTTGATACCTATTTTAGACGTACAGTGCTAAGCAACCTATTTGAGAAGTTCAGCACTTCACCATTTGTTTGGAACTTACAGGGAGTCATAGACTTTTTGGAATCTACAGTGATGGCCTCTACAGAATGTAAAGTGCTTTGCAGCCTGTTTCAGCTTTACAGTGCTTTGCAGTTTGTTCAATTGCAAAGTGCTTTGCTTCCTTCTTAGGTCGAGCTTTGATCAACCTCTTATATTACTTCTGTGGGGTTTGGCAAACCCACCGATTGCCATTGGTTACTATCTGTGGCATTCAGAAATGATGGCTTGTTAATGGTGCAATTGTGTAAATGCCCCTCTTTGCCTGCATAGTTCTGTCCCTGGCGAATTTACTCAGAGAATGCTTTGTTTGGCCATCACACTACAGCGCGTGATGGCTCCTCCTCCTTGCTTTGTAACTTGTTTTAGTTTGGCTGCCTCTGCTCCTGTTTTCACAGGATTGACGAAAGGCTTGCCACCAACTTCCAAGCTCTCAGCTCCGTCTACAACTGCCCCACACACACACACCGAGGAACGCTGACCGGATTTAAAGTCATAAATTGAAATAATGACGGAGCCGAGTCCTGAGCTATCTCTTCACTGCACATATGGTCTGCTGTCCCAGTGCTTCGCTCGGAACTCGGCTTTGCCATCATTTTAACTTATGACTTGCAACCCAGTCCACACACTGAATCCCCTCTTTTCTCACCAGAGTTTTAAAAGTGGGTGTTACTTTTAAAGAATGAGATTGTGCTTGATATTTTTAGTGCTCCAACCTCTGAATGAAAAACAAGCTTCGACCCGAAGGTATTGGAGAGCATAACATGATCGCCAGTTACCTTATATTTATTTATGTGATTTGCTCACATTTACACATTTTTTAGATAATGCTGACACAAGAAACTGGCTGCAATTGTAATTTGACAGTGCTTGGTGCTTTGTAAGCAGTTAAGCCACCTGGCCTGTCATGAGACACGTCACTTTAAACTCCGTCGGTACAAACGCTAATCTTAGGGTGTACAGACGTCCAGGATTTCCCTGGATGGTCCTCGTTTTGGAGAAGTGTCCCAGTGTCCGACACTTTTCTCCAAATTGTACAAATATCCCAGTTTTTGGGTAGTGCCTGGGTTATGTCCCGGTTTTTAGGGGAGGGTCGGGTGAACCTGCACGTTAATCAAATTTCGACCATCTCTCTTAGAAACGGGGACAGAGTTCAATTCTTTAAACTCTCCTGCTGTGCCGCTTCGCCTCATTTAAGCAGCACAGCAGGATTTAATGAGGTGTGAATCAGGGCTGCAGAGGCCATAGGGCAAGGCCAGGTTCACCAGCAGCCGGACCCTGGAGCTCTTCCCAGAATGGGAGGTAAAGTAATGAAGTAAAGTGAGAATATATTTTTTTAAAGAACACAAATATATATATATATTCACTTAAAAAACAATAGGTTTCACACATCTTATAGTTAGCTGGACATTTCACTCGTAAAAAACCAATGAAATTCCCCCGTTATAGTTAGTGCAGGCAACTATAACTCAAGCAACCGCAATCCTCTGCTGATGACGTCAGATATGACATCACTGATGACATATGTTTCTTTATGAAAAATAAATATTTGTAATATATGTATAGCTAAAGATTAATGGAAGAAGACATGGGTTAATAAGTGTCTAAATACAGTGATGTAATATCTGACGTCATCAGCAGAGGATTGCGGTCGCGTGAGTTATAGTTGCCTGCACTAACTATAACGGGGGAATTTCATTGTTTTTTTACGAGTGAAATGTCCAGCTAACTATAACATGTGTGAAACCTATGGTTTTTTAAGTGAATTTGCAAGGTTTTTTAAATGCTAATTCGTAACTATAACGTGTGTGAAACCTATGGTTTTTTCAGTGAATATATAAACATATAAATATAATCTGCATATCTATATAAATATAAATTCATGCAAACATATACATATATGCATACATATGCATGGTATGTACATGAAAGTTTGAAAAACTCTAATACAAGCAAAGCTAAAAAGCCACCTAATTACAAACAGAATTGCTTTAACTTAAACAAGGGCGAGACCTATTGCATTTTCAATGCTTGTTTACTTTGATTCCATCAAGAAGGCATTCAGATGTGTCCCACATTTTCCATAAATTCTGAATGGTAGCACTCTAGTTGCTCATTAGATCACTGTAGTAAAGCTACTGCTCACCAGGGAGGTCTGCTGCTGGTATTGAAAGTGCATGTTTCAGTCTGCATGTCAGAAGTTTTTAATGAAATAGAAGAGGATTTGATAAGTCACTCAAAATGTGCCCTAATTTTTCTTTTTTCCAAACTAATCATAATTTCTATGGCAAAATGAACCCCCTCATTGTGTTCCTTTTAAATTAAACTACTCACTCGCTACTACTTTCTACTACTCACTCTCTACTACTCACTTTCTACTACTCTCTACTACTCTACTACTCTCTACTACTCACTCTCTACTACTCTCTACCACTCACTCTCTACTACTCTACTACTCACTCTCTACTACTCTCTCTCTACTACTCTCTCTCTCTACTACTCCCTCTCTACTACTCTCTCTACTACTCACTCTCTACTACTCTCTACTACTCACTCTCAACTACTCACTCTCAACTACTCTCTCTACTACTCACTCTACTACTCTCTCTCTACTACTCACTCTCTACTACTCACTCTACTACTCTCTACTACTCTCTACTACTCTCTCTGCTACTCACTTTCTACTACTCTCTACTACTCACTCTCTACTACTCACTCTCTACTACTCTACTACTCTCTCTACTACTCACTCTCTACTACTCACCCTCTACTACTCTCTACTACTCTCTCTCTACTACACACTCTCTACTACTTGCTCTCTACTACTCACTCTACTACTCACTCTACTACTCACTCTCTACTACTCCCTACTACTCCCTACTACTCACTCTACTACTCACTCTCTACTACTCTCTACTACTCACTCTCTACTTCTCCACTACTCTCTACTAATCACTCTCTACTACTCACTCTGTACTACTCTCTACTACTCACTCTCTCTACTACTCACTCTCTACTACTCACTCTCTACTACTCACTCTCTACTACTCACTCTCTACTACTCTCTCTCTACTACTCTCTACTACTCTCTACTACTCACTCTCTACTACTCTCTACTACTCACTCTCTACTACTCTCTACTACTCACTCTACTACTCATTCTCTACTACTCTCTCTGTGCTACTCAGTCTCCACTACTCACTCTCTACTACTCTCTACTACTCTCTCTCTAATACTCACTCTCTACTACTCCCTCTACTACTCACTCTCTACTACTCCCTCTACTACTCACTCTCTACTTCTCACTCGCTACTACTCGCTCTCTACTACTCACTACTACTCTCTCCTACTCACTCTCTGCTACTCTCTCTACTACTCTCTACTACTCTCTCTACTACTCTCTCTCTACTCTCTACTCTCTATTACTCATCCTCTACTCTCTACCTCTCTACCTTTCTCTACCTCTCTCTCTACTACTCTCTACTTCTCTACCTCTCTACCTCTACCTCTCTACCTCTACCTCTCTACCTCTACCTCTACGTCTCTACCTCTACATCTCTACCTCTCTACCTCTCTCTACACGCACACATATGCACATATATGCATTTATATATATGTATGTGTATATATATGTATATACATACATATATAAACATATATATAATCTGCATATCTATATAAATACAAATATAAATGCATGCATACATATACAGGTATGCATCTTATTTACATGAAATTTTGAAAAACACTAATAAAAGCAAAGCTAAAAAGCCACCTAATTACAAACAGAATTGCTTTAACTTAAACGAGGGCGAGACCTATTGCATTTTCAATGCTTGTTTACTTTGGTTCCATCAAGAAGGCATTCAGATGTGACACATTTGCCATAAATTCTGAATGGTAGCACTCTAGTTCCTCATTAGATCACTGTAGTAAAGCTACTGCTCACCAGGGAAGTCTGCTGCTGGTATTCAAAGTGCATGTTTCAGTCTGCATGTCAGAACTTTTTAATGAAAGTAGAAGAGGATTTGAGAAGTCAAAATGTGCCCTAAGTTTTCTTTCTGCAGCACTAGTCATAATTTCTATGGCAAAATGAACCCCCTCATTTTGTTCCTTTGCAAATTAAATGTTTTAAATGTTACCACTTTATTCCAATCAAGATGGCAGCAGGTGTGCCATACTTTTGTCATAAGTAAGACTGTTAGCGCTCTAGTTGTTCTTTAAAACACTCTGGGATTTCTGTCATTGGGCTATACTTGGGCTACATCTCGGTGATATTTGTGCTACATTTGGGCTCTTTTGTCTCTGGTGGCCATCTTGGGAGACTTGTTATGAAGTTTCCTAATTTCCTCATTTACTGCAGTCTCCTCAGTAGGCATACTGTCAGTTTTTTACTTTGATTCAATGAAGAAGGCATTCAGATGTGTCACACATTTGCCATAAATTCAGAATGTTAGCACTCTAGAGGATTTGAGAAGTCACTCAAAATGTGCCCTAATTTTTCTTTCTGCAGCACTAATCATACATTCTATGGCAAAGTGAACCCTCTCATTTTGTTCCTATTAAAATTAAATGTTTTAAATGTTACCACTTTATTCCAATCAAGATGGCTTCAGGTGTGCCCTACCTTTGTCATAAGTAAGACTGTTAGCGCTCTAGTTGTTCTTTGGAACACTCTGGGAAGCTGCAATAGAACACAAAGAAATCAACTGACAGTCTCTGCCCTTGTTGGATGTACATGTTTTACTGAGAATGTCAGACTTCATTCTCACATGACTGAGAAAGATAATGTGAATTTACAGAAAATATGCTCTCAGTTTAGCTTATAGATCACCTTCCAAACCTCTGTGGGAAAAGCATGTGAAAATAGTTTTCTCTCAAACATGATTCATGATATCCCAGCAGAAGGCTTTTTCACATGGTAAAATCACCTTAGAACATACTACAATTCCTAAAATGCGTATGGTACCATCAACAAATGATTTATAATGTAACTAACGTCTTAAAACCTTCTATTAACTGCAATGCTTTTTAATGAGGTGCTATCATGTATATTGATCCCAAGATGGCTGCCAACACTTCTTGGATGAAGTGCTGACAGCCAATCAGATCTCACAATGAGATGTGTGGTTAGGCTCCGCCCAGATATGTATATGATTTTACTTTTGATTTTCTCAGGAACTACTGAACGGATTTACACCATATATGCAAAAGGCATATGCCTGACCTGAGGACTACCTCTTTGCCAAATTTCAACTAATTCTGTTCAGCCGTTCTGGCTGTAGCTGTGTCTAAAGGTCCTATGGAAAAATGCATGGGGAAAACGTGTTTTGGGACCCCCCTTTTTTCTCGGCCCCCGCTTGACGAATCACCCCGAGACTTTCAGGGTAGGAGCTGAACGGAGCGCCCCATTAGTTTTGAAAATTTCGCGAGGATTCGTCAACCGGCGCCAAAGTTATTCAAAATAGAATTTTGAGATTTCCGATGGAAACTAGGTTGTAACTATAACTATCTACTGGCGACCGGCAGTAGATAATATATATATATATATATATATATAGACTGAAAAAAACACAGGTTTCAGGGATGTTATAGTTAGATGGACATTTTACTCGTACAAAACCAGAGAGATTCAGCCGTTATAGTTAGTTCAGCTAACTATAACTCGCGCCCCCGCAATGCACTGCTGATGACGTCACATATTACATCATTCATGACATGGTCAGTGACATCACTGCTGACATCTCAAATGACATCACTGATGATGTCACTGCTAGCATCATCCAGTGATTGTGTGTTTCTGTAAAGTTTAAATATGTTTTATATATATGCCAAGGTGTAGTGAGGAATGAGTGGGTGTATAAGTGTCTGGATGGGGGATTTAGTAGGTGTGTGAGTGACTGTATATGTGAGTGATTTAATGTGTCTTACTGAATGCATGGGTTAGTGACTAAACTGTGTGAATGTCTGTATCAGTCTGTCTGTTCTTGTGTAAGCTGCTGCATGGGTTGGTCAGTAGCTACATGAGTGTCTATAGGGATTATTGATTGTTTGCCTGAGTATTTGTACGGGTGTCTGAGTGTGTGGGTGGGTGGGAGGTGTGTGACTCTGCATAGATTTGTAAGTTGTTGATTTACTGGTTGAATGGGTTTAACAGTGCATGTACAAACAGCTGTATGTGTTGGTGAGTCTGTGTGTGGGTGTGTTGATGAGTGAATGGATGTCTCAGTTGTACATGTGTGAGTAACTATATATGTAAAAGGCAGTATTTGTGAGTGATGGTGTATATAAATAACTATATGTGAGAGTGAGTGATTGTTAGAGTGACTGTATGGATGAGTGTGTACTTGTATCAGTTATTGTTTAAGAGAGTAACTGTGCGTTAGTAACTGTATGAATAATTGAGATGCTGTGTGTATAACTGTATAGGTGAGTAAATGGAAGTGCAATTTTTTTTGCATTACTGAGGAGGTGTGGGAGTAAGTTTATGGATGAGTGGCGGTGTGTGAGTATATGTATAGGTGTATGAGTGCATATGATAGTGTTGTGTTGATGAGTGACAGCATGTATGAGTGACTGTATGGGTGAATGTGTGTGTAGACCTAGTAATCAGTGAGTATGTATGTAGTAACTGGTATTGATGTGTCTATAGTGTCGAAAATGGCAGTCTGTATTTTAGAGTGGATGTATGAAAGGTTATATTTGGTTGTGAGGAGGTGCATCAGATTTGTACGTGGATGATGTCATCAGTGATGTCATATGAGATGTCATGAATGATGTAATATGTGACGTCATCAGCAGTGCATTGCGGGGGCGCGAATTATAGTTAGCTGAAATAACTATAACGGCTGAATTTCTCTGGTTTTGTACGGGTGAAATGTCCAACTAACTATAATGTCCCTGAAACCTGTGTTTTTTTCAGAGAATTTCTAAGGTTTTTTAAATGCTAATTTCTAACTATAACGTGCCTGAAACCTATGGTTTTTCACTGAATTTCAAAGGGTTTTTAAATGCTATTTTCTAAGTATAATTTTGTAGTTTGTAAAAGATAAATATTCATTTTATTTTTTTAAATAAAAAATTGGAGTCGCGCACTCATTGTGTACCCGTCTCGATTGGTGCACAAATTCAAGCCGCCATTTTGGTAAAGTTGTGTGCCTAATAAACTACACCTTATATGAACATCTTTCAAAATACACATTTGTACTGCATCTTCAACCAACTATCTAAAAATATGAGGCATCATTCAGCTATACCTTTGAAGAGACTTAAAAATATACATATTACTGTACAGACTGTTTTTAAAACAAACTTCAAGTACAATTAAATTAATTCCAATATACATCTCTACATTTAATAATATATTTCAAACAACACAGTTTTAGAATAATGTCAAATCTTTTTTAAATAAACCTCAAAAATATATAACTCACCTTGCAAATAAATCTGTTGAATGAAAAATCTCACACACTCAGACAGGATTTTCTTTTACACACAGTCAGTATAAATCACCAGACTCTGCAAGGTGAAACCAGTAATGGCAAGGATTCCTTCTCTTTTTCCATACAAATACACATAAGCAACAAATGACATTGCTTCCCAGAGATTTTCAAATTGTAAAACACATTTCCATTGGTCACAGATAATAACCCTTATCAACTGACTTCTTCACCCCTTCTGCTTAATGTCAATTTCCATAGCAACAGGTCATGCAACATTCAACTTAACTGACAGGTCACAAGTTCACCACACAATGTTGCAAATGAGAACAGCAGGTGTGGTTGGCATTGCAAAACATGACCTAATCCTTTCTGCTGTACCTTTCAAACATTTTTTACTAACCAATAAGAAACTTGCTTTATAAACAAAGTAAAATGCACCCTTTTTTTGAATGTACAATGTTCTTAAACCGCCAATCAAATCTCTACTTTCTTAAAAACAGCATCTTGTCCACCATTTTAGATATCTCTCATTCTACCAACTGACTACCTCAGCTACAGACATCTTTTCATTACCTACAGTCATCACTTCAAGAGGCTTTCAGTGTGGATTGCTGGGCACAACTATGTTTTCTGGTGCAAAAGGTATGCTGAACGCAGAGGTATTGACAAAGACCTAGCTTTGCAAAATCTAGACATTAAATGGATTGAACAGAGAGGATTAAAGTGGCACCAATTGATGCATTTGGTTAAAACCTTTTTGCATCTTCAAGCCCCTGACCTCATAATTGTGCACTGTGGTGGCAATGACTAAGGCACATTGACTGGGGTAGGTCTGGAAATGCTAATGAAGGACACCTTTGCAGAATTGATGTTGCTTTTTGCCCATTCCCCCAACTGTCTTTGTATACTCTAACATATGCCAACGACAGAAATGGAAGTGATCCAATCAATTTTGTCCTCAGATTGAGAAAGCTAGAAAAATGTCAATAAAGTTGTTTCTGCTTACCTGAGAGACCATAGAATGGGCTCCATCTATACCAACAATATTCGTTTCAATATGGATGGCATCTACAAAAGTGATGGAGTACACTTCACTGATGAAGGCAACAGAGTGTTTCTCAAAAACCTGAAGCTCTGAATCCGCAATTACATGTAGCTACAACAATCACCCAATGAAAACAAGGGTTCTTTTTAGAGCCATTCAATAACCCAACTTATAACCTATGTTTATATGGAATTATTTTTTTTTTTTTTTGCTTGGAGTCGTGCACCCAGCGCGACTAACGGAGCTGCGCACCCCTCGCGTTCACACTAGGGGGCCGCGCTGCGAGCCGCGCACCCCTCGGGTTCACACTAGGGGGCCGCACTAGGAGCCGCGCACCCCTCGCATTCACACTAGGGGGCCGCGCACCCTTCGCGTTTTCACTAAGGAGCCGTGCACCCCTCACGTGCACACCAAGGGCCACGTTGAGCGCAGCGCACCCCTCGTGTTTACACCAGGTGGCCGCGCTGAGCACCGCGCAAGGGTAGCGACTCCAAACTTTGCTGGGAAAAAAAAGTCTACTATTATTAATACATTTTTCCCCCGGGGACCCCATCCCCCGGGACATGCCAATTTTTTTTATTTTTTTTTTATAAAAAGGAGGGGGGGACCGCGTGGCCCCCCTCCCAGGCCATTTTTGGGCCATCCCCCGGGGCATAGCCTAACAGTTGGGGACCGTGGAGGGAGCCACACATTTGTTATACAAGCTAGCAGCAAGAAAGACTGGACAAACATTATTCTGCTTGAGTTTTGTTGTTTAGGGATGTCACTAAAAAATAGATTTTTCTTTCTTTTGCTTTTTTCAGTTTTGTGGTCTTTGGCCTAAAGATGCAGGGTTTAGAAGGATGTTTTAGGTCTTGTTTAATTATTTTCTAAACTGTACATTATCAGGAAATATCAAAATCATATTTGATATTTTGTCTGTGTTTGATTCTTTCAATGATATGTAAAATGGCTGGTTTCATAAAAATCTTTCCCAATATGTGCTATCACATTTACCCACAGGAAATGGGTTAAAACCCTTGATACATCAGCCCCCAGTTTCTAGTGAGTCAGTATTGGCTTTAAACATTCAATGCAAGGTATAGTGACAAGTATATGTGAAAAGAGTGCTATCACCAAGCATCTGGGATAGTGGTAAAAACATGACACCAGACCTTTTGAAAACATGGAACGCAGTGTCACTTGAAATGCAGCTGCAAAAAGGTTCTTTCCAAGTTCAACAAATATTGAAATGATATTTTTTGTATTTGCAGTGATTCAGCTATGTTTATGAAAAAGTTGTGTGGTAACCTGTCAAATTGATACCTGAGCTGAAGTACTTCCTTGAAAGAGATCCTTGCCAGTTGTTAGATGGTATGCTGAAAGCATCTTTACAATCTTCAGAGTTAATGAATAATGCTAGTGACTTTTTAAGTCCATTTTGATGCACTGTTTTGTTATGCGCAGGAACTATAATGCTAATATTTCTCATTTTGTAGTTTGTGTGGCATCAAAGAGTCGTCCCAACTGTGCCACTTAGTTGATGGTTCTCTTTCCAAGGAAAGGGGCTGTGAATGCTATATTATACATGTGGCAACTGTTTACAGAATTTTTACTGAGTAAATATGCCTAAGGCAAGAAATGTGAGGATCTTTGGTCGCATACTGATAGTGATGTGGAAAAAGAAAACTCTACTGCATTCTTAGATTTTTACAGGAAAATGTAACTGCTGTAGTGGACATAATAAAAAAACTAGAGTCTGAAAACACCCTTATCTGCCAAATGTTCAGCATAATTGTCATAGATGTGAAACATCTCATTGAGAGTAGGCTAGGTGGCACTGCAACATGTTCCATGTTAGAGTGCTTGCCACTTGGTAAGCAAAGCAATGTTGAAGAGAAATTCAGGAACTTTTATTTTACAATGTATGAGAAATGGCTTGCAATGATGCATAGAAATGTCCCTTCACCGACTATGGCATTTGAAGTCAATGAAACCTCACTGTGGTACTCTGTACAAGTTCTAGATCCCTTCTGTGAAGGGAATCTTCTCCATAGTTTCAAAAGTGCTGCTTCATTTCTGATCGCTTCAATAACTCTGAGGGCATAAGCGCCCAGTTCAAGGCAAATGTTGCAGAACCTGCCCAGAGAATCGAGGCTTCAAGTTCACCAGTATTGGCATGGAAAGCTATGTCAGTGGCCAGAGTTAGCAAATTGTGTACTGGCTGTTTTGGCATTGCCTGTCTCAAGTACCAATGGTGAGAGTGCCTTTTCACAGAAAAAAAGTTTCCATGAAAAGGAAAGAGCGAGCGCACATGACCAAAAACTCACTGAAGAAGTATTCTCTCCAGGCTATGTATTTTAAACCGCATGCTCAGATTCAAATTATGGGGTACACTTCCAGGAGGGTGGAGATCGCCAGAGGTACGCGCCAAGGCTGTCCCTGCTCTCCTATTTTGTTTGCATTTTATTTGGATCCTTTTATTACCCTTATTTTGCACAACCATTTGATTAAACCAGTTATAATACAGGGCCATGAGATGAAAATTTTAGCATACGCAGATGATATTGCGATAATAACAGCAGAACCTCGACTGACCATTAAAGAAATTGAAAATATGGCAGAAATATTTGGGGAGATGTTCGGCTATCTTCTAAATAAAACCAAAACACAAATTATATGCTCTTCTAAGTGCCGGCTCCAAGTCTCTCGAGTAACTGAGACAGCTACGTATCTAGAGGTCAAAATAACAGCAGAAATTAATAAAATTTGGGCGATCAATATTGACCCAGTGCTGCAAACAATAAACAGCGAGCTTAGACACATTAATAATCTACATCTCACAATAATTGGTAGAATCAACGTAATCAAGATGAAGATATTCCCAATATTTTGTACTTAATACGTACAATACCACTGGAACTTGCCGCTAATAAAATACATAGAATTGAGGCTATATTTTCTAAATTCATTTGGGGATACCAAAAGGTACGACGGGCCTATAAATTTCTGACGCTACCTAAAGGAGGGGAGGGTGGGGAGCCCCTAGCATACAAAAAAAAAAAGACGAAGTATTCTATTGTGTACTACAATAAGTTTGATTTGAAAAAAATGTTGTGGGCCCTCGTATACACTGTACATACACTGTCTATATGCCATGCACTATCAGTGCAGAAAGCAAGCAATAATAAAAGCAAAATGTTCCATAAACACCTGAAAAACACTGTTTCTGTTGTTTTTAATGGCGTAAAAATGTGTAACCACTGTGTTTTTTAAGGTATTGAAATCACTTGAAAACACTGAAAACCCCCCACCAGAATTGACCAAAAATAGAAAATGAAAACAGGAAAGCCTAACTATAGGCGACATTCAGGTTAGACCCCACTAGTAGTCCAAGTTTCTGGAGTCCCACTCCTACTCTTATAAATGTCAAAAGAGTTTCAGTGCCCGAAGCGATATGTGGCAGAACAAGTTCCCACAGGTCCTTCTGGCCCTACAGTCAATCAATTAAAACTTTATTCGGATACAAAATTTGTAACCATAAAAGTATACAAGAATTAAAAACAAAGTTTTAAAATTTAAAAAGTTCAAGTAGATCATGGAAAGGTTAATATGCATTGATTGTAAATACAACACGTATATAACACATAATTACTTTCAATCTAGGTCACAGTTACAATCTAGCGATTTAAGAAAGGTCATAGTTTGCACGATATTTAACACAAGCTTTTAAAAAACTGGCTATTAAAAAGATGCTATGCTCAGTGTCCAAACGTTGTAATGCAAGAAGGGCCGGGCGACACTGGCGTAAGCCTATGAGTTTTAGTAAAGGTAAAATCCACTTATGACGTGGAAAATCGTAATAGCTGCAAAAAAAGACTACGTGCAATAACGATTGTTCAGATTTCCCATCACAGGGACAAGGAATTAATTTTCTGGACCAATCTTTTGTCTTCGGGAAGGTAATCAACCGATGGAAAGTGTTAAACCGGAATCGTGTTAAGAGATATTTTTCATAATGGTTAGCACTGGTTAGTAAATATGGCTGGATTCCAAATGAGACTTGTACAGCGGCAAGATGGAGATTTGTGGGCTTTGAGATCTCTGATGTTAAGCAAAGCTCACGTACATGAGATAAGCACGCGGTTTTCAAATTTTTGCGTGAAATGTCCGCTGAAGACTCAGGGAGTATGAAAAGAGATTCCAGGTTTACATCTCTCAGAAATTTATGAACATACAGCAGCCACGAAATATTTTTCCAACCTTCTAAGGTGAGACAGTCAGAAATAAGCTGCCGAGTCAGTTTACATTCTGGAGTAACCCAAAGACGATGCCATAAAAGAATTGGTTGGATTGCAATAAGATCCGAAATATAATCCTCCCCCAACTCCATGTGGCAACCGTAAATTGGTGAACTTTTGGGAGCGGCCAAAAGGTACCGCAAGAAAGCATTTTCTGTTTTTTGGATAGGTTCCGTGTCAACGTAACCCCAGACCCCGGCCCCATACATTGCCACTGGACGGCACTTGGCCCTATAAATCTGGATCAACTCCCGGGAAGGGCGCTGGCCTAGTTTTTGCGCGAATGTGACCAAAGCTGTTGTAGTCCTGAGGAGCCCCAACTTTCTGGCCTGGAGGGTGGGACCCCAACTAGAGGTATTGTCTATCAGAATACCTAAATAGGGGTATGCAGTTGCGGTCTCCAGGATGGTATTATTTATCTGGATACTGCCAGAATGTCTAAGGCGTTTCCCCAGATGCATGGCAAACGTTTTCTTTATGTTTACTTTTAAGTCAAGGGCTGCCATGAAGTCACAATATCTATCGAGGAGAAGTTGGAGTTGGCGTGGGGTCCTGGCCATGATCACCGCGTCATCCGCGTAAAGCAACGCGGGTATCGAACGGTGACCAATCATTGGTAGGTCCTGGCTTCCTGCCAACATCGCAGCTTCTAAGCCATTTGTATATAAATTGAAAAGAAAGGGGGCCAGTACGCATCCCTGTCTGACACCCTTAAGTACTGGAAATGGTGCGGTGACTTCCCCCCCTAGACCGTACTGTACTTTTGCTGAGGCCCCTGAATAGAGATTCCGAATAAAGTTCACCAGAAGAGGATCTATCCCCATGGCCAGAAGGAGTTTCCATAGCTTACTATGGGAAACACAATCGAAGGCCGCCGATAAGTCGACGTATGCTAAATGCAACCTCCCCTTTTTAGCCCCAACGTATTTACCTATCAGTAGGGAAAGGTTTAGTGCCTGCTCCACCGTCCCAAGTCCCTCTCGAAAGCCATACTGGAGGTCGGAAACCACTTGGTTGCTTTCAGCCCAATCCTGGAGTCTTTTAAGAAGTAGCCGACCCATCACCTTGCCAGTAGAATCCAAGAGGGAAATGGGTCGGTAACAGGCAGGACTATTACGGTCGCCCTTCTTAAAAATAGGAAGAAGAATGGAGGTTGTCCAGGACTCTGGTGGGCCGATTTTAGTGCCTGCTTCGAAGACCCTAGTGAGAATTGGGGACCATAATTCTAAGTTGTTTTTGAATAGGTCCACAGGAACCCCATCAGGACCAGGGGCTTTGCCACATTTGGAGGCCTGCAGCGCCATAAGTACCTCATCGTGGCCAAAATGAAGGTTAGAATTAGGGGGGGGAGGAGACCTACTGTAGTTTTGGGTAAACCGTGTCCCTACGCTATCTGAGGGGGGCTCTGGCATAGAGTCATACGAAAGACCAAAGATCCTTGAGAAATGATCAACCCATGCTGCCTCGCTCACTGCTACCTCGATCCTTGGGGGTCTCTTGTTGGTCAGTCAAAAAGGGAGTTCTTACTATTTTCCAGAAAGTGGCCGAATCCTTAAGAGAGCTACTCTGATGCAGCTTGGCCCATAGTTCCTTCTTGATATCAACCTTGCAGGATTTTTGTGCTTGCTTATAACATTTAATCTTTTCACTTCCTCGCCATCCCTAACGGTATTAGTCAGAGCTTTCTTCAGTAATTGATGTGAGCGCCTTGTTGCAGGATTAAACCAACCCTTTTTTGTTTGATTTGTGCCCGTCGTTTTACGGAACAACTCTCTCTTAATTTCAGATGTAATAAGAGAGAAACTATCCAGTACCTGACCGGGAAGGGACTGCAAATTTAAGCACGTTTCGATATGCGGGAGTATGCGGCTCAAGACTGCTGAAGTAGTCTTTTCGGCATCAACTTTACAGTGCCCGAAGCGATATGTGGCAGAACAAGTTCCCACAGGTCCTTCTGGCCCTACAGTCAATCTTACCCGCTCCTTCAGGGGGTGCGAGACCAAAAACTCCAGGAGCATTTCACTCACAGACGTCACAGAGAGCTGCTGCAGTTGCAGTTGGTGAGTAGCACTCGTGGCTCTGCAAGAGCAGTGGCTGGGCATCCACAGAGCTTCCTCTGGTGAGACAGTAAGTTCCTCTGATCCTACCCACAGGTGGTTGGGTTGATTGCTCCAGTCAGTTCTGATCCTCATACGCGGGAGCCATGGTGGCCTCTCCTCTCGATGGTGGCTTGTACTGCACTATGGTCCTTGTCCTTTCCAGTGTCCCCACGGTCCTTGTACTTTCCAGTGTCCCCCTCTGACATATACCAGATCACCGATCTTACTCTGCACATGGGCAATGGCCCGATAGGCATAGCAGTAACTTCCTCTTCAAAGTGGCCTTCTCTCGCATACCGGGTCACCAACTTCCCTACGGACATGGGCTATGGCCCAATCGGTATGGCATTAATCTTCCTTGTGGAACTCTGTGGCATACCGGTTCGCCGACTTCACTCTGCACATGGGTTATGGTCCGATCAGCACAGCTATGATGCCAGCCATGGGTAAATTCACAGTGGCCCCCTCTGGCGTACGGGGTCATTGACTTGATTCTGCACACAGGCGATGGCCTGACTGGTGCAGCTGCCATCTCCTTACACCTCACTACAGGGATCCACTTGCCACTGGAGCTCGCTCCCTCCAAGTGACCTCCGCATCCTCATGGGGCACACGGTCTTGGCAAGCAGGCAGGTGCCGGTGGCCCAACTCCAGGGGCAGGTGGTCTTGGATCTGCCTGGATGTAGTCCCTTCACCTAGGTGGGAGACGGTCTGGCCTTAGACCCCAGCCCTGCTCACCAGCAGAAGTCTTGCAAAGCATATCCTACTCACACAGACCAACTGGCTGCTTCACAGTTGACAATTATAACTATTTCCAGACACCAAATGTGATATAGGATGAGAGTCTTTAAAGTTTGTGTTGGGGGTCTGCTTCCTTTTGGAGTGCCCATTCCTCTGCACTGACCTTTCTCTAGAAAGCAGTCTGCCACAGCAAGAGTGACTACAAATATGACAGCCCCGCAACATAGGCCATGGGAGTAACTAGAGGTGCACACTGGGATGTTAGCCACAGTAAAATGTGCTTCGAATGTTTACTCTAGGACCCCAGCACTACTCTTTTGATTCGCCTATCCGCCCTATCTCCTTTCATAGATGTGGCCAGGCCCCTTTTCAGTGACCTTTCCCTGAATCAAAGAGCACCCTTTGAAATGTACTGAAGAGCCTGGCTCTTCTTCCTCTACTGTGTGTGTCTCGTCCAGCTCACAAAATTACAGCATCCACAATTCTGTCTGCAGGGATTCCTCTACCTCCACATGCTCCTCCATGCAGCACTGGGTGGTTCGAAATGGAACACAGAATCCTTCATGTATTTCATCATTCACAGGCACACATTCCTACAGCCTATGCATGCAAATACATATGCGCTGCACAGGCCAACATACTAACTTGATGTAGGCCAACGGTGGTTAACCACATAGCAGTGGAAGTTTACATGAGTGAACCTGTAGGCCTCACTCCAGTGGCACAGGTGAAAAGACCTGTTCACTTCTTCTGACCACTATATGCTATGCTGCCATAAGCACACTTATGCTACTTAACTCCTGTCAAAGGCAGTAGTTTTCACCAACAAGACTGCAATCCTTGAGACAGTCCTGTGTCATGGCACACAAACATGATCTGTGTTCGCCTATGACAAAAAATCAGCACCAGGGATTCAGACATAGTTGCTGCTGAGGAGCTCAGGGCAAGGATTCACATCTGTCACCATGCAAGGGACTTTTCGGTCCCAACACTAGTTTAAACAGATCAGTCTGTGGACTGAATGAATGCATCTTTCTTTCAAAGCCTGCTGCCAAGGGTTTTGCTATTTTTAGCACCTTTACAAAGAAGATGGGCTGTATGCTCATCAGCACTTCTCAGCTTTGACAGAAGAGGATTGAAGTCCAGCAACATGTCTCTGAAAGGCTGAAAGACTGGGTAGAAACCATCATCCCAGGTGACAATTTTGGGGTGCCGCCCATCACGATTGGACCAAACCTCTGAGAATATTATGAGATGTTTGTTATCAACACACCAAACTGAAATTTAAGCAAGATGCAGCTGAATCAGACTGGATCCAGAAAAAAGAAAATAATTGGAAGGTGCACTCGTTTCAGAGTCAGTGAAGTGAATCGCTTATTCCTTACAAAGAGTTCTTTTATTCAACAAATTGTTCAAAACTGGCACACAGCCAACGTGTTTCGTTCCCAATTCTTTGCCAGGGGGAACTTCATCAGGGCTCCTAAGTAGTCGGTCAACAATTGGCCTCAATTGTGTAGAGCATGTGTAGAGCTCTCTCAGACTGAACAATCCCAATCAAATGATTTGTATAAACTTAACCACTCACTTATATTTGGTGAGAGAGAATATCTTAAACGATGTGGAGTAGTGTATCATATGGCATAATAACCGGCAGTGAATCCAGAAAAAAGACCTGCACAAGTACTGCGTAGCTGATTAGTTCCCCAAAATTGTACTGCAGCTAGATATAAGCTGGCATTTTAATCAAGAATAATGTGGTCACCTTTGACCACCTTGACTTCTAATGGAAGCTATGGATCCAGCCAGAAGATCAATTGCACCAGTTATTTGAGGAATTGATGTCCTCACTAAAGCGGGGGCCACATTACAAAGACTGTGGAAAAGACTTGATATGTCTGTCCTAAAGGACTGGGGGAAAAGGCTTGTGTTGCTGTCTGAGTGGTGCCTTGAAGATCACTGCTGAAAGGAGGAGTACTGCTTTTGAGACCAAGACTTGGACCTCCAACCAACCCAATGCCCAATCACACTTTGTAGAGAGCAGAGCTCTCATCCAGTATCTGAAGAGGATGAAAGAAAGGCACAGTAATTGCACCTGTTGCCAGGAGGGAGAGACTAGAGCACAAATAACCCCTGGAAAACACAACAGAGCATTGTGACTTGTTGATGTGATTTTCCTCTGCCTGAGCCCAAGGTTTTCATGTGAATGTGATAACAACATGAGTATATAATCTGGGGCGCGCGGCTAACCGCTAATCATGGCGGACATGCTCTGAACGAGCTCCGTAGCCCGAGCTCCGGAATCCTGGTTTAGACTGCCATTTCACCACTTCCCTGACATGCTATGATGGCGGAGGGTGGAGAGATCGAAGCGCTGCACATCCTGGTGTCGTGGCAACGTCGGTAACTGGAGTAGATTGAGCTCCAGACTCTGGAGTGTGTGGCGTCCACTCGCTGGGTGCGGCGGTGCTGACGGCCCGCGGGGGCCTGCATTGGAGGCCGCGGAGCTGCCTGTAGCGTTTCTGGTAGTTCTCATTTACATGCTAGCGCGCTCGCGCATAATGATTACAGGGGCCGGTGGTTAGTTCCGACACGCGGCTCCGACTCCCGAGCCGAGGCCACGCCTCTTTATTATATACTCGCTAGCGTCTGACGTCACACGCTAGAACACCTCCTCGCGCGCCGGACATTACACTCCTTCCCAACTTTATCAAAAGAAAACAAACAATTAACACAATATGCCAATAACGATGGGTCTGTTACCAGTTCGCCAGTCCTTACGGGTCACACCAGATAGTCAGCCAGCTGGGAGGATGGTGCTGGGTTCCTCCGCAACCCATACTGGGATTGGCCTCCTCTGTACCGGGTTACCTCCGGGGTCCTGCGCCTTGGGGTGTTGTTTTCGTCCTGGGGCGAGAAACCGCGGGGCAGGTTACTCCCGTGCGTGGCCGGCAGGGACTGGGGGTCAGGCTCTATTGGATTCTGATCGTCCTCCGGAGCTTCCTCTCTCTCCTGGTCTCTACACCGTTGGCTCGGGCTCTGCACTTCTGGCTCAGGTCCGGGACTCGGAGGTGTTCCCGGATGGGCTTTTTTGAAGAAGGACACATTCCGGGTGACGGTTTCATCTCCCCTCTGGGCGGTCACCGTTGTGCCGGTCCGGCGGGTGACCGTCCATGGTCGTGGCTCGAAAGGAAGTCGGAATTTGCTTCCCGGATATCGGTCCTTAACGTACACTTGATCTTGCATTTGGATCGTTGACTCCTTGGCTCCTCTCCGCCTGCTGGCTTGATTATTTGAGCGAGTCCGATTGGCCAGAGTCCTTGTGTCGCTGATCGGTGCCGGGACCCACGTCGGGTGGTGGGGAATCGCGTCACTCATTATTCGGCCCATGGTGGCCGGTCCTGGCGCTGCCTCCGTTGTGACGTGGGGGGTCATCCGGTATTCCCTCAAGACACCATAGATCGCCCTTTCCACCGGGGATCCGTCCGCCATGGCTATGCGTATTGTCTTGTGAGGGTACGCATAAAACGTTCCACCTCTCCGTTGGCTTGGGGCCAGCGTGGTGTCACCTTGCGGTGACGGATTCCCCTGCTCCTGAGGTACTCCGCAAACTCTTGCCCCTGAAAAGGGGGTCCGTTGTCAGTCTTGACTACCTCAAATATGCCATGAGTGGCGATGGTTTTCTCAAACTTTGTGATCACCTCTGTGGCCGTCTGGCTCCCCACTATTTCGACCTCTGGATACTTGGTAAAATCATCGATGATGACTAGTGCATGACGCCCCTCTGGAAGGTGTCCGAAGTCGGCACTCACGCATTCCCACGGCCTCCGGGGGTTGTCTTCCGTCGCCACGGGGGGAGGGCGATCCGGCTGTCCTGCCGCTTGGCACCAGTTGCAGGTTCTCACCGGCTGCTCCACCATTGCGTCCATGCCCGGGAACCACACCTTTGCTCTGAGCCTACTCTTGGTCTTTACCACTCCCTGGTGGCCTCTGTGGGCTAGGTCTACCGCCTGCTGGGTGAGGCTGGCCGGCATTACCAATCTGGGGCCTCGTAGCAGACATCCTTGGCTGTCGACGGACAGTTCATCCTTTATCCTCAGAATGGACTCCAATGTCATTTTGGCATGGGGTGTACTCCTGGGTAACGACTCTTGGATGGCTCTCCAGTCCCCTGACCTGACGGCAGCCGCCGCTATTTGCAGACATTCGTCTCTGCTTGATGCGTCGATGATTGCGTCAAGACTCATAGGAAGGGGTCGTGAACGTTCAGTCACTAACCGGACATATTCTTCTGTGTCCTCCGCCTCGTCCCTTTCTTCCTTGGTGGCTTGTCGTGGGTGTCTCGACAGGTAGTCCGCCGGATTGGTGGCTCCCGGTTTGTACTCCACCCGGTAATCGTACCCTTGTAACTGGAGTATCCATTTCTCGATTCTGGGTGGAGGTTTTGAAACTGACCCTTGGAAAAGAGGTATGAGTGGCTTGTGGTCAGTCGCCACCGTGAAGTGGTGGCCATACACGTACACGTGGAAATGTCTACAGGCCCAATGGATGGCGATGGCCTCTCGCTCAATCTGCGAATATCGTTGCTCTGTCTCGGTCAGCGACCGGCTGGCGTAGGTGATGGGGGCCCACTCTCCATTACTTTGGAGTTGCGCTAACACCGCTCCCAGACCATAGGGACTTGCGTCCACCGCTACACTGGCGGGCTTCTCAGGGTCAAAGTACGAGAGGGTGGTGTCCGCCGACAGAGCCGCTTTTGTCGCTTGGAAAGCTTGCTCTTGTTCTGGGCCCCACTGCCAGGTGGTTGTAGACTTTGTCAATTCCCTGAGCGGCTTGGTGAGGTTGGAGAGGTCGGGGATAAAGTGTCCACAGAAGTTCACCATGCCCAAAAAACTCCTTGCTTCTGAGATGTTAGTTGGGGCTGGGGCTTCTTGCACGTCCTTCACCTTGTCTGGGTCTGGGCCCACTCCTTGATCCGAGAATGTATACCCGAAGAAACTAATTTTGTTCTGTAGAAATTGGCATTTCTCCCGGTGTAGAGTCAGGCCTGACTCCTGAATTCTCTTGAGGACTCCTCTCAGTCTCTGGTGATGTTCCTCAATGGTTGCCGCGTAGATCAGCAGATCGTCACTTACATTAGCACTCCCTCGAGTCCGCTGAGGACCTCTCTAATGGTATTCTGGAACACCTCGGTGGCACTCGAGATGCCGAAGTTCAGGCGCCGATACCGTCTGAGGCCCACGTGTGTGGAGAAGGTGGTTATATACCTCGAGTCTGGATGAAGTGGCAGCTGGTGATAGCCTGATCGGAGGTCCATCTTTGAGAACCATCTGGCCCCATTTAACTCCCCTAAGATGTCGTCGATGGTGGGCGTCAGGTGTCGCTCCCTCTTTACGGCGGCGTTGGGAAGGCGCATGTCCACGCAGATCCGGACCTGTCCGGGCTGTTTCGGCTTCCTGGTGATGACGATCGGAGACACCCATGGGGTTGGTCCGCTGACCTTCTCTATGATGCCTTGTCTCTCAAGAGCCTCCAGCTCCTCTTCGACCTTTTGCCTCAGAGGGAATGCGATTCGCCTGTGCCTCAGCGCCACCGGTTGAACAGATGGATCGATATGTAGGGACACCTCCTTCCCCTTCAGGCACCCGATTCCTTTGAACACTTCCTCGAATTCCTCCATGATGGTCTCCAACTCCTCCTTTAGAACTGCCATAGCAAACGATATCAGTTTTAGCTCTTCGGCCGACTGCCCGCTCAACAGCATCCCACTGACTTCCTCCGTGACGTAGATGGTGGTGTCTATCTTCGTCCCCCCCGTGTTGCAGTTCCGTCTTGAAACACCCGATGAGTGGGATGGGTGTCTTTTGGCCATATGCAAAAACACGGATCCTTGCTTCTCGTAGCGGGGGCTTTGTACGTAGTTGGTGATAGACGTTGGCGGCCATCAGCTCAATGGACGCCCCTGTGTCAATGGTCGCTTTTACCTCCTGTTGGTGGATCAAGACGCGACATTTTGGAAGTCTGCGTTTCTTCCTTTGTGGCTGGTTGATCGCGAATACGTAGTGGACTGGGTATTCCTCGGCGTCATCGTCCATGTCTTCGCTCTCCGCCTCTTCCCGCACCGCATGTGCAGCTTCCTTCTGGACTCTGGTGGATCTGCACACCACTGCGAAGTGGTTCATCCACCTGCATGCGCTGCATTTCTTCCCTCTTGCCGGGCACTCTTGTATGCGGTGGGGCGGGCCTCCACAGTACCCACATTCTTTCTTCTTTGTGTCCGGTTGTTTCTTTCCTCCAGCTGGTCTCCCCTTAGGCCGTACCACATTCACCTTTTCTGCCACCTGGACTTGTTCTGTCTTTACGGGGCGTTGTAGGGCTGCTTCCATGTGCGAGGCCCTCGCCTGCGACAGCTCCTTTGACCGGCCTAATGTGAGGATGTCCGCCAGAGGCTTGCCGTCTTCCTGGAGAACGGTGACTCGGAGTTTGGAGGGGTAACACCCTTGTATGATCTGTCCTCGGATCTCCTCTTGCTCATCTCGGAACCCACATGTACTGGCAAGCTCCTTCAGTCTGCCGTGGAATGCATCGAGAGACTCGTCAGCCTCCTGCTTGGCTTGACGAAAGATAAACCTTTCATAGTCTCTGTTCGCCATGGGTTCGAAGTGGGCATTTAGCGCGTTCAGAAGCGTGAAATATGTCTTTGGCGTGGCTTCCACAATGGTCTTGTAGATCCGGTGGATGTCCTTGCCGCCAAGGTGAAGCAGTAATGCTCTGCGCCGTTCCCTAGCTATGCCTGCTCCCTCAAAATATATTTGTAGGCGGTCTGTCCAATCCTTCCAGCGCGGGGCAAGGGATGATGGGGCACCATCGACAACAAACGGCTCTATAGCGGGAATCGACGCCATCTTGGCACGTGCTCAGCGTGCGGCGGAGGTCGTCTGCCTCTCTCCCCTCGTCGAACGCGAGTGGTGGTCACTGCCCAGTGCGCGTCTAGTGTGGTCCCCCTCTGTGCCTCTTCACCATCGAATGGGCTCACGTACCTCAGGGAGCCAGCAGCAGGGTTCTCGGGGGCCTTGATGCTCCCACAGGGCACGGGCCTGCTCCGGGGTACAGGGCGGGCATCGGCTGGTCACTTGTGGCATCTGCCCTGCCACCACACAGGCGTGTTGTGCAACTCCCGGGCTACTGGGATGGGGCTCTCAGGCTCTCACCGTGTGTCTCATGGGTAGCACCAGCAGGCACTTCAGGGCCCCCCCCCCCCCTGGGAGAGAAAACCACTCTCTGGCCAGAGACATGGGTGGCAGCTGCTCAGCTCTGTGGGGCCACATGCAGCAGATGCAGGGTCCAAAAACACTCCCTCGTCGCCAGTGTAGCGTTTCTGGTAGCTCTCATTTACATGCCAGCGTGCTCGCGCATAATGATTACAGGAGCCGGTGGTTAGTTCCGACACGCGGCTCCGACTCCCGAGCCGAGGCCACGCCTCTTTATTATATACTCGCTAGCGTCTGACGTCACACGTCAGGGCTAGCGCACCCCGGCAGCGTGGTAGGCTAGAACGCCTCCTCGCGCGCCGGACATTACACTGCCCAGCGGGCACAGATCTGATGGCCGGAAGCCTTGGAGTGTGGGCAGCATCCGACGACGGAGAGGTGCTGTGGCAACTAACCTTCCCCCGCTCCCCCTTGAGAATTGGTGGTGACTATACCGGAGGAGGCCTGCACTCCCTACCGCAGGCGGTGGTATTGACATAGACACAAGGCGGCAGAGGCCAGGACTGCCACACAGCAGTGAGTGCTTGGGATTGCCTGGGGGAGCACTGTCCCATAGACCGGAGTGCTGAGAAGTGCAGAGCGAGTGCCCGGACTCGTGGGTGTCCCTGGAGGCAGCCGTGGTACTCACGCACCCCATGGGCTGTGATGACGATAAAAGAGGTGAGGAATGACGCAGTACTGGGGTGAAGCCCATGAGACACCCTGATCGACTGCAATGTGGCTGGGGTTACTGGAGGTGTATGATCGCTCCTGGAGGCCTGGACGACGACACTGATCAGCGGCCCGCGCGTTCAGAGCTGGGATATGTGAGGCAAGTTCTGCATGCTGAGCCGGGTGCTACGGGGGGAAATCGAAACGCCGCGTGGCTGGCGGAGCTGAATGTGGTGCTTGGGGCCCTGCTGCAGGGGTGGTGGGTTGAGTCGTGGCCACCTCCTCTCATTGTTGGAGTGTGACTTGGGGACGCCCGTTGTTAGGTGTTGAACTGTACAGTGGTCCGCTCTGAGCCCTGTTACTCTGTCCGTGCACTGGTCTACGTCTGTCGGCTGCAAACTCCCACGGAGCCTGACGCCACATGCATACTAGAGACTATGGGCCGCCCCAGAGGGAAAATACAGGAGCCACCTGCCCTTGCCTCACATGACGCAGATGAGCAAGAATCGCCCGACTATGTTCCGCCCACAAATGTGACTGAGGCCCCGGACAAGCTGGACCTGATACTCAATGAAGTGAGAGAATCCAGGAAAGTTATAGAACAGCAAATGGGCGCCCTCACTACTAATTTCACTCTACTGAAGGCGGACCACAACAAACTGGGCGACACGGTAAAAGACCACACCCTCACCCTTGACGAGGTGGTGCCACAACATAAAGATCATGCAAAACAATTGAAATCCCTTCAACAACAGGTCACGGGACTCATGGACACGGTGGAGGATGCAGACGGCAGAGCCAGGCGCAATAACATACGCGTCATTGGGATGCCGGAACGCAGTGAGGGACCAGACCCAGCGTCCTACATGGATAACTGGTTCGGCACCCACGTGGCCCCTGAAGGCCTCTCTGACTATTTCTGTATCGAGATGGCTCATCGTATTCCCACGGGAAGGCCGAGGGAAGGGGCACCACCGAGACCATTGATCGTTCGGATCCTCAACTACAGGGACCGTGATATCCTGTTACAGAAGGCCCGGGAGAAGACACAGATCTTCTTCAAGAACTGTCAGGTGTCGTTATATCCCGACTACACGTTGTTGGTCCAAAGACGTTCTTCAAACCAGGCGGTTAAGAAAAAGCTAGGAACATTGAACCTCAAATACGCTTTACTGTTCCCTGCACGCGTGAAAATATATGAGCAGAAAACGTATTTCTTTGAATCCCCGGAGGACGCAGAGGAATGGATCGAAGTTATGGATCCAACACAGTTGTCTGGTCGGTCCCTCCGTGGGTCTCCCCGTGCCCCGGGGGAGACCGGGGTCAACGTTCACGACGGAATGCCGCGGGGTCCATTGGTAAATCGGCGATCCCAGGCCCTACGCGGGAGCAGGTACACGACGGAATGCCGTGGGGTCCACGGGTGAATCGGCGATCCCAGGCCCTACGCGGGAGCAGGTACAGCAAAGCAAGGAAACGGCTCTAGCTGTGGCGACCACCTTCAGGGATATAAACGCCAGTCGTGACTCGGAGTCATCTGAACAGAGTACGGTCTGCTCGGACTAGGAGAAAAACCTGACACTTTTCCCCAGTGTAACGCCGCAAACGGCGGATAATATGTAGGATGTGCGGATGCCCAGCTACGCTCTGTTCCGTTTTCAAGGACAGGTGACATGGCCTGGAGTGGCCATGGCACGAGGACTCCAAGATGATTATATCCTTTTTGGTTGTGCTATGGTATCCTAGGTAATATAAGGTCTATAATACCTGTTGTTTACCACGCTCTGGCTCAGAGGAGCTCCCACATACAAACTTTTCCCCTATGGCGAGTTTGGATCTCTGTCCCCCTTTTGCGAATGCTAAGATGTATTTAGCAACAGTTCAATGTGTGTTATGTTTAGTTTGGCTTTGCTCAGTTTACCGGCAAGGCCTGGTATTTAAGTTAATAGGGGGGTTCACGGGTTCTGGCAAGATGCAAACGCTAAGTCTCCCTGCTTTCGTTGGTCCCCTATCTGAGAAGTATCAGATGCGAATTGAACTCAATGAACAATTTGGACACATTTAACTTTATCACAAGGAACGTTCGAGGTCTGGGCTCAGTGTATAAGCGACATAGTGTGTACGCACAATTGCAGAGACGCGAGGTGCATATTGGTTTTCTTCAGGAATTGCATCTAACGGACTCGGAAGCCACAAAGATGCGTAAGAAATGGAGGGGACAGGTTATATCTACATATTACTCTGCATTTGCCAGAGGGGCCACATTATGGATCAGAGGAGGGGTACCGTTTATTGTACTGGAGAAGAGGGTGGACACTCAGGGTAGATATATCTTTTTGAGGGGTACTTTGGATGGGAGGCATGTCGTCCTGGGGAGTATATATGCATCAAACTTCGATCAGAACAAGTATTTTTTAGGCCTGAATTCGATACTAGTGGGCTGGGAGGCATTCCCATGGATAATCGGGGGGACTGTAATGCCGTAATGGATGTTTGTCTTGACCGCTCACACTTTCCCCTTCATGGCACGGTATCCAGTAAACAAGCTGAGGCCTTGCGTAACTGGGTGGACGGGTGGACGCTTAGTGATGTGTACTCCTTCTTTTCCCCTGTACATCAGTTGCATACGCGAATAGATAGGCTCCTCTGTTCCCGCTCAATAGCGGATCAGGTGACACATACCACCTATTTGGCTAAGACTTTCTCTGATCATAATCCCTTAGAGACTGTTATTACCTGGGCAGAATACCCACGCCAGTTCCCACCTGGAAACTATGGCCCCAATCACTCGAAGACCCAGTATTTCACAATACACTTTCCACTACACTCCAAAACTATTTTTCTGAGAATTCAAACACCGCCTCCACTATCCTGGTTGAATGGGACGCGCTGAAGACGGTTATCAGGGGGACGGCGATTAGCGCCACAGTAGGTGCCAGGCAGGAAGTCCATGGGAACCTAAAGGCAATTGAAGACAGTGCTTGAACGGGAGGCAGCGCATGACTCCGATAAATGGAATAGCTTGCAGGAAGCACGCATCACACATGCGGAATTGCTGGAAACGCTGCGGCTTATTGATTATCGCTCCTACACCCACACGCAACACTCTACTTCGGATAAATCAGGTACCCTATTGGCCAAATTGATTAGGGACGACCCGCCCATTACCGTCATCAGCCATATCAACCTACCTAGTGGGGACACAGTGAGCACACAATATGACATCAATGAGACATTTTGTACGTACTACGAGAAGGTATATGCGGCACCTATACCACTGGGTGAAATACATATTGCTGACTTCCTCGCAGATCTTCCGTACCCAAAGATCCTGGAGGGACTGCAAGACACATTAGCTGGCCCGATCACTAAGGGGGAGATCAAGGCAGCCATCGGAGGGCTCTCACGTAATAAAACACCAGGCATGGATGGCCTACCGGTGGAACTCTTTGCAACATACTCGGACATACTGACTCCCCAACTAGAGGCAGTGTATAATAAATCCCTTGAACTTGGACACCTACAACACACTACGGTCCAGGCACTGGTGGTATCTCTACCAAAGCCAGGCAGGGACATGGCTGACATGTCGGGCTGCTGTCCCCTGTCTCTACTTTCCACGGAGTACAAGATATTAGGTAAAATCCTAGCGAACCGGATCCAACCGCATCTAAACAGGCTAATCTACATCGACCAATGTGGATTTGTGCCGGCACGATGCACATCACTAAACATATGGAGGCTACACCATATAATGTGTTCCGATCTCACTCCCTACCAACAGGCGGGATGCATTGCTTTGGATATGCGGCAGGCATTCGATATACGTTATCCTGGGACTACATGTTTCAGGCCATAGCACGCTTCGGCCTACCCCCTGGTTATATTAAATGGGTGCGTTTGTTATATGATGCCCCGACGGCCAGGGTCCGGTCTGGAAAACATATCTCGCGTGAATATCGTATATATAGAGGCACACGACAGGGCTGCCTCTTATCCCCAATTTTATTTGTGTTGGTGCTGGAGCCACTGGTAATGAGGTTGCAAGCGGAGCCGTCCCACTGCAGCATCCAACTCGCCGCGTCCACACACTTGGTATCGGCGTACGCCGATGACTTAATCCTTTACGCGAACGACCTCCGGGGGGGCCTAGACCCCATGCCGAGAATCTTTGCTGATTTATTTTTGAGTGGATATCTGGACTGGCAATAAATGAATCCAATACAAACGCTTTCCTTTTTCACGATCTGCACCACCCCGACACAGTTCTATTTGGGAGTTTGACTCTACAAACAGCGGCACGCACTTTCAAATACCTGGGCATCAATATGTATCGCTCACATGAGGACATACTGGAAGGCAACCTAGGAAAAGCTATCAGGGGGATAAGATCTCAGGTGGCATTCTGGACTACGCTGCCGCTTTCGGTCATGGGTAGAATAGCTATATCCAAGATGGTGGTGCTCCTGCGTCTGATATATTATTTTGCGAACTTACCGCTGGCGGTGGCCCATCCTTTTTTAATACTCTAGATACTATTCTATTGGATCTTATCTGGGGAACGGGTCGTCGCAGGATAAGCCTGAAAAAATTGCAGCTTGACACGCGAGGGGGTGGCCGGGGCGCGCCGGACTTTAGAGCGTACTATTATTCCTGCCAGTTGCAGTGGCTGTCGTACTGGACGGCGGGCCGTAATTTACAGGAGATTGGCTATACTGTACAACATCTTGAACAGGGCCTTCTACACACTCTATTACTCCCGCACAGCAGAGCCACATGGGCATAACCGCCGTTGCTAAAAACGGCGCTGGAATGTTGGAAAAAGGCCCTGAAATATACATCTACTTGCAGTCCATATGCAGGGAACATCCCGTTGGTGGGGATTCTGCTGGTGAGTGGCAGACTAACAAAACGGGCACTTAGCCCGTGGATAGATGCGGGGGTAGACACAATTGGGTTGCTTTTTTGGGGACGAGACCCTTATGGACCATGACAATTTTACACAAACAACTGGCGCCCCCAATACCCTATACGTTACACATGTTGCGATAATACAATACATCAAGAAACAGTGGTCCCCCGACCGGGTGTAACCTCAGACACATGAACTAATTAAAGCGATATATCTAATGGGCCGAAGCAGCCATCTTATTAAATGGTTATACTTGAGCATTCGCACGCACGTGAGAATTCCCCTCGCAGCTCTCCGGGCGCAATGGGTAGCAGAGATGGGAAGAGAATTCACGGATAGGGAATGGGCAGACATCTTAGAACACCCCAGGAAGATCCCACGCAATGCAAAGTTTAAATTTGTACATTACATGATCATACATCGAGCCTACCTGACACCACACAGATTACAGAAGATGTATCTGACCGCTGTCCATTGCTGCCCCAGATGCCAGCTGCTGGAGGCCAACCTACTCCACATGCTGTGGGCATGCCTGAGACTGAGGGTTTATTGGAGATGAGTGGTACAAACGCTCGAGGCGTTTACCCACCTGGCCATTGAGGATTCGGCGCTGGTGTGCTTGCTAGGTCTCCGTAAACGCAGACCAGCGCTGATAATACAGCTGTGGTTTCTGGACGTGGCGCTGCTGATAGCCAAAAGATCCATTACCATGCGCTGGAAATCAGCCAAAGCCCCTTCTCTGCATGAATGGCATACCGAACTGGCTCGCTGGACGGGGGCGGAAAGTGCATCCTTGCGTAGGGAGGAAACTAGAGGCCTACGGAAAAACCCAATCTCGTTGGAATGGGATGTGCTACTGGAGACCCTAAAAGGAAGCAGCCCAGATGACGTGCCGGACGTTCCACACTCACAGTGAATAAACACCACAGACAATTAGTATAACGATAGATGTACCGGGGGACCCCTATGTACACGGTAGAGGATCTGCCTCATTAAGGTTGTTGGTTGAGACGTAATTATGACTTAGTATATATTACAATTAGAGCCAGAGGGAGGGGGTGGGTTTAGTTTAGAGGGTGGGTAGGGTAAGCAATGGGCCGCACTTTGAAGTCAACTCATTCTTCTTACTGTTGCAACTGAATGCATGATTATGTCCCATGAAGGTACTGTTGTGGTAGAATAATATAAGAGAAAGTTATTGTAACATGGATATAGATATGGTATGAAGTTGCTTCTTGTGTAACAAATGCAGGACCCAGTGGAGCTTTATAAACTGAAAAACCCAATAAAGTTTGTGTTAAAAAAAAATATGAGTATATAATCTTGTCCCAGAAAATGAGTCACCTGACAACAAAGGCTGATATATTCCATTGTGCTGAACCCAGGTGCCCTAATAGTAGAGCACCACAGCAAAACAGTGCTTGAGGGACTAGAACCGTCAGTGCAAAACTCTCAGAACTCTGGCTTAGTCCCAAGGCCACTGCATAACCAGTTCCCAGATGTATGCATTAATGAACTGTAGAGTAGGTTTGTGGCTTTAACCATGCAGCAATTGCAGTTTGCCAGAATATAACTACAACGTATGGTATGTTGTACTGTGACTCATTACAACTCATTATTTTACAACATAATTGGTTATCACACATTGTGTATAAGTATATGCTGGATATGGGTTAATAGTACAAAAGGGGGGTTGGCGCTGTTAAAGATAAGAGAGAAAAGAGGGAGTGGGGGGTTATCCCCCCAAAAAACATAGGATATAATGTTTTTTTAGTTTGGGGTTGGTATCACAAGAATTCTTCAGGAAAGCAAATGCATTCCAATTGGCCAAGAGAGTTTTTTTCTTTCCAACTGGCCATCTTGCACCCATGGGTTGTGAAAAGTGCCTGAGAGGCAGAGCTGAGGCCCCAGAGGAGATATGAGCAAAGACCACTTGACGGAGCCATCTTGAATTGCCCCAGCATGCCTGAACGGGTGTGGAGGGGCAATGTGGCACCCTAGGATTGGACAGAGGTGCCTGTTATGTAGAACTTTCCACCCCCACATGAAATCTCTTGTACAAGAGAGAGACAGGGAGTTGGACACTGGAATTGGACAGCAGCAACACAATGGACAACTGGAAGGACAAGCCCTCTGATGCCCTAATGGACGACCTCCCACAGTTCAACCCAGGACCAGTGGGTCTCTCCTAGACTATATCAACAATAAATTCAACAATAAATAACAGAGGACTCATTACACCATGATAAGTTACATTTCAGCCATTTTGTAGCATTTGGTCCTTGTTTGCTCCTCTTGAAATCAAAAAAACTTCAGAATTTGTTTAATGATGGTAAGCTGTTTCTTTACTGAAGGCCTCATGACGATGTCGGGAGGGAAACATTCGCCTGACAGTCGGAATATACAAGACCGCGTCAAAACCTTTCCGACTGACTCGATCAGTTTACAATCCGCCCAATTTATTCCGATGTTCTCGGTCGGAAAGGAAACCGGGTGGTTTTTCCGAATCGGTTCCGACTCGCTCTCGGAGTATTCGTGTCAGTCGGAACCGCATCATGCACATCTAAGGACAGCGTTTCTGACTGACGATTATGATGTTGATTTCCAACAGCCTTTCTGAGTCGTCCTGTCCGACAAGAAACGGCTGTTGGAAAGTTACTTTAAGAGCCCCTAGCAGGGCCCCCTTCATCCTGAGGCCTCCGGTTGGAGGCCGAGGGGGTACCTAAGGTTACGCCCTGTAAACCACTGCACTGTGTGGCAGGCACAATGGGGTGCCTGCGACAGGGTCTTAAACACACACTCCATTTCCCCATAGGAGCCTGTGTAGTCGGGCGGAACACGGGCTCCCATAGGGATCAATGGGACTCCAACCGAACAGTGTTAGGTCACAATGTAATCAGTCAGGCGAACTGCAAATGAGACTGTGACGGGCGTAAAGTTTCCACCCGTCATAGTAATGAGGCCCTTTGTCTTGACACAACCAAACATGGAATACAGTTAATCCGATAATACAAGATACAGATGATTTAGCCGCAGCCGCGGCCCGTGGAGGGAGTTCCGTGGGGCGGAAAGGCGGGGCGGGGGAGGGGCAGCGTTGGGGGTACTAAAAACCGGAATATGGATAATTGGAGGTAAGTAAACAATTAAATAAATAAAACGAATTTCGTTCCGCGCCCTGCATCGCAAAATGCGATGCAGCGCGCGCTACGAAATGATTGCGTAATGTGTTTATGCTGATGAGGTTTGGGCCTAATGGCATGCTATGATATTTTAGGGTGGTGTCTAATGCTAATGTGATAATGCTTAGGTCATTATGGTACCAGTAGTGACTGGTTGTGTTTTAGATTTACTTACCTGATCGGATGGTTCTGACCATGGCCCGATTGGCCTGGTCCTGTACATAATCCCCTGTGAATATTGCCTAGTGCCAGTTGGCACAGTGTAAATGTGTGATTATGTTTCTAATGTGTTTATGATAATACAAAGGCTATTTTTGATATAACCTTGTGTGGAGTTTCTTTTGTGATGTGCCTAGTGCGTTGCTGCTGTGTGTGTGTGTTGCGCAAACGCTTAAGACATTTTTTCTGGGATAAGCCTGGTTGCTCTTGCCAAGCTACCAAGGGGGTGAGCAGGGGTTATCTTCAGCGTGGTGGTGGTTTCTGCCTGGCTTTGGCGCAAGCCTTACCCAACCAGAAATCCCATTTCTAACACGTGGACACATGGTTTCCACCGGACATGCGTTTTTTTGATTAATAATAAAAATGATTAAACAAAAATATCATAACCTTAGTGCACTAATTATCATCAAGATGAGTTGATGGTTATGATAGGTTTACAAGTTGTGTGAGAACCATATGTGATTCACTCATGCAATGCCCACCACCAATGTCTCCTCCTTTGGCGAGAACAAAAGAAGAAGAAAAATCCTTACCATTAACCTTCACCATAAAGAGGAGAATTTAGATCGCTAAGATGTTCGGTGCGATAAGACAGAGATGCAGAGAAAAACGCCCAACGCATGTCGGTCCCCCTGAACCATGCTCACAGGATAGAGTCACAGTCCTACTACCATGTTTATATCTGTTTTTCCATTTTTGGGATCTAGTTTTACTTTTTTTACTACTTCCTTTTGCTGGGATTTGTACCCATTCTAACATGTTCATTTGTGCACTATTTAATCAACAAAAAAATCAAATAAATTATATTCTTTACGTGCAAATAATTGTGATGCTACAATTAAAATTGTGGTGAGTGTGAATGCTGCTAAAATATACATTGTTCTCATTACACTACATGCCTTTTGCAAGCTGGTTATGCAACTTGCTATTTGCATCCTTATGGACAGTTACTGTCCAATCCATTTTGACCATTTGTCCATCTTTGGTTCTCCGTATGTTGTTTCAAGAGTTCCAGCCTTTTCTGTATTAGGTATGCTTTTTAGACAGTGCGTGGCAATTCATGTTGCTGAATTATCAGCACTTTGCATGCTGGTCCTTGTAGTGCCAGAATTAAAAGCAATGGTCTGGTCTTGGTTGAATGGGGACCAACTGGATATACATATATCACCCGCCTTGAGTTCGGCTAAATTGCAGGAAGGTGGACTTGTTGTTTTGGAAATATGCAATAGCCAGAATATCCCCACATGGATGGCCACATTTGCTCAGTCCTCGCTCCATTGTCCCCCACATTGGGTTGGTGCTAAGCCTAATAAGAATTCACAGTAAGCCCACATGAAGCTCTGTATTTATCCCCATGCCATAGCCACAATAATATATCTTTTAGCTACACATCCGTAGGGGTCGGTAATTTCGCCTTGCAGTTTAAAAACTGCTGATACATATTAACGGAACATGTGCTTACTTAACTTTGACAGGCGGTTCTATATATATATGATGTGGAAGTAAATAAACTAAACCTATACTTACATATACAATAGCTTGGTGCTCAATATTTTGGTCCCTATAAATACCCTTATGTAGGTGTGGAGTTAAGAATAGTAAATCTATACTTACCTATGTGCACTTACCTTCTCGATGTTTTGTAGTTGATACTTCGACATAGAATCGTTGCAAACTATTTAAGTACATTTTGAAAATACTTTAAATTAAAAGAAATATGTTTTATCTCGCTGAAGGAACACAATAAGATGTCAAAATAATAATGATGCTTCTGAAAGTATATGCAATTATAGTTTTAGTGGTACTTAGCGGTGCTTTAACCTTGATGTTTTCTTTCGAAGTGAAAGTACTGGGCACATCCTATTTCAACCTAAATATGTTCTTTAGAAATAAAGTCATGAAATTCCACTCCAGTCAGTTTTGATGAAACATTTAAACCTGTTTCCACGCTGTCACTTATCATATGTATTTATCTGCGGTTTTCTATGGAGCAAACAAAACGCAAATGGGTGATATAGTGATTTACATAATGCAAGGTTGCAACCAATGACGATCAAAAATGATATCGAGAGGTATCCAGCTAATTGCATTAAGAAAGGTTAAGCATCACTTTGTGCCACACAAGTAAACAAGTTGCACAGAAAAGCAGAATAATCGATTATATAAGTCTAGTAATAAAGTTACATCACTTTATGTACACAATCTGAAGCCATAAACCGATTAAAAGTGACAATGAAACAGTAAATATTTCAGCTGTCTTTGGAATAATAATAATTTGACATTGAGGGTGCCATCGGTCATATCTTTTGATATTTTCTTTGCCAAAAAGCCTTTGATACTGATATCGTTCGTGAGATGATTCTCTGGACTTAAAAGTTCTTAAAAAAATGGTTAGGCCTAAATCAATTAGGCATAACTATTACTTTTCTTTTTTTTTTTTAGTTTAGTATGTTCTTTCATTTGGACTTTGTTTTGTGAATTTTATTTATTTATTTATAGGTTTATTTATAGCTTTCATATAGCGCTAGCTAGGTCCGAAGATATCAGAGCGCTTCACAGAATCCAGAGCAAGCCAATAATCCAGTCACTGAGTGTAAGACGCGCAACAATCTAGGTTTCTAAGTACATACAAAATACATGCAAAGAAAAAATAGTTAGGCAGTGCGGGTGGAACACAGAATATATACGCAGAAAAATAGTTAGGTCATGAGAGAGGATTACTGATTGTGGTCGATTAACACCGTATGAGGACCAAGAAGAGAAAGACATTCTAGAACATAGAAGCAAACAAAAACAGCCAACTTGTCAACGGGGTCTGAGAACTTTAAAAGAGAGACTAATTGAAGAGAGCTCAAGATTGTTCATGTGTTCCAGTATTTGTTGAGGAGATGGAGTTTCAAGTCTCTTTTGAAGCCGGAGAAGGAGGGGTTGCATCGTAGGTCCCTCGGGAGAGAGTTCCATATGCAGGGTGCATTTCCTAAAAAGGAACATGCCTGCGTCGTTTTCCTTTTAAGTTTGGGCGGAACGAGAAGAAGTGTGTTGGAGCTTCTCAGAGTTCGGGTTCTTCCTGCTTTTGTGAATTTATTGTCTAAATAGTCCGGGGTATGTGAGTGAAGGGCTTTGTAGGTGATACAGGCATTCTTGTTAGTATATAATCCTTTGATGGGAAGCCAGTTGAGGGTCTTGAGGGCAGGAGTGATGTGTTCAAACAATTTAGTATCTGTTATGAGCCGGGCTGCCATGTTTAATATTGATCTGAGGGGGGCGAGGTTGGGTTTCGGGGTCCCTGTGAGGATAGCATTACCATTGTCAAGCTTGAGAGGACCAAAGATTGCACAACCCCATTGAAATCATCCAAGATGATGATTTTTTTTTTTTTTAGGTGTTTTAGTGTGTACAGCGCTTCTTTGGCTGAGTTTCTGATATGATCCTTCATTGAGAAGTTTGTGTCCAGGGTGAAGCCTAAGGATTTAGCCGAGTTAGATAGAGTAAGAGAACAATTTAGAGCCTTCAGGCCACTGAGCCAGTCTTGGATTGGTAAGTGGTTGCTTCTGGGGAGAACAGAACAACGTCTGTTTTGATGGGGTTTAATTTTAGATGGTTGGAGTTAAACCAAGCTTAAATCTTACTCAGTGTGACGTTGCGTTGTAGGATGTCACTAGGTGATTTGCTTTTGTAGTAAAGTTGAGTGTCGTTGGCATAAAGGTGATATTTGATCCCTGCTTGTTCAGGATGATAGTGAGGGGTTCCATGGAGAGATTGAAAAGTGAAGGGGAGAGGATTGGCCCTGAGGGACACCAAGTGTGATAGGTGTGGGTTTCGAGAGACAAGACTTTATTTTGATTTGTTGTGAACGGTGTTGTAGATAAGATGTGAACCATTTTAACACTGTAAACAAGTTGGAATTACCAAGGAGTTTGCATCTTTCTACCCTATTACATATAATTTCTGCTGTTGCCTCATGTGTTTTTGCTGGTGTTAGATGCTTTGGGCACTGTGCCACTGCTATCCAGTGCCACAGTGCAAGTGCTCCCTAAGGTAAATTGATGTATGGATGAGTGATTCCATGATTGGCTGGTTTGGTTTACCTGTCAGACCCTAGTACAGTGCACCAGGAGTGCCCAGGGCTGGTAATCCAAATGCTGCTAGTGGGCTTGCAGCACTGGCTGTGCCACCCACAGAAGCAGCCTGTTAAAGTGTGTCTACGGCTTGCCATTGCAGAGCCTGTGTGCAGTCTGGTACTGCCATGCTGACTGGGCAAGTGCACCCACTTGCCAGTCCCTAAACCTTCCCTTTTCTTCATATCAGACACCGCTATGGTAGGCCCAAGGGCAGGGTGCATTGGAAGTATAGGTAGGACATGCCCTGGTGTGTGTGGCATATCCTAATAGTGAATTACAACCATTTTAGTTTTTCACTATTGCAAGGCTACCTGTTCCCCATAGGTCAGAATGGGCAGTTTGATTATTACATCTTATAATCCTAACTGACTCAGGGAACATGGTGGAAATTCGGGTTTAGTATGCCTAAACTCAGAATGATAAAATACATCTTTTAGTGAAGTTGGTTTTAACATTCTGTGTTTGAAAATACCACTTTTATAAAGTAGGTATTTTCTTGTCTAACCATCCAAACCTGCCTCTGCTAGGTTGTGTATTCCTTGTCCAGAGCTTGAGTGACAGGGGCTGGGGGGTTCCAGGAGACAGGGTGAGTCAGCACAGGGCTGAATAGAGAGATTTGCATCTAGATGGGTGGGAGGAGTTGCACCTGGGACCTGAATAGGGCTGGGCCTTCCCTCCACAATGCTGGTTCCACCTCCTGTTGTGCGTCTGATGTCCCTGCCCTACACTCTGAAAGGAAAGAAGGAGTCTTGTCAACAATGTGCTCCAGGACTGACCAGAACTGGTTTGGACTAGGCAAAGGCCTCTCTGCCTTCAGAGAACAAAGAGAAACTGGGTATAAATATTGGGACCCAAACCCAAGAACTTTAGATCACTTTGGGAAACAAGAAGACACCTTTGCTGAGGAGTGGAACCAAAGAGACTGATGAGAGACTATCCCTAAGCTTGAGGGATTGGCATGCAGTGGTTGCCTGACTGCCAAAGAGAGGAGAGAAGGAACTTTGTGTACTTTATTCAACTTGTGAAGGATCTCCAAGGGCTTGAGAAAAGAGCTTGCCTCCTGCTGAAGTCTCAGGGACAACAGACTTCACCCACCAGCTCCCCAAGAGTTCTTTGGAAGTGCCTGCTGTTTTTCGAGGCTTTCTGAGGGACTGTGTGTCACAAGGAGCTGGAAGCGCGACTCACTAATATACCTTAGGGAAGACTCTTGGTATCTCTTTGAGAAGTATTGCTGTGATTCTATTAACTATGAACTGCTACATGTGGGGATGTATGAGTGAGTATGTGGTTGTGTGATAGGTAGACAGAATGAATGAGTGTGTGTGACTCATGATGTAAATTAATATTTTTGATATTGATTTTTATGTTCTTTTGTATTATACAGACCAAATAACATTAATAAAAATATATGTATTTTTCTAATTCATTTGTATGTATTACATTTGGGAGAACAATGAGCTTGTAGGACCATGTTTTTCTGATCTGTGACTTACTAGCAGCAGTTAAAGTTATATTTGGGCAGAGGGCTGTGTTTTCACTGTTCTGTCAGCAGCTTTATTCCCCTGCTCCCTCTACCAGCTATCAGTCCCAGGGGCCCCCTTCTGTGTGAGTGGTCATTTATCCCCAGCCCTGAGCTGTAGGGGTGGATTTTTTTGTTTCCTCCAGAGAGGGTGTGCACGATTAGTTTTTCTTCTTTTTTTTCTGTCTATCCTTTCACGTCTTTATTGACTTCTAGGGTCTTGGAGTATTTATTTGTGCTTCTGTGACTATCTATCACACTTTAATTTATCTGTTTTTAACATCATCTATGGACAAAATAAAGACCTTTGGCTTTTCTGACGAGGCTTTTGCCTGCCTTATGGGCCAAGTGTCAGGTAGTGATATACCTTTCACTCTATCAAAGGGTCTTGAAGAAGAATGGACCAAGCTACTCAATCTTAAAAAGAAGTCGAAACGCACTGAATCCCACGCCAATTTCATGCTCAAAGATTTAAAAGTAGGCACTATTCCTATTGGCCTGAGGGTAAGAAATATCCCAGGCCTTTTCATTGAGATCAGACAGTTCCTGGAGAAATGGGCATTGATTGCCAACCGTAGCTCCAGGGACTGAATGATGATCATCATTGAAACCACCAGGGACGTAGTGGCTATTCTCAATAAAGAGAATTTGGATCTTGAGAAAAAACTTAAGACTGACAACAGTGTTGAGGAGGGCAAAAAGAAGCTTGAAGATATCTCATACGAACTAGATTCCTTTTCTGAGTATCTCCTAAAAAGGAAAACTAATAAATTGAAGAAAGATATCCACAACTTCAGCCAGGAAAAAGTTTACCCATACCTCAGTGAGAATTTTTATTCACCGACCAGTGAGATCCTATCAGGGAATGCCACATCATCTTGGGGCAATAGGCGGTTGACCACTTTTTCCGACACAACCGACTCAGAGGGCAAGGATTCATCGCATTACAACCCTAATTACCAATAACGCCAGAACCATTTTGAGAGACCTCCAGGTCACAATCGTTTTTTAGGCAACTAAAGGGGCAATTTTCGCTCCAGGTTCTGGAATCAGTACCAAAGGGGTGCGTATCAGGAATTGGAACAACCATAAGAATATATCCAGACACGCAACCAGCAATACTGGAGAACATAATGTCCATCCTAGTATTTAATCTATCTTCGAACAACATTGATTGTAGCGCTGAGACCCTCCTCTCAAGGGGACTCTCGTTCGTCCTTGCCACCAATCTCAACAAATTTGAATTGATGAAAGATTTATATCTTTTCTTTCGCAGAATCAGATTACAAAAGTTTTTCCAAAATAGACCCATGAACGACATGCAAGACAACCTATCAGGCCTGAAACCTCCTTTGGAATTTA
The DNA here is from genome assembly GCF_964204655.1 of Triturus cristatus. Classification (NCBI taxonomy): domain Eukaryota; kingdom Metazoa; phylum Chordata; class Amphibia; order Caudata; family Salamandridae; genus Triturus; species Triturus cristatus. The sequence goes on from NC_140591.1 coordinate 421,427,531, forward strand.
CCCCCTGTCTTGACATTCTAGGGGCCGAAGTAAAGATTTTTGAGAAGAGTGTACTTACCAAAATCCAAAAAGTCATTAGGTATGTTCCTAAACCCCAATTTAACATCTCCAGCGGGTACAACGCTGCGCTTCAGGCGCTTAAGAACAATAGGAACCTCACCATCAAACCCTGCGACAAGGGGGGTGGAGTATTCATCTTCAACACCCCCCCAATATGTGAAGAAGATGAATAACCTTCTTGGAGTGACCAGACATTATAAAAAGATCTTGATCAATCCTGCACCTAAAGTGAAAGATAGGATTCTCCGAATTGTCAACACTGCGGCTGCAGATGGACATATTTGCACTAAGGAGGCGGAATTCCTTACCCCTTCATATACCCGCATGCCAATCATATACGGGGTTCCCAAAACCCACAAAAACGTGGACAATCCACCTCAGAGACCCATTGTGTCCATCATTGGTGCTGCCACTGAGCCTCTGTCTAAGTACATCGACAGCTTTCTCAAACCACGAGTATGCAAGTTGCCCTCATACGTGGGGGACATGGGCCACTTCATCTCCAAGATTGAAAAACAACCATACAACGACGACTGTGAATTATTGGTTACTATGGACCTTGAGTCCTTGTATACCAATATTCCCTAAAAAGAGGCCATTAAAGTGCTCAGGGAAATTATAAAATTGGACCCCACTATTACCAACTCCTCTTTCATCTTACAGTGTCTGGACATCGTACTTGGAGAGAATTACTTTGAATTCAATGGAAGTTACAACCAATAAGTTCAGGGCGTGAGTATGGGCGCCACCTGTACCCCCAGTATAGCTTGTCTATACATGCGGGACTTTGAGACATGAAACATATATAACGAAATGGCCCCGTTCTTTGAGAATGTCCGTATGTGGTCGCGATTCATCAACGACATCTTTTTCATCTGGCAGAGCAACCAGGAGACCCTAGAAGAGTTCACTCATTGGATTAATGCTGCCGATCCCAACCTAAAATTTACCACACACTGTAGTAACATCAAGGTTGAATTTCTAGCTGTATGGGTTGAGAATTGTAACGCCCACCTCCAGGTCACACTGTACACCAAACCTACAGCTAGAAACACCTTATTACAATTCGGCAGTTTCCATCCCCGATGCCAAAAGGAGGGCATACCCTTTTGCCAGTTCCTTCACATCCGAAGAAACTCTACCAACATGGGTGATTTCATTAAACAAGCAGAAATCCTGAGGCAGAAGCCCGTGTTAAGAAGATACCCTGCCAGGTTGATTAAAGATGCCCTGAAAAGATACAGGTACTACAACCGAGAAGCCATGTTTTTGACAAGAAACTTAGAGAAAACCGACCAACTGGTATGTGTCACCAAACACTCGAACTTAGACCACAAGGTACGCCAGGTTATAAATTCGCAATGGCATCTCCTCAATATTGGCGAAGATTAACATAAACTTGCTAGACCTCTCTTCGCCTTCAAGAGGAATAAAAACCTCAGCAACTTTTTGGTTAGAGCTACAAGCTGGGAACGTGATATCTTCTGTCAGAAATCCATAAAACGAGGTAAGCCCATTAAAGGCAACCATCGATGTGGATCATGCCAAGCCTGCCCCAATGCCATTGTCAGTGACAACATCTGAATAAATGACTGGACGGTCTTCGTTTCGAAAATGACCAACTGTCTCACTTCCAATATTGTGTATATCATCTTATGTCCCTGCAACTTGGCCTATGTTGGTGAAACCGGCAGAGAATGCAGACTCAGATTCGGAGAACACAAGTCGAACATTAGGTGCATGAAGCGTGCTGCTCCCCTGGTAAGTCACTGGATTGAGGCAGCTCACGTTGAAAGTGACCTTAGATGGTCTATACTGGAGAAAATCCAACTGCAAGCTGGCAGAGATGTCACTGCTCTACGCAAGAAGAGAGAGGTCTTATGGATCTTTACTCTTAAATCCAAGGAAAAGGGACTCAATGAAAACCTTCCATGGGAGAATGCTATGTTATAATTCTTCCCATTATCTTCTCCCTCTTTGGAGCCATACAGTCGGCTTGGGGTTCCCCCTTCCTAGCCTTACCTCTGTCGACCTATGGGTCTAGGGCCTTCGCTCTTCATCTTCCCCGATTTCTCCCGGTTGTTTGCCACCTCGATCAGCGTGCTGTCTTACCTCCAGCCAGTCAGGACCCCCTGTTCAGGCCTATACCGGTCACCTCAGGGCCTTTTCACCGACCATCCAGCATTTCTTTCCACCGTTTGCTAACTATACTTGGACCCCTGTCCCATCTCCGTGCCCTTTGAATTTTCACGTGCCGGGTCCACTTTCTATCTTTGGGATTCTCATTTGATCCCTGTGATCTATGTACTTCTAAGCGCCCCCACTGATGGTCTATTATTTTTCTTCTTTGTTTGCTTTGGACACATTAACTTTATTAAATGATCGAGCAGACCCCGGTCTCCATGATTTCCATTCTTCCATCCCACCAGACTAGTAGGGCGCATTATTTCATCTATTTTTGGCTGTGGAATATTTCATGTGGGCGTGGCCGCACTACATGTTAGATGCGCGTTACCATTAGACACGTAAAAACATCAACACGCTGTAAAGTAATTGGCAAACCATGCTGGTAGCCCTCCTTACAACCTACCGAATTAAGCATCATAAAGCAAGACACACGCTTTATTAGTTACTCCTGATAGCTATGCGCAGCGGCTCTGTACACACTGCACTGTTACAGACCCTTATTGAGGTCCTAAATGTAACGAAGATCGCAACTTTATAAAAGCAGCACAAAACTAACATTACTGTGCACAGACAGATAAAAAGACTAGGTGATTTATTAGACTATCACACCACTTGACTACGAAAAGCCATTTTCACACACAATTGCTTGGTGAGAAGTATTGCCATTTTTTCAATTGCTTATTTCTGCTGATATGTTCAAGTTGAATCCAACATATGTTTTTTAACAGATATTTGACATTCCTACGTGTTTTATTGCAGGATCAGCTTGCATCATCATGAGAGTCTTATACCATTATGAACACAGTGATATTTTACTCTCTTATTGTTTCATCTTTTTGTATGAAGCTCTAGGTACTTACTGACCTACGACCAATTAAAACTGGGACAACACCCAGCTTTACCCGTTCAAGGTCCTGAAGAAGGCCCCCGACCCTTAGGACACCCTGAGGAACTTCGATTTTCGATCGTGATCGTATCGACCCGCCATTTTGTGCTCCGCCGCCATTTTGTGTTGCCCTCACTCAGGCAGCACGACGATCGAAGTCTTTTCTGCTTTTCCTGCAATACTGTGTCGAAATAGCCTTGTTCCGCTGTTTACAAAGCTGGTGTTGGAACTGGCCGAGTACACTAATCCCTGTCTGGTTTTCCTAATCCCTGTCTTTACTATCTATTGGTTCACACTATTCTCTTCTGACTTAATCTTATCGTCTGGCCTTCGCTGTCCTCTGCTCGTATTCTCTTGTTTCATAACTGTCCTCCAAAACACACAAACGTATCTCGTCACCTGCAAGTCAGCTACAATTCAGTTAATGAATTAGCTCGTGGGGAGGGGTGACAAACACAGTTGGAGGAGAGGCTTCTTCGAGTTACTCAATACTTTATTTTCAAACCTTTCCTATTGGTTCTGTTCTGTTTTCCAACTATTCTTATTGGCTCGTTTTATATGTTTTAGGTGTGCTCTTAGTTAATGTATATGTCACCTATGTACTATATAAGATTGTGCGCCACGGAGTGAAGTGGCAGTCTCCTGAGAACATACCGTGTGTATTTCTAGGACAACTCTACTAGCTGCAGCTAATAAAATCTGATCTTTTACGCCGACAGAGTGTCCCCGTGTCTCTGTGTAGCTAAGCAGGAGAACCCAGGAGATTAAGGCGTACCCTGCGCCGCCAGGTCCAATTGGTTCTGGTTCTTCAAATGGCGCCCAACATCGGGCGGCTTCAGTGGTAGTGGTTCTGCCTGAAGGTCGTGAGGAACCCCGCAAGAAAATTCTGGAGGAATCGCGAGCCACGTCAAGTGACCCCTATATGTCAAAAGTGGTCCGAAGGTCTTTTGCAGCGTGGTTACTCCTTCCTGACGGCTACTGACGACTGCTGCCCTGCCTTGGCCCTTCCTTTGTTGATGTATGGTAAGGCGAGACAATAGACGGGCCTCTGTTGGCGTAAGAAGACGTCCTTAGTTAAGTATTTGGTGGGTCGCTCCCACAATCTTTGTCCTTTGGTTCTTTGTTCCTTTGTTTCTTTGGTCCTTAGATTCGACTATTGCAATAGCCGAAGCCGAGGGGTAAGTGCATTTGTGCTGCGTAAACTGCGTTTTGTCCCCTTGAAGTTTGTGAACAGTCAGGTGAAATCACGAGATGCCTGGTCTGACTAAGTTTGGAAAACTTTGTTGCTTTGGTTGTAATAGGGATTCCCGGCTTGAGGACTCTTGTCAGATTCCTTCGGTTGGAACTCCCACATATGAGCTCTATTCAAAACATGGTGTTGGCCCCATTGCCTTTAACGAGACATGGACCCGATACACGAAGAAAGATGGTGTTTTAAAATGGCCAGAAAATGGTAGTTTCGATTCTGATGTGCTAGATAATTTGGAAGCAGTTTTTTTCAAAAGAAAAGCCCGGCCGGCAATGTTTGACTCTTTCCGCCTTTGGCGTAAGGAAGCCAAACAGAGAGAAATTAAGCAAGCAAAACGAGATAGGAAAGCACAGGGTATGACAATTATACAGGCTGCCCAACAATTCAAAGATGACGAAATTAATAATGCGATGGAAATTTCAGAAAGACAGCATTGTATGGCGATAGATAAATGCTATCCGATGTTGCCTGTTTCCCCTTTCGATAACAAGAAAGATTTAGAAAAAGATCCCTTGATGTCTCACTTATTGAGATTGCCTCCACCCTATGCACAAGGTGCTAATGCACCCCAGTTGTTACAGCCTGTTCAGCCGCCAGTAGTACCTCCGCCTGCTCCGGCTCTTCCGAATTTGCCCCTTCCAGTATTACCGCCTTTTCCAGCTTTGCCTTTAACTTCTTCTACTTTGTCCTCATTTCCTGATCTTCGATCACCTTTGCCTTCTGCTCCTTCTGCAATTACTGATTCTCCTTCTGTTAGTTTGCCTAATACCTTGTCCCCTATTCTTATGTCCAATTCTCCGTCTATGCGTAAGCGACTTACGGACACTGTCACTGGTATTTTATCTCCTTTCTTTGAAGCTTTAAATGTGTCTCCGGCTTTTGCTCGAAGACAGTCTCGTAGTCAGTTCCCAGATTCTGAAGAACGAGAAAGGTTGGACTCTCTTGCACGCAAATGGATCAAGAGGGGTCCACAGTATAGTGTACCCGATATTATGTCTACCTTCTCACAGTGGAATGCGCCTACGCAGAGATATATTTTTAATATTATGTGTGATACTCTCATTAAAGAATGGGAGGATGTGAATTTGAGTTCGGTTCCACAGGGTCTGTTAGATGTTCAGACTGATTTTGATAAAGGACTTGTTGTGGGTCCTAAGGTTGAAAACGCTGTAAGGACACTTATTTCCTTTAGAACCTTGTTGTCCTCCCAGACTTGCCTTGATTCCGATCCGTCGGTTAGACTGACACTGAAACATTATCCCATGAGAGAGGTTCCTCCAGTTTGGAAGGAAGAAGTTGCGGCTCAAGGTAATAATCCAGCTATTCCTGCTCATTTCCAGCGTATATGGGTGCATGTCCCCTGGAAGAGATCTGAAGTTTTAGCACTTAAGCAGACTCTACCGGATCCTCGTAAGAATCCTGCGGGTTATTATAAAGAATTATCACAGACGGTTGATGCTTGCATCATGAATCTAGCTGATATCGATATGTTGATGGGAAATGTAGTTCCACAAGCATTATGGGCTAAGATTCGGAGAGAAGATCATGCTCAAGCATTAGGTGGTGATTGGGCTACTATAATTGCCGCAGATGCAGCTCAAGTGGGTGGTGCCAAACCTGAAGCTTTGATCTCGGAACTCCCTGGTAGGATTATTACATTAATGAAAACGATGATGCCTGCCTTAAGAGTTAACTGGGATAAATTAGCGGCATGCAAACAAAAGAAAGATGAAAGTGTCTCCGATTTCTTTACTCGCTTTGAGGAGACATTCATCGATCACAGTGGTCAAGATATGGCTACAGAGGGTGGACAGCGGTTATTCGTAGTCAAATTTGTATTTAATTTGCTTCCCGAGTTGTCACACAAATTGAAAGATTCTGAGAGTTCATGGGCTGTTTCTTCTTCTGCCCAGATATTGGCTACTGCACAATATTATGAAAACAGAGATAAAGAAGAAAAAGAAAAGCAAGAGAAAAAGACTAAAGAATTGAAAACGAAGGTTCTCTTGCAACAGGCTTATCCTCCTCGCTATGTTCAGCCTCAGTTTCAACAGCCTCTGCAGTTTCAGAGGTTGTATCAAAAGCCTGAGCCATATATTCCGCGACCTTTGTTAGGACCTAATCAATGTGCCTATTGTAGAGAGGAAGGTCATTTTAAGAATAGTTGTCCGGTTTTATTGCAGCGCAATGGGACACTATCTGCTCCACGAGGTCGTGCTGGCCTCCAGTCAGCAAACAGAGGTAGAGGTCGAGGTATGTCGACTCAAGAACAGCGTTCCCTTCCTCTTTCTAATTCCGTGAATTATTTTGATCAGCAAAATGTTAGGTCTACACAGTATTATAATGAGGATTGTTATGTTGAAGGCGAGAATGAAAGTCTTCATGCTAACTAGGACAGCCATGGACAAAGTAAGGGAGTTGTGTCAATTCCAGTAGATCAGAATGGACCTTATGTTAATGTCACTACAATGGGTATTTCAGAGCCATTTCTCCTAGATACTGGTGCGATGAGAAGTTCTATCATTCATTCCAAACTCCCTGGGGCACCTTTGTCTGGCTTAACGAATGTTTCTGTAGGATTTTCTGGCGCCCCTGTTCGTAATCCGGTTTCTTGGCCTTTGCCTATTTCAATTGGCCCTTATGATTTAGAAGCCCCGCTACTTTTAACGAATGGTTGCGGTGAAAATCTGTTGAGTTTGGACTTATTGAAAAGAATGCATGCTACGATATATTGCTCTCTTTCTGGTGAACATCTTACTTTAGGACAGAAACTGACTTCTCCAATGTATTTGTCCAAAGATCAGTTTCCCGCTGAATTGCTTTCTCTCCCGGCAACGCTTTGGGCCACGGGTCCGAACGATGTGGGTTGTCTGGAGATTCCACCTTATGCTGTCACTCTTAAGCCTAATGTTGAATTGCCACGTATTCCACAATATAGAATTTCTACTGAAGGTGAAAGAGCGCTTTTGGAAATCATTCATGATTTGATTCAGAAGGGTGTGGTTGAGGAAACGAGAGGTAACATATGCAATAGTCCTATTCTTCCTGTTCTTAAACGCACTGATCCTTCTCAGCCTCCTGTATATCGTTTCGTAATTGATCTCCGGGAGGTAAACAAAATTGTTGTACCACAGTTTCCTGTTGTCCCAGATATCACTGCGCTGTTGACAATGATACCTTCCACAGCGAATTGGTTTTCTGTTATCGATCTAAAGAATGCTTTCTTTAGTATTCCCATTGCAGAAGAGAGTAGGGATATTTTTGGCTTCTCTCTTGGAGGCCGAAGCTTCCGGTTTAAACGCGCACCTCAGGGCTATTGTGAAAGTCCCTCTATTTACAGCCAAGCTTTAAAATGTTTATATTTATGTTTATGAGATTTATAAAGTGCACAAATACCCATAGGTGTCTCGGCGCTAAGGACAACAGCATGACACCTAATCCGAGGACTATTGTGCAAATAGCCACGTTTTGGTCATTTTTCTGAATGAAAGTAGTGACTGAGAGGTTCTGATATTAAGGGGAAGCGAGTTCCAAAGTCTGGCAGCTGCGACAATGAAACGTTTGTCTCCCCAGGCGGCTGTTTTGGTGCGAGGCACTGTAAACAAGGATGACGTGGAAGAGCGAAGTAGTTACTATGGCGCATGGTCCAGCCCACTTAAGTGCGAAGGGTATATGCAAGCTTCTGGCTCCAGTATGGCAAAATTAAGGGATTCCAAAGTGTGCAGACAATGTAGTGAAACATTGCATTATTTGCATAATGTATAATCCTGGAAAGGGAACCCCAACTCCAGCGGGTCACTTTGCTCCTCCGACATATCCATTTGAGGTGTTGCAAATTGATTACATTCATATGGAAAGATGCAACAACCTCAAATATGTTCTAGTGGTAGTGTGTGCCTTTTCTAGGTGGATAGAAGCATACCCTCTAAAAGACAATACAGCCTTATCCACAGCCAAATTTCTACTAAAAGAATTTTTCCCCAGGTTTGGTTTGCCGCGCATTGTCTGGAGTGACAATGGGAGCGAATTTGTGGGCCAAGTCATGCAAAAAGTTTGTGTGGGTCTTGGTATCAAGCAAAAGTTCCATGCGGCAAATCATCCACAGTCAGCGGGTTTAGTAGAATGTTACAACGGTACACTAAAACTCAAACTAGCGAAATTGCAAGCTAGTACAGGACTTAGTTGGCCCGATGCTTTACCATTGGCTCTTCTGTCCACCAGAACAGCAGTACACTCTCGTTTGGGACTTAGCCCTTACGAAGTGGTTTTTGGACGCCCAGCTAATGTATGGGAAGTCCCTCGCCCTAAGAAATACTCAGACTTACCATATCCAATGTTAATTGATTACTTGCATGACCTTACGACTAAATTGCATGTTCTCCATCAACAGGTTCAGAGTGCTTTGCCGGAGGTTTCCACAGACCCAGGTCATTCCATCCAGCCAGGTGACTGGGTCTGCATAAAGAATTTCCAAAGGACGAAAAATTTGGAGCCCCGGTGGAGGGAACCTCGTCAGGCTTTGCTCACCACGAGAACAGCGGTGAAAGTCGAAGGAAAGAAAAATTGGATTCACGGCGTGCATTGCAAGAAAGTGCCTTTGCCTCTTCCGTTCGATCAGTGGATACGTAGGGGCATTAGAGAGACTGAGAGCGAGAAGGTTCCACGATTTGTACCTTTTAGTGATGCACGCCTGAATGGAACATTGTCTGATAAAGAGGACGACGACATTCTTCAAGAAGCAATACCACCACATCGTCGCTTGAATACGACAAATCCGCGAACATTGTTCCGAGACCAAACTGCACCTGATAAAGAACACTATAACCTAAGACCTAGACTAAAGAACACTTAAGATTTTCTCTCTCCTATGTAGTATTCTATCCTGGTTGCAGGGTCACGGTAGGAGTCTTAGTTGAGACCTGAGTGGTGGCAATAGGCCTGCAGGACTTGCAGTGTCATAGGACAGCAGACAATCGTGACTAAGTGATTGAGGAAGATTGCCGTGAGCATCCACTTAGAAAGATGGAAACTACATTAGGCAAAAGAGAAAGAAAGGATAAAATGAATCATTGTAAAGAAATGTATAGTCGTTGTGGTATTACTTTATGTATTATTATATTATTGTGTATCCATTTTGCGTGTATAAGTTGGATTATTTATGCTCTGCAGCAAAAAGTTGTCTCTCCTTCTACCTCTTCGTCTTCTTCTACTGTCTCTCCACATCTATTTCATACACTTCCTCAACATGAACTCATAAGAAGAACTGAATATTACAACAATTCATTTGTCCAGTTATTACATCAACATCAATTAGTGATAAATACAACAAACTGTTGGGTGTGTGGACTTATGCCACATACCGTAGAAAAAGGAATGCCGTATTTAGTTCTTCCGTTCTCTTATGAGGGTTCTGCTTGGACTTATTTTGTTATCTTCTCCAATGCCTATCAAAGCAAATTCAGACGATCCGTTAGTTCATATATGGGTGGTCCAGATTTTAGTCACAGCTCATTGATAAAGGGAATGGTAGCCATGGCTAAAATCATGGAAAATAGTAAGATTTCGGTTGACGAAAGGAAAGCGTACACTAACTGGAACGTCACCCATTATGTCACTAGCCTTAGTGATAAAGTTAAACAAGGAAAATCTCCACCGATTTGGACTATACCACATCAGGGCAATTTCTGTCTACAGATAAATGGTCAGTCTGCTGACACCGTACAAAGAAATAGCTGTTCCCACACATTTGTCTACTCCTCTCAGAACTCGCCGCCTCTAGTACCATCTCAAGGCACGTATTTCATCTGTTACAATAGGGCTTACACGTGGTTGCCAATTGTTATTTCTGGTACCTGTTATATAGCTTTCCTTCTTCCCCCTACATACACCACTTCTGTAAATCATCATCGAAACAGATATGGCAGAGGAATTATTGATTTCAAAGACACAGCAGGACAAGAGGGAGGAGATTTCCTCAAAGGATTTCTTCCTTTTTGGGGTCCAATGGCCAACAGCAGAAATATAAGGCAATTGGTTCGTGTCGTAGAAACCACTATAGACATCACTGTAGGAGCCTTGAGTAATATCACGGCAGAACTACAGGCGGATCGTCTTATGACTTTACAAAACCGAGTTGCCTTAGACTTTGTTCTTGCAGACCGTGGTGGAGTGTGCAGATCGATCGGGTCAAGTTGCTGTATTTTCATACCTAATGACGCTCCGACAGTATACCAAGCTATCTCTAAATTACATATAATCTCTGAGTCGATTCATCAGGACAAAGGAGATTGGTCATTATTGGAGTGGTTTTGGGGACTACTGTCCAAATGGGGTTGGAAGGTATTGACATTCCTTGGAATAGTCTTAGCCATCATTTTCTCTTGTTGCCTTTGTATGCACTGTGGCCCCGCCATCTGCGACCTTGTGCTACTATGTGCATCCCTAAACCCAAGTCACAAAGAACAGAGAATATCAGAATGATGCTACAGCAACAGCTCGATGACCTCATGGCCATCGACATTGACTCAGATTAATGTGAGTCTGTGTATCTTGCCTGAGTTCTGGCAAAAGGAGGGTCTGAGGAACTTCAATTTTCGATCGTGATCGTATCGACCCGCCATTTTGTGCTCCGCCGCCATTTTGTGTTGCCCTCACTCAGGCAGCACGACGATGGAAGTCTTTTCTGCTTTTCCTGCAATAATGTGTCAAAATAGCCTTGTGCCTCTGTTTACAAAGCTGGTGTTGGAACTGGCCGAGTACACTAATCCCTGTCTGGTATTCCTAATCCCGGTCTTTACTATCTGATGGTTCACACTATTCTCTTCTGACTTAATCTTATCGTCTGGCCTTCGCTGTCCTCTGCTCGTATTCTCTTGTTTCATAACTGTCCTCCAAAACACACAAACGTATCTCGTCAGCTACAAGTCAGTTAATAAATTAGCTCGTGGGGAGGGGTGACAAACAGTTGGAGGAGAGGCTTCTTCGAGTTAGTCGATACTTTATTTTCAAACCTTTCCTATTGGTTCTATTCTGTTTTCCAACTATTCTTATTGGCTCCTTTTATATGTTTTAGGTGTGCTCTTAGTTAATGTATATGTCACCTATGTACTATATAAGATTGTGCGCCACGGAGTGAAGTGGCAGTCTCCTGAGAACATACCGTGTGTACTTCTAGGACAACTGTACTAGCTGCAGCTAATAAAATCTGATCTTTTACGCCGACAGAGTGTCCCCGTGTCTCTGTGTAGCTAAGTAGGAGAACCCAGGAGATTAAGGCGTACCCTGCGCCGCCAGGTCCAATTGGTTCTGGTTCTTCAACCCAATGGGGCTGAAACATGTTGACCAAATGAGTGCGGAGGACTAGTAACCTGTTCACACACGCACAACACTGTTTTCAGTTTTCCTCTGCTCCAAACTAAATAAAGTTACAGTTTAGGTAGCATGAGGCTTTTTTAAACTCGCCTCACTTGAGCACCTTCACTTTTTGATCACTGATCACTACTGGAATAGCCAGTGGTTCCCTCCAGGTGGAGGAAGCATACCAAAAGTACCCTATGATGATGCTGTCACATTTTTAAGCAAGGCTGAGAACTAAGATATACTGCCTACCGGCCTATGTACGTGAATGAGGGCTTTTTAATTAAGACGGAACAGAACCACTAACCCTGGTTACACAGGTACAAGTGATCCATTCCCCATTGATATTTTTGAGACTACAAGTAAGTTGAATGGATCACAGCTCCTTCTAGCTCCCCCTCCATTGATTTTCTGTTATTTAAATCCCCACCCGGACGCGCCCAAGTATCCCTCTACCGCCGGTCATTACTGGTGTGAGGACTAACATGCCTTCCGGACCCTGACTTGTGTTTGCAACGCCAGTGACTAGCCCGAGGTAAGCCGGTGATCGATCCCTGCTTGTTACCCAGCCGAGAATTATGTTTAATTTTGTCCGATTAGCTGTGTCTTTATCTTGGTGTACCTGGTGACATCGCAGCCTTGGGGGTTTAGTTTTTTTTAATCCATCATACCCCCGCCGTTATCTTTGCTGATAAGCGTTACTCCGCTTGACTCTTCGACATGTGTGTTTTTATATCTTTCTATGCGGCTGTCTAGCCTATATTCCTGTGTAGTGTTAAGGGTATTTTCTTGGTTTTTTGTCAGGCATCCTAGCATCTGACGAGACCCAGCTACAGATCTATCTAAATGTTTGCCCACGTGGCGGCTCCTCCCTAAATATGGCCTGTATACATCAGCACATACCATTGTTGATGTCGCCTATTGCACTCCTCTCTCTTGGAATTACCAAGGAGTTTGCATCTCTTTACACTATTACATATCATATCAGGTAAGCTGGTCCTCCAAGTATTTGCCAGTATGTTATCTATATATTGGCCATTTCAACACTAAGAAAATATACTACTTTGTATGGCAGGTAATTTTTGGTCCTTCCTAGTGTTGTGCCAATCTTTGTGCTCATTCAACAAGCAGGGTCTGATGTTAACCTTCAGGTATTTATCAGTATACTTGACACGCTATCTAGCACTGGCTTGGCCTTTAGTGGTCACTCGTGGCACCGTACCGTTGGTGATATACACTTATGGGCTCATTTAATTTTTTATTTTTCTCACCTGTGGTGGTTGGTCTATTTATGATTTCCAGCACACCTGATTATCTTTCGTGTCATTTTTTGGCACCCACCTTTCACAGCTATATTTCATCCATGTGCACACTCCCCTCAGTATTTTGTTTTCAATTTGATAGTGAATATCTTTTGCTTTGGTTTCTACAAACTTTGCCTCCCTCTGAGTGTGATACAGCAAAGGGGATGATCTACATACAGACCCCCCCCCCTTGAATATTATTGTAATTTAGTGTTGAATGTGTATGTATGTATGTGTGTGTATATCTATATATATATATATATATATAGATATACACACACATACATACATACAAATAATATATAGGTGGAATACATATTGGGGTCATATGTGCATATTTTAATGATTGGTTTTTAGGATATTGTAGGGTAGTATTAACGATCTTATATTCCCATCTCCTTTTATTGATCATTTTAATCATGTCACTGGTTTTTATCCCTCATAGATAATGGCTGTATATTCTGTTTGCCTTTCGTGACTCAGATGAATTTGATTGCTAAAAATGAATTGCTTATGGGATATTTTCTCCGTCCATTCTGTATGTTTACACAATAGGATTGAATTGTATTTTTAGATCGGTGGTCTCCATTAGTTGATTGCCAAGATGTGTTTTGCACTAGTTGCATTAGTCACTTTATGGTATTTAGTACTGTTGCATCATGCACTTTATTTGAAACTGTACATAGAGTTTGACAAGCACCAGTAGCATTAGTTAAACTAGATTATCAAGTACTGTTGCATTATGCACCTTATTTGATTTTATAGGTTTGTTCGCCTCATTCTATTTAGATTAGCACTAGCCACTTTATGTCCTTCCATCAGTGGGGCATTCATGCACTTTAACATACTTGTTATCTGACGGACTACTGTGGTTATTCTTCTTCTCCTTTTTTCTTTTAAAGTTGTCCCTCATTTAGGGCTTTTTTCTTTAGCACGGTGAGCACTTTATATGAATATTAATGTGACATATTGTGACGTGACACAAAGATACGCAATTGAAGTACTTTCACTGATATTAATATATGCATTCAGGCTTTTATTATTGTCAGACGCAATGCAATATAATTTATGAAACTGTGAAAACTGAATTTCCATTTCAATCGCATTGTGCCTATATAGTATTTCTTCGTGTATACATGTTTTCTATGTCTATGACAGAAAAGTAAAAAAATGTGTTGCATTTGCACTTTAAATACCGGGTCTGCACGGATGTGTGGTCAGGTGACCAAGGCTGCTGTGACAGCCGAAACGCGTCCTGACATCCGTTGTGGGGATTGTAAATAAATAAAACTGCTGGCACGACAAGAGGTCTGCGCTCGTGATTTCCTCCCAGGAAGTGTGCTTACGAGTGGTTAAGAAATATATATATATATATATATATATATCAAAACCCAATGCCCACTCCAAGAAAGAATGAGCCCGACATATGCAGGTACACAATCCAGGATTTATTCTGCCAAAATAAAAGCAAAGTCCAGGAAACACCAGGCAGACGCGTTTCAGCGAGTCTTCGTGCTTTCTTCAGTGCCGGTTCTTGTTTCCCATTAGAGCCTCACACCTGGGGATTATTTAAAAGGTCCTGTGGCGATCTCAGGCCACTCCCTTCCACACGTTGTTACTCCCCACCTCTGCTATTGGCTGTAATGCCTCCCGTGTTATTTCGAGAACAGGGGCATGCTGGTAAGTCGAGTCCAAAATGACAGCCCATACAGTGAGGGACTGCCAAACACCAAGTGGCGTGTCTCGGCAACTCGCAAACATCCGCTCTCGACCACAGGGATTATCTTGCAGTACCTGGTGTGTCCCCCGCAGCATCTGCTGCAGCCTCTCTCCCCGTGTGGTACATTACAGCCTGTGCTGTTTAAACCACTTGGGGGGGTGACGCGCTGTAGTTACATACAAACATCCAAAGGTGCTGGTCTTTGCGCGTCACACCAGATCGGGAGGGCATGCCGGTCAGCCAGTCTCCAGCATACTGGCATAATATCAAAACCCAATGCCCACTCCAAGAAAGAATGAGCCCGACATATGCAGGTACACAATCCAGGATTTATTCTGCCAAAATAAAAGCAAAGTCCAGGAAACACCAAGCAGACGCGTTTCAGCGAGTCTTCGTGCTTTCTTCAGTGCCGGTTCTTGTTTCCCATTAGAGCCTCACACCTGGGGATATATATATATATATATATATATATATATATATATATATATATATATATATATATATGTGTTTTGTTGTTATTCCAGATCTCTCTCTTCATGAGTCCCACTCTGTTTTGCTTCGTCCTAATGAAGGTGTGACGCAGATCCGGGTAAGACACCGAAACGCTTGTCGGCACTGGAGCCCCCGTGTCTCCCCCACTGCTATTTCCCTCCTGGAAAAGAAACCATATTCCTGAACTGTACGAGAAGTGAAGAATTGTATAATCCTCCTGTACAACTGTCTAGTCTTTTTTGACACCGTAACTTTTGTTAATATACCTTAGGGAAGACTCTTGGTATCTCTTTGAGAAGTATTGCTGTGATTCTATTAACTATGAACTGCTACATGTGGGGATGTATGAGTGAGTATGTGGTTGTGTGATAGGTAGACAGAATGAATGAGTGTGTGTGACTCATGATGTAAATTAATATTGACCTTTTTGATTTTGATTTTTATGTTCTTTTGTATTATACGGCCCAAATAACATTAATAAAAATATATGTATTTTTCTAATTCGTTTGTATGTATTACATTTGGGAGAACAATGAGCTTGTAGGACCATGTTTTTCTTATTGGTGACTTACTAGCACCAGTTAAAGTTATATTTGGGCAGAGGGCTGTGCTTTCAGTGTTCTTCCAGCAGCTTTATTCCCCTGCTCCCTCTTCCAGCTATCAGTCCCAGGGGCCCCCTTCTGTGTGAGTGGCCATTTTAACACTGTGCCATTGATACCGGAGTGCATCTTCAGTGACTCCTGTAAGGCTGGGTGGCTAACTGTATCAAACGCAGCAAATAAGTTGAGTAGGATAAGTAGGCATTCATCACCTTCGTCTAAGGATCTATAGATGTCATCTGAGATATTGAGCATGGCAGTTTCAGTGCTACAGCCTTTCCTGAACCCTGATTGGAAGGAGGCAAGTAGGTTGAATTCTCCAATATGTAGGTTGGGTTGTTGTAAGACACATTTTTCCATGGTTTTGGCTAGGAACGGAAGGTTGGAGATAGGTCTGAGGTTTGTCAGATAATTTGGGTCAGCTCTGAGACTTTTGGAATGGTTGTGATTTGACCTAGTTGGAGGGAAGATAAGTATTGATGATTTTTGTCCAACACGGTGTGATGATGTGGTTTGGATTATGTACTATTTTTGAAGGGAGGGGATCATTAGTGTGTGAAGTGGGCTTTAGTTTTTCAAAAATATTGAAGACTTCAATTTCTATCATGGGTTTGAAGACTGACCAGTTTGCGTTGTTTTTCAATTGGGGGTTAGAGAGGAAGCCGTTTGTTTCATTTGAGGCCATTTGATCATTGATAAGTTCAAGTGTAGGAACTACAGTGGAGGGTGGTGTGTCATGTAGGCTAGTTAATAGGGGAGGTAGTGTTGAGACTTGCAGGAAGGATTGCTCAATTTTAGCGATTTTGTAAGTGAAGAAGCTGGCAATTTCTTCACATCATTCTTTAGAGGCAATTATTTTGTGTGGGGAAGAAGACATGGTTTGTCGTTTGACAATGTTAAAGAGCTCCCTATGCCTTTTCTTTGCGTGGTCAATTTGGTTGCGGAAGAAAGCGGATTTTTTTCTGAACAAGTGCTTCTTGTATGACAACCATGCAGATCTAAGTAGAGTTAGATGGCATGACGAGGGGTTTTGTCTCCATGTCCTTTCTGCTTGACTGAGTTGTCTTCTTTCATTATTAAGATCTGAGTTAAACCAAGATTTTGATTGGTTTGATCTAAGTTTTTTTAATTTGAGCGGAGCAACTTCGTCGAGAACTTCCATTATCGCTGTGTTAAAGTGGGCAGTGAAATTATTAACGTTATGAGTGGGAGGGTGTCGTTATAATTTTTGATGAATCTTGGATTCTGGTTCCATGATTGGGACTTGTTTGAGGTTTCTATTCCACTGCTTAGGTTTATTTGTTGAGTCTGAGTGTGGTCTGACGGTAGTATCGATATTGAACAGTATGAGACGATGGCCAGACCAGTCAATGGGTAAGATGGCACTGAGAGAGACCTGTTCCTTTTTGGTGATAATCATGTCTAGAGTAGCGCCTTTGATGTGAGTTGAATATATTTTGTGTGAATATACTTTTACTTTACTTCAGAGAGTTTAATTATTTGTCCTGTCAGGATACCTATGTGGAACTACTGATGAAGGTTACTATTTTTGGTGGTCTAAACTGTCAATCTGCCTAGCCCTTTCTTCATGCACACACATCTTAATCAGCTCAAAGAGAGTTATTTCTAAACTGTGACCAAAGAATATAGAGCCAAACACATAACTTTAATCGATGTCCTTTCACTGACTGCCACGGTCCTATGATCTTTTTGTCAATCATTACAGTCTGTGACTATACTGAGTTAGGCAATAATGAACACCTCTTTAAAGAAATAGACAGCACACAATTTGTAGCGCCTGCTTATAATTGTACTAATTATAATAATAATTTTCTTTCATTATTGTTGAGCATATATAGCATTTCCCTGTGATATTTTTGCTTTCTTCCGATATGATTTTCAAAGGTCTACACATATCATCTGAGGGGCACATTGAAATATTTTAAGACCGCTACCGACACTACTAAAATGTTGCATCTGCTTAATCCCATTTCTTAGTCTTTGAATTAGGGCTTTTACTGCGATCACTGATGGAGAAGTCACCAATGAGTCAGGTAAGTACTTGAAAAGAGACGTAATTTTATTGGAGAGTTTTCCAAGTGATCAAGAAGACATGGGAGGTATTTTTCAATATGTTAAGTACCATCCCTGGTGGGGTGTATTTAAATTCACGAAAGTTCTACATCATTTCTTCTTCTTCTCAAGTAAAGAAGTCATGTATGAACATTTACAAGGATCAGGTGGTGATTGTTACACGTATATGGCTTTCATAACACAAGCAAGGATCTGACAACAAATTTTGGAGCTCTTGCTAGGATATTTATAAGGTGACTCTCCTGAGGCAACTGGTCAAGGTGGTGGCAATGAAATTGTAATAGACGAAAAAAGCTAATGATCCTTGGTAGCTGTTGGAGGAACTTAGTCAGAATGAGAATGATATTTTGGCATTGACGTATTAATTTATTTTTTTTTAATGCAGAGCCTGCTCTAAGCAAATTGTCAGGCTTTGCTAGTGAAGAGAGGACAATGTGATGTTTTAAAGTTCATTGCAAACTGCACTTGTTCCCACGACTTACAAAGCATGCATAGCACATCTTTGAAAATCGCAAGGAAAGGGTGTTTCGTTTTTTCATGTAACCTGAAAGGACTTGCATAAACTGCCTGCAACCATTCCAGTGCATTTAATGCTTAGCATCTGCCCCCATCAGTTGGTACCATTTGTAAATAGAACTTTGTGTGTAAGGGATGGCTTCCATTGTGCAAGTGACTGCTCCAGGTATCAGAGAGAGTAGACTGTGATCCCATGTGCAACTACATGCCTCCTACGAAATTCCTTTAATGGTTTCCCTCTTCTGTTTCTAGCACTTCAATCAGCGGAAGCTCCACCGCCGCCCCACTACTTTTCAGCAGTTTAAAAATGGAAAAGTAAAATGATAATGACACAATGTTATTATCATTGTATTTTTCCTTGCTGAAGCCAGTTTTGGAGTGGGGCGAGGCTTGGCTTGTGTTACCGCCAGCAGAGGGAGTAGTGGTTTGTGCACTTAAGTGTCCATGACAGTTTGGCCGGCCGTCTTGGGCCGGCCAAAGTCATGTGCACTTAGCATGTTCTCCACCCGGCTGCATTGCACAGCCTGGGTGGAGAACATGCACAGGATCCCTGTTGTTTGCTGGTTTGGATGGATTGAGGTTCTTCTTTATGAGGAGAGGTATAATGTACAATGTTTTCTGCTCAAATGGGAATGAACCTAGTTCCAGGGACTTGTTTGGTAGGCATCTGCCTACCTTTCCTGTACAGAGTGTACAAAGGGTATCTTAAAAGATTTTTGGTGGTGCTCGGTCTGAAGGTGATTTGGATGGTCTGAATGCAATGATAATTTAGATGAAATGTTTTTGTGACAGGGTATAGAAAGCATGCATTGAAGAATAATTATTGTTGTCTCTTTATACGGTAGTTAGGTCATGTGTTGTTGTGGTGTCTGTGTTCACCTTAGGATAATTTTCAATTTTCAATCTTTTTAATTTTTTTGATCAATTCATTGTTTTTGTCAAAGATTAGATGTGATTCCATCAGAAAAATGTTCCAATCATTGTAAAACTTATATCTAAATTATCTAGCAGTATCATACTATATTTCCACATTCAGGTCATAAGGTTTTTTTTTTTTGACAACAAACTTTATTGGCATTTGTAAGGACACCGGGGAATTTGTCCCCATACACGGTACCAAGATGAAGAAAAGAACAGTGAGAAGTGGCATCCTTGTTCAGCCCCCCCCTGGTCTGCAGAACATCAGACCCCCAAACCCTCCCCCCCACCCGCACATCACACCCGCCCACGGTCCAACACAGATATGCAATATTTCCTATCCGCATGAGCTCCATATTCCGATTACTCATCCACAATGCATAGGGCCCGGGGCCCCGAAGGGGAACCCACCGGGGCTCTGATTAGCCTCTCTATTGGGTCCATTGGCACTGCATCCCCCCCGCACAGACAACACAATACCCCGATATCGCGCCCATCTCTTCCAGACTTTACCATGCTTATTCGGACAACCCCTTGCCAAGAATACCACCTCTTCCGCAGACATGCAGCGATCTAGTGCTTTCTTCCAGGCCTGAACCGGGGGCGGGGCAGAAGACTTCCAATGCTGGGCAATATCTCGCTTGGCCAGCGTCAAACCCAAAAACAGGAGGTGTCGCTTATAGATGTTGCCCCCTATCTCCTCGGTACAATGCAACAGTGTTAAGCGGGGATCGGGGGGAAGCTCCCAACCCAGCACCCCCCCCAGGCAGGACAGAACCGCCGTCCAGAACGGGCGCAGCCGCCCACAGTCCCACACCGTGTGCAAGAATGTACCGTCCCCATCGCCGCAACGGAGACACGTGGGGGACCCAATTAAGTGCATGCGCCAAAGGCGGTGCCGGGTGTAATACGCCCTGTGCAGGTATTTGAATTGTATGAAGCGGTATTTGGTGGCCACCGCAGCATATCGCGGACCCGCTATAGCGTCTGCCCAGTCATCCTCCGTGAGCGTGGGGATATCGCGCTGCCACGCCTCCTTGGTATTATCTAGGGTAGTGTTCATGAAGGTTGTCAGTGTCTGATAAATCTGGCGGATTTTGTGATCCCCGAGGTCTCCCATCAACAGTCTACCCTCTAGCGGGTGGAACTCCGGCAGAGTGTCTAGGTGCTGGATGCTAGGTGTGAGGGCATGCCGCAACTGGAGATATTTGTGAAACTGGGATTTATGCAGCTCAAATTCGGCCTGCAACACCTGAAACGACTTAAGCGACACTCCCTTCATTACATCCCCCAAGGTCATAAGGTTTTTGCTTTGACCATTGCATGTCTGTTTGGATGAGAGGTATGTTTATCACAATTCATCTTGTTTTTAACTTGTCATGTAATTTTAAAGACATTGTATATCATTGTTTTTAGAGATATTTTGTCATAATAAAAGAGTATTTTAGTTTTTCCTTCATGTGTACACTTGGCCTTCACAATAATGAATTATCAAATGTGAAGTATATTGCGAAGTAAATAATTAGTTGCCTAAGGATTTGCAGGTACAATTGCCCATTGTCAATTGCCATGCCAACCTGGTCGCATTACTTGAGGGACCTGAGTAAGAGCATTTAATGAGAACTCCATGAAGGCTGGAGGCCATGGTAGCGTCCCAAGGCAAGTAGGTACTGTAGAATGGGAGCGGTTGGAAGTTTGACCGATTGAGGACCAAGTGGCGGTCAAAGAGAATGGGTCAGTTGGCAGTGGCACTAGTGATAGGCAGGTCAGAGTCAGAACTCTATCCACAGTGCCAAGAACGCCATGAGTAGGCTGCCGGCATACATTTGGTTTTTCACTGCAGCCACTTCTCATGCCACGACTTCCAAAAGAATGGCGCACCACTGATACAGCGAGCCCCAGTATGCCAGAGCAGCGGCTATAGGTATTCAAACTGGGAGGTGCCCACTAACTGTGGGCCTCCTTCCAGGCACCGCCACTATCACTGCCAAGATAGGGTAGGAGGCCAGCAGGCAATGAGGACGGAGCAGGTAAAGAGGCAGAGAAGGGAGCGGCCATGGTGAAAATGTTGTTCCAGACTGGCCCACAACAGGGTATCTCGGGGGGGGGTGCAGGTCGGCTTCAAGTTGAGAGCTGGAAAGCAAGATAATACTATTTCATATCTCAATCTTAAGCCCTCAGGTGTTGTATCCGCCCACAGGTGACTCACCTGGGGTCGGGGCTTGCATACGATCCAGAGGTAGGCACAATGTCTGCGTCTATGCTCACCAGGAGGATACAAGGGGCCAACAGACATACCATACCAAAAAGATAATTAAACCAGAGGGCTACCATTATCTTAGTAGTCTGCACGTTCACCCACAACAAGAGATGTAGGAGTGACCACCTCTGCAGGTCCTATTTCGTGTAGACTAGCAACGGAAGGAGGTTATCTTAATATGTTCATTTTGACGCCCAGATAACTTATCCCCGCCGAGACCCATCACATTTGGTAACCTTGAATAAAACCTTCAGTGGTGGAGTGGCCCAGAGGAGCATCTTGCACTTTCATCAATTAATTTTATACCCCGAGAGCCAGGAGAAGTCGATAATGAGGGACATTGCTGCAGCTATCAAGGCGCAGAACGGGATAAGAGAAGCAGGATGTGATTGTAAGTAGGGGAGGACCTTGACCACACCAGCGATGAAGGGAACACCTGATACCTCTGTTTTTCGATGAAGTGCCACCACTAGGGGTGAAAATGCAAGAAGGAACAAGAAGGGGGACAGAGGGCATCCCTGTTGGGTGACCCACTCAACCACGAATAAGCCTGACACCAACCCACAACAGAAGACCTCCTCCATTGAGGAGCTGTAGAAAAGGCACACCTTGTGAATAAAGTCATCCCCCGGCCTATGTGGGACATAGCCTGAAAAAGGTAGCGCCAGTCCACTCGGTCAAATGCCTTCTCAGAGTCCAGAGAAAGCACAAGGAGTTCGGACAGGTCTCCTTCGTCTGCCACAGTAGGTGTGTTAACCCACGAAGATGGTCTCAGAAGCTGTGGCGCTGGACAAAGCCCACTTGGGATTTGTGGATTAGGAGGGGTATCACTTTACCCTGGCAGGTAACCAATACTTTGGTCATGATATTTAGGTCCAAGTTAATTAAGAATATCTGGCCATAGCTGATGCACTCCCAGAGGTCTTTGCCCACCTTGGGGAGGAGAGTGATAGTGGCCTTGTTTGAAATGGCACCCAAGGAGTCTGTTGCTTCCGCCTCTTGGAATGCCGTGTCAGGTGGAGGACCAGTAAATCTTTTCGCACCTTGTAGTATTCACTGGGGAACTGGTCTTTCTATGGAGACTTACAAGTCGGGAGGGTGGCCATTGTCGCAGCCACTTCGTCCTCTGAAAATGCCCCTGACAAGAGCACCACCCCCTTTCTGACAGTGGAGGTAGATGCAAAGGGGTCAGGAAGGCATTCATATGATCAGTCATGGCTCCTTTCTCTGTGGTATAGGGGAAAGCATTATAAGAGGAGAAATGGGATGCAATGTCTCATGATTGTATAAGCAGGGCCCCCACCAGGTCTCGCATTGCCAGTATAGCGAGTTTGGATTCCCTTTCGTTCAATTAGAAGACTCAAAGTCCACCTGCCTTTTCTCCATGGTCGTACCATTGACTTTTGGGGCTTGATTAAAGCTTTTGTCAGTGTCCCTGGTAAAACAGGAGTTCCGGAAAAGTTTGCGAGTTTTAGCCTCTTAAGGATGGTCTGGGAGGGGTAGATCGCATATTGTGCAGTTAATGAGCATACCTCTGCTTCCAGCAGCTTGAGGTTGCAAAGGTCTTTGCAAATCACAGCCACAGAGTCTGCCCTCATCGCGCCCCAGAGGGTTGCCTTGCCGGCTGCCCATAGTACCCTATGAGAGAAAACTGTTGGAGAAGTAAGACTGGATATGGGAACATAACTGCATTTTACCCTCAGGTTGTCTACAGGCAAAGGTCCTCATGCACCACTGACGTGGAGGCTGTGTAATGTGCCCAATACTGAGCTCCAGCATGATCAGGCTGGGGTCAGCAAGACCAACCTTCTGATGGAATAATGGGTAATGAGGGGCACAAATTGTCCTTGGATCAGATTGTAGTTGATGCAAGTTTGGGTCCCCTGCAGGCAGGAGAAAACAATGCACCCCCAATTGCACTGGTGCAGCAATCACCACACATCAACCAGTGCATAGTCCTCGACTGAATCCGCGAGGAGCGCCCTGTCATGTACGTTGCGTGCTTCACCCCAGCTGGATCTATCCAAAATCAGGTCTGGTGCTAGACTCCAATTATCGTCCAGCAGCACCGGGTCTTGGAGAGGAAGGACAAGAGCCTGGATAGTTGTGCCAGGAAAGGAGATTTGCTGGCAGTGGGGTGTATATTGAGTCAACCACAACAGTCCTATCTAGGACCCATAACTTAGCTAACACCTAGTGGCCCTCTTTATCGGTCCATGTCTTGAACACCCTTCAAGGTAGGGATTTTACTATGAGAATAGCCACCCTGCAATTCTACGTGCAACTGCGTAAGGGGGAGGCCCCGCTATGGTCATCAACCTTTGAGCTGCTGCTGATGACCATGCCCACCCATTCCCTTTTGGGCTTGGCTGACTCAAGCTGAGAGAGATGGTTCTCCTGAAAATGGCTCCACATCTACTCGTATGGTGCGTAGATAATGAAGAATCTTATTCTGTTTGATATTGTGGGGCATGCCATTGTCGATCATGGAGCTCAAGGTGAGATGAGTACAAGTCAAGTGTTGTGATGGATTCAAATCCTGTAGGGATGGAAATGGGGGCACAGGATGTAGTGGACCCACTAGGGAGAGGGTGGGTTGGGGGGACGTGAAGGAGGTTTCAAGTGTACTTTTAAATTGGTCCCAAGGAACATAGCGGACCAGGGATGATGTGGAATGGGAATCCGTAAGGGAAACAAACTGGGTGTGGGGGGTATGACCTGAAGGAACCCAAGGGCACAGGGATCAGAAACTTTGGAGCTGGGCTTGGACCTGCGCTGGCAGCACCCGTGTCATGCCGCCACCTGAAACTATGAAATCATCTAAGCGGGTGAAAGCAGGAAAGACCCACAACCACTAGTGTGTGTGTGAAGCCTCCAGCAAAAGGGGCCAGAGCAAAGGTGGACCGAGAACGGATGCTCAAGGAGTGTAGAAGAGTCCCGGGTCAACCCAACTCTTAACGAATAAGTGTGGGTGTGTTCCCCCTTAAAGCAGCATGTGGCAGCAGCGCCCAGGGTAAACTGACCAGGAGGACAGGGGGAACATGGGGCTCCCTGTCCCCTATAATGAAGGGGCAATGAGGTGTCCCAATTAAGGGAGGCAATCAACTGGGCCATAGGAGCAATTGTGAGTCCCAGGAGAGAGGCAAGAGAAGGCCAAGAGGGATACCATGCAGCTGACAGGAGACAAGTGGGGGTCCCCACAAATCCAGGGAGGGGCTCTCTGTGGCCAATGCAGGTCCTGTGCTCTGAATAGGCCTCAGTAGGAACAGGTCAGTCATTTAATCAGGAGCGGCCATGATCTTTGGACCCATGGTTCTTCAGGCCCATCATAGGGGTGTTATGAAGTGGTGGGTATGTGGGGAAGTGCCCATTAATGAAGGCCCCAGCTCTGGTCCCACAGAGATAATGTGGCAAAGAGGGGGCTGATGCCTCTCACAGGAAAATGGAAAGTGCACCCACCACTGTACCAGCTCAACTGCCAAGCTGCTCCGCCTCTCCGTATGGGTGGCCCAGGGAGAAAGAGTGGAGAAGAAGGCGGCTGTGGTCCATCCAGCTGCCTCTGCCCCCCCACATTCAGGATGCTCTTCTCCCCATTGCAGTCTTCCGGGCACTCAGAAACACTCTACAGGGCCGTCTTTATAACATGAGTAGGCCGGGCAGTGTCTGCAGGCCTCCGCAGGGGAAGTCCATTAAAGGCAGGCAAGGCAGAGGGAGGTAGTGCACACCCAAGTCCCAATGAGGGTTCTAGCTCTTCTGCACACCTTACACCGGGTCCACAGGGCGAGGAAGCTCCTATCACTAGGTACGCGCTCTAGCTCGAGGTGAGGCCAAGGTTTGCCCAGCCATCGCGCACGTTGTGACAGAATGGGCCAGTCCTCATGAGACCCCGCCCAAGCCACATAGACGACGGTGAAGCATAGGGCCGCCAGAACAGTGTTGGGGGCCATCCGGCCTATCAGGTGAGGATTGGTCTGCTTCAAGCTCCGCCTATCTGTAGGCCCTTTTACAGTGGTGAAGCATGTCTTTGTTTAATCTCTTGATTTCTTTACCCTTGTGTTGCAGAATTTTGTATTGTGTTTTCATTCTTTTGATGTGGTCATTAACCCATGTAGTGTTCCTTCTTTGGATGTGGTTTTTGCTGGTATCTGTTTGCCCAGAACAGTGGAAACCCAGCTGTAGCAGATGTGTACATCTTTTGGCAGCATGTTTATTGGGTTGTTTCAAGATTAGTGTTGAGTTGGTTGATGTCTAATTTTTTCCATTGTTTTTACAAGCCTTTTTTGTTCATGTAGATTTGCTTTTAATTTTGGTTCAATCTTGTGACTAGCGTTTAACAATTATAGGTTATTGGTTTTATCAAATCCACATACTATTAGAAAAACACAAGATACTGAAAACAAAATCGAATTAATCTTTCAAATCGGGAAACATGCTCTGCTGAGATACTAAAAACAGGACGGAGTTAACCCAAAAATCCACACATAGGATATTTCAACAGAAAAGTCATGTATTTAGCTTGCTTTAACTTTTTGTTCAACTTTAAGGGTTTTCGTTTTTTAAATTTCACTGAGTAACTATGAAAATGCATCCATATATGTAGAAGACAAATAGCTTAGCCAGCATCACGGCACAGTGGAGACTGCTGCGAACGTTTTCTCTCTCACTTCAAATTAACCTTCTCCGTGGCCTGCAATCTTGGTGCAGTATATTGTGACTGGTTGCATGATAACAGCCACCCTCCATAGTGCAGCTTCGCCAGGGAGAAAAATTACTTTTGTTTTTAAACTTGCACCCCAGGCGGGCAGGGAATCGGTTACGGTTACTAAAAAAAGAATCTTTTCTCTCGTCATTGCTTTGAACTGCAAAATACATTTATAATATGCGCAGTGCTCTCCTGATCCCCTCTTCCAGCCTTCAAATGGGCACATATATAGCGCGATTTTAAATGCTCCAGTGGCTTCTGTTTCTTGTTTATACCATTGAACATAATGTATGCACATGTATGATAAATCAACAAACCCTCGTGAGATTATGGAAACCCTACAACTCAGGGAAAGGACAAAAAGAAACATTGTACATATTTAACCACTAGAGTAAACTACGTGTGCGGTGACTGCGGTCCCAACATGGCCACCGCAGGTCAGACAGCTGTACTCATTACCAAAGAGGGAGAGGTGACACTGGGTGGCTGATGAAGTCGGTCGTGATTTGTTAAAAACATACAGAAGATAAATGCAGTACACAAATTCGTCATGTAACCACATTCCGGATTCAAAACTAAAGAACTATAAAATCGGTTGACCAGGCGTCCCTGATATGCAGAGGCAGTCCTGGTTTACCATCTTTTTTTTTAGTTTTATATAGCGCAAAGTCAACCCGAAGGTATCACAGCGCTTTACACGAGCACCAGTTGCGTTAGACGATACATTCATTTTGTTAGGCGGGAGAGATGAAGTGATTTCCCTGCCGAGACTGGAACCAGGTTCCCCACCTTCGACGCCGACTGCTCTGTTAGGCCACATAATTTCACTAAACTTGAGACATGCTGTGGTTTTCCGGCCGACTGAACACAGAACATGGAAAATATTTCCAGTGCAGGATTAGTTACCAGTCTTTTAAAAAAAATCAAACAATTAACGCTGATACTCGGTGTAAAAGTTGCATCTAATGCCCCTTACTGCCTCATTGTCTGTATGTTCTATGTTGGTTAGAGCTGTCTTTTATGTCATTCTGTGCCCTTTAGACAATGTTAAGTTGTAGTCCTTCTATATTTATGAAATGTCTTGTTTTTTGGTATTCAAAATCTGGTCACCCTAACTATACATAGATATTTCTTACCATTTCCAGGCACTTACCCAACTCTGTTGAACGCCTGCCAACTCACATGATGCTACCTTGTGTCACTATTTCGATTCCCTTCCCACTGTCACACTGAGGAGCCAAAACCACAAAGTGAAAGGAAAAACAAGCTAAAAACAAGCATTGGCATAGCCAATAGGTCTCGCCTTTGGGACCTAATTGGCCATGCAATAGTTGCATAACTAAACACTTATAAGGTCCCAAAAGCGAGACCTATTGGCTATGCCAATGCTTGTTTTAACTGCTGCAATCTATTGAAGCCTCACAGAGAACATCAAGGCGACCGCGAAAGTGAAAGTAATCGCGGTAAAGCGCGACGCGCACGCCCGCGCACATGCACTGTAGCTCTAGGCTGGCCTGGTAGCCCTTTTTGGAGCCCTCACAAAATGTCCAACTTGAGTTCTGAGGCTGTAAGCGGCTGATGTCCCAAAAAGGTGTGAAAACACCCCAGGGCATTGGGAACAGCCTTGATGACCCTTTGGTTTTTGTGTTTTTTTTAGAGGGGTGATGGGGCTTGGTGAGGAGCAAATTGCCTCTGAATTAACTCTGGGCACCAGGCCCTGCCCCCTCAAAGGCCTTATCCACTCCTCACATGGTGAAAATATTTTTTAAATTGGCAGGTATGCTGTTGGGAATGGCTCTGATGTGTGTTTGTGCATCGGCTGGTTAAATGTAAACACAGATTTTGTTCTGAAAAATGGCACCCCATAGGCATCTATTTTTGTCACCCTACACATTGTTATTTTTTGTAAAATAGTACTGCTTATGTGCATGACTGACTTGCCCGATTATGCAGCAGGATTTGGCTCCATGAGGTCACAAAGCAGCTCTACATCCTTGGCATAACTAATACGAAAAAAGCGTTCTGTATAGCAAGGAGAGTGCCGACCGACCCACTTTTTGAAATCAATCAGCCTACCAGTAAGGTGCAATCATCTTTAAGGTCGAGTCCATGAGTGCATGTGTGTTGCTTGTGAGACACTGCTGTTAACAAAAAAGGGCTTGTAGCCCCCCTCAATTGCTTACCATTGTTTGCTTGGGTGGCACTCTTCTTTACAGCCTCGTAATTCGTCAAGGTAGGCCTAATATCATTTCTGTTCCTCTTTGTGGTGCAGGTACCAACCACTGATTGATTCAACTTAATCAGTGCCCATCCGCAGCTCCCGACATGATTGAGGCACTATTTTGTTCTACTGAATCTTTAGTGCCCAGAAAACAGAAGGCGTGTGCCTGGCAAAAACGTGGCCAGCAGGACAAACAAAATTGCAAAGATTTATTTTCTATAGGAAACTTTCTTTTATTTTGCCAAGTCTTCTTTTCTCACTTTGCCCTCATGTTTTCTTTATGTTTTTGCTCGGGCGCTGTTCCTAAAGAAGAGGATTGTCTTACTTCAAAGCTACATTGTTTCTTTCTTATGAGTAATTTCTGAAATGTTGCTTTAACACATAATCATGCAGTACACCCCACAACAATCCTCCCTACTCAATCCAATCCACCCCATCCAACACCAATCCAAACCACTCAACTCAATCCAATCCACTCCAATGCACCTCACTCCAATCATCCTAACCCACCCTACTCCAGTCTGCCCCACTCCAATCCACTTTACTCCAATCTGCCCCACCCCAATCCTCCCCACTCCAAACCAAAACAATCAGCCCCATTTCATTCTTCTGCACTCCAATCTGCCCTACTTCAATCCAAAATATACAATCTGCGCTACTTCAATCTGCCCCATTCCAATCCAAAACAGTCTGCTCCACTCCAAAACAATCTGCCTCACTTCAATACAAAACAATGTGCCCACTCCAATCAGCCCCACTCCAATCTGCTTCACTTCAATGTGCCCCACTCCAATCCAAAACAATCTGCCCCACTCCAATCCAAAACAATCTGCCCCAATCCAATCCGCCTTGCTCCCATCCACTCCACTTCCACCCACCACTCTAATCCAATCCAATCCACCTCATCCCAATCCAAACCAGCCAAATCCAATCCACTCCACCCCACCCAAATCTGCCCCACTCCAATCCAAAACAATCTGCCCCACTTCAATCCAAAATATAAAACAATCTGCGCTACTTCAATCTGCCCCACTCCAATCCAAAACAATCTACCCCACTCCAATCCAAAACAATCTGCCCCACTCCAATCCAAAACAATCTGCCCCACTTCAATCCGCCTTGCTCCCATCTACTCCACCCACCACTCTAATCCAATCCAATCCACCTAACTCCAATCCAATCCAATCCAGCAAAATCCAATCTACTCCACTCCAATCCACCCCACCCAATCCACCTCAATCCAATCCACCCAACCCCAATCCGGTTTACACAACCACAATCCAGTTCACATCACCACAATCCAGTTCACATCACCACAATCCAATCCTCCTCAATCCAATCCACCCCACTCAATCCAGTCCACCTCACCCACTTCAAACCAATCAACCCAGCTGCAATCCAATCTACTCCACCCCATCCCACTCCAATTCACCCCTCCATTCTACCCCACTCCATTCTACCCCACTCCATTCTACCCCACTCCATTCCACTTCGCTTCTTTCCACCTCGCTTCATTCCACCTCGCTTCATTCCACCTCGCTTCATTCCACCTCGCTTCATTCCACCTCGCTTCATTCCACCTCACTTCAGTCCACCCCAGTCCAGTCCACCCCACCCCAGTCCACCCCACCCCAGTCCACCCCACCCCAGTCCACCCCACCCCAGTCCACCCCACCCCAGTCCAGTCCACCCCAGTCCAGTCCACCCCAGTCCACCCCAGTCCACCCCAGTCCAGTCCACCCCAGTCCAGTCCAGTCCACCCCAGTCCAGTCCACCCCAGTCCAGTCCACCCCAGTCCAGTCCAGTCCACCCCAGTCCAGTCCACCCCAGTCCAGTCCACCCCAGTCCACCCCAGTCCAGTCCAATTTAATCCACCCCACTACATTCCAATCCACTCTACCCCAATTCAATCCACCCCAGTTTCGTCCATACTACTCAATCAAATCCATCCAAGCCACCCACCCCATTTAAATCTGCCCCACTCCAGTCCAATGCACCTCACTCCAATCCACCCTCTTCACTCCAGTCCAATCCATCCCTCTCAACTCCACTCTAATTAACCCCTTTCAGGACCACCCTACTCTAACCCAATCACCCCAACCCATAGTAATCGAATCCAACCCACCCCAATTCACCTCACCCCATTTCAATCCACCCTACTTCAACCCAATCCACCCCATTCAGTCCAGCCACTCCAATCCACCCCACTCAATCCAACTCACTCTACCCCAATCCAATCTGCCAGAATCTACTCCAATCGCATCCACCCCACTACCTCAATCCACTCCAACCTTCTCTATCCTATTCTACCCCACTCTCTGCCACTGAACTCTACGACACTCTACTCCCCCCGTTCTCCACTATACAACACTACTCTAAAAAATCCAGTCTACGACTCTACTTTGCACTAGAACAGCAAGTACTCCGCTAATGCACAAAAGCTAGTATGCACCTCATGCAGCACCCCCACAATTCAAAGCATCCATGCTCTAATAGTGAACAGTCCCCCGAAGCGCATCACTAATGCTACCCTAGTGCATACCACCTTCTGCTCCATTGTATTACATCACCTTGATGGAACCCCCTAGCATCATTTCACCTTGTGTTCTTTGCTGTGCCTTGTCCTGTATACCCAGAAGTGTGTTTCACTGCTGGTCTATGTCAATTAATGGCTGCTATGAGTTCTGTGAGAATGGGTGCCTTTGATTGCTGGATTTTATGAACATCAATATCGGTGTGTCTGGTCTGGTATACATACATGAATATTTGTACTTCGTATGCCTCTCTATGCATGCACAATAGAAAAGTCAAAGATCCTAGCTTTGTCAAAGCTAGACTGTTTAGGGGTATAATGAGTGGCATGTTAGGTATTCTAGGGTGCTCACAGACAGTGCTAGAGGTGTCTTTCTCGAGCATATCTGTCTTTTTTCTATTTTGAGAACAAACCTTGCCTAGTGTTATTGATTTGATAGTGACAATTTAATTTGGAGCGTTTCACTGATGAACAGGGCTCCAGTCAGTGCCAGGGACTGCTTCATGATCCTTCTTATGGCCCTTGTGGTAGAGCTTTGAGTCACTTTATCTGTGTGAAAGAATGAATGGCAGCAACTGAGTATTTCAGGGAGTCACAAAGACACATGATTTTGTGTGTTAAATGCTTCTATGGGATAAGGACCACTTATTACCCCCGTTGGGGCTACCTTTGGAGGCAAATGTGTAGGGCTTACTATAGAGTACTTTCGCTGTACACAAAAGTCATCAATACACAAAAAATATAAAAGGTATTGACAAAGCCAATAGGTCTTGTCAATGCAAGAGCTATTGGCGTTGCCAATATTTTTAGCCATGTTGTAGAGCAGTGTGGCAGTTGTGCAGCTTGGCTGGAAGTAAAGAAAACATTTTGTAAGACGCAGTCAGTGATGGCCACGTCTTAGCAAATTTTTCTTGATATGCTGCTGTACAACATTGCTAAACAAAACATTGGCAAAGTCAATAGCTCCTGCATTGGGGAGTCCCATTGTCAATGACAATGCTATTTTTTTCTGCTAGGGCGGGATGGTGGGAGTGGGCAAGCAACAACATGGGTAAGGGCAAGTAACAATGAGGGAGATGGGATGGGCAAGCAACAGAAGAGTAGGTGGGAAGGGCAAGCAACAACAGGGGAGGGTGGGAAGGGCAAGCAACAACAGGGGAGGAGCAAGCAATTAAGGTGGTGGGAGGGGCAAGCAGCAACACGGCGAGGGAGGGGGTAAGCAACAGCATAGGGTGGGACTGGCGGGGCATCAATAACAGAGTGGGACGGGGGGCAAGCAATAACATGGAGCAAGGAGTTGGAGGGAGTAGGACTATATTCAGACAGTCCACATGCACTTGCACTCTTATGAAGTGCTACGACTAAAAGAATAAAGTAGCCCATGCCCAAAAGTGCAAAGAAGCAGGACACTGACTGGGCTAGAAAGCAGTACCTTGACCATGCACAAGGGGAGGGACAAACGCATGAAGGGGAGGGACAAACGCATGAAGGGGTGGGACAAACGCATGAAGAGGAAGTGAAGCCAGCAAGCGCTGACAAAAAAGAAGCAAAAAAAATGATACTAATGATGAAGACAACCAATGGTAAGCAATGGTCGGGCTCTAAGCCCCACGTAAGATAACAAAAGGTCTCACAAGTGACAGTATATGTGCCATTTCGGGCGAGACCTAAAATGGGTCTTTCATCAGTAGCCTTAATCACTGCTTACATAGGGCAGCTCCCGAGAGCCATTGCATCAAGAAAGTGGCAGTCACATTTTGGATCAGACCAGAGGAATACTTCAGTATCGCTGTTATAGTTTGCCTACCGAACAAGTGTTTCCCATTGCAGTGCATAGACGGTGAAGCACAGGAGCCATGAACTTCAATGGAGCCACATTTGGGTTCTGAAATGTGTTTCAACACTGTTGGTGCTGCAACAATTATGAATTTGTACCTAAATGAATTTGTGCATCAAAATGCTTCTAAATTTATCTCATGCTTATAAAGGTGCTTCCACACCACACTGATTTTGCACTAATGGTGCATTTGAACCTTAATGTGAGTTTGTACCAAAATGTGGTTTTGCCCCTAAAGGTGATAATACTATGCTGCTTCTTGTGTGCCAAGCTTGCACATACATGCGCCTGAACTCCTGCTGACGCTGTACCAAGGATAATTTTTCATCTCAGTGTGCTGTCAACAAAATGTGATGTCATACTAATTCTGGATCTGGCAGCTGGAAGCAGATTTACTTTAAGGACTGGATCTGAAGATACACCTCACTACCCTTTCAAGACACCAGTGAATCCCGGTTTATCAGACTAAACAGCAAGGGCTTCCCCACCCCAAGCAACAAAATAAATAACAGTGATACAAAGGGGACTGAAATAAGAGCAATAATCAATAGGATATACACATGTTCATATGTGATCCTATGTTTTTTAAAAATACCAAACCTCCTCCGCCACTAATAGATTTACCAAATACCTGAGACAAAGTGCAGTTTACAATAAAGTATATACCCCAGCAGAAATCTCAGGAAAATTGAGATCAATCTCTCTAGAAAAAAATAGGAAGCTGTCACAAGCACAAATGAGTGCAATTTGTCATAGAGAATCCCTGCCCCACATCCCACTAAGCATAGTTTCACTGTATCAGAATTGAAAATAGGAGGGGCAGGAGAGGAATATAAAGTAGGGAAGAACAAGAAGCAATAATTAACCTTATGAAAAAGGGTACGTGAGAAATTACAACAAGGTCCGTACCAAGACTAAATACCTAATTATCTCAAGACAGGAACGCAAAAGCAGGGGCACGTCTGGTCAACAAGAGCAGACTCAGCACGTTGCAACTTTTACCAAGGTAGTGGCTGTGCCTTTTATATGTATTTCCCAGAATGGAAATTGGTTTCAGGAGTGCTGGCTGGGTGAGTGGAAGGGAGCAGGCATTACTGGGCATGCATTCGAAGAAAAGGTTTACCTGCTTCCCATTGCCTAAATGGTGAATGTGTTTCATGGGGTCACTTGCTATATAGACTGCCACAAACCACAATGGCCAGTCTCCATGACACTCCTTCCTGCTGATACAGTATGCAGATGCCACCTCCTTTCCAGTGACCACGCTACGAGGGTGAGTGTGACACTATGCCTGCTAGTTAGTGTGAGTTTTATTGACAGTACTAGTGCAAAGGCGCTTAGTCTGATGAACACTTTTTACACCCAATGTGATCTTATTTCTTTATTGTCTCACTGTATTGAGTAAAATAAATGCAATACCACAAACATTCACCAAGGGGGTTTTACCCCCAAACATGTTTCTGCACCTAAAGGTGATTTGGTGTTCTACTTTTACTTCACAATTTTTACATAGCGAGATATTACATCACATGCACTACATTTGGAGTCCGTGGATCTAAGCTAAGTATGGTTGCCCTTACATCAGGAGTCTTTACTTTGCAGGTAAGATTAGGTACATTTAAATTATGTTACATTTAAAAAACGTTAATTGTTAAAACATTAAAGTTAACTATTAAAAAATATAAAACCTAGCACAGTTAAATTATACAATTCTTAATTTTTTGGGATAATACATATATATAAACAATAAAATAGAAAAACAAAAAGTATAAAAAAATGAAATTTAGAAAAGGGATATATATGATGCATACAGAAAAGTGCGTTAATGTATTGGGAGCATAACTAAATGAATGAGTACATATAGATATATTTAAAACATAAGATATCATATTAAGTTGAGTTCCAAAGAAAATAGGAACATTTACAAATTCATAATTTGTACTACTTCTATTGTCATTTATGTTTTGAAATGCCCATGTTACTAATGGTATGTGGGCTGTACTAACTTCCCTGTAAAGAATTATATCCTGGACCAAGAGCATCGCAAGGCTATCAAGAACAAAAACCAAAGCTATCTTGTGGCAAGAAATTTCAAAGAAAAACATAATGGGAACTGTGAACTGCTTACGTTTTTTTGGCATTTACAAATTGACCACTCGCCCTTGGAGAAGGTGTAAGGAACTGAATCTACGTAAGATGAAATACCGCCATATTATTGGTCTGCATACCCAAGTCCCATTTGGACTCATCACCGTTTAAGAAATGATCATACATCTATGTGAATAAATATTTGATCTCTTTTCATCTTCTGCCCTTCACCCCCCTAGTCCTCTAAAATGGTTTATGTTTTGGACTTATAAACAGCAGAAATCACTTTTTAATGCATTTCTTAAGTATCTTAAATTATTGACCTTCTCTGTTCCTCATTGCCTTTACCTTCCACCTGATTAACATTACTGCTCCTCTATTTACAGACTATTAGCTGTTTGAAAATATCTAACTGATGTTTATATGAATAGTGATTTGATTTTTTGTTGTTTGCACTAAAATGCATGTGAATTTCACAGCGAGTGGTAATCTGTATCACTTATTTTTGATTGACAGTAAAATGGTAAATTATTAAATTTTTGTTTAGAGACTCCCCGAGATATAAGATTCCTTTTTTTTGTCTTCAAACTTCTCTGCAAGTGTTTATTTTTTGTTGTTGTAAAGTTCAATTGAGAAAGAAGAATTTAACATACATTGCTCAGAAAAACAAAAAAGAAAACACACATAACATACATAAACTCTAATCAACGCAATTATCAAGCAACAATTAAAGCAATACATGAGGGGGGTATTGGGAGCGGGGAGTTTCGTCTTCACATTATCTTAAATGCTTGGTATTGGCAGTCTTGGCGGTAAACAAAACTTGACTGTATATCATCTAAGGGATGGGCCTTAATAGGAGTGTATAGAATTGATGGTAGTTGTATGTGGGCATCAAGTGGCCACGGGGGAGGGGGTATGGGGAGTCGGTTTTCATCGTTCTCAGGGTGGTCACAAAGTGCTGTAGGTAATGTTTGGGCAGTGTCAGCGGCCTGCTGTAGATACGTACGGTAGACGCACCATATGTCTTTGGGTTTCGAGGTAGGAGGTTGAAGTGTGGCATAAATATCAGTCTGTAAGCTGCAATAGGACATGCTGCGTGTTCATGCCGCCGTTGTAGGTCTGTGTTTAGCTCCCAAAAGTACCGCTATTTCCCTTTTTGCAAGCATCAAGGCAATGGCCACAAATCAACGGTAACAAGGTTTAATACGGTTGACCAGTCCCAACAAGCCAAGCCTTGGAGAGGGAATAAGGGGTGCAGCGATTATTTTATCTATTGTTTGGAATACCTCCGTTCAATATGGCATGATTCGGTGACATGTCCACATCATATGTGCAAAGTCGGCATCTATTGTCCCACATTTAGGGCAATTAGATGATTTTGTAGGGTCAAATCTTGCTAGTTGACGAGGGGTGACATACACCCTATGGATACATTTGAAATGGAGAAGTTTGTGCCCATGATTGGGAGAGACCTTCTGGGTTTGATTGAGGCAGAATGCCCAATCTTGATCAGTTAACGAGTTCCCCAGGTCCCCTTCCCATCACGTCGAACCCCTCTGTCCCGAACCTGTCGCAGTGCCATGCAAGCCTTGTATAGCTTGGTAACCAAACGTGTGCTCTCCTTGTCGGATATAACCAGAGTGAGTGGAGGAAAGTCTGCAGGCGGGGACGGAAAGGAAGCCATAGTGGAGCGAAGTGTACCCAGGAGTGTGGCAACTATTAAAGTGTCCATATATGTCATTCCAGGGCGTGACGACAGTTTTTGTAGTGTGTGTGCTCGGTCCTCGGAAACAAGGAGCCAAGAGTGTCCAAGCCAAGCTTGGTGAGGGAGTGCTGAACTACCTTTTCGGAGGTAAGTGGGAGAAATGGTTTATTGGATAAGGGAATGGCCGGGGAGTAGAGAGGGCCGTCACCCAGCATAATGTTAAGTTTGCGCCACGCCCAGCAGGTAGTAGAAAGGGGTTGAATGTCATGCAGATCTAATGGCACACCCCGTGGGAGCAGAGCTTCTAATGGCGTGGGAGCTGCTAGCTCACATTCAGGTTTCGCATAAGGAGTCTGGGCATCTGGGTGGAACCAATAGTGGGCAAATTGTGCCTGCGCTACCAAAAAATATAGCGGAGGATCAGGGACCGCAAACCCGCCTCAGTTATATGGGAGTCTCAGAGTATTCCATTAAACTCTCGGTCTACGTCCCGCCCAAATCAGTCTGATAAGCAGATCTCTTGTGGAGAGGTGTGGCTCACTAGTTAGAGGCGGCAGACCCGTAAGCAGAGAATCGGCCAGGGACCAATTCCCGACGCGGCAGGGTCGTGGACCAGGGTCAAAAATGGACTCGATAATTCTCGCCTCGGTACCTACTCTAACCAGGAACACACTCGGCAACTCTGGGCATTAAGCTTGCCTCATCTCTACAACGGCCCCCCACAGACGCCGGGGATGCCTGGTTTCACCTTGGAGATACCCAGAAAGGGACCATCTCACAGGGATAGCCAGGACGGGTTCCCCAGCGGTCTACAGCGCCGGGACGCCCCGTTGCTGGGGCAGCTGTGCGCTTTACAAGTCTACAACATTTACATTTACATTATGGCTGAAATACAGTTTTAGGTTTAAGGCCGTGGAGCGATGCGGGATAAAACCAGAGACTGCACTGGAGAAATGATTTGTTCTAATAATAATGACAATCTAGAGGATAACATTTTGTCAAGGATTTTATTATCAAAATGTATTAAGGAGATCGGGCGGTAGGACGAGCAATGTGTGGGCTCCTTACACGGTTTGAGCAGTAAAGAGATAGCCGCCGCTCGCATGAAAGGGGGGAGGGTACCCATCTCCAGGGCCTCAGCATAGACCTCTAGGGGCTGTGGCGCAAGACTGTCTTTAAAGGCTTTGTAAAAGACACCCGAGAGATCATCCAGTCCTGGTGCTTTAGGGCCGGTGAGGGCATCTATAGCAAGTGTGATTTCCTCCACTGTGAAAGGGTTTGCCAGAAAATCCGCCTGACCTTTAGTAAGCCACACCATTGCAACCTCTTCTAGGTATGCTAGATGTTGAGTAAAGCCCTTGGAGAGAGTGGTGGAATAGAGAGAACGATAATATGCAACTAGTTCCGCTAGTATGTCAGTGTCTTCTGTTGCTAAGGTATCGTCTGCTCACGTGATTGCCACTATATGACCAGGCCCCCTAGGGGGGACGCACTAGGCGAGCCAATGTTTTCCCAGGGCGCTCTCCCTCCCCATACCCGCTTCCTGTCAGCATGCTCATTAAACTCCAAAAGGAGTGCACTACATGGATTCTGGACCTGCGGGTCTGGTGACACCACATCTAATAACACCAATTCAGCTTCAACTTTAGCGAGACTACCTCGAATCGCTCGAACACCCGCCTGCTTAGAAATTGAAACGCCCCGGATATAAGCTTTAAAGGCATCCCATAACGTAGTGTGGAAATCGAAAATAATCTGTTAGCATAAGCTGAAACCATCTTGTTTGTGGCATCCATTTAGTCAGCTATGAAATTCTCCTGTCCTCTGCTGCTTGTCTTTTTCCCTGCCTGTGCTGTCTATTTTTGATAACTTCCTGACTCAGCTAAAAGCAATATGCATGCTAAAGAGTTTGTAGCTGCCAGAACACCTGGTCTCAGACTCAACTGTCAATCTCTTAGGTTTTTAAGCACATGTTAAGACTATGGTTGCTTTAAGATTTTCCGCTTTCAAATTGACGCTTGCTACGTAAACGAGCAAAGCCGTGAGAGTAACGGCTGACAGAGAAGATTTTTCCTGCGTCCGATGTAATAGTAGTAAACGTAAGTGTTCTCTGGATCTTGGTAAGATTTTCTAGTTAAATCAACTTCACAGATAAAGGGCTCTCTTAAAGAATTTTCGTAACAGCAATAGCGCTTTCAAAACCGCATACACGTTTAAACATTTGTTATCGGTGAAACATCATATCCCGATACTATGCATCTTTCCACAAATCTCCTGCGGACATTTTATTCGAGTCCGGGGAGCGGTTAAACAATCCTTTTCAGACCACATCTTGATTATTCACAGACAAGGGGTATTGTTCACAAAATACGACGATGTAATTTTCACAATTTTAGCGTGTCCAGAACAGATTCATTTTAAAATGTATATGTATGTAAATATCACAGGAGCGCCCATCATCTCTTACGGTGACCTAATGTAGCCTTCTGATGGTTTTTTCTGTGAACATCGTACTTGCGTTTGGGGAATGTTTCAAAGTATTGTTTCATTGCATACACGTTTTGTTTTGACAGACTATATGGGGCATTCTTGAAAAATATGTTGACGATCATACATTTGTGTTGAACTATGTAATGTGCCATTTCTATCACATTTATTCAGTTGAAATTTGAAAAAAATCACATGGACTTTGTTTCACGAGTAAGTGAAGAAATTGCATCGATTTGTGGTAGCTATTTAATGTGTTTCTTTAAATTAGATTTACTCTGCTGAATTTATAAGATTGCATGCATGAGTTAATGAAGGACTTGTACTGATTTGGGTTATTCATGTATTTAATTGCAGACCCCTGAAGAAGGGTCAAGTTGGACCCAAAATGCATTGGGTTTAAAAGCTTCTAGAAATGAACGCTTGCTGCATCTGAGAATACAAGATGCCAGAAGAATTTGTATATAATTAATAAATGAAGAATAAAACCTTTGATGATTAATCAATAAAAATTGATGCGAACATCATTTGAATATCGATCTGAGGAGAAACATCATGTTTCATTTTAAAAGTGCTCACATCTAAGGGAAAGGAGGTCCTAACCCACACAGATTTGGATTCACTCACAGGCACTGCCAAAAACAGTGCAACAGATGTTGTAGCACGCCAAGAATTTTTTAAAAAACATCAAAAGAATTGAAGTAGATGAGTGCACTGGGAAAATCTTGTCCTTAATCTCTTAGTGCTTCCATAAACACTCCTGCTCCCCCTCCCACTTTGCTGACTAAGGGATTTCCCATTTGCCCACGTTTGTCGGTAGTTATTCCTGTGTAGGCCTGTACCTTCGCAACTACATGCTTACCAGTGCAGAAAACTGTGTATAAAAGCACCATGGTCTGTGTATTCAAGCCACTACCTAATGGAATACTTGAGGGTGTTGTATGGACATGGTCTCACTCATGAATGAATACCTGTTATTTTGAATTCCAGCTTCAGTGCCAATCTCTTCTTTGTTAGTCAAAGGACCCGTGGACAAACTTAATGGTGAACCTTGCAACGGTGTGTCCCTGAAAAGGCACATTTCCACAGTTTTGGGGCCCAACGTGGGGCTCATCAGAGATGCGGCCGTCCAAAGGAGTGATCTTGAGGGAGGAATGGAATCTTACTGAGGAGACGTCCTGCACGAGGAGACCTTTTGTCTTTGCAGACCTAAGTACTTTTCCGGTTTTCCCGATCTGACCCTCCAGGTGGTGGCCGGTCCCGACTGAGATTTCCTTTGGCGCAAGTTTCGCAGTGACCATTAGGTCAACCAAGAGATTGGCAGTTTAAGGTTGGAGATTTTTGTTTGGTAAGGTCGCTGAAGCAACACTCTTGATTTTGGATTTGCTTGACCAAAATTCTGGTTTTGTTGGTTTATTTATTGCAATAAATAAAGGCAGTCGAAAGGTTCAGCATGTCCTCATGAGCCCAGCTGTGTTGGCAGATCATCGCGACATCCTGGACACAGAGAAAGGACAAGCTACATCACCTGAAGAAGTCTCTCCAGACCTCACGATCCCTGGTACATCTCAATATCAGCTGCGACCCCGGAAAAAAGACACTTCGTTGCTGAAAAAGACTGTTTGAGCCACTGTCCTGGGTAGTGAAAGACTGAGTTACAAAGGGGGGTACTCTTTTAGTGGCTACCCGTCTCAATCTCAGCGAAGAAACCAACGTCAGCCCAGAAACTTAGGGCACCATTTGTTCTGTTGTTCAACGACAAGATAAACATGCCTGCGAAAAAGAAATCAACTGCTTTAAAAGTTTGTGATGGAAAGAGTATGTTCATTATTGGACTCACTTTGATTTTTGTCTTCATTGCTACAATAACATGGGTTGTAGAGGGAGTAGCTCCTGCTTGACAACTACTGACTGCTACTACTCCTGTCCCTGTTGAGCACCGATATTTTACTCTTCCCTATCATGAAAAGAAGCACTGACTGTCATATCTCAATAACACTTTCATACAAATGTTGCATCACACCCATAATGCTACGAACATTACCAACTGTTCGGTGTGTGGAATGATGCCAGCTCATCAGAAAAAGGAAGGAACGCCTTTCATTCCTTTGCCGTTTTCACACAATGGCTCCTGCAGAGCCTGGTTTGCACTATTGTGGGCTTCTCATATTGGTAATATTACAAACTTTGATGTAGGAAGACTTAAAACTCAGTTAAATAGAGCGTGTTACCCTGATGAGGAAGGAGATCCACAAGCTAAAGGAACTGTATGGGAAATGGAGGAGTATCGTCGAGGAAATTCATCTGTGCGCTATGTTTTCCCTAACACTCAAACTGTCAAGGGTAATGGGCCTCCTGTTATAGCTGTTACTAGAGCTCGAGCAGACCTTTGTGTGAGTAGGATTGGTAGTATCCCTGTGGGAAAACGTGACTGTACTATAACATTAAACATTACTGGAATAAACAATAGTAGTTTTTTGTCCTCACATAACACCTATTTCATTTGTGGGAGTAAGGGTTATTACCACCTACCTATTGGGTGGTGCGGAAGCTGCTATGTGTCCTTTTTGCTACCACCTGTGTTTTTGGCACCTGCATCCTACCACAAAGACTATAAACTGTTTAATGACATTTCTAAGAGCCGATTTAGGAGGACAATAAATCATGATGAGGTGGATCAAACTGATACTGCACTGCAGCTGTACGTTGAGTTTAATTCGGGACTATTCTTCTTTGTTGTTGCGGCCTTAAACAGCAGAAAGATAAGGCATTTGACACGTGTTGTACAGGCTGCAAACAATCAGACAGCCATGGCCCTTGGAAACATCACGGAAGAATTACAAATTGCGAGACTTGTGGCACTCCAAAACAGGATGCCGCATTATTGGGAGCAGCTGCTGTGTCTACATCCCTGACCACGCCCCTTCAGTTATTGAAGCAATTTACAAGCTGCACAAAATAGCCACCTAAATACATCAAGCTTCAGGAACGTGGACTTTGACTGGATGGCTAGGGACTATATTTACTGTATGGGGCTGGAAATTGTCAGCCCTATGTACATTTCTTGCTATTCTCTTCATTTGCTGCCCCTGTATACAATGTGGCCCGATGC
Organism: Triturus cristatus; assembly: GCF_964204655.1. Taxonomy (NCBI): domain Eukaryota; kingdom Metazoa; phylum Chordata; class Amphibia; order Caudata; family Salamandridae; genus Triturus; species Triturus cristatus. Next base: position 421,469,860 of record NC_140591.1, read on the forward strand.
TCTGTTCCCTATGTATTTCTACTTGTACCTCATATATACCGACTAAACAAAATGTCACAAATGTAAATGGCTTGCTTGGCAATGGACCAAGAATTTACTGAATTAATGCAGATAGATGTGCACGATGTTTTCCGTACACCCTCAAAAGTATAGGAAGAGGTCTTCATCATATGCCAAAAGGGCCGTCTGTGGAAATCGAAAATCTGTTAGCATAAGCTGAAACCATCTTGTTTGTGGCATCCGTTTTGTCAACTATGAAATTCTCCTGTCCTCTGCTGATCGTCTTTTTCCCTGCCTGTGCTGTCTGATTCAGTTAACTTCCTGACTCAGCTAAAAGCAATATGCATGCTAAAGAGTTTGTAGCTGACAGACCACCTGGTCTCAGACTCAACTGTCAATCTCTTAGTGCTGCCATAAGCACTCCTATTCCCCCTCCCACTTCGCTGACTAAGGGATTCCCCATTTGCCCATGTTTGTCGGTAGTTATTCCTGTGTAGGCCTGTACCTTCTATTTGTAACTACATGCTTACCAATGCAGAAAATTCTGAATAAAAGCACCATGGTCTGTGTATTCAAGCCACTACCTCCTGGAACATTTGAGGGTGTTTTATGGACGTGAATAAACTTGTTATATTGAATTCCAGATTCAGTGCCAATCTCTTCTTTCTTAGTCTAAGGACCCGTGGACAAACTTAAGGGTGAACCCTGCACCGGTGTGCCCCTGAAAAGGTACATTTCCACAGTAGAGTAATGCTCTACTGTGCCCGAGTTCAGGTTAAAATATTCTTTAATCCCCTCCTGCATTTCCGATCTGAAGACCTCATCCAGCAACGCGGAGGCCGGAAACAACCACCTATGATTCCACCAAGCTGAGTGTGGAATTTGTAAGTGTAGCAACACTGGTTCATGATCCAATAGTGTGCGTGGGAGTGTATCTATACCCTTGGTCCACTGGCATCCCAGTGCCTTTGTCAAGAAATAGTCTATGAGAGTGTGAGTGGAATGTGGTGCAGAATAAAAGGTATATCTGGGGGATCTCGGATGGCGTATGCGCCAAAGATCATGCAGGTCAAAGGAATCAATGAGGTCTGTCATCACGCCAAGGGAACGTGTTTTTGGAACAGCCATTGGGTTGGAGGAGTCCTGAGTCCGTTCAAGCCAGAGATTTAAGTGTACCCTAGGAATAATGTATCATAATCATACAGATGAAGCAGGTCATGGAGGCCCTCGAAGAAAGCGGGATCGTCTATATTAGGCGCATAGACATTGAAGAACAGCACCCTTCTGCCCAGCAAGGTGCCCAGCACCAACAGATACCTCCCCTGAGGGTCCATTACAGCCTCTCTGTAACTCCAGAACATTCCTGGTGATAAGTTAAATATCAACCATAGGGGCTACAGCAATATCAAGGCAGAAAGGGGTTCGTAACCGCCCAACCAAAACAAGTAATACCATATGGAGGCAATAGGAGACGGAAAGCTACATAGGATCAGACATAGGGAAAAACACAAAATACCAACACAATATATCACAATACATCACATTGAAGAAACGTCTCAAAACCTACCCACCACCCACACCTGGGCCTAAAGGCCCAGTGAACCTCGTCCCTCCCCAATGAACCCGAAGAACAAGGGGAAAGAAAAACTCCAACAGGATTGAAATCAGAGGCATCCTCGGACGTCCGATGCCCGTACGAAAAACCAAATAACATTAGAAAAGTATAGGAATCAAAACAGCATAAAATTGTCTAGGCACATAAAAATCCGCTAACAGTAGAAAAATAACATTGCAGTGTTGCAGATAGACAGCGGAACCATCACCCAGCTATTAGAAATAAGATTCTAAATTCTCAGTCTGCAGAGAAGAGATCAGCACTAGCGGCCAAATGTCTATCAGGGGAGGAGTGTCCAGAGGACTGCGTCAGGCTCCTTAGTGTCGCACCCGGAGGTTGTTTGCAAAATGCCAGAGTGTCAGTAGCATTTTCAAAAAAGCGTGGTTTACGGTCCACTATCACTCTCAATTTTGCAGGATAGAACATGGCGTATTTGAGACCCAAGGCACAAAGCTGCCGTTTATCTTCCAAAAAGTTCCACAGGGCTTCCTGCACAGCAACAGTGTGATCAGGGTAAAGAGATAGAACAGTCCCCTGGAATTGCTCTCCCGGGCCAAGTGGAGGACCATGTCACGGTCTCTATAATGGAGTAGTCGCGCTATAATGGAGTGTGGTTGGCCTCGGGGGGGAGGTCGCGGGCCAAGGGATCGGTGTGCCCTCTCCACGACAAAGTTCCTGTAGAGGTTCTCTGTGCCGAATAGCTCCGTTAGCATCTTTTCAATTAAAGGTTCTGAGCGGCCCATGTTCGTAGATTCTGCAAGGCCCATTTGCAGATATTATTCCCGTGCGATCTGGCCTCTAAATCTTCATTCTTGATCGCAACTGTTTTCAACAGTCTCTCCACCCGCTCAAGTCGGCGTGTAGTGTCAGTAGCCCGGTCTTCCTGGGCTGATATCCTTTGTTCAGCCTTATCTAGCCTGGTGGTGTGTCTGTCCAGGCGTTCTCCCATTTTGTCAAGCCTGGAGGACAAGGTGTCCAGCCGTGTCTATGCCACCGAATCCTGCCCGGAGCTCCGCCGTTATAGCTGCAGCCCCATCCATGGGTTGTGCGAGGTCTGTGCAGTCTACTCTATCCTCCCTATCAGGATCGCGGTTGTGTTGCTCAGCGGTATCCACCTTGTCGAAGGTAAGTTTGCGCTGCTTGGCGTCTCCTCTCCCCATTGCCGCGGTTTGTAGCAATGGAAGTCGTAACCAGAAATAGATCCACAACAGTGGCAACAGTAGGCGCAGGGATAGTACAAGCTACCCCTCTCCCCAATGTAGTTTGCCTCCCCCAGGCCCTGTCCTCCCGGGGGCACAAACTATGGGTGCGGAAGAGCCGGGCAATATGGCAGTCCCCACAGTGAGTTCTCAGGTGCGTCACAGATGGTAGCGCCTGGGCGTTTCCCTGGTCAGCAGTGATGAGATCCGGCCCCTCGACGGGGGGGAGGGGGTGCACCAAGTCAATCCCCACCACCCCTATCCCCCAAAGTTCTCAGGCATGTGTCTGCAAAGAAAACAGGGGGGAGGGAAGACAGTGGCCAGGCCCAACAGACCCACGGGCCTATTTTCTGTCCCCAATCACAGGAACTCGTGGCAAAATGAAGGAGGGTGCCCAGACACCCCTCCCAGCGTGGTGTGCGAGGTGCAGAGGAAGCGGCCGTTACGCCGACCGAGTCCAACAATGGCCCCGGCTCACCAAACGTGGCGCTATCGCGTAGGGCTCATCAGCATTGGGCAGGGCTCCCATGCGCTACCCAGGCACGGGGATAAAGTTAGAGGGCATGGAGGTGGCGAGGCACGATAAAGAAAGCAGGAGAGGGACTCAGGAGGCCGGCAATGGTCTGCCGCAGCAGGCAGCAATACCGCAGTCTGGAAGTCGCTACATCTATGCCCAGTCTGCCGCCCTCGCCTCCCTCACTCACCCGACCTCTGGTCCGGATGGCACCGTCAGGGTCCGCCTGTGCCCCAAACGGGGCTGCTTCCCACGAAAGGCCAGGCTGGGCTTCACTGGGAGGTGGTGGGACCAGGCAGAGTTCCGCAACTCCGGCCTCAGGCTTAGCCGTGGACCCGGTCTCCACGGGGCCTCTGAGGCGGGCCGGGCCTCACAACGCAAGTCCCAATGGTGTCTGCTGGAACTCGATGCTGGGGGGGGGGGCCTACTCGCGTAAAGTCTTCGGGCTAGATGGTGTCCCACCAACTTCCCAAGGGCTCCATCAGTGTGTGTTCCATGCTGCAGCGGAGTTGCCATATCAGGGCAGGCACGGGCATCGGAGCTTCAGCGCCGTGCGGCCATTACGGTCGACGGCTTGGCCACGCCCCTATATAAGATTCCTTTATTAACAATTCTAACATGAATGGCAGTGGTAACAAAGATTCCTTCATTGATTGGACTTTTCCCTCTTAGTGTTGAAAGATAGACTGAGAATGGAAGGTACGCCCACTGGCATCTGACAGCTTTAAGAATTGTACAATCTAGTAAAAAACATATTTTGTAAAACACAGTATATGATTAATGCTTACTAGGAATCAATGTTGAAGAACCTTGCTACAATGGCATTAATTTGGGAGCTTTCACACGTCACAGTGTTAATTAATATGTTGCCCACAGTTCACTCAGACTTACCATAATATTCTGTATTCTGTTAAAATAACAAAATTGTTTTATGTCAGCAAAACTCACATTAGTCATGAGAGATTGGGCAAAATCATACCACTCCTGTGGCCCAACCAACCCAAAGGGTCTGCCCAAAACCAGACTTAAACAGTAAGCTAAACCTGCTAAACCTCTCCCAAATTGTGTGTATATTTATCAAACAGTTCCATGTTTATTAGCAGATGAACACTTCTTTCACCACCCCCGTTGAAATCTTTAACATCTCTCCCTTGATGAGCCTGCATGAAATTAAGAAAACCAAGAGCAGGCTAAACATACTAGGTCTCTGTCAAATTGTAAGCCAATCCATCAGACATCAAAGTTATTATTAAATCCAAAATGTTTTGACCCCCCCTTTAACTCTTTCCCCACTAGACCTGTACAAAACCTGAAATACCTGAACTAGTGTAACTTGCTAACTGCCTGTCACATTTGATGCACATTCATCAACCAGTGCTAAATATTATGTAACTGAAAATGTTATGGGTACCCCTGCCCCTTTTTTAACTTTACTAATCTTGATGAATTGACACAAAACTTGACATGCCAAACAAAAACAAACCTTCTGCCACATCTTGTGCAGATTCATCACACAAATCCATTCTTATAAAATGACTCCATTTCCGATACATTCATCCTCTACAAATGTGCAGCAACATGAAAAAAAAAAAAAAAAAAAAAAAAACTTTAACTCGTGGCCGAAAGTTACTTAAACGCACAAGTTATAGTTTCTTCAGATAGTATAGCTTTACGTATAACTAGAACTGCGGAATTTCAATGGTTTTGTGTGGGTAAAACATGAACCTAACTAGAACCTCTAGTTTTAACGTAAAGTAATATATAATTACCAGCCTTCAGCTGTGCATGTAGGGATTGCAGCAGAGCTTGCTGCCAACCCACCCGCATGCACCCAATCCCTTTGGCCATGTGTAGCAGGTGTTTGGTGTCCGAGTAGGTGTATTTTTTTTTTCAATTGTGCTTTGGGTCCTTCCGATTGATCGTGAACTTACACTGGGTGCCACACTGGGCGCTGCAGGCGAACAGCGAATCGGCCTAAAAAATAAAAATTTGAGGCAATTTCTTGCCTCCATGTGTCATATGGGATCAGGATACCTGTATTCTTATCCCTTATGTATTTTGACACTTTGTTTCCCTCCCCCGAGCCAAGCGACAAAGAAAATGGTGGTTGCAACTTTGCCGTCAGGTTGAGGCCACCCAATTAGAGACTTGCTTTTCACCTGGATCCGCTGATCCAACATGGGTGGATCCATGTCCCTAGATATCAATATATTTCCCTTTAATAACTCCATAACTACTTAACAGATTTACACCAAATAACAAAAAACACTTTCTGTACCAAGATCTAGGTTTCTGCCAAATGTGGTGTAATTTCGTTAGGCAGTACTGGCTGTAGCAGTGTGTAAAACTGCAAAATCCCCATACATTGCATGGGGCAAAGTGTTTTGGGGACCCCGCTTTTCTCAGACCCGGCTTGATAAATCACCCCTAAACTTTCCAGGAAGCAGCTGAACTAACTTGTATACCAGTATTGACAATTTTGTGAAGATTTGTCAAACTGTGTCAAAGTTATTAGCAAAATAAAAAACTATCCATAGGAAAAGTTGGTTCTAACTAGAACTACCTACTGGCTATTGCCAGTAGGAGATCGATATATATATATTAGTTTATGGGTGTTTTAGGGTGGGTGGGGTATTCGGGGTGGTAGGGGTGCTTTTAGGGTTCAGGTTGGGTAAAGGTATTTGGTTGGCAAGGTGTTTTTAGGGTTTATGTTATGTTATACAAGCTTATAAAGCGCACTGTTACCCGAGGGTGTCCTGGCGCTACGCACTGTTTCCCTGGAAGAAAGTCCACCCTCCCGAAAGAGACAGGATATTAGTGTGGGAACAACCAAGTCTTCAATTTTCGTCTGAAAGTTATGAATTCCGTAGCAGACCTTAAGTAAAAAGGAAGTTTATTCCAGGCGGAGGTAGCTCTGAGCACAATGCTCTTGCCACCCCAGCTGGCCTTATTTGCCCTTGGAACTGCTGCCATTTTAGCTTCAGATGACCGCAGAACTCTCCTGGGGGTGTACCAATGGATCCGTTCTCTCAGATCTTTAGGTCCTGTTCCCTGAAGGGCTCTGAAAACCGTGCAAAGAGCCTTAAATTGGGCTCTTTTTTTGATTGGGAGCCAATGAAGATGGGTAATCCCTTTCTTAATAGATACCGATCTAGGCGTGCCAGTAAGCAGTCTTGCTGCCGCGTTTTGAGCCATCTGGAGTCTGTTAAGATGTTTATTGTTTATTGACAAATAAAGACTGTTGCAGTAGTCTAAACGGGATAAAATTAATGTAGAGACTACCGTTCTGAAACCATCTTCCTCCAGAAGGGGTTTAATTTTTTTCAGAGTCCTAAGGATAAAAAAGCACGTGGAAACCACTTTACTAACCTGATCCCCGAAGGAGAGGGTGTTATCCACCATCACACCCAGATTTTTTACCGAGCGTGCGGGTTCAGGTAAAAGCCTCATCTCACTCGGCCACCATGCTGGGGACCAGAGATTGGGGTTATTGCCAAAGCTTATCACCTCGGTTTTGCCAGAGTTCAATTTTAGGCAATTGGCTGCCATCCAACTAGTAATGGCCGCCATACAATTTTGACAGCTGGGGGCCAATCCCTTTTCCTTCCCCTTCTGTACGGATAGCACAATTTGGGTGTCGTCCACATAGTAGGTAATAAGCAGGTCAAAGGACCGAATGAGGGCAGCCAACGGTGTTACATAAATATTAAAAAGCGTCGGGCTGAGGGAGGAGCCCTGAGGGACTCCACAGGGAAGGACAAAAGGTTTCGATGTTTCCCCGTCCAGGTCCACCGTTTGAGTTCTGTCAGTCAAAAAGGATTTTAATAGGTCCCAAGCATGTCTTAGGACCCCGACCTTCGACAAACGATCCAATAGTAGGTCATGATGAACCGTGTCGAAGGCCGCTGACAGATCTAGCATAATCAGTATGGCGGATCCGCCCAGGTCGACCGCCTCACGTATTTCTTCCGTGGCTTTTATCAGGGCGGACTCCATGCTATGCCCTGCCCGAAATCCGTACTGAGAGTGATCCAGCAAGTCGTTAGTTTCCAGGAACCGGCTTAACTGCCTATTCATAGCCTTCTCCAGGATCTTGGCCGGCAAGGGAAGGCGTGAGATGGGCCGATAGTTGTTGGGGTCACTTGGCTCCAAGTTTTTTTTTTTTTTAGGAGATGGAGTATGGAGGCAGTTTTCCAGGATACCGGATAATGCCCCGTCCCCAGAATCTGATTAAGTGTCGGGGTCAAGGAATTAGAAATGGTTGCAGGAGCCATCTTCAGTATAGAGGCCGGACAGGGGTCCTTGGGAGACCCGGATCTACAGCCCATTAGAAGGGTACAGACCTCCGGAATGGTCAGAGGGGAGAAAGTATTAAAAATGGGGTCAGGTGGTGTTATATTAGTCACAGGATTTCTAACACTCACAGTACTTGCTTGGTTATTAAAATAGGAGAAGATGGTATCCACTTTGTTTAAGAAGAAGGTTGCGAGTGTATTTCAAAATTCAATATCGCCATGCGCGATGGGCTTGGAGGGGGTCATGAGCAGAGTTACTGTATTGAACAGTTCATTAGCTGAGGTTTTGGCATTTGCGATTTTGTCTGAAAAATAAGCTTTTTTTTCTTCCTGCAGTGTTTTCTTGTAGGCTAAGAGGCTAGTTTTATAAAGTCCTCTATCATTTAAATTATAGCATTTTCTCCATTGGCGCTTCAATTTCTTACACTCTGATTTGAGTGTTTGCAGTTTTTGTGAGAACCAAGGGGCAAATGGGATTAGTCGTCTGGGGGAGCACCATTTGACCGGGGCCAGTTTGTGGCAGGCTGCCCTGATCCAGTTTTCATACCTTGTTGTAGCTTCCTCAGAATTGGAAGAAAGAGGAGGGACTGAATCAGTCAAGGTAGAGTCCAGATTAACTGGATTTAGGCTTTTCCATGTCCGAATGGCTATTTTACCTTTGGGTTTAGGGTTGGACAATGAGGTAGGGGAGGAGGAAATTCCCCAAAAAATGGCCGCATGATCAGTCCAGGGCAGAGGTAGAATGTGGGTAAAGGTATTTGGTGGCAAGGGTATTTTTAGGGTTTAGGGTGGATAAATATATTTAGGTGGCAAGGGTGTTTTTAGGGTTTAAAGTGGGTAAAGGTATTTGGTTGGCAAGGGTATTTTAAGGGTTTAGGCTGGGTAAAGATTGGGGTGGCAAGATTATTTTCTAGGGTTTAGGGTGGTTGGGGGTATTGGGTGGCAAGGTGATTTTTTAGGGGTGTTTTAAGATTGAGGGGTAAGGGTATTTGGGTGGTAGGTGGTCTTTAGGCTGGGTAGAGGTATTGGGTGGTAAGGGTATATAATCAGGTTTAGGGGTGGTTGAATTTAGCAGTTGGGATCGAGAAGGTAATAAATATTTATTTATATATAGACAGATACATATATATATATATATATATATATATGTACGTGTATATATGTATATATAATGGCTTTGTACTTATCAGTGAAACACTTACATTTTCGTTGTAAAGGCATATGCATAGTGAAAATATGCGTGGTAATGGACGCATTGTAGAGGCATACTTGGAAATGCCGTGCATGGTTCCGCCATACATCTGTCTCAGAGGACACCTGATCTTGGCCTCTACTTTTGTCTGCTGGAATATGGGCCATACCCCCGGCTGAGTGTCTCCTCCCAGACGGGAGTGTGAGGAGAGATGCGTGCTGCAGGTCCTCCCCATCCACCAGGAAAAAACTCGGAACAGTGATGTGGTAAGACTAAGCTGAAAAGGTGACTTATTGAATAACTGTGCGCTACAACCTAAATTGAGGTGTAATCGGACCTTAACATTGACAAAAGCCCAAGAGAGAAGCTAAACCCCAGGGGAGAGCTTGCCTATAATTATCAAAGGGGGATGGAAGGATCAAATTAGGGCAAAATCGAAAGTGCATTAACCCTAGCTCCAGTGAGTTATTTGTACCCATACCTGTTCTGGGAGTAATAGGCTTTAATTGTGTAGCTTAAATTACTTTTCTTTTCTAAAGTTAAGCACTGGGTTGGACGAATCTGTTTTTGCGGCATTCTGAGCTTGAGTGCCTTCACACTAACCTAACTGAGAAGCCTGTATCTGCTTGTCATTACTATGAGGGGCCACTGGGAAGGAAGCGACTACTGGGACACAGAGGTAGAGGTTTGCAAAATGTGCTTATACTGTCGTGGAGTACATCCAACTATGGCTTTGCCAACACGGAAAAGTACAATCTCTTCAGCACCGAGACTCCGTGGTAGCAATGGTGAGCTGTTACACGATTCCCAGGGAGGTTAGCGTGGGGGTAAAACTAACTCAGAGCTCAACAGACCGCTGCAGCGAAGTGAGGTGATTGTCCAGCGCAGTGCATCTCTTAGAAGAAAGAAAAGTACTTTATTACACAGTAAGACACAATAATACACATTAACACAAGAAGAATCAAACAGCCAACATGCAGAAGTGAGGCTAATACAGCAGAAAAGCAGCTGCCTGCCTTCGCTCAACGTCCCTTCTGTCCCTCTCGTTTACAAGGGTTTTTCAGGTATGTAAAAACAAAGCAGATGCAGCCGAACCCCTTCTTTAGTTAACAGTCTCTTTAGGGCTACATTAGAGATCAGTCTCTCGTCTGTTCTCCAAGCTGTGGTAGGTCACAGGCCAGCCTCCTACTCTGTATTCACTGAAGTCTTGCCACCTGCAGTTGAGTTACTGGGCTGCCCTGCTTGGGTTTGGCATGCGCAGGACCGACAGCGTCCGATTGGCAACAGTAGATGTCTGCCGACAGCGGCCCTCGTGCGGGAATGATGTTAATGTTAATGTCATTTATAGAGCGCAACAAATACCCGGAGGTGTCCTGGCGCTTCTTGATTCTCTAAAACTGGCAGGAAACAATAAAAGGAGGCAGACTACTCTTTAGAAAAGAGCCACGTTTTTAATTCCTTACGAAAGGGTAAAAGCTCGGTGAAAGATCTCAAATGGCGAGGTAATTCATTCCAAGCCTTCGCTGTGCCATAAATAAAACTTTTGCCTCCCCAACGGGCTTTCTTTATACGAGGCACCCAAACCAGGTTGGCCTCTTCAGAGCGCAAGTGTCTGCCTGGAACGTACCAGCGCAGTCTTTGCTGTAGAAACTCTGGACCTATGCCATGTAAGGCCTTAAAAGCCAGGCATAGTACTTTAAATTGTATACGGCTTTTTACTGGGAGCCAGTGTAAAGCTTTCCTCTCTTTGGATACGGAACAGGGATTTGAAGAGTCCATAAGTAATCTAACTGCTGCATTTTGCAGTATCTGCAGTTTTTTTAATCCTTTTAGTTGCATATTCAGGTAGAGTCCATTACAGTAGTCCAATCTGGACATTACCATAGCACCAACTACAATTTGTCTACTGTCCTTAGGCAATAAGGGCAGGACTTTTCTCAGCATTTTAATGGTATAGCTGATTTTAGAGGCTAGTGCATTTACTTGCGGTCCTAAGGTCAATTTATCATCCAGTATGATCCCCAGGTTCTTAACCTTTCTAGTTGGCACAGGGGCTTTCCCCATTAGGTCTGGCCACCAGGAAGGGGTCCAAAAGCTGGTGTTATTCCCAAACAATATGACTTCAGTTTTCTCTGAGTTTAGTTTGAGACAATTGTTTGCCATCCAGTTGTCTACTGCTAGCATACACTCTTGAAAACGACCTTCCACATCAGCCTCGCACTCCGGTGTCAGAGATACCACAATTTGAGTGTCGTCGGCGTATGATGTGAGGCCGAAACCAAAGGTGTCTATAATTGGAGCCAGTGCACTAACATAAATATTAAAAAGAGTCGGACTAAGTGAAGACCCTTGCGGGACCCCACAAGGCAATGAAAAGGGATTGGACTGAAAATCTCCGAGGGCAACAATCTGTTTCCTGTCCTCAAAGAATGACCTTAGGAGTTCCCAGGCCTTCCGCTGAATGCCACAGGTGTTTAGACGGTTCAACAGTATGGAATGGTGGACCGTATCAAATGCTGCGGACAGGTCTAACAGGATTAGTGCCGCCCTCCCTCCCTGATCCACAGCAACCCGGATTTCTTCCGTAGCCTTTATAAGAGCCGATTCCGTACTATGACCAGGTCTGAAACCAAACTGGGTTGGGTCAAGTACTTGGTTCTCATTCAAGAATAGGCTAAGCTGCTTATTCATGATTTTCTCCACCACCTTAGCTGGTAATGGCAGTCTGGAGATTGGCCGAAAGCTACTGGGATCCGTAACTGGGAGCTTAGGCTTTTTTAGGAGTGCCAGGACCGATGCCAGTTTCCATTGACTGGGAAAGAGTCCAGCTGCAAACATAAGGTTAACAATAGTGGTGAGAGATTCCGCAATTGGACTCAGTGCCAATTTCACCACTTTTACGGGGCAAGGGTCCAGAGGCGAGCCAGATTTAGCTTCCATGAGGAGCTGTCGAATTTCCCTAGAAAGTATTGGCCGAAAATTCCGAAACGTCTGGCTAGACACCTTTGTTATTGTGGAAATCTCGGTGCAACTGTCTACTTTCCCAGCCCTAAGGGAGCTAAAGGCCGTATAGATAGATTGAACTTTAGATAAAAAGAACTTGGCCAGATCTTCACAAAGTCCTTGGCTAGGCTGCACTAACACGGGCTTTGGCACGGTAAGGGCAGTCACTGTCTTAAAAAGTTCTTTACTAGAATTTTTAGCGCTCTTAATCTGAACAGCGAAAAACATTTGTTTGGCTGCCACTATTGCTTGTTTATAGGACTGCAGGTGGACTTTATACATTTTTTTCTCCTTATCATTACAGTTCCTCCTCCAACTTCTTTCAGACTGTTTACACTTAAGTTTAAGGTTCCTAAGTTCCTCAGAATACCAAGGGGCTGAGGGTTGTAATCTCATAGGACGAAGGAGTTTGGTTGGCGCTACACTGTCACAGGCTAGCTCCAGCCACCTTGAATATCTTAGACTGGCTTCATTCACTTCAGAGGGAAGTTGTGTTGTGGTCGAGACCAACACTTCGTTAAAGGTGGCTGTATCCACCTTATTCCATGCTCTTCTCTCAACATATTTCTTTGGGCCTAGGTTTTTTCTGGGAGCTTTTGGCAGCAGAATCTCAAATTGGACCGCCGCGTGGTCCGACCATACCAGAGGGAGACAGCCCTTAAAATGTAAGTTCTGATAACTAGAGAAAATCCCATCGAGGGCATGCCCTCCCCTATGCGTGGACCCCACAACCTGTTGTTTCAGGTCGGCGGTCATCATCAGGTCAGTCAATGTCATAGTGTCCGCTTCTTCTGTCAGCTCTAAGTGAAAGTTAAAATCTCCCATAATAGAGAAGGCTTCTGTAAGCATACCTTCTTCTATGAGGGTGTCCAGAGAGGTGAGAAACGCCTTCCTGGATCCCGGAGGTCTATACAGAAGAAATCCCTTAAAGGAGTGATGATGGGTAAGGGAAAGGTTAAAAGATAATGCCTCACAAGTATCCATAGGGAGTGGCTTAAAGGCAGCTTTAATTGACTTATGATAAATCACTGCCAGACCTCCGCCTCTCCCTATAGGTCTATCCAATGTCTGGCATAAAAAGTCGGGAGGTGTGGCCACCACAATATCCGGCCCGGAAGCTGCATCTGTCCAAGTTTCTGTGATGAAAGCCACCATGACCCCTAGATCACTCATGAGTCTGGCAAATTCTATGCTATGTTTGACCGGAGATCTCACATTGACTAAAATGCATTTTATCACTTGGGTTTCCTTGCTAATTTCCTCTCTCATCCTCTATTTATTTCTGGAGATGGGTAGATTAAGGATTCTCGGGATGTCAAGACCACAGCTCGGACAGACCTTAAGACTCCCTGAGGTTGGGACATTAGGAAATATGCAGGGACATTCTTTATTCAGGGAAGTCCCTCTTAGTTTAAGCAGGCTTGTGCTATCATACCTCCATGTCTGCCGAACCTCTGAGCGTGAACGACCAGGGTCCCTGGCGCTGTGCGCTGAGCGTGCGCGGACGGGCGCAGACGGGCTTGCCTTTGGCGCGCCTTCGGCGCGCCAGCGGCGCGCGTCCGCTGCGCGCTCGCGCCAGCTTCATTTTTATATGTGGGTTGAGTAGCCTGGTCCGCTTACCTCGACTACTCTCAAAATGGCGGCGCTTCCGGTTACTCGATCCCGAGTAAATCCCAGACACCACTTGTTTGCCTGCCGGAATCCACGTCCCCCAATCACCCCACAACAATTAAAAGATTAAAAACAATTTAAAAACAGGTAAATCGTGCAAAATATGCTGAAGTGCAAATAGATGCCCTGCGTGCTCAAAATAAAGTGCAGCGTGCCTCTAGACTCCCGGCTCAAGCCTCAGGAGCAATGTCAACAGAAGATGAGCCCTGAAGTTGCAATGGACCAGCCTACTCCCCCAGACTGGAGAGTCTTGGTAATGGTAACTGGGTCTCCCTAGGGTGAGGCAGGGATACAGTCCTCATCAAGGCAAAGGTCCTGGACGGCAATAGTTGGTCTGATTGGGTGTGCTGAGAGTTAATGCCATGTTAAGCCAATATTGCTTAAGCACACAGGGACAAATTGCCTTGAGGCAGTCATTTCTTATTCTGGGTGGGAAGGTCCACGTGGCACACAACTAGCAAGTGTTGGAGCTAACCACATATTTAGCCAGTTCATGTTGGTGCAACAGGTATATAGACTTTTCTTCAGTGGAGTAGATTGCTCTGGCACAACTCGACAATTGCCATGCTTATGCCCACCACAGTCACTTTGGGCAGACGAACCAGTGCTGTACGTCTTATCCAATCCCTTCTTCAGTAGTGCAAGCTGATCAGGTGTACTCAGGCTAGTTACAAAGCTGCAACGGCAGGGATGATGGGATTCAGTTAGGCACACTTCAGAAGTGCTGCTGGTTCTCTGCTTAGATTCAGTGACCGACTCCAAGTCAGAAGCGTGCCAGTCACACTCTTATTGAGTCTCTGATGGACTGACTACAGCACCAGGGTTTACAATGTTTGTCTACAACAGAGATTTCCTCATGCATGGCCATTTCACTCTTTCCATCAACAGGCAGGCCTCTCTGTGCATTCCAGGACAGGTAGGGAAGTTCTTCCTCCAGATCAGACTTCAGATAAGGTCTCTCTACTGCTAGGAAGCTGGCCGTTAGGCAGACACCACCTCTGGCTGTGCAGCGGACGGTCAGTAGTCTGTGGAGCACCCGCATCCTTGATCAAAGACAGCATGAAACTGGAGCAACAAGTGGTTCAGCTGCTCCCATTCTTATAGCGGTATAGGAGACAGGGGAGGTCTAAACTTTCAAAACCTCCTTGGGTGGGTTATATTTTTTTGCATGTCCTTCTCAGGATATCTTCCAGACACAACCTTTGCCTTGAGTGATCCTCTTCACAGCAGGATAATTTCCAGGCTGGAGCACCCACAACAGAGGCACAAAAAGGTTTGAGCTGTATGGTCCTGAATATCATAGCCAAACTTGATGGTGATCAGGAAGAGAGACAACAGGCAAGCCCTTTTCAAAAGGCCTCTTACATTGACAAAAGGAACTGCATTCACGCCATTAACTCCTACCATCCACCAAATGGAAGAGTCCGATAAGACTTATCAGAAGTCCTCTGCATCAAAGGAACTAATCAAATTATTGTCTCCTCCTTCCACACTGGTCTAGGTTCCCTCCCTATAGTCTCAGGAATGACTGAAATACACTTTCACTGTCTGGGAAAGTAACCTCACCTTCATCGTGTGCACAGACCTGTGCCATTCGTGTTCGCTCATACAGTGTGTAACTCACTAATTGCATACCATACAAATACATCCATGCACTCAGGATCTGTGTTACTAATCAATCTATTTATTATGGCTTGATATAAAGGCTTATAATACAAACATTAAAAACATATATCTAACATTAATGATTTGGCGACAAGCATCAAGGTACAGCCACTAGTCCAATTAAAACCAATCAATGAATAATCCAAATTTTAAAGCTCGACTGGTGCCTTTCGTCACAGATTATGACAAAGCATTTTCAAAGAAGTTTATTTGGGTGAGGCCCTTGTTTCTTTGTTTTTTTTAACATGGTGTCTAGTCGCCTTCCATGGTGACCTTATATACAATGCTATTGGCTGAAAAATATCTTTTGAGTCACTGCAATAGCAAAATAAAAGGGCCTCATTACTGCGCCAGTTATGTTTAATAAAAAGTGGTGGTAAAAAGGGGTTTTGTGCATGCTGCGATTTTTTGCATAAAAGCATAGCCGTTTCAGCGCCTCCAAAAGAGCACTTACCCCCAGATCCCACTTGTCTTCATCCCCTTCATCACAAGTGAGATATTACTATCTCGCCACAGAGAAAAAAACAGATGAACACTAGTATCTACTGCCCCACCCCCTTTTACTGGAGGAAATATAAGCAGTACCTACCCAGCATTCCTCCTTTTTTTCTTTCTAGGCCGACAGCATGAAGAGGACAACGATGGGGCTTGCTCCTGTGGGACTTGGGGGACCCATTGATTGTTTTGTCCTGGCCAGCATTTCTGCGAGGCAGGGGTATTGGTCAGAGCAGTTTTGCGCCTGTCTGCGGGAAAGACGCGTAGTGTATTGAAAGCACAGCGCGGGGATCCTGTGGTTTTCCTGACAGGCGAGGCTGTAGAAGCGGTGACTGAAGGAATATAAACCATTTCAGTGTTAGCAAAGGTAGTGATCGGCTAGTCACTTTGGCTTGAAGATGAATGAAGGATAATGGAACAAAAATAATTTGTGTGTTGCTTCAACAGGTGGCAATCAAACTTGACTGAGAGGACACCAAAACGGTTGTGTTTGGTAAGAAGCGAGAAGGATACAGTACAGAGATTTGCTAGAACCACCACAGGTAGGGAGAACAGTGGAAAGATGGAACTCAAAGACACAAATAAGAGAACCATGACGTAAGCAGTGAACCACCGAGTTGTTCTACTAGTAATGCCTACGAGAACAGCTGCATGCAATGAAACATTTGCAATATGGTTAAACTAAATATTTACTTGAGTCACCAAAATTGTTCAGTTTCTACCAAATGGAAAACATTAATCCCTGTAAAATTGCACTTGTTGGGTTAAAAACTACAATTGCTGCTCTTTGCAGCAAGCCAAACCAAATGTACACAAGTTAGGAAATTGCTCAAAAGTAAGGAAAGATTTTATTCAAATGTTCCCCTTCATACATAATTAAATATTTAGACACTTAATGTACCAACAATGTATGCTTTATTGAAAGTTGACAAGTGCAACAGTTAAATACATTGACGTGTTACAACTGTTTAGAGAACATGCACAACATCTGCATTTGCCATAGAGATCATATGCAAAAACCTTATTTCTTAGCAGGAATTGATCAAGTGTCTGGAGTGTTTCACTATGAACCAAAAACTTCAATTACAGAGATTGACTTCAAGATACTCAGCAGCCAGTGCAAATTCAAAAAAAAAAAAAAATACACAAGTAGCACTACCCTGCCAAGTTCTAAACAGTTGTGTATGTGCATTCTTCTTTAACAGCATTAAAAAAAACTATTCAAACATTTCATTTCAGCCAATGAAACAGCTAAATTTCAATCTGTACAACCTAAATAGTAGTTACAGGTTTCTATTTTACAGAGTACTTACACTACATACACAATATACATTGGGCAAATAACCTTCATTGTAGTTTTCACAGTTCCCAACTGCAATGCATGTCACTGGCTCTGAACGCTTTAGAACACCTTCCCTCTGGGGGAGCCAACATTCGCACTTCAGGTGACGGGCATCAGCGCGTTTCACTGGCATCGCCCTCTAGCTTGGTTGCTTATTTCAGTCCCAATCACATTCCTTCTCAGTGGGATTTGCTGCTTAGTTCAAGCCATCTCCAAACTTCCTCACTTGAAAGCACTTGTGTTAATTAGTTCCATGACTGCACGGATGGAAAAAGACACGCAGCTGCTCCCAGAGGACTGCTTCCTCGATAAATAATCTTAGGAGATGCAGCGGCTTCCGTCTCCATTGCACGGTGCCAAACCCACGAAAGAACAGTTTAATTCACCACTCCAAAAAGTTAAACTCCTTCAAGCAAAAAAAAAAAAAAAGCGCCAAACGAGTGCCTAATACTGAATGTCGTGAGGAGCTCCTGTAGTGGTCAGGCGTCCCTGGCAACGGGGCGTGCAGTACAACGGATGGGTGAGAGAATGCCCGCGAACGGGCGGCTCTTAGCGTGTCCTCTGTCCCAGTCTGTCTGGTCCAAGCTATGCAGTGCCAGGGGGGCCCGAGGCCGGCGGTGCAGGGGGCTGAGAGGAGGATGGTGGAGAGCCTGTCTGCAGCTGGGCCTGGAACTGGGCCATCTGTTCGGGGCTCGCTAGAGTCTTCAGCAGGCTGTTCTCCTGCTCCAGCTGCGAGTTCTTCTCGATCAGCTCTTTTATTTGCTCCTTCAGAACTTCCACTTCCTCCCTCACAGCATACATCAAGTGACTTTTCACCAAATCCTTAAAAAGAAAGAACAAAAATACCGTTAATGCTCGCCAACTATCAGCGACGCTCAGTGCATACACTATTGCATTTTATAACTGCTGAATTAATCGCATCAATCGGGAAGGTTAGAGATGAAGGTGCTAAAAAAAACATCTCATTCAGGACGTTTTACATGTTTATTTATAAAAACAATAACTTATAACGACAGTCTTCACTTTCAAAATGCTGGCACGCCAAGTGTTTATTCTATCGACGGACAGCTCCTGTTTGAACTACCACTATCCCAAGACGAGCACCACCGGAGTGGCAGGAGCCACACATTCAGGAATAATAACTTTCCAGACCATCGGCTTCAATCTGACTTGCAATCAAAAGCATTTATGTGGAATGGGATGAAAGCCTCCAATCTAAGCAGCGCGACTGACGATTTACTGAAAAAGTAAAAACTGGCTACAAACCATGTGTAAAATGGATTGGCAGAGTGAAGCCAAATATACTGATTTGGAGCCTCAGCAGAGCCCAGAAATATTTTGAGATTTGTTCTGAACTATCCCGTCGGGTGGGTTGTGCCTCGGGAACATGAAAGCAGCACACAAATAACTGCGCGAAGCCACTCAAGTATGCATGTGCGCTATATACAGCAGGGGTCGTTACTATAGAATTTCGTCCACAGAAAGCTGAGACCGAGTCAAACAAGAAGCATTACAAAGGGTCGCCTGCATCTAATGCACCTCGATGAAATGCGCGCATTAACAAAACAACCTGCTATATGGATTTATTAATATGTCTTGAATAATATAAATGGATTCTAAACATTTTTACTATACAACCACTGTAACGGACCATCTGGAAAAAGGAACGCCATTTCACAAGATGGCACAGAACTTGCTGCATTAGATGATGCATGCAAAATTTATCACCAACTTACTAACGGCAGCAACATGCAGTCCACACGTCAAAAGTAGGAAGGTCACGGAGCTCAATCGGCTATACACATTTAAACCAAGTACGAAGAAAGCTAACAGGCTTGGCTTTTATATGGTTCAAGTGCTCAGCCAATATCCCGATACAAGGACTGGTAACCCTATTCGCAGATAAAGCAACCTACATAAACTCTTGCGCATAAGACATCCAGGACCACTAGACATGCAGGTAGTAATGCCCCCACATTACTAATTAATAGTAACCAAAGGGGCAGAGGAACAGAAGAGACAGATGGATAGGCCTAAGCTTCTAAATCAATTAACATTTAACCTCTCTGTTGAGAAAATTAAATCTGATAGGCGGAAGCGTCAAGTACTAATCAATCTAAAACATATTCTCTCAGAAAGTACTTTAGGCTTCCTTTCACACCCAAACCTTGAAACATATCTGGGTCCTCTGCAGTTTGATTCCATTCTCGGTCTTGGGCATATCACACATGCAATTAAGTATATTAATATCTTACAGATCGACACATGACACACAACACTGTCAGATCACTAGATGAGCTTTCACAAGTGTTGAAACCTCTGTGTCAAAAATACAAACAGAGGTTTCAACAGAAAGTAACCCACAAATGTAAGTCCAGGACTAGACACATGGGGAGATAGGATACCCCTAGATGAAAACCACTGTCTGCAAGCATCAATGTTATCAAGTTTACTTTGATGTATTAAACATATATTTAATGTTAGATTCATAAGTTGGGTTAATTTAGGTTTCCTACTTAGAAAGGCGTTTCCTATTTCTTTTTTTATAGCATACCTGCATTTATTTTTAGGCATTTTAAACTATTTCATTACCCTCTTTATATTCCTCTGATGGTTTAAAATGTCCTGTAATTATTACTTGTATGTAACAGGAGTATAACCCATAGACCACGTTGAGCTGTGGGTAGGTGCGAGAGGTAAAAAAACAACAATTCTCAACTGGTATGATTATACAGGACAATTAGAAATGCATGTACAACACATTGCAAGGAAGAAAAAGGGAGACTCAGTTCAGATTTTTGAATGGTGCACTTGGCATCATATATTTACAAAACGCAATAAAGTACAGTTGTAGCAGCACTGTAGGCATGAAATGCGAAAAAAAAAAACCCGAATTGGACTTAGTGCTCAATTGTGTAAGTGACACAAAAAGTGGCGACGCGAGTGACAATGTGTAATCAGCGGAAAACGGTGCCACATACAATTGGTGGCTATTATTTGCGCTGACCGTTCAGCGCAAGTAGCGCATTACTCTCTGTGGTTCAACCAAATAATTGTCTTCATTGAACAAACTTGTTAAATAATTGCTAGAACCACCAACACTCACTGTATATATCTATCCACCAATTGTATGTTGCGCCGTTTTCCGCTGATTACACATTGTCACTTGCGTTGCCACTTTGTGTCACTTACACAATTGAGCACCAAGTCCAATTCGGGTTGTTTTTTCGCATTTCATGCCTACAGTGCTGCTACAACTGTACTTTATTGCGTTTTGTAAATATAGGATGCCAAGCGCACGATTCAAAAATCTGAACTGAGTCTCCCTTTTTCTTCCTTGCATTGTGTTGTACATGCATTTCTAATTGTCCTGTATAATCATACCAGTTGACAATTGTTGTTTTTTACCTGTAAATATTACAACAGGCTATGAAGATTCTAATAAACCACTTGCTGTTGTCAATCAGCACACTAGCACACATGCTAAGCACAGGTCCCACCTAGTACCAGGCTGAAGAAAAAAAAAAATCACATAAGGAGAGGATTTCCTTCTACAAGTGTCTTCAGAGTAAACACTGATGCGTATGATGTCACTCCTGTAGAAATTTCTTTAACATGCATTTACCTCTGACACCATTGATCACAATTGTATTTTTTCTCAGCAAGCCTGTTTAATGACTGCGAGTTTTAAGTTAATTATTACACGTGTGTTGCGAAATGAAAAAGTGTTCTTTCTGTTTCAAACAATCAGAGATTGTAATAATTGACTTAAAACTCGCAGTCATTAAACAGGCTTGCTGAGAAAAGATACAATTGTGATCAATGGTGTCAGAGGTAAATGCATGTTAAAGAAAGTTATTGTATAGATTCTGGCCTCTGAATACCTTATTGAATCTTTCCCCCTTTTTTCATACTCCTGTAGAAATGACGCCTGAACTCTCCTCTCACTCACCCAAATCGCAAATGTAGCAATTTCACATAATACACTGGAGTCCCTTATTTCTAACCCCCCGAAAGAATCTTACAAAAACTCAGTGCCTTGAATAGCATTCATAAAGTTGGGCTTAACAAGTACTGTCAAAGCAAACACGCTTGGCTCTTGCATCGTACCTGCACACGCAGACACTTAAAACATAGATGCACTTGCACACAAATCAGCATACAGGCAATCCTATTCAAGCAGTCAAACACATAAGCAGGCACACATTTACACAGACCAAGACTCAAACCGTTATGTGCTGAAAGCGCCAGAAGTCGAAGGAGAGTATCACTGATGTGCCCTGGTGATACCGCGATGTGATGGAAGGTGTGTAACCAATGGAGTAGAAGACAAAATCTAACATGACAATAGTCACAAACACTGCAAATTGTACATGAAGTTATTGCACCTTATGCAGTTGTGTTAAGAGAACCCCCCCTCCACCCTCCCACACACACACAAAAAGTCCGTGACAGGTTGGCTGGGATTAAACAGTCAGCCTTCCCAGTGTCTTGAGGCCCACTGAGATTGTAAGGAAATATTTTTGAAGAGGTGGGATGTAAAGGCTGTCTTGAACATTGAAAGGAAGGGAACAGTTCTAATGTCATATAGCAGGTCATTCACTAAGGTGGGATGGGGAGACAGATTTGGAATCTGGAACCGGGGGCGCTTAGAGCTAAAAATGAGATATTTGCTGGCCAATCATAGGGAATAGCAAGAAAGGGTGTCCCATAGTTTTAAAGTGGGAAGTTGCATTGATGGGTTTAAATAAAGTAAGAAGTTGATATTTAGCTCAAGTTTTCAAAGGGAGACAGTCAAACTTTTGGAATTTGTCAGAAGTGGATGACTGAAGTAACGTTTTCACGTACTTGCATTTAACCAGTATTCATAATTCACTCCACAAACACAAGATTCCAGGGAATGGAATAGAAGGACATTTGTAAAGCGCATGGCTACCCGGAAGCGTCCCAGCGCTATAAACTGACACGGAGGAGACAGAAAGCGAAGGAAACATCGTGGTCTTTAATTGCTTACGAAAAGCCAGATGGTTGGAGACTGTGCGAAGGTGTAAAGGCAGAGAGTTCCAGAGTTTGGAGGCGTTAAAAGAAAACAGGCTGCCACTTCTGGACCTCTTGATCCTAGGGATCTCTGCTAGATACAGATCGTCTGACCGGAGATTCCTATAAGCTTTATAAGGGTGTATCATGGTTGAGTTAATGGGGGGACCAATCTCCTGCATTGACTTATGTGCCAGACACAAGGCCTGGAATCTAATGCGTTCCTGCACTGGAAGCCAATGGAGGGAGCGAAGAGCAGGTTTTGCAGATTGTATGTTGGTGGTTCCAGTCAGAAGTCTGGCGGCGCTGTTTTGAACCGATTGGAGTATAGCGACTGCTGAAATGGGGGCGCCCAAGTACATAACAATCCCATAGTCCAATCTAGAGAGTATGAGTGATTGGACCAGTACTTTTTTTGCCTGGGAGGGGAGGAGGGGCAGAACTTTTCGGGCCATTCTGAATAGGCCATAGCAGAGGGCAGCCGTCTTCCTAGCCCGCGTCCTAAACCTCAGGTCCTGGTGCAACCATATACCCAGGCTCTTATTTTCTGACTTCGGGACCGGGGCTGGACCCATGCTGGAAGGCCACATGGAACTGGACTTAAAACTAAGAGTATTGCCCAGTATCATAATCTCTGTTTTTCCTCCATTAAGCTTGAGCTGGGACGCGTCCATCCAGTTTGAAATGTCCTCTAGGCAGGTATACAGGACATGAGTTTTTTGGTCTGCTTGGTTTAACCCCATCACCAATTGCATGTCATCGGCATAGGTAATCATCCTGATTCCATAGGGGGCTACAATGGCTGCCAGAGGGGCCATATAAACATTAAAAAGCGCATGGCTAAGTGACGAGCCCTGGGGTAGCACTACTCAGCAGGGAGGTGGGTTTAGATGCAAAATTCTCTTCAAATACCTGAAAGGTTCTACCCTCCAGGAAAGAGGATAGCCATTGAAGCACCGTGCCATCTACTCCTATACTCCTGAGACGCCGGATCAGAGTTGAATGATTCACCGTGTCAAATGCGGCGCTCAGGTCTTGGGCAACTACCGCCCCATATCCCTTTTACCTGCACTAAGCAAGGTAGCTGAGAAATACGTTAATCAGACCCTCTCCAGATTCCTTGAAACCCACAACCTGCTCTACTCCTCTCAAACAGGGTTCTGACCGCGCCAGAGTACCGAAACGGCACTACTGGCAGTGGTAGAGGAAAGCAGGAAAATTCTTGACTCAGGAGTAGTAATGCTGCCGAACCTCCCGAGTCAAGAATTTTCCTGCTTTCCTCTACCACTGCCAGTAGTGCCGTTTCGGTACTCTGGCGCGGTCGGAACCCTGTTTGAGAGGAGTAGAGCAGGTTGTGGGTTTCAAGGAATCTGGAGAGGGTCTGATTAACGTATTTCTCAGCTACCTTGCTTAGTGCAGGTAAAAGGGATATGGGGCGGTAGTTGCCCAAGTCTGCCGGGTCCAGATTGGGCTTCTTAAGTAGGGCTTTTACCCTATCCCCTTTCCATTTAATGGGAACTATTCCAGTGGACAGTGAGGCATTAATCAGATTTGTCATGTTGGGGGCTATAATTGAGGTGACCTGTTTCAAAATATTAAGTGGAGCTGGATCATTAGGAGAACCGCTATTTACCGAGGACAGCAGGGTGATGAAAGTTTCCTGGGACAGAGTGGGAAAGGCCTCGAGAATGTGTTTCGGGGGGGTAGAGTAGGAGTCAGTCTGTGTGTGCAATGAGTTGCCTTCAGCATCCTTACATGGGAGGGATTCCAAGATATGCTGAACCTTGGTGGTGAAATACTCGGCTAGTTTGTTGCACCGTTAATCAGAAAGGTCAGGGGCTATTCGAGGGGCGGGGGCTTTGAGTAGTTTTTTGATAATAGTAAAGGTTTCTTTGGGCGAGTTGGCAGCTGATAAAATCCTACCCTCGTAATAGGAGGCCTGGGCTCTTCTTAGTTCTGCTTTATAGGCATGGATGGATGCCCTGTAATCCAGCTTTTTGGAGGGTAGAAAGTCTTTCATCCACTGTCTTTCCTTAACCTTGCAGCGCTGCTTTAAGGTGGGCAGTTCAGGAGAAAAACATGGGGAGTTGTGGGGCCCAACAGTCTTTTTTTATCCTGGTCTTTGGAAGGACAGCGATAAGTGACTCCTCTATCCAACTGAGAAAATCCTCGTTGGCTTTGACTGGGCACGGATTCAAGATACGTTTAGTTCTTTCCAGTGCCTGGGACTATTTCTCCAAGGGTAGCTTGTTCCAGGAGCGACCCAGGACCCAGGTAGTTTCGTAGGTCTGGAAATCTGTGGTGACCAAGATACGGTTACCAAGAAGTGATCCGAACACGGAAGTGGGACGGGGTCAGTCCCTTTAAAGTAATCTAGACTGGAGAACACCGAGTCGAGGAGGTGTCCTTTGGCATGAGTAGCATGTCCGATTTTTTGGGACAGTTGGAGAGATGTAAGGTCCAAGGTATGTGGGAAAGAAAATATACCAGGCTCCATAAAACTACTTTGCATGTTAGGCGATAAAATGTGCGACTCAAATGGTTTCTATGTGTATCACTTTTTCGTTCTACATGTAGTAATCCTGTGACAACAACAAATGCTGTAGCAAAAATACAGAGGACAAATCTAACTCTATGCCTGGAGTATGGCACGGACCACAAACAATTGAAAAGCCAGTAACATCACTTTTTGCCTAAAAGCAGATAGAAGTTTAGTCAAACAAGATGAAAGGATTTTTAATCAATGTGTTGATTCACCTCTTTGCATTTTGAAGCTCTACTACAAAGAGCTTTGCAGAACAAGCACTAAAAGAGCACCAGAATGCTTTCTCACTGAACGAGGAGGATGTTTTCTTGACAGAATTCGTCATCCACAGAAAATTTGGTTAGATAATTGAAAAGGCCAATACAGGTCAGCCAAGGCAAAGAAATACACCTCACTGAGAAAAGATCATTAATGTGTGGCACTATACGATGTATTGGGACCCAAGCTCTAGAAGAACAAGATACTTTCTACAGTACAGTAATGTGTAAAAGCAAAACAAAGAAGAAGCTGACAATTGGAGGACTGTGTAGCACCGTTTGACATCAAAGTTTGTGTCTCCTCACAGACACATCTATTGAGGGCCTCAGAATGGAGAAACTCAAATAAAATGCACTTTTCCAACAAACAATTAGATGGCATAAGTGTTGTAAATATGATACCGCACACCAGTAGAAGTTCAGAGTCTTTATTAGTGACCATCCGCTCTCAAACTGACTGGAGCTCACCTGAACATTCTAAGGTGGGCTCCCTCGGAACATACTACTTTCTGGTTGGGGAAGGGGTGTAGGGAGATACCAACTACAACATACATAAAGATTATAACACATCTCCCTTTGAAGGGATTACAAAACATTGGGAAACACAAAATTCATTCAGTGTTTACAACTCTGTCTTTGCTCCATGTCTGTCCATTGTCCAGGCGAACAACACTCTTGCTTGTGCTTACCACTGTTTGAGGTGCTCCGAATTTGCTCGTTCCCGGTTGCACCCTACCCGGTTTCCTGACCCACACTTGGGAGTTGGGTTTTATCTCTACCTCTTTAGCTCCATGTTTCCCATCGTACCAAGCTTTGTACTTCTGTTGATGAGACTCTAGACGTCTCTCCACACGACCCAAGTCTGGTACAACTCTTCTTCCTCCCCCCAACCACTTTGGGTTCATCTTGGTGCTGGGTTCCCTTCCTCTGAGAAACACAAACGGGGATATTCCTGTTACCCCATTGGGCGTGGTGTGATATGCCCATAAGGCTTCTCTCAACTTTTCTTCCACATTCAACCCATTGGTGATGGCCAGTTGTATCTGCTCTTTGATCATCCGATTTACCCTCTCCACTAACCCATTGGCTTTTGGACAATAGAGAGCAGTCCTTTCATGCTTTATATTGAGTTCTTCCAAAAACTCTCTCATGTTATCAGAGACAAACTGCACACCATTGTCCGTTACCAGGGTAGCGGGGATTCCTTCGTACACAAAGATGTTTTTTAGAAACGCAATGAGATTGGAAGTTGTGGTGGACGCTGTAAATTTACAATTCACCCAATGGGAAGTGTAATCCACCAACACGAACATGAATCTTTTCTGTGTCCCCAGTATGTCCATAGGACCCACAATGTCCATAGCTAGTTTAGTCCATGGAGACATGGGTACATTTATGGGGGCCAAAGGAGCACAGTGGATAACTTTGCTTTTGTCACTTCTCGCACAACTGACACACTCCTTTACTGCTCTCTCCACCTCCGAATCCATTCTAGGGAACCAAAAGCAACTCCTCACTTTGTTCTTGGTAAGGCTCCTGCCCAGATGCCCCTCATGGGCCAGATCTATGACCCTTTTCCTCAGCCCTTCTGGTGGGACAATTTTCTCCCCCCTCTGCAAGCGGCCAGCTATGATGGACAGTTCAAATCTGACTTCCCAGAAATCTTTAACTATGTCAGGGATCTCCGATAACTTGTCAGGCCAACCCTTGACAATGAGTTCTTTTAACATACCCATGGCCTTGTCTTCCTCCATGCCCTTATTCCATTCTGCATCAGTCAGCGAGGGGAGATGCACCGCGCAAATGGGAACATCTAGCACTTCCTCACTGTATTTACCTTCGACGGGTAACCTTGACAAGCAATCTGCAATCACATTTTTTGGCCCCGGTAAGTACTCCATTTTGAAACTAAAGTTTTCCAGCCCCAGCACCCACTTGCTTATCCTAGGTGACATACTTTGTGCTTGTTTGGGGGAAAACATGAATGTGAGTGGTTTGTGGTCTGTGTGAATGGTAAACTTGTTACCCCACAAAAAGAATTTGAAGTGATGTACTGCCCAAAAACATGCTAATGCCTCCCTCTCGATGACCGAGTAATTGCGTTCTGCCTCACACAAAGTACGGGAGGCAAACGCTATCACTCTGTCCTCCCCATCACCTTTTTGGGATAACATGGCACCCAACCCTTTGTTGGAGGCATCAGTGGTCAAAATGGTGCTCTTTTTTGGATCAAAAGACCCCAATGCTGGAGATTCCAAAATGCACCTTTTTATCACCTCAAACATCCTACTGTGTTCTTCTTCCCACACAAATGCCGTATTTTTCTTCAGCAGCTCGCGAAGGCCCACACATAAATCTGCAAAATTCCTGACAAATTTGGACATGTACTCCACTAATCCCAAAAAG
The DNA here is from genome assembly GCF_964204655.1 of Triturus cristatus. Classification (NCBI taxonomy): domain Eukaryota; kingdom Metazoa; phylum Chordata; class Amphibia; order Caudata; family Salamandridae; genus Triturus; species Triturus cristatus. Next base: position 421,497,096 of record NC_140591.1, read on the forward strand.
GATTTGAGCTCCTCCTTATTGGTTGGGTGTGGGGCCTCACTGACAGCTTGGATTAAACTATGCTTGGGCCTAAACCCCTCTTTGTTGATGGTGTGCCCCAGGTAGTCTACAGATGTTACCTTTATCCTGCACTTGTCCAGTTGAACAGTTAACCCTGCCTCACTTAATCTGTGACACACTGCATTGCATGAAGGGTGGCGTCATGTGCCTCCTCTGTGTCCCCATACATCAGAATGTCGTCTTGGAAACACAGGGTGTTCTTTACCCCTCTCAGTACCTGCTGCATTATTTTCTGAAATACGGAGGCTGCAGAGGCGAGACCAAAAGGCATTCTCACAAACATAAACGCCCCAAACGGTGACGTGAATGCCGTCAACGGTCTTGACTCGGGATGCAGCTCTACTTGGTGATAAGCTCTAGACAGATCGATAACTGAAAAATAACATGCCTTGCCCATGGTGCTTAACATCTCATTTATGTTGGGGAGAGGGAATCTCTCCACCCAAATGTTTTCATTCAAAGAGCGTAGGTCCACACAGAGGCGAATACCTTTCCCATTACCCTTGGATGCTAAAACTAGGGGCGCAAGCCATTCGGTGGCCTCAACGGGTTGTATGACCCCTATTTCACAGAGTTTATCTAACTCTTCCTTAAGAGTTTCTCTCAAATGAAAAGGTACTGACCTAGTCTTGTGTACCACAGGTTTGGCTCCAAGTCTGATTTTTATTCTGTGCTGAAACTCACGTAGTTTACCCAATTTCTCAGTGAAAAGTTTGGGAAACCTCATCTGTAGACTCCCTTCATTGCTACCTCTGTCAACCATAATCACTTGATTCTCACCATTGGGATCCACCTGATCCCCAATTCTCTCTGGTGCTGCCACCCCAGAAGATTAGCCCCATGCTCAACAATGTACACACTCCCCTTCGTGGACCTCCCTTTGAAATCAATGTTGCTATACAGCATGCCCACCAGGGGTATGGGATGTCTCGTGTACCCTTCAGGTTTGATGTCAGGAGTCTCTAAAATCTCTCTTGACCCCCCCAATGACTCTTCAAAATCATGCACATTCACTAACGTGAAGGGGGAACAGGAATCTGCATACACTTCCAGGGGTTTGTTATTGAACATCACAATACATTTCGGGTAATTTTGTTTTCCCCCCACCGCCATGCTCCTCACTTGGAATACATATTTTGCATGAGGTTCCTCACCACCACTAACCGCATTCACCATGTTATTAAACCCTTCTCTGCACACTCTAGCTAGGTGTCCCCTCCTGTTACATTTCTTACACATGACACTTCTGGCAGTGCACATAGGGTTATTCGCAAGATGGTTACTGCTACCACATCTATAACATTTTGCACTATGCCCTTCTCTACTAGCTTTTGTGGCTTGGGTTTCCTTCGTGTTCCACTTGTTAGACACCTTACAAACTCCTTCACTTTGCTCATCCACATGTACTTGTGCCACAACCTCTTCTTTAACTTTCATTTCTTTTACGCATTTTGCCGTATGTTCCACAGATTGCGCAATGGCCACCGCATCTTTCAAAGTGGGATTTTTGGCTAACAGTTTCTCCTGAATCCTGCTATTGTTTGTGCACCTGACCAGTTGGTCGCGTATGAGAGAATCATTCAGATCCCCAAATTCACACAACTGCGTTAGACCCCTTAATGTTGCAATGTAGTTACTGATCGACTCACACTTCCCTTGAACTCTGGTGAAAAACTTGTGTCTTTCCAACACGACATTGACCTTATCCCCAAAATGTGCCTCCAGCTTCATCAGTGTCACATCAAAAACATCAATGCCCTCATCATCCTCCAGCTCAGGCTCCGGAAGAGTTTCGTAAACTTTGCGACCATGTACACCTAGATTGTGCAGTAAAATATGCTGTTTCCTCAGGGCTGAAAACCTTTCACCTCCCATGGCAATGAGATATGACTCAAACAGTTTGGCCCAATCTTTCCAGTGGATATCCGGGTCCCCACAGTCGTTCAAAAAGGACGGGGGTTGACTCATGCCAGGTGTTCCCATAGTGACTACTATGACTGAGCCTCTAATATAGAAAATCAAATCCGGATAAAATGCGGGAGGAATCTTTCTACACAAAAGATACCTGAGGGACCCCCCTTCGCTTGAAAGCCACTAGCTCACTGTTCTGGGTACCTGATGATTTACAACAGTAGCAGGAAAATACCCTATGCCACACAAACTTTGTGCACTCACCCCAGTCTCAAAGGAGGCAGATTGGATAACTTTGCGCCGTTGACCGCTGCTTCTTGCACCACCAAATAAAGGAAATCGCTACAAAACGGGAAGAACAGCTGACGCGGCTGGATCCCGGCAGCGCTGACAGAAACTGACAGGGACCGGTCCTACGCGGCTGGCGCGCCGGCTCCTGAGGGAGGATATTACCTCACAGGACGTCCGCTCGCTGCAAACCCAGGACGAAGCTGCCTGCCTAGCGCTCCTCACGTCGTCAGCGAAGAGTTGACAGACGCCCGTACCTCCACGACTCCACCGACGGGCGATGCAACAGGCATCCAGACACACCTCCACCCGAGACTGTCTTGCAGCGCGCTGCTCTGCCCGCCTCACATCAGATCCGTCCGATTGGGGAGTCTCCTCAGCAACTCACCACACTTCCAGACACAAGTCAGTTGGAACCACAGCACACTTCCCAATACCAGAAGCTGGAACCGCTGGTCCTGCAGCAACCTTCAAACCGAAGCGCTCCAGAGGAAAAGTGTCTGCCTCCTCACCGACACCCTGGAACAGACTGGATCTGCGAGATCAGGTAAGTGCCTTCACTGTGATAATCTATTGTACTTCAGAAATTCCATGACGCTGTAAAGTAAAGTCCCCGTCACGTAATCCACGGAGCGATCGGCTCCTCAGAAAAGTCACAACAGGACAGCTGTCACTCCAACTCCAACCAATATGTCGCAAACAGCAAATAGGAAGATAGCACGCTGTCCTTCACGGAGCTTGCCCTCCAACCACTTCGAATGCTTCCTGCATGAGCACTTTGATAGAAATTATTCTTCTTCTTGAGAGAATGAAACAGAGGGGAGATGGCCACCTGCCCCCTTCGCAGTCCGTCGCTCGTCGCCAGTGTTGTAAATATGATACCGCACACCATTTGAAGTTCAGAGTCTTTATTAGTGACCATCCGCTCTCAAACTGACTGGAGCTCACCTGAACATTCTAAGGTGGGCTCCCTCGGAACATACCACTTTCTGGTTGGGGAAGGGGTGTAGGGAGATACCAACTACAACATACATAAAGATTATAACAATAAGCTTTATACAAAGACTGTAAATAAATACGTATAAATTACCTAGATCAAACTTCAAAACCGATATTACAGGTAATTTGATTTCTTTCAAGTCTTAATTTCATACTTAAATTACATGCATTATAACAACAACAAAAAACATGGGCTGATCTTCAACTACCAGCATCGCAGACTATAACAATCTGTAAATTAGTCAAAAGAGCCGCTGCATTCTCGCTGGAATGATGGGGCCTGGTGAAATCAGTGAAGTGGTGGTTGGGTGGTCATTGGAACCAACTGATGAAAAAAAAATGCCAGGGAATACCCTTCTAATCGTGCTTCAATTACAGACAATGGTTTAGATTTGGTCCAAACAACATTACCTCAAATAAAAAACAATTACAAACCTAAACAGCATTAATCTCACAAATTATTTGTTAAGTCATATCAAATATAAAAACAACCCAACAAGCACAATAATTACCTGCGGTAAAGCCCTTTCTGGTGGATAGACTAACCACAGATTACTCACCTTTAGCAAACTCGCAATATGCTACACTGGGTCTGATGTTTTTCATAGCAGTACTCTTGCACCCCATTAGATAGCGCTGTGCGGCTCCAGTTAGCTTTGTTCCACTAAAGAGGTGCCACATATAAGCACCAACCCTGCACACTATCAACAGTTTCTTCCTTAACTCTTTATCCATCCTCAGATGCAGCGCACAAAAAAAACTGGAGATACTAATGAGCAGATCTCACATTTTTAGTGACCTTCTATGATAAGAAAAAGGTCACTTCACAGAATTGAGAGTGGAAGGGTAGCGAGGAATCTACATTCAGCGCATCCACCGGAAAGAGCGTTACCGAATGTAAATAACTTGTTCTTCTGATGGATACTTATCAGCTTCGTCACCTTTAGAGTAGATATCAAAGTACTTTCCAAGGTGGATGGTGGGCTCAGACCAAAAAGTCCTGCAGGACCAAGCTTGCAAAATGCCCTTCACGTTACACCTGGCCGTCAAGGCCGTATTGTTTCTTGACAATGTGCACTGACAACGGCATCACGGCCTGGTAGATTTCAAGACCGTTCTATATGTCCATTAGGGACTTATACCCAGCTACAGAGGGACATAATATCCCCTAGAGCAGCACTACACACTTTGTTTGAACAATGAGAGGGATCACCCTAATAAATAGTACCCACTCTCCCCCCAGTCATTGTTTAACACACCACTTTAGACTTCACTGACACTTAAACCCACGCACCCAAACGGCTTCTCAGCAAAAGATATCCAATAAAGAGACCCTTCGGGGGACCCGTAGGGCATTGCAGCACCTGCCCGACTAGGAGCATAGCCCAAATGATGAAGCATGACCTAGAGGCAGTTGCCAGAAAAATAGAAAAAAGAAAGTCCCTCAGCAAAAAGCAATTCTGGTATTTTACTGACCTCTTCTGGTCGTTTTCTATCAAGACAGTTAAATAGAGGCAGTTGAACAGAAAAAAAAAGTCCCTAAGCGGAAGCAGACAAGTCCAAGGGCTGATCTCCAGAGCCCACAAAGTACATACACATATAAGTAAGTATATACTAAAGTATATACAAGAGGTCTCGAATGCTCGCCCCAAAAAGGAGTCACAACTTTCAGTAAGAGGCCAACCTGGCCCTCAGAGCCAGCTTGTACGGAAAAATTTAATTGTAGGTCCAAGACCTAAGCAGCATATCTAATTACCACAGCAAAAGAGGAAATCTTTTGTTGGCAGCCAAAAGGTGAAATCAACCCTGCAACAGAGGAAGTATCATGCCCACTGGCCCCTAGTAAATGCATGTACAAACTGTCATCATAGTGTGGGAGAAAATTGTCCCCCATCATCATTATCTCTGAGAGATGGTAAACTCTAGTCAGAATCAGAAACAAAAAGCTGATAAGCCTCGGAGGACAGATCCAAGGTAGTGGGAGTGTACGGCCAATCAGACAGTACAGGAACTGGGTGTACTAGAGTAGAGACGGAGCATGACCTTGGTTGGGGGTAGAGACTAATTTGGTTAGGGGACAGACACCAGACTTGGAAGCAGAATTACCTCTAGTGCCCACAACATTGAGACTGGTAACAATGATAGAGTGACTGATACTGGTCTTGGAGAAAGGATGGAAGTATGCACAGGAGTAGTTGCAGAACCAGACAGGTTCCAGGTGCTCATACGGCACAGAGGACAACTCAACCTTCGGTAACCAGCCCCTTTAGCTCCAAGAGGTCCGAAGGCACACCAGGAACCGCCAGATGAGTGGCAAAAATACACAGCATGGCCTCCTTGAAGGTCTTGACCTGTTGCTGTGACATCAGTAGACTAGGAAATTGTGTATCCTCTTTGATTTTGACTTCAACTTCACTTCGATTCGGACTTCAACTTCAAAGATCATCTGTAGCAGGAACGGCCTGATGAGTGGGAGCAGGTCTGCGCCCTCGACTTGGAGCAGGGCTTGCGTGAGGTCCATGACTCCTTTCGATGCACAGCGACATACAGCTTTGCTTCACGGTCCCCATTCGCCTTAGGTATCCCTGAACCTTAACACCAAAGAGAAACCTCACACGGGCCAATTACTAACATCTGTTTTCAACAGTCACGGCATGGATAACCCCTGTAGTTTTAGATTGCCTGCATACGTTATACATCTGACTCACGAAATAAAAATGCCGATACCTCTGTAAATGTAATTCACAAATAATTATTTACAATATATATGTAAATGGTGCCTGGATATGTCCTGCAGAAAATACACGTTCCTTGTTGCTTGCAAAGAGTTTCAATGTCTTTTTAAAACCTTGTGAGTAGAAAAAGGTGTCATGACTTAAAAAGAAATATTATGCGGCTGGTCATCCACGAAAAATCAAAGTACTATATTCTAAAGAAATCAATGCTGGTAAATATATATGAAGTGCTGCAGGCCCCCACCAATGAAAATCACCAGCTGGAGAATTGTATTAAATAGGTGGTTCTGTGTGTCTTGTAAGTTCAAAGTAGGCTTGGCAGTTCGGGCTGGACTGTTCCCATGAGGCACAGGGTCAAGACTGATTTGCATATAGCTGTGTCTGAACTGGGGTGGCGAAGTAGGCTAAAGAACGATGATGGATTCAACCCAGATCTGTGACTAGGGGTGAGTGTCTGAAAAGTTTCAGTGCTCCGTCCATCATCCCCTTGTGTTTGCTTCAAAGTAGTACTTCTCAGAACAAGTAGTTAAGACTGCAGAAACACCTTTCCAACTTGGTCACAGTACAATCAGGTTTATGGAAGGAAGAGAATAAAGCAACTACTGCTACTAACTTACTGAAAGGCATTCCTAATGGGAGATTCAAGCAAAAACTTGCACTGAAGTTTTGGTATTGCCAAGTTTTTTGCTGCTGTGAAAAGACTGATTACAGCAGATACCTGTGGAGAAAATGTTTCTGGAATACATAAAGTCAACTTCAGAACTCTTGCGCACGAGTGTAAGATATTGTCATGGAGACATTCCATCCATCACCTAGATGGCAACCAGGGCCACATAGGACCTGTGGGAATAGTACATTTTCTATTGACAATTGAAGTAGTTACATGTATTAAATTGAGGCTTGTCTGTACATAGGATACTGTTTTCAGGGATGTGGAAGGTGCTACCTCCAACAATAAATCCCCAACATGTGAAGTGCATGATGTGTCTGACTTGCTGCTTGCGATGCTTTCTTAAAGGTTCGCTAACTAGGTAAATCAAGATAAGATCATGGATGTAACCGGTATACTTAAAACAAAGCAGGACAAATGTGCAATAACCTACATAGCCAACTGCAACCAAGAAGAGTGAATGTCAACCTGGTATTGTTGATCTGGCATGTACTTCAGAAATCCGATGGTTTTTTCACATACCATATAAAAGCGTGCATCCTGCCAATTCGTTTTGGAAAATAAGTCCCTGTTTAAGCTTACATAAATTCTACTTGCGCCATCAGCTTCTTGAATTTGTTAATGTGACCAGCCTAATAGTGAGATGAAACAAAAACTTGTTCCCAGTCATAAAGAAATGAAAAAAAAAACACTGCAAGATTACACATCTTTATAAGTAACATATTTACCAGATGACAACAATTAAACGCTATATTCCAGCCGTTGCAACGTTAGTTCGGAGAAGAAAATGTTCTATCACCCGGGAACTGCGCTGAATAATCAAGTTTAAGAAAAGGAAAAAGAAAAAAACGTCAGAGCGAATGCACAGAATGGTAATGCCAATGTTATGGGTGTAAATGACACTACTTCGAGGAAGCTATGTAACTAGTGCAGACCCCATAAAAAGAGGAGTATCTGCTTGCCACTGCACTACCTGTAGCCTTCTTTTCAAGGACAGGAGGATAAATGTATATGGAACACTCGTGCTATTTTAATCCATTTACATATGGGACTAGACTTGTGATTCTAAGTCTGGTGTGTCCTAAGAACTGTGACTACCTGTGCACGCATGGGAGGTCTTCAGTCAAAGATCATGCTGGGATACTGGTAGTCAAAATAATAAATTCCATGATTGAAAGCATTTGACATTTCCTAGTCGCACAACAGGCCAATCACATAACCTGAAAATCAGGTCTTTGCTGCTCTTGTTAATTTCCGCCAATTTGTCTCCATCAAGACAGAAAGGTTAGGGAACTGAATGCCTTCTTCAAGGCTGTCGGAGTAAGAAACAGACCCGGGTGCTGCAGCATAACGGCACTGCAGATCCTGTTTGTAGATATTGCCATGTGTACCACTCACACAAAAACCCAAAAAAGCATTGGCAGAGTCAAAACATTTCGTCTTTGGTACCTAGTGGCTTTGGCAATATTTTTAGTGATGGTGCACAGTATCCCCAATGTTGCGCAGAATAGTACGGCTAAAGATTTTTTTTATAAAACCTTTGGCTGGTAGAGTCACTTTGTAGATGCGCAGCTACAAAATGTTGTGGGTTTTGTCTTTATATTTACTGATCCGAGTTTAACAGTATACTAAAACAAACTAGTTTATTGCCATGACTCTATAAACTCCAAGGTGTTTCTTAGGAAAACCATGCTATTCATCAGGAATTGGATGAACAATATTCACTTAAAACTTAATTCTGAAAAAAACGAAATCATCATCCCCAAATATAAACTCCTGCATTGGACTCCTGCACACTGGCCCTGCTCCTGCTCCAAAGAATACGATTAAGAGCCTGGGAATACAGATCGACTCGGATCTTTCTATGAGAACGCAGATCGGCTCGGTTACCTCTGCATGTTTTTTCCAACTTCGGAAAATGCGAAAAATCAGAAGGTTTTTCAGCAGAGAGGCCAGCATCCAAATCATTATTTCTCAGATTTTATCAAAAAATGGCTATGCTAACGCGAATTACTTAGGCCTACCGCAAAATCAGAAACACTGTTTACAGATGACACAAAATCAATCCGCCAGAACTATCTACCAACAAGACAGACCCTGTTAAATCAATCCACTGCTGAAAGAGCTCCACTGGCTTATGCTCAGAACAGGATCCATCCTGTTTAAAGCTATGCATGGCATAGGTCCCAAGTACATATCCTCAAGAACTCACAAATACTCCCCTCAGCGCACACTAAGATCCATGCACAGTACTCAGTACAGGGACCCCAACTGTGGAACCCTCTCCCTATATCTCTGACATTAGAAACAGATCATCTGCGATTTAAGAAAAAGCTGAAGACCTGGCTTTTTATCCATGCTCACACGGGGAGACAGACTTCTTAACCAGTGTCTCCAGAATTGAAACCCAGCGCCAAGAGACCTGTAGGTGAATGTGCGCTTTAGAAATCCACAATAACATAACAGTAGTGCAACAGAAATTTTCTTTAAAGCTGGTAATCGAAAGCAACACAAGAGGGCGTGGGTGGTGGGAAGCAACAGTAAGAGCACAGGTAGGAGAAAGCAACACAGAAGTGGGGTGTAAGCAACAAAGGGTGGCAACAATGGTGGAAAACCAGCACACGGAGGTGGGCAAAAATGTGGACGGAGGAAGAAGCAAGTCTATGAGAAAGCAACGCAGGGGCAGAAGCACTTAAGGGCCAGTGCAACATGAAGCATGTAGAGGATTGAGGAAAAGCACAGGCAGTGCAGGGCTAGAGTCTGGGTACCACGTGGGTGGACAGCGTCCCCCCACTAATTTTACCGGGAACTCGATAACTGGAGCAAATGGAGCCACACTTTCACTCTCTGGCCTCTCTGGGACGAGATTGGAGCTCATCCAGAACGCTGCTCAAGCGCTGGCTTCTCTGATGCAATCGCATCTAAGGGGTGAGCGAGGGGAGGCAATGAGTCTGATGGCGCAAGCCACCTTTCGTGACGTCACTTCCTATTGTGACGTCAGCGTCCCCCCACTTCTTTTTTGCGGACTTGTGCCCTGAGGTAGTGCAACACGAAGTGAAGGGAAGATAAGTACACGAGGGAGACAGCTGGAAAAAACATGCACTCGCATAAGACTGCTGAACATAGTGCTTGAAAAATAAGCAGTGGTAGGACACAAGTAATGAGGTCATGCTCCAGGGGACTGGAACACAAGAAGAAGGAAAGGCCACACGAACAAACAAAAGAAGCAAATAAGATTAACAAAGACAACCAATGTTAAGCAATGGGCAGGCATTAAACACACTGTAAACGGACAATAGGTATTTTCACAATCAGACAGCTTAGGCTGTTTGGTAGGAGAGATGTAAAAAGAGCCCACATGAGATGCCATCACAACCTTGCACTATGCTTCTTTATCGCCCAAAACCTCAAAGCACTGCAGGACACTGCTGAAACACCCACAACCAGTAGTCTGAAAGGCCATCGACCTATTTAATACTGACAAGGGTCGAAATATAGCCCCTGCTAATACTGATGACCAAGGTGGTAAAAGTACATACCAGTGAAGAGACTAACATGAACCAGTGTACTTCACACTAAAGGGAAAAATATAAACAACCACAATTCATTGTTTTCACACATCGTGACCTTTTACTGAAAGGTTGGATGAGAACTAGTGGAGGAACGTGCATTCTACACCCATCTGAGAGGATAGCGCGTGTCACTGTGCCTCGTGGTCTTCTGCGTCAAACGTGTGTGAAGATCCAGAAGCAGATCTTCATTACCCAAGAGTACCAGAGCATCATTCAATCATCTGAAGAGCACCAGTTTTTTTTATTGGTTTAAACCCTGCCAATTTGTAAAAACCTTTTCCTAAGTTTATAAAAATGGTTAGATTACTCGAGAGTGCAATCGCAAACACGCGACTGATCTGCCTAGTATGGACATCCCATCATCTAACGAACCCTGCGAAAGCCAAGTATGATTAAATAAAATACGAGTGAGTGGGGTGGGGTAAAAGGGAGCATTGCTACAACAGTGTGGGTATAAACTTTAGCATGGACAGCAGGAAAGCATCACTACTGTATCTAGGCGTCCCACTGACAGATGTCTCAATATTTGTTTGTAAACCTTCCTCGGGCTCTGGACTAGGCCGGCCACAGCCGGTTCTGTCGGTGTCACATTAGTCCCGCCCTCAGCGCTCTCGCGGCCTGTGACACCAAATGACGTCACAGGCTGCAATGCAGGACCAGCCAATCACAGCAAAGCACTATAAATAGAAGGCGCGGGAGGCTGCCTATTTGCCTAGCAACAGTGGGACGTAAAACGGGGAGGGTAGTGATATCGCGTGAGAAGAACGATTAACGCTCCAGTGCACAGAAAATCCTGGCGCACAGCACTGCACCACAGTAACGCAGACAAGGAGGTTAATCGCTTCGTCCCAACTCCCACATACACACTAAATCCGAGAAAATAAACACTTTTGATGTGCATCAATGAAAGCGTATTTTTCAACAATACCTTAATAAGGATAGATGTACAGAGACTGGGATTTAACAAAATAAACTTGCATATCAGACATACCTATTGTCAACCCGTGTTTAGTTAAAACGTGCACAATAAAGACAAACTCCATCTAAGGAACATTAAACATGCAGGTAGAGTGGATACATACCATGGCTTGCTCGATTTTGTTGTCTATCGCTACCACACTGGCACCAGAAGAGCTGTAAGAGCACACAAATAAAACAATTAGCAATGGGGCAATTCAAATTTCGTGTACAAGATGTAATATATGTGATTTCGCGGTGACACACGCACTAGCCACACGACACTGCTCCTCGAAAGAGCAAGATTGTGCTAATGCTGCGAGGGGATTCTAAAGCAGACATAGCACAATGTATATCCCTCAGGGGACCCCAATTGCTTCACGTGAATCTGATGTGTTTAATGAATTCGACTTCTCGTATGCAACAGAAAGCCTGACAAGGGGGGATGGGGTCACTTCACACCGGTGGTAGAATAACCCATCGTCCAGTGCCAAGGACAAAGGGCCGGTTGGGGCAATTCACCTGCAGCAGCATCGCATCACCCAATCACAGTTGCCACATCACCCCTCACCGCGGCGCACAAGTACCTGCTATCGAGGCTCACGGAGGCGCTATCGGTGCCCAACAGCGAGGACAAGAAAGAGATGGAGAAATGCCTTAGCTGATACACGCCCAGATCCATCGCCACTGCGCTAATACATTGGACCTTCATACGGTCCAAAAGCAAAATAAAAATGAAATTAAAAAAAGTGGAAAACCGCCGTGTTGATCTACATCAATCTTGCAGTCTGTTAGCTGCCAGGCGGAAGGAAAACAAGTGACAGTCACTCGAACAGGAGAAACGACGCGCGATGCTAAGGATGCTGATCCTTCTGCTGCGCAAAATAATCTCCCAGGTCAGCTATCTCCTCCCACCGGATCGGGTTGTGAGCACTGCATAATATATGCAGAAGGAGGCAGGGCCATGGAGAACGCATGAGACGCCGTCAGGAGAGCGTGGGCATCGCAAGGAAGACAGCAGGCGCAACCTCTCTTTCCATCAGTACAATCGCTAAAAGGAGACGGGTAGAATCCGCAGCAACATCACGCTGCACAAAAGGATAAGGGCTGCCCCGCACAGACAGGAACAAACCAGCAGAGCTGTGCGGTGAGGGAGTATGTACTCAAATCTCTTCTCTTCCAAATACACTTTCAGAACTAATACCTTCATTATCAGCCCCCTCTAGGAAATTCGTTCATCATTGTACATTTGTAATATTTTATTGTACATTCCTCACCCTTGCTTGCTGTGTTTGATATTGTGTTCTTGCCTTCTATGGTTTTACCCCATCTCTTCTTGTCTCCTGTTTATTTTTGTAAAGTTCTATTTTTTAACATTTCCCCCATGTAACGTAAGGTCCTATTGTACAGCGCTCTGACACTTGTACAGCGCTCTGACACCTTCGGGTAAAGTCCGCGCTATATAAAAATGCATTAAATAAAAATAAATTAAATTAAAATATGCACGGAGCTTGTAGTACCAGCCCCCCTCCCCCCCAAGAAAAAAAAATATACGAGCAGTTTGGTAATAACCTTATAACGCCCCTGCAGGAAAAGAACACATCTTAAAATTCAATAAATACAAGTTGCAACCCGCCGTGCATGTTTTTACTTAATACAGGTTGTGGGTTAAATTCATTACAACAATAAGTAACGACGTTACTCCGTCCTCGGTCTGAACTGCCACTTACATGAACTTTGGTCTTATCCACAATACACGGAAATTCACGCGAAATCCGGGATTGCACCATACAGAAATACCAGGAGCACTAGGAAACTGAATCCGGTTTAACAATACTTCACTGCCATCTACTGGTCAAAACGAAATACCAATGAAATTAGGTACACCAAGCTAGTCAATATGAAAACCCTTTTTGTAAAAAGAGCTATTTATGTTTAACGAATATCATCATCCCGAGGAACTATTACTATTGTGATGGGGAGCACATCCTACAAGATTATATTAGTGACCACCGCATGCAAGTTTACCAGCAGTGATCACCTCGATGCCGCAGACAGGGTTGCCATCATAACATAAAAAAGGCTATCAATTTGTAATGCCTCTCCATGGGTGATACATAAAAGCCATAAATGTAATACCCCTATTACCCAGGAATTCATATGGGTCATATGTCTTCTTGATGCTACATGATTAATCACTCAAATATTGTCTTTAAATATATTTTACAAAGTTATCATTTTTCTCAAAATATCAGCTTGAGTTCTGAAAATACATGCGTTTTAATATTTACTACACATTGTTCAATTTTAGTTCACATTAATTTAATCTAGCAAAACCTTCGAATTTACTAGGCTGGGCTGCACACAGGAAAGCTACTCCCAGGCAGCTGGAGAGCTACAAGTAGGTCACAAGCTACTCGTTTGAAAAGAAGCCTGGATTCGAACTTGGAGTGCTTCTTTATTAAGTTGAAACATTTTTTTCCCCTTTTTTGTTCAGTACGTAACATTACAGGTCAGTGTATGTACACACAAAACGATCAAATATACCTAGAAAAATGTTCCATTCTAAGTGACACTCCTCATGGCAGGGATCCGGCCTGGAGTACCCACAACAGAGGCACAAAGATTTGAACCTTCTGCACACAGTTATCAACAGCCACATACATAATGATATGCAAAAGAACCCACACCTCCAGAACCCTTCACATTCTGAACCATAGAGGCTGAAGTCCCACAGTTTACTCAGCACAATCTACCAAGTCTCTGTACTACAGGAAGACTTGGTAGCCCCTCTTAGCAAACAAACCTAATAGGACCACTGTAGGAGTCCTGTCTCCTCTGCACCCACTTCATTATCGAGGTCACCTACCTCCTGCTTTAAGAATATCAGCAATACATTTCACAAAATGGAACCCACAGGCCTACATTACTCTGCATCACGTATACATACAATGCATGTATCACACTGGATCATAACAAACATGCGCAGGACAAACTTTGGACGTTAGCACTAGGTACCTTTCACATCTACGGTTGGTCTGCTGTGCTGTAGAAATAACCTACAATGTTATTAGGTAACAATACAAGGTATAAATCGGACTGCACATTGGTGAAATGTTCTCAGACAGTGCCACACATCTCATTTTTAGTGAGTAAGCGAAATAATGTGTAATACAGAATAGTGAAGGAAGATAATTTAATGAGACCTCCTTTTTCTGTGCCCCGTTATGCAGTGTACAGACCCATACCAAGGTTGGGCTACTCCAGTCTATATTCAAAAGAGCTGCAGTAGGCATAGCTCACACTAGGCTCCGACCCCTCGTGTTTAAATGATGAGTACAGTCATACTTAAATGTTTAAGCTGTCTCTCCTGACATGGAGTACTATAAAAAACGTTTTTTTTTTACCTACAGCTTCCTTCCTCAGAATGCTTGCTATCTCAGAAAACCTTTTCCCATGATTCACTTCCAATTAAATCCTCATCTGTCTCTCTTCAGTTTCCTTCTTCTTGCCTTCAATCCTTTGCATGCCTTCCATTTCTGAGTATAGCCTCCTCTCATTCTCATGCTTGTCTGCCTTCATTCTCATACTGTAATTCAGCAAACTGCTGACACCTCATTTCATAGATCACAACCTCTCCTCCTTTTAAAACCCTATCCTTGCAACCCAACAATACCTAACCTCCGCACCAACATTTGCCAGATATCACCTAGCCCTCACTAATGATCACTCCTAACTGCTATTCATTTTAATTTACCACATAGTGGAGTAAATGTTATGTTTATTTCCTTAACACATAACTAATCAATAATGATTTGGCAGTAATCTGAATAACTGACAATACCACTAAATTAAGCACTAACCTTGGTTTCTGAAGTAGCATCCTACTTGCCATAAAGTGCTTCAACTCAGTGTCATTGGTAGTAAGCACTATATAAACAATATCGCAATACAATTATAGTCTTAATTGAGGTGGCCTAGCCAGCCAAAGGATTTGTAAATTTTTATTTAGGAGTTTTATAATTGTGCTGAATGAAACCTTTGTTACATCAGTGCCTAGAGACCCTTACGGGTGATTGTTCGCGCTTTACAAATGTGGATTATTATTATCCATTTGTGGTGCCTCTATATCTCTGGAACATCCAGTTGAGCTCATCCAGACGTGTCTGCAAAGCACAACAGAGGTACTGACTTGACCTGCCAGTTCAGTCTGTCAAATCCAAGCCTGCATAGATGGCATACTACCATAGATGACATACTTCACTGCATCCTGCCTGTCATGGATCCCATCAGCCACAGATGCCCTTAGATCCTCTGGGACCACCAGCAAAATCACCCCAGCCATGTCCCAAAGGGCATCAGAATAATGGCGCAACAGGCAGACTGCAATTATGGATGCTTGTGACGGGCTAGCTTTATTAAAAAAAAAAAAAAAAGGAGAAATACGCTTGCCAAAGGCATCACTCTTTATATTCTCTTTCTGGGGGATTGGTCAGAAATGAATCAGGAGTTACCTTGAAGCATGTACAACAAGACTCTAATGGAGCAAGGTGCGTGGTGAGAAAATCTGAGTCATCGGGTGCCAGCCTACATGGCTGTCTACCTACAAACTAACAGGAGGATAAGAACATCATTTCTACCACGTAGCTATCGAAGTATCTGGGAGGGTGTCATTAAATCGAAGCGAGGGCTCAAATTTTGCTTGAATGTGGGGACAATTATTGTCTTAAAGACGAGAACCCTCACTCACCCAGAGGTGACATGCTTCATCATCGGGTCCCCTCTTACACACTGCAACCGCAAGGTACACAGTGTGGGCTACAACTCTCCCGTAGGAGAGGAGCAAGAGGTGTTTTAAACATCCAATGGTGGTCAGAGTGAGGGGCAGAGTGCGAAAAAAACTATTTAAACGTGTGGGTTAAAACTATCTCATGTGAGGACAAAAACTTTAGGACCTCCAACAAAGTGACCCTAGACATCTTCTGGCAGCTTGGGCATCACCTCCTTAGCTGTGTCCATGAATGCATGGATGGATGTAACGCCCCAACAGGGACGTGGCATTAGTTGACTTCAAAGCCATGCTGGCAGATGAAAACACCTTTAGAGCAAACTGTTTCAGCTTCTTGGAATCTCTATCCCCCGGAGTTGAGAGAAAGCAACTTGCCGATTGCTTAGAGGAACAAGAAGCTTGAACCACCAATCTTTCAGGAGAAGGGTGAGACGATAAAAATGATGGGTCGCCAAGCGCAACCTTATAATACCTTGCCACCGCTCTGGATACAGCATGGGCAGACAATGGTTTCCTCCAAACCCCCAAAATTGGATCTGTCAACGCTTCGTTGAACGGAAGTAAAGGTTCCACCGCTTATGTAGGGGAGTGCAGTACCTTAGTTAGAATGTTAGACTTGACCTCCACAGTGGGCAACTGTAAATTCGGAAGGTCAGCCACCTTCCTTATGAATGAATGGTATAAGGCCACTTCCTGGGAAGGAAGAGCTTTGGGAGAAGGGCGCTCCACTCTGGTGGTGTGTCCAGCCCACTGGCTTCTTGAAGCCCTTCAAAGTCATCCATAGGATCCAGTATCTCTCCGTCATCAGCTTGCTCCTGCTGCTCCTGGAATTCCTCCTCTTCCAGAAGCCTCGGAGCCTCCCTCCTCGATCACATCTGCGGAATTGGCATCGGTGGTGCCAGACACGGCACCAGTGACCTCGGTGCCTGCATCGATGGAGGCCCATCAGGAGCGGCACCACATGAAGTCGAGATGGCGGCTCCGGAGAATAGTCCATCCTTTCCCCCTGGGACAGGATCGGCGTGGATAGCCTCGGCATCAGGAGAGGCCAAGAAGGAGTCATCGGTAAGAATGATGCCTGGGCATAATGTTGGGGAACACCCATAGGCAAGCAGTCCCACTGGGCACAAGGCGCACCGGATGGGTTAACCGCCCTGGCAAACATGACATACATTGCATTCAGAAAATGCGATGGATCTGGAGCCAGGAAAGGCGGGTATGGATCTGGAACCACCTGATCTGCAAAAGGCAGGTTCTGGATGCGGTGCCAGAGACACCGTATCCGGGATCATAGAGGCTGGAGGTGAAGTAGATGCTTCCCCGAGTGCCAGAGAGTTCCTTGGTGCCGGAGAATGAACCGGAGTCACCTGCAGTGAATGAGAAGGTGAGATGTCATCCTGCCTATGACGCCATAGGACCGCGGGCACAGACTTTGGCAACTTGTCCTTCTAAGAGCGATGCTTGGACCCATGACGCTGCTTCTTCATGTGATTTTTAGACGACCGAGGTGTGCGGAGTCAGCGACTTTGACCTCGACTTAGTCCTTTTACAACCTCTCTTCTCCTTCCTCTCCTGAGCCATAAACAACTTCGCTTCCTTCTCTGAGGGCCTTTGGATTCATCCGACAACGTAAAGAGCATCCTCGACGTCTTGGTCAGACAACAGGCACCAAAGGCAATCTTCGTTGGGGTCCGTGACAGACATATGGCCCCCACATTCCCTACAGGTTTTAAAACAAGTTTCCTCTGAGTAGCCATTTCACAGAAACAGTTTACATACAACTGTAACAATGTACACTACAAAGAAATGAAGTCATAGAAAAACCGTTACGCGTCAATGGCGCAGAAAAAAGGAACTGACAGCACGCCGACGAGGTCTTCTTATGGCTCCGATTAGGTCACTGCGAGTCGCATGCAGAGCCGTTTGATTGGGACGTCCTCGTTGACGTGGGAGAGCTATGAAAAAGTTTCAGTTGAATGCTGCGCAAGGGATAATTAAAACGGTGAGGAATCCACAGGCAGATGTATCCACCAGAAATTATTTTACACCCAGTTTCTCGGTCTTGGACGCTACGGGTCGCGCTCTGAATGTCATGCTTCAGGTCCTCTCATTCTTCTTGTGGTATGTCTACACCTACTGGTCTCTCCCACTGTTGCATTTATATACAACACCAGGCTCTTGAAAGATTTATAACGCGTAAAGAGTTTTAAAAGGTTGTTAGCTCTCTGATGCCTAATCAATTTTGAGGGGTTAATACCCAGCTTTATTGCTGAAAATACTTATAGCTACCCTCCTCTACAATCCCAAACCCCCTTGTACACTGTATGAATGGTTTAATTTTCTGATTATTTAACATGTCCCCTAGCATTATGCAGTCCCTTCTCTACTAATTAGCAAATTGTTTCTCTTCCAAGGCTGACAAAAAAAATCTAGGTCACCGTGCAGTAGAGTGAACAGAGAAGGTAAAGTGGTGAGACTATTCCTTTTAGTTCGTGTACGACATCTCCATACTGAATCACAACCAACACATCCCACAGGTAGTCTTTCTAGCTTTAGCAGCCACAGGATTCCTCTCAGTGGTCTCCCCAAGATTCTCTATTCTATATAAGCTCAATGCTTCTCCGATTCACACATGGACCACTTACTTGAAAGAACCCCGTAATTATGCAGCCATGTAGTACTTCTCTATTTTTATATAAGGCGTTTTATACAGCGTAGGCAAGACCTAAGGGTATCAGAGCTTTATACATACATTGTCCAATGCAATGCTAGAAAACATTACAAAATAAATCTTGTTGAAAAATGAGTCCTGTCGAGGAACAAAATGTACAGCTCAAGGGACAGGTTCCAGATGAGATACAGTTTATGTGCGTGGATAAAGTTGGTATCAGATAACATTGGTAACATCACATGTGGAGGAACAAACAATATATAACTCAGGAAAGAGATTCCAGATGTTATTAGATTGTGTGCTAAGCATCAGAGCCAGAAAGGTTAAGGTGAAGATTTAAGAGAAGATCTTTTATTTGTCTTTTGAAGCTCATGGAGGGATTCGTTCCTAATGTAAACTGGGATGGAGTTCCAGATTTTGGGGGCATTTCCTGAGAAAGTGTGCGCAAGGGCTTTTTGTTTTAATATTTTTTGGGGGGATGGGAAGCAGAGAGTTAGTGCTCCTTAGATCGCTCACCTGCTTTTTTGAGTTTTTATGCAAGGTAGAATGGTTTCCCGGTGTGAAGGACTTTGCAAGTGAGGCAAGCAGTTTTGAAGCAGCAACGGGGTTCAATTGGGGGCCATTTTAGATTTTTTAAGGAGGGTGAGATGTGATTGTGTCTTTTGACTCCAGTGTGTGGCTCGAAGGGTAAGTGCGACTTTGCCGGGCCAGTGAGTGTTTGTGTTTCCTTAGTCCAGACTTGACAGAAGCACAGCTTGTGTGATGGTTTTCCTTGAGGAGGAGGAAGGGCTTGATTTTGTGAAGGAGCTAAGGTGGTAGAATGCACTCTTCACTGTAATTTTTATGTGTGGACTTATGCTCAGGATGGGGTCCAGGGAGATCCTCAGGGATTTCAGTCCGCTACAGACAGTTTGCAGTTAAAAACGTCAATCGATTTTAGCCACTCTTTGACCTGGGTGGACCGTCCATTGATGGATGTGGGTAGGATTTCCATCTTATCTTGGCTGAGTTTCAGGTGGTTGTGTGATTACTAGTTTTGGACTTTGAAAGTGGAATTTAGCGTTGTAAGTCCTCAAGTGAGGATATTTCTAAGTAGAGCTGGGTGTCATCTGCATAAAAGTGGTAAGGGATGACTGCTTGTTTGAATATGGTGGTGAGGGGCTCCAGGTAGATACTGAAGAGTGTAGGTGAGAGCGCTGAGCTATGGGGACATCCTTTGTTATGGAGGAAGTATCTGAGGTCGTATTGTTTATTCTTATTTGTTGGAAGCGGTAATGTAGATATGAGGTGAACCATTTCAGAAACAAGCCAGCGGCTCCAATCCGAATCTGGAGGGCTTCTAAAAGCAGCTTATGGTCAACTGTGTCAAAGGCTACTGTTAGGTCTAGGAGCATGAGCAGGCAGCATCCATCAGTATACAGAGATCTGCCACATTCAGTATAGCTGTTTCTGCGCTGCGCATCTTTTCCTCAAGCCAGACTGGAGAGAGTCAAGAAGATTGTTAGCTTCGATGTGTTGGATGAGTTGGGAGAGAGAACACATTTCTCATGATTTTCTGCCAAGAAGGGAAGGTTGAAGATGGGCCTGAAGTTGCTGAGGTTATCGGGGCCAGCGCTAGCTAGATAGATATATATCTTTTTTTTTTTTTTTTTTTACAGGGGTGTGATTTGACCTCGTTTGAGACAATTTGGCATAACCCCACTGCTGAGGCAGCTTTTTTTTAAATCTCAGTCAAGAGAGGGATTATGGTGTGGTTGAGACTTTGCCAGGGAGGCCAGAAGAAGGTCTGGAAGGTGGGACAAGGGCTTTGATTTAGAAATCATCTTAGAGAAGTCCTCCTCCATGAGTGAAGTGAACTTCTTCCAGCTCCTAGGAGTTTTGGGGGATCCTGGGAATTGATTGCAACCTGAGGGCTCGGTGTAGTGGACACAACTTGGGAGTTTGAGGAGAACGAAGGGAAGTGTCTCTGTTACGGGAGAGATTTCAGTGGATGGCCGGGAGTGGAGGTCTAGGAATAGCTTAATCTTTGTGATTTTCTCATCAAAGAAATTCACAAATTTCTCACAATGTTCTCTGACAGGAGAATTCTTGGTTGCTGGTTAAGAGGTTTGTTGTTTAATGATGTTGAAAAGTTCTTTGGGGTAATTTTTTGCTTTGTCGAGCGCTCTGCTGAAGAATGTGGCTTTTTCCTTCATGATGTGGTTTTTGTATTTTCTGCTTTTCATTCTGAGCTGTAGAAAATTAGTTATGGACGGTTTATTTCCCTAGAGTCTTTCTGCAGCTCCATGTTTCCTTCTTTCAGAGTTGAGGATTTTGTTAAACCGGGATATTGAGGGAGTATTTCACATTTTTTTTAGCTTCATAGGAGCGATTTTGTCAAGGATGGCAGTCATCATGGAGTTGTAGTGAGTAGCAAGTTCATCTGTTGAGAGGTTTTCTGGGGGGGGGGGGGGGGGAGGGGGGGGGAATGGGAGTACTGACATTCTTTCTTCGAGGTCAACTATGGGATTTTCTGAATACGAATTGGAGGTATTTTCGCTTGATTGATTTGGAATAGAATGATGTGATGGTCTGACCAGTCCACTGAAAGGGTGTTAGCAGTGTTCACTGTATCGCTGTGGGCTATGATGGCATCAAGGGTGGTGGCTCTGTTATTAGTTTGGTCATTGCGGCGCAGTGCTGGGTAAGGTCTTTGCTGAGTAAAAGGTCATTTAAGGACTGAGGTTGTTAGTCTTTCATTATTCCATTGTAAATTGAAGTCACCTAGGATTAAGTTGTTGTCCCTGTTTAGTGAGCAATGCATAATTTGGTCCGTTAGGTGTTCGCTGAAGGAGAGCATGTTGACTGGAGGGTGGAATGGAGGTGACATTTCAAAGTTTTATCGGACTTTAAGGTTAGGTTCGTTCTGAGATATTCAAAAGTGGGGTAGGTGAAGGAGTCTGTTTCTGCTATGAGAAAGCTATTCTTGTGGATGATGGCTATGCCACCACAATGGCGGTTCTCCCAGTCTTTCCCGATGATGGAGAAACCGGGAGGGACTAGTAGGTCAAGGATCACACCAGTGGAGCCGTTTAGCCCCGTTTCAGTGATGAAAGTAATGTCAATGTTGTGGTTCAGGATGGCTTCAGCCAGTTCCGTTGCATGTTTGGTTGTGGATCTGCAGTTCATAAGCATAAGTTCATAAACATGCAGTTAATATTTCTGCTGCTGTTTAGCTTCTTAGCTGGGGATCCAGGGGGATATTAATATGGTGTTGGTGGTCTGTGCCATCAACCTAAATCGTATATCTTTTGACTTTTTTGACAGTTCCCCTGAAGAAGGGATTTGTATATCCCGAAATGCATTGGGAATGGAACAATCTTGTGAGAGTTAAGCTCTGTAAAATTTGAAGTATCACAAGAACATATATTATGAATTTTTTGAAAATTGTTGATTTTGAAATTCATACATTATATTCATACATTATGCAAGATAAGTATGTGAGCAATGATGAAACTTCATGCATGCATTGTTTATAATAAACAAAAGTAAGAAGTAATGATATTTTTGTTATAATTGTTGTGAAAATTGCGATTTAAGGTGTGAACCTAATTGTATTCAGTAATATAAAAGCCACTGCAAGCAGTGCGGAAGGGGGACAAGTGCATTTTCACTTGTAATTATTTACAGTGTTGGTGGTCTAGCAATTCTTGGAGGGTTTACATCTCTCCTGATTCCCATGATCACCTGGATCTTGGAGGTGGGGTTGTCCCGCGTTGGCGCCAGGTTTTGGCTAAGTTTGGGTGATTTGGATACCCATCATTTCAGTCAAAAATTAACCTTGAAGCCCGATACCTCACCAAAGCACTTGTGAGTGTGTTTGACAGCAGTAATTTAAATATTGGGTTTCGTCAGGATGCGAAGGATGTCATTAGCAAATAAATGCATCTTATGTGCCAAACCTCCAAAGTGCATGCATCCCATCTCCAGGGTCTGTTTGCGAAGGGGTGCTAGGGTTTGACAGACAGTACCAATAGCAATGGTGAAAGTAAGCACCGCACCCCTGACAAATACCGCTTGTGAGGTTAAAACTATCAGATCCGTCTCAGTTGACTAAGGCTCGTGCCCACAGGCCACATACCCTTAACAGATTCATATATGCAAATGGGGCCTTTCCGATCTTCCCCAGGACCTGTTTTAAGAATGCCCACAGAATGAGGTTGACGCCTTTTCCACATTGATCGACAGTATGAGCACCAGCAATGATAGTCTGTCTGATTGTTTTTAAGTGTAGGATGCAGCAATTATTATCAAACACCTACCTATTTTAGATAAACCCAGAATGATTTGGGTCCACCAGGAAGAGCATAGATATCGCCAATCTGTCTAATACTTTCATGTAAATATTGAAGTTGCAGTTAAGCAGCTGTATAGGTCTGCAAGAAGAGCATTGTTTCTTGGGTTTCCCCACCTTCTGTATTAGAGTTGCACCCGCCTTCCCCCCTTGTATCTGTGACTACCAGACACTAGTAATGAGCTTCAAGAGGGCTGCTAACTGGAGAGACGATATCAAGCAAAATCTAAAAAGCATGTATGAACCTGTCTGGGCCCATATTGTATTAGCAGGGAGACTTTTGATAACGGATTCCATTTCATCTGTCAATATTGCCTTTTCCCGGTCGAGTTCATTGAGTGTGAAAAGGTGAATAGACTTAAGGAAGTCTGAGATTTTCTGACTATTTGGGCACCGATTGGTACACAGATCTGTGCACAATGTATGAAAGGCATCTCTGATGTTTTTTCAGTTCCATGTATAGAACCATTCTATACATGCAGGTTTTTCTGAAATTCGAGGATATTTAATATCGCAGTATCATTCTATGACCATTCAGTCAATAATAAATGCTGACTCCTCAAGCTTCTAATCTCCCTCAAAGACGATATGGTTTTCTTATTCTTGTATTTATTTTTCCCCCCTCAATTTCATCTCTAATGTGGTCTTTGTGAGGGACCAATTGTGTGCTCTTGGGATATTTATTTTCCCTAAATCACCACCTTAAAGGCATCCCACAG
This sequence comes from Triturus cristatus, assembly GCF_964204655.1. Classification (NCBI taxonomy): domain Eukaryota; kingdom Metazoa; phylum Chordata; class Amphibia; order Caudata; family Salamandridae; genus Triturus; species Triturus cristatus. The sequence continues at coordinate 421,520,800 of NC_140591.1, forward strand.
AACTAAGGGTGGGACTGTTTCTCTCTGATTGATTTAAAAATACTGAATGGGATCCTTCATTTTATTTTATTTATTTATTTATTTGTAGGTTTATATAGCGCTAGAATCGACTCCAACTGGAGTATCTCTGCGCTTTATGGAGCCGGTAAAACAGAGGAATAAAGGAGCTAGATCTCATTTCTGAACAACACCGTTTTCAGGAGTTTTCTGAAAGTGAGATGTTCTTTACACTGTCTCAGATAAAGGGGAAGTCTATTCCACAGGGTGGGGCCTAAGATTGATAGTGCTTTACTACCGTGTCTAGATTTTTTTGCACGGGGAGTCACCAAAAGAAGATAGTTACTGGATCTAAGTGAACGAATAGGGACATAAGGAACAAATTTGTTCTGAAGATAAATAGGCCCTTGTCCATTTAAGCATTTATGAATCAAGCAGCATATCTTGAACTTAGATCTCTGGCGAAAAGAAAGCCAGTGCAATTTCTCCAGAAGAGGTTTGGACGCCGTTCTCGGAGGAGCATTAAGGACAAGACGAGCCGCAGTGTTTTGAATGACCTGAAGCTTGGCCAGCACGTGTTCGTTGGCAGAAAGCAACAGGCCATTACAATAGTCAATACGACTCAGAACCAGTGTTTGAACCAGAGTTCTCCTAAAAGAGTCCGGTAGTAAAGGAAAAACTCTGCGTAGCAGGCCAATAGTATGGAAACAAATTCCAACAGTGTGGTTGACATGCTGTCCAAATAACAGGTCTTGATCCAGACGAATCCCTAAACTCTTCACAACCCGTTTGGGTTCCGGAGCTATTCCCAAATCGGGAGGCCACCAATCAGGGGTCCACAATAGTTTGGCTTCTCCAAACAGCATTAGCTCTGTCTTGCTGACATTACACTGAAGGAAGTTGGAAGACATCCAATGAGCCACCGCCTTCATGCCCGCAGAAAAGGAGTTTTTAATTTCGGTGGACATGGTCTTAAAAGGGAAGAGGAGCTGAGTATCATCAGCATATGATACTGGGATGAATCCATAACTGCGCATCACTCTTGCCAGGGGTGCCACATAGATGTTAAATAAGGTAGGGCTTAAACAAGAGCCCTGTGGCACCCCTTTAGATATCTCCACCTCCGCTGATCGGTACGTGTCCATGATAACTCTGGGAACGCCCAGATAGGAAGCTCTTTAGCCAATCAATGGCTTTATCCTCAATGCCAGCGTTCGACAACCGGTCAATAAGAATGGTATGTGACACGGTGTCGAACGCTGCTGAAAGATCTAAAAGAACTAGGATTACTGAGAAGCCCTTGTCCTGATACATATGTAAGTCATCCATAACAGACAGCAGGGTAGACTCCGTGCTGTGTTTCGGCCTGAACCCTGACTGTGAGTAGTCCAGGCCGCCAAAAAGTTCAATGTGATAGGACAGATGACAGTTAACATATTTTTCGATCAGTTTCCCTAAGAATGGTAATAGGGAGATGGGCCTGAGATTTTTGATTTCATACTGTATCTTTGAGAAACGTTGGGTCGAATTGCTAAGTGGTGTTGGGGAAATGCTGCTTCCCCCAGCGAAGCCTCATATGATGGACACATGGCCCGATATAGTAATGAGGTCAATTCTAAGCATTTGAGTAATTAACATGCTTGTTCTCCAGGCCAGGTCATTTCTAGAGTAGGACCTCTGAGGCGGAAGCCGGAGGTGTTATTCGCTCGCTTTTTAAAACGGTTTAAATTTTTGTGTTGTAACTTATTTTAACTTGGATCTCACCTTGAGCTCTTCTCTGGGCTAATCGCCAAGCAGGCACCCCACAATCAGCGGATCTAGCGCTGCTTTGTGGGATAGTTGTTTCACGGCCGCCATCGCTGCACACGCGAGGCCACGCCCACCTGACAGGCCACGCCCACCCCCGCCTATAAAAAGCGCTGACTGATAGCGCGCCTATTGGAAACCAAACATCTGAGGCGGAAGCCGACAGGCCACGCCCACCTCCCCTTTCCCTAAATGTGCTTCCCACGCAAGCGCAGCGGGAGCGCAGTCTGCGCGCCGAAGGCGCGCCTAAGGCAAGCCCGTCTTCGCCCGTCCTCGCCAAGTCATCGCCTCTCGCCAGTCCCCCTGGCCTTTCTCCATCAGCACCCCTTCATTACGACAGGGAACAACTACTTGCCGGGAATCCTGGACGGTCCTGCGCAAACATTACAGGTACGCTTGGTCTCACCTGCCTTCAATGTCAAACTTGTGACTTTACTACGGCCAACCCCCACACTATTCGACAACTACTAGAGCCTGCCGATACTACCCCCATCACGATTCTCCATCTTAACGTCAGGTCACTATCCAAACACCACCTTGAGGTCAATACCCTCATACAGAGCGAAAACCCTGACGTCCTCTTCCTCTGTGAAACCTGGTTATGGGATGGCACCTCTGCCATACCTAACCTTACGCTACCAGATGACTTCCTTATGTCGACCATTAATAGGGATGGAAGAGGAGGAGGTATCGCCATAATTTATAAGAAACAGTTTTCATGTTCATTCGCCAAGGAAGAACTGCCCGACTGTGAAAGTGCATATTTTAAAATCATAATAAACCCCAACTTCACTGTGTCGGGCCTCTACATCTATCGCCCCCCTGGCCCTGCTTCAAAATTCATTGAGGCTCTACTCGAGACAGCAAACTCTCTAGTAACAAAAAACTCTAACTTTACCATCCTAGGAGATCTCAACCTTCACTTTGACCTGCTAAATGACGCCACGATCAAAAATCTTCTCGCTGATCTCTCTGCCTTGCAACTTAATTCCCTCATTCTAGCTCCAACGCATCTAGCTGGTCATATTCTAGACCCAGTATTCACAAACATTGAAGAACTTAAAGCAGAGACACCCTTACCAATGGGATGGACAGACCATCACCTTATTAAACTGTCCATGCTAGTCAACAAAATTAGGCACAAAACTGCACCAACTCGTCGTCTAAAAAGACCATGGCATAAACTTTCAATCAGCGATCTTCACACCACCCTTGGGGATTTCCACCATGACACCAATTCTGATATCAACGCAACCTATGGCGCGTTACATGACTGGATCACCGGAGGACTGGACTCCCTCATCCCAGCAAAATGGACGAAAGGACGCAACTCACCGTCCAACCCATGGTATAATGATACCCTCAAAACCATGCGCAAAGACTGTAAAAAAGCTGAGCGCTTATGGAGAAGGGAATATAACAACAAAGAAAAAACCAACTATCTACTAAAACTAAAAACGTACCATAAAGCCATCCGCGCTGCGCGAACTGCCTTCTATGCAGACAAAATCGAATCCAGCCCCACCCCTGCCAAAGAAGTCTTTAAACTTGTTCAAGAACTTCAGAGCGGCAAATCCCCCCTACCTAGTATCTCCTCCGCACAACAATGCGAAGATCTTGCTATGTTCTTTGTCGACAAGGTACAGAAAATCTAGACTTCTTTTCCTCAGCGCTCCCACAGCCCTTCCAAAAACCCTACTCCTTCCCCCAACCATACTATCCTGACTCACATCCCGAAAATTTCCATTGATAATCTTACCAAACTATGCCGGAAAGTTAAATCTGGTTCGCCGGCAGACCCCATGCGCCCGGCCCAATTTTTAGAGTCACTCAACTTTTTTCTACCTTCACTTACCTCTATTCTGAACCTCTCCTTCACATCAGCAAGTGTACCATCTGCCTGGAAGCAAGCGTGGGTTTCACCCATTATCAAGAAACCCACCTTAGATTCATCTAAACCGGAGAATTTTCGGCCAATCTCCCTGCTCCCATGGCTGTCCAAACTTGCTGAAGCACATGTGAACAGTGCTCTATGCCAGCACTTGGTCCAAAACATCATCCTGGACCCATCTCAAAATGGGTTCAGACCAGGCCATAGTGCTGAGTCTGCTCTCCTGGCACCACAGAGCACCTCAGAACGATTTTAGATGCCGGTCAAAGTGCTGCGCTGATTCTTCTTGACCTCAGCGCGGCCTTTGATACGGTATCCCATGATATCCTTCTAAATCGTCTGGAGACATTTGGAGTATCTGGCCACGCATTGGAGTGGTTCCGATCTTTTCTCAAAGACCGATCCTTTCGGGTCTCAGCACCCCCCTTTCTATCTAAACCTCACCCCATTGCACAGGGAGTTCCGCAGGGCTCTGCGTTGAGCCCATCCCTTTTTAATCTTTACGTGCAACCTCAAGCAGCAGTGGCCAAAGAATGGGGACTGACTTTGGTGTCGTACGCCGACGACACACAACTGGCCATCGCTCTTACAGAAGGCCCTTCCTTCGCCTCCTCCAGTTTTAAAAACGGTCTCTCCGCAGTAGCCCAATGGATGACAGATAACTGTTTACAGCTCAATGCTGGTAAAACAGAAGTGCTACTCCTTGGCAAAAACACCAGCCTCTGGAATGAGCACTGGTGGCCGTCCTTCCTAGGCACCATCCCACCTCCCAAATCCCTAGTTAAAAACCTTGGAGTTTGGATGGATTCCTCACTTAACTTTCAGGCCCACACCAAAAAAGTTGCTGGCACCTGTATTGGCCTGCTGAGGAGTCTCAGCCACATACTAGGCTTCTTTAACGCCAAGACTCGCCAACTTATTATTCAGACTACCATCCTTTCGCGCCTTGACTACGCCAATGTACTCCTCCTTGGCGCCATAAAGGAGAGATATCACGACTCCAACGCGTGCAAAACTCTGCGGCTAGAATGCTAGTCGGCCTCCCCCGCAGATGTTCAGCCAGAGCGACCATCCAAAAATTACACTGGCTACCTGTGGACTCCAGAATTAAATTCAAGACCCTCATTATTACCTTTAAAATCATCAAACTGGATACCCCTCCACTGCTTCGACCACTCCTCACCCCCTACGTCCCGACGCGTAACCTGCGTTCCTCCAACCAAAACCTCCTGTGCGTTCCGCGTATAAAACTCTGCCGCATGGGCGGCCGCTCCTTTAGGGTCTTTGGAGCCAAACTATGGAACAGTCTGCCGCAATACATCCGCTCCATAGAAAGTCTTTTGGCGTTCCGGAAAGCAATTAAGACGCATCTATTCCCTCTTTCCTAATTCCCTTCATCTTATTTCGCTCAGGCCTGGGTTTTTGCGGTTTCTCTAGCGCCGGGACGCCTCATTGCTGGGGCAGCTGTTTGCGCTCTACCAAAACAATACAATACAATACAATACAATCTGTGGCTGTGTGAGAAGGAATATTTCTTATCCTGGGGGTGTGTTAAAGTCACCCACCCAATAGCTTTGTCACTAATAAAGCATAAGATGTGCAGCATGTTGTATTCTTGTTGGAAGTTCGAGCATAGGAGGCTACATTTGTTACATCCCTTGAGTTCAACTTACCAACATGGATTATATATTGGGCTCCCGGTTTTATGGTATTGCATTTCCATCTGTATTAATCCATATTTATTTTTTGGTAAAATTATCTGTATTTATCCACATTTATTTTTGTTGCAAGCAAAAGACGACGCTGCAGCTAGTATTTTTCACATTTATTTAAACAGGCACTGCACACTTGCATTCAGGTGTGATCAGTTTAGATATATTTATATACAAGTCAATTTAGGTAAACAAAATACATTCATCTGAAAGCTTTGCCAAAATAATTTTAAATGAGCGTAGGCCTAAACAGACCTTAAGTAACTTGCATTAAGAAATATTTACTATGGGGCTGTACACCCTAGGGACCAGAGGGGAGGAAAGAACTCCCTTTTTTGTAAACAGGCTTTTAAATCCTTTTCTTATATAGTCACATTTGCAGTGCATTCAAAAACAGAGGTCAAATGTCAAGCTGTGTCTTTGGGGAAGCAACCCATTCTGTTTTTTCATTGCCGAACAACTTTGCTGGGATTTAGACCTACATAAGAATCCTTTTTGGCAGATTTTGTCTATTTTGTTTTAACGGACGAGATCATTATTGTCCAGCATACACTTTGATAAATCTCCGTTTAAAATTGCTAAAACCTAAGATGAGTATTTATATTTTTAAGGGTAGGAGGAGGGTACGAAACGCATGGTTTCAACATAGGAAACATTTTGCCCCCGGAGTGAACATGCAGAACAATTGAACTCGACACAAAGGTCTTGAGTGCTTTACCTGAGCGCCAGCTGAATTTCCTCTGGTCATATGCATTGTTTACAGACATATGGAAATGAAGTGATATGCCTAGAATCACATGATGCTTTGCCGATGCAGCGACCTTTATGTAAATGTGGGAGTGCTTTTTAGTGGCACCAGAAAACTTTCCTGAAACTGCCATCCACCCTCATCCTAGATGGCCATCAAAGTCGTAATAGCACCACATGGTGCACACCAATTAAAGTTAACGTGCAGCAGATGGTTCTGCATCGGCTGCACAGTCTTGTGAATAAATTCTGATGCTGTGGAAGTTAGTTTTAACAGAGACATTAATCCCCCCACCCCCTCCGGTACCTGAAGAACAATGGGGCTGTAAAAATGCACACCCTGTAAAGCAATGCACTCCCAACTGGGAGAACACGCCGGATGAGGATAACTGCACCAGGCTCCCCACGGGGGTCCGCGCCTGATGAATGGCATACAGGGAGAGAGTGCCAAATGCAGCGCTTAGAGTCTGCCCCCTTAGTAAGGCGCCTTTCATGCGCCGAGGGCAGCTGCAGTACTCTATGCACCAGATTAGGCAACCCTGGGCAGGAGCACGGCTGCTCCGCAGGATTGTCTGAATCCGATTTGTCAGTATTTTCCGTTTCTATTTCTAAATGCAGACAAAGGAAAAAAAGATTTCCATCTGCATTTATATGTAAAAATCTGTTTAAACGGAAAACCGGGAACCTTAATTATATATCTTCCTTCTTGTGAATCTAGTATTGTTTCTGACAGGTTTATAGACGCAGTCAGTGGAAGGAGTTCATAATCCCATGCAGACTACATAGAGAAAATGGCGCCGTCCCCACCAATCACAATACTGCCATTGCCATGTTGTGATTGACTTTGGGGAGGGAGGCTGCTTGCTTCCTGTTCCTTACCGCGGGACCCAGCCAGGAGCTGAGACGGCGCGGGACCCGGGAAGGTAAGCTTTTTTAATTTTTATTAATCCCACCTTAGTTCTTTCCTGATTTACGAGCCGGAAAGTCACACTGCAAAAACCTTGAGCAGAGTTGGAGGAAAGGATATAATCAGGAAGCAAAAACTTCTAATAAGAAAGCCTTCGCACATTTGTGTAAAGCCTTTCGTAGGGCCTATAAGGAATTTATTTCCGCCTCGATTTAAACTGCCTCCAATAAACCTCAGGAACTTTTTTAAGTGGTCAATTCTTTCTCGTCTCCCAGGGCTTCCCACAGTGGCCTGACCCAGTCAGCCAGTTTATGTGAAGCTTTCTCTAGCTTTTTCTTTTCCAATAACATTAAAATCGATCTATGACCAATTCCCTGCCCTGAAGACATTGACTCTGGAGAATATGCAGTACTCTTGCCCTCTACTGTCTAAGTTTGAATCTATTTCCTTGGAGGACGCTTTTTCTTTGCTAGCCAACTCTAAATCTGGCTCTCTGCTTGATCAATGTCCCCTGGTCAATCTGAAATAGGCCACCAATCTTGTCACTCCTTTATTGCACAAGCTGCTGAACTCCTCCTAGGAGTTTGTAGTTGTGAGAGTTGGAAGCAGTCTCTTTTGCTGCCTCTACTGAATAAGCCTAATGTGGATCCTATGGAGCGAAATCATTTTAGGCCTATCTCGCTTCTGCCTGTTGCAGCAAAAATGTTCGAGAAGGTGGTTAGCCGCCAATTCCCAGGATTTGGAGTCTAACCACCTCCTTTACGTTATACAATCAGGCTTTTGTGCTGGCTATTGCAGAGAACCCACTTCTCCTGGAAGTGTCCAAATTTATTAAAGACAACCTCGATCAGAATGCCATTGCTATGGTGGTGCTTATGGATCGGTCTTCGGCATTCAACACGGTCTCGCATTCAATGCTCCTGAACAAGCTGTGGGCTGTTGGTGTCCAGGGCCGGGCATGGCTTAAATCCTACTTGGAAGGATGGTCTCAGGCGGTTTTCCTTGCCCCATTTACATCCACCTTCAAACCTCTTAACTCTTGAGTGCCCAACGGCTCGGCCCGGAGTCTTACCCTTTTTATGTCTATCTGATGCCCCTTGCTAGTCTGGTAGAAGCCTGGGGTATATGTGCAATCTCTTAAACTGATGATACCCAGCTGATTCTGACCATCTAAAAGAATGAGGTGGAGGCTTTTCATGCTTTCATGCATTGCCTGAAGGCGGTCTGGGGCTGGATGACTGATGATCGCCATAAACTAAGTTCTGAAAAAACTGAAATTCTTTTTTTCAGCACCAGCATCCACTTAAAGACTCTCATAACTGGTAGCCATTTGAACTGGCCCCTACTCATGTACCCTCATTGTGTGTAAGAAACCTTGGCTTCAAATTCGATTCTCATCTGTCCTTTGAACCACAGATTAAGGCAATCTCGGCCAATTGCTCTTTTACTTTTAAATCTCTCAGGAAAATGCTTCATCTAGTCCCAGAAACCAATCGGAAGACGATAGTTAATGCCTTGGTGACATCCAAACTGGATTATGCAAACTGTCTGTACCTGGGCTTGCCTTGTTACCTGCTGCATCACCAGCAGATCATTCAAAATTCTGCAGCACATCCACTTCTGAAGGTGCTGGCGTGCCTATCATTTTCCACCTCCCTTCACCAATTGCACTGGCTGCCTATCAGCTGTCGCATCTAATTTAAAGCACTAATTTACACATACAGAGGCTATCACTCGAAAGGACAGATGTATTTGAGGAGAAGACTGAAAGTGTATTCTCACAGTAGAGCCTTGTGTTACAATGCTATGATGCTATTACAAGTTCCAGGAGTGACCAGGGCAAGAAGGGGTGGAAGGTCGGTTTTCCTGACTTCTAAGCTCTGGGACGCACTTCCTACTGCACTCTGCACCGTTCCCTCTGAATCAATCTTTTGTAAACAGCTAAAGACCATTCTCTTTGCAGCTCGGCAACTGGATTTGTATTCTCAAATGGTTGGGGCACTCTGGTTTTCTGCTGCTAGTGCCGGGGCACTTCCTAGGAAGCGGCTGTGCGCTTAAAATTTTTATTATTGTATTAATTGGAAGGCCCATTCTGTACGCATGTACAATTCCAGTTTCTTGGGAGTCGTGCGCACAGACAGGCTAGTGGAAAAATCTAGCACAGAATGGAACAACACTTGAGCTCTCAATTGATTTGAGTTTTTCGCACACAATGGTATTTCTACAGGATCTGTCCTCCAGGTTTTTGTACTTCAACTTAATTTCCTCTACTCTGTTAATGCTCATGTGGTCCTCTCAGTCTCTTACATGTCTGTCTTCCTCTTCAGTATGGAATATGCAGAGTTGCTGACCCTCTCTCCCAGCATCTGGCTTTCCCTGGTCAGATCAGCCAACTAGGTCTTCCTCTCCTTCTTGACTGCCTGCTTGTTGTTCCATTAGAGTGGCAGTCAGTTTCTTCTGCATGTCTGCTAGGCATGAGAGAGCAAGTCCTCCTTAGTAAGGACTCACCACTCGCATGAGCATGCACTTTATAAATCAAAATACCATAAGTGAAGAAGTTTTGGATTATTATACCAAAAATACTGTGGGTCTAAAAATTCTGTGCGGATACCTGATATATTCAGAAGAGTGAAAACCATCTGGGGTATACCCAAAGAGAATGAGTTCCCATCACCCACAAAGGTGGCTATTCATCATTTGGGAGCTCTGAACTGAACCACAACAACCAACCACTTGGGTAATTATGGCGGTTGTATGGTAGTCCCAGTCGTGGGTGACCAAAGGTAGGGTGATGGTTTGCAGTGCCAAGAAACCATCACCCTACCTTTGGTCACCCACGACTGGGACTACCATACAACCGCCATAATTACCCAAGTGGTTGGTTGTTGTGGTTCAGTTCAGAGCTCCCAAATGATGAATAGCCACCTTTGATGGTTTTCACTCTTCTGAATATATCAGGTATCCGCACAGAATTTTTAGACCCACAGTATTTTTGGTATAATGCTTGTTGATTGGGGATTTATACTGTAGTCGGTCTCTAAACACATCCCTTGGACCCTCTTTACCCACACTCTCCCTCTTTGTGTAGGGTTTTCTTGTATTGAAGTTTTGGATTAGCCATCTCTCGAGCTGGTATTTGAGGTGGGTGGCCCGTTTTCCGTAATTGGGAAAGCAAAAATAACCCATCCTTTCTTTATGACTAAAGTGTAAATCTGTAGTGCATAACTAATTACACTGGGTCAAAACAGTTTAAAAACAAACAATTCTGGATTGACTGAATGGAGAAAATTCAATAACTTGTCTTCTGAGTTCTCCTAGGTCCCGGCGGCACATAAAAAAAAAAAATCAATTTGACCTATAATTTTGTTCCAGAATTTGCGGTGTTAGCCCTACTGAGAGTCGGGTTTTGAACTACCCTGCAAGGGCAAAGCTAATCTAATACCTCTGATGAACATCTAAACCCTCTCTGAGCAGCGGAGCCATTTTGGAGGAATAGTTACTTATGGAAGAGAAAAAAAGGCAGTGGAGCAATGTTCCCTCTACTTTTTGCACTGCAATGAAGTGCCTCTGCGCACTGCAGCCAAGGCTAAGTGCACTGAAGATTTGTGAAAATTCATTTGGCAAGTCTGCATGGTGTAAAAGCTTCTAAAATTAGTGGTGTTTACTTAATCACAGGTTTGTTTGCAAATCAATGCAAAACGGTTCATTTTAATTCAGTTTATCAACATGTAAAAGTTACTTTTAGTAAATGATTTAATGTTGTATAGAAAACCAAAATGGCCCTATTAGCACCTTGTACTTTTGCTCACCTACACCAAAAACCTAACAACTAGCTGAATGAGTCACACCTGACCTAGACGTCCAGATTATCTAGTTAGGAAAGTTTTGTCTCGCATAGCTCCAGGATTGCCACATAGATGCCAAATTTCCAAATTAGGTGAATTTACATACACATTCATGCTAAATAAAACACATTTTACTTTTTCATTACCTATTTGGAAAATGTAGCATGGGCACGTTTTATTCTTGACCTATGTAGGGTCACAGCTGAGTATAATTTTACAATCTTGAAGCCACTGATCTCAAACAATGCCAAACAGTTTCTTCTTTTAACAAACTCTCTCCGTCTAGCAGAGCTGTCAAATGGTCCGAAGCCATTAAGGTGACTTTCAAGATAGTGTTCAAGGCCCACCATGATTTTGGCACTATGGGGTTAAAAGCCAGTACTAGCTGAAAGCCACCCTCATGACACGGGTGACTTGAAAGACATGTATCAATTGTTTATCACAAATATTTTCTCATCCCAACTGAAATACTTTCTGAAACACGTAATTTTACAACCTCTCAACTATGGAAAATAGTGACACCAGGACAACTGTTTAAGAGGGGAAATGTGAGTGCAAACAACACACATGAAGTATCTGAGAGCTTGTTAATTTGGACTGAGGTATCAGTTTGTGCCTTCCAATTCACAGGTTATATCCATAACTTATATTAAGCATTGCTATAATCTCCTATCATTTACGAAATCCTTATCAAAATTAGTCACAGGTATTAGGCTCCGAGTTTGAAGGAATTCAATTTCCACTGGTCCACGGCCAACAAATTCACCTTTCACATCCAACTAACGCTAACTAGCGTGTCAGCGGGGCAACTGCGTGCCACTCTTCAAACAGTTTTTCTATTCTCACCAAAAAGTGTCACCATTGCCAAAGATGGTGGCCAATATATACTAAACTCAAGCAAATGGCAACACATACTTCTTCCTACAAGGATTCTAACCCAACTACTAGATATTAAAACGCGCCCACTGTATTTTGTTGCTGGTATATACATTTTAGGTTTATGTTCTCATACAGAGCTTAGAAGAAACCTTATGAAGTGCACAGCAAAGCCTCATTATTGACTATAAAGATGGAGAGCAGGATAAGGATGGACAGCATGACACCTAGCTCTCTACTGGAGACAGTGCAGCACGTTGCATTAGGAGAGCTAATTTCTGATCAGTTCAGCCTGTCATGTGGGGTGCTTCAGCACTCCTTGCATAGCCCTACTCTTTTCAATCGTTACGTCACCTCACTGGCTAGATTTATTAAATCATTTGGGTTTTCGGCAGTGTCTTACACCGATGTTACCCAAATAGTGGTATTGATATCTAGCAATCCCGAAGACACTGCGTCTAGATTAAACTCTTGTATGTCCTAAATAAGTACCTGGATGAAGTTAAACTGCCTAAAGCTTTACTTCGGGAAAATGAAGGTCCTTCTCCGGGACAAAGATATTTTGTTTTGGTCACCAAGTTGGTGGCCTCAGGAAATGGGGGGCACTTCACTTGCTCGTCCGGAAAGTAAATAATCTGGGGATTGCCTTTGATAATAAACTTAACTATTAAGACCAGGTTAATGTACTTGCGTCATCAGTATTCTTCACTCTAAAAATATTAGGAAAAAAATTACTTTCATTCCCTCAGAAAACGGTGGCCACTTCTCTTGTCCAAGCTAAACTGGACTATGGGAATGCCCTATTCATGGGTGTCCATAGAAAAGTTCTCCACAAACTTCAGATGCTACAGAATGAATCGATTCGCCTTTTGTTGGGAATCCCAAAATATTAGTCCGAATTTCAGGCTCTAATTAAGCTACACAGGCTTCTTGTGGCTAAGAGGATTGAATTCAAGACTCTCTGCATAGCCTATAAGGCACTGCACAATATAAGCCAAAGCTACCTCCAGGACAGATTTATCTGGTATTTTCCTGTCAGAAATGTTAGATCTTCGGAAGCCAAGTGATTATTGCTACCAAGGACCAAATGAGCTTCTTGGGGAGGTAGAAGCTTCCTGTTAAGGACAGCAAAGCTATAAAACTCTCTCCCCGTGGTGCTAAAGAACTGTTCAGACCTTCTGTCCTTCAGGAAATCTCTTAAGACTTGGCTTTTTAATCATTAAATTAGTACCGTTTTCTTATGGTTCCCATCTTCTTTAGCATAAGCGCCAAGACGCCTCCGGGCACTTGAATGCAATATAAAATTAAAAATCAAATCAACACAAAACCAATGTATTGAAATACTTCCTACCAACAAATGTGCACCATTTAACCTTCATGGGCTGCTTACAGTTCACATTTTAGTGCCCTTTGGTTTACAATAAGGTTAGTGATTACTGAATGCATAAAATAAACTTGAGCGGCGGGGGGGAGGGGAGTAGAAAATTCCTCCTTTAATGTGGAAGCGGGGTCCAAATACAGAGGTGTGGAGCCTCCCCCATGACTTGTGCTATTAGTGGAATGAAAAAAGTCTCTAAAAGGGGAGTGACCGAAGAAGCATATCTACTAATACTTTCTGAAAGAAGTGGCCTTTGTAATTAAGGGTGTGATGTCAAACCTGGATCAATGTTGAGGGATTGACGCATATCTTTATGGACCACGGGGATTTGGCAAAATTCTTGAATGAAAAAGAGGAGGCTGAGATGGACACCTTCTCGCAAAAGCAGATATCCAAAGCACTAAAGCATTAATAACTGTACAATTGTTATAATACAGCATGGATACGCTTAGTCTGGTGTTCGTTACCTATTAGGATGTATTTCCATACTCTTGGCCCAAAACTCAAATGTTCAGTTCCTAACACTTCACTATTTTGCACTCTATAGTTTCCCATTACAGGTTTGATGACTTTTATTCAGACCCCTCAAGGCGCCTGTTACTATTTACCTGCCTATTAGCCTCAAAATCTTTGACCCTGTGACACGGTCTCAGGCATACACATACCCAATCTCGTTGGGATCCTCAGTATTGGTCCTGAGGAAATAATGTCTGAACCAAGGCACCCGTTGCCTTATGATCCCTAGTAAATTGATACCTCCCATATGATCTAGCTTAACACATCATTTTAGAGACTACTGGCTCCTGGCCAACAGCCCAGCTTGACCCACAGGCATTCTCCCTGATTTCGGTGTGCCCACATCTCCACTGATAACCTGAACCCTTCCTTACAGTTGAATCATTTAAGATTGTACTAAACATATGTCCGCTGACCAAACTGGATCCAAAACTGCACTGTGCGTGAGCGGCAACTTCTCCTTATCACCACACTTATTCATTACAGTTTGGGGGAGGAGCAGAGGGATTTGGGAACTGAGTAGGAGTTCCTGGGACTTTTGCTCTTATTGTTCGTATTCTTTTTGCTTTTCTTATTGTTTTATTTTTGCAAATTTACAACGTTCTTGTTTGTTATGTGGAGCACTTTGCGTCACAGATGGCACAAGAAATTCAACCAAGGCAACAGATTTAAAAATACCCTTACACGAGTTACCACTATAAATATAGTTACCCACCTGTGGACTCTCCAACTTAGATTTCATTACTTGGACCTCATTATCAATGACACCACAATATCATGACACACAACTCTGCAGCCTTAAAAGCAATCTCATTACACGCTAATGGGCTAAACCATCCAGAGAAGAGGAACAAGGTCTTAGATCACTTAGGTTACCCTCAAACTACACAGACATATTCTTCAACAGGAATGTAAAGTCAACCAAGACATGGCCCTTTCTCTTCGACGCAATAGTGGGTGACACAGGACTCGCCTGGGTGACAACTGGGTTTGGAGTTCTCCAATAATTGAATAGATCCTCTCAGGGAAGGCATGTTTGTTCCCGTCTGGTGGGAGATTTAAAAATACTCCAGCAAGTGGGAGCGAACATATGTTTCCCTGCCCGCATCAGGAAACTACTGTGTTCGGAGGTTGGCTCCCTCCCTGAGACACAGTAACAGCCGGCCCCAGGGGATGGGATCGCCATGGACCATTAAATGCTCAAGGAGAGGAGCAGAGCAGCACCCCTCCCCTTTCATTATAGATTACAGCCCCAGCTAACAGGGTCCCTGAGGCCTAATTAGTCTTTGGGTGGGGTGGGTGGGAGGGGGGGGGGGGGGGGAGGCGGTGCATGCCCCCACTGTTCTTTTCTTACCTCGGCCTTGGGGATGGGGTACCCAGAACCTTTTTAGACTTGAGAAAAAGGGGGGGGGGGGGGGGGCTCTTTTCCCTTCATTAAAATACCTGCCTTGGGGAATGGGGCCCGCGGCATCTCGTAAAGGCTGGGCGGATGCATCCCCTCCCCCCAATTTTTTTTTTTTTTTATCAAATGGGAGCCCACATTTTTTTTATATGTTTATTCAACTGTGGATTTGCGTATCCTCTGTGAATAGGAGGCAAAAATTAAATTAAAAAATAATTGCCCCAGGCATGGTCCCTATGGGACCTTAACCAGCGGACCTAACCTTCCCCCATGTCTTTGTTTGCTTTTTTTATTTTTTTTATTTAAGGATCAGAAACGGAGTCCAGATTCCTAAGAGGCTGCGCCTACTTACTAAATTTTGTGGTGGCAGCCAATCATATCTCAGCAGGAAATCTGTCAGCATTGTGGATCCTCCACGGTGTGAAATATATGTTTTTGACAATTAATTGCTCAAAAACTCCTGAATAAATTTACACCAAACCACATAAGTCTCTCACTCTTTCTGGACTTTGACAAATTTGGTGTAAATCGGTTCAGCAGTTTGGGCTGTAGCTGTGTCTAAAGTTCCTACGGAAAAATTAATGGGGAAAACACGTTTTGAAACACCGTCACCCACCCTTTTCTTTCAGCCCCCGCCTGACAGATCAGCCCAAAACTTTGCAGCAAAGAGCAGAGGTAGAAATTCTACTTTTTTGAAAGTGTTATGAATGTTTGTCTATGGGCGCTAAAGATTTAAGCAAACCAAAAAAGCTTTTCCTATGGAAACAAAATCCCAACTCTATATATATCTATATCTATATATATATCTATATCTATCTATTACCTACTGGCGGTCGCCAGTAGGTAGTTATAGTTGGGACCCTGTTTCCATAGGAAATCCGCAATATTCTATTTGGAATAACTTTGGCGCCGGTCGACGAATCCTCGCGAAATTTTCTATATATATATATATATATATATATATATATACACACACACACACACACACACACACACACACACACACACACACACACAAAACACACAAAACACACACACAAAACACACACACAAAACACACACACAAAACACACACACAAAACACACAAAACACCTTGGAAGTTAGGAATTTAGTAAGTCAAGCAAAAAAAGAAAGATTTAAGCTAATGATCCGGCAGAAAGTCGGGATTAGGGTGATTAGGGTGATAAAATGAAGCTTTATTTAAAGGGCATATTCGAGTCTACAGCTGTAGAAAAGCCTAACTTCTGGTGTGAATAAGCATATCCCAAATTAAGTCACTTGGTTAGCATAACATCAGGGTGGCTGTTTCATGAATACTCCATTGTACTCTGTCTCAGACGATTCAAACTAATGGTCACCATCTTTCTTTAAAGGTGCAGGATAAAGAATAAAAAGCATTGGTAATTGGATGTCAGTATATAGAACCTGAATCACAGCCAATGTCTAAAAAGGAAGTTAAGCAAACGCAAAACCACTTCATGCTCAGCAGATTAATTTCTTCTAAGCAACGATTCTGGTTAATCATTGTGACCAAGCTTTGTATTACCAGAGGTAAATATATGTTGCAGAAAATCTAAAAAGTGCATTCATCACTTATATACATTCATGGCGGGTGAGCAAGAAATAGCACAAATCAGTCCCATGGGAACTACCTACAAATGAATACTGTATTATTACTGGTTTAGGCATGGAAAAGCACTCCTAAATTAACTGCTGCTACGTGCTCTCCTTTACTGTGCGCAATTAAGGACTAACCTCCTTATAGGGTCACACTTTCTCTGTTATCAATCTCAAACTAATTTCCAATCCAAAGGTATGTGTCCGTGAATTAAGAGTCATTGTCACCACTGAAGGAACTTGCTTATGTAGAACAATGGTTTGTCTTAACCACTCAAGTCATAGTTGAACATATTTAAATCATTTCATGCTGGATATACCACAGATTGTGCACTGCACACTCCATTTATTTTAAAATATTTATAGTGTGGGCTACTATCCCTACTGAGGTATTTTGTCACTGAACCCAAATACCAGAAAAAGTAACTAACGCCTGGAGGAAAAATACTGCCAACAAATCCCACACTGCTGGAGCCAATCACTGAATACAGTGCCTTGTGAATAAGGCACAGGGATCTTAAAACAATGCATTTTTAAGCAGGAAGCCAGTGAAGGGAGGGCAAGACTTCTAAAATGTGGTCCCGGACTCTGAGGCCGAGCACCAATCTGGCTGTGCAAGGACTGCCTTAAGTTTCCAAATCAATTAGTCTGATAGCGCCAGATGGGCCATGTTACAATAGTCGATCCTTCCAATTTAAGGCATTTAGAATCATCACCTTATGAGGAAATGGGAACAGATGAAGAATTGTCTTTACTGTGGGTGAAATCCGAAGCATTACCAATTGACTACAACATTTACCTGGTCGCACAGAGTTGAAGCAGAATCAATTTTGACCCCTGGATTTTTCATACACGGGACTAGTTTGGCATTTGATGCCAGAGTCACAGGCCAAAAAGGGAGAATCCACAAATGGCAAACTCGCAAGGAGTCCAGGATCTACGTTTTGCTCCCGTTTAACTTGAGGTGATCGTGAAGCTTCCACTGTTCTACTCTGGATAGGAAATAAAACTGTTTAGAAGCATCTTCACGTGGGTCATTAGCGAGTTACAAAATGAACTGTTATCAGTATATAGGAAACAGTGGTACTCTTGGGACTGAATCAATCGTGCTAGAGAGACCATATAATTCTGAATACTAATAGGGACAATACTTTACCCTGGGGTACACACAAGTTTAGGCTCCATGCTGATGAAAGATGAATGCCTGCCTTTATCTAGAATCATCCAGCAGACAAACTGCTGAACCATTCCCATACATTGCAAAAAATACCAAGATCTCCAGACTATCAAGGAGAATTGATGCTCACAGTATCAAGGACAGCAGAAAGATCCTGCATAATTGATACTGCAGGAAGATTGGCATCTGGGCATAGAAGTAGTCTGTCCATGGAAGACACATACACTACTTCGGTGCTGGCATCTGTCCAGAATCACAATTGGGAGGAATGTAGAAAGATCTTATGCTCCATAAAGGCAGTAAGATGATGGAAAACTGTCCTACCGGTCAGCTCAGGCAAATAATTCAGCGGCAATATTGGGCAGTCGCTTGCTAACTCAGAGTCCTGGCTGGGTTTCTTTAATAGGCAGGTATTACAACAGCAAGTCTGAAACTGTGTGGAGCCGAACAGGAGGATAATTAGTAATGATAGTCATTGGAATCAGTGGGTTGGTATCGAAGCACTCTTTAAATGTCCACATGGCAGTAGACAGTCACCAGCTTGAGAAAGACTTCCTCCTAGTAAAATTATAAATGATGGTGGCAAGTCTTTCAAATCTCTGACTGCTGGGAAAATGACCACTGATAAGTCTGGGTTAAGAAAATATAAAAGAGAAAAATAAAAAAGGCAGTGAAAAAACATGTCTGGCCTTAGCAAGCTGGTACGATGGCTAAATTTTTTTTAAATTTACTTATTTTTCTTCCGCTGCAAACATGTCACAAAAATAACAAGCACTGGCAATGCCAATCAATTTTTCTTACCTCGACATACAATGGTTGTTTATAGTAGTCTGTCAAGATCGATGTTGTATTATTAATACATCTGCTACAGATTTTTTCTAATGGCCAGTAGGTGGCTGCGACAGGCAGGAAACTTTAGTTTCAACATGGCTCTGCTTTCAATGGGGCATTTCGTTTAGAAAGAATGACATCTAACATCGAAGTAACCGACAAGAATTTGCAATGAAATAGGTCTTGCATGTGCAAGAGTTTGAGCTATTAGCATTGTAAATGGCAATGCCTTTGTGTATTTACAAAACCTGCGAATGGTGAGTAAACACCACTGGCATGTTTTGAAAACACAAAGAAAAGGCATTGCCATTTACAATGCCAATAGCTCAAACTCTCGCAAATGTGAGACCTTTGTGGCACCAGCGCTTTAGCTTTCAACATCGTAAGCTGGTGCCACAATAGTTTCAAAAGTAAAAAAATCGAAAATAAACCCCTTTTTTTTCTATTTTTTTATACTTCTGAATCAATCGCAGCACGCGTGCTTTAACTTAAGATGTTCAAAGCTAAAGCGTGGGTGCCGTGATTGTGACAAGAGTAAATAAATATGAATGTCGCGTTTGCTTCAAAAGTAAACTGAAAAAATTGCAATTTTTTTCTTCTATTTGTTTACTTTTAAAGCAATCGCGGCATCTGCACTTCAGCTTAGGATGTTTAAAGCCAAAGCGCAGGTGCCGCCAATTTAAAAAAAAAAAAACATAAAAACAAAGGCATGTGGCCGCATTCGGCCAGGAAATAACAAAAGAAAAGTGCGGCAGCCATTATTCTTGCCACGGTGTGTCGCGCTGAATAAATAAAGAAGAAAAAAAACATTGAGGGAGAGCATGTACAAAGCTATTTAAGAAAATAGTGATTGAAGGCTGTAAATAAAGCCTACCGAGTAACAACACATGTAACAGGGAGTGCCCTAATGGGAGATTATCAGAAGAGAAAAGATAGTATTAAGGAGGGCCTAGTGAACAATGAAAAGCCACCATTTAAAAAGGACAGGATCGCTGATGGGAGTGGGACCTCGCCCCAAATGAGAACTAGCGCATGTTTATTATATGCTCTGCCTTGCTTGTGTTTTTATTTTTGGTTTACTTTAAAACTAAACCTTTTTTACTCCTGCTCTATAGCTATGGACCTTCCTACGTGTTGTTCTCATCGTGCTGCCGGACCTCCGGGATGTCGGCTGAATAGCTGTGTACCATGTTAATATAATTAAAGGTTTTTTTTTAAAAAAAGGACAGGAGCAAATTAAAAAGATAGGAGAAAAGTGGGCAGAGCGTCTATCCCTATCCCGAATACAGCATGTCTCACAGACAGCCTGCCTAGGCAAGACCTAAAAAGTTCCTGTGGGTCAAACACAGGGAGGAATGCAAAACAAAGAAGCCAGGCAACTGAGACGGACATGAAAGCAATCTAAATCTTGACAAAGGATTGGTTCTTTGAAGTAGGGTTTATAATGGCATCTCTGGACAGAGCGCTGTAGCAGTCTATAGTAAGACCATAAAAAAATAAAACATTGCCTAATGGTGGTGGTCATATCCTTGCAAAAAAATAAAAAAAATGCATACAAGTTTAATACAAGAAAAAGGGTGCTTACTAGCAGGCATGTGTGTACTTAGAACAGGTGTAGAAACCATTTTTAGTTTTAGTGCACATTACAGGACAAAAATAGGACTCTTATTGATTCAAAGAAAAAGTACTACAGGCTTTGAATTATCGTTACTTGCAGACCTAATTAAAACAAAGAAATACAAAAAAAACATTTGCCAAGTATAATATCTGCCCACCAGGTCTAGACTTAAGTGACCTTTTCTGGCAGATGTGGACATGTGCAGCAAAATGCTATCACTATGTGTAGTACAGCCAGTGGCTGACCCACTGCCCGATTCAAGCTAGCTGTGGTGGGCAGAAGCAAAATTTTAATGACAGTTTAACAGGCCAATAAATGAAAAGGACTCAAATAAAGCCCCTCGATGCATTTATGACCCTCTTTGATTACATTAGGATGGTGAAACCAAAAAAGCCGTTTCTAACCCAGAACTAAAAACGTGCACCATAATCTGACTGAAATCATAAATAAATAAGCAGTATATTTATTCACATGTCGGTGCTTTGGTTAAAGGGAATAAATGGAAGACAGGATTTGGCAATAAAATCAGAGTACGTTGTATAACTGAATCTCGACAGTTCTGATAATTACATCTTAAGATAATCCCTAACATGCCAAATATAGCAGGGTTGTGTTACCATGCATCTGCAGGCAGTAGATTTGGAGCAATATTAGAGCAGGGTGGCATTCCAATTCTGGTTCCACTCTACAGTTCAAGAATGGTACACACAGAGCAACAGTTTGGACAAAAACATGTGCTTTTTCGCCGCTGCCAAAAGGAATAACCCATGCAGTGTTCTATGGGGCCACATGGTCAACCATTGACTGGAAAACAGCAAAGAATAGGGCAATAGGAATAGTGTGCTTCACACTTCCATACGGTTCAATACATATAAATCCATAGCACAGCTAAGGTAACATTAATATGATTTAGTCTGATGGCCAAAAATAATGTGGTCATTTTATGTTTAGAAGGCACAGCTAGTTAACGCCTGACGGGCGGTGGCTCGGAAGCTGTTGTGCTTAATGGCTTGGCCGGCCCTTCGCTTTCAATCAGCCTTGCTGCTGTGGCAGGTATATGCGCTAGCTCTTGGAATAAAAGGAGAAAGGATCGCCGAGTCGTGTTGCTGTGATCCAGGAGTTTTAATAAGGTTGGCCTTGCATGAATTTGAGAGCCCCCTTGACCAGCAGCAGCCACAGACCTACCAGAGTAACTTTGCAGGTGCACTTGAGAGCATCTTGGAGCTCTGTGCAAGAACAGCAGCCGATACAGAGGATGAGGGAGAGTTAAAAGAGGAGTCATGTGTGGGTGCTGAAAAAAAGATGCAGCTGCTGGTCTCCTTTAATGATTAGGGTGCAAGAAGGTCCAAGATCTAGATAGGCAGAGCCCGATGCCATGGCCCTGCACTCGTAATTTCTGTACCTTAAAAAACCCAATGTTCTGTTAGGCACTATTATGATCTACAAATGTGTGTTTATGTGTTGAATATTTAAGCTACACTTATCCTGAGAGTGAGACCACTGCCATTTTAGCTACTCTGGGCCTCTTAGTTTCCATATGTCTAACCCTGCGAGGAACACATTCCTGAAGTTTGTGAATTAACCATTCTGAAGTTTGCAAGCCACAATTTTACCATGGTTCACCAAAGGTAAAACGAATGAGCCAGTTCCTTCCTTTTCACTGATGACAAAAGAAAAACGTAGTCCTCCATAATCTCTGTCCTCGGGACAGATTCCCAAATTATACTGATGCGTACTTTGTAAATTTCCCTTTCACACAAAAGGTGAATGAATTAAATAGTTTTATAGAGCACGAATTTACCAGAGGGTGCCCTAGCGCTGAGCAGATCAAAAGCCAAAAGAGGTGCAGGGGGCTGAGGGAAGTCTGGATGACTGCTAATTATAGTGGAAACAGCAAGGACTTTAGCTGCTTTCTGAAAAGCTGCAGGGTCGGCTGTGAACGGAGACCAAGGGGAAGGGAGTTCCATAACTTTCCCCCCAGATAGGCAAGTGTTCTGCCACCCAGTTAAAAAGGTGAAGTGTTTCTTACATCCCCCTCTGGGGAAGAGTACTCATTATTATTAACGTATGGACTACATTAATGTACAATCAAACTGTCAGAAATATCCTAATTCTTTTGTCTTCCCCCTTTCATTATCAGTACCAAGCTATTGTCACTTTTTATTAATTGGTTTATTATGACCAGACAACAGATATCAATCTTTGTTTACAAAAGTCGTGTTTGTATTTACATTACGGTTACATGCATCGAATTATCTGTCAAGACGTAACAGACAGTTTACAGCATCAAATTATATGTCAACCATAGCAATTAGGTGACTAACGAAAGAAAGGCCATGACTTTGGAGGGATGGGAGACAAAACCGTGGCCCAGTATCTACTATGTCATGCAAGAGGTTTAAAACCACAACAAAGGAGTTCACTGCAAATTATGAAGTGCATTCCAAGGTGATAAAAGTAATGGTCTAGATACCACTATTAAAAGATGAATTCTATAGTCCAGCGTCCAGAGTAACCATATAAGCTGGCAAAAAAAATAAGATTCTGGTTATTAGCCCCTCTTATTGAACTGTACTCCAATAAATCCATTTTTTAAATTCCAATTCACTTAAAAGAAAAAACAGTTTATTGCTTAGTAGAACACATCCATGCAATCACTTAAGTTGTTCAGCGAGATTGTTACAAAGTGATGAGGGAGCTTCATCATTAGAGAGCAATATATCGAAGAAGTATCTGTTTATACATAAAGGACAGTACCCTACGTTCTGTGGCGGAGATACGTACTAGCAACTTAACAGCAATTTAACAATCGAACATACTCTGAAGTAGGTATTTTCATCCCAAGCTTTTGTAGGTGTTCCATTGCCCCCATATCTTAATGAACTTTACTAGGCACCGATGGCTGGAACAGACAACTTTCTCGGCTATTATACAGCTCTTAAACACTGAAGCCAGCCAACTGCCCCATAATCTAGCTATATACCACCAAGGAATTAACTCGACATCACACAATTGTTTGGAATATTTTAGATGGGCTCTAGTAGCTCCAAATGCCCAAGACGGTCGTACTGGCAGTTAGAATCAAGATTAAAAAGTCTTTACATGTATCTACAGTATTTTATTGGAAGAAATTATATCAGTTTTACATAAACAAAGAAATGTTATAAAGTTTGTTGTAAATTCAAACAGTCACAGGAGAGAAGGCAGAAACAAGCGCAAACCCAAGGGAACTATTTATTTCACGGAATTTAAGGCTAAACGAAAGGATACCGGCATTGTACTAACCGCTCCATTCACCCTTTAAAGGTAAGTTTCCAACTAGCTGCGCCAAGGCTGAACGCAAATGTATCTATCGGCAGACAAACAACGTACTTCGAAGTGAAACCTCTTTGGGAAACAGTGCAACAATGTTTTCTTCACATTTAAATGACATTTTTAGCGAGTAACTAGGAGACAACTGATACTTCACATGTAACTTAGTAAATACTTTACAACATTTATTAATGCGACTAATACCTCTTTTTGAGGTGCAGCTCCAGTTCCAACACCTTCATGGTTTCTGCACAACGAACGCCCTTGACCTTGCTGAAATGTCCCTTCTTTACTGACGCAACCAGTAAAACTGCAGATTAGCTTCGCAAACCATCCCCGTGCGCGGTTCCCCAAAGCAGCAGGTGTTGTATCGACACCCACGGGCGCTGCTCTCTGTCACAGCTCCTCCAAAATATTCACAACTTTAGGACAAAAGCTTGCAGTCAACATTCCTCTCTGCTTTGGCACACACTTGGCTTAGTTTCAGGGACTCGACGAGGATCAAGAAAAACAACACGGACAATTACTGACATCACAGGGGATGAGGTCACATGACACTGCGTTATATAAAGCATCCACCCAGATTAAAATCTTTATGACTAGGATTTCACATCTCGGCAGGCACAGGCGTCCCCTTTCGGCAGCACGCTCTTCAGCCTTGAGCTTGTATTTTTATCGACCACTCATGGGTGCAGGCTCACATAATTCTGCACACTGCATAGACCACCACCCGTCATTTTCCAATACTACATTCCAACAGTTAATGACAAGTAATTACTGAAAGGATAGTTACCACGAAATGATAAGCCTTCAAACGCTGCTGTTCATTGATTTCCCTAAGTATTTTCGGAAAAAGTTAATCATTAACGGTCACAACCTGCAAATAATTTACTACACTCTTTGATCGGAATTTTAAACAAGGTAAAACTCAACAGGAAAAGCAGCTCCGATTTCTCCCATAGGATCACACTTCACACATATACCATAGTTAATTTTCAAACCTAAAGAAAAAACGAATTTCCTGCGCGGGAGAACCAAAGGCAGATAGATGCCTGAAATGTTTACACAAATGTAAACGTATTTTCTTGCTCACTATTCAAAATGTTTCTGGATTTTAACGTTACACTGAGGTTGCTGTCCACATTCGGCCTGATTTTCGGTCTTTACTATTGCTTGAAAAGGCCGCGCCACACATGTCTACAACCAACCATCACTAACCAGGTGAGCGACATTATCACAATTCCAAAATATAACTTGAGGAACACAATTAATACTTAAAACATGCCTCAACAAGTGATTCATTTTAAACGTTTCACAGAATTCTTACACCAACAGGGCCACTGAATTATGCCTCATGGCAGCACCATATTATGCATCAAGAAAAGCCAAATTAAGCGGGGTACTGCAGGACCTTTTACATAATATTACTTCAATATTTTGTAATTTTTACACATGTCAATACTGTCTGGGCAAATATTTCACCTCACTGGTACTAGTTTAACAACTAAATACAGAAAAACTGAAATATGACCAGGTAACCTTTGCGAAGAGCCTTCCGCTGCATGCAAACACATCCCCACGTTTTTATGATCCGGCTTGATAGCACGTCACCAGACAATAATGTGAAATCACCAAGATAAGTACTTTGGTTCCTCCCACTTGTGTGGGGAGGGACCAGGAGTACATGTTTTGATTGGCCAGACATTGTGTGCTTCCATAAAAAAGTGCTTGCCCTCCACACTGTGTTCATTTTGTTTATTTAGCTAGCTGCCTAAACTTGAACTCTCAGGGACACACACAACATTAGAATGCTATCAAAGTGTCTTAGATAAGGAGATCATTTACTTTGTTTTTCTCTGGCAGCATTGCAGATGGGGGGAGGGCAGCATTAACCTACATGTATACCATGTAGGTTAATGGATACATTGATAAAAGGTCACCTGACCTTTTAATCTACATCAACATTATTCTTCAGTCCTTTGCGTCCACAAAGATACATATCCATTCCCATGCTATTTAGTTGTAAAGTTTCACATCACCATACAACATTTCTTTAAGGCCAGCCCTATTGTCATTGCCAATGCTGGTTAGTAACTTTTGATCTGTTTGAGCTATAATCGAAAGTATTTTGTTAAAATATATAAATAAAGCAGCATGTGATGGATTAAGTAGCATATGATGGATTAGGTGGCAAATGCAGCAAACCTATAATTATCTGAAAAAAGTAGCAGAATCGCATATTCTAGTGGCCGTGACTATACCCAGCTACTACTTCTGACATTCTTTTTTTGCCATCTTAAACGAGATTTGTCACTGAAAAAATGTGACAGACCATTGGATTTGGTTAATCGCCTTATACCGCACTGACTTGCTTCACCTGCATTAGACCAACGGTACATCATAAGATGAAAACAAATACTTGCCTTTATTGCACTAATCAACTAACTTAGGGCCTGATTACAATGACGGTGAGACCGCCACCGACAGCCTGACGGTGGTGGTCCCCACAGCCATCGTGAACATGTTTTCCGCCCGCCACATTAGGATGGCGGGCGGAGGGGAGGCGATCAGACAGACTGACCGCCACAGATCCGACAGACTACGGACCGTCGGAGGGCACGCTGATCCCTACAATGGTGGCGGTGCCTGCCAGGCACCGCCATAGGGATTATGATGTCCCTCCCACCAGCCGTTTCATGGAGGGTAACCAGCTATAAAAAGGCTGGCGGAAAGGGACACTGGGGGCCCGTAGCAAGGCCCCCTTTCCCCCAGCCCTCAGTGTTGGGTTTTGGGGAGCATAACCCTGCACCATGTGACAGGCTGCGTATGGTGCCTGCTGTCTGCCACATAGTGCAGGCATACACACAATGTGCGTTTTTTTGACCGTGGCCTGTGCTGCAGTCAGCAGCACACGCCGCAATACAAAAAATACACTACACTGTGACAGCCTTGAAGGTGGTCGCATTGTAATTCGGGGTGCCGGACCGCCGACAGCTTTTCGGGCGGTCCCATCCCCAATAGGATGTCTGTCAGACATAAGTCAGACTTCCATCATAATCAGCCCCTTAATCTTAATCGAGATCTCTTAATTTGTTTGGCTTACTACATATATGCATTCAGCAGAGGGGATAGTGCACACTTTATTCTGTCATACGTAAAATACCCAGATCGAAATGGCAGTTTAAAACTGCACACACATGTTGCAAGCGCAGGCCTGAGAAATGCTTAAAAGGCTGTTGAAGTGTGTGGCACAATCAGTGCTGCAGATCAACTCGTATTTACTGTACAGACCCTGGGAACATGTAGTACCACTTTACTAGGGACTTAGAAGTAAAATAAATGTACCACATGGGCTTAGGCCAATGTTACCATGCCTAAAGGAGAGAGCACAAGCACTTTAGCACTGGTTAGCAGTGGTAAAGTGTGCAGAGGATGGAAGGCAAACAGTTGGGAAAAAAACATGCAAAGCATGTCAAGTCCACCAGGCACAGTTTGATGAATCTTCCAAAATGAACCCTCAAAAAGTCTCATCACCTAGCTCCTTCCTGGAAAGTTTCAGGGTGATCCATCAAGCGGAGGCCGAGAAAAGGGGGAAAGGGAGATCCAAAATGCATTTGCCCCATTATGGAAAATCAAACAGATGTACTACAAAAACTGTTCAACTGAATTACACCAAATTTGGCAGAAAGTGAGAACTTGGTCCTGAAAGTGCTTTTTGTGATTTGGTGTAGATCTGTTCAGTATGTTTTTGAGGAATTAAGGCTCACCCACTTTGTATGTTTTATGCTGCTGAGCATCCGCAGTGCCCAAAAAAATTAAACAAAGATGTGGTGGCAGACATTTTGGGACTCGGGACTCACTTCTCTGTTCCGAAAGAAAGGCAAAAAAATAAATAAAGGGGTTCAGGGTAGGAAGGGAGGCCTAGTGGAAGGGTCCTGGAGAGCTCCCCCTGAGGCCTAAAATATTTGGTTTAGAAAAATTTACCAAAACTTCATTGTGGATCCATGAATCTAGGGTAAAGAAAACACAGCCCCCCTAAGGTGGGCCAGGCCCATAAGGAACGCACATTCTATTGTATAGGGGAGGAGGTGCGCAGCCCCCCTCTCCGAGTGTCCCTGAGGCTCCGGGAACCCATCATCCAGGAAATAGCAAAGGGGAGTGGGGTGGAGTTTAAGTATAGTTTCCACCCATATAGTTATCACGTCTAAAATGCTGTCTTGGTTTGGTTCCCAGTGTGGTTCTCTATCTGTCCGACTACTTACTGACTTCTTCCTTGCATCTAGCACTTCAAGTATTTATAAAAGTAATTCTTTTGAGTGTCAAATAGGACATACGTCCGCATCTTGTGTGATTTTCTTATTGACCAAGTGACTGGGCAACATACATGTCCTGATTACAAGCCCTGACCCTCCAATAAAGGAGTTTAATTCCACATGCACATGTACCTATTGTACTGTCATAGTGAAAATGGCCCCTTAAAGTGCCTCGGAGCTTGACCAATTATGCGCTTGGGCATGGACAATGGTATATTGTTGGGTCCCCCAAAAGTCTTCTGGTCATTCAGAGGGTCGTTTTATTTGTTTAACCTCCCAGGAGGTTTCTCCTAAATGGGCTCATATTAAAAGTCATGCCATAAAATCAGGCTGTTCCAAAGTTTTCTTTTCACAAAGAGATGTAGACAAGTATTTTTCCTTTTAATGTTTTTGGGTTTTGTTAAAATGGGATTCAGGAGATTCCTACGGGTATTGAGATCTACACATCATAAACTACCTTGTAGGACGACCCCTCAAGGAGAGTGCAAAATTAATCACTATTGGGGAAACCTGTCCCAAAGAAAATTTAATTCTATTTCAAGAATAGAAAATTAGATACAGTCAGTATATCCATAAACCAAAAAAACTGAAAGCTCTGTTTTGCAAGCTGTGGCTCTTAAACCTACTCTATAGATTAAGATGAAATCTTGCTCATATATAATTGCTAAAATCAAAATTAAATTGAGTATAAGTTTATTTTCTACAAATTAATAAGACTGAGAAATTGAGTTGAGGTCTGAGATGTTAGTCGAATACACGAGTCCCCATATAAGATGAAAAAACTGGTCTGAAGGAATCCAAGACTTCCCGGAGTTACAGGTCTTCCTGCGTTTCTAAAATGTCCACAGATTATGAACTGGTGGAAAAAACATTAGGATGGTCAAATATAAGACTAAATAGTGATATTTTATTCTATGACAAGGACATAGTCTTTAATAACTCCACGAAGCCAGAGTCAGTAAGCAAATGAACAGGTGTGGCTAAGTAGATATGCAATGGCAAAAAAACCTCCAAAAAATAAAACTGGAAATCCACCTCATGCCTGCAGTTTGACACTTAGCTAACTGCAATGGCTACACTTGGGTATCTAGTAGTTACACCTTAACCAAAGATACCAACTGCAAGGGGGAAGTAGTTTTTGGACTTAATTACTCGCAATGATTGCGGTTTCTCTTTGTGTCTCAAATTCCTCTTTCTAGTAATTGTGTAAATCCTTTGTAGTTACAATAAATAATTCATTTATTTCTATGAAGGGGTTGTGGAGCCCGTCTCGCGTAGACCCGAAAACATACAAAAAATACCGATGTTCAGAAGCTGTAGGCAAGTGAAGTAAAATAGGAATTTAAAGCATTTATTGTGCCTGGACGGGTGGAAAAACGTGAAACTGAATAAAGCAGTGTCCTCTGAATGGAAATAAATGATGGGGATCAGAAAGAAATGAAATGGTTTGAGGAAGCAGGTCTAGAATTTTGGATAGACATGGAAGGAACAGAAAATACAGCAACAGTTGAGGGCAGAGGAACTAGGAGATGGCTTTTCCAGCAAGTGAATGCCTGGCATTCCTGGTGTATTCCAACAGTTTTAGAAGAGGCCAGGAAACACAAGGAGGTATTACACAGAATAGAAACAAGCATTGGCATAGCCAATAGGTCTCGCCTTTGGGACCTTGTAAGTGTTTGGCCAGAGCTATTGGCTTAGCCAATGGGTTTAAGCTATGTTGTAGAGCAACTAGTTCAAGCCAAAGAAACAGAAAACTGATAAGAGTATAAAAATATAAGCTGCCTTTAACTGAATTCTACTCTAAATGTTGCCCTTTAAAACAAAAACAGGACAAGAAGCCAAAACAAACAATGGAAAACGAACAGGAGGATGGCAATAACTAAATTTAAACTTAATTATCACAGCTATCTAATTAGTGCCCACAATGTCTTGTACCTATGATAGAAGGAAATACTTAACCAAGAACCAAGTATGGCCACCAGAAAGCCAGCTGTGCTCACTAACAAGTACTTGAAATCATGCATGCACGTACCTGCGGGGCAACAGAGGTCTGGCTTTAATAGTTACAGGGAGTTCTGTAACACAACAGTTCCCTAATCGCGTACGGCCTGAATTTGTAATTTAATTAACATACACTCTCATGTGTCTGTACTCACCACTGCAGACTCTCACTTTTCAACTCGCAGAGAGTCAACTACGCGAGCCAGGATCAGGCTGCGAGCCAGCACAGCAATTTGGATTGCTGCCCGCCTCCTCAGAGTCTTGTCCAGTGACAGTGGTCACTGTGTGTCCCTCGCCAATTGTATTTCGCTGTGGGATGGGGGGGGGGGGGGGGGGGGGGGTCATTGATTCACTGCAGCTGACTGAACCACGGTGAGAGCAAGCAGCACTGGCTGCGAGCGCTATGATTTCCCACAACTCCCGGCAGCAGGACGCGACGTCCCTGCAGCGCAGACTGTAAGCATAAGTAACGATAATGATAAGAGCCTCGAGGTGAGCATGGTTGTCAGTGCTATCAAAATTATGGACACTAACACAACAGAAATTATATTTTTACTCACGCGTGTGTACAATCGATTGCATCAATATACCAGCTTCCATTTGGAATTATCAGCCCTGTGTCTCGTGCACACTGTGCATGCTGTGTGAGGCAAACATGCTGTGTATTTTAAAGATTAATTGGGGTGCTGCGCTGGAAAAGGGAAATGCACGAACAAGCATGAAGAGCTGTTTACAATTAAAAACAAGGAAACAGAAAGAAAAAGAAGTCCAACGACCTAATGAAATAAAACTGACGAGCAATTTTACACGTAACAGGGCCAGTCACCAGGGACAAGAACCACCCACGGCAAATCAGGACAAACTATAAAATTAGCCACTGAAAGGAAGGGACTTTCTAAAAGCACAATGGGAACCAATGGGAAGCCTGGGGTGTGATCAATACCCATAGAGGAGATACTGCAGCTCTCGCAGAGCAGCCCCTGCACGCTGACTCTAGGCTCGACCTAAAAAAAAGGGCTAACATTCTGGTTAGACAGTTAATAACAGATGATTTCAGAGAGTCAGCAGAAGCAGCATTAGACTTGGCAGGAGAAAAAAATATTACCGTATTTGATGAAAGCAGACAAGGAGAAAAAGAAGGAATAAGAAATTAAAGTGATGTTGATGGTGCAAAAGAACAAGGAGTCTGAATCATTATAATTGTAGAAATGGCAGCCAAAGTCATCAGCAGTAAAGAAAGAGCAAAGACAATGTCTAGCCAGAAGAGTAGTTTGAATGCAATGTAAAGAGGAAGAAACAGAATGAGAATTAACAAAATGGCTGGACATCTTTCACTGATGTATTTGGTAGACAAGATGCCATGGAAAAAAGCAAAAAAGCAAGAGAGTTTTGTGCTTGAGTCTTAATCATTAAAGTCGAAACTTACTGGGATAACATAATGGTGAGATAAGGCAAATTAAGTTCACTATCAGGTTTAAAAGTTCCACTGAAACCAAATTACAACTTTCCTGCAAAAATACTTTACAGAATATCAGTTTTATCGGATCCAAAAACCACGGTCTAACAAGGCAACCCGAATGCTACTGCTACTAAATGCAGTCAATCTTTCAGACAACGCATTTAGCATGGTATACATTTTAATACCGTACAGTGAATTTTCTAGTTACTAGGCCTCAGACCAATGTCACCAATACACCGATTAAAATGTGCTACCGATCCCACCGTTGTATGTAGCACAAGAGTTGTCACAGGAATACATGCATGCGCTTATTGAAAACGGAAAACTTTATGGAATGTATGTACTGGCGGGCACATTATAAATTCTAAAACTACTGTCCTTGCATAAAAGGGCGGTCCGGCCAAAAAACCAAAGACAAAATTGTAGCTGAACTGGAAAAATCAGACGTTAGAGCATTTCCACTGCTTCAACAATTAGCTGCCAGATGTATATGAAAAACGCCTAAAGCACATGGACCTTTCTTCCCCTGTCAGATTAAAGAATTCAGCACCAGATTATGTGCTCCACTCCATTGTTCTGAACCATTGCTGCTGTTACATAAAGTGACATGTTTCACAAAGATGAGTACTGCTGTGAGTACAGCAGGATGCCAAGCGAATTCAAGACTCAACCTTTAACACAAAAACAACAGTTTATGCATAGAGGCATCAGAATACCTGCTCCTTCAAGCTAATTCCATTAACGGCTGTCTAAGGACATTAGCATAGTGCTAAAAAATATAGCTCCGTACTTATCCATTGTTCCAGAGTGGTACTTTGCAACCTACTGTACATGTAGGTCTTTATCAGGAAGGAAAAGCACATGCCCATGGGTGTGTGCATTGCTCAAAATTAGTGATAAAAACAATCATATGATTAGTTAACAGAACCTCCTCCTTTGCTCCACTAGACACTCTTCAGAAACCAGCGCTGAATGCGTCCAGATCTAAACAAGTTGCTGGGGGCTAAAAAATAGTATAATAACAAGCATTGGCAAAGCTAATAGGTCTCGACTTTTGACAATGCTTTGTAACCATGCAGTAGAGCAGCGTGGATGAATTGCAGTGTGGATAAAACTAATTTAAAAAAACACTAAGACGTAGTTAGGGGCAATGTGCTTTTTTTAAAAAGTGCATCAGCGCTGGATGCATCATAGTCCCTTTCATATTATTTTTAGCCATGCTGCACCACACCCGCTGCTATACAGCATGGCTACAAATCACTGCCAAAATCTGCAATGCCAGTGCTGTACAGAATAAACAAAAGGAAATGGCAGAGCCAATAGTTTTAAAGGATAGAGCTATCGGCTTTGCCAATGTTTGTTAGGTCTCACCACAACACCTCTGTAATTCTGAGCAAATCAGTTAATTTCCCTATGTGTGGAAAGAAAAAAAAATATGACATTTGGCAAAAAAATCCTCACAAAGAAAGCAATTGCATCTATGTCTTAGTGAAAATACATTTGGAATCAGATAGCTTCTGTTGTCTCAATAAAAGCAGATATCAATTGTCACAATAAACCTCCATTTCAAAGGCAACAAGCATTGGCATAAATACTGATAAGGTCCCAAAGGCGAGACCTATTGGCTATGCCAATACTTGTTTAGTAAAGTGGTGTATAGTGCATTGACGCAGAGTGCAGTGACAATTGCTCCTGTCAGTGAATGCTGCTAGTTGTCTTTCTTTTTTTGTCAAATAAACCGGTGTATTTAATCAGTGTGACTGTGGTGGATGTTATTGTCACAATCATCCGTCGCAACGAGGACAGGCGCGAGCCTCGGAGGTTTCTTCGCGGCTGCCACGGGGCACGACTTGGGGGCATTACTGCCCGGGCATAGATGCAAGGCAATATCGGACGCGTGGGGGGGAGGGTAGTGGGAGAGGGGCTGAATTAAAAGGAGGTCAACCAGACGCCATACACAATAGAGCATCTCTTGCTGTCCGCAGACTGAGGGGGTGATTTAAAGCAGTGATGGGAGTAGCAGGGACCTAGCGCCGAGTGACGGGCTGCTCGCCTCTCATCCATGAAAGCACAGTCAGTGAGCAGCACGGGTGGGGCTCGTACCCCGCCTTCAGATGATGCCCCCATCCTCTTCTCGGTGTCAATGCTGGAAGGCGAAGGGGGCAGCAGGGAGAGGGACGGGGGATGGGGCTTGCGATGGCCAGAAACTGCTGTGTGGTGTGGGGGCTGTTTAAAGGATCTGCTCTGCTATGTCCTCACATCGGAGCAGTGTGGGGCCTCGACCCCGTGACTATTATAGCGTGGAATTTTACAAGGCTGATACCCAAGGCGCTCTACATTTATCACACAAGTCACACTGCTTTACCACCCCCGCCAAGGTGTGTCTTCTGCGGCTGGTGCTGATTCGCCAGCAGCAGGTGGGCGAGTCCACCAGGCTACATTGCGCCAAAATGCAGCCCGCGTGT
Source organism: Triturus cristatus (assembly GCF_964204655.1). Classification (NCBI taxonomy): domain Eukaryota; kingdom Metazoa; phylum Chordata; class Amphibia; order Caudata; family Salamandridae; genus Triturus; species Triturus cristatus. Next base: position 421,554,671 of record NC_140591.1, read on the forward strand.
TGGGGTTTGAGGCAGTGTGTGCAAGCAGGTTGTATTACAGGTTTCAACCGTGCTAAGCACGTGTGTCTAATCTAGCGCTTTGAAGGGTGCACGGGCTGTGTGTGTGGGCATGAAACGTCATGCCACTTCTGCCACCTGAAGGAGTGGCCTATGGGGCGGGGGTGACACCAGTGTCGGCCGCCACACTTCTGCACGCTCACATGTTGTAACTGTTTCATTATTTCCATGTACACGCCGTTTGTCATGTGTTTCACATCTACAAGGGACTAGGAAACTAGACACATCTGTATGTCAACAACCAGCTGTGGTTTCTTTTGGAATGTATTCGAGACATATTGTGAACCTCCCTTCTCTTTGCGGCATGCAGCATACTTGGGGTGTTTTCGCAGATGCTTAGAATGCTCTTCCGTCTTAGAAGTGTTTTTTTACATGTCTGTAGTCCAGACACCACACTGGGGTTGTGGGATGCAACCCCCCCAGGGCACTTCCGCGATGCATGAGGCACTTCCTGTGTTTCTGCACCAAGCCTGTGCAGTCGTGCAAGTCTGGCAGTCTTGCTGCAGGCGATGTGATCTCCCCCACAGAAGCGGTCTGTTCGGGCTTCTGGGGTTTGTGGCTTCACACAGAGGCCACTCAACGATCACAACAGAGCTCCCATTGCAAGACATTTTCAGTACACGTCACTTTAGGTGTTCCACCTAAGGATCATCTCAATGCTGCCTTACTATAATAATGTGAGAAAAATGCCACGGAGCAAAATATCGACACAATGAGAAAATATTGGGAAATATATGTTTTTTCACTTAACTTCATGAATATGTACCTGGCACCCAGGCTACTTGTGGGCTTCGCGGGGATCTACCTCAGAGGGGAAAACTGAAGAAAAAAATGGATGTCACCAGTACCACCCTGTACTCCCGCAAGAACCGCTGCGCAAGCTTCACCCCATGGCCTGCAGTGATTTGCACGCATCTCCAAGGAAGCTTGCACCACACCGTGAATCTTTGGGGTGAAGTTTGTGGGCGGGTACGGCAGCAGTACTGAAGTACCTAAAAGGAACCAGCAGCTGCGGAATTCTAAAAGCACGCAAGTGGTGGCGCGCCCATGATCTATCATGTGTGTCACATGCACATTGTATACAAGCACTCCACCCACACAATAGATGTCAGTGAAAGGGTCAGGACACTACACTGAAGCGGAACTTAGAATTGAGTGGGGCCAGTGAGCTACACTCTTTTCTGACACAGAAAAAGGTCTGGTCAGTGTGATTCTCAACAAGCATTGGCCTCGCGCGGCGAGAGGAGGATGCCTGCGCGATTTCCTTGCGGGAGCGAGCGGTAAGGCGCGATAATTTATACCATATGGCGCTGCCGCTCGCTCCCGCAAGGAAATCGCCAGACATGCACGAGTTGCCATTGAAGGCAATGGAACGCATGCACGCTTTTGGGCGAAAAAGGGAACCAATGGTTATAGGTCTCCTCCTATGTAGCGCATGCGCGCTGCGTAGGCGAGACCTAAAAAGGGCTTCTTTGAAGTGCGTGTGACATACAGAAAGATAGCCATAAATTGCGAGAGGTTCAAAAGGACAAAAGGGAAGAAAAATTAAAATTAGCGCATCAATCACAGCACAGTGAAAGGACAGCAATCAAGCTAAAGCAATTAGTACTTGGTCCATGCTACAAAAGAAAGAAGAGGAAGTGAACCCAGCACACACTGGCCAATTAGAAGACAGTAAATAAGAGTAACAATGAAGCCAGCAAATGTTAAGCAATGGGCGCGATCCGTATACAATCTCTCTCACAAGCGAGAGCACATGAAGTGCGTGCACTGTGACAGAATAAAGGCATCCACAGATAATTTAGGTTTTATAGGGGGCAGTGCCATTCTAATTTACTGCTAACATTTTTAATTAAATGGGAATCACAACCATCATGCTGGTTGGGGACTCCATCTGTCATCAAGACTACACCTGTCATTAATTACACATACATGGAGAATCTATGTGTCTATTGGATTAACAAACTGTATTTAGTCTGTAATTGAGGATTAATCCAGACTTAGGTGTGACTTTTTAGCGATGGTAATTATTAACGGAAAAGTTACTAAAGCGCTGCATTCACAATTCTGAAGAAAAAAAAAAGCTGGCAACTTAAATCAACAAATGAAGAACCGAAAATATGTACACCAAGGACACTCATAAGCAATAGGAAAAGAAACAGCATCTTGTGTTTACAAAGAACAGCTGTAATATCAGACTAAATCGCATATTGGGGCTGATGTGATCATTTCTTGATTTTAAAAGTATAACATCTATTGCCCGTTTAGGAGTACTATTTGTTAAGGACCAATTAAGTGTTAAAGTTCACCAGTTCTGTGGTGCTAGATCTGTTTGGTCTTGACACTTATGGGTTGACCAAATCTGTGAAAGAATATCAGATTTTAGAGCCAAGGGAGTTTTATTGAAATGTGTCCCAAAGTCTGAATACCACTCGATCCTGAAACCAAAATGAGTGTGTGGAAATCTGAAATAATTTCTATTAGCATGAGCTGAAGGCATCTTGGTTATGGCATTCATTTTGTTGGCTTTGTAAGTCTCCCATCCCTGCTGCTTGTCTTTTTCCCTGCCTGTGCTATTTTAGTTGACTTCCTGACTCAGTTAAAAGCAATATGTATAATAAAGAGTTTGTAGCTGCCAGAACACCTGGTCTCAGACTCAACTGTCAATCTCTTAGTGCTGCCTTAAGCACTCCTGCTCCCCCTCCCACTTTGCTGACTAAGTGATCTCCCATCTGCCCAGGTTTGTTGGTAGTTATTCCTGTGTATGCTTGTACCTTCTATTTGTAACTACATGCTTACTCTGCAACAAACTCTGTATATAAGGCCTGTGTTCTGTGACTTAAATGTACTACCCCAGGCAGCATTTGAGAGTGCTGTGTGGACGTAGTCTCACTCATGAGTGATTAATAAACTTATTTGAATTCCAGCTTCAGTGCCAATCTCTATTTTGTTGGAATAAGGACCCGTGGACACAGAAGGGTGACCCCTGCACCGGTGTGCTCATTGAAAAGCACATTTCCACAAGTGACAACTGTTGAAAACACATTCCCTGAATATGGTGGGCACTGTAGGAACTATATGGGGTCGGAGATTCTGTCTTCAAATTAAGTGGATAATTTAGTTGTTACTCTGTTCAGGGCTAGTACTACAAAAAGATGCATACCAATACATGCATCAACGAAACCTTGATGAGCAATGTGGCTGATACTCACAAAACCGCTTCATTATATTCAAGGTTGAGTCGAGATTCCTGATACTCTGGATCTAAATCCCAACCGCTACCACGCCCTGCTCAAGTTTTATTCTCGGAATACTGATGGATTAGATAAGCAATTAAAACTGGGTGGAAAGTGCGTGGCAAATAAATGTGTGCCACACAGTTTTTGAGAGAGCTTGAAGGCACTCTGGTGCTTTATTCGAGGGCTTACCTGTAGACTCCAACTTTACATAGGCAGTTAAAAAAGTTTTGAGCCTTATACTGTCCATAGGAATACTGTGCAAGTTTCGTAGTCTTACATGCCTTTTCTCTCAGTTCATCAGGAACAGAGATTGCTTTTTGATTTGATATTTTTCAGTGACAGCTCTGCAGCACTGCCAACAAAACACCAGACTGACAGGCAGTTCAAAATTCAGCCAGCTGTGGAACACTTCCCTAACAAGTTTCCTGAGATTTATACTCCACGGAAGAATTTGAAAGTTGATAAGTGTTTGAACCTTTTCAAAAGGTGGTTCGAATTCAAGAAAAATATTCCAAAAAGACAGCTTGGCAAGGCATCAAACTTTGTATCTTTTGCAAGAGTTCCACCGGTCACATATACAGCTTGGAGTGTATACTGGAAAAGACCTCACTATCAATTCTGCTGGTAGTAGTCATTCCACATTAGTAACTAAAGATTTTGGGGGTTTTGCTCATTCACGATTTGATAAAACTTTGTGGCAATTTAGAACTAGGAATACAGCTGTTTAGGAGGAGAACAATGTTGACAATGTATCTAACCTAAGCAAGACAGCGGAACCCACAAAAGAGATGGCACCTATCCTGATATCCCTAGTGTATCAGAAAGAAAAGAAATGCCATGTACCTCGCATTGTGCACACAATTCAAGCACCCACTGCCAAGGTACCGTCATAACAGGACAATACAAATTCAGACAAAGTAAAAGGGTGCACCATGCAACAATTGTATATCAAAGTAACCAGACAATACAGGTCTATCTCCAGCAATGTTTTCAAATCTTCTTTTTATTCAGTCCTATTCACATATAAAATGTAGGTACAGCAGAAAATAGCCAACGCATTTCATCCAAAACATTGGACTTCTTCAGGGCAAGCTTAAAAAAAGATGTACATGATAAGGATGCCTCCGATTCATCCAGCCAACTAGAAGAGCTGACTATAGTCTAACCACGTCCTAATTACAGCGTTCCTAATCTATGTAAAAATACCCACTCAGCTAGGAGGGCAATGGTACAAAACCCTAAGACCAGCACCAGAATCGGTGCCAAAATCGGGTCCAAAATCGGGTCCGTGCCTTGCTGAGACCCACACAGGATGATGTTTTAGGGTGTATGTACCCATGGCCTTCTTAGTTGGAAGCTCCAGGAGTGGACTCACCCCGACTACCTATATTACCCCTAACTGAACAGGTCTTTTTACATGCATTCGGAATGTGCAATTCTGACAGATGGTAACTAAACGTGCCCACTACAATTCATGATGAAAGTTCTTGTCTGGTCACAGTTTGGTGTCAGTTAACAAAAGCTAAAACTTCTGACTACAATTATACCTGCCATGTATGGATTTGCTTTCCACACCCAAACACAGTTAAGGGTGACTTCACGCTGGGGCTGACATCTACCAACCCCAGACATTTTTTAAACCGACAGTCAGGGAAGTCCAGGGTGGCGACACTAGAATAGATCCATGTAAAGTTTCTCACCCAGATTGCAATGTACATGTCAGCGTATTGGTAAGAAAATGAAATTCCACACATTTAAGTGATAGGAAAAACTCAAAAACAAACCGGGAAAACCAACCTGCATTTCCATACTGTTTCAGATGAAAACCATATCTCATGTGTGGGTGGGCCTATTGCCCAAGGCAAGATTAGACCAGGCCTGTGACCAAAAGAAGACGACATGGTAGTACATTTACTTCACATGGTCATAACTTTCATTCATTCCGGATGTGGGTGTTGGTCCAGACACACAAGTGGGGGTATCCTTTTTATGGGTTTAATTTTGGGAAAGTTGAGTGGTAGGCCTTGTGTGGATACTGGAAGAGTCTGGACCTTTACCTGTGAGAACAGTGAGAAAAATCTGTAATTTCAGCCAAAAGTTAGATTTTTGCGAGTCTTTCTGGGTAGGAACAAGTAGAGGGAATCCATATAAACCAGAACACCCTGGATCCCCCAAGGTATGTAGTAGTTCTCAGCAAAATCTATGGGTTATTTTGTTTCCTAGGGTGCTACCTAGTTCAGGGCCCAAATACTGCAGGTACTCGCATCGAGAAAGACTGACATTCCTAGTAAAAATTGTGATGTATCCACATTGCATTTGGGGGCCTTTCTTCCCAGACTAGGTGGATTGCATACAGAGGAAGGCAAGCAACGCCAGACTACACAGCGGAGATTTGACTGTTGGGAGATGGAACCTTATTACTAAGCAGGAGCAATCCCCCCCACCAAAAAAGCCCCCCCACCCACTCCCAGAGGAGAACTAGGAAATATCTAGCACTACTCAGACGAGGTAAAATGGAGTAGCTTACCGCCTGGAGGTGAGATCACAGTCCGGAATCCTGCCCAACGTTTCTGGGGGCTCCCTAAAGTAGCTAGATCACACAGAAACTTTAAACAGAAATCTCTGGTGCAGTCACTGGGGAAAGTTTGGTGCCAGTCCCTATTTATTAGAAATAGTCCAGCTCTACATGCCTCTGAAGAAATCTCGGGCGAATAGGGTATCGAGCTACTTCCAACCAGCAGAGGCAGGAATTCAACGTTCACCTGCAGTTCAAAATTCAGCCAGTCGTGGAACACTTATTTGCCAGGTTTCCTGAGATTTATACTCCAAGAAAGAATATGGCCGTTGATAAGTGCTTGATCCTTTACAAAGGGTGGGTGCATTTCAAGCGAAATGGCTCAAATTAAGAAAGACCCACCCAATATCCACGCTCTAGAACTTTAAAAAGGAACTAAGGGAGGAGCTCAAGGCAGATCTCGCTTCTTCCTTAGAGACTCTTCGGTCAGACCTCACCATCAAACGTACAGCTCTCCAACAGAATGTGGACTCCGTTTGAGCATGGACTCTTGTATTAGAAACTACCTGCCAGACTCTAGATCAAAGAATGGGCCGGCTTGAAAGCTCCTCTTCACACCTTCAAACTCCTCTAAATGCTACTTTACTAAAAATGTGAAGACCTGGACAATTGCTTCAGACGTGACAATATCAGACAACAACATTTGGAAGAGGGAGCAGAGGAGACAGATCTGGAGGCCTTTGTGGTGGGTCTGTTGTCAGAGCTATTGGGGGAAGAACAGCCTCAAATTCAAGCTTGATCGATTCCACATAGTAGGCCCCTAAGTCAGGGTGAAGGAAGGTGACCACAAGACAGCATAGCGAAAATTCACTCCTTCAAAGTTAAAGAGGTAATCCTACAGGCGGGGAGAAAGATGGAGGGGATTTCCTTTCAGGGCGCATCTTGCTCCTTATTTCAAGATATTGCCCTAGCCACTCATGCTAGGCATCTACAGTTCAAACCTCTTACTGACAAACTATGCAAAGAAAACGTCAAATATAGATGGACGTATCCCTTCGGAATAGCTTTCATGTTTCAGAATAAGCCAGTCCACTTCAGAGTTTCAAGAGGCGGTAGCTTTGCTAAGCTTAACAATTTCGGAATCACCCAGAACTTTCACCTGAAGGCCAATCGAGAATCATCCTGGCTGGCCCTGGAACTCCGCAATGGCTCTCACAAAGACGCTCAGGATGACGGGGGAAAACGGAAACCTCCAAGCAACAATGTTAGTGTAGATTTTTGAATACTCTCCGAGGACGACCCAGAGGAGAGACTATAAATTGGTAACCGAAGAAAACTGTTCTAAAGAAGACAAAGAGGGTTGGCTAGCAGCATGGTCTGCCGTACTTCAGGAATTCTTTTTGGTCTGTCCCGCCAATTTCTGCAGCTACAGGAGCGATTCAGGTCAAGATCCCATACTCAAGAGTAGAGCAACACATGACTACAGTTACTTAGCTATATGCAATCATCTTGATCAAAAGTTGCTACAGTGCAAGTGTGTAAAGTGGTTTATGACAAACACAATCTATCTTATTTTTACCTAATTGTTGGGGAATGATTTACCCAAAAGTCCCTGTTATGTTAATCAAATTTCCTACCATGAGTTAAAGTATATTCAAATGCAGAGTGGGATGGCAAGTTTCGAGAGATGACCAGGTTTACTCCTAATCATCATACACTATCATGGTATTAACCACATTAACGTGGAACATCAAGGGGCTTAATACCCCAGATAAACAACACGACACAAATCATAACCTACTATCTACAGATCCTCAGCTTCTACTAAACATAATGGGGTGGCTCTTCTCTTCCACTCTTCCCTATAATTCAAATCAACAGGAAATAAAACAGATAAGGAAGTGAGGGTGACTATGACTAAAGGGACAACTCTCTTAGCTAGGATGTGTACAATAGCTTCGATACATGCCCGAACACGACACAAGCTACCTTTCTCCTCTCTTTCCTTACTCTGTTGGGGGAATTTGCTGAGGGCTAGATTATATTAAGGGGGACTTCAACCTCACATAGGCTCCAGAAATAGATATCACTCACCCACATAGAGCAGGCACAGGCTGCTTTTCCCAAAGCTGGAAGAACAGCTATAGAATCTCTAGGCATACTGGACATCTGGAGAAGGGCGCACCCGTATACTCTGGACTATACCTTTTCCCTCCCATGCTCATCGTTCCTACTCACGTATCAATTATGTCTTACTCAGTCAATTTCTAGAACACAAACTTATGAAGATTTACTTTCACCCTACTGCTTACATTAAAATAGACTTCTCCACCAACTAAGCTCCATCGTTGGTTTTTCCCAGAGCTCTCCAATTAGGGACCGTCTCCTACTAGATGATCTATGCAAAGCGATTCGAGAATATGTCCAATTAAATGACTGGAACAACACTAATCCCTCTATTACCTGGGACACTTTGAAGACAACAAATCAGGCTACGTACACCTCTTTGATGTCCATATAAACGAAACAGAAAACCAAAGATAGACTCACTCTTGACAACGAGCTTCAGAAAGCAAGGAAAGAGTTACAGGTCTTTAGGGAAAACGCAATTTATACTAACAGAGCAGAACATACATTACGGCACCTTAAACACAATACATATGACAAAGTGAATAAAGTGGGTACACATTTGGCATGACAGCTTAGGATACAACATGAGTAAGATTATATCCCTTATCTTAATAAAGAAACAGGAAAAAATCCCAGACTGAAGTACATACAGCAAAAGAATTCAGTGACTTTTAAACAAACCTATATACATCTGTACCACCCAGGGAAGAGATACTGTGAAATATTGGTTTTAGGACATGGATTATAGAGTGAACTAAAAGCACATTCATTTCATATATTAGGCTACAAATGTCCAACTCAAATACAGCTCCCCTTCAGAAGAAAAGCTTCTTTGCTCCTATGTTTGTTTTAGTCTGCAGATAGATTTTGTTCACTCTTATGCAACTCTTTTTGGTACACGCTGGAAGATGAACCTTGTCCTCTAATTTGCTCATCTGTTTATGACATGTAGCTGATAGACCACAGAATTAGAAGGTCTTTCCACTGATACTCAATTCTTATCTGCTGAGATGCAACTTTGGAACTGACCTCCTGCTGATACGAGGAATTTCCACTGCTAAGCAATTTTGTATGAAGTCACGTAAGCTCTGCTTTGAGTTGTGTATAAATATAACAGAGTAAACGTTGATCGGTGTGCAGTGTACGTTTGCAGGAGTGAGAGTTGTATATTGTTCCCGCTAGCGTAATAAACGGCTTAAAAAAGTCTGCCTCCAACTGCTCGCACTTTAATTTGTTACTAAAAGCGTAAATGTTTGCTTTCCTCAAATGGCGACTCTGGTGGGACCTCTACGTGGGACATCCAACAGCTCTCAAGTCTGTGGCTGAGGTGACCAATCTGAGACTGAAAGATTGCGAGGGCCCCCAATAAACAAGAGACCAGTTTCTCACAGCTGCCATCTGACGTTTCAAACGGGCATCCCTCAGCAACAGGATTTCCCCGGCAGAGGTCCCGAACCTGGTTGATTGCAGACTGACACATTTGTCCAAAGTGTGGAGAGACGGACGCCCCCACATTAACTTGGTGAGGCTGTTCTAAATGCATGCTTGCACAATTGATTGAATTGAAGATTGAATTGAAGATACAATTGTCATTTTGGGAGGTTGGGATTACTAGTTTTCTCATTTATTGAGGGTCTCCAATTTTAGGGGACAATGAGTAAACTAAGGAAATGCATTTCTCATTGTTGTTTTGGAAGTCCATATTTGGACAAATTGCTCCACTCCCCACCCCAAATTGGAGGATGTATGAGACATTTGGGGCGAATCTTTGGAATAGATTTTTTTTTTGGTATACAAATATACAAAGGAGAATGAAGATTTGAGTGGCTGCTCGACGGCTCCATAGATTTAAACAAAAATACAGTATGAACATTTTTTTAGGGAAAAAAAAAAGGTAGATAGATAAATGAAAAGAAAAACAAAGGGTGAGACAGGCAATATGGTAAAGGTTCAAATATGGGAAAAACATGCACCACATTAGCAGGGCTTATAAAAAGTCCACTCAATGTCTAGCAAGATTTAATATGGACGAGCTATTTTAGGGATTACCATAGTGAGTTGACAACAGGTGTTCTGCTTACTCAGCAAACTAAATAAGAAATAACAATGCTTTTAAATATTATCTTGCAACATTTGCTCCGCTTTCAGAAACAGAGGTCAAAAGTCAGTTTGTTTTCTGTGACTGAAGTTAAAGGATTTTGTAAAGTTAACTGTGTGACAATCGCACTGTGCAAAGCATGTGAAATGAAAGGCTGTAAGATACCAGGTTTCTTTTTCTCAAACACAGCACTGAAATAGCTAATAAGTGCATGGTTCAAACATTTCAAATATGCTTCACTAATTATGAAGACACACTTTTGTAATTTTGTGTTGAGAAAAAATATATATTTTTATAGGATCAAAACAAATTAAATGTGTTTGCTTGGTGATCTGCAAATGTTAGGTATTTTTGCTGAATGCCGATTTCCAAACTTTTTTTTGCACTGTGTATTTTTTATCAGTAAGACTACACGTTAGTGGGAAGGTTTTGTGGCCATTTCAATAGAAAATATGCTATCTGTAAATGACATTGCACTACTCCAGTATGCTTTTGTTTTAGTAATATATTTATGATAAGTGAGTTTTGAACATGAACAGGGAATTATTGCTGCTCCTGCCCAGATGACAATGCTATTACTAACCACGCCAAGGTCCAGCTGGTCAACATCCTGACGCTCCCCTTGCCCAGGATGCGCAAAACATTGTGCCTCAACAGGGATATGTGCAAATGCTATCCCATTCAATTGGGCCCTTTGTTTCAGTGAAGGTGCATTCCTCCCCAGGTTCACAGCCTGTTAGAACAAGCTTTCTGGGGACCAGGGCACTCAGGGGTCACTATGCTACAATTGCATCAACAGGAGTGTTCCCTACTTGTTTTGACTCTTACGATAGCAAGACAGGGTAGTCCAAGGCTTACTCAAAGAGGTGAGGTGTGGTTAGACATTTAGAATACAGTGCACACTGAACTACCAGCTGGTATAAATTAATATCTAGTCAGAGCTTTACTTTTTATAAGAGCAAGTACTTTGATACATCCAAGAGAATTATATTACACATACATTTGGGATAAATAGTGAAAATCAGATGTCTCTACAACCCTTCGGGTCTGAGTTCTGACCCCAGACAGTATTATAGCGCCTAGAAGCTAAGCACTATAAAAACACAGTTAACATGAAAACCTACCATTAGCATTGCAATTTTACAGACCATGTTGCACAGGGCTGCTCTCATTAGACATTCTTATTATGAAAGTTATTTAAAATTGGACGAAAATTCTAATAAAGTTTTATTGCAACAGGCTTTGTTATATATGGGGAAGACAGAAATGAATGGGAAATATGAGAGGACGACAATGGAACAGGGCCTGGTCGAATATCATCGGATTCTGCGCAGCAACGTAGTGCAGGATTAGGCCTAACTTTATTTTTCTATTATCAATTTCTGAGAGCTCATTGATATCGGACTAATGAATAACTCCTTAAACAATACTCACGAACTCTAATTAGTAACTATAATATTTATTTGCATTTGATTACTTGCCTGTGTTTATGAAGGAGCTTTTATGGTCAAAATATGGTAGCAAAGATTTCCGCACTATAAGCATACTAACAGAAGCTTTTACAATGATGGCTACTGACATTTGATCATAATACCTATGAATACCCTCCATAGGGCAGTCTAGGAAGGGCAGAAGAAAGTTCATGATACCAGTCAATAAAGCTGGCCCCTCTGTTACTGTACAGCGCGGGGGGGGGGGGGAGGAGGGGGGGGGGGGGAGAGGAACAGGAGTTTCTGGTAGATACTAGTGTTACTTGTACCTCTCTAGTTCATAATCCCTTTCCTAGGTCTCCCCTCTCAGGTAAATTTAATACATCTGTGGGATTTGTTTTGGCATCCCCGTTCAAAGCCCTATTTCATAACAACTGAATGTTAGTACAAGGGTCTCCAACATTTTCTGTAACAAAAGTCACTAGTGATGTAAAAGTGACCACCCCATCCAAGAGTGTCAGCAGTGATCACATTGGTCAGGATTTTCGGCAGCAATTAAAAAAAACAAAGCTTTCACAGTTTGAACTGAAATAGTGCATGGGTACTAGATATAAACAATAGCTGCAATACTCCCTTGCACCAAGATATAATTATGAGTAATAAATATCTCCAACTAAAATAATAGCTTTAAGTACATTTTCAAAATGTCATCTATTTTTCTGTAGACATCAGCTTGCGAGTTGTGAAAATACAAAACAATGTTGTCTTGAACGCATGTGTTTTAATTTTGGAATACAGGTTGGACTGCACACAGGGGAGCTACTCGCAGGTACCTAGTGATCTACTGGTAGCTCACGAGCTACTCATTGGAGACATAGCAATACAGCAGAAGGTTGCAAACAGGCTACAGTGAAATGATTGCATCACTTAGTATCCTTGGGACATAAAGTATCGCTTTTCAAATTACAGTATTGTCAACAGAAGGTTACCTATTTAGGTCTCCTCCTATCGAAAGAGGGTACGACGCTACACCCACATAGGATATAATTGGTGCAAAACTTGCAAAAACCACTGACTCAATCTAATATCTGTGCGTTTATTACCACATTTTTCACTAATTGCAAAACCCCTGCTTGCTTTATCATTAAAGGACATATGCATGGCACTTCCTTGGACTAATCAGCGTGTCTGTCTTTTTACAATTGAAAAATCCTTTATGTAATGCTCATGCTTTAGGAAAAACCCGATTATAACAAATTTGTGCATGAAAGACGGTTGCAGCTTGGCATAGTCCCATAGGGTAAGGAATCGGCCATACGCGTATTTCTCCTCCACATTGGACCCCACTGCGATAAGGCAATTTGAAATGTATGTTTTGGGTCACAATTTGACATTACAATTTGACAGTTATGGTACCACATGTAGTGGATATATTATTTATTTTTTAAACACAGAGCTACCTAGGGAATTTTTTTCAGAAATGAATTCCTTAGCAATACAAATTATATTACGAAGTCATAGAGCACGTCTCCCTTTTAAACAATTATGACTCCCCAAAGAGGCGGGAGGCCTGACGCTGTCGGATTTTTCTCGACACTACAAGGCAGCTCAACTGCGAGTGATATCTGAATGAGCAATGAAGGAGTTGGATAAGCTCTGGCTCCATATGGACAGAGCTGTGGTTGGGCGGTATATATGAGACTTCTAATGGAAACCTAAAGCGTATAAACCCAGCACATATCTTAGCATGCCTACTCGAATGACCCTTCGGGTATGGGACTCAGTGACAAAGATGGAAGAGTGGGCAAAGTTACCCCTAACTGTACACTCCAGTACACTTCAACTCCACGTTCCCACAAGAGCTTAAAGCAGGCCCTTTTGATTCCTGGAAGGAAGGTGGGTGGTTGATGATCACAGATCTGTTTCACGGGTGGGACATTATCAAATTTGAGCATTGTCAGGGAGACTTCAGGTTAGCAGCTTTGGAGAGATATCACTATATTCAACTAAAACACTGGGTCCTCCACTCAGATATACACCTTGTATTTACTACAGATCTCTCCCACTTTGCAAAAATGTAAACGCTGTGCAGGGAGGGATGAAAGGCTCAATTTCCTTCTTTTATGCTCATTTGCTTAACACCATTATTAAGACTAAACCAGTCACATGCAATTTTGGGGAGACCTACTAGACGATCCCATTCCGGACACACAATGGCAAAAACTATGGAAGGACATCCCCAGATTTACCCACTCCACAAAGCAGAGGGAAGCGCACTACAAAGTGTTCTTCAATTGGTACCTATACTCCACCAAACTTAAAATATACTATCCTACTACAACAGTTCTCTGTTGGAGGGAATGTGGACTATTGGGCGACTTTCACCACTGTTGGGATATTCCAATCATTAAACCGTTCTGGGTGGAAATTATTGGGTTTACGGGACGAGGCATTGAAACGTCAGACTTTCGGTGATCACTTTATTTTGTCGCTATGTCTTGGAGCAGCTAGGATGGCTATTGCAGGAGCATGGAAAAAACCACAGTGCCGTCACTGACACAGTGGCATGCGAGGCTGTGGTAAGCCCTTACGACGGAACTAATAACAGACATTTTCACATATAACTACAAGAACTTCGAATATCAGTGGGCCAGCTTCTTTATTTTCTTTCGGAGTGTTTCCCACTTACAGCCTGTCCTACTCGCACAAGGGCACTACACCGCTTTCAATACTCACTTTCCTGAGCGATCCAAAGGTCTGCTCTTGGGGACAAAAGCTCTCAGTTTTGGTGCTCCCAACGTACCAGTTCATATATACCACTCAAGCGAGATACAAATTTGTATCACTCACTCATGTTTCATAGTTGGGGTTTTTTTAGGGGCAAAGGAGTATATTTGACTGTGAGGATTTTTTTTTCAATTTAACATTGCAATGTGAACATAAATGCAATTTTATCTGATATGTGTACTAGTAATGCTGTAATTTCTCTTGAGCAGCTGACACCATCACTAGCACTTTCCTAGTGCTGTTTTGTGAACTCTTTGTATTGCTCTATTAATGTATGTAAGGCACTCTATAAAACTCAATAAAGAAAGTTTGACTAAAAAGTTGCATTACCTTTAAAATCAAAAGGATTAACTCACTGGAACGGTCTTGGCCATCAGTGGCTCGCTTGTGGTGTAAGGTGAGTGCCAAGGCCATGAGAAGCAGATATTACGAAGTTGACAGCAGTGTTTAAAAGGGGCTCTTCCCACACGCAGACTGCTGAATGAAAGAGGATGGTGCCACACAATGTTCAGAACTCAGAAGGCAATGATATAGTTTCCACGGGTAGATGCAGAGACCAAATAGCTGAGAGGAAAAGGGTGTTAGGGTTAAGTTCGCATGACGAGTAAAAGGCCTTAAAACCAGGTTGGAATGACTAGAAGTTAAGGGGGAGGCAAGGAAGACTTCTTTTTGCAGTTTTATGCAGCGCGAACCTGACCCAAAGACTTCAGAGGACTTTACATAAGAACCAGTTTCTTGCAGAAGGACACATTCATTTTTTGTTAGGCACGGGGAGAGCAAGTGGTTTGCCCAGAATCACAGGATGTTGAGAGTCCCTGCCGAGACTCGAACCCGGTTCCCCAGTGTCGAGGACAACCGCTCTAGCCGTGAGGCCACATCCTCTCCCTAACTGGACTTTAATGTGGACACTAGCAATATGTGCTACAGATTGCAGCATGCTTGGGGTTAGACAGAGAGAGAGACCTCAGGTTAGAATTCAGATTCCTTCAGGCAACTGAAAAGCATTTTAACCAGGTAAGCTATGGGGATTGCAGTGAATAGGCAGTTTATGAACGGAGTGTGATTTAGGGCAGTTGTTGAAATCTGGTTCAGGGTCGAAAGTGGAGGAACTCAGGATGAACAGGCAAGCAAAAAGGGGGTGCTGAAAAGTGATGAAGATTCTTTAAGAAATATGCCTCCTAGTTCTTTGGTAAATTTTTCCAATATAATCTGACTAATTTCTGTGGCATAATTGATTATGCACTGGGCTGTTCAGGGACTTCTAAGAGAACAGCAGCAATGTAAAGGATTCTCACTCAAAGGTCAGGCAAAACGACAGTTTAGCACAAAGGATCTTTTTAGGGGACTAAAGGTAATTGGAGGTGTAACAAGAACAACTTGAGGGATTCCCTAGTACAAGTGAAAAGAAAAAAGATTGTGGTGTCCTTGTTTGAGGAGAATGAAAATGAGGAAGTGTTTGGAAATGTGCTTTAGGAGTACAGAAAGCCACGAGGGAGGCCGACGGAAATATGAAGGCTGTGTAGGAGGAAAAGGTGCCTCCTAGAGCATGAACCCATTCACAAACTTGTGGACTGAGAGACAGATATTTCTAAAGTGCAAGAGGTAATCCCAACCTGAAGGAGAAAATTGCATTAGAATTGAGAAACTACAAACAGTTATCTATTCAGCAGAAAAGAGGGAGTTTAACATAAAGTTAAGTTACAAGCTGTTCGCCCCCCCTCCCCCACACCCTCCTACCAGACCCTTACGGGTGAGTACTCGTGCTTTACAAGTAACCTGATTGATTGATTGACAAACTAAGTTACAAGGAAAAGGGAAGATGACAGGCAGGCTATAATAGGTGACCAAAGGTGCTGCAAACACAGGAAATCAATTTCTACCATATCAGCCACTGTGTAATCTGGATGTATCTCGCTACAGACAGCAGACTGGGAAACACTCTCATATGGATGACCTACCACCACTGAAACCAGAAATACAGACCTAACAGTCATACTATTTAAGGATAGATGAAGGTAGACATAAGCATATACGAAATGCAGCAGTTCCGTGGTAGTGGTTGTTTCTTCGCAAAATACTACAAAATGTTTATGTAAATCCACACTCCCAAACTGACGGTATTATTCAATCAAACTTCTTCAGGGCCGAATGCTATTGTAGACTAGGAGGGAAGCGCTTATTTAAGTAATTATCAAGAAGGTGAAAATACACCTGACTGTAAATTCCTAAAATGGTATATTGTGTTATGGAAAATGAACTCTCAATGATTAGTGTGTGAGAAACCTGGCCTATGTTATCACAGGTCTAATTCCATAACAATACATTTATTGAGAACAGCAGAAAAGATTGGTTTTCAACCTCAAATGAAAGGTGTCATGATTGGAGAAGGTCCCTGACTTTGCTGGTAGACAGTGGCAGGAGGTAGTAGCTTGGAATAAAAAAAATGCTGCCTCCTTTCAACTTTCTACATCTGGTACGACTCAGAAGACTAGTCAGCTCAGCATAGCATGGGTTGGTGTGGAATGAGTGCTCTTTCGGAAACAAGGCCTAAGATTATAGATCGTTTTATACAACAGATATAGTGGCCCGCACTATATGAGCTGCTTTACCAGTAACCAATGCAATGAGGGAAAAGGACTTGCACACTTTGAATAGACTCTGGAAAATGTTGTAGATACTCCAAAGGGTTTTAAGATTAACAACATCAGTACCATTTTAAAATGAACAAGAAATTCATAAAATTCATATTTTCATAAATGGTTTTGCTATTAATTTGTGTGATCATTATGAGTGAAGTATCAACAGCAATCCTCGGCTCCTAAGCCGGGGCCGAGTGTCCAACATCACAGGACTCACGATCAGTGCCCAACATGGATGAATCTTCTGGTTATGACCTTCAACTGAGAACCCCTTGCTTTTGACTCCTAGACTCCGGTCCCTTTTAACCACAATGTTAAAGTTTTGTCTTGTATAAAGCAATAAGCATAATTTAATCAGTATTATCATGATGGGGCTATTAACAAGTGAAGTACATGCAAGCAATCATTCTTTTCCTAAATGATATAAAGTTTTTTCCTCCCTAATATCCATGTCAGTTGCTCATGGTCACATGTTAAAGTTTGACAAATTATTTTTAGCTACTCACGTGTTCTATCATGGCCAGTTCTGGGTGACTGTTTTATAGCAGTAGCTTGAGTTAAGTTTATGGTATAAGGGGTATTTTTAGGTCGCGCCTAGGCAGCTCGCATGCACTGTCTTCGAGACATGCTCCATTCAGTAAATGGGCTTCAAGCCCACCCATCGCTCTACACTGGTTCTTCTGGGTGCCTTTCTAAATTCCTTACCTTTGAGTGGTAAATCGCTGCCATTTGTCCCTCCTATTGGTGTGTCATTCCCTCCCATGGCTACAGGCCCGGTTACATGCTTGATTTCGCTTCTGTCCATTTCAGTTAGTTGACACGCTATTATTTAGATTGCCTCGACTTGTGTTCTGATGCATGTGCACAGCTGATGTTTTCAACCAGTAGTACTTCTTTCCCCTCCCACCCACCGTTGCTCCATGTGCTGTCCCCTTCACACCACCCCCTACGCCGTCCTTCTTAAATAATAGTCTTTTTTTACATTTTAGTGGTTGAGATTTTTTTTTTTAGCAGGCTATGAAATTTGGACTTCTTTTGAAAGGAGTTATGCTTGTTTAAAAAAAAAAAAATGTATTGGAGGTAGTCGTGGCAAAGCTGGACAGCGATACAGCACCCGGCCCTGAGACAGTTGCAAGGCTTTTGTGATGCAAAGAGAATGTCTCGGTGCTGGTAAGACGATTCTTTCCTGACTTTGTAACAGGACTCATCGCTGGCATTTGTGCAGCTATCCATTGCAGAGAGAGACACGGCATTTAAGTGCATCACTTGCGATCCCTGGAAACTTTAATCCAGTGCCCATGATGCTGCCTGCCTGGCAAGGTCTGCTGTCAACCTGCCGAAAGCTAACTAAATATAAAACCTGTATGGACTGGGACCAGGCCATTTTAAGGACAAGCTCACATGGTATGTCCCAGAGAGGACTCTCCGTTCAGGGTCTGGTAAGAACCTGAGTGTTTCCAGTTTTAGGAGGACCACCTGGGGTGGAAAGAGCTTTTTTAGGACCATCGCAATGCTCTGAAATAGTCTTCCACTGGCACTAAAAACTGCCGCCTCCTTACTGGTCTTCAGAAAATCTTTGAAGACCTGTTTTTTTTCTCAAGACTAAGGGGCTGTTGATTCCTTGCAAGAGAGCTTTCTTGACAACAGATCTGCACCTACATCGGTTTTCGATAGCGCCAAGAAACCCTCGGCATGAGTTTCGTGCTTTATAAATGACATTCAAAATTCAAAAAATTCAAAATATATGAATTCAGAACTAAAAGGTGGTTAAGTGAATCGCCTGGTATGCAAATAGATACTTACTAGTAACTCCAGTACTCCATATTCACATGCTTATATACATAAAAATAGCAGTATACAGTGTAAAATATACAGCATGCGGTATATGATGTAAAATGCCCATAGGCCTGAAACAACATTGTATGTTTAGTAGCACATCCACCTTATTTGAAAGATCCCAAACTACAGCCAATGAGGTGGAAGCTGAAGCTCTCCTACCATAGCTCAAATTTCAAAGCACAAGCGAGAGAACAAATATGATGAGACTTTGACCGGGAACGAGGGTGGGTCGCATGTGGATATATAAAAAGATAACAATGATGGAGAGCTGGAGTTATAGGTAAGTAAGTAATTTCTTCTCCAACATTGGACCTTTTATATACTCACATGCTTGAATCAGAATAGCAAGCAGTATACATTATGACATACAGCAAAGCTGGAAGCAGGCTGATCTTTAATGAAACAGAATTCTCAGGACTGCCTGTCCCACTGCTTCATCAGCTTTTGCGTCCACGTCTAGGCAGTAATGCTTTGTGAACATATGCCTGCTCCTTCAGGTGGCTGCACAGCAGATGGCTTTCAAATGCACCACAGCATAGAGTGCTGCAGTTGAAGCCGTGCCCCTGGTGAAATGTGTCCTCACTCTTTCCTGAAGAGGACGCTTGGCTTTGGCATGATAAAGCAAAACAGGCTGAGAGCCAACAAGCTATACCCAGTGGGCAGGGGGTTGCCCTTTTCATGGATGATCAAATTATACTAATAACTGGTCTGAAGTGAGTATGTCCTTTGTTTTGTCTATATAGAATTTGAGACATCTACACAAGTCTAGAGAGTGATCTTTCTGCTGCTGAAGATGGATTGGGAAAGGAGGATTTAAGAATAACGGATGTTTAGAAGGAAGTCAGTAGGCACCTGGAGAATTAATTTAGGAATATTTCACAGTGTCACTTTGTCCTTTGTGAACAGGAGAAAAGGCTCTCGGATGGTGAATGCCTGAATCTCTCCCAATCTCATAGCAGATGTCAGCCAGGAAAAGTGAAGTTTTCCATAATACAAATTTCAAGTCTGCTCTATGTATAGGCTCAAAAGGAGATAACATTAGGTGGCATAGGACTGTATTAAGCTCCCATTGAGCTGAAGGATGTTGAAGTTGAAAGGCTCTGAAAAGCCCTTTCATAAACTGTTTTATAACCTTTGGGAAAACAGTAGATATTGATGTATCTGTCCTTCTGAATCTGGAGATTGCAGCCACTGACTGAAAACTATTTGAGACCAATTGTGGACAAGCTTAACAAATAAGGAAGGATCTGAGAAGGATTTGTTTTAAGTGGATGATGACCATTATTCCTGCACCAGAAACAGAAGAGCTTCGATTTAACTTTGTACATCTTGTCACGTCACGGGAGCTCGAGCCTGAGTCGGTTTACACTCCTGCAATAGATCCAAATGGATACATTCTAGGTGGTCACATACCATGCTGTCAATTTCAGAGACTTGGGATTGCGGTAGAGAATCTCTGTGATGTCTGGACAATATCCTGGAATGGATCTTCAAAAGAATGGCTCAGCGTGCTGCCAACTAGCAATGAGGATCAGAATGCAATGGTCTATCTTTGCCTTCTGCAACACTCTGGAGGTCAGGGCGAAATGAGAAAAGGCGTAGTCAACTATCTTAGACCAACTGATCTAAAGAGCCTTGACCATCATCCTGGATACCAAAACCTGCTTGTGAAGCACAGGCATTTCCAGTTAGCAGTGGCAAGCAAATCAATTGTGTGGTGACCCCATTGATTGAAAATGTAATTCAGCTATTTTTTTTTGTAGATCCCACTCATGATAATCTGACAATCTACAGCTGAGTGCATCTGTTTCATCGCTCTGGTAGCCTGGCAGATGTTCCACTGCAATGTCTGCCTTGTGAGAAATGGCCCAGTTCCAAAGCAGCCCAGCATCTTCTGAAGTGTTGAACTAAAAATCATGTTTTCGCATTGCTTTGTGTAAGTTAGCATTTGCAGCACCATTTTGTGTATGGGCGCCATTTTGTATCTTGATCGAAACCTATCCTTTGCCACTTCCGAGAAACGACCATCTCGGAGTTATGTTTCTTCAGAGCAGAGTTTTGCTACACTAATGAATGTACTGTTCTTATTAGCGCATACCTTTCTCATAAGCTATGGGCCTTCTCCCACTGGTCTGGAGACGGGCCCGCCTGCAGTGATCTTGGAGTCTGTAACTTTGTAAAATATGAGTACTGAGATTGGTTTTTTTTTTTTCTTTTCTCTCGTTTGTATTGCTTCGCAGCACCTGCCTGGAAAATTCCACTATGGGCGTGTTCTGGCCCAGTTACGAAATGTACTAAATGTATGTCTATGCTTGTGGACTTTAGTCCCTCTGCAGCACTCCTAGTGATTGGGCAGACAGGTCTCCTCTCTGAGAGTACTTTGAATAACCAATTACTGGTTTGTATTCTATACTGCCTGACCGACTCTTTATTTGGTATGGAAGGCTGAGAGGTGGTCGTGAGAGACCCGGGTGACCCTAATCGGGTCACTTCCTTCACTAGGCCTGGTTGACCTGCCAATCTGTTGTAAACATAGTCCTAAGGCCAAATGCCATAACTTTCTCACTCTTTCTGCCGATGGAAAGGCTTTTCCCAACTGAGTTTTAAATATTGCTCCCAGAAATTGGATCTGTGTTTGGGGTTCCCACGAGGACTTCTCCTTGTTCAAAGTGAGACCTAATCTCTGAGAGAGACTGATGCAAGCATTCATGGAAGCTTTTGCTCTTTCCCTGGGTGACGCATCTGTGGTGAGAATTAACCTGTTCTTGCCAGAAAAGGAAGACCTGCATTTAGGTTTGCTGGAATCCTCCACTACATTACCGCTTGCTTCAATACTCCTTGTGAAACAGACCATATCTTCCCAAGAGCTTTTTATCTGCTTCCATTGCAATTCCAGCTCTTGCTGAAAAGGTCTCATACAGAGCCAGTAAAAGAGAATGAGGCCTATAGATGATGCTATTAGGCTTAACAGGGACTTGTATTGCCTCACTATGGTTGATTATTTTCTAGCAATAGTCTTTGCCATTGTCTGCAACTTTCTCACCCTTTCTCCCGATGGAAAAGCTTTACCCAACTGAGTGTCTAGTATTGCTCCCAGAAATTGGATCTTTGTCTGGGGTTCGAGCAATGATTTCCCCCTGCTCAAAGTGAGACCTAATCTCTGGATGAGATTGATGCAAGCATTCGTGGAAGCTTTTGCTCTTTCCCTGGGTGGCACTTTGATTAGCCAGCCGCCCAGGTATGGGAACACCTGGTGACCTTCTCTACTGAGAAAAGCAGCAACTGGAACAAAACATTTGGTGAATATTCTTGGCACTGATTTGAGTCCAAAAGGGAGCGCCTTGAATTAGGAGTGCTGACCAGCTGAGAATCAAAGGCACCTTCTGTGTTTTCGATGAATGGGTATGTGGAACTATGCATTCCGAAGGTCCAGGGAGGTAATAAAAATCCCCTTCCTGCATCATCATCAGGACAACTTTTACAGAGTAAGCATTCAAAATTACTGTTTCTATAGAAACATGTTCAGCTCTCTCAGATCCAGAATTGGTCTCCATTTACCAGTCTTCTTTTTGATTAGGAAGAACCTGAAATAAAAACCTTAATTCCTTTGCGAATTGAGGACAATTTCTATGGCTCTGTTAAAGAGAAGCACAAGAATTTCAATTTACAGTTCCTTCAGATGAAGATGGTGTTCTTTTCTTGGTGAACAAAATGGGGTCTCTGAATGAACTCCAAGGTATGGCCTGACTGGACAATTTGTATCATCCATTTGTCTGATGTTATGTTCTTCATAGCGGGAGCAAAAACTGCCATTTTACCCCCAAACTTCGGAGGACCAGGAAAGGGGGTACGAACGGGGAGTCAAGTTCTTTTCTGATTGGCATTGGTTCATACTTGTGATGAGCCTCCCTTCCTGAAGTCCTCCAATAAGTCTGCCTTTGGTTTCGATTGAAGTAGTATCCTTGATAACATCCAGACTGTCTTTAAAGATAATGAGTCTGTCTCTGACCTCCATACTGGTTGAATCCTGCTCTGAAATGTTGTAATCTTTGTGAGCCATAAAAAGAAAGACGTCTGAAATCTGCTAAACTGCAACAGTCTTAGCACCTTTGCTGTGTCAGTGTCAGTTTGAAGGCCTTGCAGAGCTTTATCAACATGGTTACCAAGAAGAGTTAGCCCATCAAAAAGCCATGTCTAAGATTTTAGATTGGACTTCAGTACAGAAGGCTGTACATTTTAGACAGCCTTGCCTTCTTTAGTATAACTGACAACGGACGAAAACCTGTAGGTGAAGCATCCACTGCTGTGTTAATAAAACAAGAAGTTAGTTCTCCTTCCTTTAGAATAGTTGTGTGTGTTTCCCTCTTATCCTCCGAAATAAGTTCCAGTGATGAAGCAATGTCATACCACATCTGGCAATCATTACGACCTGGAATCGCAAGGGCATTGGCTGTCTTAATAGAGGTTGCCACCACAGAAGAAAGTCTCCAGCCCAGATTGTCAATACGTATGTTATCCTTGTTTGGTGGACTAGATCATGGGGCTATTGTAGTTTAGATTCTTCTCTGAGCTGCTGAAGCAATTACTGAAACTGGTCTAGTATGGCCAGTGAGGGAAGCTGGCGCTGAATCCGGGGCCTTGTTTTTCTTCTCCAGACGAGGTATCACAGCCGGAACAGTAGCAAATGTCTTTAAAAATGTCCTACCCTCTGACAAGACAATCAAGTGCGGGTATGGACTCTTTCAGAGGTTATTCTTAAAAGTCATAAAGAAAGCATGGTTGAGCTACAGAGGCCATTGGTAGGTTGAATTTCTTGGCCGTTCTTTCAATCAATTAATGAAATTTAGAGATCTGTAGCATCCTATGGAATTGGGCCGTCATTTGCAGCAGTCATTTGCACTTGGGACAATAAACTCTCATCCATTATCTCTTTCATCATCGTCTGGTGGTGAATCTCCTTCAATATCAGAATATGCAGAACTATCAGATTAAACATCATCCATAAGGACTGATCCCCTTGGCATTGGAGGATGTGGTAGCGGTGATGGCCGCCTAGTTGGTGAAAATGATAAAGGAGCAGGTTGAGTAGACGTGAGGAGCGTGGTGTTGTAGGTAACCCCATGGTAGCATTATTACTTGGTTGCTGCGTCAGTAACTTATTAAAAGTATCCATCTGCTGCAACATTGATAAGGCCGCCATTGGCACTTGGACAATATCTGGTTCTCTATAACATTTAGGCTGTTTCTGCCTTAACTCAATTAGAGTACTCACAGACTTGTAGACCTGTTGATACACATTTTCACTGTAGGACTCCTCATCATCCATTGCTTCCGCTCCAAAATCAGGGACATATCCCACATCCAATTGTGTTGGGATTTAAGTGGTCAGCGAGGCATAATCACTAGTCTCTTCTTTTTTAACTCACTGGAATAATTGCACTGGAGGCAAATAAGTCATACTTAAACATTTCCTCCCATAGCTTTTATTGGAGGAGTGATTTTTTACTGTGATGCAGTTGATGGGGACTCCATCGTCAACGGTATTGTCATTGGTATGGTCTTCATTGTTGACAGTATGGGGATTTTAGTCGATAGAATCTCGACGTCAATGGACTGCTCGACGTCAACGGACTGCTCGACAGATGGTATATTTGCCTGAGACGATTGAGTTGAAGTTGTCAACGGCTTCATCATCGGTGAGACTTCTTTAGAAGATTACATCCTTTTCACTACAGGTTAAATCTCTGTAGCGCTTACACTCTGGTTTGTCAGCAGAGGAGGTGGCTGCAAGGGCTGTACCAAATAAGTCATGCTTGGGAGAAATTGTATAAGGTTCCTCTTGTGTGCTGCCTTCATGGAACTGCGTGGATGGGCACTTCAAGGAATCTTGCCCTGAAGAGGGGTCAGCTCCTTTAGGAACAGGTTTAAAAAAGATCTCTTCTCTTTGTCAGCCGTGGTGACATTTAATTGTCAGACCAAATGATTCCCCTAGTCCAGGAATTGTAAAAATCTTCCATAAAAACAACTCACAGTACAGTAGTGCTTAAGATAGGGCTTGCTCAATTCTGTAGTAGGGGATCTCTGTGTATAGTCATAATCTAGTAAATAGTCCCGCCCATGTGCGTGGACCCCGGAGCAATAAAAAATAATCTCTTAAGTTGTCAAGCCATGCAGACCTGCATCTACACTTAAGAGAGAATTCAAAGACAGATAATGCAGCCTATATTCACAGGCTACACTGTCCAGTACTTCAACTAGAAAATTCCACCAACATCCACAAACAGCACTGCCTGCCCAGCTTTTTCCACAGAGAAAAACCTGCCTCTACCAGCAAAAGCCTCTGGAATGATAGAGAGGGAGGAATGGACAGACAAGCCCCATAGGCTGCCATTATGTGGCTCAGAACAGGATACTGTGCCTTTAAGAAAACTTTCCAGAACTTTTCCAGTATCCCAGAATGCACAGCAGGTCCCTTTTACTTTCAGTTCTTTTTTCCGGCTCCTGCTAGCAGGGCCCTGGAGCATTGAGCTCTCCCTTTTCAAGGGTTTATTTGGATTTGTTCACTATAAGTGCTATATTAAGTACCTTGTTGCCTTCCTTCTTGTGTGTGCTCTGTGTGGTCAACATGCCTGGCTTGTTTGACAAGTGCCCAGAGTGCGAGAGAAAGAAGGCCAAGTCGGACCCACACAGGGTGTGCATCGTCTGCCTTCCCCAGTCCCATGTTCCAGAGGAGTGAGACATTTGCCAATCTTTCTCAGCCAGGACCCTGAAGGAAAGGATGAAGATCAGGCTCCTAGGCCTGGAGGACAGAAGGCTGAGGGCACAAGGTGGGTCAGGACGGGCTGATTCTGCCCATGCTGAGGCCCCTGGGGGGCTCCCCAGGGGCAGGAAGCCCAGCAAACGTCCCCATTCTCCGTCGACGTCTACGGCGTCGAGGGGGATGGCTGCAGTCTGCTCACCGTCTCCCCAGGGCTCTGGGGAGAAACGGCGTTGCCGCTCGACGTCGAGGGAGCTGAGCAGCCCGCCGTCGACGACGTCATCTTCGTCGACGCCGTCGAGTCATTGGCGTTGAGAACAGTCCCAGCGTAGGCGCTCGCCGTCGGCAAAGAGGAGACGGTCACCGTCGAGGGGATCCCCGACGTCAAGGACCTGTCGAGGAGGCATTCATCGACACCGAGGCAGCGCAGGAGGAGTCCTGACGCCAGGAGTTCCTCGGGGTCACAAAGGAAGAGAATGGAGTCACCGGGCTCAGTGTACTCAGTGGTGTATGCACCTCTTAAGCCTAGGTCGCCACCCTTTCCTCCTTTGCCAAGGGAGCCCTCACCGCGGACTCCGACTCCTCCTCCTCCTCCTCCTCCTCCCACCCCCCCCATTCCGCCTCACACACCGTCGGGCCCAACTGTGGCCCCGCCACGGTCGGTGTCGTTGCCTAGGTATCCGACGCCACCGAAGAGAACTCTAAAGCGGCCGACGCCAAACAGATCACGCTACCGCTCCGGACGGATAGGAAGATCACGGAGCCATGGACGGTCATCATCGACATCTGGGCAACGCCGCAGGAGGCGCAGCGCCAGATCCCGCACCCAATCGTCTGCCAGGGACTACTCGCCGACGCTGTCGGACTCGCCACGGACGGAAGTATCGCCTGTCGACGATATAGTCTCCTTCCAGGAGGTGCTACTGAGGGGTGCAGCCAAGCTAGGGATCACGGTGACGGTGCCAACACATACGACGTCCGTGATCTTCGCGACGCTGCACAAGAAGCACCTGTCTCGCCCCCTGCTGCCACTAGTGCAGGGATTGGTGGAGCCCGCTACGGAGTTGTTCCTCACTCCGGCGGTGACAAATCCAGCCCCCTCTAGGCTCCTGAAGAAGTATCGGGCGCCGGAATCGGACCAGACCTTTCTGAGGATGGACCCGAAACCGGACTCGGTCATTGTGACGGCGGCAAGGAAGCAGCATGCTACCACTCCTTCCTCGACAGTGCCGCCTGATGAGGATAGCCGTTGGCTAGACTCGGCGGGCAGAAAGGTCTGTGGGACGGCTTCTACCACCATGAAGGCGGCAAGTGCCGGGGCTCTGTTGGGGCGCTACGACCTTGCCCTGTGGGAGTCTCTCCAGCAGTACGCGGAGCTGCTGCCTCGCGACAAGAAGGAGGACTTTCTAGAGACTTTACGTGAGGGGATGCTGGTGTCAAATCAGATTATCAGCGCGGCGGCAGATGTGTCTGTTAGCGGCACATGGATATTGTCATGGCATCAACCAACGGCGTCACGCTTGGCTTCGCCTTACCTCACTCAAACCGGAGGCACAACAAAGAGTCGTCAACCTGCCTTTCTCGGGGGAAACCCTGTGCGGCAAGCATGCGGACGACGAAATGGCCCGCATGAAGACGGAGGCAGAGACCCTGACGACTGTCGGGTTAGAGAAGCCTGAGAAGAAAAAGCGCCTGTTCCAGAGACGGTTCGGGGCTGCAGGCAGAGGGCGTGGGAAGGCCTCGGGACAGCAGCAACAACAGCAGCAGCAGTTCCAGAAACCCTTCCAGAAGCGCCAGAAGGGTAGAGGAGGCCAGCAGTCCGCTACAGCAACCAAGGGCCCGGCTGGGTCTCGGCCCTGAGCGATTACTTCCCCTGCAACCGTTACCCACTCCAGTGGGGGGAAGCGTTTAATCTTTTCTGGCAGAGTGGAGAAAAATTACTCAGGACAAGTGGGTGCTGAATATTGTTTGCAATGGATACAGTCTTCGGTTCATCAGCCCGCCTCCAGCGATTCCGCCGGTAAGCTCACAGTATCAACTGCTAGAGCTCCAGGCGGAGGCAGACATCCTGTTGAGGAAAAAGGTGGTGGAAGATGTACCTCTGTCTCAAAGGGGAAGAGGTCTGTACTCTCGGTTCTACCTGGTTCGCAAGAAGGACAAGAACGAGTTCAGGCCCATTCTGGATTTGCGGCAAGCAAACAAATGGATTCGCAGAGAGGAATTTCGCATGCTATCGTTGCATCAGATTTACCCTCAGCTGCAACGGGGAGACTGGCTCTGTGCCATAGACCTACAAGATGCGTACTTCCATGTGCCCATTGCACAGAAGCACAGGAAGTTCCTGCGATTCCAAGTCGGCGCCAATCATTATCAATACAGTCGGCGCCAATCATTATCAATACACAGTACTGCCATTCGGGCTAAAGTCTGCGCCCAGGACCTTCTCGAAGTGCATGGCAGTGGTAGCTGCACACCTGCGGAGGAACAAGGTGTTTGTCTACCCGTACCTGGACGATTGGTTGATCAAGGCCTTCTCCTTCTCGGAAGCACAAGCGCACTTCCAGAAGACGTGCGTTCTCTTGAACAAGCTGGGGTTACACGTCAACATGTCCAAGTCTGTCCCGACTCCGGTCCAGTGCATACAGTACTTGGGGGCCTCCATCAATACGCTGTTGGCAAGCGTGTCTCCTTTGGAGGAGAGACGGTTATCACTCCTTCGGAAGGCTCAGGTTCTTATGACCGCTCCATCGACGACAGTGAGGAAGGTGTCTTCGCTGCTGGGATCGATGGCCTCATGTATCTTCCTCACGCACGGCTGCACATGAGACCACTGCAGGAGTGCTTGGAGGATCAGTGGGATCAGAGGACAGGTTCTTGGGACAACAAGATACGGCTGTCTCTGCATGCTCTTCAGTCGCTGAAGTGGTGGTGTTCGGCGGAAAATCTCCTCAGGGGGGTTCCCTTCCACAAGGACATTCCCACGAAGAGTATCGTGACGGATGCGTCTCTCCAAGGCTGGGGAGCGCATTCCGGAGACTTACAGATACAAGGAAAGTGGTCCCCGGTGGAGTCGACGTACCACATCAATTTCCTGGAACTCAGAGCAGTTTACTTGGCATTGAAGGCCTTCCATCCGTCCTTCCAGACCACCTCGCTGCTTGTACAGACGGACAATACAACCACGTTGTATTACCTCAACAAGCAGGGGCGGTCGAGATCACGCACCCTGTCGCGGGAGGCGCAGTCGATCTGGCACTGGCTTCTGGCCCGAGGACTGACGATTACGGCCACGCATCTGCCAGGTGTGCAGAATGTTCAGGCGGACGCACTGAGCAGACTGATTCAGGAAAACCACGAATGGGTCATAAACGACGAAGTACTAGGGGACGTCTTCGCAAGGTAGGGGACTCCAGACGTGGATCTGTTCGCCACCGCCGAAAACAGCAAATGCCGAGACTTCGCATCCAGGTACTACCAGCGGGGGACGCTGGGGAATGCGCTATGGATCGACTGGTCGAACAGCTTTCTCTACGCTTTTCCACCCATTCCCCTGATTCCGATGGTGCTCATCAAGCTGGCCCAGTCCGGGGCGCGGATGATCCTGATTGCCCCGGAATGGCCCAGACAGTGGTGGTTCACGGACCTGCTTCACCGGTCTCTCCTTCCTCACATATGGCTGCCGTGCAGGCAGGACCTTCTCACGAAGTTCGGGGGCAGTTGGTGCACCCCAACCTCTCGTCTTTGATTCTGGCGGTATGGCTCCTGAGATAGTGCAATATGGCCATCTGAATCTACCAGCAGACTGTGGATATACTGAAGGAGGCTAAGCGACCTTCCACTAGGACGTCCTATGCTTACAAGTGGAAGAGATTCTGCATCTGGTGCAAGTCCAAGCACTTTGACCCGACGACATGTAAGGAAGATGTCATCCTTCCGTACCTTTTGCATTTGGCGCAGTCTGGCCTTAATTTCCATTCCATTAAGGTTCATCTCGCTGCTTTGACTGCTTACAGGAAATGTCCTTCACAGACTTCCTTCTTTCAGATCCCTGTGATCAAGGATTTTTTGGAAGGCCTGAAGAAAGTGTTCCTTCCTGTCAGACTTCCCTTGCCTTCCTGGGAATTGAATGTGGTGCTGTCCAGATTGATGAAGGAGCCTTTTGAACCTATTCACAAGGCTTCGTTGCAGCACCTGTCTTGGAAGGCGGCGTACCTAGTGGCCATTACATCGGCCCGCAGTGTGAGTGAACTTCAGGCGTTGTGTTGCCGAGAACCTTATACAGTATTTCATGCTGCTAAGGTTGTTATGCGTACTCACCCTAAATTTCTTCCTAAGGTTATATCTGATTTTCATGTCAACCAGACCATAACTTTACCTACATTTTTTCAGAATCCCTCTTCTCCAGCGGAAAGGTCTTCACATTCCCTGGACGTTAGGAGGGTGTTGAAGTTTTATCTTGATAAGACCAAAGATATTCGTAGGTCAGACCAATTGTTTATCAATTATGGATCAGTCAAGACCGGTCTTGCTACCTCCAAACAGTCCATCTCTCGGTGGATTGTGTCCTGTATACAGTTGTGTTACCAAAAGGCTAATAAGACCTTAGGGGGTAAACCTAAGGCTCATTCCACCAGGGGCAAAGCTGCCACGACTGCTTTGCTGCGTAATGTTCCGATTGCAGAAATCTGCAAGGCGGCCACTTGGAGGTCGGTCCATACCTTTGCTGAGCATTACTGTCTGGACACGGATGCCAGGGCAGGTGCTCAGGTTGGGCAGGCTTCGCTGCGAAATTTGTTCGCACAGTAATGGTATTATTTTTTAGTCTTCTCCACTGCCGTTTTGGTGTGGGGATGGGCTTGCCATTCTATTCACTAGATTATACACAGAGATCCCCTACTACAGAAGGAGTAGTTTCTTTTCTGTAACTCCAGTGAACAAGCGGACCCGATCACCGACCTAGGTACCTCGGACCTTTCCTCCCTGACAACTGTCAAGCGGAGAGTCACACGGCGATCAAATCCCAGAGGCATAACTACCTCTCTATTCAAGTAATCTCAAACGGAGATACTGTGAGTACCTTACCACTACACTCACAGCACACTTTAGGGTGTGTGCTGATATTTACACGTGGCCTATATCTTGTTTATATGGCCATTCACTTTTTTCTGGTCCTGACGAAAGCCTCTAGAACCATCCAGAAGGCTGAAACTAGTTGACCTTATTTACAAGGGATATCAGGAAAATAACATTCCTAATTATATATCCCGCAGAACTTTTTTACATTAGTCCTGGGACCCTTATAATAAAAGTCTTTCCATAGGGTATTTCCAAGAGACTTTTTTAACCTATAAACACATCTCACATAGCACGCCACTTTCTGCTCAAGATCCTGCTCCGCTGTAATCCAGGCGTTGTAGCACAGCTGGATTGTGTTAGACAATCCAGTTGGGCCCCGATGATGAAGCATGCCACCTACTAGGTAGGTGGGTGCGGGGTTTCTTTCACAGCAGTTGTGCTCTCTCTCCTTTCACGTTTACTGCAAAAATGACAGCAAAAAAAGTTTGCTTTGAACCATAAAAACTTGTCCATTTTGTTTTGTCAAATTTATTGGGGGAAGAGGACAAGTTTTTCTTTTTCTTTTCCTCGCTCTCTTGTTGTTCCTATATGTATCTCTGTTATAGTCATAAGCGCCCGCCCTCTTCCCCGGTGGAGAGATAAATGTTAATGTAAGGAATGCTACAGGTCTGGCGTGTTACGCCTTCAAAAAGAACTGAAAGTAAAAGGGACCTGCTGTGCATTCTGGGATACTGGAAAAGTTCTGGAAAGTTTTCTTAAAGGCACATTATCCTGTTCTGAGCCATATAATGGCAGCCTATGGGGCTTGTCTGTCCATTTCTCCCTCTCTATCATTCCAGAGGCTTTTGCTGGTAGAGGCAGGTTTTTCACTGTGGAAAAAGCTGGGCAGGCAGTGCTGTTTGTGGATGTTGGTGGAATTTTCTAGTTGAAGTACTGGACAGTGTAGCCTGTGGATAGAGGCTGCATTATCTGTCTTTGAATTCTCTCTTAAGTGTAGATGCAGGTCTGCATGGCTTGACAACTTAAGAGATTATTTTATATTGCTCCGGGGTCCACGCACATGGGCGGGACTATTCACTAGATTATGACTATAACAGAGATACCCCTACTACAGAACTGGAGTTACAGAAAAGAAACTACTCCTTCCAGGGCATACCAAAATGGAAACAATTTAAGGTTCACTGAAAGGTTAGAGCAGAGCTCTGACACGACACGAAGAGCGGTAAAAATCTGAGCTATGGTGACCTCTAGTGGGAGTAGGAATGCTTAAACTTCCGCCTCATTGGCTGAAATTTGGGTTCTTTCAAATGAGGTGAATGTGCTTCTAAATTTACTATTTTGTTTCAGGCCTATGACCATTTTGCATTATATACTGCATGCTGTACATTTTACACTGTATACTGATATTTTAATGTAACGGGAACTCCCAGCCTGACGACGGGGAAGTATTCAAGCATGTGCATATCTAAAAGATCCAAGGATGGAGAACTATTGCTAAAATATGAGCACTCCATTGAAATGCTGCCCACTGACCCCGAACTCTGACAGGCTGCTAACCAAGATCTCATGATTATCTGTGTCAAAGGCAGCAGAGAGATCCAATAAAACCGGGGCAAAAGAGCCCCCAATAAATAGTACTTGCATTTTCATCATGAATGAAAATTGTAAGTTTTTCTTTAGTTGTGTTGTAAATCACTGCAGGGTGACAGTTTCCTTATGGCTACCTCATGTGCCCACCAGATCCAGATTGCCTAGTTAGAGTTGTGGATGGCAATAGAGGTGGTGGTGTCTCTGAAGAATTTCATCTATTTGTGCTGCTTTGCCTAAGCAACCTCCTTCAATGATCATAACTGTAAAGGTTAGCATTCTTCATATTATATAATGTATCTTTAGTTGGTGAGGAAAATGAATTTCATCACAACAATGGTGAATACCTTAGTGCCACTTTTCAGGCTACAAGGGTGGCATGCAGAAGCATGAAAAACTTTCACCTTTTCACGAAAATGTATTTATTTCTTCCAAGGAGAAACAGACTGTTTGGAGTAGGCACCATAAGTGTACAGAAGTTAAAGGTGAAAACAATGCTTTAACTCCCCTATCATGTCTGCACCATGCAAGCAATCCGTGCCACCCATGCAAAATGCTGGCTAGCATGAGTCGCGCCATAGACGCCAGCACTGAGACAATAAGGACTGCAGTGTCAAAACAACTCTTATGGTTTTCTTCCCCAGCATCTCTTTGCCAAAAGGCTGGGGAAAGGTACCATAATTAGTTTGCTGTACCACTCTAATGACTGCCTGGAAGGAGGAGAGCAATATACGAGTCCACACTTTCATCCCCAAATGCATTTCCGGACCATCCATACGTTCACCCATTAACTAATTTTCATATTCACCTAAAACACACTAAGCCTCACCAGTCAATTCAGAAGCACGTATTTACAGAGCGGTCAGACGTTTTGACTTTGTAAGTGGTTGTTTAGATAATGTGGGAGGAGGTGTGGTAGAGGGGGAGGCCGGCTGGATGGTCTGGGAGAAGAGAGGAGAATAGGCACAGACAGCTGAGACAGCTGTGGGATACACTGGACAGGGCTCAGAAATGTAAGTAGTAATGCAAACCAGCGCTGCAAAACGATGCTATGGTCCTGATTCAGAGCATGTTGAAATGAATGCACACGATAAATAATGACACAATGGGGTACGCTATTTATTAATTGCGATAAATAGCACCTATTATGAGTTTTTGAAGATTAACGTGCACATTTAGGTGCTTACCACACTAAAATCTACACCGTACAATAAATACCATACAATGGCAAAATTTAACAAAGGGTGGGATAGTTAATGCATTGAGTAATTATCAGATACAGTAAATGCCACCCAACTTGGAATTCCCATTCCTGCATAAACTGGGGTTTACGCAGGGGTCAGAATATATCGACCAACTTACAATCGGAACCTCTAGGTACAATTTAAAAACACACCCAATATAAAGTCGACATCTAAAACATTTGCATGGCTTGTGACTTTTACAATTCTATGAGTCATAAGAAAATGATGGTTACCTGTAGCAGAAACAGTATCAATCAATCATCAGGTGTGCGTGTTCCAAAGAGCAGGAAGAAACAAAAGAAAAATGTTCCTCAGTTAGTGATTATTCCATGTGGTTTGATAAAAAACACTTACTGTTTTACAGAAAGGATATGATAATTCCAGAGAGAAAACATATTAAATGTTCAAAACCACCAAAAGAAAATAATAAAAAGGCTAATGGTTAGCTAAAGAGTTATCTGCTTCAAACACATGGAAAACTCGACTTAACTGTAGGTTTAAGCTGAAATATATATAACATACCAAAACCAACTGCTCTGAATATCTAAAACCATTAGTTTACAAAACAATAACATTTTTTTCAAGGCAGGCCAAAGGATTTCCGCTTCTTTGCTAGTTTTGGAGCTAAAATGCCCATTGTAGGTCCAAAAACGAAGCATTAATCAGCATGCTTCAAGTGCACCTTAGATTGGGAGCTTAATTTACATAAATAGCGCCACTCTCGATCGTAAAAAGCTGAGCTTTTTTTTATATTTTTTAATGTGTTTGCGGTATCTAAGGTTTGCACATATAGGGCCCGATTCACAGGACTAACTTAAGACAAAATCCTAAACTTACTACCATTTTGATATTCACAGAAGGCACTTACTCATTTCGGTATTCACAGAAGTTAGGAGTCCAAACTTTAGGACTCCTAAATGCCTTCTGTGAATACCGAAAGTCTTAAAGTTAGGATTTTTCTCAGTTTAGGAGTCCTAAAGTTAGGAGACCTAACTTTACTACTCCTAAACGGAGGAAAATCCTAACTTTAAGACTTTCGGTATTCACAGAAGGCATTTAGGAGTCCTAAAGTTTGGACTCCTAACTTCTGTGAATACCGAAATGAGTAAGTGCCTTCTGTGAATATCAAAATGGTAGTAAGTTTAGGATTTTGTCTTAAGTTAGTTCTGTGAATCGGGCCCATAGTTCGGAAATTCTACGAGTTAATGCATGACGTTTAAACCGCTCCAGCCAGAAACGGAGAGAGAGGGGCAAATCCCCGTTTACCATTTAAGACTTGCGTGGTCTATATTTCGTGCATTTATTGGGAGAAATTCTGTGACATTTATTGTTGTTACATTCCTTAAAAGGGGGAAAAAGGTACGGCAACAGCAGTCGCCGTCATATGCTTTTAGAAGGATTTCCTTGCAACACTAATTCATAACAAGTGTTGGCAAAGCCAATAGGTCTCACCTTTGAGACCTACTAGCTCTGAAAATGTCTTACGTGTATTACAAAGCATAACCCTGCACGAAATGTTACTAGACAAACCATCAATCCACCTGCCTCAATAAGATTTTTTTGTTTAATCCCACTTCTGTACACATATTGGGCAACAAACCCAGTAGTCAAAGTGGATCTTTAGACACGGAATGCACGGCTACCACAGGGAAGCACTGTCCTTCATTCATACAATTGTAGTCTCACAACCCATGAGAAGGGGACAGACGCTTATAGAAGCGAGGAAAATTGTCTTATGTACTGGGTGCGTAGAAAAAGTCTCATAATTGAAGTGTAGTGGCCCGCTCACACCCAGGCTTCACTACTTCTGCACCTGCTGCACTAATCATAGGCACTTCCAAATCACAAGTCTCCAGATCGCACAGAAGTATTGGCATGGGGATTCACGTATAAACTAAAAAAAAAAAGTGTCTGCAAAATCATACAATTCACATACAGGACAATATAAATTGCTTATTTAATGAGCGCTTGCATGATATCACTAGCTGAATCGCACTGGGCTTTTTATTTAATCGATTACAAAAATTCCCAAATTGATCAGTGCAAACATTTAACTGTTTAAACTGACGGCAATAATAAAACATTTCTATAGCTCCAGCAGAACCCCAACTTTGTTCAGTGAACACGGTTATCTTACATTTAAATGAAAACCATGTTTGTGATGCCTCACAATTCCTCTCGATTCTACAAACCAAAATTTTCTCGAAAACACCACATATTGCACAATTGTTTCCTATGTATGCGCCCTGTGCAGAGAGCCCATCCCTGCACCTGCAGTCTCCTTCCACACCCAAATCCCGACTCCAAGCACACCCATGGGTAAGGTCATGCCCAGCAACCAAGCTATAAATTCAAGCATTGGCAAAGCCAACAGGTGTCACCTTTGAGACCTACTGTCTCTGCCAATGCTTTCAGTTCATGCCAATGCTGTACTGCATGAGGAAAAGAATTTTTAAAAAAGGCAACGACACCTGCATTATTTAGTACACACACACCTGCATATGCATCATGACTAATGCCCGACACGCTGGCACCATATTTTTTTTATGTACCAATCCGAGATGGCTCTGTCAAAAGACAAAAAAAATCTAAATTAAATCTAGAAAAAGGCTTTTATTTAGGAAGTTGAGGGATGGCAGCAATATGCTGCCTGCCCTCCGCCCCCACCTCCACGAAAAGGTAAAAAAAAAAAATAAATAAGACTACTGCAAGGGGGCACAACCGAGGAGATTGTGTGGCAGGAAATAATGAGTGGGAAGAAGAGGGGAAACCCACCACGCAATGGAGAGTAACATGGGAGGCTGAGGACACAAGGGAGAGAACACAGGTGAAATAGCAACATGTGGTGGGCAGGCACATGGGCGAGACAGAGCAACAGGAGTGTAGGTAGGAGAGAGGGGCACATGGGGGAGAAAGCAATGTGGAGGGGAGAAAAGCAGACGAGGGAGATCTCTGGAAAATACATGCCCTCTCTCACTGACTGCTTAAACAAACCAAAAAAAAAAGCGCAGTTTGTTTCCCCAAGGGCCAGCTAGTCATAAAGATAGTAAAGAGGCAATGCACCAGGGAGGTACAGACAAGATTGACAGGCTAAAAGAAGGCAACCACCCAATAGAAAGCAAGCAAATAAGAATGGCAGTAACAATCTTGTGCAGACTGACTAAGACCAGTCATGCACAGTAGGGGCAAGAGGATTGTGAACTGGGCTTGACTATGAAAATCAGCGGCAGTGATCTAGGCACTCCCACTTTGTTCTGGTTTAAAAAAGTAAACATCTATTCTTAGGTTTCCTTGGTCGAAAAAAAACAAACAAAAAAAAAATGTAAGTTAATATCTAAATAACATATTACAACACATCTCTACGCATGTGAATGTTTTGGAAAAACACACAAGACATACGCAGTAAAAGATTATAACTCATTGATTCAATAATAAGATCTCAATCTAAGTAAATGGACTGTGGCAGAGACCACTGAGCGAGTTCTGAAAGGTTATCAGAGGGAGGTTAAAGTTGCACACGCATACTTACTCCGTCACGTGTAACGAAGAGCACCCATGGCTTGCGCTCAAGTTGATCACTGGAACCCTAATGTAAACCCAATACCTTCTCACAACTGAATTGAAAGTCTAAAAAGCGCTACGGAGTTAATAATCGGACCATATGCTTCGCCGGTATGGAATCCCTTCTTTCAGCCTGACGGTATCGAGATGTCCTAGGAGTCAAATTACGAAAACAAAATCATCTTCAAGTTGCACATGGTGGCTCTGCAAACAAGAGCGATAGCATGTGCACCTTAGATGTAGAGAATCATTTCTGCCATTGAGAGTTCAACCTGGGGAAAAACATTAAGCATTGTTTCTTTAGGTATAGTAATAGCCTTGCAAATTTGGGGCAACACCAGTAAGGAACGGTTTTGAGAGGTTCGAGCGAAGGCAAATTTGGGACTGGCTCAGAAACAAGAAAATGCTGCCCTTTGATATGAAGAAAAAAATAAGACACCAGAACTGACTGTGCAGCATTCAGAACGAAATGAGCTGCGGATTCTGTACGGAACTTTCCTTCAATCAAACGAGTGCCTTCCTTCTCGTACTCGTCTGTGGTTTATTGTTACACCACTGGAGAAACTGTGGAATGTAGCCGCACAGCGATTAGTAATGAATGAAACATTTGTGTACTTAAAGCAGTATGCACAGCAACTGCTTTTTTTTTTTTTTTTTAGAAACCCCTGAATGTTGGGGAAGCAAACCATCATATGCAGTACAAAACAAGACCACATTCAAGGGCTTGCTTCCATTGAATACGTTAAGCAACATGGAATGCCTTGAACGTCCCTTAAGTAGCACAAGGAAAGAAAGATTCAGCACGAAAAAAGATTCTTACCTCCGAACAAATGAGTACATCAAAATGCCACCGTTTACTGGGCGTTGAAGGATAAATACATGATACATAGTAACACTCAAATGTGGCAACAATTGATAAAAGCGCAGCAAAAATAAAGTTACAAGCCGTTCTAACCATCAGATTCAGAAAGGTACTGTGCATACTTATGAAGGCGTTACAATACTGCCATCTTGTGGTGCCATGTGGCAAAGGGAAAAACCGTAGAATTTCAATAACATTCAGAGACTAGTAGACGTTCTACAATTAAAGCCTACATAACCGTTACACTTTATTATCTAATTGTAATGTCTCTTCATGGCATTATGTTTCTATAAACTTTTATAAAGGACAACGTGTTCATTTTAACTTCCTTCAACACAATAAATAATGTGCCTGCTCAGACCAAGATCACGTTAACATCAACACAAATGAGAGGGCGATTTACAAAGAATAAAGTAGCCCCTGCTTTGAGCACGCAGTCTGTATCCGTGACTGGAGATGTAAGAAGTATTCAGCAAGCAATGAAGAGCTACAAACATAAGACCAATCTTGTGACTAATTTAAAAGTACGAGTACGAGACATCGCTTTGGAGTCTGACTAGCGCAGTCAGACGTTGACCAGCATTACACCCGAAGCCATACATCGATTTTCCAGCACCTGCCATTTCTCTGCCTTTCCTCAATTTCATTTTCTCCGCATTTCGCCAATGACCTCTTTCTGCGGCAACTCATTTCTTGAAGTATATTCTCTCTTTTCCTTGTGCTCATGGGGGGGGGGGGGGGGCTTTTTAGCTAACTGGCCAAGTGTCCCTCGTCTGTGGCACACTATTAATTCAGTATGTCAGATGCAGACTGGGAAAGTGTGCCAGATTGTGTAATATCTATTATGGAATACAATCCCATCTAGCAAAAGTTTGAAATGATTTTATAAGACAGGTCATAGAAAGGCTTTCTTTTAAAAAATATTTTTCACTTCTCATTTAATGTTCGTAAAACACTCCTCACACTCATCAGCATAGCTTTTGAGACACGAAGGCGCGGGATTTTTGTATTTTATTTTTTTACATTTTACATTCACAATTAGAGGATTGGAAGCTTGTTAAATGATCAAGTTAACTTTCTTCATACGAGAACAGTCAGGTATTTTTATGCCAAGACTTTTATGAGCAAAAAAATGCCATGTTATTTTTTACCGTCAATATGTAAACTGATAAATATCTCAACATCTACCCTAAAGCCTGGCACTTCGTTAATATCTATTTGCACTTTCCTATTAGTGCCAGTTCAACAATTTGAAGACCAATGGTTTAGGGAGTGAGTCTTGGGTTATACAACGTGCACCAATATTAATAAACGACAAAGATCAAAAAGTGTCAATTTGCTGCTATATTTTAGAAGACAACATCAAGGGTCATATTACACAGGTGCCCGGAGGGAGCAGAGGGTAATTGCAATCTTTATAACAACCGTTGTGGCACTTCCATATTATAGAAGGGGCCACTGACACTTGGATGACCTTTTCTGCCATATCAGTCTTGTAGGTACACATTTAATACCCCTGTGATCTCAAGGAGGTTTTACCTGCTTAGCACAGGAGAATGGCCACAATCATACGAGATAACACATACACCCTTGTGGCCTCACTACTTTACTGACGATGGCCCAGCAGCAAACAGGCGGTTTGGAGGCAATCTG
Organism: Triturus cristatus; assembly: GCF_964204655.1. Classification (NCBI taxonomy): domain Eukaryota; kingdom Metazoa; phylum Chordata; class Amphibia; order Caudata; family Salamandridae; genus Triturus; species Triturus cristatus. The sequence goes on from NC_140591.1 coordinate 421,594,145, forward strand.
ACACTATGCCACATACGAATGGCCCACAGTTACTGCCATGCAAGGGTATGGGGGCACAAGGCACCTCCACTAAAGCAGGTGTTGTCAACAACCTGAAATTGCCTGCAGGAGATCTCTTCCCCACTTAAACTCCAGCTGTGTCCACAGACAGACTGACATTTTGAAACCATAGGTCTGGCTTTTTGCTCTGCTCCCAGCAAAGGTGAGAATTTGCACCTTCAATGGGGACAATACATTTATTCTGTAATATCTCTCACTGTCTATATTTGCGAGGTATATTAATCTCATTGCTACATACATGTGCAACAGTACCAAATAAGAAATAAAAGAAAAACACGCCCATTAGTAAATGTCAAATACGAACAAACAGTATATGCCTAAAGAATGCCCATGCCACTGGAATCAAGCTATCCTGGCTGAAGAGGGGTGAAACCCCGAAACCAGACCTAGGATGCTTGGTTCCAGTCCAGGGAGTACCTGGCTTGGCAGTTCGGGCTGGACTGTTCCCATGAGGCACAGGGTCAAGACTGATTTGCATATGGCTGGGTTCAAACTGGAATGGCATGGAGTGCAAAAAAACGATGGATTTAGGCCCAGATCTCGGTACTGGGGTGAATGTATGACATTGTTATGCATTCTGTCCATCAACTGTTGTTTTTGCAAAGAATGCCACCAATACATCCTTGGCTCGGAGTCGGTGGGGAGAAGGTAGCTAGGCCAGAGTTCAACTAACAGAACATCGCCAGCATGGAATGGCAACGGTTAGTAGGTAATTAATGAAGCAACTAATCCAGATATTACAGCATCTGTAACACGGCAGTTAACAGACAGCCGTACACAAGAGCCCAGGGCATTTAGTTTTACTGGATTCATTAGCAAAACAAAGCAAGAAGGTTGCACCTTTTCAGCAGAGTAAAACCGAGAACGCAAAAAAGTGGACTTCGAGCAAAAGCTTGATATTCAGGTAAAATTCAGCCAACAATGAACACAGTTAAAATACATGTGCCCTAAGTTAAACCTAATACCCAATGAACCATGTAGTTTTCAGAGATGCAGCTGTCTTGAAGCCCACTATGAGGATTGCAGAAGTGACGGAGTTCTAGAATCCTGTTGGTTTGAAAGGCTTGTGTGTTGGGTCGAAAGAAGCAAGGGTCAAAACCCATTTGACAGAGGGGATCCGATGTCAAGTAATATTCAAATGCTTAAGGGCACCAGACTCTTCTGTAGGCCCCTATTTCCACCATGCCCACTTTTGGTTGACTAGTAATTAGTCATTTGATTCCTGGCAGCCACCAGAACATACAGTGTCTGAAGTAGTAAAGGTAGGCAAGGGAACCAGGCACTCAAATTCAGAGAAGGAGAATACGCTCCTGCTCATGATAGACGGGCAAGCCTCAGGGAAAGATGGATGGCTGTTGCAGATGTTAACAATTTAGATGTTAGATGATCTAGAGCCACTAGATTTTATGGAGGCATCTTGGAATAATGGGGCGAAAGACAAAGAAGAAACGTTTCAATCTCAATTAATCTTTATTTCGGTTTACAAAACCATAAAAGATAAACATACACATCACAACAAAAAAAATATATCATATAGTAATGTCCTTTCAAAAGGTACCGCTAGACCAACGCATACTTATTAGGAATCGTATTCCCAATACAAGACCTTTCTTAGAAGTTAAAAAGTTATAAATATAAATAAAAATACATGATTTTAAAGTTTTAAAAGATATTACATTAAATCTCATTGTGGATTTCCAAGACTAAAATTTCATTTGTGGCATCCGTAAAATTAACTTCATGGTTTTCAATTAAAAAGGATTTTAAAATAGTCAGTGCAAAATTTATGCAAGGTACATTATACAGAAGGGAACACATTTTCTTTAGTGCAATACAAGGCTAATGCAGTATTGATAGTAAGTTCCATATGTACCAAAATAAAGTGCAAATGCAAAAGTCAGAATACTTGACGTATACTAAGCTATAATTTCAAGCCTTCCTTTTTCCTTATTAAACTCACACCAAATAAGTACCTACTAACACTGAAAACTACTACTTGCGATGTGTCTGTTCTCAATATTCTTTCTGCCTCATAGCAGGATCTTGTACCCAATAGCCGACAAATGGGTTTAATCCATTTCCTTCTATGCTTTATGTAGGCTGGGCAGAAGAATAGCAGATGTAATTCATTTTCTATTGCACCTGTATGGCATAGAACACAACACTCAGTACTTTCATTCTCATATTTATGGGCCCATTTCAAAGTGTTCGAGTTTATATGTAATATACCGTATCGAAGATTCAAATCTAGAGATTTTGCTAACTGTGGCTGGACTTCGTCCAAAAATGGCTCAAAACTCCAAGTTGGTTTTATTGAAAGGAACCGTATTGATAATGTACCTGTTGCTGAGCTATGAGACAAACTATCTTGAACGTAAGCCCAAAAAGTTAACTTTAATATCTTTTTTGAAGCCTTCGATAGCTCAGCAGGGACCTCCCAAAAATGCTTAAGTCCTAATTTATGAAACCAACAATAAACATGCTTCAACCACGGTAAGCCTATACCATTTTTCAGCTTTAGAATATCCTCTAATCCTTCTTTGTAGTGGACAAGTTCAGCTGTGGACCAGACACGCACCCAAAACACTAATGGTCGTAAAATTGCCTGGTGGTCTGTACGGCATATATTTAGGCCCATTACAATAGGTATTAGCGGTGTGCGTATTGGAAGGCTTAGAAGCTTCCTAAAAAACTTATGGTCACCCACTATGAAAGTCTTGTTGCTTGAGGGGCCCCACAGTTCTGCCCCATATAAGGATGCAGATTGAGCCCTAAATTTATATACCTCATGGGCGGGGGATACCACTTTAGACGTACCACTCATGTTTTTTTGCTATTGGTAGTGAATTTTGATTAAAAAAAATAGTCTTACTTTTCTCCAATTGAGGTTTCAGCCAATTTACCACTGATCCATACCATTGAGTAAGTAACCATGTCGTAGAGAAAGTGACTTATTCAGTTCAACGTCATGGGATGCAGTCGGCTCTTTGATTCAGCACTTCCAAGACATAGAAGCCATGCACAGTATACCCTTGGAAATGTCAGTCCACACAGTGCCAGCCACCACGGTTGTGATAGGTGCCTCTATGTCTGAACAGAGGAGTGTTCTGGTGTTTGCGTTCTGTCCCATCACAATCTTGGAACTAATCGTGGCCATTTTCACTCCCAACAGGTTTAAGCAGAATGATGCATCAGAGCTGTCCTATAAAACACTTTGGCAGGAGGCTGCATTATGCCTCCACCCTTTTTTTGACCCAACCCCTCCCCCAAACGTCACATTCCGATGTTAATTGTGGCAAAAAGCTGTGAAACAGATAGAGACATGCGGCATCACTACACATTCAAACTGCGGTTGTACTACCAAAGATATGGTATCCGTTGAAAGGAATCGGGGCAAGCTTGGACTAGCTGTCCTGCAATTATCTGACTCCTCAGCAAAAAGAAGTTGTAGGATCTCATGTGCAGATGAAGAACCACCTCCAACTAGCTGGTGTCATCAAGTCCTAGAAGCACTATCTATATTTGGTCACATCCTTATTATCTTGTTTTTGCTGACCTCTAAACTAGCTTCTACATCTTTTACAGCACTATTTCCTTGTCAGCTTTTCTGACCCACCAACTGCACAGTGTTTCTTTCCACTTCGCTTCTGACTGCTACTTTTAACCTAAAGCTGTGCCATAAAGACATCCTCCTTGCCTATCACTGTGTTCAGAGCCATTACCCAGACTGGCCCATAACTCCCAAACTCTTCTAATCACTGTTCGTATTTCCCATACCCTTCTGCAGTCTGAGCACTTCACCTGCACACACAGGGTAACCTTCATTTCACATGCTGCCTCCAAGCAATGTCATTCTCCTCCTGTCATGGTGCTACCAGCCTGTAAATGTGCCCAGCTCCACATCCAATTCGCTTTGCCACTCTCTACTTCAGACTTTCCTCCTGTGCCAGTCCACACGATACCTGTCTGCCAGGTATGTTTGGTTGTCAAAAACGTAGGGTGTATAATGGATACAAGTAGGGTCTAGAGAACCAGGGCCAGGCTGCATGCAGCCAGGTCGCAGTAGCCACCAAGGGTAAAAAAGTTGGGCAGCTACCAAGGACGTAATTGTTAGATTTACCTGAGGTTGAGTAGAGACCAAAAGGCAGCAACTCAATGTTTAATGGTGAACTAATGTGATGAATTCTACTTTTTCTTTTATGTGATGCTGTATTTCCACATGTATTTCACAGCATATAAAAACAACGTAAAGTACTCCATGGGTTAGGCCTGGTGTCAAGTCTGCATGATTCGATAAGCAAATTTTAATCTGAAATTCCTTCTATGAAGAGGTTACACTTGACCATGATTCACAAGACCGATTCCAGCTGCTGCAGGTGTTTGCTTGCATTTTACAGCGTCTGCACACATCTTCAAAAGAAAACGACATGCAAAGAATCTGGGCCACTACAGATGCAAAAACAGTACATTTTCTGTAGCAACCACTAAAACACACTATTTTTTCTTTGATAAAAAGCATTCATACCATTCGTCGCAAAGAATTGAAAAAGCGCAACAATGGTGCTCGGTAGCTAGAGTTTTGTCGTAGACAGATTCCGCATAAAGGTTGCTACGCTGCTTAGTACACTACTTAGCATCTTGTTACTGCAATCTGAGCGAAGAAGCATGTGGGACTCGGGAAGAGTTTGTTACTGCAATAAAAGCAGTATTATTCTGTGCTCTCGGTTTTAATTAGATTGTACAGCAGGAGGCGCTGTTTCCTTATATACCAGAGTAGGAACAAAGTTACGTTTCCGCTCTGGATACTGTAAATTTCAGAATGGAAGTAGAGTTGATATTATGTATTTGTACATTTAAAAACCGGATTGATACGTGTGCGTTAAACTGCAATCACATAAATGGCCGAGGCAGTTTTAATGTTACGCGAAAACGCAAGCTGCTCTCTGCAAGAGACCATGTTTGGTAAACTTGACAAATTTACAATCATCGAAACTTAAGAAACTTAATTCGATTCAAATATAGGCCCAGCAGTAACACTACCAGTTTCATAGCTGCACGTATTCTCATATACCAATTTGTATTATAATTTCTTAATTTTAGAATAACCAATGCTTCACCAAGCCTTTGATTTAAATAATGAGCACACACATACATGCTTATGTTTCAAACACCAATGCTAAAAAATCATTTGCTATGTTCCCCAAATAATAATCCATGTAATATTAGGTCTCAACTTAAAATGAATCTCAGCATTTGGAGTAAATTCGACGTTTATAAAGTCCATAAAGTCCCAGAAATGAACCAAGGATTTACAGCGTAATTCTAAGAATTACAGGGCACATAAAATAAAAGTGTAACAATAAAGAACATGCAGCAGAAAGAACAAGAAAACGACTAAGGGAAAAATAACTTAAATAAATATCTTTTTTGCAACTTTTACATACAAGGCATGACGAATGAAAACAGAAAGGGGTTTCAATAGTGAGACACCGACAAAGATTGGCTTATAACATCATTTCGAGTACTTTAGGGTGAAATTTCCAAAGGTAGCACGGTTTTGCTTCATATTAGTTATCCTGGACTCCTCGTCATCCCGGAACCAGATAAAAACATACTAACAAACTAAATCTAGAGTGAAGCAGGAGCCTGCATGAGAGAAAATAGGAGTCATGAGGTGTTTTTTTTTTTTAATTAACCCACCCACTACCAACATGTAGACGGCGAACAAAAGCGCTTAAGGGGCTGGGACGACAGCAAAAGCAGTTTAGCTGACAAAAAGAGTACTGCTGCTACTCATGAGAAAACTCCCAAGGCCTGGGTGGGCTTGCAATCAGCTTCACTTGACCTACAAAATGTGGTTAAAATGACAAAATTGAATAAGCTTTACCAGTGGTTTTCATAAAAGTAAAATATTCAAGAGTATCTTTGTGAGTAGACAAACTGAATGAAGCAGGTGAAAATACTCAGAAAAAAGAGTAGAGCAACAAGACTGGAAATATAGTGTTGTTGGGGAGTACATGAACAAGAGAAATTCCGTTTTAGGATTTAGGGCCATATGTATCATGCAAAATTGCGATTGCAAACGCTGAAATTCGCAGAATTTCGGTGTTTGCAATCGCAATTAGGCTTAATGGTATGTATAAAAGAAAAAATGCCTCGCAAAATAAGGAATCGCAAAATTTGCGATTCCTTATTTTGCGAATGCATTTAAGGAATCACAAATTGCGATTCCTTAAATGGAATGTATGAGGCAGCCAAGTTGTGCGAATATGGCATATGGAATCGCAAATTACCACCAACTACAGGTTGGTGGTAATTTGCGATTTGTTTCAAAAATGCACATTTTTGCATTTTTCAAAGTGGCATGTGGCGCACACACATGCCCTTAGGGCATGTATGTGCGCCACATGTGCACCCATGCTCTTTTCAGGGGTGCAACAGGGTGTCCTTTTGACACCCTGGCACACTTTAAAATTGCATTCTCAATTTGCGATTCTCTATTTGAGAATCACAAATTGAGAATGTCTTCCCATTCATTCCTATGTGCCTCTAGGCCCATAGGAATGAATGGGGAGGTTTTCGTTAATTGCGAATTGCAATTTGCGATTCGCAATTACGGAATATGTAGGATTCGCAAAATTTATTGCAAATCCTACATACATAGCGTTTTGCGAATCCCCAAAATTCGCTATTTGAGAATCGCAAAACCTAACATTGATACATATGGCCCTTAATTTTCTAAAGCTGCTGCCTTCTTCAGGAGAATTAAGTTTGGAAGATAGAATATCTTCATCTCGGTCTTGCTTGATGGACAGGATTATCAGGGTACGTATTACAAACAGTGCCATGGGGGACAATAGGTGTGTTCGCTAGTTTCCTGCATCCCTGGGGCACTGAAGTATTACAGAATAAGGCTCAGATGCTTATGTGGCCGCTTCTCTAATACAGATAGCGCCGGTGCACACAAAGCACCAGCGTTGTTGTGAGAAGTTGGCCTGGCAAATGCTGTCTCCTAGTTATAGGGACACCTTGCACCAGTCCAATTCGACTCTTATTGATGATAGGTTTAAGACAACCTTTAAAGAAAGCTATCCTAGTGGTAGCTGTGGAGAGCAGCTTTCAGGCTAAGTCTTGAAGGAGTGTTAAGCTTATTGTTTTACCATAATAACCTCTTGAATAACCAAATGAAAGAGTAGCCCACACAGGTATATATATAAAATATATGTATTTATTCTAGACAGAATCCCACAGTCTCTTTATGAGGCTAGTGGCAAAGTTACAAGTCAAACAAGCATTTATAAACACAATAAATAGCACAGGAATCACAGGGCCCCAGGGGGGGACCAAACCCTATATCAAAAAAGTGGTATAAGAACCACGACAATTCTACAGACAATGCCTAGGGCATTTAGGATCGCTGGCCCCTTAAGAATCCACCCCAGGTTATGAGGAAGGGGACCCACGGGAGGCGCGTGCAGTGGAAATAGCTGCTATCGGGATCTCTATTAAAGCCTATGGAGAATGTCGCGGTTTGATTTACACAGATTGAAGTCACTTCTAGCAGGAGTACAAAGTTAAAGCTTTAGACTTAAGCTTTTGAGGAGCCCACTACCACGAGAATACCGAGGTACCACTGTTACCTGCCCCAGGGAAGCCGGGTGCATAGGTAGTTTTCGATGTCGGGTCGCGGGCTGATTTTCAATGGGAAAATGTTCAAAAGTGCTGCTAGCCAAAAGCGTCGATGATGCCGTGAAGATTGAAGTTGTAGAAGTTGAAGAGAAGAACCTGAAAGCAGAGGGGACAGAGTCTGGGTCACGGCACAGTGACCAGGGAGCTCAAAGCAAAGAGCCCTTCAATGTCGGGTGCTTAAAGTGGAAAGAGGTGTAGCTTGGATCTGCAGCCACGGGCGCCGGGAGGCTTCAAGGAAGGCCAGCTTCGGGGGGGCGACTGTCCCACGTCGGATGAGGGTCGCTGCGGTGTTAGTGTCCAGATTAGATCCACTAAGCCTTGGCAACCGCAACCCACGCAAGATGAACATATCAGCTACTGGTGCAGACCCACAAGGTCTGTGAGAGGTCTCCTTTGGAGAGTCTGTAGAGCAGGCCCGGAGCAACCAGGGGAACTCTTAGTTGTCAAGATTGTCCTCCGCTCGGGCCCACAAGTCGAGAGACAAGGGACCGCGGAAGGCAGCAAAATGGAGTGCGTAAAAGGGAGCCCACGGGCCCCCGGAGGGGGCTAGGGCGCTGATCTTTGGCACGGATCCTGCTTGGTGGTTGGCTCAATAATGGGCCAAAGCACAACTTCCCCACTGGTCAGGGTCGTGTGCTACGCAAGAGGTGGCCGGTGTCCTGGGGTATTGGGAATCTCAGCACCCACGCGGTCCACGGTTCACAGGATTGCTGTGCACACTCACTGGCCTCTGGGATGCTTAGGAAACCCACCTCAAGGGTGCTGGAGGTCGACGAAGTTCGTGAGAGCAGCGAAGTTCCAACCGGGTCACTTGCAGAGTTTCAGGTGCCTGCCAAGCAGGGGGATAACTCCTTTATCCCAAGGGAGATTCCTTCAGTCAGCTGGGCAGCAGCTCGTCGAAGGTCAAGTCTGTAAAGTCCAAGATTAATCTGAGGCTCTGGGGCCACGTTATTCACCTTTATCCCCAAGATTAGGGGAGTGTCCAGAGTAGTGTCCACCAATAAGTGGTGAGGCGGGAAAGGGTGGCTACACCCTCTCCCCCTTTGTCTGTTTCCCGCCTGGGCGAGGGGCAGGATGCCCCTGAACCGGTTCCAAGCGGTGTATGCAGAATGAAGGCACTGCAGCTGCCTACGTGCAACTCTGAAAGGACATTTGGTGCACCCACCCTGTTCCAATCCACATATCCTGTCTGGGGAGATGCTAGCACCTCCCTGCCACAGGAGCCTGATTGTCCAGCTGGCGAGACTGGGGTTTTCCCCAGCAACAGCCAGCCAGAGTAGTGTGGGTGGCGGGTAGTAGCCATTTTGTACTACTTGTGCACTTTTAAATTGGTGTCCGAATTCTGCCGCTTTTCCCATATCGCCCCTCTAGCAGGGGGGAATCGTGCCCTCATGCCCATGGCTGGACTGGGGGTAGGATTCCTACATGCTTGACACAAAACACGATATGGTTCTGTGTAGCCATTCTCAAGTTATCACGCTATCGCGATAGACTTATAATGCGGTTAAGAGTATATGGTATGGCTACACTACACACAACCCAGCAATGATTTTACGAGGGTTGCATTGAGGCCCTACTCAGGTAGGGGCCCCCCTCACATATATCTCAGCACCCTGCCCTGTAGGATTAGCATGGCCTGCTATAGGGGTGACCTATGAGAGTACATGTGTTGTAATGGGGTGGGATATAGGGTACCTATATCCCTGTAAGGGGTGCTAGCACCACCTTACCCAGACTACAGTAGTGGTCTGGTGGTGTCAGTTTGTATGGCTGTCCCAGGGTGACACAATAAGTGCTGCAGCCCTGGTAGGCCTACTGAGGGACCCATGCCCTGGGTACCATCTACAAGGGACTGTCAGGGCATCCTCAGCATCCAATTGGTTTGTACCTAGGGCACTTCACATTAGTTTTAAGGAGAAAGCAGATAGGCTGGGGTCCTGGATAGCAGGATCCCAGACAGACTAGTCAAAAACCACTCAAATACCAGGCAAAAAGTTGGGGGCAACCATTAGTCAGTCAGTCAGAAGACTTTATTTCGGCTGTTAGCCATAAAAGTTCAAACATCACAATTTTAAGACAATAAAAGTAGTTTAGAAACCAACATTAAAACTATAAATTAAAAAAATAAGTATACACTTAAAGAATACACTTAAAGTTAAAAAGATGATACATGCAAATACCTCATCATTGTATTAAGCGTCTTCTAGTCAGCCACATTGAGAATACAAATTTGGGAATCACTGAGACAAATACAGGCGATGGATCATATTTCAACAGCCTATAAAGATCTCTATAATTTCTAAACCCCAGGTTTTTAGCAAGCTGAATGATCCATTTTCTGCGGGGATTTATATAAGCCATACAAAAAAATATAACATGGACCTCTGTTTCTTCATCAGCGCAACAGCCAGGGCAAGGCTGCCTGCTAGAACCTGCCCACTTATTCGTCCTAGAGTATAGAGGGAGTGATCCATGTCTAAACTGAATGTATAGTTTTTTAGCAAGTAACGGTTGGATCAAATCCAATACAGGCTCAAAGCTATATCCAATTTTCACCTCGAGGAATACCGAAGTCAGATTAATTCTGTTCTCTGTCCGTATAATCTGCATCAATTTGTGATCCTCTAGAGCTTTAGCAAGGACTTTTTTGGTAGGGCAGGACATGACTCCTCAGGTGTATGCCAGAGATCTTCTCTCCCAATTAACCTTAGGGATTTTTTGACATAGGCAAGCCACGGGATGGCGCCTGCCTTTGGGAGCATCAAGATTGATTTCAGTTCCTCCCTAAAGTTGTCAAGCTCAGGAATGCTCCATAATCGGCGCCAATACATGACCGGGCGTGAAGCTACCAGGTCAGCTGTTGGGTGTATACCCAAATCCATCCTAAGTGGATGCATAGGGGTGCTCATAGGTAGTGCCAAAAGTTGTCTCATAAAAAGGTTTTCTGACTTAGTTAAAATCTGGGCTGGGTGGTGGCCCCAAAGTTCAGCGCCATAGACCACCACACCTCTCGCCTGTGCCTTATATACCTCTACGAGTGGGCTAATTAACTTCAATGAGCTATCTTTATGCATCTTTAAAATGCCCCGTTATCTGTGTGAATTTGAGGTTAGCTTTTGATATCTGGGAACCCCAATCCATTTTATTATTAAGTGTTAAGCCCAGGTAATCAAAAATGCTTACCCGTTCTAGATGTAATCCATCCAATTTTGGAATAGGGCAATTTGTAGTGTCCGCGTGCAGAACCATATATTTGGTCTTGTTCACGTTAATGACCAGGTTCCTTTTCCTGCACAATGAAGCAAATCCATCCAAGACTCGTTCCATCCCCATGGGCGTCTTGGACAAAAGCAGGGTGTCGTCTGCGAACATTAGTGCAGGCATTTTCCTGCCTGCCAGCCTGGGTGCATCTCCATCTCTTAAATCCAAGAGTTCATCGACCAACCCATTTAAGAAGAGAGAGAAGAGGGTTGGGGCAAGTACACAGCCCTGCCTCACTCCCTTCTCAACTCGAAAAGGAGATGTTAATTCCCCGTTTAGGCCGAACCTAACTCTGGCGAAGGGATCTTTGTGTAAGTAGTACTCTAAAAAATGGCATAGATAAAGGGGCACTCCCATCCCTTTCAGCAGCTCCCACAACTGTCGGCGATCTACCATATCGAAGGCAGACTTTAAATCAACAAAAGAAAGATATAGGCTGCCTCCTTCTAAAATAATAGATTTCCAGTAGATCATCTGTAATCTAAACAGTTGATCTATTGTTGACATTTTAGCTCTAAAGCCCACCTGCAGTGGTGTTAAAATGTTTGAGTCATCCATCCATTCTTGAAGCCTCCCTAATAAAATACGCGCAAAGATCTTCTGTGCCACGTTAATTAAACTAATCGGCCTATAGTTTGCTGGGTCAAGGGGAGAGCCCTTTTTATGGATAGGAATGATCTCAGCACCGGCCCATGTCGGAGGTGGCGGCATTCCAGCAAAGATTGCATTAAAAAGAGCCTGTAGATAGGGGACCCAGATGACCGGCTCGCTCTTGTATAGATCACCTGGGATCCTGTCTAGGCCTGGGGCTTTGTTTGGCAAAACTTTACTCAGAGCCACTTTGACCTCTGCAAGCGTACAGATTTGAACCTCACCCAAATTAGGGGATAAGGTTTCATTAAGCGGAGGAACAAAGACCTCTGAGTCTGTTGATTTAGAAGCGTATAGATCTTCAAAGTGTCAACGCCAGATTTCTTCCCTTAGGTTAGGTTGTACTGCATACTGAGAACCAGATGTCACTGTTTTAACCAAGTTCCAGAATGACCTAGAGTCCCTTTTCTATAACGCAATAGAAATCCCCCCCCCCATCTGTTATACTCCCATTCTTTTTTTGCTTCTTTGATAGCTTTCTTAAAATGTTCCCTCGCTTCCTTGATCAATATCTTATTTCCCCTTTTTAAGTTTGTTTAAAGAGCTAGCTTCGCTTCCCTACAAGATTTGTTGTACCATGCATTTTTCCCCCTCGTGGCTTTCGGTTTCCTCCTAATTTCCCGGTAGAAGTGACCCGCCAGGATACCGCAAAGTTCTTTGTGTGTGCAGCCTATCTTATCCTGTTCTGGGGGACCCTCACCCAAGGCAACCTGGTCCAACTCCCAAGAGGGGATAAATCTCCCTGTACACATCTTTTATCTCCGTTTGAGATTGGGCAATCTTCTCCCATCTAACTCTTCGAGCACCACAAGTTGTGACTATTGCTGTTATAGGGTCGATGTCCCTGCCCTGATATGAGCTATTCCCAAAACCCTCCATAGTTACAACAAGGGGATTGTGATCGCTTTCACTGCGTTGCTTTACTTTAAACTCCAGGATCCTAGCCCACAGTCCCATATTGAGTAATATATAATCAATAATGGAGGCTTGTCCATTCCTTTCGAATGTAAATTCGCCTGGATTATCTGCAGGGAGCCTTCCATTACATGCCCTTAATGAAAAAGTGAGGGTTAACGAGGTGAGTTGGAGAACCAGAGGTGTCCAATCCTTCGTGGTATATGAGTTGCATGGGGGATTGCCCAAACTTGGTCCTCTTCCTGTGAGACAGGGGTGGACAACCCATTCAGAGGTTCATAATGACAATTAAAATCGCCGCCAATAATCAATTGATCTTGATTAGTAAATGTGCACAAAAATTCTTCTAAACTAGTGAGAGTACTGGAAACCTGGCCATAGTTCACTGGGCGAGAATTAATGTTAATCAAACTCAGCTCATGGTTATCACGAAAAACCATGGCTAAACACATAATATCTGCCATGTCAGTGTTGATTTTCCGGATTACGCAGCCCAGATGTGTTCTCACCCATATGCTCAGCCCACCAGATGGCCTCCCCCTTGTAGCCCTCACTGCCGGCTCCCAATAGGTAACAAACCCTAGGCGGTGATAAGCCTTCAATGCCCATGTTTCCTGGAACAGGCAAATATCATGCTCATCGATGAACTCCCCCCCAGTCCAGGGAGTCCATCAGCGAGGAGAGGCCCGCCACATTCCAGGATAACATTTTTAAACCCTCTCCATGATTTAAACAATGGATATCAGTATGTATGGTTTGCAGGGTAGTTTTGTTTCCAAAGGGGTTTCTTATGTTTTCCCTAATGTCGTCAGTTGTCCCTGGTGGTAAGGGAAGCCTAGGGGACATCAGATGGTTGGGAAGGATATCAGTATGGGTCTCGTTTATCTTAAAATATCGTGCCTCCAGCGTATTCACCCTTGTTTGTTGATATATCCCTTTTGTACTTCTTTCGTCTTGATCAAGAATCAAGCTGGGGTCAGGGGAGCTCCAATCCCCCCCCCCCTATTTTTGGGACATTCTTTTCCTCCCATATTGTCGCACCGTCATTCTGTGCAATGGCCTGTCCCTGGGGGGCTACCTGCCAACCCACCCAGTCAAGAGCCTCCCCCTGTGTGGCATTACAGGGTCTAGCATCAACAACTGGATACAGTCAGTCAACAAATTCGAACGAACCGTACCTATTGTGACATGGTATAGTGGGGCATGGGTCGTGGGGATGAGCCTCTACCAATCCATACGGCCCCGTGACCATCTCCCCTATGGCCCCATAGAATTTCTCATAGCCCATCCTATGGTTGAATACTGCCAACGGGTAGAGATATGGTAGGAAGGAGGTTTGAATTCCGTCAACTGTTCTGGTCCACCCATCTCCCAAATATTTGACCACCATTTTGTCCCTGAAATTAACAACGATGCAGTCTCCCCTTACACTTTGCACACTCCGGCCTACCCACGGCACTCTGCGTACCATCATAATTTCCCCATCTATCTGGGGCGGCAAGGGTCTGTTTGAGTTCAACCAATGAATTACCTAGTGCTTCAAAGACATGTATGGTTCAGCTCTATCGGGGGGAGTTCAGGAACTCCTGTTAAGACTACGACATAGGGACTACACTCTGGAGGGAGGTCAATTCTCGGTATAGCTTTTTGTCTTGTAGATGTGTTTTTACTGACATGGGTGGAGGGTGATAGTTTATGATGTTGTAAAGATCGCCCTGATCCACTCATATCATTAGAAACCTGCGTGGCTTGGGAGATAAGTGGAAAAGCAACATTTCCATCTTTGATACTATATCCCTTTCTATTAATCGTGGCTTGCTAGGGGGGTTTAGATCTTGACCCGTCTCACTTGGTTTATCAACGCGCGATAAAACAGTTTGTTGACAAAGAGCGTTCTGACTCAACTGTGCCGTCACTGCACAATTCAAATCAATTGCATTAAGAGTCAGCGTTAATTTTTCTTCCAATATGGATAGTCGCTTAGTTAAAGGAGATAAACTCCCAGCGATTAGTTTCCCCATTTTTTGCCAAAAAGGATCATTAATCAAACACTGCGAATCTTCTTCCCTTATCGGTGCAATTGAAATAGAAGCCATAGTGTCCAACATAGAGTCTTTGGGTAGGCCATTTTCCTGGGTTAAAGAGTTAGGGCCATGTTTTGTACTGGGCGTGCTTTTTTGTTTTTTATTAGAGTTCCTCGTGGGGCCCCCTTCTCGCTTCTTCCCCTTTACTACTGATGAATTCACTCCTGGCCCCTTGCTTCTTACAGACGGGTCCATCATAGACCTTGTTGTTACTAAGTTTGTAAAGATTGGAGCAGATGGGAAAAGCTCGGGGCCTATTACATTAGTCTCTATAAGCTCTACATCAGTGGGCTTGGATGGCATGGAACCAACAGTGGAGACTAAATCTGTTAGCAATGGCTCGACTAGTTGGCCATCAGCAAGCAAGTTCATGGCCTTTTCAGGGGAAAGTGCGGACATAATACCCCCCCAAAGAAGAGCGTTTTCCTAATAGTGGATCAATGGATAAGCGGCGCTCTGTAGCGGCAATCTCATAAGCGAGGACGTTGCTAGCACGGGTGATAAAATTATCCAGAGTCCCTGCCACACTGCAACCCTTAGAGGCCAACCTCATAGATCCAGTAGCCATAGTACGTTTTCAAATGGGAGGATGCTCGAGCAGCTTGAATCAAAGCCAAGTATCGGCCAAAAAGATAGCATATGTCCTCTTACCAGTGTTCTCAATCCTTGAGGCAGCTAGTCCTGCGGGGAGTACACCAAAGAGGGGGGGCCCAGCTCAGCCTGCTCCAGCCTCGAACGGGCTCGCCCTTGGCCCGGGCTTCGCCCGGCGCACGCCCGCGCGCGTCCCGCGGAGCGGGATCAATAAAAGTTTAAGACCTGGCTCAGGTGGCTCAGGTGACTCAGATGCGGCGAGTATTCCGTCCCGCTTGGCCCCCTGGACAATGGAGTCCTCGAAAAGAGCAAAGGCAGCAAACAGGGTCTCTAGACAGCAAAGCGGCTCCCCATCACCATTAGTCAGATTCCACCTTCCTACAGTTGTCTTCAAGAGGTATTCCTTCGTGTGCATGGGTGAGTATTCCTTATGCTAATGAGGGTAATACTTAACTCTACACCTGCACCTTTTTATGGAAACAGGCAAAGAGGCAAAGAAGCTGTCTACAGGTGCACAAAGTACCTAAAAAAGGTGGGACATAGAGCACTCCTAAGGGTCACCCCTACAAGGAGGAAAAAGTAAATTAACTCACTGCACCCACCTACGGTGGAATCACTGCCTCCTCTTTGAAGTGTACGCAGATGCCACCTTCACAGAGGAAGAAGGATCGGCTGACTGAATTGCTTTCACTAATGTGCTGCCCCCAGGGCAGTGCAGATTCGTGTTTGCCCTGAGAGCAGCGCATTACTTGTAAAAGAATGCACTGTTCCGGTTTGCACCAGATGCACCACGGTTTAAAGGTGTACCATGATGCAAACATGTGCGCCTATTATGTAATATGGGCCCTGGATTTACCAAAGTATTTTCCCTCCAGCTATTAACTGCGTTCTCATATATGCCTTAATGCAGTTATAAACGGATAGGTCATTTTTTTGCTTCTTGGTGTAGTAACTACACAAGTTTAGTGAAATCGAAAATACTTCAATCTAAAAAAAAAAGAAGACATTACAGAATGGAAGAAAGAGCCCATATGTGAGCCACTCCGTTCTAGAGGTCTTTGGAACTACCAGGCGCAAGTGACATATCCACTGTCTCCTTCATGGATATTACACTTTGTGTTTGACGAAAATCTCGTGTCAGATCTGTGTCCAGAATGGCCCTAAGAATCCTACAAACTGGTTCACCAAGGGACCCTTTATAAGCGATTGACCTTTTGTACATTACAGAGGAGTTACAAAAACTAGAATCGCCTTCTCAGACCTGCTTCAACCAAAAATCGGGACTTTTGTCAATCTCTCATGAAAGATTAAAACATAGGACGGAGCCAATTAAGACAGTGGCAGCTTAAAAAAAATCTCGTCTCCACATTCTGACAGGCTAACTGAAAGTTTAAAAACGATCAGAATCCGTCCCTTGTGCACAATACAACCCTCACAGTCGGTTAGGCCCAGCTTGACATAGTGTATCATACTTGGAGCTATACAATCATTTTAAGTTAGAATACTAACAGAAAAGTCTACATTTTGTAGATTACCTGTTAACACTGTCAAACGGTGCTCTGTATACAAACATTAACACAATCATTGCCAGGTTAACTGATGTCCTGAGTGAAAAATTTAAAAGCCGGAAATTTCGTTCTTTATAAACAAATAAAAATCAAAAACAATCAAGTCTCGAGTATAGAGCAATAAAGACCGTAAGAGAAAGCACATTATGCAATTATCAATTAATTCCAAGTGCATTCTGCAGATTAAGGGAATCATTCTGTTCAACCCGGATCACAAACTGCTACATCACTGGCAAAGAATTACAGAAAAATCTGTCATGAAGAAAGCAGATACAGCTCTCTGAGCAGCTGCTGCTGGAGAATAGAGGATCAATTAATCAATCACAGCATTTGTAAAGTGCACTACTTACCTGTGAGGGTCTCAAGGCGTTAGAGGGTGGGGAGTGCTGTTACTGCTCAAAAAGCCAGGTCTTGAGGAGTCTCCTGAAGGTCAGCAGGTCTTGGGTCTGCCGTAGGTGGATGGGGAGGGTGTTCCAGGTCTTGGCGGCGAGGTGGGAGAATGATCTGCCGCCGGGGACTGTTGCGAGGGCGGCCGAGTGGAGCTGGCGGGTGGGGGTGTAGAAGCGGAGTCATCTGTTGAGGTATGCTGGTCCGGTGTTGTTGAGTGCCTTGTGTGCGTGGGTGAGGAGCTTGAAGGTTATCCTTTTGTAGGCGGGGAGCCAGTGCAGGTCTCTCAGGTGGGGTGTGATGTGGCTGCGGCAGGGGAGGTCGAGGATCAGGCGCGCAGAGGCATTCTGGATGCATTGAAGCAGTTTCAGGAGTTTGGCTGAGGCTCCTGCTTAGAGGGCGTTTCTGTAGTCCAACCTGCTGCTGACGAGGGCCTGGGACACCGTTCTTGTTACGGTGGGGATCCACTTTTAGATCTTGCAGAGCATGCGGAGGGTGATGAAGCAGGAGGAAGAGACGGCATTGACCTGCTTAGTCATGGAGATGGTGGATTCGAGGATGATCCCTAGGTTGCGTGCGTGGTCGGTGGGTGTTGGAGCTGTTCCCAGTGCGGTTGGCCACCAGGAGTCGTCCCAGGCCAAAGGGGTGGATCCGGGGATGAGGACCTCTGTCTTGTCCGAGTTCAGCCTCAGTCGGCTGTTCTTCATCCACTCGGCGACGGCCTTCATTCCTTCGTGGAGGTTGGTTTTGGCGGTGTGGGGGTCCTTTGTGAGGGAGAGGATCAGCCGAGTGTCATCGGCGTAGGAAATGTTATGTTATTGGATTTTGTAACGCGCACAGCTACTCCTAGGAGTGTCCCGGCGCGAGCCTGAAGGGTTCCGGAAAGGAGAGAGTTAGAACAAGAAAGTTTTGAGCCGTTTCTTAAACTGACTTAGCTCTTTGATAGCGCGCAGACAGACAGGCAGCAAATTCCATGCCGTCGCAGCTCTGACAAATGCAAAAACAACAATTGAAGGACAGAATGCAGAACAATGTCATACATTCACCCAAGTACAGAGATCTGGGCCTCAATCCATCTGACAGCGAGAGATCTGCCCCCCATTCTTTGGAGGCGCACCCGAGGAATTTGCGCAAGCAGCTGAGAAGACGATCTCAGATGCCTAGTAGGCAGATAGAAAGCAAAGCGCTTTCTAAGATAAGGTGGACCCCCAGCATATAGAGCGCGGTGAGCTATAACCAAGGCCTGAAACTCAACACGCTTCCGAACCGGGAGCCAATGTAACATGCGCAGATGATGCTAAGTACTCATCCAGGTCGGTATGTTCAGCACCAGTCGGGCTGCTGCATTCTGGACCACCTGTAACTTTTTTTAAATGTAGTCAGGAAGGCACAGATACAGCCCATTGGCATAATCAACCCGGGAGAGGATCAGAGCCTGGACTACTGTTTCCTTCGCTGATCTTGGCAGTAGTGGAAGAAATTTCTTGAGAGACTTTAGTATCCCGAAACAACTCCCTGCCAGTTTTTTGATCTGGGTTGAGAAGGACAGCTGCTCATCAAACCAGACCCCCAAGTTTCTAACTGGAAGGCCTGAGCACGATGGCAAGGGAAAGTCAGATGGCCAGAGTGATTCCCTAAAACGAGGAGGAAAATTGCCATAAAGAGGATTTCAGTCTTCTCCTCGTTGCATTTCAGTTGAGCAGCCGAGAGCCATTGAAAAACAGCTGTCAGACACTCCTGCGCCCTTACGGTGGAAAAATCTGATTTGCCCCAGGTGAACAGAAGCGGAGTATCGTCGGCGTAAGCGACGATCTTGGCACCTCGTTCCTCTGCCATATGGACCAATGGGGTAACGTATATGTTAAACAACAGGGGGCTCAAAGAGGACCCCTGCGGAACTCCAGTGGTGACCAACTGCAGGGGAGACGAGAAAGGCGGTAGCCAGACCTGTTGCGACCGTCCCGCAAGAAAAGATTCCAGCCACTTCCAGGCTCGACCAGTGATCCCAATGTCCGCTAGTCGGGCCAGGAGCAGAGCGTCGGGAACAGTGTTGAACGCTGCCGACAAATCCAGCATTATAAGAGCTGCACTTCCGCCAGAGTCCAAGCAGTCTCGAATGGCTTCCGAGACCTCGAGCAAGGCGGACTCAGTGCTATAAGCAGCTCTAAAACCTGATTGGGCTGGATGCAATAAACTGAACCCCTCCACAAAGTAGGTGAGCTGTTTATTGACTGCCTTTTCGCAAATTTTTGCGAGACAGGGGAGCAGAGAAATTGGGCGATAATTCCCTGGATTCCCCGGATCAAGCGATGGCTTTTTTAGTAGTGGAAGGATTTTAGCCTGTTTCCACTCCAAAGGGACGACTGCCTCTTTGAGAGAGAGGTTAATAAGTGTATTGACCTCATAATTAACCACTTCAGCAGTAGAGGCCAGTAATCTGGCCGTACACGGATCCGCCGGAGACCCCGATTTCATACATTTCAAAATTTTAAGGGACTCCGACAGATCAACAGAGGCAAAGTCTGGCAGCGTAGGAGCCACAATTGGGGCCACATCAAGATGAAGGCTCTGGCCAGCAAACGTCGCCTGAATGGCCCGTATCTTATCAATGAAGTAGTTAGACAGCTTTTCGCAGCAGAGACAGGTAGTTTAGTAGTCATAGCCTTGGGGGCCATGAAACTCTGGACAATAGAGAATATCTCCCTAGAATTATTACTAGCGAACTCAATTCGTTCAGCATAATAGAGACTTTTGGCCTTTCTAATGGCCGAATAGTACACCTTCTGGGCTTCTCTGAGTGTCTTTTTATCCTCAGGGCTGAAGTCAATGCGCCAACCACGTTCAAGCTTTTTACAATGTTTAAGCATTTTCAAATCGGCTGAGAACCACGGTTTAGAGGGGGAATTCCTAGCACGGCGGCGGCATGAGGGGGGGGGAGAGAGTAACCACTGCCCGCTCAATCCAATCCGTAAAGCAGGCCAAAGCCCCTTTCAAATTGGCAGGAAGAGCGGCCCTGGAGGTTACTAAAATATCCTTAAAGGCAGCCGGGTCAATTTTAGCGGAAGCGGGGCTGGAATTGGCCAGATGGTCCACAACCCCATCTTCCACTGACCACGTGAAGCAAAAGAAGAAGTGATCGGACCAGGGGACTGGAAGAGGATTCTCAATGCAGATAGGGAAGTTGGAGCAAATGGGGACGAAAATATGGCCACCACAGTGAGTTGGGAGACTGACCCATTGGGTGAGCAGGCAAGATTCAGGGAATCTAGGAGACACTGAGTATTTCCCAATTCCATCTGATCCAGATGGATATCAAGGTCTCCCAGAAAAAGATATTGGGAAAAACGCAAGGCTCGAGGAACGATAACCTTCTCAAGACCACCAAGAAAGGGGCCCGCAAAGCCGGGCGGCCTATACACCAACGTCCCCCCTAACGTAGAATGGGCCGAAAAAGCAATAGTAAAGTCCAAGAATTCGCCTTGCAACAATACAATGTTAAATCCTTGAGTGACCTCCCAAACATCCCTATACACAATAGCAACACCACCCCCCCTGCCACAAGGGCGGTCCACCCGTGAGATTCTGAAACCCACTGGTATAGCCATCTGAACAATAGGGTTAGAGGAATCATTCAGCCAGGTCTCAGTGATGAACAGGAGGTCGAGATGTTGATCCAGGATAAGATCGAAAATATCCTGGTAGTGTTTCACCAGCGACCGGCTGTTGATCAGCCCGGCTCTAATAGTAGGGCGGACTTTGGTTGTAAGCGGGGGAGCATGCAAGAGCTCCAGCCCTGCCGAGACAGAGCCCAAGTGGAAATGGCACTCCGGACAAACTAATATCCGGGGGCAGCCGACATCCCAGCTTGAAATTGCTGTACATTTACCTGGTCTAAATGATAGCAAATCCCCACGGCTATACTCCTTATGAGCCACCAAAGGCGAAGGCCTGCAGACAGCATGCCTGGCACTGGACGCTTTTGGGACGCTGACTGGCGCAGACGGGCTTGCCTTAGGCGCGCCTTCGGCGCAGCGCGCCCACTGCTCGCGTCTGCTGCGCGTCCGTCCAGCGTGCATCTAAGTAGTCCCGTGTGCCCGAGAGCAAGACCGCCACTGAGCAAAAGATGGCGGCTCTCGACGGCACCACGGGAGATCAGGAAGTGCAATATTCACGTACCCCAGCAGGAATGTCCCCAATATAGTAAAAACAATGATCTATAAAACTCTGAAATTCATAAAATGATTCTTAGTCAATTTTAAAGTGCAAGTATGTGGGGCGGTAAAAACATGTGCAAAATGAGCAGGGAAGCGCAACAAACATGTAGCAGCAGAGCGGAACCTCTAAGCGTGGAGGTCATGTAGTCGGGCGACGTGGGCGAGTGGTGCCATGTAGATGTTAAAACAGCGTTGGGCTGAGCCCTGGGGTACGCCGCAGATGATCTCGGTGGCTTCGGGCAGAAGGGGGGGGGGCAGACGCTCTGTGTTCTGCCGGAGAGGAAGAAGGTGGTCCAGTCCAGGGCCTTCTCTTGGATCCCGGCATCGTGGAGGCGTGCATGTTGTGTGCGGTGGCAGACCGTGTCGAAGGCGGCTGACCGGTCCATGAGGATGATGGCCGCGGTTTCTCTGTTGTCTAGCAGGTTCCGGATGTCATCGGTGGCAGCGATGTGGGAAGTTTCGGTGCTGTGGTTGCTGCGGAACCCGAACTGGGACGGGTCCAGGATGCTGTTGTCCTCGAGGTAGAGGGTCAGTTGTTTGTTGACGGTCTACTCTATGACCTTCGCCGGGAATGGCGGGATAAAAAAAAAAAACATGTATATAGTTAACTACAGAAACTACTCGCCCTACGGTACTGCAAATATTTAAGACCATCTGTTGACAAATATAAAATGTAAATCTGTATTTGTAAAGCGCGAACTACTCACCCTTATGGGTTTCAAGGCGCTGGGGGCCGTCGTGGAAATTAAGTGAGCTATTGCACAGAGTCACATACATGGTGCTGAGCTGAGCTGCTGCCGGAGCCAGGGATCGAACCGTGAATCCTGTGCTCCGAAGTCAGCTGCCCTGGCCGCTGCACCACACCTCTCCACAATATAAAGGGAATAGATCCATGTACAATTAACGTAGAGCACACTAGGCAAAGTCATTAACAAGGGTACTGCATGGCGTATATCTAGTGTTAAAAACTCCAATGCTTTATTCAGTTCTGTCAAAATGTTCTTATAAATCGACAATACATTCAATACAACCCCACTAGATGGCGCCAAGTGATCAGGCAAGACATCTAAATTATTGTAGACATTTTGTAACACTTGCACGTTCTATGTTTTTTTAATAATGCTTTTTACCCACACATCCTGAATACTGCACAACAAAAAAACGAGGAAAACGAAATAAAATGTATATAAAATATGAACGGCCCAACAGCGGAATAACGCAACAGTCACTGCAGTATTGAGTGTAAAAAGCACAATAATACTACACTTACGAGAAACGCTGCCACAGAAATTAAGGACCATCGCTGCATACCACAAATTTTACTTTTATGTTCGTATTTACATTCTAGCATACGGACGCGTGCAACCGCTATAAACAATGTAACCCACTGGCGTTGCAAGTAGTGGGCCCTTGGTAAATCCAAGAGTGCAGCCACTTCAAAACTCCTGGTGCCCGTCCCTTATTTTCGACCGTAAACAACTCAAAAAGCACTGAAAAAGCAATGATAAAGCTGATGGACAGGCCAATAACGCGGTACAAAAGGGGGTGGTGATGGACGGAGCATCAGAACCAATCAAACACTCACACCCAGTCAACAGATCTAGGTTTGATCCATCACCGTTCTTTAGCCCACTCTGCCACCCCAGTTCAGACATGGCCATATGCAAATCAGTCTGACCCTGTGCCTCATGGGAACAGTCCAGCCCGAACCGTCCCTTGCTCACTTTGCCACTGGATTCAAGCAAGCCTGGCTGAAGACGGCTGAAATGCCAGAAACCGGTCCTAGGAAGCTTGTTTCCGGTCCAGGGAAGGCATGGCTTGGCAGTTCGGGCTGGACTGTTCCCATGAGGCACAGGGTCAGACTGATTTGCATATGGTCATGTCTGAACTGGGGTGGCAGAGTGGGCTAAAGAATGGTGATGGATCAAACCCAGATCTGTTGACTGGGTGTGAGTGTTTGATTGGTTCTGATGCTCCGTCCATCACCACCCCCTTTTGTATGGACAGGCCAGTAACAGCATTAGGAGGAACGAGAGCCCATAAATTCTTTAACTGGTTAGAAAAACATGACCCAAAAGGCAAAAGACTTTCCGCCAAAGCAAAAGTGATGCCGTATCCATGCTTGTTTAGACATATACCGTTCATAAATAACTGTACATTTGTGAATCAGACAAACTTTGAAATGTGTTCAATTTCAAATTGGTAATATAGGTATCTAGTTTTTAATTGGTGGAATAGGACTTATTTTAATATAGAATAAATCTTCTGGCAACAATGTAATTGGTCATGGTGATAGATGGCTACAAATTAAGCAGACTCAAGGTGTAATATCTAATAATACAGCCCCAATCAAGGGGAAACTCTGATCGGGGTTATATGTTAATTCCCTAACTGAGTTACCCTTATATCACTCACAGGGAGCTGATAATCAGACAATACAGTGGTATCCACATAGGAACAACAATTACTATGTTACAATAAAGTAGCCCAAGTGCACACAGTTTCAACTGACCACCCCTAATTTCTGATAAAAACAGGTGGAAGACCTGTAGAACTAGCGCTGGTAAAGCCAATAGGCATTACTTATGAATACACTGTGAAGTCAGACCTAAAAATTGCATGTACGTAAATGACTGCCCTCCTCCCAATCTGTGCTACTTCCAGAGAGAACACCATAAATTATCTAGTTACTCGAGACAATTTACTAGCTGTGTGATGGCATATGAATATGTGCCCCTTAAAGTTCAGCCCCAGAGAGCTGGATAAATAAAACATTGAAAGATGTGTGGATGGCAGGCACTTTTTCGTAGAAGCACAACTTCTGCACAATCAAAACATGTATTCCTGGCTCCCAACATGTGGACGGAGTCAAAGCCCCTCTCCAGGTGTATTCTACATACTACCCTGGAGACATCTGCGCTGTCAAGTCAGACCATAAAAAACAAGTCGCTGTCCTAAAAAATTAAATGTCAAAATAGTATTACCATTACCCGTAATTAAACTATCACCACCAAGCATTTTCATATACAAGGCACATTGTATACTAGCCAAGTAATTCTGAGTAAATGGTTTAGTAAATATTCAGAGGCAGATACAAACGACAATGAGGCCAGATACTGTTCAAGGTCGCCCCTTTCAATTTACGCTTTACCTTAGGTAGACTCCTTTTCTCAATTACACGCACATACACTCACGGACACAAACACACACTCATGCTCACTTACACATGAACATTCTTACCTCCTGCTTCCACTACTCAGCGGTCCTTGGCAGTGGTGCTGGCTCAGAGGCTCACAGCTTCGGTGTGGTGTTCTGTTCCACACATATTAAAGCTGCAGAGGGAGCTTTTGGTCCCAACGTGGGTCACCATAGTGCTACAACTCAGGTGTCGGAGTCATGTACAAAGGAGATGCTCAAGTACTGATAAGTAGTAACTGCCAGTACTCAGTAGTGAGTTGCAGCCCATTTAATCAGACTGTGGGGGAGAGAGTTAGCCCTGACCTCTGGTCTGGGCTAACTCTCTCCGCCACAGCTCCGCAGCCTAGTCGCTTCGCCGCAGCGCTCAGCCCTCCTCCTGTTGAGGGTTCGCGCCTCCAGCCTCAGCGCTACTACTGCTCCCCGTCCGCCTGGTGTCCCCTTCTCGCCCTCATTGGACTCTTCTGGTCCCCCTTAAAATTACTTAAGCTTACTTTTAATTAAGCTTACGTTATGCTTCACATTAAGCTTACTTCAAGCTTATTCTCCTTGCCGGTTCCCGCCGCCGCTGCTGCCCCTCTCAGACATCGTATCTTATGCGGACGACACCCAGCTCATCCTCTCCCTCACCAAAAACCCCACCACTGCCAAACTAAACTTCCAGAAAGGAATGCAAAACGTCACAGTCTGGATGACCAACAGCTGCCTGAAGCTCAACGCAGAGAAGACATAAGTCCTCATCATCGGAACCACCCCTTCAGCATGGGACAACACCTGGTGGCCGACCGCCCTCGGAAGCCCACCTACCCCCTCAGACCACGCCAAAAACCTCGGCATCGTACTCGACTCATCGCTCACCATGAACCGACAGGTCAACGTCGTCACCTCCAGCTGCTTCAACACCCTCCGCATCCTCCGCAAGACCTTCAACTGGACCCCCCCTGAATTAAGGAAGACAGTCACCCACGCACTCATCACCAGTAGACTGGACTATGGAAACGCACTCTACGCCAGCATCAAACAGTCCCTACTCCGCAAACTCCAGACGATACAGAACACCGCCGCCAGACTCGTCCTTTGCATCCCCCGGCACAAACACATCAGCCAATACCTACGAAGACTCCACTGGCTCCCCATGGAGGAAAGAGCCTCCTTCAAGATCCTCATTGACGCCTACAAATGCCTACACAACAACGGACCCAAATGCCTCAACAACAGAATCAACTTCATCGTACCCAAAAGAAACCTCCAATCTTCCAACCTAGCACTGGCCGAGACAGCACGCATCCACAGAGCCAGAGTAGGCGGAATATCCTGCTCTCACATTGCAGCCAAGACCTGGAACAAGCTACAGGTAGACATCAGACGCGCCCCCTCCCTTCAGGAAGACCCTCAAGACCTGGCTCTTAGACTAAACAGATCTGCGGAACCCCCCCTCCCCCGCGCCTTGGGACCCTCACGGGTGAGTAGCAGGCTTACAATACGCCCTCCTTGTTTTCTAGACCATTTTCATTTTTATTATACCAAGAGTGAATAATAATCCATTATTCACTCTTGGTACAATAAAAAAAATGTTGTCCAGGTCCAGCAGCTGCCTCAGCTGGCGCAGGCGTACAACAGCACCTGCACCGTCATCATAGAGATTATCCAACAGAGCTAGTGAAACATGAGCCCTGGCCTTGGGCCCCTGGCACGCCTCAGTGCCTCCCCTATGTGTGATGTTTGAAGAGTCACAAATCAACGTAGACAGGGGCGCTGTAGGCATAAGCCCTGTAATGCTCGTGGCTACATGCCAACCAGCCAGTCACCCCACCCTTTCCCAGTCGTCAGAGTGGGGAAAGTGTGGTGTGAAATAGAAGCAACTGAAACTTCCGAGTCTGCGGCTGTGCAGGTTTGAAGTTTGTTTCACCATCGTCCCTTTGGGAAGATAAGGAGCTGGCGCCATGCACATCTTCGTGAAGACCACGGCAAGCAAAATTATCCCCTAGAGGTTAGTGACCGGGTGTCACTTGTTAAAAGTGGGAGTAAATGCGCTCGTGTTCGGGTGTTGCATACGACTGGAGACCCACCTGGTGCTGAAGCTCGTGAGTGCAATACTTGCGCTTCCAGTCTTGCGCGCTTCTCAGCAAGATAATCCAACAGAAATAACTTATTAGCTTTTGAGGATCTATGAAAAGATGGACTTTGTTTGACTTGTGTTTTTATCTCCTCTTCTGTTTTCTTTCCCCTTCCTTTGTTCTGTGCCTAGATATTGTGTAGTGTGCGATGTAATCAAAAATAAAATGGTCAAGTTCAGCTGTGCAAAAATCTTTTAATTAGATGTAAAAACTCGATTTCTTTGCATAGGCAAAAAAGAAGACCTCTACGAATAATATTTGGACAACAAAGCAGGAATTATTCCTAAAATAACTTTACTAAGAAAAATCAAAGTGACAACAATTGGCAAAGCACAGTTTCCCAAATTGGCCGAAGACGAAGAAAAAGCCAGGAGGCAACTAAATGTGAATAAATGCATGATGTGCTTGCAAGAAAACTAAGACAACTGTAAAATACGATCTGATCATGAACAGTAGAAAAAGGTTACAAAGTACAAGTCTCATATCTAAATTATCTGAAAGGCCATAAACTTATGAAGACTGTTTTATGTAGCCACAGAAATGTGATATTAGACAGATGTAAATCTGTGTTGTCTAGTGAAATTGTATGTGCATTGTGTCCTGGTTCATACATACAATGCCAACCAACATTGGATGGTTTATTGTAAATGGTAAATCATGCATAGCCACAAAAAATGCTAAATTAATCTTTGCTATTAAATTCCAGTACTCCCTGATTAACTTGGAAGAACCATTTCAGTTCAGAATGTTCACTACTATAGTAATTATTGGGTTACAGTCAAGTTGGAGGTAATAAGCTTTCTGTTTTTCTTAAACCTGTGCATCATGAAAATGTTCTGTCTCAAAAGCAAAGCCTTCCCCTCTAGTACCTTCAGGTTCCATTCGCCACATATATATATATAAAAGACAATGCAAAGAAAACACCTAGCCCCAGGTACACACATAAAAGTGTGGCTCCTACAGGTCGCCACCCCCCCACCCCCAGCACCCTCCTCTTGCACTTCTGGCTTGCTCGCTCATTAAACTCTGCTACAAACATTTTAGCTTCACCACTTTAAACATCCACCAGTCACCACTGATCAAACGTAGCCAAGTAGAGGCCCATCAACTGCTGTGAGAAGGCAGTCTAAGGAGCAGGTAGCAGGTTAACTTATTAGGAAATATGTCAGGCTGAAAATTGGGGGACCCTGGCGGGGAACAGCAGCAGCGTGTTGACTGATGTCTAAACTGCGATGATTAAAGTTTAAACCATTGCTGCCTATAAAGCACCTGCACTGTGAAAGACGACTGCACTACTGCTACCCATGCCGCACCAGTTGTGTTGTACTGCAACAGTTTCTTTCTGTTGGAGCAAAGCATGCTGGGCTGCTGCGCTTGTTGTGTGAATGAGGACGCTGCATGGCTTGTACCCAAATTGCACCCCATCTCTGGAAGGAAAGAATACCGCTGTTGTCATTACTGATGCACGCTGTATCCGATAGTGGAATACTACAAAGCAGTTACTAATGATGTTGCCTGTTTATGTGAGGAAACATAGCGCCTGCTGCTGCCTATGCTTGTTTTCTCTTTAATGAATGTTTGGCCCGCTGTTGGCCATGTTGTACCGTGTGTGCATCGCATGTACTGGTGGGGCGTATAGTGTATATTTTCTGTAGGTAGTGATGCTTAAAGGCGTTTAAGCACCATAACGGCCGACTTTATCAACGACTTTTTACAAATGACCTAACTGAGGTGTTAGCCTCAATTATGGCATAAGGGAACAGAGGGGCCGAGAGACGAAGCAATTTTCAATGTTTCTTCAATGCTCAGAATTTGATCCCACACAACAAAGGCTTACATCAGGGCCACTAGAATTATGGGGCAGGGAGGATCACATTTTGCAGCATGGTTGATTATGTGGCATAATGCTGTACATTTTTTGTGAAAACACTACTTCATTTTTTTTGTCGTTATTACACACGTGAACACGGTCTGGGCTAAGGTTTCACCTCATTAGTAGCAGTTAATACCCAAACATAGTAATAAGCAAGGGCAAAGAATGTTCCAACACGTGTCAACACTTTTTTTTAAAGTAAAGTTTGATCCTTTTGAGCTAGAAACTTTTTTGCAAAAATCTGCAAACAATGCATTGGATGGATTATGGGAAATCTATAATTATGCCTAAAACGCTATGACCATTGAATTATATAGTACAGTGGCCCTGGCTTATATATATTGTCCTGCCTCCTCTTGTTGACTGTGTCAAACTGAATATAAACGGATCGCATCAGAGACTAATTGTTTAAGTTTTACACCCGCTCTTCACCTCAAGATGTTCCATTTCATTTTTTCTAATGGGATACTGCTCTCGCTGTGTACCCCAAAGTCTGGAACCGTACTAGATGCATCCCTCCAGGGTTATATCGTGGACATAATCTTTCATCCGTACAGCAAAAAAAAAAAACACGATAAGTATGTTTTTATGAAGCTGTATTATTATATGCAACATACATTGGTCAGTACCAAAGAAGTTCAGCTTTCACCACAGGTTACCAAATACCACCATATAATAAAATTAACCTTGATTTAAACAAGCATTGGGATAGCCAATAGGTCTCGCTTTCTGGACCTTATAAGTATTTAGTTATGCAGCACAATATTCTTTGTGCAACAACATTAATCGTTGCATGGCTAAACAGTTATAAGGTCAAAATTGCGAGACCTATTGGCTATGCCAATGCTTGTTGAAAGAAGCCGTTGATGAGATTCTGTGGACTTTCGGTGGGAGAGAGTTCCAGATCTTCAGGGCTGAGCCTGAGAAAGCTCTGTGCCTCATTCTTTTTTGCAATGCAATAGGTCTCGCATTTGCGAGAGTTTGAGTTATTTAGCATTGTATATGACAATGCCTTTTATTTATGTCTTTATTTTTAAAACCAATGAATAAAAGACATTGTCATTTACAATGCCAATAGCTTAAACTCTCGCAAAAGAGAGCTATTGCATTGCAAATGCTTGTCGTGTAGGGTTACCAGTAGTGAGCCCTGCCATGACTCTGGGACAGCTGACCCCAGATAGCCTATCCTGCTCAGCTGGGCAGACGCGTGCATTAACTACTCCAGTGTGTCTCGCTCTCAGGGATAAACAAAACACAGGCACAACAACCTTCACACTTGCCAAATTGACTAGCTTTTGTATATATGACACAGTAGTGAGCAAAAAAATCAATAAGCCAATGATAGGCCACTGTTCGCATTTTGCTTGGACATGAAGCACTAGTTTGACATACAACCGACGCGTAGGTGAACTGAAAATTTGTAATAAACTACTTTTGGAAGCAGGGATCCATTAGTGATCCAGATTTGCGCATCAGAAACAGGATCACTGAATTTGAAGGGTGAAGGGGTAGACTGAAATCAACGTGACAGCAGTAGAAAACAGCAACGGAGAAGCTGGAAAGGAAAGATGGTGTACAAATGAAGGCACCTTCGCAGTCAAATGGGCAAACATTTGGCCAGAAAGTCACAGAACAGGTGAAGACACATATCACTGGTGCAGACAACGTTTCTTAATTGAGAGGATACCAAAGCATTCCTTGGTGGGGACAGAGTCACAAGAAAGGCAGATGGAACAATAACTCTTCTTGACTTTCAGGGTTGTTTCCCTGTGCATCCTCAAATGTGGTCGGTAGATGGGCCAAGTTGCCTGTTCCATTACTTCACTTACACTAATGCTTGGTTTATAGCATTGAGAGTTGAAATCTCTTTCAATAAATATTTTCTAGAGCCTGTATTGCTAAGAGAGGGGAAAAACTGTTGTACCTACTGTATCTTCAAGTCACAGATCAGAGGATGAAACAGCAATGTTTGATCTGGTGATACTGTACAGCAGGGAAAAGATGGGCGGAGGAGTCTTATCAGGACTCTAATAGGGTATGTTTGGTCAAGGCTGAGGTAGCAATGAAGACCAAGATAGCAAGTTGGACACTCCAAGAACTAGTGAATGCTTTAAAATATCTATTATCATGTAATCTGTAAAAAAAAGTCATGTTGCTGAATGGTTTGAACCAATGACGCGCAAATAAAACTGCTGCAGTTCAAACGAATAGAGATTTAAATGGGGGATATAAGACCTGTCAAAGAAGAAGCCAACAAGGACAGTCTGGCAGACTGCTAAGCAAAGGTTTGTAGTGGAATCGCAAGTTTCAGCAAAGGAGAGCTGAATGCCAGGAGAGCAGAATGTGAATAGATGGAGTTGCTCTAGGCAAGGAGGGAGTCAATCAGTAGTGGGGAAAGACTTAAAGGTGTTTTTGTGCACCTTGATTTCACTTCCAGCTCTTACTCAGTCGTAAGAAATACTTTCGGATATCTGCCAATCATGCCTCAGTGAAGAACAACCAATCAGACTACTTTTCAGTGAGCAGTAAACTGAGTGTTTGGACAGGATTCTTGCATGAAAAGGAATGCATTTCAGGGATTGCTGAAAGAAAACAAGGAGATAAGTTAGCAGGAATCGGACCATGTTGGGCAAAAAGGTCTGAGAAATGGGCCCAATGGGAGGCTTGAGGTTTAAGGGCACCCCTCTTGGTTTCTGGTAAAGTGATGGAAGGCAACAGGGCTTACCAAGGAGGGCGTGGGAACTACAGAGGGACATAGTGTTATGGAGGGTAAAGGCCTTGTCAATGGAAAAACGACGCAGCCAAACTATGAAGAAACAGGACAGCGGACACGTGTTTCATTACAACTGGAACTTTTTGCAAGGCTGTAAATAATAGTAATTACATGTATGAATACACAACTTAGTGCAACAACTTAGTCCTACAATTAACCCAGTACCAAACCCATTCAGAGTGCATTGCTTAATAGTAGATCAAGAAGAGTGAAGGATAAGGCCCGAACGAAAGAAAAAACCCAAAGTAAAATGAGAGAATATACTCAAACTGTGAGATAGCGGTACTAATGCGAAGAAAAATGACATTCCAATTTGAAGAGGTAATGACAAGTAGATCTGAAAGTTCAAGACCCAAGTATAGTCACATCCTAGTGGAACAGACATATTAGCTAAAGATTGCAGGTTTAACATGCAGAGCAGTAAAGTCCCAAGATTGAAAATTGTACAAACCAAGTGATGTCAATATGCGTAAATGTGAGCAAATAGCGTGCATGCTAGTAAGAAAGAGACTGAACAGTTCTGTCCTATAGATGTGCGTCAGTAAAAAAAAAAGTTCTAATCTTAGCAAAAACAATGGCATGGATCATCAAGGTAATAGAGTGCTGGAGACTCACATAGATAAATCTAGTTGTTGCAGTGTTGCGGGGCGAATTCATAACGTCCCGAGTGAGAGATTTATATCAGTATGTCTCGAGACATAGAAAACTTGTAATTATAATAATTTAAGAAAAATAAAAGAACTGTTAAACACCTGGTCAGTTCTAGTATCAGTGTCAGATAGCTACAAAGGATCCCTGAACATGGGATCCCTGAATATGGCGGACCTAGTGCCCAGCTAGCGTGTGGCTAGCTGGACAATAGGTGTGTCCATTACTGGAAGTTAAAACACAGGGGTTAACATACTGTATGAGTAAGTGAGTCGAGATCTTAGCTGACAAATTTACTCAAGTTGGTAAGTTAATTATTATATAATTAGTTAGATAAGTAGTTGACTCACATAAAAAAAAGTACCTGGTAGGGACGACGCATCAGTCATGTTAAAGACCAAGAGACCCGGAAGTCGGTTCTTCTTATACTGTGAAGTAACCTTGTCAATTAAAGAATCATGAGCTACATTATGTCCCTATAACTAGAAGGTGCATAGCGAGTGGCTATGACCCACAAGTGAAACTTAAATTGTGGATAATCTTTTACATTTATTGACTACAATACATTTTTGTAAGTACCACCAGGGGGCTGGTTAAACAAGTTAGATTGGCAGAGATCCCTCCAGTGCCCAGTGTTTTTGATCAGTAAACTAAAATACGCCCTGATCCAGCGAATAAGTCAACCACAAAAAACACGATAATTGGGGCGTCACAGATAGGTAATCTAACTTACACATATGGTAACAACAAGAAAAACGTATGGTGATGACTTACTTTTTAGTTATAGCGCCTATAAGCAAAAGGAAAGCAAACTGAATAAAGTTGTGAACACCGCCCCCGGTCTTTTAGTTCTCGGTAATGGCGTTGGTGCGGTCTGGGCTGTGATATGCCCCTGTAAGCAAAGAAAGAAAACAAGAAGCGCTTACAAGACGGAGAGGCGGAGCAAGGCGCGCGCGCCTGGGAGAGCAGTCTGCTCTTTTTCGAAGCGCACACTTGTGCTTGTGGCACGCCCCCGCAAGGCTGCCACAAACACGAGTATGTGCTTCGAACAAGAGCTGAACGACAGCTAAAGATCCTCCTATTCAGCGCATGCGCGCTGCGTAGGCGAGACCTAAAAAGAGTGAAGGCAAGCAGGAAATAAGGAAGTAAAAAGAAAGCGAAGAGAGAAGGAAAGAAAGAAACCACGAAAAGGAAGCAAGAAAGAAGAAAAGAGAAAGAAAGAAATTAGGCAAGAGAAAGAAAGCAGGAACAAAGGAATTGAAGAAAAAAGGAAAGAAGAAAAGAATGGAAGAAAAAAGAAAGCAAGAAAGGAAAGAAAGGAAAGAACGCGTAAAAGAAAAAAGGAAAGAAAAAGAGACTGACGTAATGTAAAAAAGTAAAGGACTAAAAAGGAAAAAAGAATAAAAGAATGATTGAAAGAAAAAAGGAAAGAATGAAAAACAAAGAAAAAAGAAAGAAGGAAAAAGGAAAGAAAGAAAGAAGGCAATAAAAAGTGTTACAAGTGCTGCACATTTCCACATACATTAAAAAACGTGACCTTGTGTAATGCAACTGGCGTTCACCTGAAACACCCCAATGCTTACGGGTCGAGCGCGCGCTATAGAAAACAGTAAAACAAATTTTTTTTGCTTGGCACAATGCAACCCGGCAATAATATTTGGGAAACTCTCCGGAAAAGAGCAACATCAACTTTTCTGTACCCTCACCTGACGCTTCTAATACTCGCACCGCACGCTGCTTCAAAAACATTAAAGGAAGGACTTACTTCTGCATTAATCCGAGAGCTGTTACTGAACATGGCGGCCATTTTAAAAGGATAGAAGGTATTAAGAAGAGGAAAATACAGCCCGATGATATTACAGTTAAGGAGCCTTAATTCGTGCCGGGAGTGGTAGGGGACAGTGTTTTTGGGTTGAAGGTGTAGGAGTCCGGTTGGGTGGTCTCGGAGACGGTATGCATAGGAATGTAGACTGCTGTTGGAATATATTGGAATGGAGTTGGAATGCATTTTATATGCTTAACTCGCAGGAGTGTGACTTGCAACAGTCTACCTTTTTTGAGGAGTTTTTCTCTTCTCTACATCTTAATGTGTATCTCATACCAAGACAAATGGGAAGAATAGCAGGTAGCTTTTTTATTTCCGCCAGCGTACGTGACTGTTACTGTTTTGGGGAGAATAGTACGTAAAAACATTAGTTTCTAGAACATTTGAGTAAAGAGCAGAATTTACATAGGTGTCACAGAGGGAATTGGGAACCATGGATGTTTGCTTTGGCATAATGGTGAAAGATTCTAATGCTGTAGGAGTGTTCGGCCATTTTCGCTTCGCTGCGCAGTAAAGATAGCGTGCTTACACAGGAATGCATCTTTTTATGAGTGCATTCTACTAAATTTAATGCAGAATTGAACTCGCCAATTCAGAATTTATGTTGGAAGTGCAATTCTCTATGAATGAGACCTATGTTCTGAGTGCGCGGTAAAAATAAAATAAAAAAAACACGCGAGTGGTTCACGCGTGCGCACAGGGAGAGCGAGAGGAAAGCCAGATGGCGCCTCTGCGCTGTGAAAGTGATCGCGATGCACTTAATGACCCGTGAAAGACACAAGGCGGCTGCGCGTGTGCATGCTCGCGTGAACGCAAGCGCTAGGCCAGCCAAAGCATGGGGTAGCACTTTGAAAACCCACCTACTAAGCCTGAGACAGCGCATGCGCTGGCTCAGGCGAGACCTAAAAACAAACAAACATTTGCAATGCAATAGGTCTCGCATTTACGCGAGTTTGAGCTATTGACATTGCAAATGGCAATGCCTTTTATTCTTGTTTTCGTTTTTGAAACAAAAGGTATTGTCATTTGCAATGTCAATAGCTCAAACTCGCACAAATGCGAGACCTATTGCATTGCAAATACTAACGGCTGTCCTGCAGTTCCCCCGGGGCACAAGCAGGCATCTGTCTTTTTGCTGAGATCAGCTGTCCTCACAGAAGTGGATGCCTGCTTGTGCCCCGGAGGGACTGACATTAATAAGAAAAACACCCAAAGTGGCATTTTGTTGCTATGGCAACAAAATGGCGTGGAACTTTCCACAGTCCCACGGACACGCGCAAGCTGTTTGCAATGGACAAATGGCGAGAGCAGCCATCTTTGTCCTTTGCAGACGCGTGCATGAGAGCCCTCGCAGAATTGCTTCCAAAAGGTGCTCTCCTGGCTAGAGCAGCGCATGCGCTGCTTTCGCCAGGCGAGACCTAAAAAGTTGGCAGGGTATGCTCAGACGTGAGTCCCTTGCTCACTTTGCCACTGGATTCAAGCAAGCCTGGCTGAAGACGGCTGAAATGCCAGAAACCGGTCCTAGGAAGCTTGTTTCCGGTCCAGGGAAGACATGGCTTGGCAGTTCGGGCTGGGCTGTTCCCATGAGGCACAGGGTCAGACTGATTTGCATATGGCCATGTCTGAACTGGGGTGGCAGAGTGGGCTAAAGAATGGTGGTGGATTAAACCCAGATCAGTTGACTGGGGATGAGTGCTTGCAATGTTCAACACTCCGTCCATCATTTCCTTTGGTTTTGCTTTGTTCGCCATAAGTTGGCAGGGTATGCTCAGACGTGAGTCCCTTGCTCACTTTGCCACTGGATTCAAGCAAGCCTGGCTGAAGACGGCTGAAATGCCAGAAACCGGTCCTAGGAAGCTTGTTTCCGGTCCAGGGAAGACATGGCTTGGCAGTTCGGGCTGGGCTGTTCCCATGAGGCACAGGGTCAGACTGATTTGCATATGGCCATGTCTGAACTGGGGTGGCAGAGTGGGCTAAAGAATGGTGGTGGATTAAACCCAGATCAGTTGACTGGGGGTGAGTGCTTGCAATGTTCAACACTCCGTCCATCATTTCCTTTGGTTTTGCTTCATGCGCTGCTTTCGCCAGGCGAGACCTAAAAAGGAACGGGTTTTTGTCTTTTTTTTAATGATTAATATTTATGCTAAGTAGAATAGGTCCACAGTGATCCATTGTAGAGTGGTCTAGCTGGAAAAACACTATAACGAATTGAAGAATCGTATTTACCCACCACTAACCCGAAGAGAGGACTCATTATGCCAATAATCCACAGGGTATCACTATTCAATAACACCTATCAGTATGAAGAATTATTTCTGAAAGGAATTGACATTAAAAGCTTCGTGCAAGCAGCACCATAGACGTGCTAAGGCATCTATAGAGACACCACCTGCTTCTTTGCACACCTATACACTCACCAGTTCATCTTCAAAGAAAGATCCTATTGAAGCAATGGCTCTGAACGAAGGCAGAGGGGAAGGCAGAAAGGTGTTAACAGGAGAGGCTGCTCTGACATCAAAAAGGTAACTTTACCCATGTCCTGGGTCTATTCATTTTGTAAACTCTGTTTTATTCTCTTGCTTTGCAAATCAACCAATCATTGGCAAAGCCAATAGGTCACACCTTTGTGACCTATTTGTTTTGATAGCTGGTTGTAGCCACAACACACAGCATCCCTGACTATGTAGCACAGCTAAAAGATAAAATTAAAAAAAACCTTTGACATGGGTGTCTACAATTTAGTAGACGCACAGAGCATGCATGCATGCGTGCACCTACAAAATGATGTAGTTGCTTTTCTGAGTTGGATTGGTAACTAAAAGGACAATGAAATGAACAATCAAAAAGCAATAAAGAGTGCAGGGTAGCAGGGAAGTTTTGTCCATAAGGGTGTGGAACCACTGACCTCCCTGCGGGGACCCACTACACACACACTACACGTTTTCTCTCTCACCTGCTTAAGGGGCAGGCCATGACGGAGCGCTCTCTCCCGGTGTCACAGCAGCAGTTCAAGCTATGTTAACTGAACTGCGCACGTCGGAAAGGCCGGTGTTTTCACTGTGGCCAGTCTGACATGCATAGTTCAGGCTTCTGCAATCTACAGCTGAAAAGCAACTGAGAAGCAGAAGGTATTCGATGGAGCGCTGGATCTGCCTGCTCCAGCCAATCCTAGCATTGCTCTTATGCTGTTTAGCATTGTAGGCAGGAATAGAACAGTGCTTGAATTGGCTCGATGCTTTTGTCAAGCAAGCAGCGAGAGGCAGGAGTAACTTCAGGTGCCCTGCAGAAAATCGGCAAGAGAGAAGTTTGTTTTTCATTTTATGGGGTTGAAAGTAATGTATACGCCGAACCACTTTCTAAAGGGAGCAGCCGCCACTGAGGGGAAAATCAGTACGAAGGAAACAGCTCAAAAACAGGCATGCTCATGGAGTGCTTAAAACAAATTAAAAAAAAGTTCTTAAAAAGCTAGAAGTGGAGGCATCAAAGGCAACCACTCAAGAGAGGCAAAGCAGAAATGCTCAGTGGGAGAAACAAACATAACACTGACAAGCTGAGACACAAACAAGAAGTAGGCAAATGAGAGTGAGAAGGAAAGCCAACCAATGGTAAGCAATGGGCGAGCTCCAAGCCCCTTTAAGTTCGTGATAATCACAAGGTCTCCCAAAAGACAGCACATGTGCCGTCTACTAGGCTTCAACCTAAACAAACTGGGAGAAAGGCATCATCAGGTATTCAATTTTGTGTGCCATCTTCTCAAGCAAATCTTTTTTGGTCTATCTCCTCACAATATCGTATTATGTAAATTGTAGTTTATACAAACTACACATAGGATGGCTTAAGTAGCTGCCCTGAACATCTGAAAGTAACATGCCTGAGAACCCCACATACCCAGCCTTGGCTTTTTTGTAATGTAGAAGAGAAGTTCACTTTAAAGAACAGAAAAGGATGATACAGGAAGTATTACAACTAACAACTGTGGTCTTGGATGCAAGGTTACCTGCATCAGAATGAAGGTTCATAGCACTGTTCAGACAAGATCACTCTGCTTACCATCAATATTGTGTTGCATAAGCCAAGTAAATGTGAGGATGGAGAAAGTAAGGGACTGGAAGAAAATTATTTTTATCCAAGCGCAGTTAACATCTTTGGGAAAGAAAGGAGAATGTATCTTGACATCACTTTAACCCAATAGAAGACTGTAAACGGCTAAGCAGCGCAAAGGGCTTGAACCTCACCAATGTGCCATTCAGAAATATGAGTGACCAAGAAGAATGCCTTGCATAAAAAATACCCTCTTCTCACAGCACAGTGGTTAGATATTGACTGTATACCTCAACGCACTGATGTACCACACTCCAGTGCACTTTGGGAGAGTTTAAATCCATATAATCAGCAGCTAAAACTCTGATCAAGTACTTAGTTTTGATTGAACTCGACTAACAGTCTCCTCATGGGTCTAGTCTATTATACATTCATCCCTGCCAAGGATAGGTATCAACTTCCCCACATGCATTATGTTCAGCCTAACTTGGTCCAGACCACACAGCTAACTCTTAACCCCAGAGGAGACTGTCAGCCCAACAAAAATACTAGGATTAGCTACTGAACAGTGCTGTAAATCAATACATAAACAAGCACTGCTTACATATTAAGGCAAAATGTAGACTTCTACACACACCATGCCTTGACAACTCAAAATCACCATGCACTGTATCACGACTTGGAGCTTTCTATCTCCCTTATTGCCATGCTACACCAGAAGAGAGCTCCCTTGGTCCTAAAAGTACCCCATTTTCTTTTTCCCTTTAAGGTCTTTAAAGCACAAATCATAGCCATGGCTCGCAAACTACCTTTACTTTTGCTACCTTCTCACAAAGTGTCTTCCTCTTTAAAACACTTCTTAGATAGTGATAGAAACCTCATTCCCCATACAAAACCTTGGTTTAGAAAACCAGTAACTGCAATATGACTTTGCTCCATTTTGAGGACAAGGGCGTCTTCACTGTTTGGGCCTGTAATTCGTGACCTCCTATACCATCACTGGACCTTCTCCTTGGGACCAATATCATCAACACCCTCACAGAACTGGAAAATTTGCTAGCGAACAAGCCCCTAGAATTTCCTTTCCTTGCGTTGACCTCCTATGATGGGACCAGTGAGCCTCGCAGGAGGTGAGCCACACCTGAAGGTAGGCTTGCGAATACATCTGTTAAGTGTGGAAAAAACACCATCTTGTTTGCTCATCTCTCCTGTAAAATATACACCACAGGATTAAAACCGAAATCAGATGTTTGTTATCCCAAACATAAATATCTCCCAGAGCGGTAACAATACTGTTCTATAGTCCCGTTCACATCTAATGGATGCAGAAATAGTCTGTACGGTATACCTTCACTTCTTCACTGAATCAAATGTTTATACATATTACTTCCCTTTTTCATACCCAAGTAATTGTGTACAAGTCTGAAGCGGCTTCTCTCCATTCCAGTTCTCAGGTACACTTTGGTGACTGATTCTACCTATCCCTCCTCTTCTAGTGCCGAATCATCTGTCTTCTCTTCGGCTCATAGAAAAAGTTGTACAACGCTGAAGACATCTCTCCATTGCCATTCTTCCCCCACATGCAAAAAGAACTGTTGATGGACAGAATGCAGAACAATGTCATACATTCACCCCAGTACAGAGATCTGGGCCTAAATCTATCGTTTTCTTGCTCACTATGCCATTCCAGTTTGAACCCAGCCATATGCAAATCAGTCTTGACCCTGTGCCTCCTGGGAAAAGTCCAGCCCGATCTGCCAAGCCAGGTCCTCCCTGGACTGGAACCAAGCATCCTAGGACCGGTTTCGGGGTTTCACCCCTCTTCAGCCAGGATAGCTTGATTCCAGTGGCACTTGAGTCAAGCTATCCTGGCTGAAGAGGGGTGAAACCCCGAAACTGGTCCTAGGATGCTTGATTCCGGTCCAGGGAAGACATGGCTTGGCAGTTCAGGCTGGACTGTTCCCATGAGGCACAGGGTCAAGACTGATTTGCATATGGCCATGTCTGAACTGGGGTGGCGTGGTGAGCAAAATAACGATGGATTAAACCCAGATCTGTGACTGGGGGTGAATGCTTTTCCAATGTGCAACATTCCGTCCATCATCTTGTGTGTTTTGCTGTTTGCCCTATGTGGGAAGGGTATGCCCAGACGTGGGTCCCGTGCTCACTACGCCACTGGAGTCAAGCTATCCTGACTGAAGACTGGTGAAACCCCGAAACTGCTCCTAGGATGCTTGATTCCGGTCCAGGGAAGACATGGCTTGGCAGTTCGGGCTGGACTGTTCCCATGAGGCACAGGGTCAAGACTGATTTGCATATGGCAATGTCTGAACTGGGGTGGCGTGGTGAGCAAAATAACAATGGATTAAACCCAGATCTGTGACTGGGGGTGAATGTTTTGCCAATGTGCAACATTCCGTCCATCATCTTGTGTGTTTTGCCATTCTTCCCCCCCACACTGACTCCTCTGCTCACATCTGTGAACTTGTGTTAGACACTACTCATTGTTGTCTCATTATTAAAGTATGTATGTAAGTGAGGTGTTTTGAGCATGGCTGCCATAGTTAAAGCTGCCATTTTTAATAGAAATATAAAAGTGGGCGGCATGCTGCATTGTAGGAAAGCACGTCATGGTTGGAATAGGGGAAAAACATTAAAGAAAATAGTGCTCAAAGACTGTAGATCAAACAGACCGTGTAACAAGTAAAAAGCCCAGTCCTCATGGGAGGTTACAAATGCAGATAAGGAGGTACTAAGGAGGGATTACTAAGCCTATTCATGAATCAAATAAACGTTTTAGAAAGGATAGTAACAGGAGCCAATTGAAAAGATGGGAGGAAAATGGGTGGAGCTTCAAGTGCATACCTGAATACAGCAAGCTTCGCACAGCAGCGCATGCGCTGCCTAGACTCGATCAATAAACTAACACATTGAAACATGAGAAAAGA
This sequence comes from Triturus cristatus, assembly GCF_964204655.1. Taxonomy (NCBI): domain Eukaryota; kingdom Metazoa; phylum Chordata; class Amphibia; order Caudata; family Salamandridae; genus Triturus; species Triturus cristatus. The sequence continues at coordinate 421,634,985 of NC_140591.1, forward strand.
GGGAAATTCTCCCCAAAATATGACATTTATTCCTTAACATATATTATTTTAAAAGTGAATATTCATGTAAAGGTTACTACGACCATCGCTTACTGATGGCATTACATTTTCCATGATATCGGAATGCGATTTCCACATGGGAAAAGTTTTTACCACCTACATTGTTCCCGGGACAGTGATACCGAGTTCTGTCAATTCCAAATCAAGTCCTTCATCAAGAGCTAAGGTCATATTATCTGACGGATGTCATAGGAAACAAGCTCTAACCTCGAGTCAAAATGTTGTTCAACTCAAATACGGACTTCACAAGAGAAATATTAAGGCTCTATTCAACTTAATGAAAAGGCTAGTCGTATGAAATTGATATGCTTTTATTGACGGGCAACATGGCCGCTTGTAGGGAGTAGTTGCTCTCTCCCCACTCTCTTTCCCATTATAGAAGAAGTTTACCCGACGAGATGCTGCCGTTATGAACATGGAGTGGTCTGTCTTTATCTTCACAATGGATTATAGAATGCCTACGGAATCAGTTGTGATACGATTACGCTTTTTCAGCTATATGGCTCCGAGAGGAGACTACGGAAAACTCTACAGGCAATAACTTTAACGGCGCTGACAGCTAGGAAACGCTGGGGCTCCCTGCTACAGTATCTACGAATTATGGCACCAAAAATACAGAAAACGCAGAAATCTTTAAAAGAGCAGAAGGGGAAGACAGAAAGAGGTAAAGCTGCACCCCAGAATCTTGATGTGCTAAGTACGAGAGTCAAGGCCCCAACAAAGGCTCAAACTAAGAGCACGTTGCAGAGAGCAACAGAGAAAGACATCGAAGTACAAGCCAATGGTGAAAATACGGAGGCGAGTGTAGGGGGAAGCGGAGAGAGGGAAAAGAGTAAAGATAATGAACTGCCTGTAAGAAGCAAAACTCGAGCACGACAAGGAGATGAACGCCCAGCGAGGGAGCCATCTCTGCGACAACCTACCTTGATGGAATCTTTCTCTTCCCTCTGTTACACCGATGACGCTGGGGTTACAGAGGCCCTCTTCAGCTGCCTCAGATATGGCTGGAGATCTACGAACGCAGGCGCCAGTTGCAATCGGGAGCTCGGAACGAGTGGTGGCGCACGGAGCGCAGGACTGCATGCAGAGCAAAGAGAGCACCGCGGTAGGCGTCATAGATGAGGAGTTAATTTACACAGAAAAACACGTTTCGAGAAATGCATCTCAGCCGATAGTCTTAGATCTACAGAAGCTACGGGAGTGCCAGGCTCCGCAGCAGTCGGTAATAAATGCCAAGGTAGGGGTAACTATTGGACATGTGGGAGAGCACATACACGTACCTGATAATGAACGTGCCATGAGCAGCGGCAATGGCACCACGGGGAATACTAGCAGGCTGAGGGTAGATACGCTTGGAGACAACTTGGGAGACAGCCTCACGCTCTCAAGTTTTCAAATCAAGGGGAAAGGTGCTGCAATGGCAGAGATGCCTACAGTAAGGGATCCCCAAGTTGAAGCAACTCTGGAACCAACCTGCAACAACACAGTATTCACTTCAAAACGAGGTACTGTAGTAGGAATAGATACTAACACCCTTGTTCCTGATTCTCCGGGCGATGATGTCTTTTTTTCAGTAAATGATGAGGACGACGATGAGGATGAAGAAGGAGAAGACGATGAGGATAATTCACTTTCAGACCCTCGGTCCGTTGGAAGTCTTCCCTCTCTACCCTCAGAGAGCTTCCCGGAAGACAGGGTCCGGGTCCGGGTCTGATACTTCAGACCTAGATGACAATATAAATGATAGGGCCGCCCCGCAAAGACGCTTTAAAAGTGTGAAGAAAGGGACGCATTGTAAGGTAAAACAATTGCAAAACCTTCCACAAGCACAAGCTCAAATGCAAGCAGAGGTTGCGAAGAAATTGGATTGGGACTATTCTGCTACCTCCCAGATATATTATGAGCGCGAGGGAAATAGCACTCAGTGCCTGCCACAGTTAAATCTGCCCAAGCAGCAAGACCAAGTTCAAGTTCCAGCCCAGTCGCAGAATCCTAGCCTTGAACTTTTACTCTCGACATTGAAACAGATGCAGGGCGAGGCTTGAAAGTCGAAGGGCTAGACAAGCAAATAAGAAGATACAGGGATCACTTCAAAAAGTGAATAAACTATATGCAGATATGATGGGTAGGGTTGCGGAGGTGGAGGAAAGAACAGGAAAACTAGAAGAAGAGGTTGCTAAATGGAGAGACACTAACCTTGAACAGGAAAAAACCACAACGGACATAGTATGGAAGCTTGAAGCGTTCGAAAACAGACAAAGGCGGAACAATATTAGACTGCTGGGTGTGGGGGAGGGGAGAGAAGGTCAAGATATTCGATCTTTTGTCATTGAATTGTTCAGAGAGGGACTCCCTGAGATAAATAATTGGGATTGGGAGAAAGAAATCCAGCGTGTTCATCGTTTCCCCATAACTTCGAAACAGGGAAACACAATAACTAAACCTAGAGTGATTCTGATATATGTGGGGAATTTTTTTATTAAGAGAGGAAATCATGAGCAAAGCAAAACCGGTGGCTAAACGCTCTTATCAGGGTATAAGTTTTTTTGTTCAGCCCGACTTTTGCCACATTACTGTGGAAAGGAGGTGGCGGATGAAACAGTTAATTGCGCCATTTCAGAATGCTGGATGTGAAGCTTATTTGATGTTCCCATCCCGATTGAAAATAGGGCGCAATGGCCAATTTAAGATATTCTACTCGGAAATACAAGCCCAGGAGTATCTCAACGAAATTAAATTCTCTAAGGGACAAGAAGTTCAGGCAGCTTGCAGTACTAAATAGGGAAATTCTCTTTCCCTATTGATGGAGCATGAAATGGGCAAGGGAAACAGAGTGGGGGGGAGGCTGCATAACTGCGAGCCAGCGGACACACATAGGTCAGGATCGACCTATTTGCCAGTAAGGGGGGGTGGGACCTTGGGTTGGGCTCCTTGGGTAGGGGTAAGGCTAGGGTTAGGGGGGTTTTGGGCACAGGGCAGGACACATCGAGAGAACATATAAGCACAACAGGTAGGGAAGAAGAAGAAGAAGAAGAAGAAGAAGATATGCTAGATCTAAATGGCGTCAAGGCATGTATGAGCAAAGAAAGAATGAGGTTAAGAACCAAAATCGAGGAAGGACCAGAGGAGAATGGCAGGACTTACTGGCTGAGACAAATAGTAGAAACAAGTTAATGGGTATTCGGTTTGTTACCTGGAATGTATGTGGATTAAATGATTCTCGGAAGAGGCGGGCAATTGCACAAGTACTAAAAAAGATGAATGTGGACTTTGTCCTATTACAAGAGACACATATATTGGGGACACAAGGCTATCTCTTGGGACAATTAGGCTTTCATGTATTAGCATACTCTAAACAAGGAGTTAAAAAGAGAGGTGTGGCTATATTATCCAGAAAAAAGGATATAATTATAAGGAAAAAATTGGAAGATCAGCGGGGGAGATGGGCGCTGATCGAATGTTTACTTAGTGATAAGTGGGTTACACTAGGGACGGTCTACGGCTCAACTGATGATGACCCAGAGATATTTGAATACCTGGATCTGGAATTAGCCACATAGGCACCATCCGTTATTTTAGCTGGGGATTTTAATATTAATGGATCAAAGGGATTGGACCCCCGGCTATATAGGGGTAGGAAAAAGAGAGTATGCCAGGCGCTATCTAGTCTTGAGCAAAATAATGCTCTAACAGATGTATGGGCGAGTTTAAGATCGGAGGATTTTGGGTTTACATATTTTTCAGCCCCGCACAAGATCTGTGCAAGGTTGGATTACTATTTTGTTACTAATTCATTGATTCCTAGCTTAGAAATTGAAAGACTCCCTAGAGTATTCTCTGATCACAGCCCGCTGATTTTAAACTGGGCCGCAACAACTGTAACTCGGAAGGCAAGGGCATGGACGTTTGAAAGAGGGTTATTAAGCGATGAGCAGTATATCCAGCACATGAAACAATGGATTAAGTCCTTTTTTGAGATCAATAGGGGGACGGCTGCTACTGGAATAGTATGGGATGCCTTTAAGGCCGGAGCCCGGGGGGAGACTCTAAGCTACAACACCTATAAAAGAAAACAAGAGCGGCTGAGAAATTTAGAACTAACTAGAGTACTCTTGGATGCTGAGAAGGAGCTGGAGCAATGCACTTTGTTAGGGGCTCCGCTTGAGCAGGCCCTTATTAAGGTCGCCAGGGCAAAGTTACAAGCAGAAGGGAGTGAGGCAGATAGAGCTGCTAAGATATACTTGGCAAATAAAGAGAGATGCCATGAGTTTAGTGAGAGAGTCGGACGTATACTTGCTATTCGAACTAGACAGAAAGCGGCCACAGGGGAAGTTAGAGAAATCAGAGATAGTATGGGTGTCCTACATATAGAAACAGAGGAGATACGTGAGGTATTTAGGGAGTTTTATGCGAACCTATATGATGAACAAATTGAGAAAGAAGAACAGGCAATGGTTACATATTTACAGGAGATACCATTAGCAATATTAGGGGAGGATGATGCTGAGATGCTAGACACACTCATAGATAAATCGGAAATTGCAGTTGCTACTCAGAATTTACCCTCTGGCAAAGCAGCAGGTCCGGATCAAATTCCGATAGAATTCTATAAGCTATTCTGGACCGAGATAATAAGCGATTTTATGGTTACACTGCAGCAGGCGCAGGCAGGAATATCTATACCGACTTCATGGGGAGGAGCAGATATTGTTATTATTTTAAAGAAAGCAAAGCTACCCACTGAGCCAGGTTCATATAGACCGATAACCTTAATGAACGCGGACACAAAGATATACTCAAAGGTATTGGCCACGAGATTTGCCAATGTAATACACACCCTTGTTAGCAATAATCAGCATGGATTTATACCCGGTAGGGGTACCACCCACCATACGCGGAAGGTTATCACACTATTTGACCTTGGAGAAGCTACAGGAGATCCGATCGCGGCTATGCTTTTAGACGCTGAAAAGGCTTTTGATCGGGTCTCCTGGCACTATTTGTGGCATACCTTAAAGAGAACAGGGTTTAGGGAAGGGTATGTTAGGGCATTGCAGGCTCTATATATAGCCCCGACAGCTTCGATTAGAGTAAATGCTGGCTCTACTGCCCCAGTGAAAATAAAACGGGGAACACGACAGGGATGCCCCTGCTCGCCGCTATTGTTTGCGATGTATATGGATCCGTTAATACGCAGGCTGGAGATGAACGAAAGAATAGCACCATTAAATACACGTTTGGGACAATGTAAGATATTAGCATATGCCGATGACGTTGCGGTTATAACACCAAACCCAACAGAGGCAATGGAACAGATTGAGATCGAGGCTAATAAATTTGGTCAGATATCGGGGTACGCTTTGAATAGCTCTAAAACGCAAATAATCAAAAATCAGTATGTGCAATGCCAGGACTGTAGAGTGGTGGACGCAGGGGTGTATCTGGGGGTAACTATCACGGCTGCATTAGAGACTCTGGTGGAGAAAAACATAGCTCCAATAATCTCTAACGTGAGGGGAGACCTAGACAGGTTACACAACTTACATCTTTCCATTGTGGGTCGCACAAATATTGTTAAAATATTGGTCCTTCCGAAATTTTTATACATATTTAGGGCAATTCCCTTAACCTTTGAGGATAAGTGGTTTAAAATCTTAGAGAATCTGATTAATAGATTTGTTTGGGCTAAGGGTAAAACAAGGAGGGCACTGAGATATATGGCACTCCCACGACATAGGGGAGGATGGGCGCTACCCGATTTAAAACTTTACTATTGGGCAGCTGCATTACAATATATGGCAGGCTTAATTGGTGGGGCAGAATTTGAAGGACAAGGGGTCTTTGGTACAACTGCCATATATGGGTTAGTACTAGGAATAGAAGCAGAAAATATCTTTTTGAAACAGACGGACTAGAGTTATTTTAAAAGGACCAGATTTAAGACAGTCATGGCAGCATTCCGTATTTGGAAGGCATTTACTAAGAAATTTGGTCTTGGGCGATTTAACTGGTATACAAGAATGGGACAGAACCCTTTCCTACCCCAGGATATCTTTTTTGATTCTGTGTTTAAAGACTGGGGAAGGAAGGGAATAAATAGGATTGGCGATATTTTGGCTGGACAGGGGTTAATGCAGTTTGTAGAGATACAACGTAAATATGGGGTGGACTCAAGACAGTTCTTCAAATATTTGCAGGTCAGAAGCTTTCTGGCAACAAAGAAGGGTGGGCAGGCAGGATTCAAGAAAAATTCAATCCTGGAGGTTATACAGGGAGGTATTGACTGTACAATTAAAAGACTTTACTCGGAATTGATAGAATCTAAGCAGGATGATTTAGAAAAAGGAGCGGATAACTGGACACATAAGTTGGATGTAGGGAGAGACCTTTTTTTTCTTTCATTAGAATTGGGGCAGACTATACTATGCTCCGCCGCCCTCCAGGCACAACATTACAAAACACTGTATAGACTTTATTATACCCCTGCTAGAATAGCGCAATGGGGTGGGACATCAGGTATTAACTGCCCAAAATGCGGAAGCCTCGAGGCTGATATAGTTCACATCTTTGCTACATGTCCACATATGAAAACAATACAGAAAGACATCGAGACCTTTTTTACTAGATCATTAGGACTTGACATTAATTTAACACCGGTGATTATATTGTTAGGAGTTGATAACTGCGACAGGCAATCTGAATACAATCACTTTATTTTTCTTGCCATGGCAGTACTGAGATTGTGTATTGCTGCGGAATGGCTTGCACCCCTGCCCCCGCCTTTTCATCGGTGGTTAGCTAGATTAATAGAGATTTATAATTTGGAGATGGCAATTTATGCAAGGAAGGGGAAAAGGGGTAGACAACTAGGTAGGCAAATTTGGGAGCCCATAATTAAATGGAAAGAATGCCATGTGAGCTAATATGTTTTGGTAATATGTCTCTAGTTGATATTATGTCTTATATATAATATATGATTTTATATGAAATGTCTATGGTCCAAGAATAATGGTATTATTGGGTACTTTATGTAAACTGCTGTTGATCATTTAATGTAATGTGTCCTGCTTTGTGCTTTACATATGGGAAAAAACTCTTAAATAAACATTAAAAAAAATAAAAAAAAAAAATTGATATGCTTTTAGTTCTGATCAAGCACGAGAGAACTGACTAGCATCAAATGTAAACCCACTGTTACTCTTCTAAGACATAAATTACCTCAGACTTGTATCAACCCCAACCTAAATGCCACCAGCATGAGAGAAAGGTTTAACGAAATAAAACTGTAAAAGACTACACATTCTGGTGAGAAAAGAACAAGTAGTCCTTGACAATGCCACTGAGAAAGAAAACAAGCATTGGCATAGCCAATAGGTCTCGCCTTTGGGACCTTATAAGTGTTTAGCCATGCAACAGTTGCATAACTAAATACTTATAAGGTCCCAAAAGCGAGCCCTATTGGCTATGCCAAGCGATCAAACATCAAAGCGGCCGTGCGGCCCCGAAAGTGAAAGTAATCTCGGTAAAGTGTGGCGCGCGTGCCCGCGCACATGCACTGTAGCTCTAGGCTGGCCTGGTAGCACTTTTTGGAGCCCTCTCAATAAGTCTCGCCAGACCAGCGCATGCGCTGGGTCATGCGAGACCTAAAAACGGCATGTCCCATGGTACTGAGACATGTGCCTAAACAGAAAGGAAACAATACAGCTGCCTTAGCCACGTGTATAGGACATCATGGGATCTCCTGATCTCAATAGCAATTTTATTATGTCACTCAATGTGCTAGGGAAGAGAGTTGGTCTATTTCCAACAGCCATATTTACTAGATTATGGGTTGGGACTTGACCGAAGAAAGTCCAGTCTCAAAACATCGAGCCTGACTGATGGTTATGCAACATCACCAAAAACGTTTCATTCGAGTCCAAGAGGTATAGATTGCAACACTACAAAAATATTAACATATTAGGCAAGCTATTCATTTTTAAGTGTCGAAAAGCTAACTTGCAAAGCATCCTTTGAGGGGCATTCTTTGGATAAATCGATATTATTAAAAAGGTTATACTTAATTATCCTACCACAGATGTCAAAGCATTCATCTCCTGACAAATGGACTGCAAAATTGCTAAGGACAGCGCGTCTAGATGATCCGTGTTTATATTTTCAAGTCACCGATCTTACATGTGCTTTCAACCATATAAAACACAATGTCAAAAAGGCACTGGCTGGCTTGAATAAATAAAGAAAGAACATGGTCGGCCTCAGCTTCTCGCTCTGGTGTGGATTCTCATTTTCAGCATCAACACTTTTCCCACTACTGGTACACCAGCTAGTCCACCGTTTAAATTGAGTATTCACAAAATGCCCACCAGAGGGCAGAGACGGAGCACAGATCCAAAATAAAAAAAACACATAAGCTGCGTCGAGCCAAATCAAATGTGCCCATTCTCCTACTTTTAGAACCAAAAAAGCATTTAATGAAGTTCCACAGTTATTGCACTATAGTCTCCCAAAAGTACAAGCCAACATGGTTCCAGAAACAAAATCTTGGATTTCAACCACTAAAAAAAACCTACAAACTTAAAGCAGGATTTCTCTATAAGTGGCACACCACCAACTAAATTAAATCCAGGCGTGGACTGCGCTGGCAAAAAAAATAAAGAAACTCGTCCGCTATAGGTAAAGCAGACCACCGCCGTTACTAATAAAAATATAAAAGCAGGTGGTGTGCTGCGTTGGAGGAAAGCACGCCGTGGAATAGGGGGAAGTCATTAAAGAAAATAGTGCTCACAGACTAGATAACGCAGACCGTGTAACACATGCAAAAAGTCGAGTCCTGTTGGGAGGTTACAAATGCAGACAAGGCGGTACCAAAGAGGGACTACCAAGCCTATTTATTAATCAAAAGCAACCATTTAGAAAGAAGAGTAACAGAAGCCAACTATAAAGATGGGCGGGAAATGGGCGGAGCTTCAAGTCCAAACCTGAATACAGCATGCCTCGCAGAGCAGCGCATGCGCTGCCCAGGCTGACCTAAAAAGGTGGCTGGGGGCTACACCTGACCTAAATGGAGCATAGACTTAGCAGCACACCAGAAAGGGAGCTGGCAGCCACATGATGCACTATTCTTAGGAGGCATACAACTTCAGCCCTAGCCTGCTAAGGAAGCATTCTAATGAGGTGACAAGCTCACCATTCTAAACCTACTGGCAATATATTGTGGAGTACATTTATGGTATTCTTTGCAGTTATACCTACTATGCTCCATTTCCATCACTCGTATTAATCCTACACCACTGATCAGCTCTACAGCTTTGTGGGTGGTGTGATAAATTATCACCTTGGCAAAGAACATCAAATAAAACAGAGTAGAGTAATGACCAGACAAAGTAGTTGTCAAGCGTCACTGGATGCTTATTGACTTTCAAGACAGATGTCCTTGATTAGCCAGCACCAAGTGAAACAATGCTCGAAAGGGTCAATATAGATATCACTAAATAAACTCTGCCACAGCCTTTAGCACTGTCTGGGTACAATAAGTAAAAATAACACTTGGAGAAACGTTCCTGTGGCAGCGGATGCCATAATATATTGGCTAACATACCCAAAACTATGATTGGATTGCAAGTCACAGAAGAGGTCCCATAACCCTAGAGAAGCAGGAAGCCAAAGAGAGTACACCCTAATGAAAGCACGCACCTCAGAAGGAAACTTTCTATATCCTTAAAGTGTAACTCGTCGCGTACAAGTTGTTCAATATTCAATGCCTATATGGAGCCCCTTGGAACCCTACTTTCAGATAACAGCATAAAAATTCATCAAACATCTCCTGAAACTTAACATTACCTAAACCAAATTTCTACTATTTGCAACAAAAACAAACAAAAAGTTGGTTAACCCCCTCGATGCTCATGACGGAATGGTTCCGTCATGAGCATCGGTGCTCCTGTGCTCATGATGGAACCATTCCGTCATGAGAACGGGGCACTAAATCCCTCTGCTGAGCTTCCCCAACCTCCCGAGGCCAATTTACATTTTCATTGCAATGCCGATCACGCGCATGGCGCGCTGACGTCATTGCAATGAAAATGAAACTGAAATGAGCAAAGAGGCCCATTTCAGTATCACTTTCTACGTGCTCAGGGGGCTATCTCAGCCCTCTGAACATGTAGAAAGACCGGAGAGGTATCATTGGAAAGGGGGAGAATCTCCCCTTTCCAATGGTACCTCTACCCAGTGGATTCCTGCTTGGGGATCACCCCAGGAGTGCGATCCCCAAGCAGGGATCCACCACTAGACACCAGGGAGGGGGAGCGGCCCCTTGGGCAAGGCCTTTGCTCCCCCCTAAAGTTATATTGGGCATATTTAGTCTTTCTGTCCTCCCTGGGGCGCAGATGGGGCAGTGGCCCGGGGGGGGGGGGGGGGGGGGGGGGGGGAGAAAGCCAAATAGATACAAGGGATTTTTTTTTTATGGGTGGGGCTGCCCAATATGGGAGGGGGGTCAGAAAGCCCACTAGAAACCAGGGATTTATATTTTATGTAAATTAGGGGTGGGGCTGCCCATTAGGGGCATGCCCAAGCCCTCACCCCCCTACAAAATAACAGTCTTTTCTGCCCCCTATGGGTACAGATGGGACGGCAGCCCCCAATCTGCCCCCTGGGGGGGCAGAAAGCCCACTAGACGCCAGGGTTTTTTTTTGTTGCAATTAATTTAGGGGTGGGAGCTGCCAAAGATGGGCATGCCAATGCCCCCCCCCCCACAAAATTCCAGTCAATCTGCCTCCAATCTGCCCCCCATGGGGGCGGAAATCACCCCAGACACCAGGGATTATTTGTTTTATAGGCCCGGGGTGGGGGCTGCCCAGAAAGGGTATGCAAATGCCCCCAACCTACCCCCCCCCCCCCCAAAGAAAACTAAAGACTTGCTGGCCCTCCAGGAGGAAGATAGGGGCAATAGCCCCTGATCTGCCCCCGGGGGGGGGGGGGCGCACAGATAGCCCACTAAGCGCCAGGGATTTATTTTTCTCCATAGTTCAGGGTTGGGGTTGCCCAGAATTGGCATGCAAATGCCGCCAGCCCCCCCCCCCAAAAAAAGATGCCACCGCCTTTCTGCCCCCCCCCCCCCAACTAGGCGCCAGCGCGATTACGCTGGCTTTTCTGTTAGGGGTGGGGGCTTCCCAGAACTGGCATCCCAATGCCCTCACCCTTCCAATAGAATAGCCACTAGGCACAGAATTTTCTTCAGGATGTGCCTACCTGTTGATTTTGGACCCTAGCGCAGCCGGCACATAGGGAAACCTAGCAAACCCACACATTTCCTTGAACTAGACACCCAGGGGATTCCAGCGAGGTATGGCTTGCGTGGATGCCCCAACGTTTTCTTATCCAGTATCCCCTGCAAACCTCAGATTTAGCGGGAAAAAAAAAATCACTTTTTCCAAAACATTTTTTCTACCACCAAAATGGTGCCTCACTGGTGTGGAAGACTCAAGTACCCGCAACAGGCAAGGGCCCGAAACGTATTGAGGCGACATCAAAATTGCCTATCACAAAATGTTTTGGGCCGTTGCCTGTCGCGGGTACTTGGGCCTCCCACACGAGTGCGGCACCATTTTAATCGGGAGACCTGGGGGAACACTGGGTGGTAGGAAATTTGTGTCAGCCCGATGATGCCACAACTTTACCACACAAAAATATGTGGAAAAAGTGATTTTTTTCAGCTAAATGTGAGGTTTGCCGGGGATTCTGGTTTAGAGAAAACAGTGGGGGATCCACGCACGCCATACCTTCCTGGAATCCCCCGGGTGTCTAGTTTTCAGAAATGTGTGGGTTTGTTAGGTTTCCCTAGGTGCCGGCAGAGCTAGGGTTAAATTACTACAGCAAGGCACTTTGCAAACAAGCATTGGCATAGCCAATAGGTCTCGCCTTTGGGACCTTATAAGTGTTTAGCCATGCAACTGTTGATGTTGTTGCACCAAGGATATTGTGGTCCATAACTAAATACTTATAACGACCCAAAAGCGAGATCTATTGGCTATGCCAATGCTTGTTTTTTTTCATCTTCCCAAGTGGGCTGCATTATGCAGCACACATAGAAAGAGGGGAAACACCTTGCAGGATTGTTTTTGTGCAGGGAGTTTCCCCTTCCTGCAAAAAAAAAAAAAACTTGCCTGCAACGGAGGTGCAAGGGTTCCTACATTGGGGCTAGGCTGCCAACCATGGATACCTTTTGAATCCCCATGATGTTGGAAAAAAAGGGAGCAAATTAGGTGTGGAAACCTTATGTGGTCAAAAAGTTACAGGGGCCTAAGCGCGAACTACCCCAAATAGCCCAAAAAAGGTCTAGCAGCGAAGGGGTTAAACATAATACAGATTCAAAATAAATTTCACCCAATGCCAAGACACTCAAGTTCACCCCAGAGGCAGACCTCCCTGTCAAGGAACACATCCTCGAGAAAGGTAACTCTATTTTACTAAAGACAGTGAAACTATTCCTCTCAGAGACTTCAGAACTGCTGTTCAAGCTCTCCTAGCCTTGCATATGGGTGGGTGCAATGCTTTACAGACCACCAAACAACCCCAACAGACTACACACTACCTCCTCTCTCCCTTAAAGACTTTCCATATTCCGCAGCATGCCTCATCTAGAATCTCAAGAAAAAATAACCACATCACCCATGCACTGGCAGTACTCTACTGATCTTTAAAAAACCAGCAGCATCTTCAAAGCCTTCACAGCCAGCGCGGCTGCCTTTCGGGCAGACAAGCTTATCATTAGTTGTTCTCGGAACATCTACCTCCAGGACATCGGAGTGGAGACAGAGTGTGAAAATATGAGCCCCCCTCCCAAAAAAAACCCCAAAATAACGCAACAGGCTTTCTCAATCAATGTACCAAGGAACTAGAATATCCAATTATCCATTGGGAATGCCATAACCCTCCTCCAATTCAAAAAGACCAGAAGATACATCTCTTTAAAGAGCACAATATCGCAATGCAGTAATTTACTTACGCTCTCAGAAACCATCTTCTCCTCCAATCACAGTTGGTTTATGTTTTTACCTTTAACTGGGTGCATATCTTGCCCCCTATTAGATAAGTTTGAGCTACACAAATACCACATATGTGCATGCAATACCTGCTTTAAAAAAAAAAACTACATCAAACAATGTCGCAAACAAATGGTTTGATGTAATGTAACTGGATTGCGACAGCTACCTGCTGACCAAAAGCAGAAATGTCTCTGCTGGAAAATTTCTACTAACTTCTAGTAATTACAAGCAAGTGTTGCTATCTGACATGAAACATGTACCTGTAATAAGAAAATAGCCAACATTTTAAACCATGGACTTTCTCCTATTGATTATGTTCAAATGAACATGTCTGCTCTGAGATGTAACTTAATCTGTTTAAGTAAACTGCAATCCTCTCATGTTGGGAACATCAAGATTTACTATAACACCATCTCAATGAGGGCTGGTGAAAACTTGTAATGTAAATGTGGTGTGAAAATAAATGCACAACGACGGCCTAGGGTTCACAGAACTGACCAGAAACTTCCAACCAAGAGAAGAAAGGTCAGGTGCCAGAGGCTTGCTGGTCGGTTGGAATCAGAAGTAAAGATTACGATTGTCAATATTTTAGTGGTATGTCAGGCAGAGATCTGGTGCGAGACAACAGGCTTGAAAAATAAGTTCTCCTGGAGACTGTTAGTACCCTATAGGCATGACATGTGAGGGAGATTGTGCAAAGAGCCTTATTAATGTTACCACATACCTATAATATATACTGTGCTGGGTTTTACCGTTTTCATAGAATATTTTGGTGAAGCAGATAAAATACTTATGTCTGCATAATCCATGCGCAAACAGCTACAGCAAAAGTTCAAGAACATTTTTCTGTTTTTAAAAATTATTCAATTCATTGATAAAGTCTGATATTTTCTAACGTATTAGGAAATATAACTTTCAGAAAAGAAATCAGTTACTTATATGCATCTCCAGTTCTCCAACATTTGAATCTTTCATATATTCATATGCTTGAATCATTCCACATCATCAAGATGTGAATCCTCGGTACATTAAAACAGCAGTATAAAGTGTAAAATATATAGCATGCAGTATATAGTGTAAAATGACCGTAGGCTTGAAACATAGTATTTTAGAAACACATTCACCTAATCTGAAAGAACCTAAACTTCAGTTTGACTTTGGCATGACAGAAAGCACAACAGGCTGAGAGAGAAAAGCTATCCCCTGTTTGGGCAGGGCTTGACCTTTTCGTGGTAGACCAAATGATACAAATAGCTGGTCTAATATGCCTATGTCCCTTGTATTTGTCTATATAGAATGAAACATCTGCGCAAGTCTATGGAATATAATCATATTTGTGCTGTTGAAGATGGATTGGGAATGAAGGATCCAAGATTGACTGGTTTATTTAAATGGAAGTCGGTAGACACATTAGGAATGACTTTAGGATTGGTTCCGAATATCACTTTGTCCTTCATGAACCGCAGAAAAGGTTCTCTGATGGTGAATGCCTGAATTTCTCCCACTATTCTAGCCGACGGAAGCGCCATGAGTAGTGCGGTTTTTCATGAGACAAACTTTAAGTCCGATCTAGGAATATCCTAAAAAATTAGGTAACATGAGCTGGCAGAGGACTGTATTAAACTCCAACGAAACTAGAGGATGTCGAAGAGGTGGAAAACATCTGAAGAGCCCTTTCATAAACTGTTTAGTGATCTTTTAGGAAAACAAAATAGACACCGATGTATGCATCCTTCTGAATCTGGAGACTGCATCAGATTGAGCCTGACTGAAGAATATTTGAGAATACTCTTGGACAAACGTAATGGAAGGATCTCAGAAGCCTTTATTTAAAATGGATGATGACCATAATTCCTACACTAGACACAGAAATACTCCCATTTAGCGTTGCAAGTAACCCTGGGCGTAGTTTACGTAGTAGCACTACTCGTAGCTACGCGAATTACACCTTAAACTACGCTCAGCTATGCAAATTGCTGCGTAGTGCGTAGCTGTTAGCACTGTGTGCTTGTCTGCTCTGAGCAATAATTGCAAACAACATCTTGCACAGTGCAAGTTATGATAAAATAATTATCGGTCTTTATATGCTAAAATGCATATAGTCATTTCACAAAAGTCAAAATGATAAATTAGCAAGCAGTGAGAGAGGTGATGATTTTGGGATCCTCCCTAACCTAGGAAGAGAACCAAGCAGATGCCTTGAAAACAAAAAGCACATCTTCTTGAACGATTCGGTGGTGGTCCCATCCTCTTAGGACCACCCCAAGCACAGATATGGGCAAAAATACATGTCCCTCACGAGTCAAATGCAAAAGCTTCATGAAAGGGTTTCAATGCTTTTGCATTTGACTCGTGAGGGACATCCAGTAACGACTAGTTGAACTGCAGCTCTTTGTAGAATTATTTTGATATTGGACACTATAATATTCACTGCCCACTGCTAATCTCGTCCCATAATGCTTTGCAGGGCCTTTGGCTGGGATTGTATTTTTGCCCATAACTGTGCTTGGGGTGGTCCTAGGAGGAAGGGACCACCACTGAATCGTTCACCAGCATGATATGCTCTTTCTGTTCAAGGCACCTGCTTGGTCCTCCCCCTAGGTTAGGGGGGACCCCAAAATCATCACCTCTCTCATTGCCTAATATTTTCATTCACAGTTCAATTTTGTGAATTGGTTATATGCTTTTTAGCATGTAAAATAGTTTTATCAAAGCATTTGTGGGTATTGTTAATATTGCGGCTACGCTACGTGTTGTAGCACAGTTTTTGCACTGTGCTACGTGCATTTTGCGTAGTGCATAGTAGTGCAAACTAGGAATGCTCCGTGAGCGAAGCATAGTACTACGCACTGGGTTAGTTGCAAGTCATGTTAATTACTGGAGCTCGAGTCTGTGCAGGAATCTGTTAACACTCCTGCGATAGAGCCAAATGGCCAAATTCTAGGAGGTCAGGCTGTCAAGTTCAGTGACTTGAGATTGTGGTGGGGAATCTCTCCATTATGTCTGGACAGTATCCTGGGATGCACCCTCAAAGGAATGGCTGGATGTGCTGCCAACCGCAGTAGCTCGCAGTACCAGTACTGGCGAGGCCACATCAGAACAATGAGGATCAGAAAGCAATACTCCATCTTCGCCTTTTGCAACACCCTGGGGATCAGGGGAAAAGGAGAAAAGGTGTCTGCAAATATCTTGGACCAACTGATCGAAAGAGCATTGCTCATCTTCCCTGAATACCAAAACTTACCTGCATGGGCAGTTCCTGTTTTTGGGAGTGGCGAACAGATCGTTTGTGATGTGACCCCACTGATTGAAAATGTAATCCAAATGTTTCTATTCTAGTTCCCACTTGTGACAATCCGCCATTTTGCCGGCTGAATTCATACACCTGATTGTTGTGGCAGCCTAGCAGATGTTCCACAGCAATGTCTATCTTGTGAGAAATGGCCCAGTTCCAAAGCAGCTGTGTTTCCTCTGAAAGAAACTTGGAATGTGTTCCCCTTTTCTTGACTATGTTGAACATGGATGTTGCGTTGTCTGTTCTGACTAGGACTGGTTGACTTGCCAATCTGGGGAGGAACACTTGAAAACCTAGTCGTATGGCGTGGAATTCTAACTCATTATTGTGGAGCCTCATCTCTGCATCTGACCAGAGGCCTCTGTTTGAAACCTCTTGCAAGTGTGCTCCCCATCCGTTCATGGACGAATCTGTGGTGAGAATTAACCGGTTATTGCCAGAAAAGAAAGACCTGCATTTAGGACCATATCTTCCCAAGAGCCTTTTATCTTATGTTATCTTCCATTGCAACTCCATTCTTGTTGAAAAGGTCTCGTACAGAGCCTGCAAGACAGAATGAGGCCTATACATGATGCTATTAGGCTTAATAGGGACTTGTATTGCCTCACTGTGGTCAATTGTTTTTTAGCAATAGTCACTGTCTGTAACTTTCTCACCCTTTGTCTCCATGGAAAAGCATTTCCCAACTGAGTGTTGAGTACTGCTCCCAGAAACTGGATATTGTGCTCAAAGTGAGATCTAATCTCCGGGTGAGATTGATGTAAGCCTTTGTAGAAGATTGTGTTCTTTGCCTGGATGGGGCTTTAACTAACTAGTCGTCCAGGTATAGGAACACCTGGTGACTTTTGCGCCTGATAAAAGCAACTGGGGCAAGACAGTTGATGAGACTTTGCTGCGCCGAATTGAGACCAAAAGAGCGCCCTGAACTGGTAGTGCTGACCCACTAAAGAAACTTGCAGGTACTTTGCGTTTTCGTTGAATGGGTATGTGTAAGTATGCATCCAAAAGGTTCAGGGAGGTCAAAAATCCCCTACCTGCATTATCAGAAAGACTTCTTGCAAAGTAGTAATTCGAAATGACTTTCTTTAGAAACTTGTTCAGCTCTCTCAGATCCAGTATTGGTCTCCATTGACCGGTCTTATGTTTAATTAGGAAGAACCTGAAAAAAACCTTGGTTGCTTTGTGATTTGGGGATATTTTTTATGGCTCCTTCGGAGAGAAGCATGAGAATTTCCATTTACATCCCTTTCAAATGATTTTCCTTTCTTGGTGGACAAACTGGGGTCTCTGGACGAACTCCCACGGTCTGATTGGACAATCTGTATCACCCATTTGTCTGAGGTTATGTTCTTCCACGTGGAAGCAAAAAGAGAAGTCGTCCACCCCTCCCCCCAACTTCTGAGGACCAAACAGAGCAGGGGATTTGAGCTGGGAATCAAGCTCTTCTAATCGTCACCGGTTTGTGCTTGTTAAGAACCATTCTTCGTTCCCGAAGACCTCCCTTAAGACCTCCAAAATGATTCAGTCCTGCTCTGAAATATTGTGATTTTCATGAGGTACGAAAGTAGACGTCCCAAATCTGCGATACTGCAAATGTCCTAACGCCTTTGCTGTGTCAGTGTCAGTTTTAAGGCCTTGCGAAGCTTCAGCAAGAATATTTACCACAATGAAGTAAACCATCAAAAGGCATGTCTAAGATTGTAGTTTGGATATCAGTGCGGATGGCTTTGGATTTTAACCAGTCTAGTCTCCTTCGTACAGTAAATTCTGGCAACTGGTGAAAGCTGTATTTGAAGCATCCAACGATGTGTCAATATTGAAAGAAAAAGATAGTTCTCCTTCCTTGGGAAAGCTTATGCCGTTTCCCTCTTATCCTCAGGAATACGTTCCAGTGACAGAGCAATGTCATATCACATCTAGCAATCATAACCTAGGATCAGGGCCAGGGCATTGACTATTTTATTTGAGCTTGCAGCCTAGAGGAAATTCTTTGACCTAGATGGTCAATGCGTCTACTATCCTTGGCCGGCGGACTAGATGGAGTTATTGGGGTCTTGGTTCTTCTATGAGCTGCTGAAACAATTACTGAATCCAGTCTAGAATGAAGTGAGGCATGCCGGAGCTGAATCTGGGGCCTTATATTTGTTCTCCAGACGAGTAATCGCTGCTGGAACAGTAACAGGTGTCTTCATTAATTTTAAACTTTCTGACCAGACAATCAAGAATGGGTATGGACTTTACATATTTCTGAGGTTGCTATTTAAAATCAAAGAAAGCATGCATCGACCGACTTCATTGGTAAACAATTTCTTGGCAGCTCTTTCCATCAATGAATGCAATTTAGAGATACAATCTGTAGAATCCTGTGGACTTGGCCCATCACTACCACTTGGAACAGTTAATTAATCTCTCCCATCAACCTTGGGGCAACCCTAGGTCTACTTTAGGGGTCTCTCATGTGTAGTAAAAGGGAAGGTCTGGGACCGACAAGTGGGTGCACTTGCCAGGTTGATATGGCAGTCAAAAACTGCCCACACAAACACTGCAGTGGCAAGTCTGAGACATGGTTGCAGGGCTACTCATTAGGGTGGCACAATCTGTGCTGCAGGCCCATTGGTGTCATTTGATTTGCAGGCCCAGGGCACACCTGGTGCACTTTTCTAGGGACTTACTGATAAATCAAATGTGCCAGTCATGGATTAACTGGTCACCAATTGAATGTACACAAAAAGCATATGCACTTTAGCACTGGTCAGCAGTTGTTAAGAACCCAGAGTCCAAAAACCAACAAAAAAGGTCAGAGAAAATAGCAGGAAGAAGGCAAAAATATTGTTGCTAACCCTGCAAAAAGGACCAGATCCAACAGTAAACGAAGTGCAAGTATTGCTTCGATGAAGGTAGCATATTTTGAAAACCTATTCACAGACAGGTATCACTTGTAGGCCCATCCACGGTCATGAACTGAATGGGAACACACGGGGCGAGACTGATATAACTCTGCTGCATAAAGAAAAGTTGTTAGAAAATTATAAAGCAAGTTGAAAAAATGTGGAAGCAGAATACTCATGTGTTACTTTATTACAAAAAGTTGTCTGCTGTATTATACAGCACATTTGAGCTTGTATAGTGCAGCCTGACACTGCATAGTTACTAGTTCTATAATACATAGATAATATATGGCTACATTCCTACTGAAATGCTCAATTAACTTTATGCTAATTACACTGAGACCCAACTCTGGATTAATCAATTAAGTTGCATCATCATCTTTCTTTGGGCCAAAAGTGATGGTGGTTACTTTTCTATTTGACCTCTTTCCTACCCGAGAGCTCTTCCTGGTAGAGCAACACTAAGAGATAATAGCAAAGCAAGACGTATCAAGGCAAACCACCCTACAAAAGAGAAGATACCGAAGACAAACTACTATTTTAGAGGATGAATTTAGCAAGGTTTTATTTAAGCTAGATAAGGAAGTGAAAGGCTCAAAGAAACATTGGCCACCTTGACTTACTATTCGAGGTGATTAAAATGTAGATGTACTATCTGCATGACAGTCAGAAAGGTTATTAGAGTAAGATTTTGACTATTGTGCGAAACAGTACCAAAAGGGAAACTAACAGTAAGATGGTCATTTAAAATGATGAATAATTAGCTTCTGCTGAACACACAAGCAACCCTACATAAATCAAATTTAATATATTCTTTCCCGAAAAAAACCCAAAAAAGACGTAGACAACATCTACAAAATGTCAATCACAAGCTGTGTCCATTAGAAGTAGTTTCAGCTTTAGCAATTTAGAGTCTACGCTGAACTGCAGCAAACTACCCATAACATACCTAATCAGAATATTCTTAGTAGGCAGATAACCACTCCCTTACTGTACAAGTTGCAGCTTTCAATAGGAAAAGAAGCAGTAGCTGAATATGACCTGCACAGGCACGGTTTTACAGATGTGCATAACTGTCTCCTTTTCTTTAACACCCAGAGGACAAAGAAAAGGAAATGATGCAAAAAGCATCTTTTGGTTTCCTTCCAATATGATGGGAGTGCGCACTGCTGTATTGAAATTTCTGGTTGCGTAAATCTGAATAAGAACCTTAAAAGATCAGAAGGACATCCCATGCCAGAATTAAGATCCAAAATGTGGGCCAATAGATTGAAATGTTGCTACATCTTGGAACAGCAGTTAAATGATCTTGCATTAGTCTTTGCCACACAAAAACAGAACCCTACGGTTCCAGTTCCTTTTTGGTACCCTCAAGATTCCTCACTTTGACCAAAAGGAGACAGCTGGCACAAGCAACAATAATTGACACTTATTGACTGCAGTCCGTTTTTTAGGAAGAAGCCTACCAGACAGCGCAGATGTCTGGTTGCTAAAGACTTTTGGAGACATTCTGAAAGCTGACCTAGGAATATATTCCACCCATTGCTAATCACTGGCTTTGTAGTTAGTAACTCACATTTGCTTGCTTTCCATTTGCTGCCTTTTGTTGCTTTAGGCTGTCCAGCATGTCTTTGTACCTCCAGTGGAGCATAGCCTGATTACTGAATTCTTCCATGAGTACTGCTTTCTGTAAACATGCCTTTACATTTTATTCTTGTCACATTTTCTGAGCATTCAAAGACAGAGTTCAAATGATAGGCGCTGTCTTCCAAGGGAGCTTGGTGTTTACTTTTTGATCATATCACATTTAGTAAAGCACAAATGAGGCACATTTTGTGTCATTCTTAAGTGTGCTGAAAACAAATATTTTAATACCACCAAAATAAATCTATACATAGGTGATGCCATTTCCACTCATCGTTTGTGCACCGTTTAGTTTTATCAGTAAAATTGTATGTCTGTGCAAATGTAATGGTCATTTCAATTGAAAATATGTGATCTGTAATGGCAGTGCACTACCACACCATGCATACTCCAGGACACTCCACAACTCCTATCCACTCTATACCACTCCACTCCATGCCACTCTCATCCACGCAACTAACTTTTAGCCTTTCTGAACAGCAGCCATGCTGGTGTAAAACATGGCTAAAACACATTGGCAAAGCCAATAGCTATTGCATAGGCCAGATCAACTCATTTACCAATGCTTGTTCTTAATTGGGATGAAAGGTTAACTGCAGTTAAATTCTCTTAATTGCAAGGCATATTGAAAACCTCATACACTTCAGAGAACCACTGCAAAGGCGTGCCTGTTAAAAAGTGACCTTAAATATTAATCTTATATTGAAGAACAAAGCACTTTGGGAAAAGAGTAAGTGGCTGAGGACCACGTGTGGGTCTGCAATTCTGCAATTCTTGTGCCACAGTGGAGAAATACTTAATCATGGTTTGATGGTGTAAGAGGAGGCTGTGAATTACTGAAAGCGGAACAAAATAACAAGGACTGGCAAAGTCAATAGGTTTCACCTTTATCATTAGAATGATGAGCTGCTGGCTTTGCTAAAGTTTTGTTTCTGTTGTTTAAAAAGTAAAACACTTTAAAATACTGAATGGAAAGTAAACATATATAATATGGCATCTCAAAATTGTACATTCACAGTATTTCGATCTTTATAAATGGCATGGTTTGAGTGCAACAGATGGCCCTTCCCTCTGAACCATAAAGCCTTCACCCAGCACCATAAAATCTGAGTGCCAAAGCTTGTGCTTTAGTGCAATATGCGGAATGCATAAGATAAATAAAACAACCTTTTAAGTCTGGCCTTCAACTGTACCCAAGCAATAATATCCATATTGCTGTGCTTTAACAGACAAGTTAGCAGGTGTGGGGAGCAACACAGCATTGGCAGGGGAGGGAGGATTGGAGAGGGAAAAGCAGCACATGAGGAAAAGGGCTAGAAAACATGTCAACTCATGAAGGCATGAATGAAAAAACAAAAGTACTTCCCTTAATGTGAGCGATGGAGGATGCGTTGGCCAATCAAAAGGACCGTAAAAATGCTAAGCACCAGGAAAGCGACAAAAACAAGAAAAACAAAGCAAGCCATGAAATAAAAATAAAGCAGGCAAATGAATGACAAAGGCAACCAATGGTAAGTAATGGACAGACAGTAGGTCCACTGCAAGTTCAGAATAGGTATTTTGCAACCAGACAGCTTGCTTGGTCTTGTAGGTGAAACTTAAAAAGGATTGAATATTGATCATTATGGCAGTTTAAAACAAGCATTTGCAATGCAATAGGTCTTGCATTAGGAAAGTTTGAGCTTTTTTGATGTAAATTGACAATTTTTTTATTTATGTGTTGGTATTGAAAATATTGAAATTACTAGCTTTCTCATGTACAATGTCAATAGTTTTAACTGTTGCAAATGTGACACCTATAGCATTTGTAATGCAATGTGTTGTATTTACGTGACTTAGATGTATTGATATTACAAATAACAATGGCTTTTAATTTTTGCAAATAATTAATACTTAAATAAATGTAAATTATAATGGCAATCGTTTAAACTTTTGTTAATAACTCTTGTGAAGATTATGTTTAGTGTATTTAATTGCGCCTAAAATCCAAGAACAGAAGTTAAATATTATCATTTTTTTTGTGCCATTTGTAATAAAGCCTAAATATTGAGAGAACATATTAGAGCCAGTTGTTGTTGAATGGTTGTACAGATTGATACTGTGGTGGCGGTGAGTGATGTTGTGGTGGTGTCGAGTGATGCTGTGGCGTTAATTGATGCTGTGGTAGCGCATAGTGATGTAGTGGTGCCCTTGAGTGATGCTGCGGTGGTGCTAAGTGATGCTGTGGTGATGCGATAGATAGAGTGCAATAGTCCGATAGATAGATAGATAAGATAGATAGATAGATAAGATAGAGAGTGATTGATTGATTGATTGATTGATGGATGTACTTATAGAGCGCAGCTATCACCCTACGGGCATCTTGGCGCTTGCATTGGGAACCCGTCCTGGTTTTTCCCTGTAAGATAACCCGTACTGGGCATCCCCAAGGTGAAAGCCAGGCATCCCGCCGCGGGGGGCCGTTGTGGAGATTAAGCAGGCTTGTTGCCCAGAGCTGCATAGTGTGAACTCGTGCTTAGAGTGGGCACCGAAGCGAGAATTATCGAGTCCGTGGACAATTGGGCTCTGGACCCTGTGAGGGCGATAGATAGTGTAATTATGTAGAATATAATTATGTGGCACTGAGTGGTTTTGTGTGGAGTGTATGTTGATTTTAGTGGCGTGTAATTATGTGGCATTGAGTGTTATTTTGAGTGTATCGTGCATTGTTTGCATTGTAATTAATTGGCACTGAGTGTTATTTGGAGTGCATGTGACATTGAGTGTAGTGTAATTATGTGGTGTGTAATTATGTGGCGCTAATTGGTTTTTGGAGTGTCTGTTGTATTGAGTGCATTGTAGTTATGTGGCATGTTATTATGTGGCTCTGAGTGGCATTTGGAGTGTATGTTGCCTTGCCTTGTATTTCTATGGTTCCTTAAACCCTTAGAGGCAATTCTTTTGTTTTAACTAAAAGGATGGTAGTTAAATGGTGTTTATGGCAGGATGGTCGTTAAATGGTGGCTACGGAGAAGCTGTGTGCTGAAAGGCAAAGAACACGGGCATGAAAGCGAGGATGAAAATGGAATGAGTGTGGCAGGATGGTCGTTAAACTGGTGGCTACGGAGAAGCTGTGTGCTGAAAGGCAAAGAGAACACGGGCATGAAAGTGAAAGCGAGGATGAAAATGGAATGAGTGTGGCAGGATGTTAGTTAAATGGTGGTTACGGGGAAGCGGAGTGCTGAAAGGCAAAGAGAACACGGGCCAAAGCTGGAAGAAAACACGAGATGCGAGAGGCATGTGTGTGTAGCAAACACTGGTGGGGCTCAGAGCATTCTGTTGCTGCCTTGATGCCTGTGTGTGTGAGCAGTGGGGCTGTGTGTGTGAAGTGCCTAAAGTTACAAGAAAACATATGGTTATTTAAATCTTTAGACGCAGAATTAATGGAGCTAATGTTATTGACCTTAGAAGGATGAAAAGGGAATGAGCACGGCATATGTTAACTTTGTAAGCGCAGAAAGTGTGCAGGGCAAACTTATTATTTTGGTTGTTTGAGACTCAGATCTGGGCAAAGCTGCAAGAAAACACTGAGGGGGGAGGGCGGGCTGTGTGCTGAAAGGCAAAGAGAACACGGGCATGAAAGTGAAATCGATGGATGGCAATGCGTCCGTGAGACTAGCCCTGTGGTGGGGGAGGGACAGTTGTGAGAGGCGCCATGAGGAAACAATCTCTCGGCATGCTGTGGCGGGGGAGCGCATTCCAGGCGGGGGAGCGGACTCTTTGAAGTATGATGCAGAGGCTGTGGCTACACGTGCACGCGCCAGTGGGCTGAAGCGCTTCCCCAAACGGATTGCATGGCGGCACGATGCACGTGATTGTGCGCGTGCTTGCCATGCAATCCAAATTTGGGAGCACTTTGAAATGCCCCTCTTACTAGAGTCTCGTATAGCAATTGCGTAAACGCAATAGCTAGGCGAGACCTAAAGAGAGACATGGGAACAAAATGTGGTTGTTTTAACAGCACTCCATCTAGTAATCTTTTAAACCTATAGATTAATTTAAGATATGTTTTGGTGCATCTCCGTGTTAAACACATCCACACCTCAGTTTTTTTTTTTTTGTTTTGTTTTAAAGGTAATACTACTACTTTACCAAATAAATGAGAAATTGACCCCTATTGGGATGATGCTGAGGACTAAGTGGTAAAGGAGATAATACATAAAGTTCAAGCTGTATGGTGCCAGCATGGCTTGATAACTCCTAAATCTTGAAACTGGTGTGATTCCTTGTAACTAATTAAACCGGTGTCTCTTACCAGCCTTTACAAATAGTACCAGGAAAGCCAACAGGTGTGGCCTGGACTGCCGTGATTAAAAACATTTTTAAAACATCCTGTTGCAATAAAAAACAAAACAAAAACGATTTATTTCTGCATACACTCCATCTGTGAGCTCAATAATTTAGTATGTGATGAGTCAGTGTACTTTTGAGATGTACAGTAGCTACTTATGCACTGCACTATGCAAGTACTGCATATGAGAGGGAAAGATCCACCAAAAATCCAACAGCATTAGCCGAGAGAATAATACTCCTTTATGCAGCCAAAGCCCAATAAATATATATATATATATATATTTTAAAGAATTGTTAACAATAAGTCAAATAAACAACTGTGCTGTTAAACCAGACCTAAATATTAAAGGAGACAGGCTGGCACCACTGTGGAGAGGTAGCTCGAAAGAAGCTCAAACAGTTGCATAGCTTGGAAAAACAACAGCACAAAGTAATCTGACTAGAGAATAATCTGAATGAGTCTCAGGCGTTACAAAAAGTTCATACGATGGCGACAGGGACGTAGAATTTCTACTGCCCGACACCCAGGACATACTGTTTGGGATCAAGAACATCGAGTTTTTAGGTTTATTTTGTCCTTTGGACAAGTCGGCCCAACCTCTTGTAGCACAAACCCATTGACTGCCAGTTCAAATCACCACATTATGGATCTGAAAAAGAGCACGGTCAGCAGACAAGGTAAGATTGGTATCCATATGCTTATTTGAAGCAAAGTCTTTATTAATATGGTGAGTACTGTAAGGAAATGCTGTGAGCACAGCATGTGCTGCTTAAAACAAACGGTTCCAGTGAAAATATGCATTTGCATGTTTTCAAAGTTTAACAATTTGAGGCTACCTATAATGCTCCCAGAATGCTCTGATTGAATGCAAATACTCACAAAGCCTGAACGCAAAATGTGGCATTCTTTGCTGTAAATATAAAATGCACACAAAAAATAGCAACTAGAAGAAAAAAAAAAAAAGTTTACCTACACTGCAAATATACACCATATTTTTGAGGCACCCTTCAGTAAAATGTGTGAGATAAATTACTAGTTTATCCCAGAAAACAATAATGGAAAATTTGTATAAAACCATTCTTTGCAAGATTATGGGCAACAGGGAAATAATCAAGCATTGGCAAAGATAAGTGATCTGATTTTGCCGCTGTGTGTTTTGTTTTGACATTTTTTGTAAACATTGTTGTGCTAGCTGCTGGGCCCTCAATGTGAAATACTTACTAAAAGCAAAAATCTTTTTGGGACTCAAAATGCACACATTGCCATAGTGGTCCCTGAAATTGAAGGAAACTACTTTTTGTGTGCCGATATGCTCCTTGTGAAAAAGAAGAATGCGGCCACTGACAAGACAGCAATTTTAAACACTTAAACTTCGGTGATGCAATTCACATTAAAAAAATTCAACATGTTAACATTTCCGGGAAAAAACTGAGTGTAAACTACTACAGAAGTTGGATAATCAACTAAATATGGAGGCTGCTTCAACTATACTCATGTAAAAAATGATAAAAACAGTACATTATTGTATTTTTCTTTTAAAAGTTATGAAGGTTTGAAAGCGAACATTCTAAAGGTATTAAAAAAAACTTAGTGTCTGAAGAGGGGGAAGTTTCTAAATGCATCAGTAAACTGCAAGTCAAACAAAACATGCGGCCACTTGTTTTCGAACAAGATTATCCGGATAAAAGTAAATAGATATTCCTAAGATTTTTAAAAAGGAAAAAAAGAGAACATTTCACACACGGAAGACCTTTCATCTTGTTTCTTTAAAGTACCTCATGTCGTCCAAGAGTATATTTCAGTACAAATGTTACAGGCAGCATTGCTACAGAATATTTGACAGCGTTGCCTTCACGTTTGAAACTGCAATCAATGACAACGGAAACTTTTACATGTATGGACATGTTGTGTTGTCTTTCCAAGTCTTTCTCCAGCTAAGCGCAGCTCAAACGGAGTATCTTTAGCCTAATGCGACTAGTGAACTGACACGCACTACGGCATGTTCATACTATTGGGAGTGCCAAGAGCCTGGGGCCAAATACATTCTTTTCGTTTCGTTTCAAACGGCAAATGTTTCACAAACAGAGGGTCCCAAGGTTTTCTTTTGGGTCAACTGCCTTCATACTGTTTAATGATTTAGTGGTAATTAACTGCCAATGACCAGTTAAACTGTACTTTTTACACTATTCTAGGCAAATTTACATGTTTAGGAAAACTCTTTACACATTCTGATTCACACCAATAGTCAGTTAGTTTGCAATTATGCAAAGGCTGGAAAATCACGTACAGCTTGAATATCCAGACAACTTAACTTCGTTCATTCATATTTTTGAGAAATCCAAAAAACAACACCCCGTCCCCTAATAGCCATTTTTATTAAAATCCCATTTATATGACATTTTCAAACTAGTGTGTTATGTACAGACTCCACGGGTCCACACGAATAATGTAATGTCAACCAGGCAATTCTTGGCGAAGCTGATATTAACCCTTTTGTAGACAATAACTTGACAGGGGGTTTATGGCCACATCTGACCAACACCTCATATCTCCTAAGTTCCTAAAGTGCTCAAGACGCCATGGCTAACATCTCCTTTCCACAACCGGATAACTTTCTTCAGCTGGAGAAAGATCTCTCGACGCAAAAGCCAGAGTCAACTCTTTGCCTTCCCCATCTGAGACAAAACCGTACCAATTCCTTGGCAGCTCGCATTATAATGCTCTTCTTATTGCTTGGATCAAAATCATGCAACGCATTTAACAAACGGATTTAATCCTTGATGGATTCAAAGTCTTTTTGTAACTTGAAGGACCATTTTAATTTGACCCCGTTTTTCAATAGTGGTCTTATTTCATATGTTATGTACGAAAAATCTGTATGAGTTTAGAATTTAATGTCACTAATACCTAAAAGCACTTTAAGTCATCTTCACAGGAGCGTATGAGTGCTGCGCGGATAGCTTTTACCAACTCATTCTCAGGTTTGAAACCTTCCTTACTCACTTCATGTCCAAGGTAATTCAAGTCCTGCACGCTAAATCTGCATTTAGAAAACTCAGCTGATAACCCATACTGCCGTCAATTGAATAAAACTTTTCTCTACTGATCATGTTGGTTATTGCTCTTTCCTGCAACCACGATATCGTCTTCAAAGAATATTGTACCCTTAAATACACTTGCGTCAACCACAGTTGCAGAAGCGAAGCCAAGCAGTATCAGTACAAATTGCTAACATCCAGTGGGTGTATACGGCACAGTGGTGTGCTGAGGGTTCAAATACAGAGAAGGACTTTTAAGTAGAGTGGGGCAAGGGGGCGGACCTTCCGGGATCATCTGGATGTATGATGATGGGATTATAAGTTCCTTCTGACTTCCCGTTCATAGTTCGTCAGGTCGCGGAGTTTAGGGAGCTGGCAGTTAATTTGGTGCTCCGCAGGTCCCCGTATACTCCACTGTTTCCCCTTCAATGGCTACACAGTTTCTGTCAGCTACAGAACATAAAGGAACTTATGCTGGGGGATGCTCGACAACTGGGGATCGGTATTTTAAAGGAACATTTCTCTCGCTTGAGGATGCGAGGTAATGTTATCAATTGCCACCTGGTCAATTTCTGCAATATGAAAAAATCTCGCGCACAGCTCGCAAATTATGGGTGGCTTTTCCAGACTAGCCAGAAGAATCGCAGACATTGCAATTACTGCTGGACTCTGGCTCCTCTAGGGAGCAGATTTTATGCATATATAAAGCCCTGAAGGTGGACCGTAGGGTCGATGTGCCCACGATCCAGGACAGATGGTTGGCGGACCTGACGCTGCCCCTCTTGGATGGGAAATGGCGGCGGGCAATTGCAAAGGTCTGGGAGGCGGCCAGCAACGCCAGCTTTAACCTCACGCAATTCCATTGCACCAATTCAACACTTCAGCAAATATCTCGTTTTAATACAGCACACCATCCAGCGTGAACCCGGTGTGGTCTGGTGTCGCTGACATTCCTGTATATGACTTGGGACTGCGCAAGGTTGCATGTTTATTGGGCTAGGGTATTGCGAGTACTGCCGGACGTTATGGGGGTCCATATTGAGCATTAGGTTAAGCACGGTCTATTGGGTGTTCTTCCGACCCCAAAAACTGGGTCACAAATGCAACAGATTCGCTCGACTGGGGCTTGTGTTGACCAAGCACTGCATTGCAATAGACAGGACACCAACCCTCCCTCCTACCCTCCTCACCTCCCACCAATGACTGGATGAATGGAAGACTCATTTGAGAGTGAGTGGGGAGTGGCAGAGAAGCGTCGAATAAACTTGGTCCACACTGATGGGAACACAGTAATTGACCTAGAGATCTGGGGAATATGTTGAAAGGCTGACTACTGATAAGAAGCCGGGGTTTCACCATTTGTTCTTCCTCAGACTGTAGGGCCTGCTATGCCCATGATAACATCAGAGGTCAATTCCTTGAATGTCTGAATGTTATACAGCAAAGTCTATAAGTGTAGGATGTATGAGGGGAGAGAGGTCATCCACACAGGCATTGCAGGTGGAAATGGCTGCACCCCGCCTATGTGTTTGGGGGGGGGGGGACTCACCTGGGAAGGGATGGCTCCCTGTGGATGCTGAGACTACTGGATTCTAGATGAGTTGTGGCAATTTATTGACGAGTTGGGCTCTACGTCAACCCGACCCTCTGTTCATCCCCTCCCCCCAATTCCGGAACTGGATCTTATCTTTATATTTTTCTGACTGTCGTGGGCACTCTCACCCCTTATCACTCTGCTGCTACCACAGTTGATAGTTATGTTTTTTTTTGGGTGGTTCATTCTCAAGATGCAATGCACAGTATACTTACTATGTTGATGTGGAACTGTATGTTCTATCATGATGCTACTGAGCTGGGACCATCAGCACCTTCCACAGGTACAATATAATGTATATCTAAGCTGTATTGCTGACTGTAGGATGCTACATGTTCCGTATTATTGGACTGTTACCATATGTGGCTACATGTAATGTACCATACTGTGAAAATTCTAAATAAAAACAAGTAAAAAAAAAACAAAAAATTCAGTTGGTGTCATGACTGCAGTCAGATTTTTACTATCTTGTGTAAATAAACCTGATAGTAGGCTGATGAGGTCTATTGATGAAACCCATTGCATACCCCTAATCATGAACATCATCTTATTAATTCTTTGCAAAGAGAATCGCTCAACCACAATGTTATCATTAAGATATCTTAGGTCCATACACAACCAAATCTTACAACTGGGTTTCCAGACCACAACTAAGGGGGCAATCCACTGTGAAGCTTCTACCGATTACATTATTCCATCCTTTAAAAATCTTTCAATTTCCACATTGACCTCATCTCTCACAATCCATTGTAGATTTCTCATTTTATGCATTTTAGGTTTTGCTCCTTTCTCAAGGATTATCCTGTGTGAAAAGCCCTTCAGAGTGCCGAAACCTAGAAATCTTCACCAGTCTCTTCTCCTACATCAACGATAAACTAGACTTGGCCACTGCTCCGCCCTCACAACTCCCCACCGACTCAGCCATTTGCATAATTATCTCCCCTATATCCCTCTTCATTACTCTCTCTTGGCAAACTCCAGCGCATCGATGGACTTAACTACAGTTCATAATAGCCCTTCCTCAACTGATAAGGCTGGTAATAACTTAAGACAAACACTCTTCCAACACTCCCTCCCATCCCTCCTTGGAACCTTTGACCAACACTCCCATCACCCAGAATAGTGCATGCTCCACCCCTTATCAACCAGATACTACCAAGACTCCGACAGCAGCCACTACTTACTACTGCTCCCCCAATCAGTCAGACTCGTCTAGCTCTCCAGATCGAAGTTCTTATATCAGTCAGTAGCCCTTTAGGAGTCACGACACTCATTCTATGCTTGAGACAAAGTCAGAATTACTGCTGATTAGGGATGACATCCTTAAACTAGTGCATATCACATCCAACCTGGACTATACTAGGTCCTTACAGTCGCCTCACCAACAGAATATCATGCCTGCACCCAACTGCCACTATGGTCCCTGCACTTCCAATAACTGGGCAAAACCAATGGGGATGATGGAAGGAGTGTTGAACATTGCAAGTACTCACCCCCAGTCAACTGATCTGGGTTTAATCCATCATCATTCTTTAGCTCACTCTACCCCCAAGTTCAGACATGGCCATATGCAAATCAGTCTGACCCTGTGCCTCATGGGAACAGTCCAGCCCAAACTGTCAAGCCAGGTCTTCCCTGGACCGGAAACAAGCATCCTGGGACCGGTTTCTGGCTAATCAGCCATCATCAGCCAGGCTAACTTGAATCCTGTGGCAAAGTGAGCAAGGGACCCACATCTGGGCATACCCTGCCAACTTAGGGCGAACAAAGCAAAACCAAAGGGGATGACGGACGAAGTGTTGAACATTGCAAGCACTCACCCCCAGTCAACTGATCTGGGTTTAATCCATAATCATTCTTTAGCTCACTCCACCACCCCAGTTCAGACATGGCCATATGCAAATCAGTCTGACCCTGTGCCTCATGGGAACAGTCCAGCCCGAACTGCCAAGCCAGGTCTTCCCTGGACTGGAAACAAGCATCCTGGGACCGGTTTCTGGCTAATCAGTCGTCATCAGCCAGGCTAGCTTGAGGGAGGACCTGACCTGGCAGTTCAGGCTGGACTGTTTCCATTGGGCACAGGGTCAAGACTGGTTTGCATATGGCTGGGTCCAAACTGGAATGGCATGGTTAGCAAAAAAACGATGGATTTAGGCCCAGATCTCTGTACTGGGGTGAATGTATGACATTGTTCTGCATTCTGTCCATTAATAGTTCTTTTTGCATTTGTCACCCTGAGTGGGACGGGTATGCTCAGACGCGAGTCCTGTTCTCTCCATGCCACTGGAATCAAACTATCCTGGCTGAAGAGGGATGAAACCCTGAAACCGGACCTAGGATGCACGTTTCCAGTCCAGGGAGGACCTGGTCTGACAGTACGGGCTGCACTGTTCCCATTGGGCACAGGGTCAAGACTGATTTGCATATGGCTGGGTCCAAACTGGAATGGCAAGGTGAGCAAAAAACGATGGATTTAGGCCCAGATCTCTGTACTGGGGTGAATGTATGACATTGTTCTGCATTCTGTCCATCAATAGTTCTTTTTGAACTTCCAATAACTTGGTCCCATAACCGAGATGGAGTCACAAGCCGAATCAGGACCACAACTCCTGACTCAACAGACTAGTCAGACAGCAATTGAACAAGGATATCCTTTCCCTTCTCAACACCTATAACCATGCCAGACTGTCCAAGCAGTACATGATGGTAAAATTCAGACCATTAACACTCACCTCCCAAGGGTCTCCCACCGTAGCTCTAGATTCATTAGTAACACGGCTCTCCAACAAGTTTACATCTCACACACTTCTACTAGCACCACCAAAACCTCCTTCAAATGCTCATTATTCAACTGTCGTTCAGCTGTGAAACATGCGGCTGACATAGCTGATCTTTTACATAACCTCGACATTCTTATACTCACTGAAACATGGCGGAATGAATGCTCATCCCCTATGCTCGACATACTAGTCCCATCTAATCATAAGACTAGACCTTTCAGTTTGACCCAGAGGTGTCTAGCCTCTATACACAGGTCCACAATATCAATGAAACAAATATTCTCTAGCACTGCACTCCTTCGAATACCATGCGATTTAACTTCAAAACCAATTATAACTCAACGTGCTTTCTAAACAAGTTTTACTAACCACCTGGCGATAACTTCACATTCATGGAACAGATCATGGAGATCATCTTCTCAAACTATGAAGAGCATAACAATCATAATTTCTTTGGCACTTCAACATTCATTGGAACAATTCAAGTGACTTTTTGATTAACAGTTTTAAATCCTTACTCTCGGACCTCAACCAAGCCGGCAACAGCCCTACCCATAATAAAGGTGAACAAATAAATTTGATAATCACAAAATAAAACACCATTCATGCTGAATCCATCCTACCTTGCGACTGGACTAACCACCATTGCATCACCTTCTTCATACCTGAAAGAGCAGTTAAATCTAGGGGCCAACTTGGAAAAGCCAAACACTGGGTCGAAGACATTCAGAACATTAACCCACTCATGTTATTTGCTATTAGGAAACCCAACCTGCTACCTCTCTTTAATACACATGACATTCATAACCTCACTGATGACTACACCAATTCCATGTAAAAAATGATTCCATTGCCCCCAAGCAACTAAAAAGTCTATTCAGGAGATCCAACTCTCGATTCAACTGCAACCTCAAGGGGGAAAGCTGATGCCTCAGACTTGCTTAGAGAGCCTAGAGAAACACAGTCAGTCGACCCTCAAACTTCTACAACAAAAACGGAGCAACTACAATAACCACATTAGAAATTCCATAACTGCTTTCTTTCGTAACCAACCTGACACATTATCCAATTGCCCAAAAAAACTGTTCGAAATTGTAAAAAGTCAAACGATCTGGAAAAGCAATGCCCCAGCCTCCGACAGCAAAATCCTACTTAATTGCAAAACTTTTGCCTCATTCTTTACTGATAAACTAATGCTAATCACACCCAAGATACAAAACGATTTAGAACTCCAACTGTGAGTACCCCTTCCTCACCCTTTCCCTCATGTTCGGAAGATTGCCCGTCTACCTCTCCCCACAAACCTAAATACGATGCTGCCATGTCTAACTTTATAACCTTTAAGGAAAATGGCATCCAAATACTTCTAACCTCATTGAAATACTCCAACCACTTCAATGATCTCCCTTCCAAACTTCTAAAGGAGTTCAATCACTTCCTACTCCCCTTATGGACTAGGATTATTAATGCCTCACTACCCCAAGACTCCTTACCTGACTGCCTAAAAAGCAGTCAGGTTACTCCTATCTTAACAAAAACAATTCCAACCAGGCTGACCCAACCAACTACCGCCCCCTCTCTAACATCCCTACTTTGGGCAAACTATTAGAAAAATATGTGCACTTACAGCTTTGCAATCATATCGAGCAATCCCAACTACTCAACCAATGTCAATCTCGTTTCAGACCAAGCCATAACACTGAAACCGCCTTGGTCCACATTGTCAGAACAAATCCTGCTCACTAATGCTACTGGACCTGACAGCGGCGTTCGACACCGGTCAGCCATGAAACCCTTCTGAACCTATAAGAACTCAGGATGGGTCTTTCGGGTACTGTTAAAAGGGTGTACCTCATTCCTACGTAACAGATCTCAATGGACGCTAATCAACCACACTCATTCAGACCAGTTGCCAGTTACGCTAGGTGTCCCTCAAGGCTCCACTCTCTCCCCGACACTGCTCGACCTGAACATGGAGATCCTTATCGAAATCCTCAAACTCTTACACATCTCCTACCACATGTATGCAGAGGACAACTCTAAATGAAAATCGCCTCTCCCGATGACATCAGCATCCTCAACACCACCTTGACTAAAACTCACCGCCCTGGCATCGAACCTAGTAATAAAGACAGGCTCCCACATCTTACTGCCATGAACTGTAACCCGCATATCATTGACTCAGCCACATCCCTAGGTGTAATCTTGGACAACGCCCTCTCCATGCAACGTCACACCAGTGCAGCTAACTAGAAGAGCTAAACACCATTTCATGCATTAAGGAACCTAAAGCCTTTCCTTCCCAAGGCAGATCTCAAACAGCAGTCCAAGCACTTGTTCTATCTAAACGAGACTATGGCAGTGCCACCCTAGTGGGCCTCCTGAAAAGCAAACTTGCACCGCTGAAGGATAACTTGAACACTGCTGCAAGGCTCTTCAATGGCTGGGAAAAAAAAAAGAGATCCTATCACCCTAAACCTCTATTCACTGAAATGGGTCCCCTATGAGGCTAGGATCCATCTTTAAAATTGCCTACATGACTCACAACACGCTGTCCTTTCTGCCCCATTGACCTTATCTGGTGGAAACAGATCTTCTAGGAGCACAATCTCCTTTCAACTTCAACCACAAAAAATTAAGAAAAAGAAAATCTACACCAGATCTTTTTCTGGAAATGCCTCTACAATACGGACCTCCTTGCCTCTGGAGATCAGGTGCAACCATGCCACCTTCAGGAACAAAGTAAAAATTATACTGTCCAACAGATTTCTCGAACACCAAGGTCTTCATTCGAGACATCTACATGCCTGTATAATGTTCTATTTTATCACGTCTTTGTCCACAGCAACAAGACTCTAGCTGTCCTCCGCTTTCCTAACCTCCTAAACACCGCCTTGACACCTCTGGGACTCCGCTCACACCAATACCTACGAACGGCTTTGTGTTCTTGTTTGTCTCCCCTTTTGTCTATGTAACTTTAAAAATTCTATGTATTTACTTTTTGTATACCTATATTTACTTTTTGTATACCTATAATCATGCAAAGTGCAATAAGCCTAGAATTCTGTCTACACACAAAGAGTATCCACATCAACTTTCCACATTTTGGTGGGCTGTGTAAACAGCTTGTTCATGCTGAAACTAAAAAGATACTTCTTAATGGGATGCTATCCGAATTCAGCCACAGGAGCAGCGAGTAGCAATGCATATGGTGACAGTTTAAGAGCCTAAAGTTACTAAGCAACATGGAACCTTAGTCTTAAGTAGTCTAGAGTACCGTGACCCTATAAGCGATATTTTTAAGAATGCCCTTCAGCTCCCTTTGAATACACTGCTAGATTGTCTATTGGAACATTAACAAATGAGGCTCGGATATTTTTTCCATCGGTGATCTTGAGTATGTTCACTTAACACCATCCCGTAGAAGGTTTGAAAGTCACTGTAGAATGGAATCATGAAAATACACTCAACCATTGGTCTACATTGGTCTGGCAGGGTCTCTTAATAACAGACAGTGAATAAGCCTTGAAAGAGGAAGAGAGAACAGAGTTTAAATTAATCTGCTCTACTTAAAAGGTTCCAGCTAATACAATTCCATAACTTAAACCGATCACATTTGTACCTTGTGAAATACAGTGAATGTTTCAGATAGTATCCGATAGATGTCCCCAAGAGTGCGCCGATCTCTTACACATGGCATGCCCAGTACGATCATCTTATTTGATAACTATCCTAAGGCACACTAGCCACATTACAGGGCTGAAGCTAAAAGGTGATCTTAGTCTTCGGGGTCCCATATCGAGCAATAAAAACCATAGGGAGCAGCCAAGTTCGAGCTCTAGCCCGGATACTTGCGAAAAGGCAGACTGCAATGTCCTGGAAAAAAAGTAACCCTTTATCAATAGGTAAATGGAGAGATGAGCTCAAATGGTGGGCCAAGGCAGAAGAAAGGATACTCAAAGAAGAGATGGATCTGATCAGCATGTAAAAGGTTAAGACATACTCCTAATCTAATTAGCCCAAAATGACACAAAGCCACTGTGAGCCAAATATGCCAATTAAATTTGAGAGAAGTTTAAGGAAAAATGAGTGTAATGGAAACGAAGGATGTGA
Organism: Triturus cristatus; assembly: GCF_964204655.1. Classification (NCBI taxonomy): domain Eukaryota; kingdom Metazoa; phylum Chordata; class Amphibia; order Caudata; family Salamandridae; genus Triturus; species Triturus cristatus. The sequence continues at coordinate 421,671,776 of NC_140591.1, forward strand.
GCACAGGTGTTGTGTTTCGATTTAGATGTCCATATATAGGTTTCCTAAATCATGTCCTTATATAGGCACAATTCATATTGCCCTTATTTAGGCATAGAATCCCAATCCTCATTTAGGCATTAGCCATGCTATCCAAATACAGACATGGTCACCTACATTCGTCCATCACAACGAGTTCTTAGAAACCAGACCCCAAGCCTATGGGACTTTCCCTAGCTAGGATTATTGATTTCTCCAAGAACTCATCTATTATGCATGAACTACTATTCCTTAGGGGTTCATTCATGACGTCTTCCTCTGCCCGACGTTACGTCAATGCTAACATTCCTAAGCACTTTCCAGGTATAAATGTACCTTCCCTTACCATGGCAAACCACGGCTCGGCTGCACAGCTAGATACGGCTCGCCACGGCAAGTTCAGAAGAATTTTAGTCCCCGCCTCACGCACTGACCAGACGCTGTCATCCCTGCTCGCAGAGAATCCAGCTTCCAGTGTTCTGACTCCCTTCGCGGGGTGTTAGAGTTTGAGACCCAGAAAGAGATTCCCACCTCTCTCATTCGAAGGTATGGAGCCGACTAGAACCTAGAGGGCCTCTTGGCATATGCAAAACTATAGCATACCATACTATAGAATACAGCACCTACTGCTTACCTTGTACTACACTTAGGTTAGGTACACTGGGGTAGAACTATTTAGAAGCATCAAACGAGTATCCAATTTTTAGCCTATGTTATTTATGTATGTATATATGAATATATGTCATAGCTAGAAGACAATGCTGTTGCAGTATTATTTCTTCTTACTGCTTACGCTGTACGTATTATATCTCGCATACTGTCTTGCGATTGTAACAGCTCAGATCTCTTACACGAGAAAAAAGACTGTTCAATAAATCCTTTTTATTTAAACGCCCGTCTATCTATGTCTGTGTAACTCCGAAGAAACTAAGCATGCACGATTGACTGAGTGAAACTTATCTGTTGTCTCAGAATCGTGGAAACATGTTCCGATTCGAAGGGAAACAAAGTTGTCATGTTTATGCGGTTGCCAGAAACTACTCCCTTCTTGTTTATTCAAGGAGTTTCTAGTGGCCTCCGAGTTAGCTGGCACACAAAGTAATTAAGTTTATTGTACTCGAGAGAGGCATACTGACCTCAGTCCTATGCCACAACTATGGTGTATATTATTCCAATGCGCAGAGCCTATAAGGGACATAGGAACTACACTACTGCTCCTCTAGAGAAGGCTGGAAGTGATGTAGTAAATATATGTTATGATATTGGAACCCAATGGTGCCGGATGCACCAAAAAGCACACAGAATGGGAACCAGGAGGAGGACACGGCAGAGAGGTTTCAGTGTGAGAAGCCAGTTACAAATGACATATGCCTGAACTGCTAATCAGTACACTCTACTTCTCCTAACAATGTTCTATTTTCTTTTTGTACCACAAATTGAACATGCGGATGCATATACTACGCATAAGAAAAAAAGGAGTACAGTATGCCAAATGAATGTACTTCGTGCATGTATATTACATGTTAAAACCAAATTTAAACAAGCATTGGCATAGCCAATAGGTCTCACCTTTGGGACCTTATATTTGTTTAGCCATGCAACAGTTGCATAACTAAACACTTATAAGGTCCCAAAAGCGAGACCTATGGCTATGCCAAGCGGCCGTGCGGCCGCTAAAGTGAAAGTAATCGCGGTAAAAGTGGCGCACGCGCACATGCACTGTAGTTCTAGGCTGGCCTGGTAGCACTTTTTGGAGCCCTCTCAATAAGTCTGACCAGCGTATGCGCTGGGTCAGGCGAGACCTAAAAAGAAGGATAGAACCAATAGTTAAGCCACCTTTATCTCCAGTGATAACAAGGTACCATGTGTGGCTACAATGCAGCTGCAGATTATTCATGCCTTTTCAAAAGGTAAATGCAGCGACACTAGTGAAATTTCCCACCACCAACATAATTTACCCTTCAACATAATATAAGCATGCAGTCCCTGTAAATGTAGGATAATAAAAGCTCGTCCTGAAAAGCTCGAGCAGATCCACAACGAAGCCATAGCAAGCATTAGTTGGGGAAATGCAAGGAAATATTCAAAAACTCAAGGTCAGTACACCAAGGTTAGGAGAGATCAATAAAGGGAACTAATCTCCCTTCCATGCTTCCAGCATATTACTTCTCGAGGATAACCATTCATCTAGAAACTTTAATCGGGGCCCCGATGGTGTGGTAAATGAATGTTTCAGAGAGCAAGAGATCAAATCTGTAACTAGCATTTTTAATCACACAACAGTAATTACAGTAACATGCTTTAGTGCTCCCAGTGTGGAGGAACGGGAGTGCCGCGTTAAATAAATTAGAAGGTCCCTTGGAAGGAAAGGACAAGTTTATAAACTACTTTCGAACACAAAAGTCGTTTTCTTGTACAGCCTGAAACTAATGTACGCAAAATAAAAAAAATAATGAAGACTAAATACAAAAATAGAAATAAATGTAATAAAAACACAGGAAAGATCCTGGGGCAGCCATGCGAGATTAAACATGACATTTAAAGGGATTTGCATACTGTACATGTGTATTGAGGTTTATAAAAAAAGTTTTATACTAGCTTGGACCAGGCAACTATCTTTCAGGAAAACACTGGCTAATGTTTTTCGGGAAAAGTCAATTTCTACTCGAGCACCTTTCGTTGGGTGCATTGCTCATGCTTTGCACAGATTAATAATTAGATCGAAAAGAGCTTCATTAACATTTTTAATAGCTTCTATTTTCACTAAAATAATTAACTTTTTTCTTTAGTATCAACTGGTAGAGGTAACAATTTGACGATGGTGATGGGTTAGTCATCTTATCCTCTCCAATAATAGCAAACTGAACGTCTCTATTAAAAGTGCGTTCTTGAAATGCCCTCGCTTTCATGGCCTTGCTTTCAAGGGCTGCAACTGCGCATTGTTTCAGGCTACACAGCCTTTTAGGGCACTTTTTGCAGCTCTCTCCAGAACTGGTTAGTTCTTGCACTGTTGCCTGAACAGCATATTTCAACAGAGGACTCGGCTCAGCTCAGTACAGAACTGACTGAACTCCAAGGCTGCAGGTAGGAAATAGCGACGAATGTGCAATCGCACATATACCAACTTTCATGAAGGTCGACGAGTTCAAAGCATTGGTGCAGGTCGCAGTAAGGGTCAATCCGGCTTACAATATTTACTCGCATGTTTCCACCAAGGTCTGGAACATTTTTTTGTATGTAGTCAGAAAATCTTCATAGCATAACACGACAATCTGACAATTAACAAGTTATCTTGTAAAAACTCTAAACCGCGGCTGACCGTTCAGCACATCAATCCCAGTTACGCTATTTATAAGAGTAATTTACAGCTCACTCTCTGGCCAGCGAGTGAGCTGTAAATTACATGGGAGTGCTGCTGCGCTGGTGTAGCACTTTACTGCCTGCTTGCTGTCCTTTTGCCACATCTAATTTGCCTGCCTATAGTGTTGTTCTCTGCTGATCGTCGTAGCTGGAGTGGACTGCTTTGGACCCTTATTGTGGGCTTCTTCTTTTAGTAATTTGGAATTTTGTGAATATATTGGAAGCTTTGGATTATTTCACCTAACATATTTAGCCCTGATGAAGTTCCTTCGATAGGAACAGAACGCGTTGGCTGATGCCTTATCGCTTGTTTTGAAAAGAAGAATAAAAGAAATCTAAAAGGACTTGCTTAACAGAGTGTGACTTCTTTCCTGGTGCACCCTCCATGATCTCAAACAAGTTATCTTGAGTATAGCAGTTGTGGCCTAGTTTAACTTGACACAAACGTTTTCACATCAGGGTTGGAAGGACCTTAACCGCAGATGACATTTTGAAGGCCGAGTAGCTTACTATTTGCTGCTGGACGTCTAGAGCAAATAGATTTATGAAAACTACCAAAACGAAGTGGTACATTTTTCCACTGAAAAGACGTTCTGTTCAGGAAGCAACAGGATTACAGTTCCTGTGGTACATCACAACTGTTATTACTGATATGAAATATCAACACGGATCTGCAATTAAGTTTCAACAGACTGACATATCTATTCCTTACTATTCTTTCCGCAGAGAGGAACTGTTATTTGCAGCAAACAAATAAATAAATAGCCTGTACACAGTATCTGATGAGTTAGTATGGGCCAGAAAATAATAAAACAAAATTCTGTCGTTAGTTCTCTTGGGAGACACTACAAAACACAACCAACCGCATTTGTTACAACGAATGATGCAAACGGGCATACAATTACAGAGAACAACGTACACCCATTAAGGAGTAAAGGACGCTCTGTTGAAATGTGAAGAAAACGAAAAAAACATTCTTGCGACACCATCCCATCCCATCTTTAACTCTACTGCAATTCAGAAAGAAACTGACATCTCTTCAAAGAGAACTACCATACCACACGACATGGCCTTACTGTTACCTGCCTCTTATCAACTGCCCAGCAATCGTATCAAGGGCTCTCGATTTAAAATCAGCACTTTGTTGCTCCCCAGGTGAGTTCTTGCTTTAAAAATTCTTTTAAATACATACATTCATAAAACCAATATAAACAAGGCTTAATGATGGTCATATGCTCTGGATTGCATAGCAGATAAACATTCCAAGTGGCCGTCCTTTTAATTCAGAAAAAGCCAGAGCTTCTTTCCCAAAATTCCTCAAACTCACCCTTTTCTAATTTTCCTAGTAGTTAAATCACTGTCGGCTGCCCATATCCTAAATGTTAGCCGCAATAATTCTATGGCAAAATGCACCCTCTCTGAGATAAATAGGGTTGATGTAGTACCTTCTGGACCCATGTTCTTTGGATATGTATGATTCGAAGTACACCATACGCCCAAGAAAGATACTGTCTTTACCATATTGATAAGGAAGTCTCCCTTTGGAAAAAAAAGGATCCCTCTTCACATTTGAATTCTATGTCCACTATGTAAATGGTAGCAAAGCTTATAAGTGGTGATAATTTCTTTTTCCAAAACACTAACTCCAGAGGTTTTCTAAACACTTCTGCATACCTGTGTGTAGCTTGACATTGGATACCTTGAAAATGCAGGATATATTGGATTCAAAAATACAAATTCGGTCAAGCGGTTTCATAGGACTTACAGTTTAGTAAAATACATCTGTTCTGCAAGGTGAAAGATCTCTACCACCTAAGGAAGCATTTGATGGTCTTGTGTCGACAGTTCCCAGAAAATTTGTAGATTTTCTGAAATTGATATGCAGTTCTACTATGTATGATGGTGACTGCAGTCAGGAAGTTTAGATAGACTTTTTCATCCAAGGGCTCCCAGATGAATCGGTCAGGTGGCACTGCCATACCCTTGTCAAAGACCCTACTTCCCGTACGGAGATTTTGCATGCACTTGAATGACAAAAATGAAATCTGAGCTCTATACGATGAAAATGTAACATTCAGAATTTATCTTTCTTAACCCACTAATTGTTCTTTGCTCTTTTTCTTGTGAAAGAATGGTACTCATCCCAATGCTTTCTTGTTCACTAGTACAAAAACTTCCTGAAGAATTAGTCAAGATGGAATTGCCTCGTTTGGAAAAGATAACTTCAGCAAAGTTGAACCACACAAATGCAAATTTTTCCATATTTTGTTTTTGTTTTCACTTTCCAATGTATTTGGTTATTTCCCCTTCGGGGCATGGAATTCCTATCGCTAACATATATTGTTAGGAGTCAATGACAAGTTTTCATGTATATTTTGTCCTTTGGACAAGTAGGTCCAACCACCCGCAGCACAAACACTTTGGTTGCCAGTTCACAGTACAACAGTATGGATCTGTGCAAGAGCACTGTCTAAGGTTAAGGTAAGATTTGCTACATATGTTCATCTGGTTCGTACTTATATTAATGGTTTATTAATGCAAAGTCTATATTATTAGGGTAAGCAGATCTGAGAAAAGTCTGCTAGCCCGGCTTTCTCTCCTGACGGTGCCTACATGACTAAATTGTGTGCAACACAGGGAGTTGTGTGTGCGCATTCAGGGCAGTTTTTTTCTTTTTTACATGCTAAAGTCTGTGCTGGTTATCTGCCCACTTTCTTAATTTGTGTTTTTTTCAGTTTCCAGAAAGAGCTTCAATGAACAGTAGTGGCTTATGACAAATGTTGCCACTGAATAAATAGGCTATTTATAGTTTAACTGGTGAGCGCAAAAAAAGCGTCTTCATATGGGATACCGCTCATACAGAGCTATTCTGTGCTTGCTTATTTAATGACGATTAAATAAAAGAGTAACTTAGAATATTAATAAACATGAGTAGTTCAAGAAATTAATGCTTTTGCTCTTGGTCGATTGAAATTCAATAATGTACTATGAAAAGGAATTCCAAATTAAAAGTTTTACAGCAGATTGTAACAATTGGGTAAGGACTGTAGGGACTGCCAAGAATGAGAGAGAGTCTATAATCAATAGCTAAAATCGAGACTGCGTTCTAACTGTTTAAGATTTGACAACGTTTTTACTAGCACAACACTTTGGTGTTTAAATTTCACAACCAACATTTTAGAATCATATGACGCAAAAACTAGCAACTATTCCGCTTCACATTTCAGTTAACATTATGGACTAACAAAAGCAAGTACCAGAAAAAAAGATTTAACATTCCGCACCCATTCCATGGCAATCCATCAGAACAAAGACACTAAGGAATTTTAATGAAACACAGTGATGTCATCCCGAGTCTTTGTTCATTTTAAAGCAAATACAACACAAGGACCTTCGCCGTTTAATCCAATGGTGATCTGTTCTTGGCAGACTCAATTCTCCCGACAACAAGACGAGTTCGACATTAGCATTTTTGCGTGTAGTGCTGGATTAGCTTAAGAATTCAGAATCTCATTTTCAACTCTCAAACTTGAGTACCAAAACAGAATATTGTCTTTTCATACAATTTACTGTTTCCGTTCTTTCTTCTGAAATGTACTCTTTCAACATGCTAAGTAAAACTACTTATCAGATTAGATCAATATACAACAACGTTAAATGCTAAAAACACAGTTGTATAGGTATGTATCAACCATATACAAGGTAAAAACTGATGAATTAAACATGCAAATGATACAACACAGCAACGCTATTTAACTGTAAGAAGCACAAGTTATTGAAATGCAATGAAAGTACTTTAAGTCACACGGTGAGCGAAAGAAAAAGAAAAAACAACTAACAATTGCGTCCAACCATTTTATGTAATACCGCACTACTTTTTTTTGGCTTGAACATGTGCAGACAACAGTGGGGGCAGGGTAAAAAGAAATCAAGTTCAGTTGCACGGTTTGTGAATATCTAAAAGCTGGGTCGCCAACCTTTTCCATAATAAGATCTTCTTTTGTTCAGTGAAAAGTATCCTGGGCTACTAATATTAATAATGTTGCAATAGTGACCACATCAGACAAGATTACATTAGCAGCCACCACATGCAAGATTACTAACAGTGATCACCTCAGTACATCAGGCAGGTTTGCCATAAGTCACATAATATAGCCTTTTAGCCCGGTGGAGCGGGCTAGAAAGGCCAGAGTCGAAAGCAAGGGCCTTTAACAAGGAGGTGGGCCTTTCATGGCCTGTATAGCACAGCTGTGACAATCAAACATTTGTAGAGCGTGCTACTCACCCATGAGAGTCTCAAGGCGCTAAGGGGGGTGGGAGAAGCAGCTACTGGTCGAATAGCCAGGTCTTGAGAAGTCTCCTGAAGGTCAGCAGGTCCTGGGTCTGACGCAGGTGGGCGGGGAGGGTGTTCCATGCCTTGGTGGCGAGGTGGGAGAATGATCTGCCGCCGGTGGTCATTCGGCAGATGCGTGAGACGGTGGCGAGGTCGGCTGAGCGAAGCTGGCAATTCGGGGTGTAGAAGGACAGTCGTTCGTTGAGGTATGCTGGTCCGGCGTTGTGGAGTGCTTTGTGAGCTTGGGTGAGGAGCTTGAAGGTGATCCTCTTGTTGACCGGGAGCCAGTGCAGGTCTCTCAGGTGGGTGGTGATGTGGCTGTGGCGAAGGAGTCCGAGGGTGAAGAGTGCGGAAGCGTTTTGTATGCGTTGGAGTCTCTTCTGGAGTGTGGCCGTGGTTCCTGCGTAGAGGCTAAGGCTATTAGGACATACTGCCTTCTAGGGGAGGAATGTTCTAAGTGTAAAAACAAAAGCATTGGAGGGGGTTGAAATCCTCTAAGCTACGAAATCTGTGTTTCACTGTTTTTGCTGTGAATGCTCTACAGCTAGCAGTGCACTCAGGGCCACAGCTGATAGCTGTTGCACATTCACAACAAGAGCTGTGACAGGGGCCAAAAGTCAGCCCTTGGTTCTCCCCAGCTGGTCTAAACTGCTTTTTTTCATCCAGCTGAGCTACAGACACCCAGGAGCTGAGCAGCATTCCCCCCTCTCCCCCCTACGAGGATTCAGTGACGCCGAGCTAGGGAGGCGGGAGTGGGAAGGCTCTGGTGTGCCATGTCTAACATATTAAGGATCCATGTTCCAGTTTGAAATAGTAGATTTATTCAGTAAACCCAGCAGAAGTGAGGAGGACAGTCTGGACACTCCTCTTCCAGCGTTGGTCAGTCTGCAAGTGATCTCACTGGATTCCATAGTTACAGAATGTACTAGTTGGAACCCAATGAGGTCACATTACTACAAGAACACAAGCACAACACTTCCCCTTTCTTACACAATTTCCAATACTTGTATAACAATAAAGTCTAAATAACACTTTGTGAATAAATTTGCATATGATAACACGCTCATTCACGAAGAACAAATATGTGTGATGTAATCCTTTAAATACAGAGGTTTAACACAAACTCGACCAGCTCTGGTCACATCATAATTATTTTCATGAATGGTACACTCTTTGGACGAGGCGTTTTATGTCAACACTCTCTTCCTCTTCTATAGCAGAAGACAGTTCAGGATCACACGAATGTACATTGTGGATGGAATTTTCTGTATTGCAAGGAGAGGAATCAAATTCAGAGGGACAATCCTCAATCCAATCATATTCAATGGGACGACTACTAGTCCCATTTATGCAAGACAGATCAAAATCACCTCTGAATTTGGCAATCCTGCTAGCATGCCACACCTTCCCATCGCTTAACAATGCAGCATTGCATAAAACTTTAATGACTTTTAAAGGAGTCGAAAATTTGCTTTCACCTTTACGTACAAGTCTTCCTTTTCTTACTTTAACAATATATCATCCATGCAAAGATGTACTTTTTTTACATTATGCGTGCGATCAAAGAAATCTTTCTGTTTCTGTTGATGATCTACCAGAGTTTTCCTTACCCTATTAGGAGACCAAACTACAGATCTGGTACTTTTTAACCAACCCATGTTATCTTTTGTACGTGGTAATCTACCTCTCATCTATTCAAACGGGGCATAACTTGAAGACTCACAACTAGTTACTCTATATGCATTTACAGTCTTCCTTAGTTCATCAACCCAGTCTAAATGATTACTGACAGATAGTCCAATAACACTTTTGATTACTCTGTTAAAGCGTTCTACACAACCATTTCCTTCTGGATGGTACAGAGAGGTGGTTCTATGGTTAATACCTGCTTCCTTGATGAATTTTTTAAAAGATTCGCTGACAAATTGTCCTCCATTGTCGGAAATAATATCCTTGGGAAGACCTTCACGGCCAAATATGTCAGCTAGAAATAAAAGTATTGCTTCAGTGTCCGCTTTGTCTACAATCCTATATTCAGGCCATTTTGAAAAATTATCAATGACAATGTACTTCAAAAAATTATGGGTATGTCTAACTGGGCCAAAAATATCAATGCCAATTCTTTCCCAAGACATATGGGGAACAACAATGGGGAGTAAAGGAGTTTTGTGAGTAGTCAAACTCTTGTCCGAATTAGAACATTGGACACACTTCCTTATCTCTTTTTCAATATCCCTATCTAGGTCAGGCCACCAATATGACTGTTTTATCCTAGCCTTGCACTTTACGATTCCTTAGTGACCCTCATGACAAAGATTAATAATTTTACTGCGAAACTCTAAGGGAGGAATCAGCCTTCCACTTCTGAGTAATAGGTCTTCTTCCACTGAAAGGTCATTCCTAACTTCCCAAAAGGCAAGGAGACTATTATGTACAAGTGCCTTTGCTGGCCAGTCTTTTTGGACATACTCAACTACCAACGTCAAGTTTGAGTCTTCTTTACTCCTGGGACATAAATCACATTGTAGACGTAATCAAGTAACTGAATTGACATTCATGAAATTCTAGGCGAAACATTGCTCAGACCTTTTGAAGTAAGAACTTTAGTTAATGGTTTGTGATCTGTCCTAACCGTTACACAACTACCCCAAATATACTGTCTGAAATTCTTTAGAGCCCAAACACAGCCCAAAGTTTCCCTTTCAATAACTGAGTATTTTTCTTCTGTGTCAGTGAGAGCCCTAGAAGCAAATGCAACAACACACTCACTCCCATTTTCTTGAATCTGTGATAAAACTGCGCCTAAACCTTTCCCACTGGCATCTGTAGTGATGATACTCTCCAGATCTGGAGAGAAACCTTTGAGCGCAGATGCAGAGCATATATCCTTCTTTATGCTTTCAAAACTTGTTTGACACTCGGGAGACCAAAAAAATGTACAACCTTTCTTCAGCAGTTGTCTAATACTGTACATCTTTCCAGAGAAGTTTTGTACAAACTTAGAATAGAATTCGGCTAAACCCAAAAAGGATCTTACCTCGTCCTTATTCTGGGGAACCGGGGCCTTTATAATAGCGTTCACCAGTTCCGATTTTAGAAAAATTCCTTTACAACTAATTTCATGTCCTAAGTAGGTAACATTACTTCTTGCTAGTTTACATTTAGATTCTTCTGCAGTTAATTCTGCAGTTAATCCTTTGAACTCCAAAACTTCAAGAACTTTGATCAAGGTATTATCATGCTCAACTTTATTCGAACCCATGACCAAAATGTCATCTTGAAAGAACACAATGTTTTCCATGTCATTGAAAATTCTATGCATTAGTCGCTGAAACATGGCCGCGGCTGATGCTAAACCAAAAGGTACCCGTTCAAATTGAAACAGTCCAATAGGAGTAATAAAAGCCGTTAGATGTCTGCTTTCTGTATGAAGCGGGACCTGATGGTATGCAGAGGTTAAGTCGATGGTGGAAAATAATGTTTGTTTCTAGTGGCGGAGAGTAACTCTGAAATCCTTGGTAGTAGAAAAATATCAATGAAAATATTCTTATTAAGTTCTCTCAAGTCCACACAGAGGCGGACGCGGCCATTGGCCTTGCGTGCCACAACTAAGGGGGCGGCCCAATCGGACGATTCAATTTGTTCAATTAGATCATTCTGTACCAATTTGTCTAATTCTTTGATAACTTCATCTTTGACACTCATAGGAATGTTCCTAACCTTATGAATACACGGGCGGGCATCACTCTTAAGAAAAATCTTATGGGAAAATCCTTTTAGTTCTCCCACTTTCCCTGAAAAAACTTTAGGAAATCTTGCTGTGATTGTGTCATAATGCTTTTTGTTGGAATCAACAACACTTAAAACTGGATCTGCGCTATTGGGATCCAATAGTATTCCTAATTCGCCCTGGTCCCACCATCCTAGGACACAAGGTCCTGATTTGGAAACACAAAGTTTGCACTCAGCGCTTCTGCCTTTAAATTCAAAAGGTAGTTTCTTAAATCCTATGAGATCAATGGGTTCGCCTGTATAACTTACAGGATGCACATCAGGAACCTCAAACTTGTTACCCAATTTTTCTTTAAAAGTTTCATTCCAAGTACTACGATTAATAATCGTGTATGGTGACCCCGAATCAGCCATCAGTGAGACTGAGATACCTCTGATAAGAATTTTGCAAACTGGTTTCTTCCGGATAGTTTTTCCTAATACCTCAGGTTCTTCAATGACACAAATAACATCGTCTGGGTCTGAACACTCATCCTCACATGCGTATTCATCAACTATGCATTTTACAGATCTTAATCTTTTTTGACATACTTTCGAAAAATGACCTAAAACCTTGCAATTAGTACATCTTGTCCCAATGCAGGACATTTTTTGTCATGAGCAAGGTGGGATGAGCTCCCACATCTATAACATTTGCCTCTTAAGTCACTTATTCCATCATTCTGAAAACTTTTGAAACTCTTTTTTTCTCTATTTGTTACATCTCTATCATTTCTTTTCCTCATTTGTTCATCAGGACGATTACGAGTCCTAACAATCTTTATGACTTCATCACTGAGTACTATTGCTAGATGCAATTACAGTTTTAGCACATCTGGAAGTGAGTTCAGCCTTGGAAATGATAGCAGTTATTTCTCTTAGGCTGGAATCACCATTCATCCATAACTTATCTTGTAAATGCGTATTGTTACAATGCATCACTAACTGATCTACAATTAACTCTTCTTCCATTGTTCCAAATTTTGATGGTAAAGCTACATTTTTTAATGCTGCAATGTAATCTTCAACTTTTTCATTAGCCCCTTGTTTGCGATGATAGAAATGATAACGATGTACTGCTTTGCAGACTGTAGGAGCAAAATAAGAATCCAGATCTGCTAATGCGTGTGAAAAGACATCTCCTTCATCTCCGCTCCTAGTCTTCTTTTCCATCCGGTTGTAGATACGTAACCCACCAGAACCTAAACAGTGCAAAAGTATTTCTTTTTCCTTTGTGGTGACAACTCTTCATTGTCAAAAGCTTCTAAATAATTAATGAAATGATCTTTCCATTCTTCCCATTCCAAACTAGTCACTTCACATTCTGTAACCATAAAAGCTTGGGGGGGCTGGTAAGTTATTTGTTGTCATGGTGTTTCCTTTGCTCCCTTCTTTTATACTAACAAATGGTAAAGTTAAAATACAGAGGATTGGGAGAATACAGAAAAGAAAATGTTTATTTTTATTTATTACTGTTACTTGATACACGGTGTGTGCATCACCGCAGAGGGAAGATTCCTCGCTTAAATTCCTCTCGTAGGTTAACTGGGGACAGTGCGTGTATAAATAAAGGGATTCCTTCGTTCCCCGTATGCTCCGTTGCTAGGTTGCACTCTGATGCTGCTTCCCTGACAGCGTAGCGTGATGACGATGGCCCAAAGCGTCGTGTTGCCAGGATACGATGGTCTTCGCGCGTCTCGCTGGCGTGTGACGTGCGAGTCGTTACGCACGCAGCTTCTGATGCGTGAAGAAACTGAAAATGGCAGCGCGGACCGGGCCGATTCAAATCACGCGTACCACGGAAGATTCAAACAATGCTGTGTCCAACAGCGTTTCACTGACCTTTGAAATGCCGATCCGCTGCCTATCAACGCGCTAATCTTTGACGAGTTATTCCGATGACGCTGGTAAGATTGCAGGCACTGCAGGCACTTCAGCGCAAGAGTGAACAGCGCGTTGAAAGTCAAATGTCCTACTTGTAGAGGAATGAAGAATTTCGTATTGGCATTCATGTGGGTCCGCTGTTGCCGGGTTTAGTTGCTTTAGCTCGTCGCCATTCTAACATATTAAGGATCCATGTTCCAGTTTGAAATAGTAGATTTATTCAGTAAACCCAGCAGAAGTGAGGAGGACAGTCTGGACACTCCTCTTCCAGCGTTGGTCAGTCTGCAAGTGATCTCACTGGATTCCATAGTTACAGAATGTACTAGTTGGAACCCAATGAGGTCACATTGCTACAAGAACACAAGCACAACACCCTGCAGCACAGCCTCTGCCCATCACAGAGGCTATTTATTAGTACATTGAAATGTTGAGAGCAGCAGTTCATATAGGCTGCTGCTCCATTGTCTTCAATGGAGCGCTTAACATTCCAAAATGCGAATTGGAATGCCTCTACATGGGTAATAGCTTTTTAATGTTTTTGGGCATTTTAGTAACATACATCTCCAAAGCATATACAATATCACCATCCCATACATCTTTAGGCATCTTCTACGGGATGACCAATGTATTAAGAGAGGTATCAGAAATGGGTAATACCTAAGAGCCATGGCTGCAATGCTCAAGGAACTAAGGCAATGTCAGTAATAAGTCTCCCTAACATCACATGATTTAGGTCTCAAATATCAGTTTTTGAATATATTTTTGAAATTCAATCCTTTTTATCCAAACATTAGCTAATGAGTTTTGAAAATATATACATTTTCATCTCAACTATACACTCAATTCTGGTATACATATATTAATTCATTCAAGCATAAAGCTTATCATTTACTAGGATGGACTGCTTGCAGGAGAGCTACCTGCAGGTAGCTGAAGAGCTACCAGTAGCTCACAAGCTACTCGTTGAAGATACCTAAATTCTAAAATGACCTTTAGAAACAATTTGATCTACAAAGCATCTTCTGTTAAATACCAATCAGGGTTTCTCACTAAAGCAATGGCCTACCCAAATCTGCAGAACAAAACCTTACCTTAGGTGTTAAAAAAGAAAAATTAACATATGCATAACATTAGTTCTTAGTCACAGGACTCATAATTGAAGTTCTTACACCAGTGGTCCCCAACATGTAACTCATGAGCAACATACTGCTCTCTGCACACTAATTTGTAGATTTTCAGTTCTCATTGTTTTATGTAAGCACTTAGATTTTTATTTTGAACTGAGTGAATTAATTATTAGGTTAACTGATTGTCTGCATACCCTTAAAGGAGCGTACAAACTTTGATGAGCCAGTGGGAAAACCTTTGGACAAATCCACCGTTGCAAATGAGAACTTGGACAGCAGGGTGGGCAAAGCAGAGGTGTAACTTGCCTGCTATAATTATTCCATGATGATCCGTGGCCCTGGTTTCAATAGCAGAAGCCACCAAATAAGGCAGGCAACATCAGAACTGATGAGTAGGGCCGCCCTTGACCAGCTGGGCTGCTGGATCCAGCACCACCAGTGACTAAACCAGCCAGCCTCTGCCACCTAATGCATACAAGTGAGGCACAAATGCTCAGCAGTATCAAACCACAGAGCGGTAACCACTATTAAGACCATGCTGTAGAAATAAAGGATGGCAACTGGAAGACCTAACCTCCCAAAGAAGTTAAGTCGAGTGAGGATTTATGCGGATCAAAAGTAACACATTAGGAATCAGCACAGTTTGGATGGAAGAATCAAAAGGACTCAACAATAAACTCCGACAGATAATTAATTTGGTTTTTGTATTAGAGATTCAAAGTTCACTGTCAAGTAATTTCTTGAGAAGTTCAGTTAAGAATATCACAGCTTTTATAACAGTGTCAAATATTTAAGCAGTCCCACCACCATTAAGGTAGAAGAATAGCTTGTTGTCTAACAGTTGAGATCCTAAGTGGATGAAAAAGGGTTCCGATTTAGAGTCCACTAAAGGCGAGTCCATTAGCATAACCAAGTAAAAAGGGAAAATGGAAAAAATTGAAATGTTCAGCAAAGGAGGCTGTCGTCAGTTACCAACTGTAGCGCTGACCAAGCAGACTAAGATTAAGAGAAAAGTTAATCAAAAATTGGTCAGCACAGCAGCCAGGTCTTGAATAGGAAAAATCCGAATAGCATCAGCAGCCCGTCCCTTTGGGGTTTCTTCTTTTATAAGGTTTTTAGGCTAGTTCCAGAGAAGTGGCATCACACCACCATCGAAAGACTATCACATGTCTATATTCGCAAAGTGCCACCTAGGACACTTGCAACAACAAGATGGTTTCCCATTCTTATAATTAGAAACCAAAGATCGAGAGTCCATATAAGCCTAGTATCAATAAAAAAATATACAAAGAAGTTTGTTTATAGCAATAGCTGAAATTTTATTCCAAGAGGAATATCTCACGGTGTACATTGAGGAATGTCCGGGTGTAGACATGTAAGGAACAAATAGGCCACATTTCATTGTAGAAAATGACCCATTGTATTAAATTGGGGGAAAGGTCAGCGCTAGAGAAAAAGCATTTAGAAAAGGCCTTTAAGTTAGCATTGCACGTTTAAATGAAACTAGATCTAAATCAACATCAAATATAGCAAAATTATTGAAATAAAGAATATATAAAACTTTCATAAATCATTATTACTTGAAAATAGCTTTTAGAAATACCCTACTACCACAAATTCACAATATTCATATAGCTGCATATTTTTCTAATGCCATTTTCCAAATATCGTTCACTTAATTTCATAAACTATAGAAGCTTTAGTATCACTGTACGACATTTCTAGCTTGTACTTCACTTTTACAGAATTTTGCACCAACTTTTCTAACTGGTGAACACTGACAGAAAGCATGTTTACATGTATGAGTATTACCTAATGTGTGTTTTCTTAAACCCACGTTTTAAAGTACTCTTTTACGGTGCGTCTACCACACTTGTCTAAGTTTCATGCGTCACTTTGTCTAATGTATCCGATGTGCACTTTCAGCTTTTCGTGTCTTCTGTAAATAACCGTGTCGTGTGTTATTTTTAAAATCATGCTGCATCAATAACTTATTCCATTTTCAATTGATTTTAAAAAACTGAGCCTTACAGAGAACCACTAAACACTGGACAAATTGGTTATCAGATTCGACATTTAACTAAACATCACAAGACTGATCTGCTTGTAAGTGTTTAGAAAACATTTTTCAAACATTCTTTGTGGGGTGTGGGGAAGGGTCCAAATCTTCTTTAAAGTGGTTTATAAATGCTTTCAGGTTGTGACAATACAACTGCATTAATGGAATCAAAATGCTGCATTTGCCAACGCTTTACCCAGAGATTTGCTGGCTGAGAAACTCAAGCCTACAGAAAGGAATATGCTACTTACCAGTATGCATCTGTTCTTGGCATGTAGAGCAGCAGATCTACACACTTGTGCATAGATCGCCATCTGGTGTTGGGCCCGGATGTTTGCAGTTTGTTTTTCCTCTTGGAAAGTCTTTGGAAGTCACGAGGTAGGTGACTCCTCCCTTGGATCGTATTGCGCATGGGCTTCGGCTCCATCCTCAGATTGTTTTTCGCCAGTAGGAAAAGATGGAGTGTAGTAAGAACAGTGAAGAGGCCCATGTGTGTGTTATCTAAATAAGATAAACTGGAACAGGTACAGGTAGGAGGGTGGGTGTGTTTAGATCTGCAGCTCTACATGCCAAGAACAGATGCATACTGGTAAGTAGCATATTTCGTTCGAGGCATATGAGCTGCAGATTACACACTTGTGCATAGATTATATAACAGTACCCATCCTTAGCGGCGACCACCGGTATCTGTTGCAGTGGTTTGAAATAATGTTTTGAGTACAGCCTGGCCCACACTAGCTTGTTGCTTAGTTTGCACATCTACACAATAGTGTTTAGTGAAAGTGTGCGGTGTTGACCATGTAGCTGCTTTGCAGATATCATCTAATGGGATGTTTCCTAAAAAAGCCATTGAAGCCCCTATTTTACGTATAGAATGGGCTTTAGGGGGAACGGATAGCGTTCGTTTTGCTTTGTGGTAGCAAATTTGAATGCATTTGACAATCCACCTAGCTATCCCTGATTTGGAGATGGGGTTGCCTTTGTGTGGTGGAGAGAAAGAGACAAACAGTTGTTTGGTCTTACGGAAAGGTTGTGTTCTCTCGATGTAGTAGAGTAAGGCTCGTTTGACATCTAGTGTGTGAAGAGCTCTTTCTGCAACGGTCTGTGGTTGCAAGAAAAATACTGGTAGTTCTACAGATTGGTTTAGGTGAAATGGAGAAATTACTTTGGGGAGGAATTTTGGGTTGGTACGGAGAACCACCTTATTATGGTGCATTTGTAGAAAAGGTTCTTGAATAGTAAGTGCTTGTAACTCACTGACCCTTCTGAGGGAAGTGATGGCTACAAGAAAAGCGGTTTTCCATGTTAAGAATTGAAGTTCACATTTGTGTAGTGGTTCAAAAGGAGGTCCCATTAGTCTGGTGAGAACGAAGTTTAGGTTCCACACAGGTGAGGGTGGCACTCTGGTGGGAATTATTCTTTTAAGGCCTTCCATGAAGGCTTTAATGGCAGGTACTCTAAAGAATGAGAGATATTGCCTGTTTTGTAGGTAAGCTGCTATGGCTGCGAGGTGTAGTCGAATGGACGTATAGGCTAGATTGCACCTTTGTAGGTGAAGTAAGTAGCCTATGATGTGTTGAATGGACACATCTAGGGTATCGATGGTGTTGTTATGACAATAGACAACAAAACGTTTCTACTTGGCGGCGTAGCACGCTCTAGTGGTAGGGCGCCTAGCTTCTTTGATGACGTTCATACAGTCAGGGGGAAGATTTAGGTACCCGAATTCTAGGATTTCAGGAGCCAGATCGCAAGGTTGAGCTGAGCTAGGTCCGGGTGTCTGATCTCTCCATGGTTCTGGGTTAAGAGGTGTGGAGAGAGGTGTAATTTTTGATGCAGTACTACCGATAGTTCCAGCAGTGTGGTGTACCACGGTTGTCTGGCCCAAGTTGGCGCTACTAGTATTAGTATGAGGGAGTGCTGTTGTAGTTTGCGCACCACTAGCGGAATGAGTGGGAGAGGTGGAAAAGCGTACGCAAATCTGCCTGACCAGTTCATCCATATCGCATTGCCTTTGGACAATGGGTGTGGGTATCTGGCGGCGAAGCTTGGGCATTTTGTGTTTTCGTGGGTGGCGAAGAGGTCTATATGTGAATGCCCCCACATTTGAAAGTACAGGTGAAGAACTTGCGGGTGAAGTTCCCACTCGTGGAGTTGTTGTGTTTGTCTGCTGAGTAGATCTGCCATAGTGTTTTGGACTCCTGGGACATGTTGGGCTAGGAGAAAGATTTTCTGGGGTATGGCCCATCTCCATATGCTCTGTGCTAATTGAGAGAGCTGTGGAGAGTGTGTGCCGCCTTGTTTTTGAATACAATACATGGCTGTCATGTTGTCTGTGCGGATTAGGACTGCCTTGCCTGAAATCTGTGTTTGAAAAGATTTTAGGGCTAGGAAGATTGCTAGTAATTCCAGATGGTTGATATGGAGTAGCTTCTGTTGAGGTGTCCATTTGCCCTGCATGGTGAGATGTAATAGATGAGCTCCCCAGCCGGAGAGCGATGCGTCTGTTAGTACTATCTGGGGAACCGGGTCCAGGAACGGTCTATCTTTGGAAAGGTTTGTGGTGGTCCACCACTGCAGAGAGCGATGGGTACGACCATCTACCAACACCAGATCTGTTAATTGACCCTGGGCCTGGTTCCATTGGTGCGCTAAGCACTCTTGGAGAGGACGCATCTGGAGTCTTGCATGAGGTACTATGAAGATGCAAGAGGCCATCATCCATATTAGTTGCATGAACACCAGAGCTGGAAGGGAGTGTTGTGCTATGAATTATGCGCGTGGAGCCTGAATGCTTGCAATCCTGGCAGGATTGGGGTAGGCGAGCGCTTTTGAGGTGTCTATAGTGGCACCTAGAAATTGTTTGATGTGGGATGGTTGTAGATGGGACTTTGTGGTTTACCGCGAAGCCTAGCTGGTGAAGTAGCTGGATCGTGGTGTGTGTGTGTGTTGTACACACTGATTGTATGAACTGGCTTTTATCAACCAGTCGTCTAGGTATGGGAAGACATGAATGTGTTGTCTTCGCAGATGTGCTGCCACCACTGCTAGGCACTTGGTGAATACTCGTGGTGCGGTTGTGACTCCGAACGGGAGCTCTTTGAATTGGTAGAGTTGGCCGTCCACTACAAATCTGAGGTACTTCCTGTGAGCGTTGTGCACTGGAATGTGGAAATAAGCGTCTTTTAGGTCCAAAGTCGTGAGGAAGTCGCTTTGGGAAAGCAGCGGAAGTACCTGCTGAAGCGTCACCATATGAAAATGGTCTGAGTGTATGTATGTGTTTAGGGGCCGAAGGTCTAGGATGGGCCGTAGAGTCTCGTCCCTTTTTGGTATGAGAAAATATAGAGAGTAGACCCCCATATGTTGTTGGTTGATAGGAACGTGTTCTATTGCCTTTTTGTCTAGGAGGGAGATTACCTCCTGCTTGAGTAGCAGTAGATGTTCTGGTGACATTGGGCGTTGTCTGGGTGGAATGTTTGAGGGGGGTAGATATTAGTTCTAGGCAGTAGCCTGACCGAAATATTTGTGTTACCCATTTGTCTGAGGTGATGGTAGTCCATACCGGAAGGAAATGTTGGAGTCTGCTCCCGACCGGAGTGGGATGGTCTCGGGGAAGTGGAGGGAAGTTATTGGGTAGGCGCGGTGGCAGAGCGGGCGGTGTTTGTTTTGCCTCTGCCTTTGTTATTGTTGCCCCTGTAGCCGCCTCTTTGGTAACCCCTTGTAAAGGTGGACTGAGTAGGGGATTTGTATGAAGTGGAAGCGGCGTCTGAGGAGTAGCCTCTGGATGTGCTCCGAAAGGAAGAGCGGCGAAAGGAGCGTCTGGGAGGGTGAGATTGTAAGGCTCCCATGGATTTTGCCGTGTCAGTGTCCTTTTTCATTTTCTCTAGGGCGTCATCCACTTTTGGGCCACACAAATGTTCCTGGTCAAAGGGATGGTTGAGGATGGAGGCTTGTACCTCAGGTTTAAAACCGGATATCCTTAGCCAGGCATGGCGACGGAGGAGGACACTAGTATGGATGGCCCTAGAGGCTGTGTCTGCTGCATCTAAGGCACAACGTATGGAGGTATTAGTAATTGTTTTGCCCTCCTGAATTAGCTCATTGGCCCTAGCTTTGTATTTATCAGGGAGATGGTGCATTATGGCTTCTAACTCGTCATAATGGGCCCTATCATACCTCGCTAGTAGTGCTTGTGTATTGGCGATACGCCATTTATTGGCCGCTTGAGATGCAATACGCTTGCCTGATGCGTCCAAGAGTTTAGACTGTCAGGTGGTGGTGCGTCGCCTGACGCCTGGGAGTTGGCCCTTTTCCGTGCTGTGGAAACTACCAGGGAATCTAGTGGCGCTGGCCCTCTGATGTAGGAGGGATCTGTTGGGGCGGCTTTATATTTCTTTTCAATGCGCGGGTTAATGACCCTGGCCCTGGCCCTGACTGGGTCCTTAAAGATCTCCGGCGCATGTTTTATAACACATTTAAGCATAGGCAATATGGTGGTCCTATGTGTGGTGTCAAATGTATCTAGGAGGAAATCCTCCTCCACTGGGTCGGTATGTAAATCTACCCCGTGGTAGTGTGCCGCCCTTTGCAGTAAATGGTTGAACCCCAAGGAGTCTTCTGGTGGAGAAGGTCTGGAAGGGTAAAGATCGTCTTGTGGGACGTTAGGGATATCAGGGATATTATAATCGTCCCATGGGTCTGGGAGTGTGGGAGTGGGGTCCCCTGTAGGTATATCTTGGGGCACATCCCCTATGTCATCATATGGATCCCCTTGATCATCATCATCCGGGGATGGGGTCGGGGAATGATGAGGTGGGGGTGGAGGAGATGGAGGAGGGGAAGGTGGAGGAGGTGGTGGAGGTGGGGAAGGTAGTCTGAAAGGGGAGGTAGCAGAGTCCTTCCTTTTTGGAGGTGGAGGCGGAGCAGGTTTCTCTGTCTCTTTTTTGATAGAGAGCATCAAATGTCCAGTTTTGGGATCCTTACTTAGTGTTTTTTGTAAGGGATCCGGTGCGATTAGTTCTGGAGAGGTTGGTTGGTCCGTCGGCGCCGAAGGCGTCGGGGCTGTTGGTTTCTTAGGTTTATCGGTGTTGGTTCGTTGTTTGGAACCATGCATGGAAAGCTCTGATTGTTTAGTAGGCGCCGAGATGGATTTCGGCTTCGAAGTGTCGGTGCCGGTGGCCTTGTGTGCTTTTGTTGGTACCGAAGATGGGGTCGGTGCCGAGGAGCTGGGTCTCGACCCCGAGTGTTTCGGTGTGGGGCTCGGTGTGGAGATGGAGGCCGGTTTCTTTTTCGGTGCCGAAGAGTGTTTATCGGCTCCGACGGTGGGCTGGCTCGAGCCCGAGCCGCCCGAAGGCTTAATTGGCTTCTTTACCAGTCCCGAAGGTGCGGTGTGGGAAGCAGTGTCTTGGGTCTTGCTTAGGCCCGAAGGCAAAGGCGTGACCGAAGCCTTTTTTGGTGCCGGTGGTGAGGGGAGGGGGGGGGGTGGGGGGGGTACGGGGTAGATTAGTACTCACGACCCTCTGTGCCGGAGTGATGTCCTCCGCATCTGAATCGTCGGCTTCAGAGGCGCTGACAAGTCCCTCGTCGGTGTGTTGTTCTGGAGCGTCGACGCCTTCCCCGAAGATGTCGTCCGGGATCGCCGTCGATGAGTGTACCATGGTCCTTCTGGCTCTTTGGTCCCGAATAGTTTTCTTGGACCGGAAGGATTTACACGCCGGACAGTCTCGAGCCTCGTGTTCAGGGGAGAGGCAGAGATTGCATACCTCATGGAGATCGGTGTGGGGGAATTTGGACCCACATCGAGGGCACTTTTTAAATGGAGTCCTTTCCATTAGCCAGGACCGGAGCTTGGGTAAGCCCGAAGGCCGCCGTCGACTGGAACCGAAGGTCTTGCCGATGAGAGGCGCGTCGAGTGGGGAGAACGCGATAGAAACAATACCTCGAATTGGGGGGGGGGGGGGGGAGGAGGATTGCGCGTCCATCGAACTGGAAGCTGTTCGGAACCGGAGTACGAAGATTACATCCGAGCCCGATGGCGGAAAAAAACAAACTGAGGATGGAGCCGAAGCCCATGCGCAATACGATCACCTACCTCGTCACTTCCAAAAACTTTCCAAGAGGAAAAACAAACTGCAAACATCCGGGCCCAACAGCAGATGGCGATCTATGCACAAGTGTGTAATCAGCAACTCATATGCCTCGAACATTGGTATTCAATTCCTTACAATGTTTAACAAATGGCACTAAGCTAATGTGTTTAGAAATTAATCTTGTGCATCTAAATGTCCCCAACCTTCAGTGAGGCACACACTTCCCTGTATTGTGGTCTATATGTTGCACCACATATGGAACAATGTTACTGAATTAATGTGCATAAATATGCTACACCTTTTTGCCACTAAATTATCCAATCATCTGTTGGGTAAAAAATCCAAACCATTCTTAAAATATTAACAGTTTTGGAGAAATAATACAGAAACAGTGCTTAAAAGTTGAATTGGCTATATGATTTCGCCAAAATTCATTAGGGAAACACTCAACTCTCCTTAGATTGCCATCTTTAAATTTACCAACATTTTGCCTAATGGTAGTCTCCTAATGTGAGCATAATGCACCACGTACCCCCTAATTGTTTGTAATAATTAGTTGAGAATTCCTACATAGGTCTGTAAACTGATTTTAAATTCTACAACATATTACCCAATGTTGTTGGCCCAAAGTGATGAAAGAATTCACCGTTTACCAGTAAAGTGCCCAACAGTTCCTTCTGAAAGAATCTCCCGCTCCTATACACAAGTTAATTTCAAAAGCAATTTCAATGAAACTACTTATCTTAAACTTGGAAAGATATTCCATGGGATGACCACGTTTTTGCCCTTTTACTTCTGATTAAAAAAACATTTGCTACTTCTCTAAATGGGTTACTTAATATACATCCAACATGTTCATTTCAATTTTAATTCACGGGGACTGGGGCGGAGCCACCTCTTCCTCGTCAAGATCATTGAACCAGTGTTTTATAGGTGCCACAGTGACAGGGCCTAATAATGAGGGAGGGACGGCGTCGCTCTGGTGGAGGGGGCCAGCCACTTAGCACGCTTACACTTGCACCCCTCCTGCTGCCGCGCTATTCCGTCAGAGGCTCCCCTGGCACAGTGACTGCTCCACCTGTGTCAACAACTTCTCTCTGCACAGGGCATAGACGGAAGACTGCAGGCAAGGTGTAGTACCTGCTCTTAGGGACTCAGACCTGTGCCCCAGGGGGAGACATAGGGCATGTCAGGACGAGTCTAGGTGAAGCGAGCACGTTCACTTCAGGCTCGCCAGTAGGACGACTCAGGTGGGTTCCAGATAAACATTGGGCCCCGGCCCCTGTAGACGATGGAGGTTCGACTAGCTCCTAATCACAGATTCCCCCCTAAGCCTCAGTCCAACTACAAGAAGCAGTGACGCAGGGGCCCCTGAAAGGAGCAAAAAGAGGGCTCGTGGATAAAGCGCCCTTAGACTTTCTCCCTCAGAATAAGGAGCGCTGATGGGGGCTTAAAGCACTGTGCTGGGTGACATTTAGGCACATTTGACGGCTTTCCACAAAGTGTTAGGCACCATCCTGACGCCCTGCAGGGCACTGCTACCTGTGATCTACGCCTGCTGCTGGTCGCTGGCAGCTCGTAGCCAGGCTGGGTGGATCTCGGCATAGTAGGGAGAGGGTGAGCCACCACGGTGGCAACAGCTCATGCAACCACCGAAACAATCAGGTCGTGCGATGAAGTACTTTCTTCCCAGGGCCACCTTGCACCGGATACACCCCGAGACATGCGGGAAAGCAGTGGGGAGGTCTGTGCAGCCATTAAGAGAGCTCCAGGCCGGAGCCGACAAGCAGCCCAGCGAGGTCCGCCCACTTCGCCTTTGTGCGCCGGATGGGTTTCAAGATTGCCGGGACCAGGGCGGAGCATCGTCTGAGCCTCTGCCGCCTGCCTAGACCACCGGCCAGGGTCCTGGCAGCGATCTCTGCCCAAGCTTTAGAGTCGCGACCAGCCGCCATGTATCACGACACAGGCCTCTTTCCAGGCCCGAACACAGCCGGTGCTCTTTTTTCAGCAGTCAGGGACAGTAAACAGCGGCCTCTCTCTACAATCCCGCTGCACCAGGTATGTTCCGTGCAGAACTACTCCTGATTGCCGGTTTTACTGGTGTTTTAGGCAGTATTTTGTATGCTGAATGGCTGGAAGCTCAAGGACTCGCGTCCTGGTGGCCATGTTGCCAGGCCACGCCGCCCGCTGCTCTGAGTAATTACCAGTGGCTGAGTTAAATTGAAGCATCCCACCCATCACTTTTTTCTATACTTCATAACAAAATGAATGAAGGGAGACTTGCAGATGAAGAGAAAAGCACATGAAGATCAGGAGTGGAGAGCAGACAAAGTAAGTATCTCTTCCAGCATAGCACATAGTATAAACTACAGCACAAAGACATGAAATACACCCATGTGTGCAGAGCATGCCAGACTTGCTGTGTTGTCCCAGTCTTTTCATAGGATTTAAAAAGAGAGACCAGGGCACTATTAAGTACATCAACCACCATGGCAAATTAACAACGAAAATTCCCAAGACATTGGACCATTGTTAATGTATAACTGATAAAAACAAGCATTTGCAATGCAATCGGTCTCGCGTTTGGGGTCTTATATGAATTTACCTATGCAGCATATTATTGTGGGTACAGCAATATTTTGCAAGCGTTTAAGCGCTTGGCTTTGTAAGCGACAATGGCTTTTATTTATGTGTTTTAAAGAACAAGTTATTTAACTTTGGTAACTATGTATCTGCAAGAAACATTAGTAGTGATAAATTCCTTACTTTAGAATTACCCCCAGGCGTCAGGCTGGATCCGGAAAGTTTTCGTCAGCAGCACACCTGTGCGCGGTAGGTGGCGTTGTGCGGCTCCGCATCCGTCGGAGTCGTGATCGCTGGGATGACGTCGCAGCCAGTAGTTAGACGCAGCCCACACACGCGGACGTCCGTTCGGTACACTACTTTCCGCGCCAGGCACGCAGAGCCATGCAAGATACTTACCACTGATGCCTTGAAACTAGGGTCCTGAAAGGGATTACCTTAACCCTAGAAATCAGTTTGCAGAACGGTGAGGACTGGTGGGGCGGTAAGGAATCTATCACTACTAATGTTTCTTACAGGTACATCGTTACCGAAGGTAAGTAACTTGTTCATCTGAAAGAAATACGTAGTGATAGATTCCTTACCTTAGAATAGATACCCCAGCAATACCAATCCCGGTGGTGGGTCTGCGAACCAAGATCACACCAGGAAGTCCTGGAGAAAGGAACAGCCAAAAAAGCAGTCTCTCCAGACTTGGCTGTCCAGGCAATAATGTTTCGTAAACGTGTGCAGTGACGCCCACGTGACAGATGTCTTGCAGTAGTGGCCGCAGTTGCTCGAGTGAAATGAGCATGCAGCCCTACCGGAGGCTCATTTTTAGCCAAAGAGTAACAGGCTTTGATGCACAAGACAATCCAGCGGGAGATAGTCCTCTTGTGCACCGCCCGACCTTTCTTGGTGCCAACGTAGCCAACAAAAGAATTGGTTATCCATCCGGAACTGTTGTGTGCGGTGGAGGTAAAATGAAAGCGCACGTTTTGGGTCCAGACGGTGGAGCCTTTCCTCCTCTCTGGAAGGATGTGGAGGAGGGAAGAAAGTGGGCAAGGTAACAGTCTGCCCAATATGGAAGGCCGTGAAAACTTTTGGCAAAAAGGAAGGCCGGGGCCTGAGCACAACCTTGTCCGGATGAATGGAAAGGAAAGGAGGTTTACAAGAAAGAGCCTGGAGCTCACTCACTCGCCTAGCGGAGGTGATAGCAACCAGGAAGGCAGTCTTCAGAGTCAAAAGACGAAGAGGACAGTTGTGAAGAGGCTCGAAAGGAGCGCACAGCAGATAGGTCAAAACCAGATTCAAATCCCACTGTGGCATCCCAAACTGAATAGGAGGGAAAAGGTAATGCCTTTGAGAAATCTATTTACAACAGGGGACTTGAAAAGAGAGGGCTGATCAGGTAGCCTGGGAAATGGCAGAAAGATAGCCTTTGATAGTGCCCAGAGCAGAGCCCTGCTGGGCCAAAGAAAGAAGGAACAAAAGGACCTCGGAAAGAGGCTCCACAGCCTTTGCTGCGCACAATGCCACAAATTTGTTCCACCTGCAGGTGTATACCACTTTAGTGGAGGGACGCCTGGCTGCCAGATTGACATCACAGACTTCAGGAGGCAAGTCAAAGGGAATCAACTGCCGCCACTCAATCTCCATGCAAGGAGGTGGAGACTGGACAGGTTCGGGTGCAGGACCATCCCCTGTTGCTGCGACAGAAAATCCTCATGAAGAGGCAGACGAATCGGGGGATCCACGCTCATACTGAGTAGCTCGGGATACCAAACTCTTCGAGCCCAGTCAGGCGCCACAAGAATGACTTGGGCCCGGTCGCGTCTGATCACCAGCACTCTGGGAAGAAGTGGTATAGGCGGAAGGGCATACAATAGACAGCAACTCCACTCACGACGAAAAGCGTCTTAGAGCGAGTGCTGCCTTGAAAATTCCAACTCGCAGGACTGCTGACATTGCGCGTTCTCTTCGGTGGCGAATAGATCTAACCAAGGCTCTCCCCACTGTTGAAAGAGACCTTGCGCCGCCTCTGAGTAAAAGCCGCCATCCATGATCCATCATGCACCTGTGGCTGAGCTCATCCGCCCTGGCGTTCAGTAAACCTGCAAGGTGTTTAACCACCAGGGAAATGCCCTGATGTGCCAGCCATGTCCAGAGGCACAGAGCCTCCTGACATAGGGTCCACGACCCCACCCCGCCCTGCTTGTTGCAATACCACATGGCGGTGGTGTTGTCCATGAACACCTGCACTACGCTCCCCTTGACAGAGGGAAGGAATGCCTTCAGTGCAAGACGGATCGCCCGAAGCTCCAGAAGGTTGATATGGAGACTGGACTCCGCCGGAGACCAGAGGCCTCTGATCTACGCCTCTCCCATGTGGCCACCCCATCCCAGGAGGGACGCATCCATCACATCGTGTGTTGGGGAAGGGAGAGGGATCTGCCGCTGACCCAATGTTGGTTCATGAGCCACCACTGCAACTGTTGTGCAGTGCCCTCCGAGATCTGGACGTGTCCCCCTGATGCTGCGCCCAATGGAACTTCAGGTCCCACTGCAGAGCCCGCATATGCCATCTGGCATGGTTGATCAGCAGGATGCAGGAGGCCATGAGGCCAAGCAGCCTCAGGGTCATCCTGACCGAAACCCAGGACAAGGGCTGAAAGATCGGAATCATAGCCTGAATGTCCCAGACTCGTCGTTCGGGAGGATAAACCCGAAACTGCGCCGTGTCCAGAACGGCTCCGATGAAAAGGAGCTTCTGAGGGGGTACCAGGTGCGACTTCAGCATGTTGATGGAGAACCCCAGCAAATGCAGGAGGTCGACCATAGTCTGGAGGTGGGATACGACTGCCTGGGGCGAGCCCGCCTTCAACAGCCAGTCGTCGAGATAGGGAAGACTGAAACCCCTGGTCTGCGCAGATGAGCTGCGACCACCGCCATCACTTTCGTGAACACCTGAGGGGCGCTGGTAAGGCCAAAAGGGAGCACAGTGAACTGAAAGTGCTCGTGGCCAACCGTGAACTGCAGGCAACGCCGGTGGGCCAGCAGGACGGGAATATGAAAAGTAGGCGTCCCGCAAGTCCAACGCTACCATCCAGCCTTGCGGGTCTACGGCAGACAAGACCTGAGCCAATGTGAGCATCTTGAACTTCTCCTTCCAGAGGAAGCTGTTGACGTTCCGAAGGTTTAAGATAGGACGCAGGCCCTTGTCCGTCTTTGGAACCACAAAGTAATGGGATTAACAGCCACGACCTACTTTGGGCGTCGGAATCCGCTCGATGGCCCCCTTGGCCAAGAGGGCCGCAACTTCCTGCTGGAGAAGTGCCAAGTGATCCCCCGACATGCGGTGGTACTGAGGTGGCATGGCGGGACAATTTGCAGCACCCACTGGTCCGATGTGATGGTGCGCCAATGGGGGAGATGATGGCGAATCCGTCCCCCCCCACTGGCGTTTGATGGACCTGAAAGGACGGACTAGGAAGGCTTAGCACTGGATGCCGCGGGGTGGAGGTGGACTGAACCGCCCGCTGGCCCCCTAAACCACCTCGACAGATCCCACGTCCGCGGCAGCGCTGAGGTTGTTGCTGTGCCGGCCTGTGGCTCTGCGAACGAAAGGAGCGAAAGGCAGAAGGCCAAGTGGCCGACAGGCCCAAGGACTTGGCCGTAGCCCGTGAGTCCTTAAAACGCTCCAGCGCACTATCTGCCTTGTTGGCAAAAAGGGGAATGTCATCGAAGGGCAAGTTTATCAGGGTATTCTGGACATCCCCCGAAAAGCCAGTTGTTCACAGTCAGGCATGGCACCTAAGCGCCACCGTCGTGCAAATCGCCCTGCCCAGCGAATCGGCGGTGTCAAGCCCACAACGAACGGTGAACTTAGCTGCGTCTCTCCCAGCATCAACAGCATGGGTGAGTACTGTCTGGACCTCCTCCGGACTGCTAGGCAGCACCAGTGCAACCGTGTCCCACAGAGTGGGAATAACGGTCCAAGTGGCATGCGGTGTTCACCGACCGCAGCCCTAAGCTGGCAGATGAAAACCGCTTCTTTCCAAGCTGCTCCAGCTTCTTGGATTCCCAAACCGGAGGTGCGGAAGGGAATGCGCTTTGGGACGCAGAGGCCTGGACAACCAAGCTCTCAGGAGTAGTGTGTTTAGAGAGGAATAGGGTGGTCGCCCGGAGCCGGGCGATGGCGTCTGGCAACGTTCCTGTCCACAGGAGCCCCCCCTGTGTTGGGCCTGGACCAGGCGCCCAAAATAACGTCAGAAAGTGCGTCATTAAAGGGCAGCAAGGGCTCCGAAGAGGTTGCTGCCGGTTGGAGCATTTCTGTCAGGATGTTCGTCCTGACGGTCACTGTAGGGAGCTTGAGGTGGAGGGTCTCGGCAGACCTACCAACACCACTGCGTAACTTGCTCTCTCATCCGTAGCCACGGTAGGAGGAGACCGCATGCCAGGGTACGGCGAAGTATCAAGACCACTGGCTTCCCCCAAATCCTCTGCCCAGTCTGGATCATAAGCACAATCCTGTGCGAGAGGGTCCTCAGATCCCTCCCACTCCTCCCCTTCCTCCGAAGTCTGTGGAACAGGGTGAAAATATGGAGGACGGACATAGGGAACAAATCCCATCGGCGCCGGAATCTGCATCGATCGACGCTGATCCGGCTCCATGCCTGGTTCAGGGCTGAAACCGGAGACGACGTCCCGAGGAGCGGGCGACGTCGGTAGCAGTGCCGGTGGAGTCTACATCGGTGGAGGCGTAACAAGGTCAACCGGCGTCTACCGAGTTCCGATGCCGGAGCCCATGGGGGCCTGCGGCGCCAGAGCCGCCAGCGACGTCGTGGCCGGAGCCCGTGGCGATCGAACAAAATGACCCCCAGTCGGGCCTTTGGGGGCAGGAGGCACACCGGCTGGGCCAGACGGCCCAAAGAGTCGGGCCATGGCAGCAGGAAACTCTTGCACCTGGGCAGGCGTTGCCGCCAGACCAGGGAAGGGCGGGTAGGCCAGCAGCGACGACGCAGGCTCCGCTGGAGCTGCTGGGGTGACACCGCCCGCACCCTCAGCCTCGTCGCACGACAGCCGCGGGGAAGTCTTAGAGTGATGACGCTTCTTCGCCATCTTTTTGGAATGCTTCGACTTACCTGACCCAGAGTGCGAAGACTTGGATCCAGAAGAATGATGGTGACGACTCCGCGACCGGTCCCTCGACCTACTATGGGACCGGGACCCTGAACGGCGCGGAGTCGACTGCCGGACTTCCAGCAACTTTCGGGACCGCTCCTGCAAAGCTTTCGACGCCATGGCCTGGCAGTTGAGGCACGACTTGGGATTCGTGGTCGTGCCCCAGGCAGTAGAGAGAGACACTCGGTGTGGGTCCGTCACCGACATCATGCAGTGACAGTCTCCACAGTTCTTAAACCCAGGCATCCCTATGGCACCAGGAGTCGATCGACTCAGAAAAATAGGGGACAAAAAGCCTAGTCTAAAAATGACTGGGGGTACTAGCTCTTCCCGGATATGCGCTTGCTGGTGCGGAAAAAGAAAGAACTGACGTCAGCGTGTGTGGGCAGCGTCTAAGTACTGGCCGCAACGTCATCCCGGCGATAACGACGCAGACGACGGACGCGGAGCCGCACGACGCCACCTACTGACATGCAGGCGTACTGCTGACAAAAA
The DNA here is from genome assembly GCF_964204655.1 of Triturus cristatus. NCBI lineage: Eukaryota > Metazoa > Chordata > Amphibia > Caudata > Salamandridae > Triturus > Triturus cristatus. The sequence goes on from NC_140591.1 coordinate 421,702,658, forward strand.
ATTACGGATCCAGCCTGAGGCCTGGGGGTAATTCTAAGGTAAGGAATCTATCGCTATGTGTTTCTTCCAGATCCCAACACATATATAAAAGTTATTTTCAATGCCAATAGCTCAAACTCTTAACTGCATTTCTTCCCACTAGGATTAATTATGGACACACCCAAATAGTATTTTACCCGATTCTCCTTGCAATTCTCTTATTTATCAAGTTACCTTTTCATAAAAATTGTGCTTATATCAGCCCTATCATGCACAGCAGCTAACCCAGGCACACTAGAGCGAGGCAGGTGTAACCCAAGAGCGGAGCCCTAGTTTGCACCACCTTTGCTTCCACACAAGTCTGCAGAGTATGACTAGCGCCCTGGTCCCTTTAGCACAGTAGCTAAAACCTGCACAGCAGCTATCCTCTGCATAGCAGCTAAACTCTGCACAGCAGGGCGAGGCAGGTGCAGTGCAAGTCTAGGGCACTAGTTTCCACATAAACACCTCATCTATTTCTACACACATGTGCAGAGCACTGCCGTCTCCCTACCCCTCTCTGACAGTAGTGTGCCATGACAGCAAGTCTAGACCTGCATCACCCGAGCACCACGAGTTCACTAGATTCTGGAGACAGCTGGTTACAAGGCTGATTAGTGCTTTAAGTTGGCCGAAGTTAGCCCCACACAAAAACGCCTCCAATATTTTCATGGATATGCCCCCGCCTTTCTGACGGTGCATGTCGCGGATGAGCTGGGGAAACTGCAGCTGGTGCTGAAATAGTTCATTAGTGTCCCATGGGCTCTGATGATAAGATGGTCCGTGCTTAACCATTGCTGCAAAGGACGTCATCCCCGGACCCTTATGATAGAAGTTAACCCCTTTAGAGCACCGGGAGGCTTGGATGGAGAACCTGGTGCTGGTACATCGGTGCTGGGGGTGGGTAAGGTGGGTTTATGGCGATTTGCACGGTTTTCACACCAGCACAAACCTATAATGTATGGCTACCTCAGGGCCACATACACAAGTTAACCCGTTCAACACACAGCAAGGCTGTGCTGGAAAACCCCCTGCTGGCGCCTCGCTAGTTTACCAGATCCCTAGGGGCCTGGCGACAAGGTGGTCAGTAGCTGAGAGTGGCTGGCGATGTCCTCAAACACGCCCCGACGTTTCCGCACAAGCGGCTTCTCATCCAGCTGCTCGCAAACACACAAATACATGATGTGAAAATGAGCTGGGCAGCTAGCTGAGCCCAGCGCGCTGCTAGGCAGACAGCAGCCCGCTGGCTACTCAGGAACAGGTAGGACTTCGGATCCAGGAAGTCATCCGCCTACACCCCTGGGCTCCTGAAAGATGCAGGATGCATGAATTATCCATAGGCAGCCGGCTTTACCAAACAGCCAGTGGCCGGCACAAGCCGCTGTCACACGCAGCTGACACCCTAGCACTGTACACACTGCGCGCTGAACAAGCCCGCACTCTGACCACACTGGCACGTACACTAACAGCGGATGCGCAAAGTATACAGCTTTCCTTTTATGCAGATAAAACATGCATTTGGGCTCAAAATGCATGCTTGCGTGTTGCATGGACTGCACTGCTCACCTCTAAGTCACTCCATACAGAGTCCTGGTTGCACATGTCCCACGCCATCCAGTCCCCGAATGACGGCTGCACGGCGTTCATCCACTAGGCGCCCTGCACACACTCATGCAGGAAAGCGGCCCCTCATTCATAACCTAGTACCGTCTGCTAGTGCCTGCGCGCGCATGCGAGACAAATGAGCAGCGCATGTGCTGGAACGATAGGCGAAACCTAAAAACAAGTGTGAATTCACCCACCAATCACACAACAAACAAACAAACATTTAAAATGCAATAGGACTCGTATTTATACGAGACGTATTGCATTTTAAACTAAGTGCAGGTGTGAAAGAAAGCACGAACGGGAGGGGGTGGGTGGTGGTCTGAGAAGTCACGGACTGTGGGAGGGAATGGGGGAGGCAGAGGAACAAAACAGTTTTGAAGTAAAGGGGCCGATAGCCGCGGAAGGACAAAAATTATGACATGGTCATCAGGAGGCAGGACTAACAAGCCGAAAGCCATTCACAATGCAGCATTTAGAATTTAAGCCAATCAAAAACATGGGCGGAGCTTCCCCCGATATACTGTATGCCTCGCAAAGCGAGCACCGCATGCGCACTGCAACGCTAGGCAAGACCTAAAAAAGCAAAGGTAAACAAGCAATTCTTTCTTGAAACTATCTATATATCTATGATTTTAACGCAACTCTCAGCACTGAATTAAACAAAATATTTAGGCGGCCTCGGAAGCCAGAAGAAAGCTTAAGAAAGACCTTCAGCTTAATTTGTTGATGAAGAGATTCAGTACCAAGTATACCATTTCAATATTTTGTCCATCGAGTCCACAGAACATAACACTGATGCCAGAAAAATGCAAACGTCCATTCACTTCATTATCTGGTGATCTAGACATGGCAACTATACTGGAGTTATAAGCAAAAATCAAAACATGCAGAACACTATTTTACTAAGAAAAAGAAAACAAGGTCCACTCAATTTCTAATTTCTGGGAAACATGGGTCAAATGTAATCTGCAATAAAAACAAGTTTGAGGTAACTGGGTCAAATACATGTACAGCCCCCGATGCATTTCAAAAGAGTCCGTTACCAACCTGAATCATTTAAAAAGATAAAAGCTGAAATATTTTGTTGAGGCACCACCGTTTATCAACAATATTTACTTAAGAAGGACTCTTACCTTTCTAAAAAAAAAAAAAAAGAAAATGTCCATTTCTTATTCATAGAGCCAAGCAGGCCATTTCCTTTACACCAAACTAATGTATAACACTTTACGTTCCAATGTTACAGACTACAAAGTTTACAGTACATATTAATAGTAACATACATTGCAAAACTCAAGTATTCAATTATCCAATTTAAAAATATGATTTCAGCGGACGTGATATGAGAAGTCCTGTCACATTTTCAAAGCTTTCGGACCAATATGCATGGGGCTTCTCGTCACAAGACTTCAAAACTTAGCCACAAGTGCAGAACTTATTGTCTGATGGTGTGATTGCATCATCCTAATGAACAACCATATAAGACAAGTCCAAAACTCAGCAATGAAAATCCAGAATTTTACAGTCAGAGTTATAAAGAGTTTATATATTTGAATTGAGGCAAGGACTAGCAAGAGGAACAACAAAGTGGAGAAGCCACATACTGAACCATAGTTAGTAGCAGACTGTTCTGAAGTGTTAACTACTTTGGCACTACATCTGTGTCCACTACAAACTAGGATCTGGAGGTTAAATGCGGAACGGTTACATGATCAGGAGTCCCTACAGATCACCAGGAAATCTAATGAACAATGTATCAAGGAAAATTATACCCAAGAGATAGATCGGTACTAGGGGGCAGTATCAAAGCTTCCCTTAGAGCGGTCTTAATGGATTTGACAGCTATAGGTAATAAATAAATACTTCTTGAATTATGATAGGATGTTCATCTTCGAAAGAGATCAAGGATTTGAAGAACCCACATGCAAACAGAAGTTCCCGACTCTGGTAATACTTTGCTAAGAAAAAATATGAATAATAAAACTGCATCAGAGAGCGTGATAATGAAGCAAAAAGTGAGTAACTTCTGCAAGGCTAACAAGGTGAATAAAAGGCTGGCTGCTTATCAGAAGTTTTGATTAGCGAAACTGCGTAGATCAGCCATTAAAGAAAGGACCAGTCATATTCAAATACAAGCAGAAAAGACTGGGGGTTGTGCAACCGCTGGTAGAAGATGGCTGTCTGAGAAGGAAATCTGCATTCATCAGCAGTCCAACAACCTCCACCAGGTCCTGCTCAAAGACCTGCAGGGGGTTTGACCCAGAACAGATTTCAACTGCAATACGGACACATAGCAAAGACAAAACTAGAAAATCCCTTTAAGAGCTGAGCATGCAATATCTTTAAAATGGCAGCCTGCCACATGAGCGTCTCACATGGTGATTTAGGAATCAACCTACAAACTACTCCACAACAAACTCCTTCAGCTATGCAAGAGGACCCTGTGGAGCTAGTTGAACAATAAAATACTGCAGCACTCGACAAGGTCCTGATACCCGCTGCCAACAAATGCACTAAGTCTGAAATAGAGCTAGCCACTTAATCTTCACATAACCCATCTTAATTGTGTCTGCCCCATCAGACATACTGCTGTGTTGCAGCAGGCCTCTATTTCTCTGACCCGATCAGGATCCATGCAACAAGGCCACTGTAAACAGGGTGGCTGGGCGCTGACCTGCAGTACTGACTGGGATAGCCAGCGCACCCACCCAGCCATGCCTGGCTGAGCTGACAACCCTGATCTGCAACTGCTCTCTGACTCAGGACAGCGAAGTCCTAAAGTGTGAGCCAACACAAAATCTTAGATGTGGCAGACCCCTTTTAGACATACCGAGCTGTAGCAGCAATACTGGCATTTAAGACATTACTTGTCTCATGCACCATACAGTGCCTGCACCTCTCTACTTGGCATCCTACTTCACAGGAAGATGCTTTGACTGCGACCATAAAGGCTGCCAGCAACCTTGTACCATGAACCGTGAGCACCTACAGCCCGATCCAATGCATGCAAAATGTTGAAAAATGGGTGGCCCCCTTTTCCAGAAATGTAAAGATGCTCACCTCTCTTCTAACAGTATTGAGGCTCATCTGGCCTACATTATAGACTACCATACCAAGATTCAAGAATCACACAACTGAGTGCTCATTATCAAGACAAGAGAATTAACTGGTGGCAATATAATAAATTGCCTGTCCCTAATACCTGTGCTCATAGGCCTAACAACACTATAACGTGCAAAACGTTCCGCCTACCACATCAACTGCAATGCCTAACGTGTGAATAACAATAATCAGTAGGATGGTCAGACTGTTGCAGCATACATTTTGTCTATTCATATATCTGTGAACCTTCTGGTAATAGTTAACTGCCCAATAAAATTCACAGATGCTATCATGGCAGACCTGAAAGAACAAAACAGAAAATAAAAGAACAAAAAAAGGCTTTAACAAGAAAATAAGGTCAGTAGAGACCTGAGTCGGAACCACTGATCCTGAAATCTACTGTTGAAAGTAAACCAGAACCTAGCATCAAAATGGACTTAATCCAGAGCATCTCTTCATTACATGACCTAGTACAGCGTACTACAACCAATACTGCCCTCTTACAAGGAGCAACTTTCAAAAATCTCTACTGAAGGTTGAAAGAAATGGAGATGAGAATAAGCAAACTGGAGGATGAAAAAGTGGTGCTCCAGAAATAATATGACCTCATATCTAAAAAGCTAGTTACCCTCACAAGAGACGTCACTGAACTAAAAAACAGAAATAGAGGGAACTTGAGAATTTTTGGTCTCCCTGCGAATGTGGCGAAAGGTGATCCATCATGTGCCTCCTTATTGGAAACATGGATTCCACAGACCTGAGGAATTCTCTTCGACAAGGATTTTGCAACTGAGAGGGCACACAGAATACCAACCAGATCAATACCCTTCTCAAATACGGATATTAGGACCTAGAGAAAAGTTGAAAAATTGCTAATGTACAGTGCACCACGGGCGACAATATTGAATGATTTTGCAAAGAGTGTACAGTACAACAAGTTAGAAGCGAGCTGCAATTGAGTTGCTAAATGTCTATAGTGTCTATAGTGAAATACCTGTATAAATAAGGCACCCAATACCTTCAACCTATCTGGAGCAATAAAAGAATCAACGCAATGTGATGTTAGGCAAGCAGGCTTCACAAGATATCCATGTTTTAAGTCCTCTAGGTAAACATCAGATGGCCCCATTATAGTGATATGAAATGGGAAAAATATAAAATACAGAATGTCATTCTTTAACCTTTTGAACTCAACCAGCAGCAGTCTCAAAATTGGAGAAACTTGAGAATCCTGATCTGCCAAGCCTATTTCTGAAATTATATACCACATTGTGTGTTCAAATGTGCATTCAGTATACACCAGATTTATTACAGGGAATCTAGATTAGTTTAGAAAATGTACATTAGCATATCTTACAAACTCTTGTGTCTCACAAAATATTTGGCACAATATTTTCAGATGATCATTTTAATTGTAAATATTCTTAAGTTATTTGCTAGGATGTCAGGAACACATTCATGATATACAACACATGATCTGACTGTAAACACATACTTTCCTTGTGGCAAGGTATAGGAAATTGTATCTTCGATCTCTCCGATTCCTTAATGTATAATCTCATGGTGTCTGTCTTTGGTCTCTGGATTCTTATAGTTCTTATTCTTTTCATAAGTCCCTAGTGGACACAATGTTTATGAACGCAATTAAAAGTTTTAAGAAGATCGGACAACTGTGTATTGAATCACAACAACATTTTCTAAAGTAAAAGTACAATACGGAACAGTCTGGACGTTTATCTACAGAAAGTTAACCCCTTAACTATGGTACACCTAGTTGAGCTGTTTGACACAAACGTTTTTTTCGCCCATATTTGTAATGAGTGTATGGATCTTGATGTTAGATGATCTTTCTTATTAGGAATGTGCAATCTGTTTGGGGTTACAGCTGTAAATGTCTTCTTAGGAGGGCGTTCCAGACCTGTAAACGTCAGGGCTAGGAAACACAGTAAAGATAGCGCCTTGTGTGGTCATCTGGGGCTGATCTTTTTTTAAGGTCTCTTTTTAGGTCTCGGCTGCGCTTGCGCAGTCTAGCTCCGAGATTTAATGACTTGGAGAATAGGGGCTTGAACCTGCCCCTCTTCTCCCCTGTTCTCCATTGGCTGGCCTCTTGAATGCTGGCCAGCCATTGGAGAAGAGGTCAGTCATTCCGATTAGGCCCCGTCCTTTTCGGATCGGGGGGCGTGTTTTTTGCAAGAAGTCTCAAGGAGGAGATAACAGCAAAACACGCCCCCGAATCCGAAAACGACGCTGCCTTTCTCCGAGGCATTTCTGTTTTGCCTCGGAGAAAGGCTGTGGTGTTCCTGGCCCTCACCTCGCCCGCTTCCAACCCCTTGTTCGCTTCCGCACTTCCTCCGGGTCTCTGTGCCTTCGCCAGGACCTCACTCGCCCTTGCCACCCAGTCTCTGGCCTGAAGTGCCCTGCGGCCTCGGCCAAAGCAAGGAAACTTACTGCTGTGGATTTCCCTGCTTCGAGCTTCCCCAGGCTGCCTGCGCACAACGTTAAGGAGTTAGAAAGGTGGTGGTAATTGGAAGCATTTTTTGTAGTCCTCCTATTTTTCGGATATCCTGTTCATCGCTTAGGCTGTGGATAATTGACCCCGAGCATAAGAATAGCATTGCCTTAAAAAAGGCGTGTGCGCAGATATGAAAGAAGGCCAGCTGTGGCTGGTTTAGGCCAATTGTTACTATTATCAGGCCTAGTTGGCTTGATGTGGAAAATGCTACGATTTTTTTAATGCAAAAACAACAATTGATGGACAGAATGCAGAACAATGTCATACATTCACCCCAGTACAGAGATCTGGGCCTAAATCCATCGTTTTTTTGCTCACCATGCCATTCCAGTTTGAACCCAGCCATATGCAAATCAGTCTTGACCCTGTGCCCCATGGGAACAGTCCAGCCCGAACTGCCAAGCCAAGTCCTCCCTGGACTGGAAACAAGCATCCTAGGACCGGTTTCGGGCTTTCAGCCCTCGTCAGCCAGGATAGCCTGATTCCAGTGGCATGGAGAGCAAGGGACTCACGTCTGAGCATACCCTTCCCACTCGGGGTGACAAATGCAAAAACAAAAATTGATGGACAGAATGCAGAACAATGTCATACATTCAATGTCTGCTGTCAGCATTCCGTCCATCATTTGTTTGTTGTAACGCTTTTCGCCCTAAGTGGGATGGGTATTCCCAGACGTGGAACCCGTGCTCACTACGCCACTGGAGTCAAGCTATCCTGGCTGATGACGGCTGATAGCCAGAAACCGGTCCTAGGATGCTTGATTCCGGTCCAGGGAAGACATGGCTTGGCAGTTCGGGCTGGACTGTTCCCATGAGGCACAGGGTCAAGACTGATTTGCATATGGCCATGTCTAAACTGGGGTGGCGTAGTGGGCAAAAGAACGATGGATTTAACCCAGATCTCTTGACTGGGGGAGAATGTCTGCATTGTCAGCATTCCGTCCATCATTTGTTTGTTGTAACGCTTTTCGCCCTAAGTGGGATGGGTATTCCCAGACGTGGGACCCGTGCTCACTACGCCACTGGAGTCAAGCTATCCTGGCTGATGACGGCTGATAGCCAGAAACCGGTCCTAGGATGCTTGATTCCGGTCCAGGGAAGACATGGCTTGGCAGTTCGGGCTGGACTGTTCCCATGAGGCACAGGGTCAAGACCGATTTGCATATGGCCATGTCTAAACTGGGGTGGCGTAGTGGGCAAAAGAACGATGGATTTAACCCAGATCTCTTGACTGGGGGAGAATGTCTGCATTGTCAGCATTCCGTCCATCATTTGTTTGTTGTAACGCTTTTCGCCCTAAGTGGGATGGGTATTCCCAGACGTGGGACCCGTGCTCACTATGCCACTGGAGTCAAGCTATCCTGGCTGATGACGGCTGATAGCCAGAAACCGGTCCTAGGATGCTTGATTCCGGTCCAGGGAAGACATGGCTTGGCAGTTCGGGCTGGACTGTTCCCATGAGGCACAGGGTCAAGACTGATTTGCATATGGCCATGTCTAAACTGGGGTGGCGTAGTGGGCAAAAGAACGATGGATTTAACCCAGATCTCTTGACTGGGGGAGAATGTCTGCATTGTCAGCATTCCGTCCATCATTTGTTTGTTGTAACAATTATTTTAATATCATTTTGTGTGAGGGCGCATGTGGCCGTGAATACTGTTGTTAGGGCTCCAAGGCATAGACAGATTTACAGTGCGGTTTTGCTTTGTTCAATTATAGGGTGAAATCGGATCAGTAGAAAAATACCGCCCGCTTCCAACCCCTCGTTCTTCCTCCGGGTCTCTGCGCCTTCGCCAGGACCTCACTCGCCCTTGCCACCCCGTCTCTGGCCTTTAGTGCCCTGCGGCCTCGGCCAAAGCAAGGAAACTTACTGCTGTGGATTTCCCTGCTTCGAGCTTCCCCAGGCTGCCTGCGCACAACGTTAAGGAGTTAGACAGGTGGTGGTAATTGGAAGCATTTTTTGTAGTCCTCCTATTTTTCGGATATCCTGTTCATCGCTTAGGCTGTGGATAATTGACCCCGAGCATAAGAATAGCATTGCCTTAAAAAAGGCGTGTGTGCAGATATGAAAGAAGGCCAGCTGTGGCTGGTTTAGGCCAATTGTTACTATTATCAGGCCTAGTTGGCTTGATGTGGAAAATGCTACGATTTTTTTTAATATCATTTTGTGTGAGGGCGCATGTGGCCGTGAATGCTGTTGTTAGGGCTCCAAGGCATAGACCGATTGACAGTGCGGTTTTGATTTGTTCAATTATAGGGTGAAATCGGATTAGTAGAAAAATACCGGCTACTACTATGGTGCTCCAGTGCAGCAGGGCAGAAACTGGGGTAGGGCCCTCTTGTGGCGGCCCCTACACTCCCTCCTCCCCACACCCCCTTTACTTCCTCATCTCCGTCCACAGGGACCGGGCGCGCAACACCAATTGGACTCAAAGGGCTTCTTCCCCCCCCCCCCCCCCCCCCCCTCGTGTGTGGCAGCCCGGGATGAGACAGCTTCCCAGTGCCCACACAGCCGCACCCGAGCACTTCACAGGTCTTTGAAAGACCATTTGCATGTTAATGAGGCCTCGCTGGTGTTTCACCCCTTCTAAGAGCCCCTGCAGCTCCACTCTGCCTATTGCTTAAAGATTCAGCCCAGCCCCCCCCCCCCCGCGAAACAAGCATTTACAATGCAACGGTCTCGGCATTGTTAAAGTTAGAGCTATTGGCATTGCTCATGACAATGCAGTTTCTTTAAATGCTTTAAAAACAAAAACATAAACAAAAATAATGTCATGAGCAATGCCAATAGCTCTAACTTTACCAATGCCGAGACCATTGCATTGTAAATGCTTGTTTTTCTTGTTTGTACTTTGTCTTCTTGTAAAGTTCTCTTCTGTTCGTAGTTCTGTTAGGATATAATTTATGAGTATGAAAATATATGGTGTTTTCAAAGATTTATACGAATCTATACTCTCTTTTTCTATCTCAATAAAGACGATTATGATAATATCACTAGTGTCATGACAGCGACAAATAAGAACACTTTTTTGTGTAAACACTTTTTTAATCATCACCTCACCTATGGATACTTAAATGCACCACAGTGCAATCTTTACTTACAATACTGTATAGTGTACATTGGTATTGTACACTGCTTTTAAAAGTGGTCCCCACACTTTTTTGAACCACGACCTACTTTTTAGAACGACAAACTTTCACAAACCACCTACCTTTACCGGACATGAGTGGTAATTTTTTTAAGTAACTAAAGCATTGTGTGAGAGTGCATGATTATTTACAGACAGCACATTTTCCATTAAAATGGCCACTAAGTTTCCACAGTCATACAGTTTTACTAATAAAACAAGAGAGCATATACCACTCAAATGATAACGGGTTACTAGGAGTATTTATAATTTGTGCATCATCAAATAAAGTGTCTTGATTTGTTTTGATCTTACTAAAGTCTGTTTCAGGCACACTTCAGAATTGCAAACGTGCTGTATTTTTTCTTTCCTTACTGTGTATGTATAGAGAAAAAGACATACAGCCTTTCCATTTACACTTCATGCACTCCAGCAAATTCGCATAATTCACTTTAAAAAAAATCATCTCACTTTGCAGACAGAAGAATTGTCAGAAGATATAGACTGACTTTTGACCTCTGGCTTTGAAGCACCACAAATGTGACAAGATAAACACCGAATTTAAAGGCATCTTTATTTATTGCTCACACTTACCCGATCCACCAAATATCTGCTCAGGACCCACCAGTGGGTCATTAGCCACAGTTTAGGAAAGATCGCTCTAGAACAAGAGGGGGGGGGGGGGGAGGGGGGGCTGTAGTACCTTTTTTTTTTAAGGAGGTTAATGCATGGCTAAACAGCAAGTCAAATTACTAGCAGCACGTCCACTGTGTTTTTTTCGCTACAGTGCTTCCAAACGTACACCACATTTAATAAAAGCCGTTTACCAAAAAATGGCAGACACATAGGTGGAGCTCAAATAGGGTCTCCAGAATCCTGCTTATGCATAACGTTCAGGTGAATTTCTTCACAACTAAGTATTTATAGAGGAATGACTAAAACCAAATTGTAGATAACCATCCGCTAGAGGCAATTTGTCAAATTAATTCAAGTTAAACTTTGATTATCCTAAATATAAGAAGTTATTGGACCACAACACTGAAGGATTGAAAAAGACCATTAATCCTGCAAGGCTCCCATTCCTACTTATAAACACACTTGGCATGCTTACTCCACTAAATTGCCTAGCTGTTGACAGTTCACCCTACGTGCAGTGGATATGTTGGGTCAAGAGCAGGTGTATCAAAAAATAAATAGTGACAATTCGGGTGCTGAAAGCGGACAACCTACATTACAATGGGAAATGTGGATGAGAAAATGTAGAAATTAATCATATCAGCATTTAGACATTGATTGTGAAAAGGGAGAGGTAGGTAAACAAGCCTGAATTGTGACTGAGGTACAGGAAGGAGAAGATGGTTTTGGTGCTACCACGTATGAGGTGGCAAGGGAAACCCAACAACTAGGTGTGGTCACCAAGAAAATTTATGCAAATGAAAATGATGGCTGTCTTGGTCAGAACCTTGAGTGGCATATATGTGTTAGAAAACAAGTGTGAAGCTGGAGAAGTACATTAGATACAAAGTTGGAATGGTGAACAAACTAGATGAAATCTCGTAGTCAGTGGTATCCATGCTTGACAATTATCAAGATTATGTATTGACAGATTATTGAAGGATGAGGTGAAATCAAGGAGGAGTATAAAATGAGTCTGTTGTGATTTATTACCTACTATTTCGGCGGTGGGTTCAGCAGAAAATTTTAACGGTGGTTTGTTAATTGTGAGGTGAAGGGCAAATGATAAAAATTTGCTTTCCAAGGGTTTGATATAAGGAAGATGGAGACAGAATTTGGGAGGAGTAGACTGGGCAACTTTTTTAGTGTTGCAACAACAGCAACACTGAAATAGAAAACGCCATTCAATCTAAGAGGTGACAAGAGGTTGATTAAGTAAAAATTTAAACATGCTGTAGAGGAGGGCAATGAGGGGATGAGAAGAGTTAAACTTTTCAAGGGGAATGCTACTAGTAGGGCAAAGAAGTCATTTTCCAACACAACAAGATTACTCAAAGTGTGGCAATTTAAGGGAGCATGCAAAAAAGAAACATTTTACAACCAGGCCTATTGTCTCAGTAAGTCATTATCTTTTGTTCAAAAATAAAAAGCTTGTCAATGAAAATGCAGATCAAACCTTATAATCTCTTTCAACACACCCTGCAGCCCCTTCCAAAAAACAAACAAAAACACACAACTATCAACTTCTGTGATAAATTGTGAATACTGGGCCAGACAAAGTCAACATTACTTGGGTGATAGCATTTGCAAAGATTATAATATAACACAAGGCCACTGCGTGGCCATTATCAGCAGATATTATTTACGGGAAGAAACCCCAAAAAAGCATAACGAAATTTACTTCAAGGGGAATGTCCTATTAGCCCACTCGTGGAAGGAGCAGTCCAGGGTGCAATTCAGAGAGTGTTTAGCCTTTACTGAGATCTATTGACCTACTTAAAAATCCATTCTAGCACAACATTAGGAGTGGCCACAGTTACGCGCTTGGCTGACTGGGCAAAGGACATGGATACTGTCATGTTGGCTGAAAAATCAGTAGTCAAGAGTAGAGGCTGCCCCAAAAAGTGGGACCAGAAGTTGGGGAAATGTAAAAGGTACAGAGGGAACATCTGCATCTCCCAAACGGTGGAACTCCGGGGGACAGACAAGCGCTGATGGTCCAGTTGACGGCAGAGGTGCTGGCTTCTACCCCTTAGGTGTAATGTTCTAGGTCACTCCATTCCCAGCTCCCTGTTCACTGTTTGCTTGCACCCGATGCATAACTTGATCTTTCACTATTCCCAGGAAATGTACGACGATTATTTTTCGCATGGACCCCCCTTTTGCCATAGGGTGAATGGCATTATGTCTGTATTGGAAGGGGTATTTCCCACAGTGATTTTATTATGTATGTACCGATCTCTGGTTGGTGTGAAAAAACAATAAAAAAAAGTTTAATAAAAATAAAAATCCACTCTACTCAACTGAAACGTGCCGAAGTATCTTGCACTTAACGTTAGGAGGTAGGAGCTGGGTAAAGATAAGTAGGTGTGCTCTCATTTACCTCAGAGTACCGGATGAATGGAGGCTGTTATAAGAGACCCTGCTATAGCTCTCCTCACTCAGTAAGGTAGAGGAAAGGCTGTAGGCATGCAGTGTGCAACATGATACCAGTCAACATCAGTTATGGGGATGAAAGGTGTTTGGTTGCGGTTTACTTATCAGAATCAACATCTTTCACTCTCAATCTCTGGCTTCTAACTCACAATAAACAGGCAAATGAAATGTGGAAATGGGGTCAAGAACTAGTTAACCGAAGAATAATCGGTGTTGACAATCAGGGTGGATAGGGAACAACATGAAGGTATAGAATAGGTTTCTTGATTGCTTGGATTTGCAGAAGAAGCAATTAAGTAATTTGCAGTAGGGACAGAACGATCGACAAGGAGCTGGTGTAAAAAGGACTGCATGGGCCGAGAGAGGGGACTAGCAGTCAGTGTGGGATGTGTGGAGATTGGTGAATTTGGTACAGTCCATGGTGGTCTGGAGTATCTGAGCCATGAGTATGTCGAGAAGAGCACCGTTCCCAATTTTCAGAGGACAGCCATGCAGGTCTGCATTTCCTGAATGGAAGTGTGTCCAAAGAACGGAACGGGCATGATACTCTGAAGAACATATCTGAGGCACGACTGAAGACGACAACTACATTTATGAGACTTCGTTGAGGCCGATGCTTTGGAAGGCTGGGTTGGCATACAATGACTAGTTGCGGCAAAACAGGTATGGACCTGGCACATATATATAGCTGGGTATGAGATGGAAGTGTTGGTAGTAAAGCAGGAGAGGCAGTAGTCATGGTGAAGTGGATGAGTAGGTGGTTATGAAGTCACTATCAGATGGGAAAACTGAAGTGTGTGGAAGACTATCAGATTCAATGCGTAAAGAAGGTATGTGTTCAACTGAGGCTAGGCTAAATATACAAAGGATGATGAGATAAGTAAGGCTACTAGGTTGAAATGAGGGGTCTAATGAACTGAGGTACCAGTTCCAGGGTTCAAAGGTTGGAAGGATTAACACATCTCAGCTATGTTGTGGGAATAAGAAACCTGTGTTAGGAAATGTCGTTTATGAAGAAATACCATCAACTCAAATATAAAGGGTATTATTATGCAACCAAGCAAAAGACCAACCAGTAGTGCAGATCAACTTGAAGAGAATCAAATGTGTTAAACGTACAAATATAGATAAACTGGCCATGCGGTGAGAACACAGAGGAATCACATGTAGGTATCAGAATCTGGCAGTAAACCAGCAGCAACACATGGATACCACAGACCACAACACAGAGGCATCCCAAACAGGGGAAGCAGCAGGAATGCACGGAGGCATCCCAGCCGCGGAAGCAAAAGCAAACTGCATGCGGGAGCGTTTCAAAAGCGCAAAGCAGGGACAGCACACAGCCTTCCAAGGCAGCAAAGGCACGAAGCGCATTACCGCCGAGCAACCTGCACTGGACTGGACTCTACTCAGACAGTCAACTGGAACACAGAAGTATGCAGCACCCCGAATGTAGACCACCGGGTCAGCCCTGTGCGTTTTCACATTTCAGCGCAGGGGAGGGTGAGCTCAGCCGCTAGCCTGTACCTTTAAACAGACATGGGTCTCCCGCATGCCTCGGCTCCCAGCACTTTCCCTTCCCACACTGCTCAACGGTGCAGCGGGCGGGTCGGCACGCAGGCTCCGGACTCTCACCTTCCGTCTGCACCGCTGCTGCAGTAACAGGTGTTGCTGGGGACAGGGGAATGGTGGCCGGACCGGGCTGAGCATGCGCTTTCCCAGGCGGCCCAGACTCACTGGCCCTGCACTCCCCCATTCCAACGGCAGCAGGCTGCGCTCAATTTGGGGGGAGGGCAAAGTAAGAGGAAACTGGAGCAAAAGTGCCTGCAGTAGGCAGCGCAGGAGACCTGCAAAGACGTCCCCTTGTGTGTTTTCACCAAACAGGACACCAGGTGTAAACAGACGATCACGTGCGGTCTGCTAAGACAGGGGTAGTGGTCTAAGCTCTATTGCAATGCCAGTCCATTAGCCTGGATTACTCCTAGATGCTACTTCCTTGAAAAAACAAGCGCTCGCCATTGCAGGAAGGCAGCCGCTTGTTTATATTTGCATCGCGCTTTCACTTTAAGTGAAAGCGCAATGCTAAAATAAACACGCGGCTGAGTGAAACAGATGTGTACACACCCCCTTGAGATAAGAAATTGCTTCACGACAGCCGTGAAGCAGACGACCCAGTCCAGATGGGCCGGAGGAAAAGGAGAAAGGGCGGTAACTAAATAGTCTCCTTTTCAATGGGTAGCCAGCGTTTACCATAAACGCTGACGCGTCCCAATGAAAATGAGGGGCAGGGCTGCAAGTCCCTTTGTAAAATCTCCTCTACCCCAATATGTCTCGTAGAGCGATCAATGCATGCACGCTGCAACACTAGGCGAGACCTAAAAACCTGTAAATATTGTGGAGGAGTCACTGGCTGGATGTGCGAGCCCGCCTGCTTGCCCAGCACAGCAGGCCACCCTCTCCCAGTTATTTGTCGATCTAAAGATCACCATCACACTTTAACTAGTTGGTCTGTGTAAATATTGGTGTAAAATTACTGCACCAGTGGCAGTATATGAAACCTTTAAGTTTCTGGCGAAGGAAGTGTGTTTTTTAAAAACTGAAAGTCAAACATTGGATTTCCTATCGATCCTCGAGAGACCCCAGTCAGGTAGGGTTTGAGGGCGTGATGCCCACGTGGCCCTTGTGTGCTCATTAGAGGCCCTGCAGTGTCAGACAGCGGAAAAACAACACAATTAAAGGGAGGCAGGTCTGTCTCTCCCCACCGCCACATGTCTCCGAGTCTTACTGTCTCATGCGAGATCTCCCTCTAGGAGACAGCTGACACCGACTCTTCCCCTGAGACAGTACGGGAGATGCGTGTGTGTGCATAGTGTGTGTGTGTGTGTCTATATGTATATATCTGTGTGTGTATGCATGTGGGTGTGTTTGTATGTGTATATGTTTGTGTATGCATGTGTGTGTTGGTGTGCAAGTATGGGTGTGTCATTGTGTTCATTTGTCTTCATGGATGTGTACACATGTTTGTGTATACCTATGTCTGTGTATGCATGTTTGTGTGTATGTATATGTGTTTGAGTATGTTGGTGTGCGTGCTTGTTTATATGTGTATGTAGGGTTGGTGTGTTGGTGTGCATGTATATGCATATGTTTATGCATGTCTGTGTGTTTGTATATGTTCATATGTGTGTGTAAATGCATGTGTGTGTTTGTATGTGTGTGTTGGTGTGTATACATGTGTGTGTTATATGTGTATGTATGGCCGGTGTGATGGTATGCAAGTATTAGTGTCAGTGTGCTTATTTGTCTGCATGGATGTGTACATATGCGTTTGCGTGTATACCTATACCTGTATATCCATAATGGTGTGTATGTATGTGTATGTTGGTGTGCATACATGTTTACATGTGTATGAATGGCTGGCGTATTGGTGTGCATGTACGTGCATATGCTTACGTAAGTTTATGTGTGTTGCTGCCTGTGTGTATGTGTTTGTGTACATATATGTGCACGTGTGTGTTCGCGTGTGTGTCCTTCACACGCGCCTCCATTGGAAACCTACGCCAAGCGTGAGTTGAGATATGGGAACATGGAATATTTCATCTTTTTCTCGTTTCTTTTGCTATTTAAAATGTCTTCCTTTCCTCAAGTGAACCCTTCGGGGTCTTCATTTTATGCTGAAACTAAATAATGAAGTAATTTTACTACAGCCAGTAATTCTGTCAGACTCCTGACATTGTCATAAAATACATTAGTAAATGCATGAAATGAATTTTTAATTTCCATTTATGCGGTTTCTAGTAAAGGAGGGGTTCAGCCCTCGGTGGAGGGGGGTTAGACGGGGGTGCCCCGCTGGGTTCCAGAACTGTGTGCTCACTGTAACACAACTCAAACACCGTCTTTTGTCACACTCGTGGCCCGGCGCGTTGTGTATGGGGTCAGGCATCCTTCTGAGCCGTCCTCTTGTGTAGAGCTTCGAATCCGGAGGTCGCCTGATTCTAAGCGCTTCCACGTTTAGCCTGTAAGGGAACAGGGTCTATGAGAGCGAGGATTTCTCAGCATTGCTTCCTCCTGGCCATGTTTGACACTGCACACGTCCAAGGAGGTACATTAAAAAGAGTAGGACATCCGGGTATTAGCGAGGGTTTGCGAAGTGTAGGGGGGCTGTCGAGCGTCGTTCGCTGTAGTTTCCAGGTTCACCTAGACTAGTTTCTCTCTTGCCTATTTTCCTTGGATATTTTCCTTCAACTCATTCATATACCGTTGACGAACCCATCGAGCTGGTTACGGTGAAGAAGGGTCATTCCCCAAAGTTGGGTGGTGAGACCACAGCTGGCCTGTTGATGCTGCCAACCCTCTGGTGCTCGGTAAACACTGAACTGGATTGCAGAGACGTCTTGCCAACTTGAACGCGTTCTGTAGAAACTAGAATGGAAATCTGGCGGGAAAAACAAAAAAATCTTATGGTCGGCAAGAAAGTGAAAAAAAATGTAAGTGTCGCTTGGTAGGCGAGTGGGGAGAGAGTCGGAAAACGAGTATGGGAGTCATGGTGGATAACCGTGGACCTCACAAGCAGGCAGAGGGATGGGGGTGATCCTCACGGACTGCTAGCGCCTGCTGACGGCCTTTCTCAATGAAATGGCGCCGGAGCCAAGGGTCAAATTAACAAAACAAGCCCGGCGGAGCGTGGCGCGCACGCTTGGCGGGGGAGCGCATTCCAGGCGGGGGAGCGGACCCTTTGAAGTGCGATGCCAAAGGGATTGCATGGCGGCACGATGCGCGTGATTGTGCGCGTGCTCGCCATGCAATCCGCTTTTCGGAGCACTTTTGGGAGCCCCTTACAATAGTCTCGCTTTGCAATCGCTTACGCGATAGCCAGGCGAGACCTAAAAAAATCAGTGGGCTGAAAGGTACAGGGTTATCTCCTGATGTGATTGCATTAACCAGGCTATTCAAATCAAATCACAACAAATTTGTAAGCATTTTCTTTTAATCAGCTACTGTCTGAATATGTTAAAACTAAATCACAAGAAGTTAAAAAGACCATATGAATACAATGGCGTGCTGCAGCAAAATGATACAGTATGGCGATTATTTAGCTGAAAAGAAACGGGGAGCAAAAAAATGTAAAACAGACTGCACGCTGCAGATAAGATCACTGCTTACCAGGTTAACACTCTCGGAACAGCTTTCCAGAGAATCGTTACAAGTATTTTTCTTGCTTGTATCTATTCCACAAACCTTTTAGGAGAATAAGCAGTTGGAAGAAAAGTTTGAAGGCCACTGACATTACTATCTTACGGTAGAAACACTGACTGCACATTAGTTCTACTTCTACAACGCCTCTACTAGTTGGAGACTCAAACAAAAATGCAATTCCGTTACTCAAGACTGACCTACAAAATAATGCCAGAATGATTGTGCTATCAAATTGTTATTACTTCCGTCAAATACTTCAATAATTAGGGAGCTGACCAACCTCACTCGACTGGTATGTAAAGGGATCCTGTTAGAAAAATGTTCCAACACAAATTCATTTAATCATGTCCTGCCCAATAACAGATGAACATACTTGAAAACAACCTCCAGCAATTTACAAAATCCTACAAGACAATATATTGCCAAATAAGTAAAGAATGAGTGACTGCTATCCAGAGTAGAAACTCCCACCCTACCCAACCCCACAAATTCTATTAGTACCTTAAACAAGCAATTGCAAAGCCAATAGGTCTTGCCTATGTGGCCTGTTGCCTTCCACAATTGCTTCGAGCCATTCTGCAAGCACAGCAGCTGTGCAGCATGACAGCAAGTAAAAATAAAAATGAAATATGACACGGCCACCACTGGCCACATCACAACGCTTTTTTTTTTATATACAATTACTGGTGGAGGTATCTTATAAGAAGGGAGGGCGTGTAACACTTAGGGGTATAGGCTGCTCTGACCATGTCAGTGCTTTTAAAAAATAAACTAACTTTCAGCCATGCTGCACAGCAACCGTGCTTCCATGCAACATGGCTAAGAACACTGGGAAAGCAAATAGGTTGTGTAGACAAAAAAGTTGCCAATGCTTGGTTGAATGCAAAAAGAACAGATGATCACCGGAATGCTGAACAAATCAAACATTCACACCCAGTCACAGATCTGGGTTAAATCCATTTTATTTTCCTTGCCATGACATGCCAATCCAGTTTGGACCCAGCCATGTGCAAATCAGTCTTGACCCTGTGCCCTATGTGAACAGTCCACCTCGAACTGTTTGAATAGCATTTAACAATAATGATAATTGCTTGCTAAAATGTTACACCTAGATGCATGCTAAACTGGTGCAGCTGTTAACTAAGCAGAGAACCTGCAAGTAGGGCTGGCCTTTGCTCGGCTAGCGCCCTGGCCGCCCCTCCATCCATTTTTTCATTCCATTCTCCCACTCTACTTATTCTAAGGGTGTGAAATGTCATACACCTTGCTTGCTCTCAGAGTTCAGCATGCACAGAAAGGTCGGACACAAACCCATACTGCTGGAGGTCCACACAGGGAAAACCAACGCACCCGTTTTCATGGTTTAACAGCATGCCCTGCCTCTTTCTGTACTCAAAGGTGCAGGATGGAGGGCTTCCTTAGTAACACGGTGTGATCAACAGATGCTCTTCAGTAAAGATAGCACACATGAGTTTGCACTTCGGAAAGAGAAAGTAATGTGTAAAGACAGCCTGAAAGGCGTTTGCAGACCTAACTGTTAGTCATTATTTTCTTGTGCACCATTTTTCAACACGTTTTCTACACTTTTCCCACACAAATTTAGAACTTACCCCAAAGACCAAAAACTGCAGGAAATCTGCAAAGGATACATAAATATTGTAATAGATTTTTTGTTTTTTGAATGAGAGCTAAAACATTTAAAGAAGTTTGCACTTAAGCTATTTGTAAATAGACAAACGGGGCTAGATCTTGCTTCCAGTCTTTTCCTGTAGCACACTGCATCTGAATGACGTTATGCTGCTCATAATGTCTAATGGTTAAACAAGGATATATAAATTGGAAATGGTCTCTTTCCACAAAAAATGGCCGCTTACTTGTTGAAACGATGAACATTGAGCATTTCATCCTCAGCGGTTAATAAAATAAATACCAATTTCAAAGAGATGTGAGTTCCGTATTAGTAAACCTCCCTCAATAAAAAACAAATTGCATAACAGCTAAAACCAGGCTAATAATGCAGACTACAGACACTTAGACCGGAATTTCTATGCGTAATCGGTCAGCAAGATTTCGATATTTGTTTATGCACAGCTTTATTTAAAAAAATAACAAAAGGTACCTAAATCACAGCGCGAGCAGACGATGGAGGGGGGAAAGAAAGTAGATATAGTAGTGTGAAAGTGTAGTGTAATGAAGAATTGCTCCAAGCCAGGTAGCTTTTCCATGTAGGTTTATTGAGTAGCAGGATACATAGTAGAGTGAGTAATCCGTAAGTCAGAGAGTAAGCAAGAACGTAAGCAAGAGCCCCACCAGGAGCAGCCTCCCTGCTGCTCTGCCCATCCACCAACTGATTCACGTACGCAAACATTCCAAACTCCAACATTATATCAAGCAGTCAATATGGCTGAGCAGCAGGATACCACATATTTCCCTCCTTTACATCGGAAAGGAAGGAAGTTTCAAAAGGCATTAAAAGTAGCAAGAAAATGAGTATAAAATACTATAAGATGGCATGGAAATTAAGAATGGAAAAAGCAAGCAGAGGAAGTAAAATGGACAGGAAGAGACAGGAAAGACGAGTACAAACGACACATGCACCATCTTCATTTCCACCAGAAACACACACAGCCACCCATACTACAGTATAAAAAGAAAACAAGTACTAGGATCATGAAAGCTGGCCAGGCAAACACGAGGAAAGTACAGGGTACTAGCAAGAAGTTGAAGAAGTGAAACAACCAAAGAAGTAAAGAGAAAAGAGAAAAGGTGGGAGACAGCCATAGACGGAACAAGGAAAGAATGGCTCACCTACACAGAAACAGGAGCATGGGAAAATAAAATCCCCAGAAGCACAGCAAATAACGTGGTGTAGAGCTCACAGAAATAGGAAAGGAGTGGAAAAGGAGAGACAAGCTACACCAGAGAACTTCCCCCAAGACAGGTTGAGGTGGAAAGTGTGGGAGGATACCACACGGTACAATGCAATAACACAGGAACTGCAGAACTACCCCAAACAAGAGCTGGGTTGGAAGTTGTAGGAGGGGCCCACACAGCACAACGTACAAGTAAATTCACGCAAAATGCAGGATAAGTAGAACTTGCCCAAAGACAGGTTGGGGTGGAATGTGTGGAGGAAGACCACACGGCACACATATACGCAAGAAACGCAATACCTCCCCCAGTGCTAGCTGGGGTGGAACGTGTGGAATAAAGCACACGCCAAAATGTAGAACGTAGAGATTTACAGAACTTCCCCCAGCACCAGCTGGGGTCAAACGTGTGGTATAAAGCACACGTCACAATGTAGAACGCAGAGATTTGAGGAACTTCCTCCAGCACCAGCTGGGGTTGAACGTGTGGAGCAAAGCACACGGCACAAAGTAAGGGGCAGAAAAGTAATCATGAATGCAGTACATAACCCCTTGCACAACATCATAAAAGAAAACCTTTGTGAAAAAAGAGAGCACAAAAGAACTAGAACATTAAAGTGGAAAGTGCAGAAGCACAAAACATGTAAAGAAAGGTTTCCTAGAAAAGAAACTAAAGCATGTCAGATAAACAGCATGCAGACATGTAAATATAAATTGTGCACATCACAAGAATAAATAAATAAATAGAAACCTAGAAACAAAGTTTCCTGCTGGAGACTGTACAGGTCGAAAAAGTAGTTGGAGCGAAATTCCCACAACCACTTTGAATCACAAGTACTTTGTTAGAAGCTGTAAAGCACGTCGAAAAAGTAGTTGGAGTGGAACTCAATGAAGAATAATTAAGATGAATAAATGTCAATGCAAATCGCAGGTTGATGAATCCTTGTAACGCAGCAGGGTGAAGCCTTGTAGCGCAGCAGGCAAAGTTAAAGAACTAGATGCACATTGCAGCCAGGTAAACGAAAATTGCCTCTCCGTTTGCCTCGAATACCAAACTGAGGTGAAGCAGAATAGGACGGAGTGACGTGTAGGAGATATCTTCAATTAACTATATTGACTATGGGAAGCTTGCCCTGCGGCTTGTCCAAAGACAATATCCCTTATGCTGCAGCTTGGTAGAATAAAAACACCAGGTAAACAAAACATTGAGTGCCACCTTAGGTCCAGGCTGGTTGTGTTGAGGACTGCTTGCGATGCTGCAGGTCGAAGGATGCACTCAGTCGGGAATGCGGGACTGTAACTGAAGACGACCCACCGGCAAACACTGTAGGCGTCCACCGCAGCTCCCGCCATCATGCAGTCCGACAAGTAAACGCGAGGAGCCAAGATGGCAGCATGCACTGGAGACGCCGTGTCGGATGGCTCACGGCACGTTGCTGTATGCAGGAGTCATTAGGCAAGGAGTGAAGAGAAGAATGACAAAGTTGCGTGAGAAAGGTAAGAGCGCGCGGTCTCCATGTGCACTCGAGGAATATTTGAAAGTAGAAAAGGGCGGTTAAACTGCCACCGTGAGGCACACCACAAAGGCAATGAAGGAATTAAGAAATAAATAAATAAATCACTGCCAATGTCTCGAACCAGGAAAATAAAAGTGGTAGATGACTGTAAATGCCGAAGAGCTGGCAGTGAATCTCCTTTACCATAACAAGTTGTAAAAGTTGTTGAAACACACATCGAAGGTACAGTGGAAACTAGTAGCAGACCTGTAGACACGGAACTCTCCCAAGTCGAGTTACAGCAGGCAGGCAAAATGAATTAAAGCAGAAAATGGGAGGCAGCAGGGCAAGTAGGCAGCAAAGCGAAAGACAGCATAAAGTAGAGGATGGCAGGAACTGGCAGGTAAGTGTTGTGGGCGACCAGTGGAAGGTCACTGGTGGGGCTCAGAAGTGCCAGTTAATTTGAAGTGCTCAGCATTAAATTTCAGAGAAAATCCTTTATCTTTTGTGGGCTGCCAGTTTCTTCAGCCTCTTAAAGTTCAGCAGTGGCTTGGTGCTTGAAAGGTCAGTAGTTTATCAGGCGGAAGAGGGAGGTTCTTTTCCAGACTGTAGTCAGACACTCCTGGTACCAAAATGTAGTATAATGAAGAATGCTCCAAGCCAGGTAGCTTTTCCATGTAGGTTTATTGAGTAGCAGGATACATAGTAGAGTGAGTAATCCTTAAATCAGAGAGTAAGCAAGAAGGTAAGCAAGAGCGTAAGCGAGAGCCCCACCAGGAGAGCCTCCCTGCTGCTCAGCCCATCCACCAACTGATTCACGCAGGCAAACATTGCAAACACCAACATTCTATCAAGCAGTCAATCTGGCTGAGCAGCAGGATACCACAGAAAGCGCGGTTTATTAGTTGGGGGGGACAGGGAACGGATTGGGAATGGAGGGAGCACAAACACTGCATAATAGCTAAAATTCAGCTAATTGTGCAGACTATGGACACACAGAACCTTTCTATGTGAATTGTGCAGGTTGTGTTTGTTGAGGTCAAAAGCAAGAAAGAATCGTTGATGCTTATCAGTCTGGGTATGCTAATAAAACAATTTTAAACAATAAAGAAATCCATCATGCCACAAAGAGAATGACTAACAAATTAAAAACGTTTAAGATGGTTCCCTATTTACCCAAAAGTGGGTATCCCATAAATATGCCATGTGGTTAGACCGTGTCATGCTATCGAAACCGTGGTCATGTTTTGGATATCGAATAGAACCAGATAACATGCCTCGGCCAACGGAGTAAATATGATTATACAATTACAAAGGGACTAAACAGCTTTTGTGGATAGATAGCAAGGCAAAAATCATCCATTCTCTCCATAAACCACATTGTTGCATCGCTTGAAAAACGACAACTGAGCAACAAAACTTCCAGAACAATGTTTTAGAGGCAAATTAGACCAAAGAGGAATTGTCTGCATGGATGCAAAATAGCATGCTTGGCTAAAACTAAAAATAACTCGCACCCGCCAACAACCAAGGTGGTGTAAATGTGATGGTTTTAACCTGCTTTGTAGCTGCAGGGCCTTGAGGAAAACATGAAGCAATCGAACAACAGATGTTTAGCCAAAGGTGGACCATGCAACAGAACAATGGACCAAACACACCAGTAAATCTAGGACTGAACAGCTGAAAAGAATATAACCAAGATTGTGGTGGTGATCGACCGGTAGGCAGAGGTTGCAGACCGGATGCTGGTCTCTCTGCGCGAACTTGTGGTGGCAGTTTGGGCAGAACTTGAATGGCGTCTTGTCCATTGCGCTCAGGGTCTCTGAGCGTGCATTCTCCAAGGGCGTCGAAGAAAAAGGGCGCTGGTCCTCCTTTCTTCGCGCTCCTGATGAAATCTTTTCCTTTCCTGATATCTTCTAGTGTTTCTATCGACGAAACTCGCTTTTCTTCCTTCTTCCTTCGAGTGTAATTCTGGAGCTTCCCGATGACGATCCAGACCCAACGGCGGAAAAAAGAATCTGAAGATGGCGCCCCAAAGGTGGGACTTCCGCAGGAAGCACGACGACGTCACGGGAGGTGCACCAAATGGTGTACGTCGACGCCCACCTGGGCTACAAAAAAAAAAAAAAACAGAGAAAAGACTACGAATCCGGACCCAACCACAAGATCGCGGAATAATGCACAGCATAGTGAATCCAGAAAGATTCACGCTGCAAAACCAAGATTGTGGATTAGTCCAAAGTCCAGAGCTCAAACCAATTGAAATGCTAAGGCAGGACCTGAAGAGTGTTACGCATTAACAAATGCCCTCCATAAATCACAATTTAATCAGTTTTGTAAAGAGCTGAGCACCAGAATTCTTAAAGGGGGTCCATGCATTAATGAACCACAGGGTGCACTTACGTTTTCACACACACGACTGAGAGCTAGCCTATTTTTTATTCATAACAAAGGGAATTAGTGTGTGTGTGTGTGTGTTTTGTTACGTATGGTCAGATTTAGTAACTATTAGGACTTTATGAATGGACAATGGACAGATATGTCTTAACATTCAAATCCATATAATCTGAAAAAGGTGTACTTCCTTTTTACATCAAAGTACTTCAAACAGTAAATTGGTTCATATAAAAAAGTATGATTATATTTGGTCAATCAAAAATTGGGAAATATTATTGTATTTTACCGATACTTTTAAACAGACTACAACAGCTTTCTTCCTTCGCCTTTCCACAGTAGTCATGCACCTAACTGCACCTCCTTGTGGAGCAAATGCCACAATTTGATATACTCTGAGCAAGAGACATTAGGGTTGGCACGGAAAGTTCTCAGACACTAGTATTTCTCTGAGGAAAAGGCAGCAGGGAACTCTAAACTTTATTACATCTTTATCACACACACAATCAACTGTTGCGAAAGACTTCTGATTTGGCAAAGTTCCTGGTCTCACATCTGTTGGTGTCAGACAAACATGCACAATTGGCCTGATAATTGTATTACCACCATTTTCCTTAATTGGGCACAATGCATAAAAGGACCAGTGGAGAATACTCCCGCCAAAGTATTTCTATTTTGACTACAAGAAGGAAATGCACATATGTACAAGGGTTGCATAAAACTAACGAGGTAAATAGGCATCCAGACAACTTATTTTAAGTTATTCAGGGTTTGCGGGAATATAATGGTGCTCATTACCTCTTAAAGTAATTGGCTACTAGAAATAAAACTAAAGTATTTGTGCATGAGAATTTATCAGATTACTTCTTTACATTCACAGCATTATATAAAAGCAGAAAGCTAGAGAGGCATTTGTATAAACAGACGAAGTTTGCTATATTATGATTTTGTTTTTTTTAAAAGCTTCATTTCTGTGAACAAGGAGGAGACCTGATGCATACTGCTCGTAGGAATAATAATAATAAAGATATTTATAAAGCGCACAGCTACCCCAAATGGGGTGTCCAGGCGCTAGTACGGACAGAAGTAGAGATAGCGGCAAGTATACATTTAGTCCTTGCGACTAAAGAGCCGGGTTTTCAAGGCCTTTCTAAATTCCTTTTCCGGACTGCAATGCGCGCAATTGAGGAGGAAGGTTATTCCAGCATTTAAAGGCTCCCACCTCAAAGGTCCTACCCCCCCCCCATTCTGGCCTTTGCGAACTGGGGTGTGGTGAGGTAATGTTCGTGGTTAGACCTACGGGATCTATTCTGCTGGTAAGGGCGAAGTCTCTTCCTCAAATAGTTAGGCCCCTACCTTGAAGTGCCCGAAAAGCAAACGTAAGGGCCTTAAATTCGATGCGCTTGCCTACCGGTAACCAATGTAGCTGCCTCAGGTAAGGGGAAATGCGTTTGCGAAGAGGAACCTTGCAGACCAGACGGGCTGCTGAATTCTGCACCATCTGGAGCCTCCGGATCAGTCCAATTGGCAGACCCATGTAAAGACCGTTGGCATAATCAAGATGGGAAGTGATTAGGGCATGAACAACGGTTTTGCATGCTGACTCAGGCAAGAAGTCAATACATTTTCTAATGATTTTTAACTTGCCAAAGCAGGCCACGGATACCTGTTGGACATGGGTAGCAAGGGACAGATCTTCGTCCCACCTGACTCCAAGATTCTTGACTGAATCCTTAGGTGGAGGGGGTGATCCTAACTCAGCTGGCCACCATAATGCTGAAGAGGGTACTACCGCTTGATTACAAAATAGGACCTCGGTCTTGTCAGCATTCAGTTTTAGGAAATTAGTGTTCACCCAGGCAGAGATGTTTTTAGGCACATTTTCAGAGAGTCAAAAGAAGATGCAGACACTCCACTGAAAGTAAACATTTGGATCAAGCCCTCACTTGGAAGGATCATGCTGCTCAGACACCCGGCTCCTGTTTCCACACAATGGGTCTGCTCCGTCGAGTCTTCCCTCTGCTTCCTGACTCCACCCAGAAAACTTTAACTCGGGCACTTGTATTAAGCCGTCTGGACTACTGCAACGGCCTGCTGATTTCTGCTAATGAGGCCTCGCTCAGCAGACTGCAGGTAGTCCAGAACACAGCAGCGCGATTGGTCCTCAATGGTCCTCCTAGGACTCCTCGCCCTCTCCTTATGCAGCTGCATTTGCTTCCTATCTGCCAACGGGTAAGATTTAAAATCTGCTGCATTATCTACAAGTCACTGTTTTATCTAGGCCCCTCTTACCTTTCGGAGAAATTTACACTGTATCTACCTTCCAGATCTCTTCGCTCGGGTTCCAAACATCTTCTCGTAGTGCCTTGAGTAAGGAAGGCTAGACCAGGAGGAAGGGCCCTCTCCCATGTTGGCCCTCGATACTGGAACGAGCTCCTCATAATCTTGAGACAATGCATTGATCACCTACAATTCAGGAAGCTGCTTAAGACTATTCTTTTTTGCGCCCGATTCAACTGAAGCAACAAGACATCCTCACGGTCTGTCCTAAGCGCAGAGATACGCCTTCGGGGGTCGATTCAAGTGCTATATAAGTAAACAAATAAATATTTACACCAGCTCAACATGGCGACTACGGTTCACTGACAGGAAGCAGTCCTCTGTTCAGTTGTATCCACATGTGGCTATTTCTCGGTATTCTATGTTCTGACAAGAAAGTCAGACCGATTAGGAATCACTCTAACTACGTGTCAACAAATTAACCATCTATATCCAAATATTGTGTATATATATATTAACTTTATTACACTGTTCAACTTTAGTTATTTTGGAGGGTTGTTCAAACTAAAATCAAACCGACAACAGAGTCTGATCCAAACTATCTTGTCGCTGTGCTCTGAATTATATTTCTAATTGTGTAGTATATGTGAAATCTGTTTCCATATACTGGGTAACACTAATATGATGGCGCAGTGTTTTTCATTGAGCACGCTGTAACGACAGTGATCTTGTACTTGCAAACTCAACGAAGGTGCTAACTGTTCTAATTCTGTTCTATTCTAATGTGCCAATTAGGAATCCTGTTGGCACGCCACACAGATGAGCAACATCGTCTCATTTTTACAAGCCTCTCATGACATGCATCTTCATTTTTGTGATGGACTTACACATCCTTATTCTTGATGCATACAGGTTTGAGCTTACTACGGTCTCCGGCTATATAGTATTGTCTGGCAACAGCAGGTCATTGTATTCTTCCTATCGAGACATGCGGTTACCTTGAATATATGCGGTTGGTAGAAGTTTGGTCACTTTCAGTTTGGACCATTTATCTTTTTACGAATCCCCTCTATGACTCAGATCATTGTTTTATCTTTCAGTATTTCACATGTGAAGTAGCATTGTTTGTAATGCAATCATGCCTACAATTTTGGATAGTATTGTTATACTTTGCTTACTATATTTTTCAGCTATGCTCCTTTTGACTTTCTGTCCATCACTTATGGACAGATTCACAGGGATTTTTTAGAGTACACAAACATTTTTTATATTTCTCTATGCATCTTATATTTCTCAAAACGCATTTTTCGTTAAACTCTTCTTGGTTGTGGTACTTGTATAAACACCCACACACATATTACTTTCAAATTACCATCATGACTGGGTATCGCTGTATCTTTAGGCGTTTATCACTACCCATCTTGGATCACTGAGTGTATCTCATTTCGGAGTATTCGGTTTGTCTTCAAACCTTTTTTCTAAGGTCGAAGAAATTCATAAATCATAACAAGATTGTAATTTCATTTATATAATCTTTGTACATTTGCAGCCTTTACAATGTCGCCTTAGACAAAACGTGTTGGCTGCCTGAAGACGTAAATGCCAAAAGGGTAATCGGACCAGTTGGAAACTTCGAATGGAATAAATACAACTTTGTGTCACATAACCCTAAATTGTGGGCTTTATATTTTGCGATTACTATGTCAATGAGTGCTTCGGTATCAATCTTTATGTAATTCATATAAAAACTTAAAACCACATGTCCCCTTTTTTAAATACAATCCACTCTGCCCTATAGGCTTTCTTGGGCCTACAATAGGGGTGACTTGTATTAAAAAGAGATTTAGTCCTGGCAAAAGGTTTATTTTCCCAGTTTGAATTGGAATTTTAAAACTGCACTACAGGCTGCAATGGCAGGCCTCATAACATGTTTTAAAGGGCTACTTAAGTGGGTGGCACAATAAATGCTGCAGGGCCACTAGCAGCATTTAATTTACAGGCACTGGCTCCATGTAGTACCATTTTACTGGGGACTTAAGTAAATTAAATATGCCAATTGGGTTAAGACAATTTTACCACGTTGAAAGGAGAGAGCACAAGTACTTTAGCGCTGGTTAGCAGTGGTAAAAGCACAGAGTACTAATGCTAACAAAAACAAATTTCAGAAAACAAGAGGTGAGAAGGCAAAATGTTTGGGGGGAAAACCACAGCAAGGTTGTCAGACTTTCCTTGGCAATTCACTGGTCAGAGTCTGGTTCTGATCAAGAAATTCATTCTCCTCCTTGGGATACAGCAGTGCATGCGTCCTCAGTCCTGGTGAATGGACACTGCCCCCTCCAAGACATACAGCTAAAGATTCTGCCTCTGCTTCCAGCCTTCCTCCACATATGTTCAAACAGCTCTTCCAAGTAAAAAGAGAAGAGTGTATAAGCTAAACAGGTCGTCTAGCAACTAGTACAATTGAAATGGTTTTCAACAAATTATCAACTCAAATACAAAGTTACTTTCAACATATGGAGGGAGCCAATGCAGTTTCTATGTGTTTGATATATTTTAATTTCAATGAGGCTACAGGAGAAAAGTCACTCTGCTTGTGTGGGCTACGATATAGATGATCTGTGGCAATTGAGGTGCTGTTAGGCTCGAAACAACAGAGCAGGTTACAGGATGCAAGGGTGCGTAGGTAGGCCAAGCCTTTATGTGCATGCTAGGCCATGCCCTTAGCCACAGTCAATGGGAAAGTGTTACTCTTATCAGACAAGACTCAGAACAAGCTGCTCACTGCAGATCAAAGTCCAATGAGCACAAAGAATCCTTCCTACTCTAGTCAATGGGTGTTAATTCAAGAAGAGAGGAGAAAGAGAAAGAACACGACAGAACGAGGACAAAATAATCCTTATCGAATTAGGCTTTCATCCTTCAGAAAAATGGATGTAGCAGCTACAGGCAAATTAGTTTACGAGTGTGCTGCAATCAAACTAATTTCCTTATTAACCGAGGACTAGAACGCCACGTTTCAGGGGGGGTTGGGGGGGGGGGGGTGAATACAAACATTATAATGAAAAAATCTAAGTTAATTTCTCTGAAAATATCTCAGTCAGGACACTGAATGCAAATTTGCCAGAACATGTTAATAGTTTTTGATAAAAGTTATTTCTGATTACATTTAGGATGCAGAAATGTAACCGATAATCTTCTGCTTTCTAGCACAAACTCATGCACGACAGAGGTCTTATCTCTTGCACAACACACTGGCAGCTTTTACACAAGGGTGGGCTTTCCTAGTAAAGACGTAGTAATTCTAGTAACTTCACTGAACAAACGTGACTGACACCTTTCCCATAGCATACTTTGCCTCATTCATCAAGTTCGTTTATCAAATTAACACATGCTTTTCAGAAACACATGCCTGAAAAATCGCAAAACTTCTACCATTGTAAATAATATTATGCACAAGATCTAGCCCACGTTGCACCCATAATCAATAAGTAAACGTGTCAACACGTTTTAATGCTAGCAAGAAACTGTTCAGGTCACGGCACAAGAACGGAATTTGCGTGATTACGGTTAAAGATTGAAATGAAGAAATTAAAATGAAGGTGACGAACAAGTTAAACATTTTAATTTATGATGGCCTGCACATTTAACTAAAGGCTCTTTTTCTACTTTACAAGGCAGGAATGGAACAAGATTTTCAGTTTTCATAATGGCAAATTCCTTTTATTTCTTTATCTAGGCAGGATGGCACACTGTTTAATTGGAGATAAAAATAAACTAGCAATCATAATTCTAACCAGTGAGAGTTGGAAGAGAACATACATTTATATTTTATAATGCATTAACTGTAATATGACCCAATATTGCCAAGGAGGGGTTCTGGTGACAAACGATGAGGCGGAAAACATGGTTGTCTGTAAATGTCACGAGCATCCCGAAATGGAATGAAGTATGGACGATTGGTTGCATCAATTGAAGCACTGATATGAGCAGACAGAAATGGTGGGGGAATGGCAAACGGAGTATTATATATACATATATACACACACACATATATATATATATATATATATCGGATTTCCGTATTGTGATCGATTGACCAAAATTGCGATATGTGGCACACCAGAAGCAGCACAGAATTTATTGTGCACAAACCAAAGGGCGACGCGTTTTGGCGTTAAGCCTTTGTCAAGCAATTTCCTGTGTCGACTGTCCATAGAAATACAACCAACAGTTTGGCGATATAGAAAAAATACTTTAGTGTTCTGTACATTTCTGCTTATTACTAGCGCAATAATGGCATAATAACTGCATCGTAAATGTTGCAACAAATAATAAATCAGAATGGCAAGTTCATATCAATTTAGCAATGTAAATAGCAAAATCCGTGCCTGCTCAATTGGCTGCTCTGTACTCCGAATCACAGTAGACCGATGAATAAAGTTTTCAATATTAAGTTTCAACATCACATGAAAAGAAGATAGTATATTTTATCTTTCGATACTTTTCAATATTAAGTTTCAAAACAATACGAAAAGATAGTATATTTTATCATGTCATAACAACTCAACTCTGCCAACGAGCCCACCCACGAGACCCTGTGTATTTACATGCCTCAATGAAAGCAGCACAGTGATCGGCATTGAAGTGTGGCCCGGTGCCGTAATACGGCATCTTGCTAAATGTACCTGCGCTGCAACAACCTCATATAAACTCGTTTAATAACAAGTAAGTGCCTGTGTGGGAGTCGGGCCTATTGATAACCAGCACTTTTCCACACTATATGTGCCGTTAGTCGGCCAGTGCCATAATAAGGCCTCTTATTGAGTCTTACTGCGCTGCAGCAGACTCAAATAATCCCATTTGATGGACAAGGGACAAGAAAAGACGCAGATTGAATAAAAACAGAAGAGGAAGAACAATGAACATCATACCAAACAGTGAATATTGTATATCCAACAAATCAGTGATAAATTTATCAGCAGGTACAATGACTGCAGAGGAGATATCTGTATTACAACTTGATCTGTCTTTTTGTCCTACCAATGATTTTAACTATACGGACACTCAAATTGATTTATTTCTCTTTATTCGCAAGTTAAAATTGATAAAAGTGTTAAAAATGAGAATTGCATCAAATCTAGCCTCAGTGGGCCCCAACACCATCGGGGATGATGTGAACTTACAGATCCAGGATGTTGATTTATTAAGAGACATGTATGATCTGGAGGCAAGCAACCAAATAAATCATTAAGAGCACATCTCTCAAATACTAGGAGCTTGCGGAATCACCGACAATCAGACCAGCCACACTGGATTAAAAACAAAATCCAAATTCAATCCCAATGTTCCGATTGACAACATAGAAGCGTATAGCACAGCGATATTTGAATTAAAGAAAATGCGCGGTAATACAACTAAGCAGAAAAGAGAATCTATCCAAACAACAAAGGCAAGCCATTAATGGCCTGGAACAAGATCCCAATATCATCAAGCCCTCCGATAAGGGGGGCAATGTTATTATGGACATGGTAAACTATAGCAGAGGCGATAGACAGTTACCTGATGAAGCGTGCTATGAACTGAAATTGGGAGCAGTGTTGACCGAAGCTCCAAGGAATACAGTGGCATTGTCAGGGCACAGACGAGGGGCTCGCTGCACCCGCAGACAGCTTACAACTAGGATAGTCAGATAAGGGAAATGCAATTCAGATCAACACACAATTCACTGAAGGAGTGGCGGGTGGAGCTAGTAAGGTAAAGAGTAGTTGAGAACTGGGGTAACGAAATGGGCATCCGAGGGAGAACAGATTTGGATGGAAGGAGCACGATGAGGTGGACTCTGAACATGGTGAGCTGGATAAGAAGATGCAAGGCCTTTGACAGGAGGCTAAGGAGGGGATAAAGGTTTAAGTAGAGGGCTCTCTGAGGGGAAAACATTCAATAGACACTAGAGAGTCATTTGAGTAATTAATACAAGATGTTTGGAGAGTTGTAAATAGTGGGGGTCGCTTAGAGAGGAAAGAGAATTAGATGAAACAGGACATTGGAGTGAAAAAGAAAGTGAGCTGGGTATGGATTAGTAAGAACACTTTGCTCATCAGGGACAGGTGGGAAATTATAGGAAAGGCATAGCACATCAGTAATAGAGCAGAACTAATGGAAAGAGGTTTGAAAAGGACTAAATCAGGTCAAAAGGAGTAAACACATGGGTATGAGTTTAGTCCCTTCTATCGTCAACTTCCTTGTCTTTTCTGACAGTGTGACCCCGCCCAACCAGTGTAACAGGAACACTGAAAAGACTTCCACATCCTGTCCAGATCACCTGCACTGAGCTTCCCTTCAACCACTGTCTCCCCTCCTTTCTCTAGATCCCCTGGGGTGATGTGAACGTTCTGTGGGTTGAGGTGGAGGAAGGCGTTGAAGTCTTCAGGGTCCCTTCTGATGCAGCGGCCTTTGTGCTTACAGAGCTGCTTACTGCAGACATCTGCCGCCCTGGTCACATTCAGCACATATGGCCCCAAAGAGCTGATTAGATTCTGACAGAGGTTCTTACAGCGTCGATCAGAATTGACGAAAGATTTCCCACTCCAAAGCACCCTCCGGCAGCTCCCATGGCAGCGCTCTCGCCGATGTGTGTACCAAGTCCACCTCTGTCAGGAATCTCATGGAATGCTTATAAGACACCCTGGAATATGGCAACACTGGTGGGGTGGAAATGTTGAGGCTGAACTCTGCTGCCCGCAAGGCCTCTTTTACTCGGTAGTGAACATAGAGAAGACCCTCCTCAGATGCCATCAACTTCTCCGTCATATAGATGCTAGGATAGATGGCCTTGGACTCTTCCCAAAGCCACTTAAGTTGGTCACTCTTGTGGATAGTCTCTGGTTGGCAATGACCATCATATTTGCTCGCCTCCTTCTTATAAGCATAGTTGAAGCATTCGGGAAACCCATAGAAACCCCATAGGCCCATTGGTCTCAGCTGTTCCCCAGCCCTTAATGTCTTCAATATGAGAAAATGTGCTGCTTTCTCAAACTCCAGCTTGGCCAGGTGTCCTATCTTCTCACTGGGCACATCAGGTAACTTCCTTAAGACCCACTCCTTGGATGCTCGCTGATAAATTTTCTTAGAACCCCAGTTCTGGTTCCACAAGGGACGTCATTCCTCCCAGTCAACCACTGCCAACCCTTTGAAGTCTACTTCAAGGAAGTGGCAAGTGTCTGCGGATTTTTGCAAGGTGCCGCTTCAAGTTTGTATTCTGCGGTAGGCCACCATTGATCCATCGGCCATTTGGGGCAATGTAGGGGTAGAAACCAAGCTTGTTCTTGTAGAAGATGGTCATTCTGCCCCTGAAACCGGTGATCTCTGTTTTCCACAATGTCAAAGACTCAGAGAGGAAGGTCTACGCCATACTGTTTCTCACAGCCAGCAGTCGGCATGTTCCACACAACGATAAAAAGCTTATGACGAGCAACAGGACTGGAAGACTACTTCCCCCAGACAACACTTTTCAAGAGCTGGACAGAGCAGAGCCAAAAAATGACCCAGGTAAGGTAAGGTAAATTCATGGTGGGTCAATAAAATGTGATTCTATTTCAGGAATCTTCCCAGCATTAGCATCACGTCTTCTTTCAATAGGCAACCTCAGGCGTCAAGGTCCCAGATCCTCTTTGAGCTGCCAGCAGTCAGACTCGCAAGATAACATCATTGCACGTTTCAGAAATAGAGGGTACAAGGACAGTGTACTACATAAGGCCAAAGATAAGGTGAGCGGCATCACACAGAGTGAGTTGTTGTTTAACCTATCCTTAAGCAAAATCAAGAAAAAAAGTGCAGAAAAGTAACATAGCACCTCGGATGATTACCACCTTCAATAGAGGTGCTTGGGCCCTAAAGAAAGCCATGAAAGTCCATTGGAATCGATTGGTGGCAGATCCCATAATAGGTAAAAGTGTGGGTGACTTGCAGACGAGCAAGGTCATTGCGGGACCGGTTAGTACACAGCTATCCCCCAGACAATTCGCAGACACATTGGCTAAAAGCACTCAATGGATTTACCACATGTGGAACGTGCAAAGCCTGCCACAATGGTAAAAACTGCAAGGAATATGCGACAAGTCTGGGTGGCTCAAAGAAAATCACACTTACCATCAATTGTAATAGTGTTTTTGCTGTCTACGTACTGGAGTGCCCTTGCGGTCTCCGGTACGTTGGCAGCACTAAGCTCCCACTTAAACAACGCATATTACAGCATCTACAAGCCGTAAAAAAACGCGATTTCAACTATCCAGTTGCTCGGCACTTTGACGAAAAACACAAAAGTAATGTCCGCCATCTACTTTTCTATGGGATAGATAGGATACCAGCGCACATTCGAGGTGGCAATAGGGAGAGAAATCTCAAGGTCCTTGAGTCCAAATATATAATAGAATTGGATTGCAAGACACCAAAAGGCTTGAATGGG
The DNA here is from genome assembly GCF_964204655.1 of Triturus cristatus. Taxonomy (NCBI): domain Eukaryota; kingdom Metazoa; phylum Chordata; class Amphibia; order Caudata; family Salamandridae; genus Triturus; species Triturus cristatus. The sequence continues at coordinate 421,738,833 of NC_140591.1, forward strand.
GGGAGAGGAACTCGCAACCCATATAGGCTGTTAAATCATAAGCTACTGCTCTTCTTTATCTTCACTATGTTCGGTATTTTAAATGGTTGGAAGCAGGCGTCGCGTCACATTTTTTAAGGAGGACTTTTAGATTTGGGGCACGGGTTGCACTCATGAGTAGAGTTCGGCAGGCCAATAAGTAGTGAAACCACAATTGTGGTATTATCACTCAGGTACCTTATGGTTATTCCCCTAGGTATCCTTTTCCAAGCCCCTCCATTTTAGGTCCCCAGTATTTGTGTTTATCATTATTTTCACTTAACTTATTTCATATTGCTTATTGCACCAACACCCACTATTCCCAATTCGAGCACTTTACTTAAGATCCATATTCCTGTCTTTATGACCACCCTTAACAACATAGTATTTCATGATGGGCAATTTCAGTACTTCCATAGGACTCTGGTTGCAATAGGGCACTTGCCTAGTATTGAGCAATAACACCTCACCCTGCTGTCACGGCAACCCACCGGGACATATAGCGCAATAAGGCGATGATCGTTAATAGGTATCAATTCCCACACAGGAACTTGCCTGTTATCAGATGGGATTATATGAGTCTGCTGCAGCACAGTCAGACTCAATAAAAGGCCTTATTATGGCACTGGCCGACTAACGGCACATATAGTGTGGAAAAGTGCTGGTTATCACTAGGCACCGACTCCCACACAGGCACTTACTTTTTATTAAACGAGTTTATATGAGGTTGTCGCAGCGCAGATAAATTTAGCAAGATGCCATATTACGTCACCGGGCCACACTTCAATGCCGATCACTGTGCTGCTCTCATTGAGGCATGTAAATACACAGGGTCTCGTGGGTGGGCTCGTTGGCAGAGTTGAGTTGTGATGACATGATAAAATATACCATCTTCTTTTCGTATTGTTTTGAAACTTAATATTGAAAAGTATCGAAAGATAAAATATACTATCTTCTTTTCATATTGTGTTGAAACTTATATTGAAAACTTTATTCATCGGTCTACTGTGATTGCGAGTACAGAGCAGTCAATTGCGCATGCATAGATTTTGCTATTTACATTGCTAAATTGATATGAACTTGCCATTCTGATGAATTTGATTTATTATTTGTTGCAACATTTACGATGCAGTTATTATGCCATTATTGCGCTAGTAATAAGCAGAAATGTACAGAACACTGAAGTATTTTTTCTATATCGCCAAACTGTTGGTTGTATTTCTATGGGCAGTCGACACACAGGAAATTGCTTGACAAAGGCTTAACGGCGAAACGCATCGCCCTTTGGTTTGTGCACAATAAATTTTGTGCTTCTTCTGGTGTGCCGCATCTCGTTATTTTGGTCAATCGATCACAATACGGAAATCCTCACAAATTACTCGGCCGCTGCCTGCAAGCACCGACGGCTGGGAACTACGAAGCACAGCAATTGTGAATATAAATATATATATCACACAGAAAAGGATCTTCGTGAACAACAATCCAGGGGGTTAAGGCAGTTTATTTTCTTAAGACAGACAAGGACGGCGCGTTTCGACCAGGCATATCTATATCTATCTCAAAGGTTTTGCACCTTCTTCGCGCACTCATGAACGGGTGCTTTTCGCGGGCGGTGCTCCCGCTAACATATACGCTCCCAAACTTGTATTTTCCACACAACAAGAAAGAAAAGCAGTCACAGGGGCGAGTCCAGGTCTTTTAGTCACAAACTCACAGCAACCAGACGCGTTTCGGCAGTCGCCTTTTTCGATGATAATCAGGCGCGCCGGAAACGGCCTTCATTTATTTCATTTACTTTCACCGACATTGAACAGAAATGGGGCAAACTCATGTAAGACCATGGCACAGGGATGTGGAATTCCAATAGCCCGACGCCCAGGACATATTGTTTGGGGTCAAGGGCAACAAGTTTTCATGTGTATTTTGTCCTTGGGACAAGTAGGCCCAACCCCCTGAAGCACAACCCCTTTGGCTGCCAGTTTGCAGTATCACATTATGGATCAGGCAAAGGCATTGCCTGCAGTTAAGGTAATATTTGTCTTCATGTGTCAATGCTGTTCAAACTTGTATTTATGGTTCATTAATTGAAAGCCTTTATTGTTAGGGTGAGCGCTCTGAGTAAATGTTGTAAGCTCAGACTGCACTACTGATAGTGGTTCCAGTATAAAATTTGTACACACGTTTTTCAAAGATAGGCAATTTGAGGCTATGTAGAATGCTCCCAGAATGCTCTCTGACTGGATGCAAAGATTTGCAGAAGCTTGAAAGCAAGATTGATGATTCTTTGCTTTCAAAATAAATGTTCATAAAAAATGAAAGTAGGAAAAAATGAATTCGCTAAACTACTCTAAAATTTCAGGTACCATTTCAGTAAAATGTGTTGATGCATGCTAATATTTCCCAAACATATTCCTAATGGAAATTCAGTGTAACCAGTTTCAATAAAATTATGGAAAACAAAAATAAACAAGCATTGGCAAAGCCAGTAGGACTGACATTGGTGGTCATCTTTTTAGTTTTGTCAATGTGTCAATTGTTTTGGCATGGTCTTTGAAAAACATTATCGGTGTGGGAGCTACCGGGCCCTCACCATAATTACAAACATTGGCAAAAGCAAAAATTGTTTTTGGTCTCAAAAAGCACACACTGCCACAGTAGTTACTGGCAGTGAACAAAACTACTTTGTGTGCCGATATGCTCATTGAGAAAGAGCAGAATGCGGTCACTCACAGTGAAGCCAGTGGATACAGAGAGAGACAGAATTTTTAATAAACATAAAAGGTCATGGTTAACGCTAGACCAAATTAAGGGCCCAATTATTAAAGAAAAACTCAAAAGTGCACCCATGGTACATGTCCTTGCATTAAGAGCAGCTATACGGCTTTCATGAATTCACAAGAACTTACAGAAATAGGGCAATATATAGTACTCCCAGAAAATATTTCTGAACTGAATTTTAGCATGAGCAAATATGCTTGTGTAGATTTGTTCATGCAAAAATCTGAGTGTTTGCAAGTTCACTTTCCCTATAACCATGTTTTTCCCAACTCTGGAAGAAGGTCCTGCCATTGTAAGGAGGAAATTTCCAACACTTCTCAGTATGGGAAAAGATTAGAGAAGAGTTGTTGAAAACCCTTAAAACATGCAAGTTAGTAGATTTGCACAGACTCAAATGGGCATACTAACCCTGGAACTATTGCTTACCACTACCTTCAGACCCATTATATAGATCTGCAGAAACGTGGAAACATAAGGGGATTGCTAGTATTCAAACACTACTATGGTATGAGCCCTGGCATAATCAGTGAGGCTATATCAGAGTTCTTATATAATGAGTGCTGCCATAATTTGTCGCCACACTACATGGCACCAAAGGGACAAGTGGATTTTGTTACAGGACAAGTAGATTTATGAAGCAACCTGCCCCATGGACAAGTAGATATTTGATTAAATTCCACACCCCTGCCATGGCGCCATCTTAGAACTTGCAAAATTCATACCATCAATGCTCTAAGTTCATTCAGATTAACATGTGTATGTAAATATACATCTACATAAACATATGCATGTTTTTAGCACTAGATGACAATTCCGCCCACCAATGGGCACATAATTATTGAAATTACGCTATCACCGTGAATAGCGTTCGGTTGCTGCGAGTCCATGAATAAAAGACCTTGACTCACCCCTGTGAGTGCTTTTCTTTGTTATGTGGAATATACAAGTTTGGGAGCATACATACATACATACATACATACATACATACATACATACATACATACATATATATATATTCACTTAAAAAAACCATAGGTTTCACACACGTTATAGTTAGGAATTAGCATTTAAAAAACCATGCAAATTCACTTAAAAAAAACATAGGTTTCACACATGTTATAGTTAGCTGGACATTTCACTCGTAAAAAACCATTGAAATTCCCCCGTTACAGTTAGTTCAGATAACTATAACTCGCGCGCCCGCAATCCACTGCTGATGACGTCACATATTACATCACTCATGACATCACAGATGACATCATCCTTGTGATAGAGTGGCGGTCGCGCGAGATATAGTTATCTGAACTAACTATAACGGGGGAATTTCAATGGTTTTTTACGAGCTAACTATAACATGTGTGAAACCTATGGTTTTTTTAAGTGAATTTGCAAGGTTTTTTTAAATGCTAATTCCTAACTATAACGTGTGTGAAACCTATGGTTTTTTAAGTGAATTTGTAAAGTTTTTTAAATGCTAATTTATGTATGTATTATTATATGTTTTATATATTTATTTTACAATAAACTACCTATGTATATAGTTATAGTGGCTGACCGATAGCTTTTGGAATTTGTACGTAGTGCCTGCATCTGCGCTCCTCGAGCGTTTTGCATGCGGAACTATTGGCCTTAGGCTTTTTTAAAACTTCCTTGTTCTTTATTTAATTTCAACATTATTGGTTGAATTTGCCCCGGATTTTAGATTTTAGGCCCCTTACTTGCACTATAAAACTTATTTACTCACCGCTGTTGGGCGGGTCCACCTCCCGGTCTCATTTAGACGTCAGGCCGCCATCTTGGGAGTACTACGGGTGGAGCTTGGACGCTCTAGCTGTCCTAAGGGGGATAGACGCTCAAAAGGGAGTCATACCGTCGCGCAGCGGTTTCGCGCAGCGGGGTCGCCGGACTTCCGCCGGAGTTACGCCTGAGTTCAGCCCGTCTGCACCCGTCCGCGCGGAGGACGTGCTGATGGGCGGGCTCGTTGCAGATATCCCTTATGATCCGCAGAGTACAATGATACAATACTCATTAGGTGAGCTGCTTACTTTAAGACCGCCGCCTCTTGCGTGCCACCTCGGTCTCTCTCCTGAGGACCTGAGATGTGTCAACATGCCGCTCGTGTGGGGAGGTACTGCTCCCACCTAAAATAGTTGGGACGTTTCCTCCTAACTCCTCAGCTGTACCGATCATTACTCAATCTAGAAGGGGCTTTCTGATTAACGCCAGGTCGCTCATTAAGAACAATATAGCGTTCCATGAGTTTGTGACCTACAGGCAACCTGACTGGGTATTTGTAACGGAAATATAGGCATCTGACTCCTCCGGACATGACCTAATCTTGGCAATCCCCGAAGGCTTTACGATCCATAGACAGGATAGAGTAGGACGAAGAGGGGGAGGGCTGGCAATTTTGTGCAAAGCCCCACTCTCCTGTGTGACAAAATCACTCAGAGCCCTCAGATTCCTTCGAGGCTATGTATTTTTGTATTTCGTCCTCTCCAACAGCCTCTTTTACTGGCATTCTTGTCTATAGACCGCCTGGTCCCAGAACTAGTTTTTGTTCCGATCTATTTCGAATTTTAGAACCATATTTTGGTAAATCGCAGATTACTATTCTCGGGGACTTAAACTTCCATTTGGACGATCTGGGAGTAAGAGATACATCTCAGCTGATTGACTCACTAGGAGCGTGTGAGCTTAGCCAATTGGTGAAAAGCTCTACTCATCTGGCTGGCCATATATTAGATGGAGTTTTTACCAACGATTCTAGACTCTCAGCTGGCACTCCTATTCCCTTGATCTGGTCGGACCATCTGGCAGTGCCCCTGGAATTTACAATTCTGGCTGAAGAGCATCGTAGTTCTGCCACTAGTAATAGAGGTTGGAAAAGAAGCTATAAAAACATCACCACTGAAGCCCTCGCTCCTTTTATGAGAAGCTCTGGGGATCCGCTTACGCGAGATGTCGATGAGGCAGCCCAGGAACTTATTGATTCCATTACTGGAGCGGTTGATGCGCTTGCGCCCGCCTCTTTACGATATGTAGCTCGGCGGAAACCCTCTGCACCTTGGTTCACGGAATCTTTAAGACTCCTTAGACAAACATGTAGAGCCAAGGAAAGGAAATGGCGTAAGTCATGGGATCCCTCTGATAGAGATGATCATAAACGGACGTTACGTACCTACAAAATTACTGTGATTAAAGAGAAACAGGACTATTCCTCCAATTTGACGGTTTCCCTTTCCTCGTCTAAAGAATTGTTCAAAATAGTTGATTCCTTATGCTCCCTTCAGACACCTGACCCAGTGGTGCACTCACAGGAGCTATGCAACAACATTTCTGATTTCTTCTATAAGAAAATCTCGGACATTCATGGGGACCTGGAAGCCCAAAGGAACCTGTTAGATGATGGTTCCCTCTTGAACATTAAGGCGTCAGAATTTTGGCGTAAGGACTCTAATAAGTCACTTGTCCTTTTTCCGCCGCTCTCTCTTGAAGGTCTTAATGTCCTACTTGACAGAACTAAGTCTGCTTCTCCTGTGGACCCCTGTCCCTTAAAAGTCTTAAAGGAGTGCAGGGAGATACTTTTGCCCCCATTGCTGGAAGTAATGAACGAGGCTTTAATCCAAGGTATTTTTCCCCTGGCTTGGAAAAAGGCTATAGTGAAGCCTCTTCTTAAAAAGCCTTCCCTCGATCCCGGAGTATTGAAGAATTTTAGACCGATTTCTTTGCTACCTGCCCCTGCTAAGTTGCTTGAAGCCCATCTTAACCGTCATCTATGCACCTTCCTTGACTCCTCTGAGTTTCTAGATAGTTCTCAGCATGGATTCCGAAAATTTCATAGCACTGAATCTGCTTTGACTATGGTGGTCAATAATATTCGCTGTGGGGTGGACTCTGGCCAGACGACCATTTTGGTCCTACTTGATCTCACTGCAGCGTTTGACACCCTGTCTCCCTCTATCCTAACTTCTAGGTTAAGGGAGGCAGGGGTGGCTGGCTCGGCCTTGGATCTCCTTGACTCTTTCTTACATTCTAGAGAGCAAAGAGTCATGCTGGGAGAGTTCCTCTCCACTGCCAAATCTTTGCAATGCGGGGTGCCCCAAGGGTCTGCCTTAAGCCCTACTTTATTCAACATCTATGTGGCCCCCCCTTGCTAGATTAGTAAGATCTCAGGGGATGGAGGTAGTGTCGTATGCCGACGACACTCAGATCATGGTGTCCCTTGCACACTCTGTTAGTGCTTCCACTGCTAGTTTTAGGTCATGTATGCAGATGGTGGCAGAGTGGATGGTCCTAAACTCATTAAAGCGTAATGCCGACAAAACAGAGGTCCTGGTTTTTGGTAAGGATCAGGACATCTGGTCTACTGATTGGTGGCCTACATCTCTAGGAACCTGCCCTTCCCCCTCCAAGTCGGCTCGAAATCTCGGTGTCATCTTTGATACTTCGTTGACCACAGATTTGCAGGTCAGCAGGACGGTATCTACCTGTTGGGGAGTCATTATGACCCTAAAAAAAATTCTCCATTACCTTTCGCCATCGGCACGTAAGCAGACTGATTGCCCTGGTTGGTTCGAGGCTGGATTACTGTAATTCATTATACTCGGAGATTAATAAACATCTTATCCAGCGCCTCCAGGTTGTGCAAAATGCTGCTGCCAAATTCGTTTTGGCTCTCCCAAAAGATTCCTCCGCTACAGCTGCCAGGAAGTATCTTCACTGGCTCCCTATTCATCACAGGATTTCTTTTAAACTCCTATGCCTCACATACAGAGCCCTTCTCATCAGCCCCTCGGATGCTCTGGGGTCTTTGCTGACCCGTTACATTCCTAGTAGATATCTTCGCTCCTCGGATGCTAATCAACTGGTAGTCCCCCGAACCAAGAAGGTTAGATGGGGTAGCAGAGCTTTTTCTGCCGTTGCCCCGTTAATTTGGAATTCACTTCCTATGGAGATTAAATCTCAACCCTCTTGGGTTCTTTTTAGGAAATCTCTTAAGACCTGGTACTTTGAGAAGGCCTACCAGTAAGTTCCTTTTATTCTACAGTCAGTATTTTTTGGTAGGCGCCTTGACGCCCATTGGGCTTAGTAGCGCTATATAAGATTTGTTTAATTCATTCATTCATTTATAGATTGACTGTATCCTGTAATATGGAATGGCTCGTTTAAAATGTTTTTTGTTTTTTATAAGGGTTTTTAACAGTGCGCGCACCCCGCGATTTTTTGAAAAAAAAAATGTTTTCTTCACCCTTCGGAGTCCTTCAGGGACCTCCTGGGGGTCAGGAACTCTCTACCCTGCCCCCTTTTCACGTTGTCCACCTTTCTTTTTCACTGTCACACACAAAATGGAGGCCGACACTTCCTGATTTCGACCGATTCGAATGTTGACTGATATGTAACCACCAATCAGAATTACGCTCGCGCACGTTATGGTGCGCGCACGGTGCGCGCCTATAGATATTTATGTACTTTTAACTGCAATTTTCTCAGGAACTACTGAACAGATTGACACCATATATGCAAAAGGCACATGCCTGACCTGAGGACTACCTCTTTGCCAAATTTCAAGTAATTCTGTTCAGCCGTTCGGGCTGTACCCTCGACTAAAGGTCCTATGGGAAAATGCATGGGGAAAATGCGTTTTGGGACCCCCCTTTTTTCTCAGCCCCCGCTTGACGAATCACCCCAAGACTTTCAGGGTAGGAGCTGAGCGGAGCGCCCCATTAGTTTTGAAAATTTCGTGAGGATTCGTCAACCGGCGCTAAAGTTTTTCAAAATAGAATTTTCAGATTTCCTATGGGAACTCGGTCCTAACTATAACTATCTACTGGCGACCGCCAGTAGATAATATATATATATACACACATATACATACACATATATACACATACACACACACATAGATACACATACATATATATATATATATATAACCTACTGGCGGTCGCCAGTAGGTAGTTATAGTTAGGACCCCTTTTCCATAGGAAATCCGCAACATTCTATTTTGAATAACTTTGGCGCCGGTCGACGAATCCTCGCGAATTTCTCAAAATAGGTGGGGCGCTACGCTCCGCTCCTACCCTGAAAGTCTCGGGGGGATTCGTCAAGCGGGGGCTGAGATAAAAGGGGGGGTCCCAAAACGCGTTTTTCCCATGCATTTTTCCATAGGACCTTTAGACAGGGCTACAGCCCGAACGGCTGAACAGAATTACTAGAAATTTGGCAGAGAGGTAGTCCTCAGGTCAAGGAAGTGCCTTTTGTAGGTTTGGTGTAAATCTGTTCAGTAGATTCTGAGAAAATAGCCTTTAAATCAATATATATATCTGAGCCAGCTTACGGTACGCTTACCGTAAGCTTACCGTACGCGTTCGGTGGCGTGCGCGATTCTGATTGGCTGTTACATCTAAGTAAACATTCGAATCGGTCGAAACCAGGAAGCGGCGGCCGCCATTTTCTCTCTCGCACTCTGAGGGGGGGGCTGTAAATAAAGGCAAAAAACATATAAAGGGGCTGTTTAGACAGCGCCCATGCACATAGCCATGTTAGTTGAGTCCTCAAAGGCCAAAAACGGTAAATTTTTATTTTTTGAAAATTTCGCCGATTACGCTTACCGTACGCGTACGGTGCGCTTACGCTAAAAATTGTAATAAAAAAAAAAACTGTGCATGGCATATTATTGTCATCACTTACAAATTAAATTTAACAGATTACCTATCACAAGGAAGCGCATAATATGTCCTCCATGTGCGCACGGTGCGTAACGTGGGCACGCGGTGCGCGTAGCGCACTGCGTGCCCACCTTGCGTGTACGGCACTAACTGCGTAAAGTGGGCGCGCGGTGCGCGAAGCGCACCGCGTGCTCACGGTGCGCGCACGGTGCGCGAAGCGCACCGTGCGCGCACGGAACGAACTGCGTTAAGTGGGCGTGCAAGCCACGAATGGCGTAAAGTAACTTAGCATTTAAAAAACCGTACAAATTCACTGAAAAAACCATAGGTTTCACACACGTTATAGTTAGGAATTAGCATTTAAAAAACCTTGCAAATTCACTGAAAAAACCATAGGTTTCAGACATGTTATAGTTAGCGGAAATTTTACTGATAAAAAACCAATGAAATTCCCCCGTTATAGTTAGTGCAGGCAACTATAACTCACGCGACCGCAATCTTCTGCTGATGACATATGTGTCTTTATGAAAAAAAAATATTTCTAATATATGTATAGCTAAAAATTTATGGAAGAAGACATGGGCAAATAAGTGTCTAAATACAGTATTAGCATCAGCAGAGGATTGCGGTCGCGTGAGTTATAGTTGCCTGCACTAACTATAACGGGGGAATTTCATTGGTTTTTTATCAGTAAAATTTCCGCTAACTATAACATGTCTGAAACCTATGGTTTTTTCAGTGAATATATATATATATATACACATACATATCCATACACCTCTCTCTATCCCTCTCTCTCTCTCAATCTCTCTATATATAGATACATCACATCGCCCCACCAGCAGTGCGCAGGGAGGCAAGTTTGTAGAGTGGCGGGAAAAGGGGCGTGGCCACTTCTCTGGTGAGCTAGTACAAAGAGTCCCTTCTAAGCTACAGGTGCACGTGAGAATACTTCAACATCTACGAGCAATCATCAATAGTGATCCGGTCTATCCAGTCGCTCAACACTTTAAAGAAGCTTACAATAATGATGTCAAATGTTTATCTTATTTTGTTTTCGACTCGATCCCAGCCCCACGTAGAGGAGGAAATCGGGAAAAATTGCTAAGACGGCATCAAATCAAGTTTATTTTTGAGCTTGATAGCAAATTCCCGAATGGATTAAATAATGCAGAAGACCTATATACTTTCTTATAACCTGGTTTTTTAATGGATCATTTATATGTGAAATTTTAAGATTTTAAACCAAGTAACGGCATTGAAATCTTGGGATATCCTAATCACATACCTTTATCCGTAGAACTAATTTGTAAAATCTATAGTTCTTTAAAAATCATCAAGCTTTATATGTAAATAATTTATTCAAAAATAAATCTCGCCCGCTGTTAAATAGAAATGTAAATAATATTGACAAAATGCTTCTCTTTTTAAACGCCCTTTAAATTAGCTTTCATAGGAAAAATCACTATATTTTTTATCTTTTGGGTTATTTATTTATATAGTATGCACTAGGCACTTTAGTATATAAATAACACAATTTTTGTACAGATATTTATGAGGCACTTCTCTACAAAAATTGCTCACAAAAGAGCTTATGCATAGGAATGGAATGTAAACATATTCAGGTCATATGATTTTGACTATACAAGCAATTAAGCGGCTATTAACATAACTTAGAAATTGCATAAAAAAGAATACAATGTATTATGCTGATAGCAAACAGTCAGACCTGGAAGGCTAAAATGCATTTATGCAGACATATGTTTTTCGTGTTGAAAGAATTTGCACATTTTTTCGCTATTTATATTTATATTTATTGATGTGTGAGATAATATGCATATTTTAAATTATTTATACATATATATTCAGTTTTAAATAATTGATATATTTAATATATTTAAATAAACACACCATTATAAATGCGAGCTTACATGTATATTTTAATATTACAATATATGTGATCAAAATGGTCTTGCAAAATGTGCTTAAAACAAAGGAAATGATGTTAACCCCTTCTGTGCCCATGACAAGCTGGACTCGTCATGGAGCACAGTCGCGCTGTGCCCATGACGAGTCCAGCTCGTCATGAGGCATTCCCTGGGGAATCCCTCTGGTGCGGGCACCAGAGGGATTCCCTTTCACTAAAAATAGCCTCGGGAGCCCCAGCTCCTGAGGCCCCCCCTGCTTTCAGTGTAATGACGATCGGCGCGCACGTCGCGCCGACATCATTACACTGAAACTCATTTCAGTTTCACTTTCTACGTGCTCAGGGGGCTCTCTCAGCCCCCTGAGCATGTAGAAAGACGGGAGAGGTATTGTTGGAAAGGGGAGAATCTCCCCTTTCCAATGGTACCCCTCCCCAGTGGATCCCTGCTTGGGGATCGCCACAGGAGGGCGATCCCCAAGCAGGGATCACCCCACTAGACACCAGGGAGGGGGGAGCGGCCCCTTGGGAAAGGGCCTTTGCTCCCCCCTAATTATTTTGGCACCATGGAGTCTTTTTGCCCCCCTGGGGGGCAGATGGGGGCAGTAGCCCCCAATCTGCCCCCACCCCGGGTGGCAAAAAGCCCACTAGACACCAGGGAATTTGAAAAAAAAAAAATATATGGTTGGTGCTGCCCAAAACAGGCAGGCCCATGCCCCCACCCCACCCCCCAATTATCAGTCTTTCTGCACCCCCCCTCCCCCCGGGGGGCAGATGGGGCATTGGCCCCTAATCTGCCCCTTCGGGGTGGCAGAAAGCCCACTATACACCAGGGATTTGTTTTCAGGTTTTATTTTAGGTCGGGGGCTGCCCGAAACGGGCAGGCCAATGTCCCCACCCACCCGCCACCCTTACAGCCTTTCTGCCCCCCCTGGGGGGCAGATGGGGCATTGGCCCCCAATCTGCCCCACCGGGGGGGGGCAAAAAGACCACTAGACACCAGGGAATTTGAACAAAAGAAAAAAAGAAATAGGGTTGGTGCTGCCCAAAACAGGCAGGCCCATGCCCCCACCCCACCCCCCAATGATCAGTCTTTCTGCACCCCCCCTCCCCCGGGGGGCAGATGGGGCATTGGCCCCTAATCTGCCCCTTCGGGGTGGCAGAAAGCCCACTATACACCAGGGATTTGTTTTCAGGTTTTATTTTAGGTCGGGGGCTGCCCGAAACGGGCAGGCCAATGTCCCCACCCACCCGCCACCCTTACAGCCTTTCTGCCCCCCCTGGGGGGCAGATGGGGCATTGGCCCCCAATCTGCCCCACCGGGGGGGGCAAAAAGACCACTAGACACCAGGGAATTTGGACAAAAGAAAAAAAGAAATAGGGTTGGTGCTGCCCAAAACAGGCAGGCCCATGCCCCCACCCCACCCCCCAATTCTCAGTCTTTCTGCACCCCCCCCCTCCCCCGGGGGGCAGATGGGGCATTGGCCCCTAATCTGCCCCTTCGGGGTGGCAGAAAGCCCACTATACACCAGGGATTTGTTTTCAGGTTTTTTTTTAGGTCGGGGGCTGCCCGAAACGGGCAGGCCAATGTCCCCACCCACCCGCCACCCTTACAGCCTTTCTGCCCCCCCTGGGGGGCAGATGGGGCATTGGCCCCCAATCTGCCCCACCGGGGGGGGAGGGGGGGGGCAAAAAGACCACTAGACAGCAGGGAATTTAAAAAATAAAAAAAAATAGGGGTGGGGGCTGCCCAAAACGGGCAGGCCCATGCCCCCACTCCAACCCCAATTATCACAGTCTTTCTGCCCCCCCCCGGGGGGCAGATGGGGCATTGGCCCCTAATCTGCCCCTTCGGGGGGACAGAAAGCCCACTATACACCAGGGATTTGTTTTCAGTGTTTTTTTTAGGGTGGGGGCTGCCCAAAACGGGCAGGCCCATGCCCCCACCCCCCAATCATTACAGTCTTTTTCACACAATTTTATTTAGGGTGATGGATTTTATTTAGGGTGGAGGCTGCCCGAAACGGGCACACCAATGCCCCCCCCCCGCCACCATTACAGCCTTTCTGCCCCCCCCCCCCCAGAGGGGCAGAAAGGCCACTATCCACCAGGGATTTTTTTTCCACAATTGTTTTTAGGGTGTGGGCTGCCCGAAATGGGCTCGCCAATGCCCCCACCCTCCCCCCCACAAAAATGACAGTCTTTCTGCCCCCCAGGAGGCAGATGGGAGCTGTAGCCCCCAATCTGGCCCCCCCCTAGGGGACGCAGAATGGCCACTGGAAACCATGGATTTTTTTGTTTTATTAGTGTAGGGGTAGGGGCTCTCCAAAATGGGCATGACAATACCCCACCCCCAGAGAAATTCCAGTCTTTCTGCCCCCCCCGGAGGGCAGATGGTGGCAGTGGCCCCTGATCTGCCCCCGGGGGGGGGGGGGGCAGAAAGCCCACTATGCGCCAGCGAGTACGCAGGCTTTTTTTATGCTTGGGGGTGGGGGCTGCCCAAAATGGTCATACCAATGCCCCCACCCCCACAAAAAAAAACCAGTCTTTCTGCCCCTTTAGGGGCATATCAGGGTGAAACCCCCTTCCCAGATTCCCCCCCAGGGCGGCAGAAAGCCCACTGGGCTCCGAATTTTTTTTTTAGCAATGTGCATACCTGTGGATTTTGGGCCCTAGCGCAGTTGGCACGTAGGCAAACCTAGCAAACCTGTACATTTTTGAAAACTAGATACCGAGGGGGCTCTCACCAGGTTCTGTTAACCAGAATCCATTGCAAACCTAAAAATGTGTCCAAAATAACACATTTTCCTCACATTTCTGTGGTGGAAAGCTCTGGAATCTGCGTGGGTCCACAAAATTCCACCCACCCTGCGTTCCCCAAAGTCTTCAGAGAAAAATGGTACCTCACTTGCGTGGGTAGGCCTAGTGCCCTCGTCAGGCAAGGGCCCAAAACCTATTGAGGAGACATCAAAATTACCTATCACAAAACAACCTGGTTTTGCAAGGGGGGTCACGGGTTTTTGGCCCGGTGCTCGGTGTTGGGGTATCCACGCAAGGCATACCTCCCTGAAATCCCCCGGGTGTCTAGTTTTCAGAAATGTGTGGGTTTGGTAGGTTCCCCTAGGTGGCCGCCGAGCTCCGGTCCAAAAACCCAGGTGACCCCCCTTGCAAAACCAGGTCGTTTTGAGGTAGGCAATTTTCATGTCACCTCAATTCGTTTTGGGCCCTTGCCTGTCGCGGGAACTTGGGCCTCCCACACGAATGAGGCACCGTTTTTATCGGGAGACCTGGGGGAACACTGGGTGGTAGGAAATTTGTGTCAGCCCGGTGATGCCACAACTTTCCCACACAAAAATGTGTGAAAAAGGTGATTTTTTTCAGCTAAATTTGAGGTTTGCAGGTCATTCTGGGTAAGGAAACGTTGGGAGATCCACGCAAGCCATACCTCTCTGGAATCCCCCGGGTGCCTAGTTTTCAGAAATGTGTGAGTCTGGTAGGTTTCCCTAGGTGCCGGCAGAGCTAGGGTTAAAAAACTACAGCTAGGCACTTTGCCAAAAAAGGTTCATTTTTCACTGCGAAATTGAGGTGTGCCCACGATGCGTTTTGCGCCGTTTCCTGTCGCGGGCATTAGGCCGACCCACACAAGTGAGGTACCATTTTTCTGGGAAGACTTTGGGGAACGCCGGGTGGGTGGGTGGGTGGAAATTTGTGGATCCACGCAGATTCCAGAACTTTCCACCACAGAAATGTGGAGAAAAGTATTTTTTTTTGGCAATTTTTTAGGTTTACAAGGGATTCTGGGTAACCGAACCTGGTGGGAGGCAGTCAAGTCACCCCATCGTGGATTCCCCTGGGTGTCTAGTTTTCAAAAATGTATAGGTTTGCTAGATTTCCCTAGGTGCCGGCAGAGCTAGGGTTAAAAAACTACAGCTAGGCACTTTGCTAAAAAAGGGTAATTTTGCATTGTGAAAATGTGGTGTGTTCACGTTGGGTTTAGAGCCATTTCCTGTCGTGGGCACTATGCCTACCCCTACAAGTGAGGTACCATTTTTATTGGGAGACTTAGGGTAATTCAGATTTGTAAAGGAACTGTTATTACCTATTGACTTTCGATGCATTTCTGCCTTCCAAATGAGACATTGTGTAAAAAAAGAAGTCATTCTAAAAAATTACTGATTCTCATGCTAGTATGATTATTCCCAATTTCGGAAATGTGCAAATATCTACTGTTTCTAAACTCTATATTTTGTTCCCATTTCAGAAATACATAGGTGTCTTTCATACCGATTTTTCCATGTACACATTTTTACAGAATAATTACTATATACCCGGAACATAATAAAAAACCATTGCAAGTTGCTGCTCAGTTTTTGGCTCTGGGTTCGTCGGGTTCTTGGTGAACCTACAAGTCCTATATATCCCCACAACCAGCAATGTCCAGCGGATGTAACGGTATATTGCTTTCAAAGAGCGGTCATAATTATAAGAAGTTACAGGTGAAAACGTTGGAACAAAAGGCTTTTTTTTTTTCAACAAATTTTCAATTTATCCTATATTTAACGGTTAGTTTCTATAAAGAAACCTTGATGGATCTACACAAATGACCCCTTGCTGAATTCAGAATTTTGTCTACTTCTCTAAAATGTATAGCTTTCCAGGATCCATTATTCCTTTTGTACCCATTTCTACCATTAACTGGAAGGAGTAAAAAATGTTGGGTTTCTGACAAAAGTCTGGTATCCTCTAAAAGCTGGGAAAATGGTGATTTCAGCCCCACAAACCCTTTTTTGATAACATTTGCAGGGGAAAAAACCCAGATGCTTTCATTTGCAGCCCGTTTTTTCCCATTTTCCCGAAAAAAACTAAATGTTGCTGTATTTTGGCTCATTTCTGTGACCCCTCCAGGGGAATCCACAAACCCTAAGTACCTTCAGAATCCCCATGATGTTGGAAGAAAAGGACGCAAACTTGGCGTGGATACCTTATGTGGTCAAAAAGTTACAGGAGCCTCAGCGCGCACTACCCCAAATAGCCAAAAAAAGGGCGTGGCACAGGAGGGGGAAAAGGCCTGGCAGCGAAGGAGTTAACATTAGCCTATGAATTTGGAATGAGCTTATATACAAACAAAAGTGTTTCTCTACTGTTTACCATCACGTGGGTGTAGTATTCACAAAGCATATTAAAAAACATGGCTTACTGCAGTCTCCTTATGTGATCAAGGGCACTTGATGCCCGAAACGCGTCATGGAGATGAGGAGTGAGGAATAAAAGAATATCGCCATTCGATTTGTCCTGGTGGTCCATTTCTGTCAGTTTGCCGAAAGGAAGTGCTGGGAGTTGTATCGCATACATATATATACACATACACACACATACACACACATACACACACACCCCTCTCTCTCTATCCCTATCTCTCTCAATCTATCTATATATAGATACATCACATCGCCCCACCAGTTTCCTTCCTTCAATAATTAAGGTGCAGGTTTTAGAGTTTCTGGGACCACACCTCATTGTAAAAGCCTTCAAAAAATTTGTCTCCAAGTCAAGCCCCTTCATAAAGGTCATAAAGTATGAAATTAGAATCATGGGGCCGTTGGCTGTCCTTGCAAGAAGTGCCACGTCATCTGCATATAATAACACGGGCACAGTATTTTCCACAACGCGGGGTACCTCTGCTCCAGCTGTAGCCAAGTACTCTTTCTAGATCATTGATTTAGAGCAAGAAGAGAATGGGGGCAAGTACACATCCTTGGCATACTCCCCGTTTAACCTTATATGGTGATGTATACGTATGCATTTCCATACCTAACCGAGGTCGAAAGATCCTGATGGAGTCTTAGCAAAGAGACAAATTCCTCCTCTAGGCCCAGGGATACCAGGGTAGCCCACAATTTGGACCGGTTGACACAATCGAATTACCAGTGGGTGTATAATCACACTGTCCCCCTTCTGTTAACACATCATCATCAATAGAATAAATAGAAAAAGTATCTGTCCATGCTTTGGCAGTAATGTGGACAGTTACTTTATCTGGGCATGACACAGAAAACAAGCCAGATCGCACAACCTTCCACAAAGCCTGAGGGTTTTCTTTCCTTGGCAAGCAACAATTGCCTCCCATTTCTCATCCTTAATGGCTACCTTCCCCTTTTTTAGAGCCAGAGCATAAACCTTTCAACAGGCTGAAATTGTGCTCAGATCTCTTGGTAGCTGCTTTAAAGCACTATGCAGTCCGTTATTAGCTACCCTACAGTCTTTGTCCCACCAGTATTTATTTTGGGGGGAAACCCTACCCACTGGTCTAGTCAAAATACCTTTAATACATGTTAAAGGTTTGACAAAATCTATTACAGTGTTAACAGTACCCACTTTTCCACTTGTATCCACTTTTCTCAGCGTAGGTTCAGCGACTATCAGGGGTTTGATGCAGGTGAAGACTGTCTGTAGTAGAGCATCAGTTATGTAACAAGGCTTCAGTATCTGTAGGTACTTGGTTTTCACTGAACAGTCAAACAGATTGAACACTGTGTGCAGGATAGGTTACCTGTGGTTCATAGTCAACATGAACTCTACTACCCATTAAACATATGGTATAAGGTCAATGTTGCACATAAGACAAGCCTATGGGGATTGTATGTATGAAAGCCGCAATGATGAAATATATTCTGAGCTATTCTGCATTCACTTTCCTTAAATTAGTCTATGGGAAACGCATGTGGGTTTTACGTTTTGGGGCCTCCACCCTTATGCCCCCGCCTACAGCACCCGCTTAGCGGATCACCCCAAAACTTTTCATGCACAAACTAGTCAAACAGTAGCACAGTTTTGTGGAAATCCATCAAACAGGGCCAAAGATATTATCAACACAACATACGCTTTTCCTAAGGAACAGCTGACCCAACTGTAAAAACGGTCACTGGGTAATGTAACAAAATATACATACATATATATATATATATATATATATATATACACATACACACACACATCGCTCAGCTCCTTTTCTTTTTATCGAAAGGAAATTGTCGCACTCGCGGGGCGTTTTGAACACAATTTATTGAAATAGCCAAATGACCAGCAACAGACGCCTTTCGGCGAAAATGCCTCTCTCGATGTCACCAGCACATCGGAAACGCCATGTTTTTCAACGTAACCCTTATCAACAAAATAAAGAAAGGACTCATATGGTCGCTCTAACATCAGCGCCATTTTGTAATAGGTAAACATTCATATGTTAGTGCACCTTAACAGTGTTCGAAAATGTACGTTTGTACATATCAACTATTATGTCGATTTTCTAGCATACTGCTCATGGTGCAAAAGTTTCCATCACGCCGTGGATCGGCCCATGTCCTTTCTAAAAATACGTTTCATAAGAGTTATTTCATTTGTCATTAACATTTCAAACTTACAAAATTACAAGCTTTCTATACTCGTTTTTTTTTCCTCTTTCTTTGTTAAACTTTTACAATTCATCATCGCAAAGCATCTTTTAATATCATTTGTTATAATCGAAATCACTTATTTACATTCCATCTTTGCTAAGACCCAACAGTTTCCACGGCCGTTGAAACTGTTTCAGAGGAGCTTCAATATAAATACCAGTTAGATAAACTTACAAATGTTCTCAATTATGTACCTATATGTACTGATAATTCCTCCCCACTATTTAATCCACAGGGAGACTTAGTAAGTCTATGATAAAGCGCGACTCAAGTCTTCGTAACTTCTTTACTCTATCACCCCCACGTGTGGTGGCCCAGGATAGGCCACGTTTATGGGGACAGGATCGTCGCAAACAAAAGGACGGTGAGTCGTGTGTTGGTTGAACCGGAAAGACCCCGAGCGGTCTTCCGATACTTTTATTTATACCCTCGAGGCGAGCCCGCCTCGAGGGGTGGAGGATGCGTGTATGTGAGTATACATTGTATCGTAGAGGCCGAGTGGCACTCTACATCCCTCCAACATTTTAGATAGTGCCCTTCATTTAAAAGTCTCTCTCAAGGCGATGGGCAAACATAGTCTCGGAGTCTTTGGCTTGGAGCTGGGTTATTGCGCAACCTGGAGCCCACTCCCCTGCGGGACACACCGCTCTCATCCTGGCCCCGGGGGTCATGCTCTTCCGCTCGGGTTTGACTCTCCTGACGGTCAGTCGGGGTCCGACTGGAGGCTCCTGATGGAGTGCCTCCCCACTGCCTCGGGGACGCCCTCTCCGGGGTGTCGGCTCGCTCAGGGAAGTCAATCAGCTCCTCACTTGCTTCTTCACGCGATGGCTCTCCCGCCAGTTCCTCTCCGACTCTCTTGAAGTACGATGCGTTCCTGGTCACCCTCACATCGCCTCTTCCGGCTGTTATCATTGTTCCTTTTGCCGATAGCACCGTCCACACCTCTGGTTCAAAAGGCGTCCTGAACTTCCATCCCGGATGTCGATCTTTCACTATGACCCGGTCTCCAACCACTATGCGGTGTTCGCGGGCTCTCCGGTGTTCACTGGCTTTGTTGTTAGCTCTCTCTCTCCTCTCCTGTACTGCAACATCATCCCGTGCCGGTGGGCTCCAGGACGGATCCGTCGGTATTCCATCCCGCGGGGCTTCTTTAAACAGGAGATGGGCTGGGGCACACTTCGTAGTGCAGTGCGGTGTATGCCGATACGCATCAAGAAACTTAGTTAGTGCCGCTTCCGCATCCTGCCCCTGCTCGACGGCGATGCGAAGAGCTCTGTTCAGTGTGCGCATCAGTCTCTCAACATCACCATTCGCCTGAGGCCACAGAGGGGTGATTCGCCTGTGCCGGATCGCACGTTGTGCCATGTAGTCCCTGAACTCCTGGCCCTGGAAGGGTGGTCCGTTGTCCGACCGAACCACCTCCGGGTTCCCCAACATAGCGAAGGTCCTCTCCAGAGCCATCCGGATGTGTTGGAACGACGTGGACTCCACCACCTCCACCACCGGGAACTTCGTATACGCGTCCACCATCACCAGCATCTGCCTCCCATCCGGGAAACTGCCGAAGTCCACACTCACATGGCACCATGGGCGATGACACGGTTCCTCCATGATGACCGGCGTGGCTGGTGAGTCCGCTCCTGTGATCGTACACGCTCTGCACCTCCGTACCAGCTCCTCGACCTTCACGTCCATGGCCGGGAACCAGACCTTGTTTCTTAGGCGGGCCTTGGTCTTCGCCATCCCCTGAAGGCCCTCATGCGCCAAACGCAAGCACCTCTCCTGAAGTGCGCAGGGAACAACCAGCAGATGGCCTCATAACACTGTGCCGCATTCACCAACACTCAGCTCGTGGCGGACTTGCCACATCTGCTGCTGGGCTTGTTTCTCTTCCTCCGTGAGCACCTGGTTACCTTCTAGGAACCTTTTCCAGTTGTGGGACGCCAGGGCTTCCTTGACTTTAGTCAGGGTTCCGTCCTGTTCAGTCACCCGGCCAACTTCCTCCAGGGTCATTGCATCCGGGCAGGCATCTCTGCCAATCATCTTCACGTAGGCGTCAGAGTATCGGACGTCTGCAGGGACGCACGCAGGGGGAAGGTCTTCAGGGTGCCGGGACAGGTAGTCAGCCGGATTGTGCGCTCCGGGACGGAAGACCACTGTGAGTCGGTATTGCTGCAGTTGTACCGCCCAGCGTTCAATCCGTGGCGGGGCTAGCCGTGTGGTGCCTCCAAACAGCGGGACCAGCGGTTTGTGGTCCGTGACTACTGTAAAGTCCTGTCCGAACAAATACAGATGGAAATGCTGGCAGGCCCACTTGATCGCGAGAGCCTCTCTTTCAATCTGGGCGTACCGCGTCTCGGTGTCAGACAGTGCCCGACTGGCATACGCGACCGGCTTCCATGTGCCCTTTTCGTGCTCCTGGAGCAACACCGCTCCGAGGCCC
Source organism: Triturus cristatus (assembly GCF_964204655.1). NCBI lineage: Eukaryota > Metazoa > Chordata > Amphibia > Caudata > Salamandridae > Triturus > Triturus cristatus. Next base: position 421,760,118 of record NC_140591.1, read on the forward strand.
ACCGGACTGGCATCCACGACAAGCTCCGTCGGCTTCCCCGGGCGGAAGTACGCCATGACCGTCTTGTCTTGTAGGGCCGCCTTGATCTTCGCAAACGCTGCATTGGCCTCTACGGTCCACCGCCAGGGCTGGTCACTTCTCGTGAGGACACGGAGGGGTTCTGACAATGCCGCCAGGTTTGGGATGAATCTCCCGCAATAAGTCGCCATGCCGAGGAAACTCCGCACTTCGGTTGGTGATTTGGGTATGCTGGCTGACCTCAGGGCGATCGCTTTCTTAGGGTCTACTTTTAGGCCGTCTCGTGTGAAGGTGTAACCAAAGAAATCGATGGATTCCTGATAAAACACACACTTCTCTTTGTGCAGAGTGAGGCCATGGTCCCTGAGCCGTTGGAGTGTGGCTCTCAACTGTGCATGGTGATCCTCTAGGGTGCAGGAGAACACGAGGATGTCGTCACTCAGGTTGATCACTCCGGTTAAGCCAGACAGGGTTTCCTTGATGGCATTCTGGAATACCTCTGCGGCCGACGATACCCCGAAGCTGAGGCGCTTGTACCTTCTCAGGCCCACATGCGTCGCAAACGTCGTGATGTATCTGCTGCTCGGCTCCAGCTCCAACTGGTGGTAACCCGCGTTGAGGTCTAGTTTGGAAAACCACCTGGCCCCATTAAGATCTGCAACGATATCATCCATGGTCGGCGTGACATGGCGCTCCCTTTTGACCGCTGCATTGGGTAGCCGCATGTCGACGCACAGCCTGATTGCCCCGGGCTGCTTCTGTTTGGGGGCGACCACCAACGGGGATACCCAGGGCGTGGGACCTGAAACCTTCTCGATGACTCCCAGCGCTTCAAGTTTTGCCAGTTCAGCTTCGACTTGGGGCCTCAGGTTGTAGGGTACTCGTCGGTGTCGCAGTGCTATTGGCCTGACCGTGGGGTCTATGTGAAGTTTGAATTGCTTTCCCTTCAGCTTCCCCAGACCCTTGAACAGTTCAGGAAACTCTCTTAGAATGTCCTCCGCGTGTGCTTCGTGCACTTCGTTCGTGAAGAGCACGAGGCCCAAGTCTTCGGCCGTGTGGCAGCTTAAAAGGGTGCCCCTTTTCCCTTCTGTCACATGAAACCGGGCCATGGTGGTGAGGGGGCCACTAGTGACTGGCGCTTCAAACGTGCCCCTCAGGGGAAGGGGGTCGACTCCTCCATACGCGTAGATTCTCGCTTTGGTTGGGAGTAGCGGAGGTCGGTGTTCCAGGGCCTCGAATTGTTGGAGTCCATGACATTCACTGTCGCTCCAATGTCTATGAGCGCCTGAAGGGTGGTGTCCATTATTTTGACCGAGCACATGGGAGGCGGCCTCCGCCGGCTCCCGGACTGGCCCACAAACGATTCGTAGTAGATCTCATCGTCCTCTTCTTCCAAGTCGAGGTTAGGCTGGTGCGGCACTTCCTTTTCTGCCTCCTCGGACTCCGCGATTGACAGTTGGCGGACCCTTTGCGTGAAACCTCGCGGCTTCCTTGGGGTAGGCCGTGGCTGGCTACTGCGGCAGACTTTTGCGTAGTGGTTCAATCTCCCGCAGCGGGAGCACTCGCGCCCTTTCGCTCCGCACGTGGCTGTGGGGAGGTGGTCCTCCCCGCAATTCCCGCAGGGCCCTCCGGGTGGCGGTCGTGTTCTCCCAGGCGCGGGTGTCGGCCTCCTCCGAATAGCATCCACGCGCTCCTCCTTGATCTGGGGGGTTCTGGTGGCGGTCTGCACCGGGGCAGGCTTGTGTAGGGCCGCAGCCATCTCTTCCGCCCTGACGTCCGAAAGTTCGTGTGAACGGGAAAGCACCAGGATCTGATCCAGCGTGATCCCCGGCTGGCGCAGTATCAGTTTCCGGAGCAGTTTCGACTTGCATCCAAGGATGATCTGGCTCCGTATCTCTTCACGGTGATCGGCAAACTCACAGGTGGCCGCCAGTTTCCGCAGGCGCGCATGGAACATGTCGATGGACTCATCTTCTAATTGTAGTGACCGTCGAAATTTGAATTTCTCGAAGTCCAGATTTAGCTGTGGATCGAAATGTCTGTTGAGGGCCGCCACCGCGCCGTCGTAGTCATCCGCATTGCCCGTGTTCGGCTGGGTCTCGAAGAGATCATAGATTCCGGACCCCCCATAGAAAATCAACAGGGAGCGCTTAACAGTTCCATCCGTCTCACGGGTCCCCGTGAAGTAGTTGTTCAGTTGACCGACCCATGCCCTCCAACGGGGTGCAGCAGTGGCCGGGTCCGCCATCTCGCTGAATGGCGGGAGCGGTTTGGTCGTCGCATGGTGACGGGGTGGGTCAACTGCCTGGCGTCCCCCTCCAGCAGGTGCAGCTGACTGGGCTGGCGCGGCGCTCCCTCCGGCTCCTTGCTGGTTGCTCATCGCGAGCTGCAGGCACACCACTCCTTGCGTCCCACACACGAACCAGCTGGCGGGTAGGCGAGCGGCAGGGGGCGCGTGGGGCAGGCGTACTCACTCAGACCTCGAAGACGTCAGCAGCGTCCCCCTGCGTCTCTTGATGGCAGCAACGACGCTCCGCATCCGCAGGGATCACCAGGGCCAGAAACGGGTCTTGCAGCTGCCAATGCTTGATGAGGGACAGTAGAAGAACCCTCTTGCAGCAGCCAGTGCTTGTTGCTGGCAGGACGTTTTTTTTTTCGACAGTTCGTGTTGGTATTGTGCCTCTCTCCTCCTCCGGTCTCCTTGCACTCGCCAGTGCTCGTTGGGTGGAGGGATCACCCACCACGCGGCCAGGCCACAGCCAGTCAGAGGCCCGGAGCGTCACAGCAGGCAGCAGGCAGGGGGCGCTCCACGAGGTGCAGCGGGGCGGGGCACTTCCAGGGCCTCGCTGATGAATGCAGAGCCGGGGGAGGGAGATGCGCGGTCAGCGCGTCAAGGCAGCGCCTCACCGGACCATCCGCTCAGGGAATCCTCAGGCTCAACACGCTGGCGCCGCGGAGGGCCGGAACAGCAGGCGGCACTCCGGTCCGGAGCGCGACAGGCGGGAAGCGCTGATGGTGAAGGAGCGTCACGGGTGGGCTCCGATGACGCCGCGGGCAGCCGGACGAGCTGGCAGCACGCAGCGGGACCTCCGGCCTCGTCGCCAATGTGGTGGCCCAGGATAGGCCACGTGTATGGGGACAGGATCGTCGCAAACAAAAGGACGGTGAGTCGTGTGTTGGTTGAACCGGAAAGACCCCGAGCGGTCTTCCGATACTTTTATTTATACCCTCGAGGCGAGCCCGCCTCGAGGGGTGGAGGATGCGTGTATGTGAGTATACATTGTATCGTAGAGGCCGAGTGGCACTCTACATCACGGACACTTTGAGGGACATAGTCCAGACCATAGAATTGCAGCAAGCTACGGTTGCTTTGATGTTTTTCCGCAATGTGGCGTGCTACAGGATACATCTGGTCTTTTTATCAATAGCCCTTTTTATGTTCTAAGATTCTAATCTTTAACTGATGAATGGTGCTACCTATATAGCGTAGCCCACATGGGCATACCAGACAATAGGAAATTCAAAACCTGGGTTTGAAGAGACGGGGATAGATGAGTGTAGGTGTCCCACAATGGTTGGACATACACAGAGTTGTTTAAATACCCCTCACACACCAAGAATGACCCATGGTGTCATGCTTCATCATAGGGGTCTTCCTGCCCCGCTGCGGGACGGGGCGTGCTACGACCTACGAGTACGTGGGAGCACTGATGATAAAGTGCTATGTGTAGTGCAATGGGAGGGTCTGAGGTAAATGTGAATGTGAGATTAAAAAGGACCTGGCCCCTAGGACAAAAAAACTTTAATAAGTCAGAGGGGGCTGGTACTAGTAAAAAGGTGGTGCGGAGACTTCCTACTCAATGTGTGGTTTACTCCTAGTATGTTGTCAACATGTTTCGATGCAAAGCATCTTCATCAGGACAGGGTTAAGATCCCTCCTATATGAAAATTTCATGTACTTATGAAAATACTATCACCATAAGTGAAGAAATGCAATTCTATCATGCGAAAATATACAGTACCTAATGGTATGCGTATCTATTCTGTAGAGAAAAATAAAGAAAAAGTACTTGTTTAGTTACCCAGGAAATATACTCATTATACCTGCAAACATAAGAAGTGTGCCACAAACGTGACAAAAAACGTGATAGTTATTAATAAGAATTTAAAAATTCTGAATTGTGGAGGCCTCAACCTACCGAAACCAATGTTCTCCCACAAGAGGGGCAGAAATTTAAAAGACATTTTGGTTCACACCCGCCCCGTCCCGCAGCGGGGCGGGAAGACCCCTATGATGAAGCATGACACCATGGGTCATTCTTGGTGTGTGAGGGGTATTTAAACAACTCTGTATGTCCAACCAATGTGGGACACCTACACTCATCTATCCCCGTCTCTTTAAACCCAGGTTTTGAATTTCCTCTTTTTTTCTAAAGAGATGGATCTTTTTGTTTAAAAATTAATTGAAAGTGGAGGACGCATCCATCTCTGGAGCCCATGTAGGGCCTTCCCTCTACACTCCCTAATCTTGTTATTATTAGCATACCAGACAATAAACAGCATAAGGGGTGCTGCATGTTATAAATTTGGTAATTTTCTGTGTCTTTTCTATGTCAGGAATAGTGTATGTTAAAACTCTTTTGCAGTTAGCACAGGCTTTACACCTATTGCATGGATAAATATATAAAAGACAAAAGGACATGGCGCACCTAAAGTTTGGTCTATTGATTTGAGACGCCTTAGTAGTGCTTGTATTAGTACACAACACCCTCACTCTGGTTTCCGGATAACGGGAGTGACGGTTTAATATTATATTATATCTATCTATCTATCTATCTATCTATCTATATATATATATATATATATATATATTTATTCATTCACTGAAAAAAACATAGGTTTCACACACGTTATAGTTGCGAATTAGCATTTAAAAACCTTGCAAATTCACTTAAAAAACCATAGGTTTCACACATGTTATAGTTAGCTGGACATTTCATTCGTTAAAAACCAATGAAATTCCCTCGTTATAGTTAGTGCAGGCATAACTCACGCGACCGCAATCCTCTGCTGATGACGTCAGATATTACATCACTGTATTTAGACACTTATTTACCCATGTCTTCTTCCATTAATCTTTAGCTATACATATATTACAAATCTTTATTTTTCATAAAGACACATATGTCATCAGTGATGTAATATCTGACGTCATCAGCAGAGGATTGCGGTCGCGTGAGTTATAGTTGACTGAACAGATTGACACCATATATGCAAAAGGCACATGCCTGACCTGAGGACTACCTCTTTGCCAAATTTCAAGTAATTCTGTTCAGCCGTTCGGGCTGTACCTTCGACTAAAGGTCCTATGGGAAAATGCATGGGGAAAACGCGTTTGGGACCCCCCTTTTTTCTCAGCCCCCGCTTGACGAATCACCCCGAGACTTTCAGGGTAGGAGCTGAGCGGAGCGCCCCATTAGTTTTGAAAATGTCACGAGGATTCGTCAACCGGCGCCAAAGTTATTCAAAATAGAATTTTCAGATTTCCTATGGGAACTCGGTCCTAACTATAACTATCTACTGGCGACCGCCAGTAGATAATATACACACGCACACATGCACACACGCGCACGCACACACGCACACACGCACACACACATATATACATACATATACACATGCAAAAAAGAAGCAGAGAACACTGGGTAGTTTCCCAAGTTTAGATGGAGATCAGCTCCTATATAGAGCACCCCACAACATGTGACACTCTAAATTTGCTCACCTCAAAAGTCTGTTTTTCTAGCAAAGTTTTAAACATAGGAATAGCATAGTGCCATCAACGCCAAGCTAGAAATGGCAAAAGACTGTCCCCCTTCTAGCTCGGCGTGGACTTCCTTCTAGTAAAATCCATTTAAACCCCCACAAAAAGGGAACAATGGCTTAGACACTTTGAGATTTATCTAGCTTTCATTTGTGGGAAAGGTCTGATGCAGCGGGGGGAGCATTATTGTTTAATCATCCAAGAGACTCCGGGCAGCATCTACTTGAAAATCTTCCACAGATTGAAACTCCACAACTTCGGTAACAACTTATCTGGTAGAGACTATCTAGCCACAGATTCCCTTCCGTATAATTGTCCCCAGGTGTCAGACTGGACCTGGAAATTTTTAATGACCAGTATCCCTGCGCGCCAGTAGATGGCTCTGCGTGACGTCGTCTGAAATGACATGCGCGGTGCCTATGTAAGCACCACCACAGGTTGCTGTTTCTTTTCACGAGTTTCCACACCAGGACTGCTGATCCACAAAGAACACTGACCACTGGAATGGAAAAACAAGGGCCCTGAAAGGTGAACAGCCTTGACCCTAGAAATCGGTTTGCCGAGCGGGGAGGATGGGTGGGTCTTTAAGCAATCTGCAGCTAGATAGAGCCTCTACCAGATAAGGCATTACCGAAGGTAAGTAACTTGTTTATCTGATAGAGACTTCTAGTTGCAGAGTCCTCACGATACAATAGATACCCAAGCAATACCTCCCCGGAGGCGAGTCACACTAAAAATTCCTAAGGACCGAACAGGCAAAGTGCCTATCCCTATAGACCAGTTGGTCCAGGCAGTAGAACTTAGTCAATGTGTGCAGAGATGCCCACGTTGCTGCATGGCAGATATCCAGGACCGAAACTTCGCGTGCAAATGCAGTGGTCGCAGCCATGGCATTGATGGAATGAGCAAGCAAACCCTCAGTGGGTTGCTTTTTGTCCAATACATAGCAGATTTCAATGGAGAACACTATCCAATGGAAGATGGTCCGTTTCTGCACTGCCTTCCCTTTCTTGGCCCAGGCATACCCCACGAAGACTTGATTGTCCACCCGGAACCGTTTTGTGCGGTCAAGGTAGAACGATAATGCTCTTTTTAGGGCCAGTCGGTGGAGTCTCTTCTCTTCCTTATAGGGTTGAGGCAGAGCATAGAAGGTAGGCAAAGTGATGGACTGGCCTACGTGGAACAGGGTGACTACCTTCTGCAAGGACAAGTTTGTCAGGGGAAAAGGAGGTGTAGGGGGACTGAGCTCACTGGCCCTCCGGCTAGATGTAATTGCCACCGGAAAGGCCTTCTTGATGGTGAGGAGCCTAAGAGGACAAGAATTAAGTGGTTCAAAGGGAGTGTACATACGTAAGAACCAAGTTATGGTCCAAATGAGGCATAACAAAGGGAGATGGGAGAAAAGTGTTGAAGGCCTTCAAGGAACCCATTTCATTAGGGGACTTGGTGAAAGGGCTGATCTGGTAGCCGCAGAAAGGGAGAGGTGGCGGATAAATAACCCTTCAAAGTGCCATATGCAAAGCCCTCCTGGGCTAGGATAAGAATAAACAAAAGAACCTGGGAAAAGGGAGCAGATAGGGGATCAATCTGTTTCCCAGCACACCATGCCATAAATTTATTCCAACTAGGTGGAGGGACGCCGGGCTTCCAAGATAACATTGCAGACTTCAGGTGGAAGGTTGAAAGCGGTCAAAAGTCACTGCTCAATCTCCACGCATGAAGGCGGAGCGTTCACGGGTTCTGGAGGATAACCCTCCCCTATTGTTGCGACAAGAGAACCTCCGAAAGGGGCAGCCTGATTGGAGGACCGATGGACAACTCGGTAAACCAAACTCTCCGAGCCCTGTCCTACGCCAGAAGGATGACTTGGGTTTGGTCATTCCTAATCTTCTTAAGAACTCTGGGCAGGAGTGGCATCGGCAGAAAGGCGTACAGGAGGCCTGATCTCCACTCGAGATGTTTTTCATCTCTGAGCCAGAGCCGCTTTGGAAACTCCAGCGTGCCAAACTGCTAACATTGAGCTTTCTTGGCAGTGGCAAACTAATCTAACCAAGGCTCTCTCCACTTCTGAAAGAGACCTTGCACCATCTCCGGGTGGCGATACCATTTGTGGTCCAGAACAGTTCCGCTGATAGGGTGCGTTTGAGAAGGGATCAGGTGGGACTTCGGCATGTGGATAGTAAACCTCAGCAAATGCAGAAGGTTCACCATAGTTGGAGGTGAGAGATGTCTGCATGGGACGAGCCTGCCTTCAAAAGTCAGTCGCCGTGATAGGGTAAGACTGTCACCCTTCATCTCCGTAAATGAGCTACAACCACCATCATCTTGGTGAGCACACAAGGGGCTCTGGTAAGGCCAAAGGAAAGCACTACAAACAAAGTGTTTGTGATCTACAGTAAACCGAGGGTAAACTAAAGAAACTTGAAGGCTGTGGCTGCAAAGGTGGGTGGTGGTCTGAGCCAACCTCTAGTTGCCAACCCACGGAGTCTGTGTGAGCTGCGTCCTCAGCCACGCAGAGGCTCGGAAGTTTGGGGGCCATGGAGGTTGGGCAGGTAGAGACACGGCTAGGAGCCCTCTTCGTGGCAACGAAATGCGGACTGTGGTTGACAGAGGAGCCATCGAAAGACCCAAGGACATGGCCATAGCTCTGCTATCCTTGAAGCACTCAAGCGTAGAGTCCGTCTTGTCTCCAAAGACAGAAGCCATTAAAGGGCATGTTCATAAGCAAAGCATAGACATCCCCTAAAAAGCCAGTTGACTTCACTCAGGCGTGGCACCGTAAGGCCACTGATAACAAAACCACTCTGAGTTGCGAGGCGGTCGTGACCAGCCCACATCCGATTGTGAACTTTTCTGAGTCTCTCCCATCAGCCATAGCTTGGAAGAGTATGGTCCAGACCTCCTCCAGGACCATAGGCCACACATGTACATCCAAATCCCAAAGGAAATAGGAGTAAAGGCCTCAAAGGCATGCGGTGTTCTCGGACCGCAATGTCAGGTTGGCAGAAGAAAACATTTTCTAACACAAGGGGTCCAGCCGTTTCGATTCCCTCTCCGGTGGGGCAGTAGGGAATGCATCTGGATTTATTCGGGAAGTGGGGGCTTGGACCACCAAGCTCTTCGGGGTAGGGTGTTGGGTAAGGAAAGAGGTCCCTAGGTCGGGGCGATGGCAGCGGGCAATTGTCCTGTCCACAAAATTCTCTGTGCAGGGCTTGGAACAGGCCCCAAGCAGGACATCTATAAGGGCGTCATTAAATGGGAGAAGTGGTTCCGAAGTGGCGACTCCTGGTTGAAGCACCTATCATGACATTCGTCTTGAGAGCCACAGAGAGCAACAGAAGGGTCGAGACCTTGGCCACCCGTCTCACCATTATTGAAAATGTGGCTCCCTCCTCCATAGCTACAGTGGGAGGAGACACTAAGCCAATGTGGTAGGTGCCCAATCCACGGTCATCCGCCAATTCCTCACACCATTAAATGTTGGAAGTCTAGAGGGTGGTATTCTTCAGGGTAGAGTGGCTCCTCCCAATTTTCAGCAAGTCCTAGTCAATAGGAATAGGGCTCAGGTCTATACGGAATGGCTCCAGTCGGTGCTGGAGTCAGCGCTAGACGACGTCCCTCCGACTCGGTGTCGGAGATAAGAATGGGGATGGTACCACCAGAGGGTAGTGGCTGCCCTGTGATCATCAACAGTGAGCACGGCATCCGGGGGAGATGGGGGGGATTGAAGTGGCACAATCAGTGTCAGTCCGGATCGATCTATGCATCCAAGGGGCCCGACTGGCGCTAAGGAGGACCTGTTGGCGGTGTACCAGTAGGGGCACTTCACGAACCCACGGGGCCCGAAGATGCCCCAGCGGGGACAGACTGCCTAAATATAAGGTGCATTTTCCTATAAAATTATCAGGAGTTGGGCAGGGGTTGCTCTGGCAAACTCAGAGAAGTGCAGAGATGGCCAAGGTGCAGGCTCAACCACTGAGCCAGGCCTCGAGTGATTATTCTCTCTCGTCTCATCGGATGACTTTGCCAGACAGGGTGAAGTTGAAGACCTCTAACTTCTTGCTCCTCTTCTGTTTGTTGGACTTACTGGAGTGGGACAACTTAGACTGCAACGAAGATCGATGGCTCTGCGATCGATCCCAGGACCTTCCTCTCGACAGGGATTGAGAGTCGGGGCACCGCACAGCAAAGAGCTTGCGAGATCTCTCAGTGTGCATGGTGTGACAATCGACCCAGGTCTTGGTGTTGTGTTTGCACTCAAGGCACCAGAGACAAACGAGGTGCAGGTCAGTCGCTCACATCTGCCAGTGACAAGTGCCGCAGAGCATGAATCCAGCCTTACTCATGGAAATCCCTGCCACACCAGGAGACAAGCCTCAAAAAACTTTGACAAAAAGTCTAAAAATGACAGCCAAAAAATGTCTGGGGATTGTTCTCTCCAGATGTGCGCTGACTGGCATGGAAAGAAAAGAACCAACGTAAGTGCACTAGGGGTGACGCCTGGGAAAAATTCTAGGTAAGGAATCTGCGGCTAGAAGTTGCAATTAGGTTCAATTTGTAGATGGGTGACTTGGTTAATTGTGAACCAGTTCTGAATCTCAATAAATTTGTGTTGCTTTATGTAGCTCACCTAGAGAAGCAATTTACAAAAGAGCTCAGCATTCTGTTTGAAGGACAACTTTTTCATATGCAAACAAGTATGAAATGAGACAGTTGAGTAATATATTGCAGTATTAAGTATATTAGTAGTAAGCTGCGAGTTTGAGAGCAGTGTTTATATGCATTTAAGGGATCAGTTTTTCTTCAGCTGCTTTTCAAAGAAAGCCGCTGAAAGGAAAGACTGCTGACCTGCAGAGCCCTTCTCTTAAGGAAACATTAGTCATAGCAAAAGGAATAGAAAGGGCAATGTATTTTTGGGGGGCTTTGGCAGGTGATGACCTAAGAGTAAAGTTACTGGTCTGCACAGGCAAAAGAGATTCTTAAATCCTCTATGCACACACAGTAGAGACATGATCTACAAATATTTTGCCAGAATTAACTGTGGCTTTAAGTGTGGATCTAAATTGCACATAAGCAACAGCCAGGCTTGCCCTGCTAATGGGAAACGCTGTAACATGTAGAATGAATGGACATTTTCAGAGTGTGCGCAGGTCTTCAAAAGTGGAATGGTGATATAATGACGGATTAACAAACAGCCTTGATAAGACTCAGTAATTTGGTACTGTTGATTCGACTACCAGTATGATCTCAAATACTTTGATTAAAAGTGCCCTATATGTTGGGGGCACATTGCTGTGGGAGCACTTAATATCAAGGGGGATTCTGGATCCTTGCAACAATGCTGTCCGATGCAAAATTGGCAGAGAAGTGGCAAGGAATGAAGATTCTTATGTCAGACATCAATCCAAAAGAATTTGGTGACAATGTTAAAGTGATTGGTTATTTTGAGATGACTAGCATAAGAGGATACCAGAAAACCATAGGATTGTATCACCTTGGCTGAACGGTACCACATACAGATTAAATAGTGTTGGACTGAGTAAAGGAGCCCAATGGAACCCCACAAGGAAATGTAAATGGTTCTGCCCTAAATGGTTTACATGCCACAGATTGTGTTATTCCTGCCAGGAAGGAGAGGAGCCTGAGAGTCTGGTCTATTAACCCCTTCCATGCTGGGCGGATTCCCCTGCTGTGCTGATCTTTTCCTGCGCGGGCGTGGTCATGACGGAACGGTTCCGTCATGAGCACAGCTCAACCGTGGCTCATGACGGAACCGTTCCGTCATGAGCACCGAAGGGGTTAAGCTTATCTGGGAAAAAGAAAGGCCACTACCAAGAACTGAACCATAGTGTCAAATGCCAGAGAGGTCCAATAAAGGAGGGCAGAAGAGCCTCCATGATCTTTATTAAATTGTGGTTGCAGAAAAACAGCACCTAGTGTCCAGATGTGTGTAGGAAAGTTCATAAGCCGGTTAAACCAAATGAATTCAACGTGCCCAATAGGGGAATGGTATCAGAATTTTCAAGTATATCCAGATGAAAATTAAAATCCCTTAAAATGGTCAAATTGGATTTCTGAAGTATAGGTTCCAATAAATGCACTAAAACTGGCCCTGTGGTCTGCATATGTGCACCACAAATGAAAATAGTGAACACATTCAATTAAAGTAAGAAGGCAGATTTACAGTCAAGAGGTTCAAACATGGAAACTGCTCCATGAAACTGGTCTTTAAACATTATTGCTATGCCCCCTCCCATCGTGTTCACACAATTCTGCATAACAGAATAGAATATCCCTCTGGGATTGCAGTAACTAAATCCTGGCCTGATGAATCCGGTAGTTGTGTCTCTGTTAAAAATACGACCACAGGCTTGTGTATTTGTACAAGTTCCTCAAGACCAGAAATTCACCCGTGGGAGTTTGTCATCATACCAGACGTTTGTCCTTCCCCTAAGATTATTTGTGGCATTGTGGACACACCAATTCACATCCACTGTCCCCTTCTTCCAATTTTAGTTTGGAATGCAAACTTACCACATTCGTTGAGATCTAGGAGAGAATAGTTATACTAGAATATTCTTTTCTGAGATGCTGATTTCAAAAGACCTGGAGATGTGGCACTTGGCGCTGTCTGTGCGCAGATGGGCTTGCCATTATTGTGCCAGCTGGTGCACCTGCTGCTGTGTGTCTGCACTATGCCTTAAAAAGTACGTGAGGCTGGAATTGATGAACACTAGAACGCTCAACCATCCTAATAGCCCTGTGCAGTAAAAATGGCCACTTGAGGAAAAATGTCCTCTCTCCGTAAAAAGAAGCCTACAGACTGGAGAGTTTGGGGAAAAGCCAAACAACATAAGGGCCAGTAAAAGAAATGTAACGTGTTAATAGTGCTAAAGTGACTCAAGTGGCAATAAAGCAAGCATTGGGCTAGGTTGTTAGCAAGATAGGTCCCCTCAATCAAATCCGACTAACTGCGAGCAGAAGTTCAAAATCTATTAAAAATCATTAAAAAAAGTTTCAATCCACAGTATACTACCTTAGGCTAGGCTAAAGAAGCAATCTGTGGTTCACAAAGTTCAATCTGTACCCCTAAATCTGTGTGAGGAAATCAAATGTCTTTAAATGGTACGTTAGATGATAAAGTATTTTAAAACCTACGGATTCAGCTAATCAGTAGTCTGCTGACTTTATTGCCCGTATGCTAGTAGGGCGATATTTGCTATGTGCTGACTTGTGCACAATCAAATAATATTTTAGTGGACTGCCATCTCTTTCCATAGATTCATGAGATACTTGCGGGCCTAGGAAGGGCCAAATATTTGTAAATAATTGAACGGGAGTATGCCAATCATCAGGGACCGCCCAGTCCCATGAACTCACAAAGTTTCTCACACTTTTCAGGGTTTACAAATATCTTGGATTTCTGTCTGGCCTCGAGTCTGCAGCAAGTGCATTTCATAAACTTATGAACAACTTTGTTTGGAACCTGGATGGCAAACAGGCTTTCCAGGATGATATTCTCGTATTTGACTACTCTCCACTAGAATACATTCCTGGTTAGCAAAAACGTTGTCCAGTCATAAGGAAATAGATATAACAGTTTGCGTATAAAACTACTGGTTCTTCTATGAACACCATGAATTACATGGGTCTTTCTAGCAAACCATCGGGAATTAAACCTATATTGAGCTTAGAGGAACTTATAAAAATGTCTCCACAACTTAGGAATAGGCTACTCTCAGTTCATTTCTTAGTCTCACTGAGTACTATGCTACATTTGTAAAAGACATCTTAAAGAAGAGGTATAAAGCGGAGTGGACGACAGCCCAGTTTAATGCTTCTGTTAAGGTCAAAAGTTTAACCATTAGGACACTATCACTGAAAGCTTGTGTACTGTGAAAAATTATTACAGTAGATGCCAGGTCAGTGAACTGGGTGCCATATTAAGTTAATGGGTTGACAATAAGGAACACATTGCATCAATCCATCCAGTTTACGAAAACCTTCCGATATCATAGCACCAACTAGCGTGAAGCTTTGACATGTTCATGGGCAGGTGTATGAAGACTCCTTTACGGGGATCAGATTTTGAATTCTTTACAGATCACAAGCCACTTTTTAGATCTTGGCTAGCGAAGGCTGCGCTTGCGCAGTCTCGCTTGCGAGAGATAATGACTTGGAGTAGAGGGGCTTGAACCCGCCCCTCTTCTCCCCTGTTCTCCATTGGCTGGCCTCTTGAATGCTTGCCAGCCATTGGAGAAGAGGTCCGTCACTCCAAACAGGCCCCGTCCTTTTCGGATTCGGGGGCGTGTTTTTTCCAACTTTTCTAATTATCTCCTCCAGCCAATGGCAAGAGGAGAACACGCCCCCGAATCCGAAACCGCCGCTGCCTTTCTCCGAGGCATTTCTGCTTCGCCTCGGAGAAAGGCAGCGGCGTTTTCTCCCCACAGAATGCCGGCCCCAGCACTCCCGGTTCTTCCAAGCTTTGATAAGCCCCGGGCTTAATCAGAAAAAAAAAAATGCGTAAATGCTCGAACCAACATGCACATTGTTTTATAATTTCAAACGGTTTCAGTTAAAAAAAAACTTTGAGCTCGATTTTTTGTGAGCAATTTATTGATGTGTTTTTAGCAGAGAGGTACACTTACCTTAGTAGAGTGCACCCTTTCTAATCGCTTGTTTATTAGGCAAAGTCGGCAATAGTTTGTCTTCTCTTTCTATGCTTGCCACCTGCACGATGGCGATAGCAGACGACCGCTTCCGTCCTGAGGGTGCCTTGTGACGTTACAGGAAGTGAAAGCGATTCGGAAGTGTCCGTCTGGCTTATTCCCCCACAGGACGGCAACAATAACATAGGAGGGAGAAGGAGGGCTGAGGTGAGAGAAGTCATGATTGTGTGTGTGTGTGTAAGTGTGTTTTTTTAATGTTGAGAAAGGACAATTTAATAGATTTTCAGTAAGAGGAGTCCGAAACGGGCCTCCGGGATCTTTGCATAAGAAGGGAAATGCCCTCATGCAGTGTTTGCTCAGGAGAGAGGCAACTCATATGTGAAAAGACATCTGCTTTAAAATTATTTATCAGATACACGTGAAGTTCGGCCATTGAGTAAGCAATCTTGTGACGACGAAGGAAATGTGAGTATAATATTTTGGACTATCTTCCCCACCACAAAATATGCTAGTGTCATTGTGCATTTTGCAGCGCTACTTGACTAATGGTTGCTATAGGGCCAGAGGTCTAACATGATTACATCAAGTTGAACTCATGCCACATTCTTACACTTCCAGTTTTTGTTGGCACAGTCACTAACAGCAGCAAAATGTATGCAAATAAAAAATGATGCATCCAGTTGAAACACTAAATGCGCATTTCACCTCGTAGAACAGAACTTATCTAACTGCCTCGCCCTATAGTTGTAACACTGTTCGTTAGGAAGAACTTTAGAAACGCAAGTGCCTTAAAAATACTAGTTAAATATGTGAAATAAGTTTCTTACATTACAGTCTGAGGTACTCAGTGATCTGATGCTGTTTTCTGACGTACCTGCTAGTAGAAATGCTAAACCTGTCTATGTTATCCTAATTCGGTTTGTGGGATGACAATTATTCATTGACCCTGGTGCTAGTGATGGTTGGTGGATTTTAATAGTGGCGGGGCGGAAATTTTATGCTGGTGTATAAAGAGCGAGCGAGTGAAGATTTAAAGAGTAGTGTGATTCTTCCACCGCCAGAATTTTTTTTTTTTAAATGTGTTCAAATGGTGGATATGGTACAGTCCGTTATTGGAAACTTTGCACTACAGTGTAAGGCATAGAATAACATCACAGAGTGTAGTGTTTTCACTAGGACATAACCGAACACGTAAGTATGCACTGACATAGGAACAGTGAGATCGCTGTACAAAACGCGTATTATTGTACGATACTTTCTGCTAGCAATTGCTTTTTGGAGTTTTTCTGCAATGGTGGCTCAGCTTTACAGTGAACTCAAATGAATTGCGCTGCCTCCGGAAGCGGCAGCAATGGTGCTGAGAAAAAAAAAAAGTTTCCAGCTTCCTTGTCACATCATCATGAAAGCGCCAACACGGGGGAGGCAAGAGTGTATCAGAACTCTTTGTGTAGGTGAGGTTATTGTGTACAGCTAGTCATGGAACAGGAATATTTATCTGTATGTTGGGGGGTGGCTAATAATAACGTTAGTGTTTTTGTAACATAACACTGTGTGACAGCTGTTTTTGTGTGTATATGAAAGTCCATGGTATGTGTTTAGCTGATTATACGACAGATCTGATGGGGATAGTAATATACCTAGGATTGAGTGACTTCTCAGTGCATCCGGTGTCGAGAAATGCACTAGCATGTGTGTATAACTGAATGTGAGTGAGGGCAACCTACATGTGTGGGTTTGTGCTGTTTAGTTGATCGAAATCATGTGCGATTGCTACATCTATCTGACTTCATTGTCTGTGAGTAGTAAGGCACATGACTGGCTTATTTAGACATGAACACAACAACAGTCATTTATTAATGCAATATACATTACAAATTACTATCACCTGCCACCTAAGCCATTCTTATAGCTTTGGGTGCCTGAAATAGTCCGAATTGTCTCATTTGTAGGGGTGTGATGGTTAGTAGTTGTGTTGTTATGATCTTTAGCAGCATGTCAGGGACAATGTGTGGTGCAAGTTGCAATGGCCTTCTGTCAAGAGCCCTGGCACTTTTTTTTTTTTAATACAAATTAAGCACTGCCCTAGAGTGCACTGGCTGGCTGTGTGGGTGGCTCTGTGGGTGGGTGGCTCTGTGGGTGGCTCTGTGGGTGGGTGGGTGGCTCGGTGTGTTTGTGGGTGGGTGGCTCTGTGTGAGTGCAAATGCAATAGGTCTCGCATTTGAGTGATTAAGCTATTGACATTGTAAATAACAATGCCGTTTCTTTAAATGTTTTAAAGACAAAAACATAAACAAAAATAATATCATGAGCAATGCCAATAGCTCTAACTTTAACAATGCCGAGACCATTGCATTGTAAATGCTTGTTTAATGTCATCAATGGTCAAGTATGCTACAGGTAAAGCTTCCCCTAGCCTAGTTAGGTTGATATTAAGACTGCAGGAGTATAATTCCCACAAAGTATATATGTGGTAGAAGAACTTTCAGAGCATGCTGCCTGTCAAGACTGTCTTTGCACTTAACTGGTATTTTTTAGGAGATTGTTGATGACCAGGAAGGAGCAGTGGCTGTTGTGGTGGTCTGAAAGACTATTAGGGTCTGTTTTATCAGAGAAAAGCGCAGAAAGGCTAACCAGGAAAGGCCTATTATTGATAGGTCAAATGGCACATTATTAATGGCTAGCTGCGTGAAAGGATTATTGGCACAAATCTTTGGGGGTTTGCACAGGGTGCCTTTCAGCTTACCTATGTTCAGAACACAATCCTCCAAGAAGGATAAGTTAGTCCTGCCTGAGATACAGAGAAATATTTTAACTGGGATTGCCCATAGTAGTCATTTGGGTATTTCTGCTACCATGAACCTGGAAAGAAATACCATAGTGGACGTCCATAAATGCCCAATTTGAGTGTTTGTTTAATGTATGCCGTGATTTTCTCTTACCAGATAAACACTAGAAACGCACCAAGACACCACTCTGTTTGAAGACTTTTCCAGTAGTACTGTGGGAGAAGTTAGCCATAGGTTTTTCTGGGCATTTCACATTCATCCGCATGACATGAAGCACTTGTCGATGTGACTATTTCTCCAAGTGGGTTTGCTATGTTTTTGTGAATTATGACACTACCTAGGTGTCTACACACTTTCTTGGATCAATTTGTTGCTTGGAGGGTGTCCAGAAGGTCTTGATGTCTAATAACACTACGCAGTTTGACACAAAATTATTATATTTAACTTCATATCGTCAAACTCCTCAATGTGTCTTTTTACAGCCCATCTTCTAATGGGCATGTTTTCATAGAAAATCCTTTTCTTAAGGCCGGCACTTACATCTAGATTGGAGGTCAAGTTATACTTAAGCAGAAAATGTGGAATTATTTTATTGCAAATTCAATCACTGTTACTATCCCATTAAACAAAACCAGGCTTACGTCTGGTTGCAAGAACTGTGCACAGCATTACGAGACTGGTTCTACTGAGCAGTTTACAAGGAACAGTTGAGAGTGGCAGTGAAACACGCTGTCAGAATTATCACTATGTTTGTCATTGTATATTTTAAGAAGTCCAGTGTGTTGTTGGAGAGTTTTAAATTGTTAAGAAATTCACCCAAATAGTAGAAGGTGAGTTTAAACTTTCAGCACCTGTAAAAGTGAGAATAGCAACCAAGAATTCTGTTCTGCTTGAGGGCAGGAGTTGGTGCTATAAAATTAACGTGATTCACTTGAAAAACTGTCAGGCTGAGGTGTTAATGAGATCATCCAGCAACTCGGATGGAGATGGATTTCATTGGTCTGTTAATGTGGATGCCAGTGCCTTGCTTTGGCCAACTCACTTAGTGAGGATGTGTTTAATGAGAATACGCTTGGTAATGCGGGGAATAAAGGCACCGTAAAAGCAGCTATGACTAATTGAGTACTACATATCGAATCTGCATCTGGACATTATACTGAAACTAATACAGATGTGAATGTGCTGTTCGCGCAACAAGACTTCGACAAATTTCGCAATTGTATTACTAATTTTTGTAGTCTTATTAATTTTTTCCTTCTTTTGAGGGTCACTTTCATTTCCTTTTCTCTTAAAACAATGATTGGCATAGCCAATAGGTCTCGCCTTTGGGACCTTATAAGTTTAGCCATGCAGCAGATTATCCCCTTTTGGCATGCCCACACACACCACATACCCAATAGCCACTTGAGCGCTTCAACTTCGATATGTGATTATCGTAGCATGAACCCACACGTATATACGTGGTATATAATGTGGTGACATGGTTACAGAGTATAAGGTAACGAGGTTGCCGTGTACTAAAAGTGATTAATAAAAAGCCACATAAATGCTGCAGCTTCAATACGTGATTGCAGTAGCAAGAATCCTCACGTCTCTATGTTGTATACAATATGGTGACAATGTTACTGCGAACGTCTGATTAAAAACTTCAGAAAGCTAGACTTACCGTAGTAGTTTCTATAACCGTCCTGGCAGCTCGCAAGGAAAACGGCCCTAGCACTACTGGCGATGGTTCGATTTGGGATGGCTAAACCAGCATCACAGACATTTACAGGTAGTGGTCGCCCAGGCAAACATATATCGCTCTTCTTTCACAAACTACAGTGAAAGCACTGCGACATAACTAAGAGCACGCCTTTGCCCGGGTGCTGTTGTGGTATATATTTTTTTTAATTGCCATCACCCCTGCCCACCATTCTTTCATAAGTAATGGACCGGGAGTTTAACTGCTGAAGGGAGTCACAAATAACGGTATGGTAACTAAAGTAAGTAGTTGAATTCTAAAGGGCCAACGCAGCATCACCATAAAATCTGGTGCATATAGTTCAGCGCAGGAGCCAAACGCTTCTCAAGAGGCTTACGGTTGTCCAGATGCAACATCAGCACCCAAGGTAAACTCCAGCACCCAGCGACTGACTTAATGCCCAGCATAATATGTCGAAATAATTGGAGTGCAGAATTTCCATTAGCAGACACGGGTATTCCGCATCCTACTAGTCAACGATATGAAACACGCTAAAGTGTTACAGAAACTGGAGGACCGAGGGTTTGGAGAAAAGACGTCCTTTCTAAAAGGGATTTATGGGCAGCACACGCCTTAATCATCCCCATGTCTAATTGGACTCAATACTGATGAAGAAAAAAAAACAGTAAAAAAAACAAGCGCATCTCCCAGTACAACACTCGATTCACAAATACATCCGTAGATCTGCTCAGCACTTGCCTGTAAACGTCCCAGCTACGGATTTAAACACAAACAGGGCACCTCTGACTGCTAAGGTGACGGACGGTCCCCGGGAATGATGTTATCACAGACACCATTTGCTTCCCCTCGACTTCCGCATGCTGCAGTTTCGACCGTGCGCTTGACAAGCCCCGGATCCGTTATTTCTTTTATCTCTAATAATAATAAACAGAGAATGGATAAGGACAGCCCGGTAGCAAGCGTGGTAAATAAACTCCTCCCCGGAGAATGAAGGCTGAAGATGGAGGGACTGACATACAGGGAGAAGAAACTAAACACCATCTTTTTTTGCTACCTGCAAAAGTTACCGTTCGCTGCAGCGATAAAGAACACCCCCCCCCCCCCCCTCAATGTATATGTCAGGCTTCAGAGAGGGCTTTAGGCAAATCTGTTTACAGACAGGAGCACAATATTCCAAATCTCAGGATTTATTCCAAAAGAGACAAGGGTGAACAACATTGCAATGCATGTAGAGTACTGGAGGGTGGCACACAGGTCCAATAAATAAACATCAGTTTTGTTTAGGTCACCAGGATTAATTACTTACCCGGTCCGGTGCACAGGAAATTAGTTCCTCCTTGCCACACTCGCTGTAATCACTTCCCAGTATGTGGAACTGGAATCAAGTGCACTGTGAGACTCAGCACCAGTGGCCTTTGCGCTAACTGCTTCCTCCAGATCACATGACCGATCTCAGCATTCCGGCACATCCTGGGAAGTTGTAAACAAGCATGCGAGTGGGGCGCGCGCGCGCCACACCGAGACATGGGTTTTGAATTATCGCGCACGCATGATAATTCAAAACACATGGCGCCTGTGCGGGTAACCACAACGAATAGGCCATGGGTGGAGCAAAGGCGGGACATGCACCCGCCTTTGCCCAATTGCGTGCTGTCTTTCTTAGAAAGACGCACGCAAAGCCTAATAGCCTGCGATGAAAACAAAACCACATGCACAAGCGCGTGGTGAGATTTCAAAATCCCTTACATAAAGTCTTCACCAGAATAACGCATGCGCATGCTCGACCTAAATATGAAGATGGGTTGGGTATCTCCATTTCTACATTAATTGCTATTCTCTTCTATATTCTCGAAGTTCTTTACTATTGACGGCTGCATTAAGGCAAGTCAGCGGCACGAGTCTCCTTTGGTCTTTGAAGCGTCAGCTGTCCTTTGACAGTTCTCAGTCTCAGCGGTGCCACTCTGCCCTTTCTTGAGCTATGTATGAAGAATAAGCCTCCTAAAGACCAGTTATCAGAGATGCACTCATCTAAACATGTCAAAGAAAGAAAATAAATGGGACTGTGGTGTTGCTTTGCATGGTTGTCATGGTAAGCTGGTCATAGTGGATGATCTAATGCGATTCTTGTATGGAATGTTGGTAGCAACCGTTGTAGAGTCCCCTATTATACAATTAACTTGCGTGTTATTGAAGATTATAAGTGCACCTAGTCACTACAAATTGGCGACAGGCTGAGGACACGTACCTGCTGTTCAATAGCAGCTGTAAAGGCCCATTAGAGAATACCTTCATCTTGCGGCTGGTTCCTGGGGGCTATCTCCATCTTCACGGTGCATCTTAATAACAGTGAGACGGGGGATGAGTAGGCAGGATGTGGACTAGAAGTCTATAATTGCCTTATGGTCTCGTAGTCCTGTGAGGTGCTTTTATACACAGTAGGAGGAGCGTTTGTTGGCCGTTATACTGAGGAAGCTGTGCTTGGAGGTGACACAGCGTCATAGCAGTAGCCTTGTTCTTGGTGAGCGGTCTAGCTTTTACCACCACTTGATATGCCACATCAATACATACACTGCCATTTTGGAGGAGGTTTCCCATTACGCCGGCAGCCATTTTAGGTGTTCTGGGCCAACCAACGCACAGCAAATGGTGATATGGATACCTACTGCATGTCCCACGATGATTAGAAGTTAGCGTTACAGTTGCAGTAACACGCACACCCTTTACAGCGTGTTACCGTAAAATCTTTGAATACATGTGGAAGTACTGTTAGCATTGCAATTACGGTGACATGCACCCCTTTTACAGTGTATCGCAATTATTCAAGTTATGGATCAGCATGCTCCGCATTGTTGTATCTCCATTCCGGCAGGAATTTAAGCTACAAGCAGACAGCGGTGTGTGCACCATTTAAGCACTGGTGACACAGACACACCTATTGAGCATGTCAAATGTCTTCAGTAAAACACATACCCGTGCAAAGCAAAGGTTGGATGGTAAATTAACTTTGGTTAAGAGTTGAGGTAAATGTGAGACGGAGGAAGACTCCTTGCCATTTTCGGTACATAACACAACTGTGAGGTTATTACACTATCCTTGCGAAGCACTGTTGTGAAGTATTTAGCATTGCTAGTGAGATACATTAGTTAGCCTTTGGTGTCATGTGTGCCCAAGCATTTTCACTTTTCTGCCGTGCCAGAGTGAACCCCAAATGAAATGGCCAGAGTGGAAGGAATACTGTTTAAATTACATTTTGGCCATTGAGGAAGAAGGATCAGAAGAATTTTCTGCTTCCAGGAATAAGAAAATACTTTTATACAGTCTAGGTCCTAAAGGGTTACAAGTTTTTAACCAGATGGGGAAAAATGCCAGGCCTGGGGGTGGAAAAGGATGTCTTACTAAATGTGTTGGAGAACCTTGATGTGTACTATCAAACAGCGGTCTGTGCAGCGATCGAAAGGTTCAATTTCTTTCAGCAGAAACAAGGGAAGTCTAAACCTGTTGGCGATTATGGTTCTGCTCTTAGACAGGCTTTGGGGTTAATGGCGATTCTTCTCTTATGGATATTATTGCATCAGTCAAAAAAAGTGATCTAAAAGATGTGCTAAAGCAGCTACGAATAATGAGCCCAAAGAGAAGGAAGTGGTTTGCAAAGTTTCGAACTTGTACAGCAATAAAGTTAAAGATGGTGATAGCAGAAAACGAAAAGGCAAAGGCCCACACAAGAACAATAATTTGAATTGTTTTAGGTGTGGTAGCAAGGATTATCTTGCAAGAGATAAGAATTGCCGGTTCTCGAGGCCAAATAAGAAAATTCAGAGTGTGAAATGTATTTCTGAAAAACAGAAGCCATTTCAGATGGACGAAGAGTATTGGAATGATGCAGAGGGAGTGTTGTGTGTGGAATGTCCTGTACTTAATTTGGACATGATGCATAGAAACAAACCAATGTGCAACATGACAGTAGGTGGAATTAGTATCGCAAATGTAGCAGATTCTGGCTCACCCTACTCAATCATTAATAGGAAAATGTGGGAGAGAAAAATTCATGGAGGTATTGGGTAAACACCTAAGAGACAGATATTCACCCAGTCACGTTCACAGGCGAGAAAATTCCGATGTTGGAGTATTGTGTTGCCTTTTGAATTTAAAGGCAGGAAAACCTTAAGTAAGTTGTATGTTGCCAAAGCAGGGCCTTTAATTTTAGGACGGATGGATGGATGGACAAAAAAGCCCTGAACATAGTTTTGAATCCCAACAATGTAGATCAGGTACTCTTGTTGGAAGAACCTGAACAGGCCCTAGAGGTGAAATTAAAGGGAGATTTTCCGGAAGTGTTTTCTGGCCAAGTTGGTAGACTGAAGAATTTTGTGCGCAGGATTGTGTTGAAGGCTGGTGCGGTACCCGTTTGCCACAAGATCAGGAACATTCCTTTAAACTTTATGGAGAAAAGTTGCTAAAGAGTTGGAAAAGTTAGAAAAGAATGGTATTATTCAGCCTATAGAGTGTGCAGAGTGGCTTGCATCACTGGTGGTTGCTAGGAAGGCGAATGGGAAGATAAGTTTATGCACTGACCTTAGGGAGATTAAACAAAATTATAGTTGCCCTATCTCCCCTGCCTACGATTTCTGAACGGCTTGACCAGACTAAGGGGGTCACGTGGTTTTCAACAATATACTTAACTTCTGCCTACCACCAGGTGACCCTACATGCTGAGAGTAGGAATTTGGCCACTTTCATCACAGCTATGGGATGTTAACGTTTTGTCCGCAATCCTTTTGGCTTGGCGTCGGCCGCAGCTGTCTTCCACAGGTTAATGCACATACTGCTGAAGGATTTTCCTGGAGCAGCAAACTTCCAGGATGATATTGTGATCATGGTGAAAAGTAAAGACGATCATGATTGCAACTTATACAAGGCGTTAGGAAAACTCAAAGAATATTAATTAACCACATAATTAGACAAGTGCAAGTTTTGTAGACAGTCTGCAACATACTTGGGACATGAAAGTAGCAAGATAGGAATCTCCCCTAACAGGAAGATTATAGCGTCAATCAGAGATGCCTCTGCCCCTACTTGCAAGGATGAAATCAGGTCATTTATAGGACTCGCAGAATTGTATACAAAATTTTAAAGAACTTTACTGAGAAAACATACAATATTCGTCAGCTGTTGAAAGCCAGGCACTGTTTTGAGTGGCATGAGTTGCTGCAAATAGAATTTGAAAGAATCAAGGATGGTATCTGTGCGGGGACTCCCTCACAAGGATTGATTCCAAGGCTCGCACAGTATTGACCACTGATGTCAGCGGAAAAGGATTAGGGACTATGTTGTCCCAAATCTCTCATAATGGGGTAGAGAGCACAATACCCTTTGCTTTTTGATCCTGGACTTCACGTGAGGAAAAGAACTGTGGTATTGAACGGTAAATGCTAGCAAGCGTGTGGGCAACTGGAAAATGTAGACCGTTCCTATGGGGCACTAAATTCACTTTACAAACAGATCATAATCTGTTGCTAAATGTTTTAACTACCGATCGATGGCTCAGCCAAAGGCACTTTGCATAGCCAGAATTTCTCTTTGGTTGCTCAATTATGCTTATGAGGTAGAGAATACTTACCAGGCAAGAAAAATAAGGTGGCAAACTATCTGAGCAGATCACCAGTTCAGGGAGAAGCAGTAGAAACCAAGGTGTGGGATGGATATACTGTAAAAGACACACAGTTGAGGAACAGAATGCAGAACAAATCAAAACATTCATCCCCGTCAAGAGAGCTGGGTTAAATCCATCATACTTTTGCTCATCATACCACCCCAGTTTAGACCTGGCCATATGCAAATCAGTCTTGACCCTGTGCCTCCTGGGAACAGTCCAGCCTGAACTGCCAAGCCAGGTCCTCCCTGGACCGGACACAAGCATCCTAGGACCGGTTTCGGTGTTTCACCTCTCATCAGCCAGGGCAGCTTGAATCCAGTGGCACAGTGAGCTGGGATGGCAGTGTACAGTGTAAAGTGTAAAACAAGAGCCATTTTCGAGATGGGGTGGAAAGCTGGTTACGAGGAAGTTATGGTGCTAGTCAAAGTGTGTAATAACTGAACTTCTAAATGTTGCCGTGTATAAACTCCATCTTGCTCACAAAACCCTTTCTTGACCTCTCACAAAATGGTCTTCTACATTACCCCGTGTCGGTGCCCTGGGCCGGTTTCTACTGCACCCACGCATGGTCTCAGGAACCTGTATGGACAGCAGAACAGGTCTGTCCCTAACCGGTCTGTCTCTGCCAACGGCCTAACACCTGGTCAGATCACGAAACCCATCTTACCCGCAGGGCATGAAAGCTGCCTCCAAACAGGAATATGTCCAGCGCGCTCCTGAACTTCTGCATACCCCGGACTTTCCGTTGCCTCCAACACCTGAATTTCTGCTCCAAACACCTCAATTCCTGCATACCAACGGACTTTGTCGTCCCCCTGCTCACGAGGGGAGTGTCCACATCCTATAAGAGATGCGGCATGCCAATGACACGTCGAACAGTCTCCTGACACCTACGCAAACAGTGGGTCTCGGACACTCATCCATCTCTAGAGATTGTCAAATCTTTGTACTAAATAAATCTTTTGTTTCCTTGCTTCCAGAACTGTGGTCTCCCATTTTTGGTATTGCAAATTGGCGCATCAACGTGGGACCCATCAGAGATCCGGTGGTCTAGGCTAGAGGACCCGGAGAGGAGGGGAATATCGGTAACTAAGGAGTGCACCTACGGAAAAGCAGATTCAAGCCCCCGTAGCCGACGTCGCCAGTATCTCCTTCCCTCAACGGTGTCCTCTACAACAATAGCCCGGTCCTGACTGGGATACTTTTTTGGTCCACCTGATTTGTTTTGTTTTTCTGTTCTAAAAGTCATATTGAGCATGCCTTTGACTATTCTGATTTCGGATTAATTATTCGGTCTTTGCAAACACCGAAGGACAGGTAATGTGTTCTCAATTTTGAACAAACTGCAGTCATAAAATAATATCCTTGTCGATACCAATATCATAGACATGCCTGTCTCTAACAGATTAAGGAAATGATGTTGCTGTGGCCAAGATACTCTCGAAGACAGTCAGCCGGCTCCTCTGGAAGGAACCACTAATAAGGAAATGTACATAAAGTATGGTAATTCCGGCATTATTTACACAAAATTGTGGCGGAAATACACAAAATCAAATGTAGATTTACAATGGCCAGAGTTTGGGTCATTTGAAATTCCGCAAATAACGTACCTAGAAGAACAACTTCACCGGCGGAAGGTTAGAGCAAGTATGTTTGATTATTTTGGGCTTTGGAGGAAAGAAATACACGAGAGAATTAGGAAAGCCCAGGCTAAAGAGAATAACCAGAAAAAGAGAACACCCCAATCAGACATAGCAGCCCTTAGGAGGAAGGAAATAGAGCGCAATAAAGAGAGACATGACAGAGAATACAGGTTAAACATAACAGGTCAATATCCGGTACTACCCGCTAAACAAGACGAAGAGGATGCACTATTGTATTCTAGACCCCCCGCTTATCAACCACAATCGTTAATACAACCGCTACAGCCTCCACCCGTCATTTCTAATGTACTCCCAAACGCACAAAATCAACCTGTTCAGCCATTTGAAGCCACTGCCCCGATTCCTCCGGTTAGCGAATCAGATCCCGTGCCTCTCACTGTTGCTGAACCAGTGGTAAAATTAAAAGTAAAAAAACAAAAGAAGCGACCCCCGTCTGCTAAAGATTCAGACTCTGAGTCGGAATCTCTGGTACTAGGTCATGATTCCGATACTAGTGAATATAGACAAAACCATCCCCCACGATTAAGAAGCCATGACAGGAAAAGAATAAATCACAGAGCCCAGCAGCTAATATACAAAGGTGCCACCCCAACAGACATACACAGTGCAACCGATGAGCAGATCCAAGTGGTACGGAAAAGCTACCTACTAGAGAGGATGGCTTATCACCTAATGGCTAAACATGATGATACAGATATAGATACACCTACGGCGTTTCGCAAACCATCGTGCGGTAGAAAGTGGTGGGTCAACAAAAGATGAAAGAGATACTTTATTGACAATGATTAAAACCGCTTTACATAGAGAAAGCCATTCCAACGAGGTAGAACCTATTGAAAAGATACAACAAATGCCTGTTAAAGAAGCAGCACCCGTTTTTGTCCCACCTCGGGGCGAGGGGTCTAATGTTACTAACCCTAATGATCCCAATGCGTGTTCTAGATGGTTGTTCAATTTTGTATACACCCCCTGGACCAAAGCAGAAATGTTGCAGCTGCGGAAGGACATCCCTGATATCCGAAAGAATCCCACAGGATTCTATGAAAGCGTCCAACAGATTCTAAGCTCATATACAATGACTTTAACAGACATAATACAGTTTTTAGGACTTCTACTTCCAGCCGAACTGTGGAAACCCCTACGGTTTACAGATGATCAGGTAGCCCTTGGGGATACATGGGAAGAGTTGGCACTCAAAGATACGAATAGGAAACCAGGCGAAAAGCCACACGATAATATTTTAAAATTGCCCCAAAGATTGTTGACAAAATTGAAAACAATGGCACCCGAGAGGAAAATAGACTGGACATTACTTGCTGCCTGTAAACAGAACCAGGATGTGTCAGTCTCTGACTATTTCACAAGGCTGGGAAAAGCATACGCTGACTTTAGTGGTCAGGATGTGACCACTGAAACTGGCAGACATCTCTTAATTCAAACTGCTACCTTCAGTGGGGAACAGACTAACATCTAGTGAAAGTAGCTGGCCAGCGGCCACTTCGGCCACTATTCTGACTATGGCTCAATATTACGAGACACAGAATAAGACAGCGGAAGATGAGAAAGAGAACAAAAAGAAGAAATTAAAAGAACAAGTGTTACTTAGTCAATTAGATACGCGTCGCACCAACATGTCCAGACCAACGGTCTCATACCCCCAACCTAAACAACATACCTCAGGTACCCCATGTCAACTACCCAGACTAGGCCCTCAACCTACTGACATCTGCGCTTATTGTAAAAGACCAGGGCACTGGAAAGGTGATTGTAGGATTCTAGCCGCCAACATCGCTTCAGGTAAAACTCAACCCAGAACACATAATACCCCGACACAATCTACACCACTTTACAGGGAGAATAGATTCGATAAGGGCCCAAGATAGCAGGAACTTCAAGCTACTGTTCAGGACTATACTGACGATAATATTGAAATGTCATCCCTGTATTGGGCAGCATAGGACAGTCTAGGATGGGGGAAGGAACCAGTGGAAGTACCTGTAGATCAACAGGGACCATACATTACAGCATCAGTTGCAGGGTCAGCGGGACCTTTTCTAATAGACACAGGAGCATCCCGTAGCACTCTAACCACACCACTGATCCCGAGGGCTCCTCCATCCGGCAAACTCATTACATCGACTGGATTCGATGGTCAGCCCTCTGTCAATTCCTTGTCCTACCCCAACACCATTCTCAATGCAGGGTGAACAAACTTCAGCTACCTTTTTACTGTCTTCCCAATGCCCAGAGAACCTGCTAGGCTTGGATCTGTTGAAACACTATAGAGCTACCATTCGGTGTTCACCGAACAACGTTCGGCTAATACTGTACGATAACATTGCACCTTCTGCCCAGCTTTTACATTTATCACACATGCCAGATGATTTGGCGACTATTTCCCCCTGTCTATGGGCAACCTCCGACACGGACGTTGGGTCCATCCAAATGCCTCCAGTGCATATCACCGTAAAACCAGGAGTAACTCTACCAAGGATCCCACAGTATAAAATATCTAAAGAGGGAGAGGTCGCCCTCCAAACCATTGTTCATACTCGCTGGTGTAGTGGAACAGGTACCAGGAAATGTCTGTAACAGTCCTATTCTCCCAGTTCTTAAACGTTCCTCTACAGGACAAAAGATATATAGATTTGTGATTGATTTGCGAGCTATTAACAAAATAGTGCAGCCTCAATTCCCTGTAGTTTCTGACATTACCACCATTCTCACCATGATCCCACCAACAGCTAGAGTATTTACAGTTATAGACCTTAAAAACGCATTCTTCTCTATTCCTATACATAATGGCTCCTGTTTTCTTTTTGGATTTACATTTTTGAAAGTCTCATATAGATTCTGTAGAGCTCCTCAAGGCTACACTGAAAGTCCCAGCATCTATGGCCAGGCTTTAAAAACACAACTGGATCAGATTCAGCTTCCGCTGGGAGTGGCGTTAATTCAATACGTAGACGACATTCTTTTAGCAGCAGACACAACACAACTTGCCCGCAAAGCATCCATGCTCACCCTCCAGTTTCTTGCTGCTAAGGGACACAAGGTTTCTAAAGACAAACTACAGTATTGTAAACAACAAGTAACCTATTTGGGACACTTATTGTCTGAGGAGGGACGCACTCTTACACCAGATAGTATTCAAACTATTCTAAATTTTCCAACTCCTGTCACCCAACGAGATGTCAGAGCACTCATAGGACTGACCTCCTTTTGTAGACCATGGGTCCCTAATTTCTCCCTCATCATTAAACCACTTCTTTCTCTAGTCACCAGAGCTGTATCTGACCCCATCCCCTGGACCACCCAGCACACAAAAGCATTCATGACACTAAGCCAGGCCCTGTGCTCTGCTCCTGTGCTAGGTACTCCTGACTATCAAAAACTATTTTTTCCTTTTTGCACACGAACGATCCGGATGCAGCCTTTCCCTCCTCTGTCAGACACATGGCACCCACAAGCGACCGTGTGCGTACTTTTCTGCAGTCTTAGATCCTGTTGCTTCTGCTTTGCCCACCTGTCTACGCGCTGTAGCGGCCACGGCAGTGCGACAGACGGAGGGCATTGTTTTGGGATCCCCCTTGACAGTTCTTGTCCCCCACTCGGTGGACATATTGCTCAACAAAACCAAGACACAACATCTCACCAGTGCCCGATTACATGGATATGAACTCACCCTTCTTAACCCCCAAATCACAATACAACGTTGTACCACCCTTAACCCAGCCACACTCTTACCCCTACCAACTACTGATCCCCTCACACAGCCACCCCACCATGACTGTGTATTCCATACTGAAGCTGAAACGAAAAGTCGGGTGGATCTGAAAGATACAGCTTTCCCAGAGGCAGAAGGCCACTTATGGGTGGATGGGTCTTGTCTAAAAATACCGGACGGTACTACTTCCGCTGCCTATGCAGTCACTACAGCCCTTACAGTAATAGAAATAGCTAGAATTCTTCAGAAATCAGCCCAGGCAGCGGAAATAACAGCCCTTACACGAGCATGCATCCTTAGTACCAATATGACAGTAAATTTATATATACACCAACAGCCAATATGCTTTTGGCGTGGTACATAATTTTGCCCTGCTATGGAAAGAACGAGGTTTTCTTACTTCCCATGGCACCCCTATTCAGCATGGCGACCTTATCAATGCCCTTTTGGAAGCGATCACTTTACCAACCAAATTGGCAGTAATCAAATGTGCAGCTCACAAAAGGGTGACAGATGAAGTAGGGCAAGGAAATGCCTTAGCAGATAAGATAGCGAGACAAACAGCATTGGGGGAAGTACCAGCTCGAGTATACGTCCTTAAGTCACACACTGAGAAATGGCATGACGCTAGACAGCAGATAATTGACATACAGCGTTCAGCCACTCCTGAAGAAAAGGCCCAGTGGGAAACAGATGGAAAGATGGATGAAGAGGGATGCTGGAGGTCCCAAGATATGCTCAAATGGAAATTACCACAGGCTTAGGTAATTCCATTACTCACTATGACTCACTTACCCGCACATATTGGTTCCCAGGCCATGTGTACCATGCTCAAGGAAGTATGGGACTACCACCGGCTCCGCCCGTCAGCAGAGCGGTTGTCAAGCAGTGCCTCACATGTCTCCGACACAACATAGGTCAGGGAACTAAAGTTCCAATGGCAGGGTTCGCTCTGCCTACTGCACCGTTTGAAGTCCTTCAGATGGACTATATACAGTTAAACAGAGTCAATAGCTACAAATACGCATTAGTGGTAGTCTGTGCCTTTAGCAAATGGGTGGAGGCATACCCAACAAAGGATAACACGGCCATCACTACAGCTAAGGTGTTATTGAAAGAATCTTTCCCTAGATATGGCCTTTGTATATTAATGCGAAGTGACAGAGGGTCCCATTTTATTGGACAAACAGTTAAGAACATCTTGGGAGGGCTTGGGGTGAAGCAAACGTTTCATGCAGCTTTTCACCCCGAGGCAGCAGGGCTGGTGTAGAGGTACAATGGGATCCTTAAAGAAAAACTGCCTAAGATAGCAATCGAAACAGGACTGAATTGGGTCAATGCTCTTCCATTGGCACTACTATCTATTAGATCAGTCCCACATTCTAAATCCCACCTCACCCCATACGAGGTAGTC
This sequence comes from Triturus cristatus, assembly GCF_964204655.1. Classification (NCBI taxonomy): domain Eukaryota; kingdom Metazoa; phylum Chordata; class Amphibia; order Caudata; family Salamandridae; genus Triturus; species Triturus cristatus. The sequence continues at coordinate 421,791,575 of NC_140591.1, forward strand.
TTTGGCCCACCCATGAACATTTGGAATGCACCCTCTCCAAAGTCCATTTCTCACCTACCGCAGGAAGTTTTGACTGACTATTTGTATGAACTTACTGAAACCATGTCTTTAATCCATGAACAGGTGCGGGCCACTACTGAGGACAGATCCCAGGGTCCAGGCCATCACATCCTCCCTGGCGACTTTGTCCTGGTGAAAAACTTTGCCCGCACCCAATCCCTACAACCACGCTGGCAGGGCCCTCTGCAGGTGCTCCTGGCCACAAGGACAGCTGTCAGAGTGGAAGGGAGAAAATCGTGGGTGCATGCTTCCCACTGCAGGAAAGTGGACCCTGTCACCAAGGAACAGCTACAAGTCCAAAAGGAAGCCCTAGGGCACGAAAAGCCTGCATCGCCACACCTTGAGTCAGACACTGAGTTGGAACTCTGTGACGAGGGAACAGACGGATACTACCTCCGATCCAAGGCTAAGCTGAAGAACAAGGGCCGTTAGTACTCCATTGTCCGTTGCTGCAGGGCGGTAGTAAAATCTGGCCGAGGGTCCGAGGTACCCCCAATAGTGGTTTACCGGGGCAGATATTGGCCAGTGGAGCAACCAACAACTATCGGCAGCTATTAGGGACATTGCAGTACTCTCGGAACACTTGTAGAGCTATTATGGCTGGAGGTCACGATAATGTGGGACCAATCTCCCCAAAACCTGGATATGTCGCGATCCATCCTATTCATGAGTACCAAAGACTACGCACCCCCTTGAACAATGATTGCCAACAAGGGCCATCATCCAGGTCTGCCAATGTTCCCCCCGATGAAGAAAACCATCAACGACACGGAAGCGGTATGAATCCAGAGGTCAAATGCACCCGTGATACTACCCTAACGCTGAAGAAAGCTAGAATGAGAGTTTACAGTACCCGTACCATAATACTGTTCATTCAGACCATACTTGCAATAATTGCTGGTATATCATTTTGGATCCTCGAAGAAACAGCCCCCGCCAAACATACTGTATTACCACAAGCAACAGTTCCACCAACGCCACCTGAACATTCTCACGTACCTTGGCCGGACACACACCTCGACAGACACCTGGAGTTTCATAATAATACTTTTATTCAAATGTTGCACCAGTTCAATCAGGTTTCCAATGCAACAGACTGTTATGTTTGCGGACTCCCACCTCACGCAGTTCAGCACACCATCTCATTCTTAGTGTTTCCCGCCACTCCAGCCTACACTTGTGCTCTGATGTACAACTTGACGAACGTTTTTCCATCACGTTATGACAAAGGCAACCATACCACATTCCAACCCTTTATTTGGACTCTCCATGAAAAAAATAACACTATCTGTAATGCCTCTGACCCGCCACAAATGCGTGCTATTATCTTCACCCCTATGCAGGACACCTGGGGTTACACTTTCTTTCCTACCCAAGAAAAAGAAGTCGCCATTTCAATTACACCACGTCCTGGTATACTGTGCCTGCAAGGTCAAGGGAAAATACCTATAGGAACCAGTCTATGCGATACTACCATAACTTACAATAACTTCACCCCATATCTCAGCCTTCCGTCAGGACTTCACTTTGTATGTGGAAACAAAGCTTACACCTGGCTGCCTTCTGATTGGAGTGGCACATGCTATATTGCATTCCTGCTGCCACCTACATTTAACAGAAACAACTTGTACCACAGACAGAGGAGACGAGTACCAGATATAGACCAGACCGACAGCAGCAACCAGCAATTCAGCGATGCCCTGAAGGGCCTTCTACCTTTTTGGGGTCCCATGTCCAACAGTCTCAACACCAGACGACTCACCAGGGTCCTGGAAGCTACTGCCAACATCACTGCAGGAATACTGACCCAACACACAGCCGAGATCGATGCTACACGAATGGTTTCCCTTCAGAATCGCATGGTGCTCGACGTCATCCTGGCAGATCGGGGGGGGAGCCTGTCGCATCATCGGGGCCAGTTGCTGTGTGTATATTCCCGATTCATCACCCTCTGTCTATGAAGCAATTTCTAAACTACACCGGATTGCCACTGAAATATGCCCAGACAATGGGACCCCTTGGACCTGGACAACTGGTTTTTGGAACAATCTGATCACTTGGGGATGGAAGATACTGGTGTTCCTCACGATCCCCTTGGGTACCGTGTTCTTTTGCTGCCTGTGCATTCATTGTGGCCCAGCACTTTGTTCTCTGTGTGCTTCCACTTGCAGATCCACCCCTATGACACATCAGGCTGAAAACAGCAAAGTACTATATCATCAGGCATTTGAAGACCTCTGTAATATTGACATTCACTAATGATGTTGCACACGGCAAGAGGAGGGACTGTAGTAACTGAACTTCTAAATGTTGCCGTGTATAAACTCCATCTTGCTCACAAAACCCTTTATTGACCTCTCACAAAATGGTCTTCTACATTACCCCGTGTCGGTGCCCTGGGCCGGTTTCTACTGCACCCACGCATTGTCTCAGGAACCTGTATGGACAGCAGAACAGGTCTGTCTCTAACCGGTCTGTCTCTGCCAACGGCCTAACACCTGGTCAGATCACGAAACCCTTCTTACCCGCAGGGCATGAAAGCTGCCTCCAAACAGGAATATGTCCAGCGCCCTCCTGAACTTCTGCATACCCCGGACTTTCCGTTGCCTCTAACACCTGAATTTCTGCACCAAACACCTGAATTCCTGCATACCAACGGACTTTGTCGTCCCCCTGCACACGAGGGGAGTGTCCACATCCTATAAGAGATGCGGCATGCCAATGACACGACGAACAGTCTCCTGACACCTACGCAAACAGTGGGTCTCGGACACTCTTCCTTCTCTAGAGATTGTCAAATCTTTGGACTAAATAAATCTTTTGTTTCCTTACTTCCAGAACTGTGGTCTCCCATTTTTGGTATTGCAAATGTGTGAGTATGTGTTACAGGGGTGGGCAGATAACAGGAACGTCTCTGAAGAATGCAAGATATTTTGGAATCCAAGGGAGGAATTCTCTCTCTCTAGCACAGGGTTCCTTTTCAGGGGGGGCAAAGTTGTTCCTCTGCACAATCACTGTCAAAGAATTGTGTTAAAGCACAAAGGGCATTTGGGGATTGCTAAGTCTAAACATAGGGTTAAGAGTTCCTACTGGTGGCCTGGAGTAGATTTAGGTATGGAAAAGTTTGTGAGGAATTGTGAACATTCTGCAAGTGCTAACAAAACTCAAATTGAGTACCCAAGAACATTATTGTGTTCATTGACATGTATTCCAAGTGGCTTGAGTTGAAGATATGTGAACAGGCGGATGCAGCGTGTGTGGTCATGTTCCTGGGAAAAACAAAGAAGCAATTCTCAGGTCACTTTTGAGTGATAACGGTCTATAATTTTTAGCTAAGTTTACTACATTTCTTTCAAGGAACGGCATTAAGAAGAAAAAGACTCCTGTGTATCACCCTACCAGTAATGGGACTGTGGAGAGATTCAACAGGGGGATCCTGGATTGTATTCAAGCTGCAATGCAGAAAAAAACTGGGAACTGGAACTTGGAAAATTGGTGCGGTCCCATCTCCTACAGTAACGGGTACAGACCCTTTAAAATTTTGAAGGGGCGTAATCGGTTTACTAAAGACAATTCAGTGTGGATGTCTCATGAAAAATCAGAGTAAGTGGTCATCTGAGGTTGTCAAAGCAGATTCGGAGAAGGCACGCCAGACTTACAGAAGTACTATGAGGGGAATCATAGAGTGAAGGAGGTCACTCTTGAAGAGGGTGACTGGGTGTGGGTGTCAAGCTGGATAAAAGTGTTAAGGGTGGCAGTCACTTTTCTGAACCATTGCAAGTGTGCAAGGTGTATTTGTGTTCAGTCAAGCTTAGTAATGGTAAAGTTTGGCATTTTAGCAAGCTGTCTAAATGATAATAAGATTTTGTCATAGGGCTGTGGAGGTTCAAAAACTCCTGGAGCATGGCTGCAGGAGGAAGATGATAATGGAAGCCAAATCATAGTGCTGTCCAAGTTCAGCAAAGTACCCTTAATCTTCAGACTCTGTCTCTGGATGCTGAAGACGTGTTTCTTCTTGGAGAAATGTGTTAATTAACGAGTAATGTTAAGGAACGAGTCTTCTCAGATGTTGGAACCTCACAGCAAAGGGGTTAGGAGGACAAGTTCAGGCAGGGCTATATCGCTGCCCACAAAGTTAAAAGATTTTGTGATGGGGTATTGGCTCAGGTACATATGCATCAATTTCTTCTGTATGCATTATTACCGGGTGTTAAATATGAAAAAAATTCTGGAAATTAAAGGCACATTACTTTACAGTGTTAATCCTAATACTGTAATTTTTAGGTCTCGCCTGACCCAGCGCATGCGCTGGTCTGGCGAGACTTATTGAGAGGGCTCCAAAAAGTGCTACCAGGCCAGCCTAGAGCTACAGTGCATGTGCGCGGGCGCCGCGTTTTACCGGGATTACTTTCACTTTCGGCCACACGGTCGCTTTGATGTTTGATGTGATCCCGATCGCGCCGCACGGCCGCTTTGCATAGCCAATAGGTCTCGCTTTTGGGACCTTATAAGTATTTAGTTATGCAACTGTTGCATGGCTAAACACTTATAAGGTCCCAAAGGCGAGACCTATTGGCTATGCCAATGCTTGTTTAGGTGAGGATTCTACTGTTCCATTTATTTCTTGTGAATTATCTCCAGTTGTGGAGTGTTAAATTCTTTGCTATTAAAACAGGCAAAGGTAACGCATTGGTATTGCCTATGTAATGAATAAAGCGCTGTTTTCACCAAGCATTGTCTAGGAGAAGGAAAGAGCTCCCTGACAGATAAGAGGAATGGTGAGTATGTGGTGCAGCAGCCAAAGCTGCTCACTCAAGAGCTGGGGATCCCGGTTCGAGTCTCGGCGGCGCAGCCCAACATAGTCTGATTCTATGCATATCACTTAATCTCTCTGGATGATAAATTGTTCTATAAATCTGCTGCAAGAGTAAAAGACAAAGCTTTATGAAAATCTAGTTCCACCAAAGCGGATGTTAACAGTATTTCGGCAGCAGGAAACTGATAAGGGAAGCAGACAAGGAACAAGCATTGATAAATGCAGGAAAATATGCTACAGCCAATAGAAATGGAGGAAAGGTAAGTGGCCCGCACAGGAACCAATGAGAAGTCAGGAAAGAGAGCAGGCTGGATTTAAGTCCCTTTTAAGTTTATATAAAAAATAATAGATTTCTCAGGCACAGGCGCGCACTGTGCAGACAAAACCTGAAAAAGGAAGATGTGTGGTGTTGCTCTGTATGGTTGTCATGGTAAATTGGCCATAGTGGCTGACCTAATGCGATTCTTGTATGGAATGTTGATGGTGACCGTTGTATAGGACAGTTGGTGCGGACTTCGGCTGTGAAGGACGTACTTGCCTGCGCTCCCCTATTCTACAATAAACTTGTGCGTTATTGAAGATTATACGTCAGACTTCCTTCACACTTTTGTATTATTTTGGGGACAATACCAACCAAACTAAGTCTGAAAAGTAGCTTGTGCACTCAAGAAGTTTGACAAAATATCCCTTGCATCACTTTCAGACTAGGCCTTGAAATATGTTCAGATTCACAACAATTATTTATTTCCGTTGAACACCTGCATTGCCCGTTAGGACTGGCTGGATTGTAAATCCATTAAGACGATTCCTACACTACCAACAGCGAAACAAGCAAGATGTGCAGATTTACATTATCCTACAGCGAAGACCAACTTAGAATATTTGCTCATATATCATAATGTCCTCTTCTACACCGGAGGAGATTAATCTTAAGCAATCAGTTACTAAGTGTAAAAACAAACACACACCCCATGTACCTTACTTTGCGCTGAACAGGTGAACAACTTTCAGGCATCTGCCAATCAACAGACAATTCTTGAACAACCAGGGGTGTGGAATTCCTATAGCCAGACGCCCAGGACATATTGTTTGGGGACAAGACGTTTTCATGTTTATTTTGTCCTTGAGACAAGTAGGCCCCACCCCCTGCAGCACAAAACTCTTTGGCCGACAGCTTACAGTACTACACTATGGATCAGGAAAGGGCATTGGCTAGAGTTAAGGTAATATTTGTGTCCATATCTTAATGCTTTTTGAACTTCCATTCATGGTTTATTAATACAAAGCCTTTATTATTAGGGTGAGTGCTCTAATGAAAGGTTTTAAATTCAGACTGCACTACTGACAGTGGTCCCAGTATAAACGAGCATTTGCAATGCAATCGGTCTCGCCTTTGGGACCTTACATGTATTTAGGTATGCAGCACATTAGCCTGGGTGCTGAAACATCTACTGTTCTTTAACAAGGTGGAAAGTAAGCACCAAACTGCGTGACACGCCAGGTATGATGAACACATGGAGAGAAATATTGCCTTTTAGCTGTAAATGGTATAGTCCAAAGCTCTGTTTCTAATATAAAATTAGGGAATCGGTTGTCATATCACTGAAAATACAAGATTTGAAAAAAATATTATGGTCTAGGGGTGCTCGTGGAAGACAATTTATATGGAATGGAATCTAGAGAATGCTAAAGTAATTCTGGTATTTTACTGACCTCTGCTGGTCATTTTCTATCAAGAAAGTTAAATAGAGGCAGTTGCCAGAAAAATGAAAAAAATAAAGTCCCTAAGGAGAAAGCAATTCTGGTATTTTACTGACCTCTACTGGTCCTTTTTTATTAAGACACTTAAATAGAGGCAGTTGAACAGAAAAAAAATCCCTAAGCGGAAGCATACAAGTCCCAGTGCTGATCTCCAGAGCCCACAAAGTACATACACATAAGTATATACTAATATAGAAGTATAAACTAAAGTATATACAAGAGGTCTTGAATGCTCGACCTAAAAAGTGTACCAACGTTTGCAAAGTTGATAAATATTTAGCTACAAAAATAATGCTCTCTGACTAAATGCAAATATATGTACAATCTTGAAAGCAAGATTGATGATTCTTTGCTTTAAAAAAAAAATAATAATAATAATAATAATAATAAGGAACCATTTTGCTAATTTCTTTGACGCATCATTTAGTAAAATGTATTAGTGCATGCTAGTATTTCCCAAAAAACTCAGAATGGAAAAAAGTGTAACCAGTTTCAACAAAATTATAGGAAACAGGAAAATAAACTAGCATTGGCAAAGCCAATAGGTATGACATAGGTAGTCAGCCTTTTGGTTTGGTCAAAGAGTCTTGTTTTGAACATGGTTTTTGTACAACTTTATTGTTGTGGGAGCTGCCGGGCCCTCGTCGTCCTAAGTAACATTGGTCAAAGCAAAAATATTTGGGGTTTTAAAAAAAATACACATTGCCACAGTAGTTCCTGGCACTGAACAATTTTGTGTGCCAAAATGCTCCTTATGACAGAGCGGAACACTGTCACAGTGAAGCCAGCTGGTAGATAGCGAGAGACAGAATTTTAATAACAAAAGGTCTTGGCTAACGCCAGACCTAAATAACCAATTCTTAACGAATGAGACAAAAGTGCACCCATGGTATAGGTCCCTGCAGTAGTGCAGATTTACAGCTTTCATGAATTCACAAGAATATACGAAAGTAGGTCAGGAAATCGTACTCATAGAAAATATTTGTGAACTGCATTTTAGCACGAACAAATATGTATGTGTAGATTTCTTATGCGAAAATCTGTTGAGCGGTAGCATGCTCACTTTCTCACAACCCACTGTTTCTTTCCCAACCCTGGAAAACGTTTTATTTCAGCCCTCGTCAGGAGTAAAATTCCAACCTTTCTCTGTATTGGAAAAAAGATTGGATAGGAGCTGATGAAAACTCATAAAACATCCAATTTACTAAGTTTGCACAGACTCAAAAGGGCATTCTAATAATGAGGAACCATCGCTTACCGCTACTTCTAACCTTGTTATGTAGATCTGCAGAAAGGCAGCAAAATAAGGGAATTGCTAGTATTCAAAGCCTATTATTGGAGGAGCTCTGGCATAATCAAAGACGCTATTGTCAGAGCACTTATAGAATGAGAGTGTTGCCATAATTTGTCGCCGCACCACATGGTATCCAAAGGACAAGTGTATGAATACTTTATTAAATTCCACACCCCTGAATAACAGACAATCTCATGAGACATATGGAACGGAGATGAATCATCGAAGTCTTCAAACATATTTTTAAGTTGCAAAGCAGGAGAACCACTGCACTAAATACGTGATTTGTGTGATGTTGGTGTGTTTTAAGTAAGCATAATTGATAGAAAGAGTCCCATAGAAAGTGGTTAAATTTGCTTCAAGCTCAGGACCACCTGTGAAAATCTGATTCAACAACATATTCAATTGGCAAAGACCAACAGTTCAACTAATGATATGTAGTACCAACAGAAGATAGATGGACCAGCATTAAAAGTGTGATAAAGTATACAGAAATAAATGAAAATTCACAACTGGGCAAAAATGACAAATAGCTGCCTACAAAATATTGTGCACTGCCACAGCAGAATACCATGTCGAGGTTTTGCAATCCGATTTAAATTCATTTAAACATATGTACACCAGACTAGCTTCTTTTGTTTGCCTGGACCTAGACAGATTAAGGGGAGGGGGTACTGTACTGCAGTTTGCTTTCAAGATACTTATGAAAAATATGTTTCAACTACAACACACAAACCTCAAAATACCTTCTTGTCCATTATTTTTGGCCTCTTTACTCAACCCAAAGGACAACAAGTAAATTAATTTGATAGTCAAAGTTCCTTAAAAAAATTCTAGATATTTCATACTCCTGGAACTGTAAAATACCAGTTGTTGGGTACTCATCTCTGCAGTGTGTTTGATTTTTATGTGTTGCGATGGAATCCAATAACTCCTTGAAGCTAAGCATAGAAGTGCCATGCTCAAACTCAAAGTTGCCATTTGTGTATGTGTATTTGACACCTCCTTCTAACAATACCATTTGCATTTTAGCCAATGCATCACAGACTCTGCCTACTCTGAATCTGGAAGGCTGGGACCAGGGGTCAGTCACACATTGGCTTCATTACATATAGTCCAAGTGCTAAACCAGCAGCCAGTTCTGGCTTATTAACTGAACTCTTCACATTGGGAATGGCAGTCCACAGTTAAAGGAAAAACCAAAACTACACGCCCCATAATACAGTCTACTTCTAAGAACAAGCATTGGCATAGCCAATAGGTCTCGCTTTTGGGACCTTATAAGTGTTTAGTTACGCAACTGTTGCATGGCTAAACACTTATAAGTTCCCAAAGGCGAGACCTATTGGCTATGCCAATGCTTGTTTTTCTTTTTATCTTATGTGGGGAAGTGTTTCCATATCGTGAGTGATGACCACCGAGGTTCTGTTATGGGATGTAGTGCTGGAGCAGAGTTTTCAGTTTGAAAATTCTGTGGCTTTTGAAGCTCTGGCATGTCTATTCGTTGTACTAATTTATTAATAATTAATAATTAATTATTTGTCTTGTGCAAGTGCGTTTATACTAATCAATTCGTTTGAACGACCTAACCATCGCGTCCCTCCCCAAATGTCCCTGGCCATGATACATCCTTGCCATTGACGACAAGATGGAGTTGGGCATCACTGGTCTGCCATCTCTGTTAAGACCCAAACATGGTCTGTTTCTCTTGGAGCACATCCTGCCTTAATCCAATCTTTTTTCTCTTCCTCTCCTGCCTCATCCTGCAACTGTTTCACTTCATCCCAGGTTTCTAAGACATTAGTAAACATCACAGAGAGTAAAGACATTTCCCCTTCTCTGTCCCTGTTGGACTGATTTGTTTAGCGCCTAGTGGATGATAAAATGCTCCAATACTCTGTGTCTCCGAGATGTAGTCAACCAAATTACTACAGGAGGGTGTTCTAGTGGCTAAGTTGCGCCTGCCAGGAACAGGTATTTTTACCTCAGCCCCTGCACTTGACTACAAATTGTGTAATTCTGGTTAAATCACTAAATCTCCTTTTATCTAAAATTGTACATATGTAAACAAATATCTATAAGGCCATTGTGAAATGCAAATGTGTAAATCCCCAACTGATGTAGAGCGAGTTGCAGCAGCTAGGTTCGCACTTAATAAATACAAATAAGTTGACTTGCGATGAGTCCTTGTATCCACTGACGAGCCGCGCGGCAGCATTACATTTAAGCGTTGTGAAACCTGCTGCACTAAAAATCCTCATCCGGGACCAACAAGACCCAAAGGACCCCGAGCGATGGCCATCCACACAGTATACACACCCCCATCTGCGCTCGTGCTTACACGAAGCAGGGTTGCAAGTGACGTACATCCTTAAACTGAGGCAGCTCGAAGCCACGCACGTAAACACACGTGAGGCGAAGTGTCCCCATCAGAAAGCGGAACAGAAACCACTAAAGTTGTTGATGTCGAAGCCCGGGCCGGCAACACTTCTCCAGCCGCAGACTGCAAGGTGGAGACAAACGAACAGGCTGTGTGCTCTCTTGGGATGAGACGGCGCTGCCGGGGTGTGCCCCCTTCCTCGTACCTGCTCAGTGGCGGGTTACTGGAGGGGTTGACGGGAGGCTGGCTCTCTCACCCAGGACCAAAGTATAGAGGGGCAACCGGGGTCAGGATGGGGGTTTATGCCTGGTGTGAATGGCTGGGTAAGCGGTAATCTGTCCATAAGCCCATTTTTGAGATCGGCTAACTTCCAGTTGGCAGTCAAAGTCAAACAATATGTATTTCTATCGGATGCAGCCATCAGAGAAGGGCCAGAACCGGATACCACTTCTTTACGTTAAAAATATCAGTTCACGGGCTTGGGGATATCGGCTGCATCCCCGGAGAGGGGTGCGCGCAGTGTTGTTTTTTGTGTTCCGCTCCCCTTCGTGCTCAGGAAACAATCTCTCGGCATGCTGTGGTGGGGGAGCGCATTCCAGGCGGGGGAGCGGACCCTTTGAAGTATGATGCCGAGGCTGTGGCTACACGTGCACGCGCCAGTGGCCTGAAGCGCTTCCCCAAACGGATTGCATGGCGGCACGATGCACGTGATTGTGCGCGTGCTCGCCATGCAATCCACTTTTGGGAGCACTTAGAAATGCCCCTCTTACTAGAGTCTCGCATAGCGATTGCGTAAACGCAATAGCTAGGCGAGACCTAAAAAACAGGAATGGCACAAGATGTCCCATGACATGGAGCAACATGGCATCACTAGACTTCTGTCAAACACCTCTGAAAGGCAACCCAACATAGAGGGGAGTCCTACATGTCAGCTTTAGCAGTGGCCGGCTGGCACGACTGACATACGCAGTCATGATAGAATCCCCTATAAAAGGCTGGTTAAGGGTCCGATGCAAGACAGATTTGCTTCTGAAAGGCATAAAGGGTTCATTCTTAGGTCATATAAGATTAGTAGAGCTGGTTACAGTCAGTAACATACAAGGATCATTCTGAAAGGCCGGCTGAGGTAGAATAAGACACAAGTCTGTCTTGCATCAGAAAGGGTGATTGAGTAAGGGAAGCGTCATTCGTGCTATGCACCCTCATATCTGAATGACTTTGGCTCAGGCATTTTCTGCAGAGCGTACATTCACTGAGAGGGGTCACTTGCAACTTCTGACTGATAACAGATGTTTAATATTACCATACTCAATGGCATTAATTTTATCAACCTTGAGAGATGAAAGACTGAGTGGAACCTCGAATGGAATTGAATCGATGTCCAAGGGGTAGGCACAGATCACTGCAGTGGATACATCAGTCTAGAGTCAACATCCTCAGCTAATGAACTATTCGGACAGTTAAAAAAACCAAAAAAAAACCTGCACACAAAATGTACATACAACCCGAATATTATATAACGTAGAAATAAACATACCGGTGACAGGAGACATCCTGGTTTTAGTAGCTTTATGAAGTTGCTTAGCTGGGAGGACACATGGTAATTATTAAGGGCCCTAATACAGGCAAAAAACAGGTCCGATTCGTGTATTTTTTGGCTACAGAAACTACAGTGTTTCAGGTACATAGCAATTAAAAACATTTTGCCTATGCATCTTGAAAAATCACATTAGTACCATTCAACACCCTCTTTACTGAGCCTAACCTAGTAAAGGTAACATAACAAGGAAAAATTTACACACAGAAGGGGTAACGTACAGCAATGAGATAGATAACAAAATCTTAACAGAATTTCGGCGTTACCCTTTGAAAAAGTAATCTTTCATGAAAAGACAGATTTGCTGGACCGCAAGAAACAAGTTACCATAAAATTTTTATTATTCTTATCTATTAAGGTAATGCCAAGATTAAATATGTTTTTATGTAATATTAATGTTGCATCTTAAATAGTGACAAACACTTGACTGTACAATTTGTACCTCTACAAAAGAACAAACAAAAGTGAATATATTTCTTCAGAAGACCTAGTTTGTCTGAATACATTAAATGCTATATTAGGAACGACAAAAATGAAGCAGCTCTCCACTACGTCCAGCTGCCAACAGACAACTGCATTTAGAATTTTCAAAGTTTCTTTACTTTTCCTAGAGAGATTACGGATTAAATAACGGGGAATGATTAAGCTAGACAGTGTAGATTGGTAATTTCCTCGCCAACATATGTTACCATGCATAAAAACTAAGTATGGAGAAAACAATTGGGGGAGGATAAACCTGACAACTTCCGAAACATTTTCAGAGGTTATGTTTTCAGCAAATGTTCATACTCCAGAATAATTTGTTGCTCCATTATTCGCAAGCAAAAGACTTGGGTCGGATTACAACTGGTCACAATCCATAGAATACTTTGCCAAATTCCTCTTTACAGCGGATCAGTTAATAAAAACAGAACCTGGACTTTGAGGGAAACGAACAGTCTGGGGCCTAAATTCAAAGTCTTCCAAAGAGGCTACGACCATTAGGTAAGCCCTTCCCTTGACACTGGCTAATATAGCGGTATTGTAGGCTTATCCAAAGTTGAGGCGGGGGGAGGGGCGGACAAATCAAGGCATAAATAAAATCACCTGACAAATGCAACACCTATCCACTACTGATCGGCCGGATTACAAGAGAAGACCACCTAACCTTCTGTCCTTATAGGTACTCTTACACTCCCCAGCCATATCTTTGTATAGTATAAGTTGCTGTGACTAATGAGTGGAAAGTTGTTTAATCTAATGTTGATGAAGCTCCAGGTTGGACTGGCTTTGTTGAAGTTCATTTTGCGAAGTTGCACAAACTGGCTAGCGATTACCAGTTGGCCCCTGATAAGAGATGATTATCCAACCTTCTGCACAGATCAGCTCTTTATCACTTTTACACTTTTCTTATGTTTTAGCTACCGCAACTGAAGAGAGAGTAGTATTTAATGCAAACGCCTATGCTGCATTAGCCTAGATCGGTTCTATTTAAACTTATTTTTATCAGGGAGGATTACACAGACAAAAGCAATTTCTGTTCAGCATGGCACTCTGAAATTGCCGTTGTGTATATTTTAGTCTTCAGCTGTGTAACACTTTTCCCACTGATGCCATGCATATTAATATTTTAGTTCCTATTTCGTTTATGGTTGTAACAAATCCTGGATGAACTGCCATAAATCTGTCGACCACAACCACATCCTCTGGTTTTCCTTTTTCCAATGGTTTTAAAAAAACTGCACACAAAGATTAGAAACACAACTGGCCATTTAAATGCCCACCCCGGTGTAAACACCTATTTGTTCTGGAGTCAAAACTCGAAGATGTTCAGACTTTATTGATAAAGACTGCAAGACCTGATACTTTTCAGCAACTCAAGTCTGTGAATACGCGGTGTTTACCAGGGAAAGCTGAACTTGGTGCCCGAAGTACCAAAATATACGTTATTCCCCATTACCGAATAAAACTTGGGGTGTCAGATTTTACCATACACATGACATTCCGTGCTCCCCCTCCCCCCAAATGCTTTTCGCACAATCAAAATTGTTTTTGAATGCCTCCACTTAAACCCATTCATTGACGGAAAAGAAGTGAGCATCTACTTACAAAGATTAACTTGTGCATTATAAACATTTTCCCTCGGTAATGACTCTTTTGAAACATTAAGAAAAAGTGTGAATCGTCTAAAGGGACTACCGTCATTTTTCCCCTGGGAGAAATACAGTCAGAAGCATAATAAGCTGTGATATTTACTTTTTTATTAAATAGATTTCCCTGGGAATGTTATGGCATATGCCAGAGTTCCTGAAACAATGCTGTTATCTCAAATGAATAGACCATTACAAGTAATCCACTGTTTTGGTTCTTATAGTTAGGTTTTTTAAATGCCTGGTTCCACTACAACTAGGGTCCCTGAAAAATGCTTGCAGCATGACCTGATTTCCAGCCTGGTCTGGGGTGAATCTATCCCACAGCCTACAGCAACGAACACGTCCATTGCAATTTCACTTAGGAGCTGCATCAAAAAGTAATTAAAAGGTTTCCAAACACTTGTTACAACAAGAGCTATTTTCTTTTACAGTGTTACCTAATTATCATATGGAATCATAGTTACTAATTTCGGGGGGAACTAGGAGCTTACCTACAAAATCTGCAAACCCAATGTCGGGACTATGATTAAGACGGAGAAAAAAGTTACAAGAGAAAAATAAAAAATATGTAGAACTCTCAAGAAGAAGCCCGATTTGCATTGCACGCAGCAATCGCAGGAAACAATACAAAAGTATGTTGGTCAATAATTGGCCATCTACTGAGTCTCAAAGAAATGAAACTGATCATGTCATACAATGTGAAATATCATACTTTACTTAAATAGACCAATCACTACTGATATTGCTGAATATAGTAATTCCTCACTCAAAATTACACAAGACAGGATAATTTTGCTCATCAAAAAAAAAAAAAAATCAAGAGCCACAAAGGTAGCTAGTCCGAATACTATTGAGGTTATCAAATGAGACCCCAACGCTACAACTATTTAAAAAATCCTACAAACAGATCAAACCCCTCCATCATGGAATGGGGCGATTATACATCCAATTTACACAAAGGAGCAAAAGAAAACACTAAAAGTTACCAACTCATAGCCCTTCTAGATTCTGAAGGAAAACCACCTGGTTAACGGAAAAAAACCTACTTTCACTTAATCAATTTGGATTTAGATCTGGCTGCTCAATGATTGACAACATCGATTTAAAGCAAATGGTGGCAATACTTTAAAAAGGAGACTCAAATTATACTTATGTTATGTAGATTGCTCCTCTGCTTTTGATAGAGTGAACTGGAAGAAATTAGGTGCTAAATGGTCTAAATGGGGTGTCAATCAAATGCAATTACATTTTCCGCTATCGCTTAACAAAAACCCTTGGCTTTACATTAAACGGACCAAAAGCACCCTTTTACCAAAAATCACTACTCTACACGGTCTTAAAGATGTATCTTGGCCCCTTAACTGTTTCTCTATATATCGCAGACCTTACATTGTGGAGCTCATTACGATGGCGGGCGAAATCACTTCCGCCTGACACCGCATCGGTCATGGGACCGACTGACACCCGGTCGGTGGTCCCGATCGCCCTATTAGGATGAGACTGAACACTATTCAGTTGCATTCCTATATTTTACTATGGAAGCATGCATTACAGCTGTAATGCATGCTCCCATACTAAAATGGGAGGTGCGGTTCATCCCTGCACCACGTGACAGGCACATCAAGGTGTCTGCCACAAGATGAAGGGATCAACAGGGGGCGCTATAGGTGCCCTCTCTGCCTCCAACCGGAGGCTGTGCACCCAAGGGGGCCTTGCTGAGAGCCCCTAAAAGACTTTTCGGCAGAGAAACCATGTCAGAAACTCATCATAATCGCAAGGGCTGAAAAGCCCGCCCTTGAGATTACTTGCTGCATTCCGACTGGCGGATGGGCTCGAGACCATTGGAAGCCAGCCGGAATGACCAGTCTGATTCCTTTCCAACTGCCTCAATCAAAATGAGGCGGTCGGAAAGGAATCCAACCTGTAGTAGACTAGTATTGTAGAATTTTGTTTTTAAATTTTTGTATTTTTTGTGTATTTGTTGCTGTGTATTGTATATGTTTATGTGGCCCTCTTGAGAGCCAAAACATAATAAATACATTTGAATTAGTATTGTAGGTCTTGCTGCTCAGCCAGAGTGGAATGTTGGTGCATGGTTAGAATGCAGTGGTGGAATGCCTGAGTGGGAATCAGTTGAGGACGGGCTGAGCAGCAAGTGAGCTGCTCCTGGTGGGGTCCCCCATTGAAACTTATCATCTGAACAATAAAGCATCATTCATATGCTACACCTCGTCTACTTCCAATTATTCCATCTTATTTCATCTGGCGACGATCCGGAAGAACCTGCATGTGCTGCCTTAACTGACAGAAACTGAAATTACCTAAGGTAAAGCACCTATCTTGAAACGGAAATCTACATTCTTAAAAGCCTGACACCAGGGGGTCCCACCAGTGACCAACATCGGTCGCCCGCTGAAATGTGTCAGGACTCGTGACTCTTCCTGCAACCATCCCTCACCTGCAGTGTGCCAGTTTGCCAGTTCCTGGGTTATCAGTCACTCTCCTGTTAAACCACGATCGGTATGAGTGCTGTCTGAGGAGAATTCAATAGATATCGAGGAGCTTTGGGCGAGTTCAACTGGTGGAGAGAGCTGGCAAGCACGGAAATGATCTTTACGTTTTGTCTGGTGAGAGGGCTTTGTAATTTATTTGTCAAGTACAAGAGTGAATAGATGGACGCTGCCACCTACTGGAAGTAAAAAGAACTTTAATTCGCCTGAAAATGTATCCTCGTACTCCTAGTACAAATTCTGTTTGATCAGACGAGGAGTGATTCTGCCTAATTTAGTTTGCCTCCCGGGTGTGCAGTTCTTCAGTGTATGCAGTTTGGGCACTTTTTGAAGTGGTTTTGGCAGCGTTGTCCGCGAGTACTTTAGTCAGCTGTTTTATTTTAACTAATCGTTGTGGAGCACCCCAAGGCTGTTAAACCGCCGGCTCAGTTTAAATTTAGCACGAGCTATGCTCCGTGCGCTCGAGCTCACCTGCGTCTCCTCGCGGGGCGTTTCTTCCTTCATGATGTTCGGAGCTGCTCCTGGACGTCTGTGTGCTCTGTCACACCGTGAGCCACCCGGGGCAGCGTCAAGAGGCGTGCCGCCATGTTGTATTTTCACCGGAGCTCTGCATTTCAGCTATGCTTTCTTCCAGTGTTAACCCAGTAGCGCTGCTGTTGCCAACCACGATTGTTTTCCGTTTTGGGGGACAATAAAGTTTTTTCAGTGCAGCACTAGGACAGTGTACTCTGTTCAAAGACCTGCTTGCTCGAATGCTCTGGTGAGTTACGCCTTTTTGGCGACATGATCTAGTTGTGCCACAGCACGGAGGAGAAGCATTTTCATAAATCACATGGGATACCCAGCGCTAAATCCGGGATGTGGTCAGTCTCGCTTATTTTCTACAAGCAACTATTTTAATCTGGAGCAACGTTTCGTCCCTTTAGAAGAACGCCTAATTCGTATTTCTGTAATGAATTAATTTTCATGATTACATTGATGTATTGGTCATCGGCTAATCTCTATGGAAAAATGTTATTCTTTCTAGTATTGGGGTTGTTATAATTAGTAGCTCAGGCCGATCTAAAAAGTTAATTCAACCATTCATTCATTTGTGTGACATTTATTTTATTTAAAAAGAAAAAGGAATAGAAGTTATTTATTTTAAAATTACTGCAATATGTTCTATTTCGTTGGCATAGCAGTTTTGATGGTCAAGGGTTCCGTACAGATATTGATCCGTTACAGGTTTCCTGAAGGGAAATTTTTATTAGTTTAGGTATATGAGTGAATAACTTTCAGTCTGTAACAAAATGTTTCATTATTTGGGGTATGTATTACCAACAAAGTTTGTTGGTTCACAATGTGTAAATTTTTTCTCTTAGGTGATTTATTTGTTACAGGTTCCAGATGGGAATGTTCATTAGTTTAGGTTTATATATAGCCTACCACAGTCAGTAACAAGAATTTCATGGTGCGCATACATTGCCCGTGTCGTTTCACTTGTACGTGGATACGTCACATACGTTATTACGGTATAGAATTTTACTCATCCGCACTGAAATAATTTTCATTATTGAAGTATGCACTTTTTCATAGCTAATTAATCTGTTACAAGTTTCCTAATGGGAATTTTCATTAGTTTAGTACAGCTAGCCTGCTAAATTCAGCCAGTAACAAGATTTTCATGGTACGCATACATTGCCCGTGTCATGTCACTTGTACGTGGAAATGTCACATAAATTATTTCTGTACGTTATTTTATTGAACTGCTTGGTTATTATTTTCATTTATGATGGTACACACTGTAATAGCCTTCGGCTATGTGGTTTTCCACCGGTACGTAGATTTCTCACCTATTATTGTGTATCGCTCACAGTGTTATCTTTGCATGTTTAGTTAAGGGGTTGCCATTTAGTCAAGTATTCGGTAATTTCCACTTTTGCGTGGATAGTTCACTTTCAGGTATACATTTTGTAAGCCTATTGGCTTTGTGATACTCACTTGTACGTGCAGATATCACCTGCTGTGTTTCTACTTCTCTACTTTACTGGATTTATTCATCCACTATGTGTAGAATCTACGGCTTCTTTAATTTTGTGGCAGTGTGTGGTTTTCACTTCTGTTGGACTTGGCCCTTTTTGCAGGGTCATCCCTAAACTTTTTGCCTTCCTCCTGTATTTTTTCTGACCTGTTGTTGGCTGTTTTATGACTCTGGGCACCTTACCACTGCTGACCAGTGCTAAGGTGCATATGCTCTCCCTATGGTAAAATGTATACATTGATTGGTGTCCATGTTTGGCTTATTCGGTTTACTATCAGCCCCTAGTAAAGTGCACCAGGAGTGCCAGGGCTTGTAAATGCGAATGCTGCTGGTGGGCCTGCAGCGCTGGTTGCGCCACCCACAGAAAGCGGCCTTGTAAAATGTGTCTAGGGTCTGCCACCGCAGACCCTGTGCGCGGTCTGGGACCGTCGCGCTGACTGCGCAAGTGCCCCCACTTGCCAGTCCCTAAACCTTCCCTTACCTACATATTAGCCACCCCTCTGGTAGGCCCAAGGGCAGGGTGCATTGTAGGCATAAGGTAGGACATGCCCTGATGTGTGTGGCATGTCTTAGTAGTGAATTACAGCCTTTTCGTTTTTCACAATTGAAGGCTACCTGCTCTCCATAGGCCAGAATGGGCTGCTGGAGTCACTACACGCTGTGACCCCAGTGGACTCAGAGAGCATGGTAGAATGTCAAGTTTAGTATGCCTGAACTCAGAATAATAAAATACTTCTTGTAGTCAAGTTTATTTTAATATCCTGGGTTTGTAAATACTACTTTTAGAAAGTTAGTATTTACTGACCTGGCCATTCAGTCCGCCTCTGCTGTGTGTATGTGTTCTGCCTGGCAACAGTAAGGAGCAGGGTTGGGGAATCCCCAGAGACAGGTTGGCTGCCAGGTGGTGGGTAGAGAGGTGACACCTGGATGGGTGGGAGGAGTACACCTTGACTCTTGAATAGACCTGTGCTCTGCCACCACAAAGCCGGCGCCGCCCCCTGTGGAGCGGCTGATGTCTCTGCCCTGCTGCTGAAAGGAAAGAGCAGAGTCACCATAACAAAGTGCTCCAGAACTGGACTGAGCCAGGCCCAGGCCCCCTGGCGCTAAAGAACAAAAGAATCATGGTATAAAAGTAGGAGCCTGGCTCCTAAGAAATCAGAATCCTGTTTTACCACAAAGAACCTCTGCCCGACTAGAAGGAGAAGGAGACGCTGGAGGAGCTGGCCTGCTGCTTGCCTTGCTGAGAAAGGAGAGGAAGAGACTACTGAAAAGACTTTGCTGCTTTGTGCTTTAAACATTCTCCAAGGGCTTGATCTGAGCTTGCCCCCTGAACTGAACCCCAGGACCAGTGGGTTCTCTGTGCTTTTGCTCGTCCTCCGATTCGAGCCGTGTGTGCATCCCGCTGGAAAGAGACTGCGCCCCTCAACGCCCCTCCTAGGGCCGTGACACTCAGGAGCTCGCCTGCCGCAACCCCGTGAGAGCCCCGCTCCGTCCGGAGCCGCTCTCTGTCCCCGGGCTAGGCCGCCTGCACCCCTGTCACCGCCTGCCACTGGAGCGCGCTGAACGCGCTATCACCCCTCCCGCCGGAAACCGTCCGACGACTGTGATCTACGCCGGGTCATCCAGCTGCACCGACCGTGCCCTGTGACCCCGCTTCGCTATCCCCGGACACCTCAGGCCGCGCCGCCCCCGCTGTGGAGACCCCCCCTGCACCGCCGTGCTGAGGGTCGCTGGCCGCGCCTGCCTACCTGCCCACACCCGCTGATCGAGGGCCCAAGACCACTTCCCAAGCTGAGAGTCGCACCGCCCTGTGTCGACTCTCCACGTCACGAAAGAAGTTCCAGTATCGGGCTCGGGGCCCGCAACGCCTTATTTCCCCGTTCGCAGGAGCCGATCTCTGTAAGTACTGGAACCACAAGTAACATTTGCAAGAGACTACAAAGTATCTATTTGAAACTACGAACAAAGAACATTTGCCTGCTTTACAACCTGGTGGCATAGCGAAAACGTTATTGGTCTTGTGATAAGTCTGCTGAGATATATATACCTATTTTTACATAAAGAAGCGTATTTTTCTACATATCCAAGTCTGGTGTCCGTTTCTGGGGGGATTGATGTATTTACTGTGTGTGTGATTGTAAGTGCTTAACCAACAACGCCTGAGGAATCGCCTTGGCTGCTCACGCCACGCACCTAGAGGGTGAGCAAGGGTCATTCACAAGGGGTTATCCTGCGCCCTGACATAGAGGAGAGGGTTCCTGCTTGACACAAGGGCAACCTTGCGCCAACCAGAGATCCCCGACTCTAACAACTTCTTCTTTTGTTGGTTCTGGTACATGTTTCCACACCTTTTTCTGTCACGTTGGACTTATTTTATAGTTCAATGGGGTGCTGTTTTCACCCTTCTTAATATATTTTTTCTTCACAGTCTTTTCCTTATATTCTTATGAATTGCTTGATCTTTCCTTGTTTTTTTTCTACCATTTGCTACTTCTATCCTTCATTTGCTCCGTTAATGGGGATGAGGCATGCTATGTTTTTTTTTCGTAATTAATGCAATGCAATTTTTTGTATGAATTATTGCATGTTTTTTTCATTTAGATGCATTATTAACAATTTTACCCCTATGTTGATCTATATTGTACTGTATTTACAAAATTCTTTTGTTTCTGTTAAAAGGGGGAAGGTGGTGTATTAGACTAGTATTGTAGGTCTTGCTGCTCAGCCAGAGTGGAATGTTGATGCATGGTTAGAATGCAGTGGTGGAATGCCTGAGTGGGAATCAGTTGAGGACGGGCTGAGCAGCAAGTGAGCTGCTCCTGGTGGGGTCCCCCCTTGATACTTATCATCTGAAAAATAAAGCATCATTCATATGCTACACCTCGTCTACTTCCAATTATTCCATCTTATTTCATCACCAGCGCATTACAAAGCGGTTCGTTAGACTTCGACCGACCGTTGGAGCCTTCCAAACCACATGGTAATCGGCCCCTGTATCTCAACCATCAAAATGGTTTTGTACCAAAAGCAGGCAATAAACCTATCCCCTACCTACCATATACCAATGACTTCATTATATTCTCGCAAACTCCATCAGGTTTGCAAAACCCTCTATCTAATTTAGCAGATTTTAATCAAAACAAGTGATCTACAAACTAATCTTAGAAAAAAAAAGTTATCTCCTTTGGCAGGTTCTGGAAAGACTGAAGTTGACCATTGATGATAACCCCATAAAACGCCTCATATGATTACTTGGGTGTAACAGTAGACAAAAAATCATTGGTCAGATGACAACACAAACAAAAGGAGGAAGGCCAATATTGTAACAAAATCAAGAGTTTCTTCAGCATCTATGGAGGCCGGGCAACTATCCAATACTTTAAAATATTCACCTCAAAGCTGACAATGTCTCATCTTTACTGATGACACGCTGTCTGAAACCAGAAGTCAAGTTATGGCTTGAGCTCCCAATACCACTTTTATCTGGATGATGTTATAGGGCCAAACTTTAAATATATTTGCAATTGTATTTCAGCCAATGAGAATTTATTAAATCATATAATCTTTGAGGAACTTAGTAAAATCGAAAACTCAAACTCAGTGCTGAGCCCAAGTGGTATAGAAAAGGATGTTGAAAAAGAAATCTTCTGTTGTTAACAACTCTTGTGAAAATCCCTCACCAGGAGCATATCTCTGACAGGAATGACCCTCACCACCAATGGTACATACACTGATTTGAACATTCTGGAGAAATATGAACACGCAGATTACATAAAAGAAACACAAACCAATAAAATTCTGGAACATCTAACCTTTAGCTTGAAACCTGCTTATAAAAGAAAGCATTTAAGATTCAGTCTTTTGAATATTCCATTAGCTCAATTTTAAACATCATGGTACACTCTGTGTCTACCATCTAAAATACACAGACTTTGTGGGTATGAGGATGAGACCACAGAACATATAATAGGTCTGTGTCCGTATCTGTTGAATTTGAGAAAAAAAAGATTTGAAGTTGTCATTTACTGCAGTCAAGAGTCCGACTACTAAAGAAGCAATAAGATACTGCTTCTCTTTTCAAGCTTATTGTCGTTTACAAACAGATAAAGTGTACAGATGAAGACTCAATGATTATGTTTTATTTGCATATTTTAACTGGAGTGTTTATTTAAAAAGCTATATATTTAAAACTATATTTTATTATTTCTATAACATGAAAAAATACAGCATCATAGTAACTACCATTCCTTAAACAAAACCAAGGTTTCAACTTCATATTTTCTTCTACTTTTTGCTTTGCTTTCTCCCAAACCAATATATCTTTTGGATGTCACTGCCAAATGAAGGATGGCTGTGAAAGGTGTGTGGATACGTCTAGCAATGAACACATGTTTTACTTAGCGTGCATTCAGATACCAGAGTAATGTAGAAGAGCCTTTTCTCTAAAAGTTTTTCCGTTACATTAACAAAAGCAGCCTGCTTTTTTCAGCACTCTTTTAATGTGAATTACTAACAGAATATTTACAGTCAAATGCATCCTGACACAAATACAGGCTTCCATTTGAACACAATATCAATACCCTCAATATGTTCTCCCTCTTTAACCTCTAATGTAGTATTTACAAAACAGCATTGTTCAAAACTATAAAAGTTTTGGACAGCATGAATAAAATTTTAGAAATGTACATAATAGTATTTACAGAAGAAATCACTTTTGGAGAATTGTTTTTTTTTTAGTGCCATACTTTTGAGGATCAGATTTTAAAAAGTGTCAGAAGCAGATTTATGATGACTAATGAGTGAATACTGTATTTCTACCATTAAAAGGATATTCATTTCAATCTTTAGTCACAACATAAAAAATGTAAAAGAGCCGAGTACCTCGGGAAAAAACAGCACCAGTTTTTATTTTTAAACGGAGATCCAAAACCACGACTAAAGCATCAACTCATGCTACTCATACTCCAGCAATTTAAATACATATACAAATCATATTTCATCACAGAATGAATCCATTAAAAAATATCTGCATTAAGACTGCACATTTCATTAATACACAGAACGAATTTAAACAAAGCGCTATCCTACTAAAGTAATAAACCTCTTGAACCTACCCTGAGACTTCTTCCATAAACTTCCCCCACATTTCATCAAATTTTATGGCATGACACGGAGGCCAACATTATGCAAATCTCCATTATTTCCACAGCTCAGCAGTAATAATGAAGAGAATACAGAACTTCTGAACATTCTAGATATAGTACATAGTCCATGAGCACACAGCCATCATCCTTCTTTGTTGCTGCTGCTCACACAGATAAGTACATCTTTCATTCATGCTTATTCAATGCGTGTGTTCGCTTGATTTTAACAACTTATCGCATACCTGGGTCCAATTGACCCTATCATGCGATTGTTTTCTTCTTTCCCTTTTGGTTTAAATGCCTCTTTTCTCTTGGCTCAAATGCCCACCTTTTTTCTCTCTATTCTATATTGATAATGTAATCCCTTTTAATTTAACATGCCTGCTGCTGTCTTCTCGGCCTCGTTCCGTGCCCGATTTTATTTTTTACATGAAATATGGTGATCTCACCCTCACTCGCATCTTTTGAACGACGCGACCGCATTCTCGCTGCCTAGCAACGCAGGGAGCGCGGCGGACATACCAGCCGTATGCGATCACGCTTTCTGTTTCCTCCAGTAAAACATACGCGTTTGCTGCCCCAAGCGTGTATGTAAAAGCAGCTTGGCTCCCCCATCTCTCCACGAGACTCGGAGGCCTTTTAAATCTCTTGTTTCCCCTCCGCGCTACACCTTTAATTGCGTACCGCGGCGGGGACGTGCTTTTGAGGAAAGGCCCTTGGTAACGACCACGCTCGTCTCCGTGCGTGGTTGTCTGGGTTACAGCAGTAAACTTTGACAGTTGCTGCTGTCTAACTCGATCGACACTCGAACAGGAACACCCCCGTTTCTGGATTGAAATTAACTGATAAACCCCCTCTTTCACATTTATAATCCAGGTATATTCTGTACCACTCTTTAAAAAAAAAAAAAAGAAGGTAGGGTTGGACACATTTGTCTGGTGTATACTACCAAAAAATGAAGGGGAAAAAAAAGGGAAAGACAAGCTTGGACACACTTGTCTTTATATAATTATTCCCGCCCCCCCCTTTTTAGGTCTCGCCTGACCCAGCGCATGCGCTGGTCTGGCGAGACTTATTGAGAGGGCTCCAAAAAGTGCTACCAGGCCAGCCTGGAGCTACAGTGTATGTGCGCGGGCGAGCGCGCCGCGCTTTACCATGATTACTTTCACATTAGCGGCCGCTTTGATGTTTGATTGTGATCGCGATCACTTTTACTTTCGCGGCCGCTTTGCATAGCCAATAGGTCTCGCTTTTGGGACCTTATAAGTATTTAGTTATGCAACTGTTGCATGGCTAAACACTTATAAGGTCCCAAAGGCGAGACCTATTGGCTATGCCAATGCTTGTTTTCATTATGTCTTTCAACCCTGATACCACCCTAGAAGGAAAATTAGAGCCAATGGTTTCCAAAGCCATGGATAAAGCTATGGACTCATTTAATGAAATCATTAATAAACTATTTAATGACACCATTAACAAAAAATTTGAAATGTTTACAAGGGCATGGCCCTCTACTAGCGGCGCACATAACTTAGGCGCCAAAGAAGGGACAGTTAAGGCCCCAAAGAAAAAAGTCGCAGCAGAGCAACCTGGCTTAACCTCCAAAAGGACAAAGGTGTCATCGAAATCGGCTCGATCTCACTTCAAGAATGATGCCCCGGGCATCACAGAGGGCCAAGAGACAGGCCCACAGTCCCCCATACATATGGACAGCGATGAGCAAAACAAAGCGGAGATAGAGCTCTCCTGCTCATCACCCTTTGATTCGGACATTGAGGTCCAAGAAGACAATTCAACAGAAAATTCTGAAGAGGCAAGCAAGGCCTCAGGATACAAAATGGGTATCACTGACCCTTTCGGAGACAATATGTTCGATCCATTGTTATTCAAACATCCCCTATCTCCCGAATGGCTACTGTCCCAACATGTAGCAGATTATATTACCTTTTGGCTAAGAAGGGAGATCCCGAAAGAAGTAAGATCCAGGTTAAGATCGGAATGCCCTCGCCCATCCCTTCCAGACAAAAATCGCTTTCACCCCTGAACTCGACCCTAAGGTCGACGCCTTTATAGCCAAAGGTGCAAAGGACCCAAGGAAGGGCATAGACAAAAGTCTTAGGTCATGTCAAGACCGCCTACTTGATATAACTCCCGAAAATGCCTATGTTGGTGGTATTCCTATTGATCCCAAGGAGTTACGTGAATGTGTGCAAAGATCCATCTGCCTTTCTGGCAATGCAAACACTGCCATATCAAATGAACGAAGGAAGGGGATACTCCTTAAAATAGATCCCAAACTAATAGAGTTGGCTAGCAAAGAGGCAGGACCCACCTCATAACGACTCCTATTCGGAGAAGACTTTATCCACGATATGGCCAAATATGTTGGGGCGTTCAGCTCGATACAAAAGTCCCAACGCGAAATTAAATAAAGTGTTACAAGACAGAATTTTTGGACGGGCCGGGAGAATGCGGGGTTGATTCCCGGCCGTGGACAATCCACCTCAAGACCCTTTCCTTGGACGAGGATCTAGGTTCCAACAAACATCTTTCTACGGGAAGCAAACCTTCTAGCCTCAGAGACAACGCAACAGAGGAAGATGATTTTGAGGCGAGAGGAAGAGCAGAAGTTTCTCAACAGGTAGGTGTATCGACAGACCGTTCAGATACCCTTGTAAAGGTGGGAGGGAGACTAGCCCCTTTCCTCTGGCAACTGGACATGGATATCCCAAGACCTGTGGGTCCTACAAACCGTCAAAGGTTACAAAATAGACTTTATAGACGTTCTCTTCCAATCAAAAACACCCCGCGAGATCTTTTCCCAAGAACAGAAAAAACTAGTATCTCAGGAAGACAAGGATCTTCTCGCCAAAGGGGCTATAAGAGAGAGCTCACAAACAGGTTTCATCAGCAATATTTTCTTGGTCGAAAAGAAAGACAGGACACACAGACCTGTCAAACTTAAAAAGTCTGAACAGGTGGGTATCTTACCACCACTTCAAGATGGAGGGAATACACCTCCTCAGAGATGTATTGAGAAAAGGCGACTGGCTAACACGCCTAGACTTAAAAGACGCCTACTTGACAATTCCAATCTGGCCCCCACACAGGAAGTTCCTCCAAGTCACCTGGGAGGGAAAACTCTAGGAATTTTGCAGTCTTCCATTCGGACTGTCATCAGCCCCTTGGTGCTTCACCAAGGTCCTACGTCTGGTAGTAGCATGGCTAAGGAAAAGGAGTGTAAGACTAATAATGTATCTAGATGACATCCTTATCATGGCTCAGTCCAAGGCGACAATTTCTCAACACACGGATCTTACTATCGCCTTCTGGAGCATCTAGGCTTTGTCATAAATACAAAGAAATCTTGCATTATCCCTTCTCAAGAAACCCAATTCCTGGGGTTCATGGTAAACACGATATCGGGAGAATTGAAGTTACCAAAGGAAAAGATAAAGAAACTCAGAAAGGAGTTAAAAAATATACTTTCTCTGGAATTTTTCCCCTTGAGACTTTTAGCGATAATTCTAGGTCTCCTCTCCTCAACCATTAAGGCAATTTTTCCGGGCCCTATTCACTACAGGGCCCTACAGAGACTCAAAGCGAAAGCTTTGAAATAGACTCTGTCCTACTCCCACATGAATTCCTTAGACGTAGATTCGAGGAAAGAACTTTCTTGGTGGCTGAGAAATGCAGAAGCCTGGAATGGCAAAGCCATCTACAGGGAAACCCCAGATTTGATAATAGAGTCAGATGTGAGTCTAGTGTTGGGGCGCCACTTGCGCCAACATTTCCACCGGGGGGTGATGGACATGCGAGGAGAAGAATCTGCATATCAACTGCCTGGAACTTTTAGCTGGTTCCTTTGCGGTTCGAGGTTTTACCCAGAATTCGATGAAATGCTCTATAATGCTCCGCATGGACAATGTCTCTGCGGTAAAATACGTCAACAAGATGGGGGGGGGGGGGACCACGTTCGAAAGGTCTGACCGAAATAGCGAAAGTTTTCTGGGACTATTGTTTGAACAAGGGACTGTCAGTCACGGCGGAACACATCCCAGGCTTGAGCAACGGGGTAGCAGACTGGTTCTCCAGAAATTTCAGGGATTCCAGCAACTGTTAGTTGAACAGGGGGATATTCTTGATCATTCAAGACCAATGGGGCCCCTTCGGGACGGACCTCTTCGCAGACAGATTAAACACTCAAGATGCCGAAGTTTTTCAGTTGGAGGCCAGACCCTCAGGCATCAGGGGTGGATGCCTTCCTCCAGAACTGGCAAGGCTTAAGACCATATGCCTTCCCGCCGTTTGTAATGCTTCCGCGCCTTCTCTTACACGCTCGCCGATACCTTCAGAGTATGGTGGTAATAACCCCCCTCTGGAGGTCTCAAGCACGGTTCCCGGTCATCTTGGAGATGACCCTGGATTTCCCAATCCTAATTCCATCTTTCCGTTGTCTTGTCCTGGGCCCTCAGGGTGAATCTCATCTCCTCCTAGACCAAGGCATCTTAGTCCTGACGGCATGGAAGATTTCAGGCGACAGTGGCAGATCCCTAGCCTTTCGCTCGATGCTTTCCGACTCATATCTGAATCTTGGGCATCTGGAACAAGGAAGGCATATCGATTGGCATGGAACAAATGGATTCGCTGGTGTCTTCAACGACATTACGATCCCGTTTCAGGTGATTTAGTTCACGTAATCAATTTCCTATTGGAGAAACTTGCTACTGGACTTAGCTAGAGAACCGTTAATGTCTATAGGTCAGCAATATCTGCAGGTCATTCCCTAATCGATGGTGTGTCTGCTGATCAAACTCTCTTAACTAAAAAGATTATGAGAAGCATGTGGGTTCTCAATCCTCCAACTCCAAAATATACAGCTTTATGGGACGTGAGAAACATTTTACATCTTATCTCCTCCTGGGGAGATAATGCTTTCCTCTCTCTTAAACGTATTTCTTATAAGCTTACTGTCTTACTTTGCTTGGTTTCCTTTAGACGTACATCAGATGTTAAGGCTTTAGATGTTACTAGCAGAGCTTATCAGCCAGAGGGAGTTTGTTTTTATCTTAGGAAAAGGACCAAAACTATGTCTTTCTATCTTCTATCCTTTCTTTCCTGAGAACGAAAAGTTGTGTGTTGTCAAATGTCTTAAAGAATATGAAAACAGAACTGTAAGCTTGAAAGGCAGTGAAACAACTCCTGATCTCCCATAGATCTCCTCATAAGCCAGTTTCTTCTCCCACTCTCGTGAGATGGGCAAAAGAAGTGATGAGTGAATGTGGTGTCGACATTTCTATTTTTGGTGCACACTCTCTTAGGGGTGCATCAGCTTCTAAAGCTTTTATGCTTGGTGGAGGGCTCCAAGATATTCCAAGAGCCGCTGACTGGTCTAAGGAGAGTATGTTTAAAAAGTGTTATTTTAGACCAATCAATAATGCGATTGACAATGTTCTTAATTCACTTCAAACTTGAATAATGTTGGCCTCCGTGTCATGCCATAAAATTTGGATTTTTCACAGCCTGCTGGGCAGAAAATCTGGATTTTATTAAAGACACGGAGGCTAATATTATCCCTCCTCTAACTGTTCCTCCCTAAGGGTTTTATCTTTAACATTTTGTATCTCTTTCTTTTCAGAATAGAATATCTACGTTTGGTTAATGGAAATGACTCGTTCAACGTCATAATTGAAATTTTAGTTTTCTTGACTTTATTCTTTTGGTTCGCAGCATTGTACAAAGAAGGATGTTGGCTGTGTGCTCATGGACTATATACTATATCTAGAATGTTCAGAAGTTCTGTATTCTCTTCATTGTTGCTGCTGAGCTGTGGCAATAAAGGAGATTTGCATAATATTAGCCTCCGTGTCTTTAATAAAATCCAGATTTTCTGCCCAGCAGGCTGTGAAAAATCTAAATTTCCTAGTCCACTATTTATTTCCCAATTGCTTCATTTTCACCACCCACACCCCTAATGTGAGGGTGGGGATAAACTGTGTTCGCCACCTTTGAAGTAATAAGGATCTAGCCTCTGCCATTGCAATATATAATAATTTTATTAATTTGGGAGCTAATCGAATGGTCAGATCATATCTCAAAACTATCCACCATATACTAGGAGCTAATTTGATCTGCCATGCACTCGCCAGGTACTCAAATATTTATTTTCAGAATTCTTGAATAGGGACACAAAGCCAAATTACATGTGACCAATTTGTGACAACCCTCGTATTACATTGAAAACTATGACATGCCCACCTGGGGTTAAACTGTGCTAAAAAGTGTGGGGTCTATAGAGAAGTCACTTGATATAGAATAACAATCTGTGCCAATTGGCTCCTCTCAAGATCTTAAAATGCAGTATATTAATAGCATCCCAAATCTTTTTAGTTAATTCCAGCACTTCATTTTTCTCCCATTTATCAATTGCCTTTTGCCAGAGATCGTGGCCGTTCGTGGAGGCAAGCAATTGTTTCCATTCTCCAGGCCTCTTTCGGTCAGGCTTTTCCTATTAATGCGGTGAACACTTTTGATCGGCCCACTCTCTAAACTGTTATATATCCTGACCAAAATTCTAAAGGAGCAAAAAAAAAAATCACCTGCACAAATTACCAGCAGACTATTCCACCATTTGCGGTCAAAATATCAGCTACCTTCCTGAACCCAACTCTCTATTGTTTTTGCACTATATCGTCATCCAACTTAGCACCGGAATCCCCTACTAATTCTGACAAAGGTGTAATGGCCTTGAATATGGGAGATAGCGTATCGCCTATAAAGATCCTTATGATTCCTGAAAAACCACTTCAGGCTTTTGTGGCGAACTTTTTTAGGTGATTTTGTTGATTTAGCACATTGCAGATATTCATATTCATTAAGAAACAACTGAATAAAATTGGTCTTCAAAATATCGCCTAATCTAAGTTTCACATAAAATCTGGACATATGCTTTACAAAATATGCAAACTAATAATCCTTCAAACAGTAAAGTGCCAAAATCTGGACATATGCTTTACAAAATATGCAAACTAATAATCCTTCAAACAGTAAAGTGCCAAACCACCATTCTCCAATTCTTTATATAAAGTGCATAGTGCTAATCTGGCAGTTTTATTTTGACAAATGAATTATGTAAACAAAGACTCTCTTTTTTTTAAAAAAAGATGCTGTTAAAAGACATGGGGTGTCTGATAAAAGAACCCTCCCTGAAATGGTTAGAGGAAGCGAGTTCCACCGTGCAAACATAGCTTGAATGTTTTCAAGTAAAGGGGCAAAATCGAGATCATAGAAATCCTCAACCTTTGAAGAGTATCTAATGCCCAAATACTTCTTCGGCTAATCATTTTCACAAAAAAATTATATCTGTGACCAATCTATCCGAATTGCACCTGCATAGAATAATTATAGTTTTCTTTCTGTTACTTTTATAATCCCCCCAGCTACTCATAGAACGAAAAAGTCTTAAAGGCTTGAGTCAGCATGGTATCATCTGCATATCATTTTATCTTCTCCTTCTGTGCAATGGGAGGATGAATATCTCCATTCTCCTTAATCGCAATCGCCAATGGCTCAATAAAAAGCAAACAGAACCAGCAATAAGGGACACTCCTGCCAGATGCCACGATGAACATGTAATCTGCCTACCTCTATAGCATTAATTAGGATGTTGACTTCAGCGTTCGGATACATCATATATCAAACCCATGATCTGGGAAGGATCCCCAAACTTGGCTAAAAAAACCAAAAAGGCATTTCCCAGGCCACAAGGTCAAATGCCACATCTGCATCTAATAGGAGAACTATGGCCAATGTATTAATAATTGAAAAGTAGTCCACCGCCTCAGCTAAATAATGCGTATTTGTGCCTAGCTGAAGTCCAGCAATAAAACCGATCTGATCCTAATGAATCAATTTTGCCACTATTAAATCAAATCCATTAGCAAAAAGTTTCATAATTATTTTAGAATCTAAATTCAG
This sequence comes from Triturus cristatus, assembly GCF_964204655.1. Classification (NCBI taxonomy): domain Eukaryota; kingdom Metazoa; phylum Chordata; class Amphibia; order Caudata; family Salamandridae; genus Triturus; species Triturus cristatus. The sequence goes on from NC_140591.1 coordinate 421,823,269, forward strand.
CAATGTAATTGGCTAATGAGAGTTTGGCTCTTCACCATCTTTTTCCTTTTTTTAAAAAGCCAACTACAGTTCCCATACTAAATGAAGCCAGTATAGGAACGCCCTCCAATATTACATTGGCAACCAATAAAAGATAGTCAGCCAGCACTTCAAAAATGATTTTAAAAAGTCAGCCAGCACTTCAAAAATGATTTTAAAAATTCCACCAAGAAGCCGTCAGGGCCACATATCTTCCAGTTTGAGAAGCTTTTAAACACCTCCAACTAATTCCTGGTTAAAAAAAGGGCAGACAATATTTTCCACGTCTTTCTTAGATACAGTAGAGATATTTAGCCGTGCTACAAAAGTCCTTAGAGCATCTTAATCAACCACTCGATTCCTACTATTAATTTGTCTATAAGCTTAGAGCATAATTTCACGCAATTTCCCCTGTACCTTGCGCCTAACCCCAGAAACTGAGCAGTTCCAAGCATGAATTAAGTTGCTTGCAGCTTGTCCTCGTGCCTGCCAGGCTAAAAATCACCCTGTAAAATTACTCTCTTCATAAACCTTCTCCATATGAGCACACTTCAATGCACCACACTTAGTACAATACAAATCACTTAATGCTTGTTTGGCCTAGTCCACAGCTTTCCTATTTAATATTGATGGATGCCATAGAAATGTAGCTAGTCTATCCTGAACAGTATTTTCCCAAATCTGCTTTTGTTGTCTGGCACGTCTAGTATTTGCCGCATCCTTCACTATCAAAAGTCCACTTACTTACGCTTTTAGAGCATTCCACAGAAATTCCTTTATTTCCTCTTTGCATATCCACAAACCCCATCTCCTGATTCGGTGAGAACCTTTCTCCGCCAATACCTCCAGGGTATGAATTGCATGATCTGAAAAAACATTAGGGAGCGTCCGATGGCCCTTAAAGAACAGGGCTTTCGAAAGTAAAAAATAAAGAAATAAATACATTTTTAAAAAATCAATACGAGAATAACTATAGAATAGTCCAGATAAACATGTATATTCTATTTTTGTTGGAAAAGCCTCCAACTGATTTTTCAGTATTACTGAGGGATCTATTCTAGGGTTCTGTAAAAAATGTAAATCCCCCCCCCCCCCCCCCCCCCCCCAATAATAATCTTCCCTGGGACTTGCAACAGTGACTGTACCAAATCCTAATAAGTCCCAGCATTATCTTTCACTAGGGCATACAGACTCCCAGATGTGATCAGTCTAGGAAGTATGAAACAATTCACCCAGCACCAACGGAAATATTTATCACTAAACCAGTTAAAGAGTAGATGCAACAAAGGAAAAATACAGTTGCCATCTATTCTTGTGGGATCCACCATGATTCCTGACTTGCCCATTATTAAAAGTTCTTTTCACTCACTTTAACAAAATAAAATGGTGGCACTTCTATACGTGCAATACTGTTTCAGATTTTTTCCTCAAATGTTTTGAATCATGGGCAGAGCACGTCAACAGGGGTGCAACAAATAACTCAGTAGAAATCAAAACCTCGCAATCAGAGTATCATTATGTCCTCTCCACTTATGTACTAAAGTTTGACAGTCTGTCTTGACCCGCACAAAAACTGGACCGTTGTAAATGCCAAAAGCTACTGTTATTATTAACAAGGTTTGATAAGGCACATATTTTATGCAGTTCAGACCAAAAACACAGTGACTGAGATGATACAGTGTTGTCCTCTTTCCCCTTAGTTTACAATTCTTATTCCATTCAGGTATAGCACAAAAATCCAGTTAGGGTGGTTTTCGACTTAACTAGACATTAAATGCCTAGATAATGCTAAGGACTAATTGAGGCGGTGGCAAAGGAGAGCTAAAACGAGGTGGTAGATACTTTTCATGGCCCTTTGGAATGCTACAAGCCATGCCTCTACCATTGCAACATACTCGACTATATAAAAATCTTCTAACTCGGGCAATTGTACAATGTGGCTTTTGGGTACAATTGTCAGAGAAAATGGAAAAATTCTTGTTCCATAGACTTACACCACCCACATGGGAAGAAAACCGATGACGTTCTTTACACTCACAAGAATTCATGGAGTACACTTAGGAAGCTTCAGTTGCAGTTTCTCAGGAGTCCTCACATACATACAAATGTCCACCAACAGAAAGGTGTGAAGTGCCTATTTTCAAAAGGATAAATGTCATGTTATAGTGCATTTGCACCCGCTAACTTTACTTTAAGAAGTGTGTTTTTGCTGTGAAAAAAACAATTCTCCTGCACCACTACCAATTTTTGGATGTTCTATTGCCTTTCCTGCCGATTTACTCCTGCCATTGACAGTAGATCTCCCATCGTTTTCAAGGTGTGAAACTATCTGAACGAGATTTGCGAATACCACGGAATTAGAAATTGTGTGGGCATTCATCGGCCTTTCCAGATGTTCCAACCACAAACTACCCATCACCAACGTATGTGAGCTGATTCACCAACACACAAATTTACAGAAGACTTGTGTGTCACTTAGTTGTGCAAATACCTTTGTGAATTGTGTCCTATATGTTCAGTTCGAGTGTCTAGAAGTAGTGACATGAACTGTGTTTCAATTAATAAACTAGTTTGATTTCTTTTGGTCACATATTGAATATCTAACAATATTACCACAATTTTTCAAAAATGTCCACTAGGTTATGAAAAGTAAACTACCGAACAAAGTGCTAACTTCAGCAGCTGACTACTAGAGCATGAGAGATTTTCTTGGGCTACAGTGGATAAGCCACATCCCCTCTGACCGTAAGATTTTAAAGTTATTGACAACTGCTCCAAAGTGTCCTCCAATTTGGCCCCACTTCTGGGCCCTGCATCTGTCTGTATTTTAAGAGACCTCACGTTTATGCTAGTCTGCCGACTGCCACCTCTACCGATCTTAAAGATTATGCAATTTCCCAATGTTATGTATGCACCTATGGTATTTTTTCGCCTTTAACTTCTGGAAAAGCTTCTAGGGCATAACAATCTTCTGGGTATTAAAGCTCTACTACATTACTCAGTCTTGTATAGGTCGGTTTCTTACCCTTCCTCCTTGGCAAACATAGCTTAGAACTCTTCGCAAACACTTGGTCTCTTTGCCTAATATCGTTTGTCACCAATACCATACCTTGTGCTCTGTGGAAATTGTACTGGTTAAGCATAAACCTCTTTTGGGAGACTTCCTGTTGATAAACAGATGCAAGACAAAAAAAACGGTATCTGTTGCTTTTTCTCCAATTCAAAAATATCCTCTCCACTTGATCTCTATAGTGTGTGACAATTTACAATATGCCCTACAGAAGGCCTAGGCTTTTGATAAACAGAGAGCTCCGTAGTGAGGCCCGATTTTTATCATAACCATTTCCAGACAATTAACCTGGAAGGCAGTTTAGATCTCCCTTCCAGGCAATGCTGTGAATCCCGTAAAGTAGGTTGGGGCAGCTTTTTTTTTAATCTTGTGCAAGTCTGTGGCATGCACCCACTATAAGAAACTCAAAATGTACATGTTTCAAACTTACCTGTTTATGCAAGCCTATCCTAACTCTCAATGATAGTAATGGTTTCATGCTCTGCACCTTTCCGTAAATAATGTTGTAGCGCCGTGAGACACTGTTGGTGGTGAGGGTGTGCTTTGAGGTTTTCTTACTATAACCACACAGTTAGCAAGCAGTTTGGAGATCACCTGGTTGGTGACAGTTCACTAGCATGGGCTGTTGTATCCAGGGGATAAAAACTACTTGGAATCGCAATTAAAAATCAGGACGCCTACTACACAACATATAGTGGACAGTAGTGAAAATTCCCAGGCACCATCTGCTTTCTAGAAGCTGTGTATGTAACCTTCTCCCTAACTTACTTTTCCATCAGTAAGCTCTTTTCAGTCATAGAGCGGAGGGAGTCCAAAACATAAAAAACAGCAACAGTCTCTAGAAGTCATAAATCCACAAGCATCTACATTTAACTGGTTCAGGATAACAAAGGCAAGGTTTTAGCAGCAAGAACATAGGACCCAAGATCCTGGTGATGACCGCAGCCAAAGTTTTAACATTTGTCCCATTGTTTTGCACAGGCACGATAAATGCCCTGCCACCTTTAATGATCAGTTTGGAATAAGAAGTTTGGAATCTTTTACAGCCCAAGACTTCTGGTTCTCTTCCCAGTACTTTCTTTTTTAGAACCTTGATTCGTGCATAAAGAGATTTGCTGTTTCAAAAAATAACTGACAATGTGATCATGCTCGACTTTGTGGGCAATACTTTAGCCAAGACCCATTTTCAGTACAGCGATCACTTTGACTGCTTAACTACTGATGCGATAGGGAAGCTAAAGAATCTGTGTCTAACCTATTTAACACAGTAGCCAAGCCAGTAGGCAGCGCACTTTGCAATGACTACCGCATCCTTTCTTACAACCGGAGTCTGGGGAATAGCCTAAGACTCCACTAAGCAGGATATCTAGGCGGCAGAAAGGGAGATAGCATGCTCTTTAAGTCAAAGTGAATTGGAAATGGTCACAGATGGAGAAATCGTGTACATTCAAAATGATTGACCAGGTGTGTTAGAAGACAGCACAGAGGCCCATTAATAACCTGTATATGAATAAAGAAAAGTTGTAAATGTCCTGTAAATGTGAAGGAATTGCAACTGGAGGAAAAAAATTAAGTTGATATCCTCAGATTGATGCATTTTCACTACTCCCACGAGTCAAACAGAAAATAGCATGTACGAGGAGTGGCTTTAATTGAACTTATAAAAGCTCCCACATTTCATTTAAAATTGTATTTTTTATATTCGATTGTGAATTTAAATAAATATTTCGTCATCTGTGTTTTACTTGATCAATGCTCGTTTCTTCATTTGTGCATGTTGTTTTGCGACTGAAATCATCGAAATTGAGACTGTCAGGGTCACGACTTCCAGTATTGACTCAGTGGGGGGCAGGGGGGCTCTGGAATACATTAGTGATTCAGTGGAGGTCCATGGATTCCAGTAATGATTGGGGGACTGGGAGGGGTCACACACGTCAACAGGTTTAGAACCACTGCTCTAGTTATGTCTTTTTTCATGGGAGCTCAAATTGCAATTAGGTTTCTAGTGGGTATGCAGCGGTGAGTATAAGCAATGTGCTTTCTTCAGGCCTGAGTAAATGGGCAATTTGTAAAAAGAGAGGACTGTCAGAAGCTAATCCATGTGAAGTTTTGCTATGTTGCAGGTAGTAAAACTACACCATCCAAAAAAAAAAGTTTGCTTTCTATACCATGGAGGTAAATTATTAGGAGATAAAAATGTTACCTCTTAAAAACGACTACACCAGTTTATTTCTGTTAGTGATACTGCAGAACAGGAACCACAACATACCCAGCCAGACTGATATATATATGCGACTCCAAAAGAACAAAATACATAAACACAAAAGTAGTTCAAATTGCACACAAGGGAAGATTTCTTTTTGAACCTTAATACCACTCATCAAGAAGGGCCATATCAGTTATATTTATGGAAGACAAGAAATATCTTGAAAGGGTAATGAAATGCATGCTTTCATTGAAACATAAAGCAGTAGAAGGGTTAGAAATAAAAACATACTTGACTGAAGCATGGAAGTTTCCAGTTGCATAAATGGTAAGTGTTTACACCATTATATTTACTTAGAAACTAAAGCTAACCCTCTCTGTACTAATGATGCGAGGCTGAGGATAATTCAATGCATATGGCTCAACAGGCAGATAGGCATGAACTATTTGGACACTGGATTAGAGTCCAAAACGTGAACAAAACGGGAAAATCCTTATTTATAATCGGTATTATAAATAACTAGAAAAAAGTTTAGGAGAAAAAACACCCATGAGCAAACAAGCAGCTGTACCCTACCATCTCAGACACTTTTGACCCTGCATGAAATACCTGGAATTCCTCGATGAATGAGTGGGCTCAAATCAACCCCATCAGGACAATTCCATCAGGATAGAGTTAATTCTCTTCGTCAAAGAATCATCACGTGCCCAGCTCTGGGTTGAAATTCTCCTCTTAGAATGTACCCAACCAAACGTCTGAATGACCACGTGACGTTTCAACAGCATACCGACCATAAAATCCAAAGTCACCCACTACCAAATCTGCTAAACCAGATCTCTCTCGAACAAGGCTCAGTTCTGCTTGCAGCTAAAAGGTCACATCTGAAATTGTCACAGGTAACACCAACCTGAGTGCACCCTAAACGCAGCCAGCCGCAATCAAATGGTGTAATGGGAATAAGGTAGGCTACCAACAACCCACCTTTTTTCGCCGTATTTCTCCTCAAAAGTACTACAAACGGATCCTGCAAAAAGAAGGGCAAGACCTGGTTTATTCTGGAAACTACCTGAGAAAATAAGACTGACGAAGCTTTTTTTTCTAAGACTAACGAAGTCTCACCAACCGTAGAGGTTAGTTACTCCGGAAATAATGCAAGATATGCCTACTCACAAAAACTGTGGGTAAACCTTACTCCTAAAAACTCAGGATTAAGTCAAACATATGCCCGGACTATGCTACACCTACTCAAAGAGAATGATCAGTGAATCATGTCTGGCTATTTTGATGTAACTCACACGAGCAAAGAATAAGACAGACCTATTCATAGAAAAGGCTTTGTGAATCGAGACCGATATCATCAAATCAAACCACATCTTCCGCTGTTTTGTGAGCATGGCACATTCACCATTAAGACTTATGACAGGCCTCCACTCTTCTTTGCATTGACTTTTCTTCTAGAATAACAAAATTACTTTCTCCGTCTACTGCAGTTGTGAACACATTCCTTTTTTTTGTTCGAAAGTGTTCTGGTGCTCATGTGCTGAAGTCTGCGCTACAGAAACACATTTAATAAATGTGACCTGCAACCTAACACATGAACCCCAAATTGCACTTTACTTCTGGAAGTTTGTGTCGCACCACAAACACACATCAGTACCTAGCTGTTACAGAAACGTGTGCTTTTAGACACACAGTTTCTAAATGGAGTTAAGGGCATCCAAAAAGTGCCGTCCAAAGTTCACCGATATGTAATTCTTTTATAACATAGTAGTATTAAATTAGTGTTCAGATCTACAAAATTAAACCCTGCTGCATAGCAAGATGCACAATCCCACCCAATACTGTAAGCTCAAAACAGAAGGCCCAAAATGAGAGTGGTGGAGAGTGTTTTCTAAGTCACAGGACACGCCATCAACGATTCAAACAAATTATTAAAGAGCAGGGGGTACACCAAGGCCATGACATGACCTTACCTGTCATCCTCGCCATCGACCAGAGGTAACGACTTCAAGGGAAGAAGCTGACCAGGACCGGCTAGACTGCCACCACTCCCTTCCAAGGAAGATGAACCGCCTATCCCTGAAATGCCTTCGGCGATGATGGACTGCGGCAAACCGGCCACCGAGTGCTCCATGAGACGCCTTGCATCTGCTATCTGGTTTGCCACTGACTGGATAAGCGAGGGCGCAAAGAACTGAGCAGAACTTAGAGGTATCTGGTGTGGCATGTGCTGAGATACCGGTACACTGGCAGGATGGTGAGCAACACCCTGCGCCCCGTTATGTGAAGTAGGAGGCTGGGCCATGACGGGTGCGGGGCCCAGACCAGCAGAAGATGTCAAGCTGATCTGGCTAACAGCGGCTGAGGCAGGGGGGATTGGGCTGACGGCCGGGATCTGCTGATTACTTATGCCTTGAAGCACGGGTTCCAATCCTTGAGCCTGGGGTTTTGTGGGAACGGGGGCGTTCTGCGCTGCCATGACCAGTTGCTGAGGAATACCCTGCGGGCCCATCGGCACCCCCTGGGGCTGAAGCGGCTGCTGAAGAGGTGTAGCCAGAGTGGGGGCACTCTGCTGCATAACGGAGGGCATTCCTTGGTTAATAGCTGCTGGTGCTTGCTGCGCCGCGGAGGGCAGATTCAAGTGCTGACCCACTGCCACATTATGACTAGACTGCGACGCAGCGGGCAGATTTAAGGATTGACCCACGCTGTGACTGACAGCCGTTGCAGGGGGAAGATTTATTTGCTGGGCACTCTGACTGCTGGCCACTGACGTGGGCATCATAGTGGGTGCGTGTGCAGCAGACATAGCAGAGGCCGTGGATTGTGCTTGTGCAGCTGTGGATTGCATGTGTGACGACAGATTGTGCCCGAGGGGCGCTAGCCCTGGCTGTCCTGACGCTACCGAGGTCTGCAGCTTCTGGGGGTGCTGCAAGTAATCAGCCACGCTCCCTGTAACAGTAGTCTGAGCAGCCGACATGGCATGGCTCTGAGGGATGAGGGCGGAAGGAATCTGCTGCTGGGCTGCACAGTGGAGCTGCTGGGGCAGAGTCTGCACAGGCTGTGGATAGGGGGGCGGTTGGTGCACTGAAGGCACGGCCCCCATACTATGACCAGCTGAAGGGTTCAATGGGGGTTGGTAGCCCGGCTTTTGCTGTCCATAGCCGCCTTCAGGTGGGTGCGATTGTGCTGGCATGGTGGCACTCTGAGCCCCAGGCTCCGAGTACCCCTGCTGCAGCCCGGGGCCTTCTCCGCTGCCCGCGCTCTCCGTATAGTGGCTCAGAGTGCTGCTGGCCGAGCTCTCGCTGGTGCTATCCCTCTCCTCGGCCGCTTGCCTCACACTCTCCACCACCCTGTGAGGGGCCTCCACAGGCTGCTCCCGCTCGTAGTACTCGGTGCAAGTCCAACGGCCCTTGCGGAAGGGCTCAGAGCTAGAGTCCAGCTTCACCACCCGGAACCGTGATGTGGCCGCCGCCGTGGCGGCAGCTGCGGGGGGAGGGGGCTGAGTCTGCGGCTGCTGCCCCACGGCAGAGCCCAGCGCGGCGGCCGCCACCGCCTGCGCCACCTGTGCGATGGAGCCCCCGGAGGCAGGATGGGGGGCTATGTGCACAGCTCCAGGGAGGTTGTTCATCATGTTAACGTTCACTCCAGCCATGCCCCCGGGCAAGCCAGCGGCAGGAGGCTGCAGGGGCTCGGGGTGCACGGGCCCGGCGATGCCATTGATGAGCAGCGGATGAGGCTGAGGAGGGGGCAGGCCGGGCAGGCGCGGCTGGTTGGGGGACAGCGCCCCGGGTGTGTCTGCCTCCTGCAGGTTGCTGAGGGTCTCCTCGGATGAGCTGCGCCCCGGCGCACCTAGGTCCGTGGCCCGGGAGAGGGAGGCGTCCAGGATCTCAGAAGAGGACAGCTCTTCGGTGTGTGACTCGTCCAGGTCGTCATAGCTCTCCGTGTCCTCGGCGATGCTGTTGTTGGAGCTGAGGCTGGCAGAGGCCTGCGCCGGTGTCACACTGGTGATCTGGAAGCCACTCTTCTTCTTGGGCCCAGTGGTCTGAAGTGGGGGCTGCAGGCCCAGGCTCTGTGGGGGCTGCAGGCCCAGGCTCTGCGGGGGCTGAGGGCCCAGCAGCGGCTCGTCCAGGCTCAGCTGGCCACCCGAGGCGGCTCCCGCGGCGCTACCCCTCCTGGGCACTGCGGGCGCCGGCTGCGCCATCTTCCTCACCTCAGGTGGGGCCTCGGGCTGCTGCTGCATTGTGTCCCGGAGAGGGCGGGTCGCCCCTGCTCTAAGAGGCCGCAGTGGGCTGCGGGCGGCCGAGGCACAGGGGAAGAGCCGAGGTCCGGCTGGGGGAGATGCTAACGCGCGACGGGGCGGCACAGTAGAACAGGTCCATCACTGGTGGCCGGGCGGCGGCAGCTGCATGTTGCCGTGCCTCGGGTTCCGCTCCCGGGCTCTCTCCTGCTGCTGGTCAGGCACGGGGATGCTGGGTCACCGGCAGCCGGGCAGCTAGGAGGAGGGGCGAGCAAGATGGCGGGCGCGCATGCGCTCTACTGCCGCAGACATAAAGACCTCGTTCTGTTGGTAGACAGTGAGGCTGACAGCAGGCTGAGAACGGAAGCGTAGGAGGGCGGAACGAGCACGTTGGCGGAAAATACCGAATACTGACGAAATGTCAGCCCGTCAAACTACCAGGTTTCACTCTTACATCCTGACCGCTTCGTTACAGATCGGCTATTTTCGGACATTGTGGAAATACGATGGTCGTTATATGACCAACATCTCGTTTTTTTTCTAGACCCCTCCTGAGTAACGGAAGTTGGGAAGTATTTATTGTGTTACAATTTTTTTCTAAAATAGCAATTTCGGATGACAAAATTATTTTTTTGTATAAATGATTTTTATAATGAATATAATCGTAACTGATTAATAAAATTGCACTTGACACGATTTTATTTGAAGGTTTTACAAGTGTGCATATTGATGTAGTTTAGTTATGCTACATTTCTGTAGAAAAAACTTTTTATTACAAGTATTGGCAAAGCAAATTGGTCTTGCCTATGCAACAGAAATTGGCTTTGCCAATGTGTTTTAACCATGTTGTACACCAGCATGGATGCTGTTTAATGTGAAGAAGGAGGGTTAGTCAGTAAGTAATTCATCAAAAGTCTTTAATACAAGTATCACAGGTAAACAATGCCTCCTTAACAGTCCCTCAGAGCTCTAACTGCCCTCTTTGGAATCCGCCTACCTCACACCCATTCTGACACCCACACATTCTAAACCCTGCACATATCCACTCCGAGGATTCCAACACAATACCACACACCTTCCCGCTATAAGCCAAACTCTACAACAATCCTTTGACAAACGACTAATTACAATAAAATGGAAGAAAAACAAAAAGGTGCAACAACTACCCCAGTTTATAATCAGCAAAATAAACTAGAACTTTCCTCAATCTCCCACCACTGCGTACAGCACATCCTTACTAGCACCCTCATGCCAAGCAACATCCCCCGCCAAACCATAATTCCTGACATTCATCCATCCATACCTCAACTCCACACCACAATCTTGACCCAAAACATACCCACTACATTCCTCCTCATTGGCATCATCCTTGCAATACGTGCCCTCACCATTCTGCACATTACACAAACATAACCGCCGTAAATTCCATCTCCTTCCGTCTTCGTACTCCGTCGCACTACCCAACACCTTCTGCACTCTTAAAGGCCCCGACCAGCTAGCAGCTCCTTTCAGCACTCCTCTGCGATTCTTCACACGCACCATTTGGCCCACCCTAAGGACAGGCCAGCGAGTTCTACCACTCCCTGTGTATGCAGTACGCTCCTGAAACTCCATAACCCTTGATATCATAGCCTCATCGCACTCCACCACACACCTCCTTATATTCCTACTCCTCAACCACCATAGAACTAACAAGGTGGAGGGCTGCCTCCCCCTCAATCCTTCAAAAGGAGTCTTATCAGTCACAGAATGGGGTGTCACACGATACGCTAACAATCTCTCTTGCAAAGCCTTCCTCCAAGGTAACCCTGTCCCAAGGCCAATTGGATTGCCTCTTTAACCACTCTGTTAAAGCTTTCCACCTGACTATTCCCTTCAGGATACTCGATGCCCATTCCAATCAAAAATTCCCACATTTTATCAGATGTGAATTGGGTGCTATTATAAGAGACAATAACTTCCGGAACACCTTCTTGAGAAAACAGATCCTCCAAAAACTCAATTACCACTTCCGTGGTCACACTGCTCACCATCCTTACCTCCAGCCATTTTGAGTAATAGTCAATCAATACAAACGCATAATTATCTTTAGCAACTAATGAAGTGAACAAACCCACAAAATTGTTAGTTACTTTTTGCCACGGTTCCTCTGGTAACTCCACCATGGTCAAGAGAACACTCAAGGGTTTAGTCACCTTATCACTGGCACAGCACGCTTTGCAATCCCTAACCCAACGTTCCACCATATCATCAACTCCAGTCCACCAAAAATTCTCCTTGATCCTCCTCTTAGTACTCGACATACCACCATTACCCTTATGACTCATTTCAATAATACGGTTCTGCACACCTACTGGAGGTACAATCCTGTCACCTCCTAAAATAATGCCATTCGACACACACAATTCATCTTTAATCTTCCAAAAGGCAGCACACTATCATTGCAAAGAAGACTCCCTCAGCCAACCGCCTACAATATACTTCTCCACAGCTCCCAACACCATATCCTTACCCATTTTGTGTAACCACACATCTTCTGACAACACACCATCATCCACCTTCTTCTGAAGTTCAACAGACATAATATCTTCGTAGGTAAAAGCAATCTCACACTCGCTTACACTCTTTTCCACATCAGTCATTAGGCAATCGCGAAAGCCCACCCGCAACCAAATTGTCTTTCCCGGGAATATACTCAATGTCATTATAAAACATTTCCAATTTTGATGCTAGCCTTGCCAACATTGGTGTCAAATCCCCCCCCCCCCCCCCACCCCTTCAGGTCTAAGTATATTCACCAAAGGCGTGTGATATGTACAAATCGTACATTTCTTCCCCCACACATACATCTGGTACCGCTCGGCTACCCAAGTGGCCGCAAGTAACTCCTTCTCAATTACAGAGTAATTGCGTTCAGATGGTGTCAATGTCCGAGAAGCATACACTACTACCCACTTCTCATTCTTCATACATTGAGAAAACACAGCACCAATACCATATCCACTAGCAACCACTGACAACACACATTCAGCCTAAGTCATACATGATCTCAAGCACGGAGCTACAGAAATCTCTTTTTTCACTGCATCAAAACACAACTTCTGTTCTTCTGACCACACAAAAGGCACATTTTTCTTTAGCATCACCCTCAATGGTTCTACTTTAGACGCATAGTTCTCCACAAAGTGTGAATACAATTCTGTAAGGCCCAAAAAAGACATTCACAGTTCTTTGTGGCTAGGCTCTGGAGCAGACAGAATTGTTTCCACATGCCTGACCTTTGGTCGAATCCCTTCCTTGGATATAACATGCCCTAGATATTCAACTTCTTGTTCTCCAAATACGCATTTCTCATTCTTGTCAGTCAAACCACGCTTCCTAAGGGCCAACAACACTGCATGTAAATATTCATTCTTGTCCTGGCCAAAGATTAAAATGTCATCTTGGAACACTTTTGCCCACGAATCCAGCATAGAATCCTTGTCATCTCCACTTGAAACACTGCTGAAGCACTCACCAACCCAAAAGGCATTCAACAGTATTGGAACATACATTCAAGAGTAATAAAAGCTGTACAATGTTTTGAATCATCGTCCAACTCAATTTGGTGGTATGCACTTGCTAAATCTATGTTAGAAAACCAAGCCACCCCACCAATAGATGATGTCAACTCCTGTAAATTTGGTAAGGGAAACGTGTCCAACCAGATTACTTTGTTTAGACACCGCAAGTCCACACATAAATGTAAATCGCCACTGGCCTTAAGTGAAATCACTACTGGAGAAACCCAATCTGAACTCTCCACAGGTTCTATTATGCCTTCCTTACACAAATTCTGAAGTTTGTTTCCCAATTTAGCCTGATAATTTACCGGTACGTTCCTAAGTTTTTGTCTTATTGAACAAATGCCACCCTGCAAAATAATTTTGTGTTTGAAATTCGTCATGTTGCCCACCTTCTCAGAGAAAACATCAGCATACATTTTTCTTAGCTTAGCATACTCCATTTTAGGATGCTCCATTCTTCCTTCCTCACACTCCTGTCGAACTGCATACACTGGGAAATCTAAACTGGCATCAATCTTCATTCCCAACCCCATGGTGTGCAGCCAACCTAATATAGTGGCTCGCTTCTTGGCTACATAAACCTTACCTTGACATTTCTTACCACTAAATCCAACCTCCGCCCACACAAAATCCTCCAAAGGAATCTTATGACATGAATAACTACCAGGACAGACATCTGGGTCCAATAATGGTCTACCTGGCCACAACTTCTCAAATAAGTTTTTACCCATAATCGTGTACCATGCACAAGAATAAACCATTATCTCCACCTCAACACATTCAATGCATACTGTACACGTGGGCAACCTTTTAACTTTATCCACTCCATCCACCGATTTCTTTTGCACACTCAACAGTACTCCATTTAAACTCAAATCATCCTCTAAGACATCTTCTTGAATATAATTTACCTTCTTCCCCATATTCGTACATACCCTTCTAAAATGTCCCTTCTTTTTACATGTACTATATATCTTACTCAATGCCGGACACCATTTAGAATTGGCTAAATGATTACTTGAACCACATCTGAAACACGATTGTAATATGTGGTAATGTATTTTATGTTGTTTCTACTTTAAGGAATGTTGAATGTTGTAGAATTCCTATTATTAGAATGTTTGTGGATGGCTCATTGTAGAACCTGCTGTGAAGCTGTAAGCAGGAGGTCGTGGGCCCGATTCACAGAACTAACTTAAGACAAAATCCTAAACTTACTACTTTTGGTATTCACAGAAGGCATTTAGTAGTAGTAAAGTTAGGATTTTGTCTTAAGTCTGTCTTAAGTCTGTCTTAAGTCTGTCTTAAGTCTGTCTTAAGTCTGTCCTAAGTTTGTCTTAAGTTTGTCTTAGGACTGTCTTAAGTCTGTCCTAAGTCTGTCTTAAGTCAAATTTAAGACAAAATCCTAACTTTACTACTACTAAATGCCTTCTGTGAATACCAAAAGTAGTAGGACAGACTTAAGACAGACTTAAGACAGACTTAAGACAGACTTAAGACAGTCTTAGGACAGACTTAAGTCAGACTTAAGACAGACTTAAGACAGACTCAAGACAAACTTAGGACAGACTTAAGACAGACTTAAGCCAGACTTACGACAAAATCCTAACTTTACTACTACTAAATGTCTACTGTGAATACCAAAAGTAGTACGTTTAGGATTTTGTCTTAAGTTAGTTCTGTGAATCGGGCCCGTGGGTCCTGTTCTTCGAACAAACTTTATTTGATAATTGGATTACCTCGTTTGGATTTCTTCGTTTGAACCATACTACAATGATAACCTGCGTGCCTTGCCATTTCTATCTCCTGTTGCACTCTCCCCAAATTTCACCTTACCACTTTCACTTTTCACCCTGGTATCTTTTGCTACCACACTCACTTGGTTACTCACACCACCTTCCTTCCTCACTTTGCGAATGCACTCATCCAACACTTCAACACTTCTAGCTACATCAACAGCAGCTTTCAAGGAAATTTCCCCACATAACCATATTTTTCTTGTTTTTTTTCAATTTAGTCTTCATAAGAATTTGATCACAAAGGACCTGATCATATGTCATATGATCATACTGGCACGTCACTGCTAAACCTCTTAAGGCAGATACAAAATGATCAATGCTTCGTCTTACTTTTGTGCCCTAGAGTAAAATTTGAATCTCTCCATAACTACATTTAACTTTCTACCGAATCTCTCTTGCTTAATAGAATAGTGATAAACTCCTACCTCCCCAGCATTTCCAATATCCAGCATATTTTTAAACTCTCGTAACACAACTGCACCTAACCTATGCTTAAGTAGCGACAGTTTGCTTTCTTCAGAGCATACACCCTCTTCTAGACCATCCACATATGCTTCAAATAGATCAATCCATTGGTCCCAAAAAATGGGAGGTTCACCCAGTTCTGTTAAAAAAATGGTGGTGGTTGAATAGTTGCTATGGTCTTGGAAAACTGAAGAACACTCAAACCTGGCGCAGACCAGAAACAAAAATTGCATCAGAAAGAACACAATAGATCCAAAATTGGAATGAGCCCAAATTCAAAAATAGGAAGTCACTCGGATAATCCTAGGAAAAGTTGCCACTTAAGGTGTGCCCATCACCGTGACAGCACAAGCACAATGTAGAGGCTGATAAATGTAACTCACACTGTGAAGGCGCACAGGTTCAGGATGAGACTCGGTAACAATATTCAACTTGACATCAATTGTACTCCTCACCGTACCAGCCATGCTGTGACTGGGACTGGAACTGTCTGCTGCTCAGGAACAACTCATCACAGTTAAAGCACAAGCTCTCACCATACCAGCCACGCTGTAACTGTGACTGGAACTGCCCACTGCCACGTACAGCTCACCAGGTGTGCCCATCTCTGATGATGACAGCCACATAAGAAATGCTAAGTCCATCACGTGACATTGTGTTAGAATCCATTGCTATGTTTTTGAACATAGGACCAGTTCAAAATGGCTGACATGTAGCGTTGGAAAGCGCAAGGCCAACTTCTTCCAAGATGGCCACAACATTGTACATCCTCAGAACGACACAGTGAATATTCAATATGCTCAATATGGGCGCCGCACCAAACAATGGTTTATATATAAGGAACAAGGGGACCCCAGTAATGAGACCAGGGGTAGTATATGTGGATGAAAAGAACAACGGTGTAAGGGAGGCCACTAAAGTTCTCAGGTAGCCTAGGATACTAAAGTTCTGAAAGCGGCGTTAATCAGGACGAATAATGCACAAGGAGTCCAAGCGGGACTGGATAAGCAATGTATGCTGGGACACAAGGTTTTGGAATGACATCACATTTATTAACAGCATAAATGGAGTATCATTCAACTATTTAAGGAAATAGTTCTGGTGCTCATGCAAAAATGTGAAAGTGCCTGAAGTGAGAGGTGCTAGTGACATTTGAAATTTACATTGCATTGACAACAGTGTAAAAAACTCAAAATTAAAATTAAATGCAGTGAAGGAGTTTTGGTTGTAAAAGGTCGGTGGCGTTTCGATCTCATAAGTTTGTGATCATCATCAGGACGAAAAAATGTGAGCAGGTAGAATTATGCCAGAATCCCACTCAGGATGTTGTTGCAATCAGTCCTGATTATTAGGAACGAGATGGCTTCCATTTGAAAGCAATGTGAGGGTGGGAATAATTGCAGGTACAGGAGTTCCTTTCAAATTTTCAAATAACAAGCCACATTTGAGCCAGAAACATTACAAGCGCTGTGAATATTTACTTGTTTACACACAAGGGAATGACCGGCAGAAAAAAACATCTCTCTGAGCTCGTTGACAACGATATGTAAAAGGCAGGGACCATAACTCACCTATGTCCCTGCTCACACGGGGTTCATATCTACCTACTTGGAAATGTTTCATGCAGGCAGTGAACTGAAAGGTCAAAATGGGCAATGAGATAACCCCATGTATTAACCATGCCGCAGAATGAGTATCAGCAATAGTGAAGGGAAGTTGTTCAAGCAAGCAAGAATAAAGTGACATAGTTAGCAGAATTTAAATATGAATCCTCAGTGTCAAAGACAGTGTAATATTGCAATTTGGAAAACATAGAATTCACAGCATCAACGTCCCAATCATCTGATTGCAACCCAGGCACTATCACATCACCCATGGAAACATGGAATACATATGGTATTTGTAGGGTGTCCGTAGGACCGAATACATCAAATGGTACTTTATCCCACACAATTCCATCAGTGACTGGGACCGCTGAAATGTTAACAAGGGACTGGTCTCTTTTCATTTTATGTGAGGAGGAATGTGGGGCCAACACCCTGTCGACAAGTTCTGTAGCAGAATGTTCTGGGAGGTAATGGCCATTAAACAAAAGAAAAAAAACAGTCATGAATCCAATCCATATGAACAAAAATACTTTGAAAAATACGATCCAGACATATATCTATGGTGGAACCAGATAAGTGCGTTTTAACCAGGGAATGAAAACACACATCCGTGGTGGGTATAAAACTAAAGACAACGTAGAACAGTATGAAGAAAAGTTATCTTGATCGATGTGGTAACCAGAAGACCTCAGCTGGAATAACGGAGGCTGGGATTCTGGATGCACTCCTGAAGGGGCCTCAAAGGGGGGATCAGAATAAAGGATTTCCATTGTGGAGTGTAAGGAAGGTAAAACAGGTAGCAAGTCAACCGAAGACTTGACATTCCCCTCCGGCAGTCGGGGAGAATCAGAAGTAATGGAAATCACAGCCTGCAAAAGAAATCCTGTGTTGGGACACCACTAGGCATACTATTGAGGATTGGCCAAATGGTGTAACTTGACATGTTCAATTGAAACAAAGCAATTGTATTTGTATCTTGTAAGTGGAAGTAAAATCACAGTTCAGGTACCCTGAAGACCAAGCACTGGAACAGGGGCACGGTAGGAGGGACCAAATTCCTTCTTGATCGTCACCATTTCACAAACCGGATCTCCACCTATAGGAAGCCAGCCCGAAGAGGAATGAACAGCTGCATACAGTGATGGAGTCGATGGCAAAAGGGTTTTATCCAGATCGTTACAACACTTTTGGAGATCCTGTAAGACAGCACAGTGGTTATCTACATCGAAAGTTGCAGCAGCTGCCACAACGTCTAGACCATCAAGGACTGGAACATACATCTTGATGCCAAATAGTATTTCGTACGGGGTCCGCCCACCCAGAGATTTTTTTGGTAGGTTATTAAGAGCACGTTGAACCCCATAACGATGACTTAATCAGCCATGGTCCATACCTAATACCCTCGCTGTTAAAGAATGCTTTAAGTCCACTCTGCTCCACAACAGATTTGCCCTCGGGCCCGTATGGAGATGAGAAATGCACCTGCACTCCCATTGACATCATCGAATCACAGTAAGCCTTAGAGACAAAAGCCGGACGCTGGTCTGAATGGAAAGCACCACAGGCATAAGTTCCAACAAAGATGTGCAAATCTTTTATAACAGTGTGAGCGTCAGCCGAGCGCTGTGGCCATACCCAGAAGATCCTAGTGCAAGAATCCACTGCAATCAAAATATATTTGAAAGCATTATTGGATATAAGAGGACCGCAATGATCAAGATAAATACAGCTAAATGGCTGATTGGAAATATGAAGATGTGTCTGAGGTAGCCACGACACAGTAGAACTCTTAATTTGCTGGCAAACGTCGCAACAAAGAACATATCAGCAAGTCTACTGGTATAAACCACGCCACCAATAGCATTGCTGTAAAAGAGAAATAGTGGTGGCCACTCCTGCACGTGCAGAAGCAATTCCTTCATGGGCGGCAACTATCAAAGAGTGTGTGCAGTCAAGGTTGGGGATCAGACGATCACCAACACCAGGAATGGTCACAAAGGGAACTTTTTCAGCAGTGAACTGGTAAGAATATCGAAAAGGAAACCCTTGAGGAAAGGAAGTACCATCCCTAGTCACCGTGATAGCTGCCAAAATGTCATAATCAATTTTAGTCATAGAACGCATAACTGTGGCTGCTTTAACTGTGGTTACTGCAGATTTGGAGTAGAGTAGTGTGGACTGGTGCAGAGTAGACTGGTGTAGAGTGCATTGGCGTAGAGTGTTGCAGAGTATAGTGGCTGCTTCATCAGCCATCGAATTTCCAATTGCGTGTGCTCCTGCACATTGAGGGCCCAATGTATGTACAAAATGTGTAAGTGGCAGGTGATCTTTAAGAGTGGCCACTCTAACCTAAAGCATTTTTAAGCTTTATTGTGCTACCTTTAGAATCCTGAAAATCATTTTGTTTCCAAAAGGACAAATTGTCATTGAAGGACTGTACACAATAAAAAGAACCACACACCACAAGTGTGGGCAATTCAGGATAAGAATACTTGGATCCAAAAGCAAAGCCCTCAAATCGGCCAACTGGGTCGTACAGTCCCCAAGGGACTGTGTATGAATCAAAGTATAATGAAACACTCCATCCTTCATCGTACCGACGACAATAGCACAAGCAGCAGTATAGGTGTGCTTAGAACTAATGGCCGGTTGAGCCGAACCCTCAGTATAAATGATACATTTGTACTGATCAAGAAGAAGAACCGAAGGATGCAGAGGCTGAACAAGTTCATATCGAAGAAACTCTTGTGTTTGCAAGGAAGGGTCAAAAACAAAGCAACATCAACATTTATAAAAGACTAGCCCATTGAATCCAACGCGGATGCACAGCTTTAGAATTAGGAGCACTAGCTTTGTGACCCCTTCTAAGGCAGGCACAGGTGAAACAATAAAAATGCATTCAACTTGAGGAAGAGGGCACTCTTTTAGAATAGCCACTTGCACAGCAGTTAAAAAAAAATCAAGGGAGGAGAAACGTAATTCCGCAGGAGTATTCAAGTGCGATTTAAAAGAAATTGGAAAAGCTTCACCCTCATTAAATGTCACCTAAGTGAAGCCAATCGCACCAGGCAAAATCCGGAAGACCGAGTTGGTAGTATTCAACCTAGTCTGTAAGTATTGCGTAGCAAGCAAGTCAGACTGCAAAGTGTGCAACACTGCGGTGTGTTCCGGAAGCCAGGAGGAAGCTGAAGAGGAAGAGTGTATCAAAGCGTAAAGAGGTTTGTTACGCTGATCATAGTTAGGAATGTAAGTCCTGCTAAAATTTTAGAAAACCAAGCAGAGACTGCAATTTTTTAAGGGTAGATAGAGGGTGCAATTGAGCAAACTTCTCCCAAAAATGGGGTGCTAAACCCCTACCTTCATTCGTCAGTTCATAACCAAGAAAAAGAACGGCCAGGAATGCAATATGCAACTTCACAAAATTGAACTTGTAGCCAAGAGCAGGGAATCATGTGATCTACTCCCTCGAGATGGGGATTTAATTCATCATCTGTCAGGTATATGTCATCAACATAAGAGAAATCATCAGAATCAATATTGTGCAAAAGGAACACAATACGCGCCAAAAAGATCCCGGGGCTATTCTTAGACCTCATAGGTAGACTCACGTATGCCTCTGGGAACCAAGGGCGCTGAATGTGGACAAGTCCTGGCTCCCAGGAGCCAGGTTATGACTGAAAAATCCATTCGAAATATCTAGTGTAGTTTTGAATTTCTTACGCATGATGTTATTTATTAAAGCAGTACTATGCATGTTTTGCACTGCAAAAGTACGGGTATGACTATTCAAATGTCTATAATCCAAAACTATGCGATACGAACCATCGGATTTCAGAACCGGAAAGAAAAGCTTATTCGTTGCAGGTACACAGGGTTCAATTACACTCTGATATGCTATTGGGTAGGAATCTCTTTTACGGACACCTTGGCATCATGTTTAATTGGATAGTGAGACTGCGGCTGAGGAGTAGAATGTATGGGAACAACATGCAAAGGAGAACCCTTATCCCAACCAGCCTAGTTGTATAAGGCAGGGGCTAAGGCAAGAGCCACTCAGAAGCAAAAGCATGCTTATTCTTATCAGGAACGAACTGCGAAAAGGAAGGTATAATCACATCCTTGCCTCGAGGGCACACAAGAACAAATAGGGAGGTCAATCTGCCTCCGCAAGTAAAATATCGCAAAAAGACATCAATTTGTCCCAAAAAATAGCATTTATGTTGTGTTTAATGCCAACTAATAAGTATATAGAATAAGTATCAGACCAAATGTTGGCGGCGCCATGTAGCAGAAATTCTGCATAGGCACAGAACCATGCTTCAGACGATAGAACCACAGTAGTCAGGGACTGAGTCATTCTTTTACCTTAGTACCTATGTGCCCGGGACTGACTAGCTATAGTGTCTCACTTGCCCTCTTACTCACCCACAGAGGAACAAGTGATTAGAGACCCCATACCACCACACTCCCAATTCTCTCAGGATTCACGGTTACAGGCCATACCCTTTCGCTCTTACACTTGTACTAGTCCACAATAAGATCTGACAGAGACACAAGAAAAGTTTAAAATGTTTATTTTAACTATCATGCTCTAGTATGCAGTATATGTACAATAAGTAAAAAAATGCCTAACACAAATACAGTCAGCATAGTAAGTAGTCCATAAATCATTAAAGGAGCTGTCATTATGAAAGACAGGGTAGCCTAGCCCCCCACCCCTTCTACAGAAGCAAAATGATTATATATCAGAAGGTCGGTGTTGGCAGCAGACCCCTTACCTTAGCAAGCAGAGATGAAAGTTCTACATCTCAGGTGCTATCACGATCTCTACCCTGGAAAGATCCCTCTCCAAGTGTGTGTTACCTATCCGTGCATACCTATATGACAAAGGTATCTGTTCCCAAACAACAGCTGCATTTGCATGTTTTGTCTATGTGCTTGGGCCTGACCAGAACAAAATAACAAGGGACATTGCTGTTTGATCTTGTCTATGGTGTTCAGACTAAATTCCAGGAAAGAACAGAATGTGAAAACAACAACAGGTTCTGTGTGAAAGTACAGTGTGGCACAAAGCAAAATATGTTTGTATAGTAACGTACGCAAAGCAGAGGGCAGTCTGCAACGTGCTAATGCTACCAAAGATAAAATGACAATGGGCCTTCACGGGACAAATGGGAGAATGCTGCAGAGTGCAGTGACATAGAGTGGAGAGATGCAGAACAGAGTGGCATAAAGTGCAGTGGTGTAGAGTGCATTGGCATAGAATTCAGTAGTGCACAGTAGAGTGCAGTGCTGTAGAATGCCATTAGAGTTCAGTAGAGTGACATTGAGTGCAGCAGTGCAGAGTAGGATGCAGTGGCATAAAGTGGTGCAATGTAGACTACAGTGCAGTGGCGTAGAGTGGTGTAGAGTGGTGCAGAGTGGACTGGTGTAGAGTGCATTGGCGTAGAGTGGAGTGGCGCATGATGCATCAATTACACTGCAGCGTTGTAGAATGCAATGGCATTAATTAGAGTGCAGTGGTGGAGAGTGGAATGGTACAGAGAAGAGTAGCATAGGGTGCAGTGCCACAGAATACAGTTCCGTAGAGTACAGTGGTGTCGAGTGCAATGGTGCAGAGTTGAGTAAAATGGTGTAGAGTGACAGAGAGTGCAGTGGCATAGAGTGGTGCAGAGTGGAGTGATGTTGAATGCAGTGGAGTAGAGTGGAGTGATGCAGAGTGCAGTGGTGTGGAGGGCAGTGATGCAGAGAAGAGTGACATAGCGTGCATTGGCATATGGAACAGTAGTGCTGAGTTTAGTGGCATACAGTTCAGTGGCGGAGAGTGTAGTGTTGCAGAGTAGTGTGTCATAGAGTGCAGTGGTATAAAGTGGCGCATAGTGCATTGATGTAAACAGCAGTGGCATAGAGTACAGTGGGTCAGAGTAGAGTGCAGTGGCGTAGAGTGCAGTGACATAGAGTGCAATCACATAGATTAGAGTGGTTTAGAGTAGAGTGCCGTATAGTGCAGTGGCGTAGTGCAGATTGTTTCAAAGTAGAGTGAAGGGGCATAGAGTAGAGTGGTGCAGGGTAGAGATCAGAGGCGTAGAATAGAGTGTAATGGTGTAAAGTGGAGTAGAGTGCAGTGACACAAAGTGCAGTGGTGCAGAGTAGATTAGAATGGCGTACAGTTGATTGGTGTAGAGTGCAGAGGCGAAGAGTGGAGTGGTACAGCATAGAGTGCATTTGCGTAGAGTATACTAGCATAGAGTGCAGTGGCTTAGAGTGCCATGTTGCATAGTAGAGTGGAGTTGTGCAGAGTAGAGTGGTGTGGTCTAGAGTGGAGTGGTGTAGAGTGTAGTGGCAAAGAGTGCAGTGGTGTAGGGTAGAGTGTCATTGAGTGCATTGGCATAGAGTAGATGTAGCGTTTCAGAAGATATGCACGGGATACAAGGTCGGGGTAAAGCAGGTTTTATTTTATGCAATACTCGTTTTCTGCATGTAGCCAGTATGCAGACAAAACCAATAGTAACAACAGTATATCTCCGCCTTGTCCTTCGGGTTTCCCAGCGACTTCTTCTTCAATCACCAGGCGTTCTTCTTCCTCCTGTCCCAGTGATCAGAAGGCAGCTTGGATGGACTCGGGAACCCCAAAAGAAATATGAAAATAGGGTGTAAGTGTTCCTGTGACGTAGTGTTTGTAGGGAAAGGGAGTGAGGGAGCAACCCAAATAAACCAGTGCCACACGTCTAGCGGAAAGGAGTGAGGGTGTTCGGTTGGGGATTTAGCTATGTACAATGGTCGGTAAGGGGCTGGCGCCTCTATCCTTCTGGCCTCTCCCGCCTCCCTACCCAACCCACGAACCGCTCTCGTACCTGTGTCAGCCACGCTCCTCCTGGAGCGTAGCTTGGCGAAGCGTGTTCCCGGTGGCCTCCTGGCTCTTCCGCCGTTTATGGACTCTTCTCCACTCTTCTTTACTCCTCTTCCTCCTCGCTCTTCTCGACCTCCGGTGATACCACACACTGTCTTCCGGATCTCGTCTCCTCTTGTTAGTCCAAAGGGTGCGACGTCATCGCTGGGGGCCGAGTCTGCCACTACCAGGTCCCGGTTAAAGGGACCGGGGCTCAATTCTTTAATGTCCGGTTGGGACGAATGGAACCAGTCATCCTGTTGTGGAAAAAGAAGAGGTGCGGTGACATCCTGTACCTCCCACCAGTCTCTTGGTTGATCTGTCCTTTCCCTGGGTACACCCGCCCCGTGACAGTAGAGTGGTGCAGAGTAAAGTAGTGAGACGTAGAGTGTGGTGGCATAGAGCGGAGTGGGCCAGAGTGTAGTAAAGTACAGTGGTGTAGAGAGCAGTGACATGATGTAAAGTGAATTCAGCAGAGTAGAGTGCAGTGGCGTGGAGTGGTGTAGAGTGGAGTATGCATGGTGTGATAGCACACTGCCATTACAGACAACACATTTTCAATTGAAATGACCATTATATTTATACAGAAATACAGTTTTACTAATAAAAATATATATTGCACAAGCAATAATGTGTGGAAATGGCATCATGTAGTGAATGGATTTGTTTTGATCATAAAAAGTATTTGTTTCCAACACACTTTAAAATGAACAAAAATGTGCCTCTTTTGTGCTTTCCTAATTCTGATATATTCTAAATACTTGCAGTTCATTAAATGTTGTTGTGTAAAAGAAAAAGCCCTTTCCTACCCCCAATATTGAGCAAGATTGTCACATAAATCCTCTCACTTTGAAGTCAGAGAAAGAAAAGTAAACACCAAGCTCCCTTGGATGACTGTGCTACGCAAACAAATGATGGACAGAATGCTGAATGATTCATACATTCACCCCTGTCAGGAGATCTGGGTTAAATTCATTGTTCTTTTGCTCACCATGCCACCCCAGTTTAGACCCAGCCATATGCAAATCGGTCTTGATCGTGTGCCTTATGGGAACAGTCCAGACCGAACCGCCAAGCCTGGTACTCCCTGGACCAGAAACAAGCATCCTGGAACCGGTTTCAGGGTTTGTCACCCTTCATCAGCCAGGCTAGCTTGAATCCAGTGGCACAGTGAGCAAGGGATCCACGTCTGAGCATACCCATCCCACATAGGGCAAAAAGTGCTACACAAACAAATGATGGAGAGAATGCTGAATTAATCATACATTCACCCCCAGTCAGGAGATCTGGGTTAAATCCATTGTTCTTTTGCTCACCATCCCACCCCAGTTTATACCCAGCCATATTCAAATCAGTCTTGACCCTGTGCCTCATGGGAACAGTCCAGACCGAACTGCCAAGCCAGGTCCTCCTTGGAACAAAAACAAGCATCCTGGGACCGGTTTCAGGGTATGTCACTCTTCATCAGCCAGGCTACCCTGAATCCAGTGGCACAGTGAGCAAGGGAACCACGTCTGGGCATACCCATCCCACATAGGGCGAAAAGTGCTACGCAAACAAATGATGGACGGAATGCTGAATGATTCATACATTCACCCCCCGTCAGGAGATCTGGGTTAAATCCATTGTTCTTTTGCTCACCATGCCACCCCAGTTTAGACCCAGCCATATACAAATCAGTCTTGACCCTGTGCCTCATGGGAACAGTCCAGACCGAACTGCCAAGCCAGGTCCTCCTTGGAACAAAAACAAGCATCCTGGGACCAGTTTCAGGGTATGTCACTCTTCATCAGCCAGGCTACCATGAATCCAGTGGCACAGTGAGCAAGGGAACCACGTCTGGGCATACCCATCCCACATAGGGCGAAAAGTGCTACGCAAACAAATGATGGACGGAATGCTGAATGATTCATACATTCACCCCCCGTCAGGAGATCTGGGTTAAATCCATTGTTCTTTTGCTCACCATGCCACCCCAGTTTAGACCCAGCCATATACAAATCAGTCTTGACCCTGTGCCTCATGGGAACAGTCCAGACCGAAATGCCAAGCCAGGTCCTTCCTGGCCCGGAAACAAGCATCCTGGGACCGGTTTCAGGGTATGTCACCCTTCATCAGCCAGGCTAGCTTGCATCCAGTGGCACGGTGAGCAAAGGACATTCAACCTCTGTCTTTGAATGTACGGCAATTGTGACAAGATAAGAATAAGATTTACAAGTCTGTTCACTGAAAGCAGCACTCGTGGAAGAATACAAGGAGAGGTTGTGTGAAAAGGCTTTACTGCTTGGGAGGGACAGACTCAAACTAGGCATCCTGAAACAAATAAAGCCAGAAAATGTGTGTTACAAACCACAAAGCCAATGGTAAGCATCGGGCAGAATGATTTCTCAGTGAAGGTTTCTGAATGTTCCCAAGATGTCTTTAGCAAACTAGATAGTTGTGCTGTCTGATAGGCCTCAATGTAAAATTGGGTGTTGTTTGTTTTTCCGTTCATCTTGCTCCTGCTCATTATTCATCCCAATCAATTTCTCCCTGTGTGTCTTTTCTCTTCACAGTTTTTGCAGAGCACAGGACATTGTGACTCAAATGGTTATTTTCCTTCGAGCGCATGTATTGTGAATGAAACTTTCTTCATGTTCTAATGTAACTTTCTGAAGTACACTTCAGTTTGAAGATCTGATGTGTTGTGTGGCTAGGATCGCTGTGCTGGTTATAGGCCATGCAGGGCCAAAAGCAGGGATAGACACACACCCTCACTCTTGGAAGCAGTTATGGGAGGAGACTTCAAGTGGTCTCAGTCCCATTAATTTATACCCTGCATGGTTATGTGCTTTGTCAAAGGGTGACTGACGGTCGGAGCGTTCCGAGCCGCATCATAACGCGCATTTCGGTTCACCTTCTGAACTCCTAATTAAGATTTAGGCTGTGGGAAAGTAAACCAGCTGGTCATTCTGGCTGGCATCCGACAGTAGCTCTATGAGCCCGTCAGCCAGTCGGAATCCAGCCAGTAATCTGAAGGGCGAGCCTTTCCTCCTTTGAGATTACAATGCATGGTTTCGGACATGGTTTCCATGCCGGCCTGTCCGACATGTAAACCATGTTGGAAATCGTGTTTGGGGGCCCCCAGCAGGGTGGCCTTTGGTGCACAGCCTCTAGATGGAGGCCAAGGGGGCACCTGTGGTGCCCCCCGTTGATCCATGTACCTTGTGGCAGACACCTTGAGGTGCCTGCTGCGGAGTGCAGGGTTTACCACACCTCCCATTTCACTATGGGAGCATGCATTACGGCCAGTTTACGGCTGTAATGCATGCTCCCATAGTGAAATGTAGGAATGCAGCCGAACAGTGTTCGGTCGCATCCTAATGAGGCTGTTGAGACAGCAGACTGGGTGTCGGTCGGTCCCAGGAAGGAGTCGGTGTCAGGCGGAAAGAATTCCACCGACATCGAAATTAGGCACATAAACTCTGAGCCTCTGACTTTAATAGGACCGTAGGTTGTAGTGGTGATTTCGAACCACAACAGGCCTTGTGTGATCATTTGAGACAGACACTCTGGTGGTGGGTTGTATGTCGTGGCTGCTGCTGCTGTTGTGCCTCTCGTTGGACTACCAGGTGGATCTGCTATCCACTCTTGAGGGTCCAGTATCGTGTCACTACTTGCTTTCCACTGTTCCTCACCCTCAGGATGGTCACCTTCTTAAACCTGGACATGTTTCTGTTTGCTGTATCACTTTCTCGCTTGTTAGTCACCACAGTGCCACCTACAGCTGCGACTGTCCATGGGCCCTTCTCGCATGGTGTGTGGAATTTTCTCCATGGCATTGATCTTGGATCAACACTTGATTGCCTTGAACTATTTGGGGGTTACATGCCATCTGCTTCGGCTGGTTCGCCATTGGTTTGTTTTCTGTGCTCCTGTGTGCAAAGAGGGTCGCACTCAGGAGCCTTCCATCCTGACCAGTTCGGTGTTGTGTCTCTTTTCCCTGAACATTAGGGACCATGGGGAGCAGTGGGTCGTGCAATGCGATATTATCCGGTAGGCTGGCAGGAATCTGTGGAGGGTGGTCTCGGGGTCAAAGCCTTTTCTGGACTGCTATGCGCAATGTTTTTTATTTAGGGTGCCCAAAAACTGCTTGACAATACCTTCGGCTTGTAGGAACTGTAGTGTTATCTTCCAGTGCTTGATCCACAGGGGACAGAGTAAGTACTGGAATTCAGCACCCTGAAACTGCAACCTGTTATTAATTCGTATTTTGTCCGGTATACTGAGAACGGCAAAGACCTTCTCCAGAATGGGGCCAACCTTGGCAGATCCCGTTGACTCTGTCAGTTCCACTATCGGGTACTTTGAGCACCCGTCCACCATCACCATTGTGAGTCACCAATTGGGAAAACTGCCAAAATCTAAACTGACTTTCGACCATAGTGAGTCACAGGTTTCTTCGATGGCTACAGGGACTGGGTTCTTGCCTCCAATGGTCAGTTATTGTGCCATGCATTGTTGTACCAGCTTGTCCACAGCTGCCCCCAGCCCAGGGAATCATAGCTTCTCTCGTAGCCTGGCTTTCATCTTGACTACTCCTTGATGCCCATAGTGGGCCAGCTGTACCACCCAGTAGGTCAGCGATGCCGGTATCAATAAACGGTATCGGCGAGCAACTAGTTTATCTTACGTGGTGCTTAATTTGTTTCTGACCCTCCACACCTGCACCAGTCTGCTCTTGTCGTGATCTATCCACTGGTTGGCATTGTCCAGGAACGTCTCCCAGTTGCCATTTTGGAGTTTCATAGCAACTCTTTGGAGCACTCCACCGTCAGCTGTCACTTGGTTGATTTCTGGGATGCTTAGTGCAATGGAACAGGAGCCTTGACTCACCATCTGAATGTACTTTTCGGTGTGGAGGTTATTAGGTGCTGGTGCATTCTCATCCACTGTGGAGTGGCGTGAAACTTAGGGGTCTATTAGGGTGGCGGACGGATGGCCGCCGCCGCGCCGGCGGTGTCTATCGTCCTATTTCTAGTCTTCCTTTGCCAGCAAAAATCGCAGAAAAAATCATTGCAGAACTATCTAATTTGATTCTTGATAAGCATCAGTTAGACCCATGTTAGTTCGGTTTTAGAGCAGACCACAGTACTGAGAAAAACCACTGAAGAAATAAGAGCCTCACTGGATAATGGGGGGTCAGCGGTCCTCATTTTATTGGACCTATCCGCAGCGTTCAACACTGTGTGCCATGGGCTTCTGGTCCACCGTCTGAACGCCATAGGAGTTAAAGATAAGGCCCTGGCACTACTGTCACTACTGTCATCCTTTCTTTCTGGAAGAGCCCAAACTCTGAACTTGGGCCATTTCAAATCCTTACCTTTCACACTGCCTTGTTGAGGTTCTGGACTTTTAAGAGTCCAGAGGTGTCAGGGAAACAACACCCAAAGACCCCTGAGTTCCTCCTGTCTCGGTGCACAAATAAACAGAGACACGGGCTTCTCGATGGTGGCGTCAAAGACCAAGGTTTATTTACTGCAGGGACACAGAAGTCATAGGAAGCACACAGAGGCAGAATCTACGAGACTGTTCAAATTGCATTAAGTGGGTTGTTCTTTAAATACACGCAAAATGTCTTTAGGCAACATTACACGGATATTTCTCATGCCCAACCCGGTATCCCAAACAAACAGTAAATAGACATCAAACAATAATTAGTCGTAGGATTTCGGTATTCGATCAGATTCCCCTGACAGTTTTCCATTCTTTGTCCGAACCTCCCCATCATAAAAATCGTAACCTCCCCATTGTAAAAGCCCAGAAGGAGAGGAGCAGAGCCAGGTGCGAAGGATTGAAAAGTAGGATAAGAGGTGTTTATGGATCATAAACGGGCATGGCTACCGTCTTCGGCCTTTCAGTCAGGACAACGGACACGAGAACCAGTATAGCAGGACTGGCCTCAGGCAGGGGAGGCAGCTTGATTCTGCCTAGTCATGTAGCGTCAGCCTTTCTCGGGGCTCGGGCTTACGTGTCCTTAACAAGGTGACTCTGCCGGGGTCATCGCCCGTTCATTGACTATGTGAGGGCAAGAAACAAAATGGATGCCGTAACTAAAATGGATGCCATGACTTTACAACAGAATGCCCTATTTCTCAGTGAATTCATGATAGTTGCGTAGCGAAAACACTGTCATGCATGTAATGGATCATTTGCGGTTCATTGGTACCGAAATCGTGTCAGTACTACGATACCGATTTCACGGGTTCGGATCGCTACAGAACCTCAGACCGTCCTTTTGCCCTTACATAGGCAATAACTCACTCTATGTCAGAATCCATTTCTATGTTCATCAGGTCACTGATATGTTGTTGAAGCATTACTCTATCCCGTGGCGTATCTCTAAAAACAGGTGGTCTTCTTACGCATGTTGAAATGCAGAGGTTACATAAGGCAGGACCACACTGAACAATGAGACAGCACGAAAATAAAAATACTAACGCAACACCAGTGACTATCAGAACCTTCCATCCCCACGCAGACAACAGGCTCCAGAACCATCCCATTAATGACCAGTCACCTTCCTCTACATGAATAGAGTCAGAGATCTTATGTAACTTAGAGATGGCCTTGTACACCGTTGGCGCATTATCTGGGATAAAAACACAGCAACTCGATTGGATCATCTTACACACTCCACCTCGATCTGCAAGTAACACATCAAGAACCATACGGTTCTGTAACGTCATGAGGCGATCCGCTTGAAGCTCAGCTGTCAGGTTACTAAGGGCACCCGCAGTTTCGGTGATAGTGGATTCAACTACCCGTGTTAGTTGACGTAAGTTTCTACTGTTGGCCATAGGCCCCCAGAACAGAAGGAAACCTTTGAAGAAGTCTCCTGCTTCTTGGCCATTAGTATCTTCCTTACTGAAAACACCTCTCACAACTCTAGTTTTGTGATAGTCCGGTGCAGCAGTGTATGTCGGTGGTAACAGTTGAGCGATATAACATGAGCCTGAGAAGTCAGCAGGCAGCCATGTGTATGCTCTGTCTTGGCAAACAAAATAGGTATTTAAACCCAAAAGAGGACACTGTTCCTACGGCCAGGCGCAAAATGTCACCCAGGCCCAAAAAGAAAGAGAAAAGAGAAAGAAGAGTGAAAAAAGATCCTAGGTGAAGGACCCACTCAGCTAATGGAAGACCACTCTTTGTCCTCTGATGCCCTCACACACCCCGAAGGATGTCATGCTTCATCATTGGGCAGTGCTCCTCGTAGGGCCGGCGCTGCAATCCCCTACGGGCCCCCCGAAGGGTCACTTTATCGGAGATCTTTTGAGGACTGCCGGATGTTGCATGCGGGTGTGTGGTGAGTGGGTCCTCAGTGGAGGGTGAAAACAGTGCGTGCAATTGTGTAAAAGGTTAAGAAAGGGATCATCATGCAGCCAATGTAGAACAGATGTACCCTTAGCAGAGTCTAACTGCTTAATAAAATATTCCCCTGTTGGCACACTTTGCCCAGGTGTCTTAGGTCATAGGTCGACATGTTTCGCGCTTCTGTTGCCATAACGGTCGTGTGCGCTTCTTCAGGACCAGAACTAAAATGAAGGTGCACGTGAAACATAAAAGTAAAAATACACCGTGAGAGCCACGGACCGTGTGTTCCTCGTCTACGCCGCAGCACCCATGGGCATAGGAGCCCTTCTCAGGAGGAGTGAGCTCTGGATCCGCATCTGAAAGAAACAAAGTGACATCAACACACCTGGCTCCGCTTATATTCGGTCCCATCATCACTTCCAGAGAGGAACCACGTTAGCAGGGAGCAGCACAACTCCACCTGCCAGTGCCCAGCAGTACTGCTTTTGAGTTTCCGGATCCAGTCTGACTCCTGGGGGAATATTCAGAAGGTATCGATCAGGAGCGGCTATTACTATTACGCTGTAACCAGAGTGAGGGTATACAGGTTTCTGCCCTGATCTACTTGGAGGGTATTTTTATTTTTACTTTTATGTTTCACGTGCACCTTCATTTTAGTTCTGGTCCTGAAGAAGCGCACACGACCGTTATGGCAACAGAAGCGCGAAACATGTCGACCTATGACCTAAGACACCTGGGCAAAGTGTGCCACCAGGGGAATATTTTATTAAGCAGTTAGACTCTGCTAAGGGTACATCTGTTCTACATTGGCTGCATGATGATCCCTTTCTTAACCTTTTACACAATTGCACGCACTGTTTTCACCCTCCACTGAGGACCCACTCACCACACACCCGCATGCAACATCCGGCAGTCCTCAAAAGATCTCCGATAAAGTGACCCTTCGGGGGGCCCGTAGGGGATTGCAGCGCCGGCCCTACGAGGAGCACTGCCCAATGATGAAGCATGACATCCTTCGGGGTGTGTGAGGGCATCAGAGGACAAAGAGTGGTCTTCCATTAGCTGAGTGGGTCCTTCACCTAGGATCTTTTTTCACTCTTCTTTCTCTTTTCTCTTTCTTTTTGGGCCTGGGTGACATTTTGCGCCTGGCCGTAGGAACAGTGTCCTCTTTTGGGTTTAAATATTGTTACAGGGAGCATGGACACTGGACCTTAATTAGCTCTCTGGTCCCCCTCCTCTCTTATTTGTGATACAAACAAAATAGGTACCCTTAGCAGCTAAGAATGCAGGGGAAGACTGTGACGGGAAAACATATGTTTCGATACAGTCACTCTTCCCTAGTCGAGCTTTCGGATTCCTCCCATTTCCTTGCAAACAGACCTGACCTTGGTGGGGTACGACCCAGATCGGAGTCGAGCTTTTACGTTTGTTCTCACCCAGAGTAATGCCATATTCCGTAACATTCCAACCCATGTAAACTCGCAATTCGTCCTTGGGAATGAACGGAGTGTTATTGACATCTCTAACCATGTCAGTGATTCCTTTTACCAAGGCTCTATTAGCAGAGTTATACCGAGTGGAACGCGGAGGTCGTGGAGGATAGGTCTCTAGGGCATAAGCGAACATGGTCTGAAATGCCCAGAATGATCCATTATAACTAAAGGGCAGAACCAGATAAGGGATGCCCTTGTCCATGGTATGTGGTATCAAGCCACACACCCAGCAGTTTGTTGTGTTAACCACTAGTTGATGTTGGTGCAAGAGCTGAATGAAAGTGTTATTTATAAACTCAGAGCGTCGAGCTTGCTCGTGGGCAGGAAAAGGATGGAAAGAATGAAGAGAAACAACAGTCGGAGAAACAGGAACATGGGGAGATACAGTAGATGTAACAGGTGTAAAGATCAACTGAATACCAAAAATAATTCCGCCTACCAAAGTTATCAAAACAATTAGAAGTGTCAGAGTACATTGCATTAGAAAACATTTGCTATATAATATGTCATATAGCTTTGTCTTGTGCACATTTATGACATTAACCCGTCGCAGTTCAGGAAGCTCCATCTTCTACAACCGTTCGCAACGGATGGTTTGTACCTGTTAAAAACTTGCCTCTGTTTACCCTCGGAGTTCCCAAGATAGACAGAAGAAACCGACCTTATGTCTGATTCCCTGCAAATTAAAACAAGGCACACGTTACGACCCTACGGTAACCCAGACGGCAAGGTGAGAGAAACAATAAAAACAAAAAGATAAAAATTTTGAGCAAACTTCCTGACTGAATGGAATGCAGTAAGATCAAAACAGTTTTCAAACAGAAAGGTAATTATGCAATGTCATTAGTTCATAACATGAGAACGTAGATTATATCTGTACTTTCCGGGTCTTGTCTGATCTTGAAATAGCTGGTCTACAGGTGCGGAAATGTTCGACTCCACAGGTGGCAAATGTTCACTTTGTACAATACTCGGTCCAGGATTCAAAGGAGCGGTTCCTGCTGAGGTGTCAAAGTTCTGTGTTTCAGTTCGTGGGTGGTCCGTTATGTACTCCGCATCACTGAAAGGGATGTGCCTAGGAACAGGTTCTGTCTCGGATACACCAAATCCCTGTCTAACCCAATTGTCATAGGGGAGTGGGAGAGGGACACGCTTCGTATGGCTAGCGTGCACCCAATTTTTCCTTCCAGCTAGGCGTACAGCAGTTCTTGTTGTGAGGAGTACCTGGAACGGACCCACGAATCTTGGCTGGAGGTTCCGAGTTCGTTCGAAATTCCGAACTACAACTTGGTCGCCTGGTTTCAACGTGTGGCCTGGACTCTCTGGCAGTTTAGGCAAGGATTCGAATACCTGTTGATGAATAAGGCTTAATTTAGCAGTCAGATCATAAAGATAATCAATCAACATTGGGTATTCAATCTGTTTGAATTCCTTTGGCCTAGGGACTCCCCAAACATTAGCAGGACGACCAAACACAATCTCATATGGGCTAAGCCCTACTCGAGAGTGTACAGTCGCTCTGGTGGACAGTAGAGCTAAAGGCAGTGCGTCTGGCCAAGAGAGACAAGTGGAAGCTTGAATTTTAGCAAGTTTCAGCTTCAGGGTGCCATTGTACCCTTCAACCAAACCCGCTGACTGTGGGTGATTCGCACTGTGGAATTTCTGGGTAATACCCAGACCCGCACACACACTCTTCATAACTTTCCCTACAAACTCACTTCCATTGTCCGACCAAACAATCCGTGGCATACCATACCTGGGGAAGTATTCTTTGAGGAGGATTTTGGCAGTGGACATAGCAGTGTTATCCTTCAACGGATATGCCTCAATCCATCTTGAAAAGGCACAGACTACCACTAGGACGTATTTAAGATTGTTACACCTATCCATGTGGATATAATCCAACTGAATCACTTCAAAGGGACAAGAAGGGGGAGAAAAATGACCAGTTGGGGTTGGGGTTCCCTTGCCAGGATTATGCATCAGGCATATCATGCAATTTTTCACCACTCTTTCCGCACACTTAGTAATTCCATCGTTCTTCCATACTGGAGCTAACATTTTACAGATCCCTTTCGAACTGATGTGCGCCGCTCCATGCGCCATCGTGACTACCGCAAGTACATACGCATCAGGTAACATCCAACGTTGCTGTTCAAACAAATCAACCCAACATCCACTTGAATCCATTTTACCCGTTTTCTCCTTCCATTCATTCTTCTCATTTTCAGTTGCTTCATTCTGGATTGCCTTCACACTTTCAATTGTATTCTCACACATCCCTGATTCAGCAATCCATCTTGCAGACGTTGCAACATACATTCGGCTCGTCATGTTCTTGGCCGTCTCTTTGGCGACCTCATCAGCAAACGCATTCCCACGGCCAACATCATCCGTAATCTTCCGATGTGCACTGCATTTCACAATCGCAACTTCATTCGGTAGGGTCAGAGATTCCAATAGATCACTGTCTAACTGTCCATGTTGGATCTTAGTTCCATGGGACGTGAGAAAACCTCTTTCTCTCCAGAGACGTCCAAAGCTATGTGATACGCCGAAGGCGTATTGGCTATCAGTAAATACATTCACTCTCTTTCCCTCAGCTAAAACACACGCTCTTGTTAGTGCAATTAATTCTGCAGCTTGGGCAGAATTCTGACTTACTCTTGCAGTCTCAACAATCGTACTCAAAGTCGTAACTGCATACGCGGCCATCACATCACCATTCTGTAATTTAAAACATGACCCATCGACATATAAGGTGCCGTCTGGATCTAGTAACGGAGTATCTTTCAAATCAATCCTACCTTTTGTCTCTTCCTCAGTTCTGAAACAACAGTCATGGGGCTCTGAATCACTCGACTCCTGAGTAGTCGGCAACAGCGTTGCTGGATTCAATATGTTGCATCGCTTGATCTGAATGTGACTTGCCAAAAGCGTCAGCTCATAGCCTGATAGTCTAGCACTGGTGAGGTGCTGAGTTTCCGTTCGATTCATGAGTGTATCCACAGCATGTGGAACCATGACTACTAACATGTTGTTCATGACAAGTCCAGCAGACTGTCGAATAGACACTGCAGCTGCTGCTGTAGCTCTCAAACAACTTGGCAATGCTCTGGCTACCGGATCTAATGTGGATGAGAAATATGCACAAGGACGCTGTTTGTCACCAAATTGTTGCGTTAATACACTCAACGCACAACCTTCTCTTTCATGGACATATAGTGTGAACGGCTTACTGTAGTCAGGAGTACCCAACACAGGAGCTGAACACAGCGCATCACGTAAGTCGGAGAAACTTTGTTGACATTCATCAGACCATGGCAAAGGGCTCGGAACACCTTTTCCAGTCAGGGCTACCAATGGTTTTGCCATGAGAGAAAAATTTGGGATCCATTGCCTGCAGTATGACGTAATACCCAAAAACGCACGCACTTCTCTCTGTGTGCTTGGTACAGTCATCTGCGAGATTGCTTTGATTCTCTCTGGGGTCAACCTTCTTCCCTCCTTTGACAAAAGATGACCTAAGTAGGTCACTTCTTGGCAACAATATTGCAGTTTAGAAGGTGACACCTTGTGATGTAAGTCTGACAAATGACATAATAGAGAAATTGTAGCTGCTTTGCAAGTTTCCTTGTCATCAGCAGCCAGTAAAAGATCGTCTACGTATTGGATCAGAGCAACACCAGGAGGAAGTACAAGAGCATCTAATTGACTCTTCAATGCTTGACTGTAAATTGAAGGGCTCTCACAATAACCTTGTGGAGCGCGCTTGAATCTGAAACTGCAACCTCCTAAGGAGAAACCAAAAATGTCTCTACTTTCCTCGGCTATGGGAATGCTGAAAAAGGCATTTTTCAAGTCGATAACTGTAAACCATGAGGCTGAGGCAGGAATCAACGTCAATAATGCAGTGATATCTGGGACCACAGGAAACTGTGGAATCACTATTTTATTAACTTCTCTGAGGTCAATCACAAATCTGTAGATTGGAGGTTTGGAAGGGTCAGTACGTTTCAAAATCGTCAGAACAGGACTATTGCAGACATTTCCTCTAGTTTCCTCAATCACATCTTTCTGTATTAAGTCTTTCACAATCAGTAAGAGTGCTCGTTCCCCTTCATTCGAAATCCGATACTGTGGGATTCGTGGGAATTTAACATTCGCTTTCAGACTTACCACATAAGGGGCAATTTCCAAGAGGCCTACATCGTTAGGACCAGTCGCCCAAAGAGTATCAGGGAGAGAACGCAGCTCCGGTGGGAGCTTATCCATCGACATATACATTGGAGAGATGACTCTTTTGCCTAATGTGAGCTGTACTCCCGAAGGAGAACAGTACAGTGTCGCATGTAGGCGTTTCAACAGATCTAAACCAAGCAGATTCTCATTACAACCGGTTGTTAGAATAAGGGGTGCTTCTAGTTCGCATGGCCCAACAGATATTGGCAAAGAACTAGAAACAGGATTGTGAACAGGGGCGCCTGAGAAACCTACTGAAGTGTTCGTTAAGCCAGACAAAGGTGCGCCAGGGAGTTTCGCATGCATAATTGAACTTTTTGCCGCACCAGTATCCAACAGAAACGGTTCGACCACGCCTGAGGTAACTACTGCGACATAAGGTCCACTCTGATCAACTGGAACTGATACTACTCCCTCTCTTTGCCTGTGGCTGTCCTAGTACTCGCTTCTCTGAATCTCCTCATTATGATCATAATAATCTTCAACATGATACTGTGGAGATCTACCTGCTTGCGCAGATTGTGCATTTCGCTGATCGAAATATTTCGATTGGCGATCGGCCTGTGGTGTCATAGTACCACGTCCTCTACCTCTAGGAGTTTGCATAGATCCAACAGTACCTCTCTGAGCTGGGACACCACTAGTCTGTGCGTGCAGTACCGGACACTCATTCTTATAATGGCCCTCCTTTTTACAATAGGCACACTGATTCCATGCCAACTGTTGTCGGGAAAAACCATAATTAAATCTTTGGGACGTCCCTTGCTGGAATTGTGGCTGTTGCTGAAACTGGGTTCGCTGCTGTGAATCTGACTGATTCGAACGAGGCGGATACGCCTGTTGCAAACGAACTTTAGTCTTTAAATCTTTTGTTTTCTTTTCTGACTTTTCCTTTTCTTCTTTCTCTCTATTCTCGTAATACTGAGCAGTTGCAAGTATCTGTGCTGTTGTCGACACCGCCCATGCACTTTCAGAATCCTTTAACTTGTTACTAAGTTCAGGTAGTAAATTAAACACGAACTTGTCGACAAACAATCTCTGGCCTCCTTCAGTACTCATATCTTGCCCACTGTGGTCTACGAAGGTCTCTTCAAATCTAGTGAAAAAATCAGAGACGCTTTCGTCCTTCTTTTGTTTGCATGCCGATAGTTTATCCCAATTGACTCGTAACGCTGGCATCAGCGTTTTCATCAGATTAATTATTCTGCCAGGTAGGGCAGCAATCAGAGGTTCAGGTTTAGCACCGCCAACTTGTTGCGCATCTGCTGCTACAATAACTGGCCAATCACCTCCTAAGGCGACTGGGTGGTTCTCTTGCCGAATCTTGGCCCATATAGGCTGTGGCACTACATTACCAAATAACATTTCAATGTCTGCCAAATTCATGATGCACGCTTGAACTGTCTGCGTTAACTCTTCTGGTAACGCTTGTTTTACTGCTAATACTTCGGCCCGTTTCCAAGGGATGTGTATCCACACTCTCTGGAAATGTGCTGGGGCAGTTCCAATATTATTAGCCCCATCAGCTTGAACTGCATCACGCCATATCGGCGGAACTTCCCTCATCGGATATTGACCTTGTTTTTTCCTAGTAGTAATCGGTGAACCGTCAGGGTCTCTTGTCGCTCGAAGAGGGGAATCATCCCTATGAGCTAAAATCAGTTCTATCGCTCCTCTTACTTCTGAACCTATCACCATTCCTGCGGCGAACTTCTGTTGAATATTTATCAAATCAGAGGGGACGGAATCTAAGTCATCATCTTCCCATTCTTCACGCACAAGAGAACACATCACGTCAAAAACATAACGTTGAGTAGGTTCATTCAATTGCATAAAAGTATCTAACACTCTTTGTGCATCATACTTCACAGCTTTCGACATCCACCTAAGAGCTGTCGAATCTAACATGTCTCGTTCCTGAGGACCAGGAAGCTGGCTACGTCTCTGTATAGAGTCAGAAACGGGGGTCTCAATTAAAGACCTGTAGAGAGGAGTTAAGATATTAGTTACAGAGTCGGTTATTTTCCGACGAACGGAAAGCGGAGTCAGAATGTTCACAGGGTTCGGGGATAGGGCAGCTGGAGCAGATGAAATAGTAAGGGTAGGAGTAGCAGGTAAAGCAGTTTGCGTAACAACAGGCAAAGGCGGAACAGGCGACCCAGGAAGAGGGGGTGCCGAAGGAACATTAACCACGGGAAGGACAGGAGCTGGAATCAAAGGAAGTGGAGCAACTATTCCAGGCTGACCAGCAGCTGGCTGTACAACAGGTAGTAACTGTGGTACTGTAATACCCTGTGCATACGGTGGAGGTGAATTCAACAGGTAAGACAACAGAGGATCCTTCTCATGATCCTCCATCGGCTTAGTAGGACAAGATGGCAATACAGGGTAACATTTATCAATTGCCAAATTATATTTTCTATTCGCCATCTCCATTGCTTTCTCAGTCTCGTTGACATGCAGCTGCCTAGCAGACTCCATTAAAGTCAACCCTTTCTCTTTCTGTTCTTTCTTCGTCTTCCTAATTTCTCTCTGTTTGGCTTCTTTACGCCATACGCAAAAAGAATCAAACATTGCCGGCCGGGCTTTTCTCTTAAACAACTTCTTTTCTAGATTGTCTAGAATTTCGGTTTCGAAGCTACCATGCGGTGGCCAACTAAGGACACCCTCTTTTCTGGTATAACGGACCCATACTTCATTATACGTAATAGGACCAACACCATGTTTACAATAAAGCTCATATGTAGGAGTTCCAATCGGAGGAACCGAACACGAATCCTCCAACCGGGAATCCCCGTTGCAACGTAACCAGGACAGGAAACAATTACTACTGGTAGTCATGACAAACAAAGACAAATTCCAACCAAAATGCGCAAAGAACTTAGGCCTACCAAAATGAACTAATACCAAAACAAAGATTATCTAAACAAGAGCAACCAATGATAATCTACGAATAAACCAGAGCAACAAGGAACAACCAAACTGAGCGTAACCCACTTAATACTTAACTGAAATGTGGAAGACGTCACCAAGGAGAACACGTCTACGTCTCGCCGTACTAAGGTCTGCACCTCGGGTCCAAGACAGGGCGACAGTCAGGGCAGCGGTCCTCTGTAGCCGTCTGGGAACGGGAACCCTCGTGGAAGAGATCGTCGGGCCACTTTTACGACATGCAGGGATCGATGAAGCGGGGTACCTCCCTCCGGAATCCTCACACGAAACTTCTCGAACTTTTCAGGCTTTGGACCGGTACCGGATGACGTCGCCCCACGTTGGGCGCCAATTTGAGGTTCTGGACTTTAAAGAGTCCAGAGGTGTCAGGGAAACAACACCCAAAGACCCCTGAGTTCCTCCTGTCTCGGTGCACAAATAAACAGAGACACGGGCTTCTCGATGGTGGCGTCAAAGACCAAGGTTTATTTACTGCAGGGACACAGAAGTCATAGGAAGCACACAGAGGCAGAATCTACGAGACTGTTCAAATTGCATTAAGTGGGTTGTTCTTTAAATACACGCGAAATGTCTTTAGGCAACATTACACGGATATTTCTCATGCCCAACCCGGTATCCCAAACAAACAGTAAATAGACATCAAACAATAATTAGTCGTAGGATTTCGGTATTCGATCAGATTCCCCTGACAGTTTTCCATTCTTTGTCCGAACCTCCCCATCATAAAAATCGTAACCTCCCCATTGTAAAATCCCAGAAGGAGAGGAGCAGAGCCAGGTGCGAAGGATTGAAAAGTAGGATAAGAGGTGTTTATGGATCATAAACGGGCATGGCTACCGTCTTCGGCCTTTCAGTCAGGACAACGGACACGAGAACCAGTATAGCAGGACTGGCCTCAGGCAGGGGAGACAGCTTGATTCTGCCTAGTCATGTAGCGTCAGCCTTTCTCGGGGCTCGGGCTTACGTGTCCTTAACAAGGTGACTCTGCCGGGGTCATCGCCCGTTCACTGACTATGTGAGGGCAAGAAACAGAATGGATGCCGTAACTAAAATGGATGCCATGACTTTACAACAGAATGCCCTATTTCTCAGTGAATTCATGATAGTTGCGTAGCGAAAACACTGTCATGCATGTAATGGATCATTTGCGGTTCATTGGTACCGAAATCGTGTCAGTACTACGATACCGATTTCACGGGTTCGGATCGCTACAGAACCTCATTGTGGGGTCCCCCAGGGCTCCTCGCTGATCCCAACCCTATTTAATATATATGTTTCTGAATTGGCCTCCTCGATTAAAAGCTTCAACTTAAGTCCCACCTGCTATGCTGATGACACCCAGTTGGTAGTATCAGCAGTGGCTGAAGATGCCTCTGGCTCTTCAAGATTACACAACTGTATGGTTGCCATAAATGACTGGATGAGCAGGCATTGCTTAAAACTCAACTCAAGTAAAACTGAGGTTATACTCTTCGGCAATCTCTTCCCTGCATGGTCTCCTGCTTGGTGGCCCGACAGCCTGAGCCCACCTGTGACGAAAGCTAAAAACCTGGGCTTCATTATTGACAATAAGCTCAAATATGAAACCCAAGTATCCAAGGTAGTTTCTTCTTCATTCCACATAATTAGAATGTTAAGATTTTTTTTTCCTTTTATTCCTAACAATGCCAGGAAAACTGTGGTCTCAGCATTAGTCCTCTCAAAACTAGACTATTGCAATGGATTTTTTATGAACAAAAAATATAGGGCATCATTACGGTGGCGAGCGGACATAGTTCGCCCGCCACCGTAACGGAGCGTAATGGAGCGTGGGACCCACCGCCGATGCTGCGGCTGTCCCGCCATGCACATTAGGATGCACCCGCCACATTGGCGGGCGCATTCTGGGCCTTTTACATTGTGGGTGGATCTGCTGGCTGCAGACCCGCTCGCAATGTAAAAGGACTGTGCACAGCATTGCAATGCACCACAAGACAGGCACCACGTAGTGCATTGCAATGATGGGGGTACCATAGGTACCCCCCCATGTGCACCTCCACCCCCCCAACACCCTGGAGGCCCACAACGGGCCCCCAATGTA
This sequence comes from Triturus cristatus, assembly GCF_964204655.1. Taxonomy (NCBI): domain Eukaryota; kingdom Metazoa; phylum Chordata; class Amphibia; order Caudata; family Salamandridae; genus Triturus; species Triturus cristatus. The sequence continues at coordinate 421,865,249 of NC_140591.1, forward strand.
AAAAACCGCATGCCTTTCCATGGCGGTGGAATAGAAATGGTCCCAGAACATACGTAAAATTGAAAAAGGTCAACAAAATAACTGTTGCAACGAATAAGGCAGAACCAAGGTGTTATTTAATCACACTTGGAGCAGGCACATAAATGCATATGAAAAATCACACTATTTACAAAAGTGCAGGGTGCCACGGGGAAGGGGAGGGAGTGACGAGTTAGGTAGGGTAGTAGGATAAGTGACATATAAACATTCATAACAATAGTACAAATCAATTGCTGGGCACGTTACTGTCATGCCAAATAATCAGGATTAGAGTCATTCATTGACAGAATTGAATGTTTTGCCCAATAACCATATACAAGTAAAAGTACACAGTGCTCAACGCACTATTGAAGGTACTGGCATGGTGAGATGTCGACGTTTCGACCCCTCTTCCAAGGTAGGTTGATTAAATCCTTACGGGTGGGGTCTTCCTCAGGACAGAGAGGATGGTGGAACGGGGAAGGTGGGCACCTATAAAAAGATTGGGTGGGAATTAAAAGGAGTGATAAAGCCAAGCGGAGATTAAACAGCGAGGCTGGATATGGAAAAAACTGCCATAATTACCAGTTTAAAGAACGAACATCTAATCAGTGTCAGCTTAGCATCAGGGCAAGAAGGCTCCAAAGTCGGGTGGGAGTGAAAGGCACCTATAATAAATTAAAGGTGACATTGGAGTCAACAATTAAGTGGATTAAAAAGGGTATGACTCCTTATAAATGTGAACTTACGTGTATTAATCGAAACAAAAGGGAGGGATTGATTACTCCGTTATATCACACCGCAGCGTAGATCGGTATGTTGAGTAAATTGAATCACTGGAAAAACAGCCTCTATAAACCAAATGGAAAGAGTGCTCTTTAAATGAGAAACCTGGTAGGTGATCCAGACCAAGAGAAATACAATGCCAACAAGACCTGGTCCCCCAGCCTATCATCCGTATACTGCAATGTTAAAAAAGGGGCGAGAGACTAGACGGGACTGGCAATTAAATATGGGAAAACTAAACGGACATCGAAGAAAAGAGAAATTGAGAAGAGTCAATAAAGCGAAATATCGCTTTCACAATATGCATGGAAAGGGCAGAATCATCTGTTTACACGGGGACGGACTAATCGTGTAAAACATGGAAACCCATAGGCGGGACTGGCAATTAAATTTAGGAAAACTAAACGGACATCAAATAAAAAGGACAAATTAAGAAGAGTCAATACAGGGAAAGATCGCTTTCACAATATGCATGGAAAGGGCAGAATCATCTGTTTGCACGGGGACGGACTAATCGTGTGAAACATGGAAACCCAGGGTATACTAATCGGTCGATTTGGCCAAATAGAGCGGAGTATAATACAGGCGGTTACCCTACCTTGAAGCGGCGTTCGTGACTGCAACTGCTCGAATCTGACAGCTCACTGAGACCGCGGAGCGGCTCCCTGATATGGAGAACGCTAAAGCCGCGTGACGTTAAACCGGGTGCAGCCGCTAGATGCTGCCCGTAACGGGAGAATGGAAGAAAGACCATTCAAGTAGTTCGTAGATGGAACGAAACTAATGCTTGGTGAAATTATAATGGTAAATTAAATAAGTGATCTAGAAATAAATAAACACTGCGAATAGGTGTATCAGAGACAATACGTGTGTTATTAATGAATTGGTAGGTGGAATGCATCACTCGAGGAGAGTCATCGAGGACCGGTAGGTGGACATAATCGGCCGGGTTAAGGTGTAGAGAAGAGAAACTGTATTTGAACACGTACAATCGTGGAAAATCATAAAAAGAAACGTTTGTAGTTTGAAGGTGTATGGTTGATCAACAAGCATATGAGCACATTTAGATTGACATTGTTTTACAGACTAATGAGAGTGCGGCCAAAACTAATGATCGGTTCTTAGGTAAACAAACAGTCAAATTAACATCTTCACATTGGGTACATTGATTGAATGCGTCTGAAGGTCAAGATGACAAGTTGAGCCAGAAAAAATATTTCACTTGTAGAAAATACAAAACATAAAAAAACACATTGGTTGTTTGAAGGTGCATAATTAGAAACCAAGCATGTGAGCTCATGTAAATTGACATTTTCTAATGAAGATACGGCAAAAACAGATGATAGTTACATTAGGAAAAAGCAGTCAGATTGTCATGTGGAAACCAAGTATGTGAGCTCATGTAAAATGATATTTTCTTAATGGCTAATGAGAATATGGCAAAAAACAGATGATAGTTCCATTGGGAAAGAAACAGTCGAAAAGTCATGTACACATTGGGTACATACATCATAAGTGTCTCATGGTCAACATCACAGGGTGTTTCAAGGATAACATTGACAACAGGTTAGATTACGGGCTGGAGAAAACAGAAGAAAATGAACATTGTTCACTAGTTGTTGAGAATAGCTAATTGAGCATTACTAGGGTCTTGTTCATTCAGACCCGTTAGAATAGTATCAAAGCGTATCATCATTTTGGACTCTCTAATGAGCAGGATAGAGGATATATTACCTCCCCGGGGTCCCAGTTCGGTTTTTTCCAAGACAATCCATTTCATTTCATCAGGGCGGTGTCCCAGTTGATGATAGTGTTCAACTAGAGGTGCACCTGTCACGTTGCATCTTATCCTGCTTTGGTGTTGAAGAATTCTTGCCTTGACTTTCTGCTGTGTCTGGCCAATATATAGTTGGCCACATGGACACAGGATCCCATAGATGACGTTACTGGAATTACAGTTTGTATGTGATTGCAATGTAATGGTCTGATGTTTATATTCAAAGTTCTTTGATTGCATAGTTGTGGGGCATGCTTTACATGACCCACATTTGAAGTGACCTATGATTGGTGGTAAATTCCAGAGTGACCGAATGGTCGGTTCGACTGGGTCCTCAAGGAAGGAATGCACCACATGGTCCTTGATGCTCATTGCTTTCTTGAAAGAATGCATCGGTAAGTTAGGTTGGTCAATCTCGGTAGATATAATGCTCCAATGTTTGTTGATAATCTTTTTCACTGCATTACTGCGAGTGGAGAATGTTGTGACACATATCATCTTATTATTTTGGCGTGATGCATTGGGATGTTTGGGTGAGAGCAGAGTGTCCCGTGGGTTGTACCAGGCCCTCTTCTGGGCCCTCTTCACCAGGCGTTTTGGGTAACCTCTTGAGATTAACCTGGCAGTTAGATCCTCAGACTCTGTTGTGTAGTCTGTGCGTTTTGTGCAGTTCCTCCGGATCCGCAGGAACTGTCCCACCGGGAGATTATCGCGCAATCCGCGCGGGTGGTGGCTGCTGTACCTCAGTAGGGAATTTCTTTCCGTTGGCTTCCTATATAGGGTAGTAAGAAGTTTCTCATCTTCATAAAAGATTTTCAGATCAAGGAAGGGTATCTCCTGTGTACTGGACTGAATAGTGAACTGGATATCTTGGTCGCACTGGTTTAGCCATTGGTGGAACAGATTGAGTTGGGTAGTCTCACCATTCCAAATTATTAATATATCGTCAATATATCTCTTCCACATACTGACATGTGCCGAGAATGGGTTGTTGTTGAGGACGAAACGCTTTTCAAAATTATCCATATACAGGATCGCTAAATCTGGAGCAAAGGCAGCCCCCATCGCGACTCCTTTCGTCTGTACATAGTACTTTCCTTGAAAATAAAAGAAATTCTTTTTCATAGCGATGGTCAAAAGAGCTATGATAAAATCCGTAGGTATCCTTGTTGGTGCTGGTCTCAAATTCAAAACTTCCCGCATAACCGCCAATGCTGGTTCCTGCGGAATGCTGGTGTATAGTGAGACAATATCACAGGTGACAAGTATCTGCTCACTAGAGTTGAATGGTTGTTGGTCAATCATTGCAATAACTTGCATGGTGTCTCGAAGGTATGTTTCTGTTTCTTCTGCTAATGGTTTTAGGAAAATGTCTATGTACTTACATAGAGTTTCCAATAGTGAACCGCAGCCGGATACTATAGGGCGACCCGGTGGATGCAGGATGTCCTTATGTATCTTTGGTAGGGTATAGATGGTAGGTAGTCGTGGATGTTGTTGATTAAGATAGTCATATTCTAATTTACTTAGAAAGCCACAGTTCAAAGCGTCCAGAGTTATTTGGTGGATTTCACCCATCAGGTCCTTCGTGGGATCAGACTTCAGTAAAGAATAGCTGACGCCGTCTTGTAACTGCCTTAAAATCTCCGATTTATATGCAGTCGTATCTTGCACCACTATAGCTCCGCCCTTATCGGCAGACTTAATCACAATGTCCTTGTTATTTTTAAGGGTTAGGAGAGCCGCTTTTTCAGACTTGCTGGTGTTAGGTATGGTGTGTTTGTATGTCGAAAGTAAAGTGTTGACATCGTTCAGAACCATGCTCTCGTAAGCCAAAATCCTGCTACTCATAGCATTGGCAGGCAGAACAAACTTGGATGGAGGCCTTAATCCGGTGACCAACTTGGGAGGACTATCTTCAGTGTTCCTGAAAAAATACCTCAGACGGATCTTACGAAAAAAACCATGGAGTTCAGTTTTAAGGTTGAATGAGTTCGGATGGGCAGCTGGGACGAACGACAGGCCCTTGCAGAGTACAGCCTGTTCGTCAGCGTTAAGATTATATGCAGAGATGTTGACCACTGGATTATCACTGGGCTCTACCATCTGTAGACTTTGCGCCTCGTAGATATCTCTCCGTGGTTCTCTTGTTGGAATCGAACTTGTTTCGGGGTTGTACCTCGGCCTCTGTCCCAATTGGCGCTCGGTGGGTTCTGCTGGCCTCTCGGGGGTCCTCTTGGCCAGTTGCCACCTCGTCCTCGGGGTGGTCTCCATTGGCCTTCCCCTAAAAAAGGGAGATAACCTTGGGGGGGGTACCAGTTGTCCCGGTAGTTGTAGTCGTAGCTAGGGCCAGGGGCCTCTGGATCGCTATCTGAACTCACCGTAGAATCGGAAAAAGTAGTATAGTTCCTTCTCCCTCTGAAGGCCCCTCTACCTCTCCCCGTGAAGCGACCAGAATTGTCCTGTTTGTAGTAATCTTCGTTGAGGTAGGGATATGTATTCTTTTTCTCATAAAACCTAATATCCTTGGAGAGTTTATCTAATTTTTTATTCTGCGTAGTGGTTTCAAAGTCTTTTAGTGATTTTGTAAGATTTTCCAGAGCACTTTTGGCATTGATCAAGGTTGAATCACCTGCAATTTCTTGTTTGAGGGCGGCTATTTCTCTGGTCAAGACCTGAACCTGTTCGGCCGCAGTTTCTACTCCGAGAACCATCCAATGTCGCGATGCGTTGTTTGCAATGAAACTGAAGCCTTCCTTGAATTTTGGTAGATCCACGAAAATGGCAGGTTCATTTTTTATCTGTAGCCCAACTGGTATTATACTGGCCTGTAGATATTTAGTGAGTAAATGACCATGGAGTTTTGTGCGAATTAGTTTCTTTTCCAAACGTTCGAGTTTTGCTATCTTATCATTAAGTGTGAAGTCAATATTGGGTGTATCGGATGACAGAAAGAGATTCCTAGGGTCCTGTAGCAGCTGGTTGATGTATTCCTCAGTATAGGAGAGGGTTTCACTCTCCACCATTTTATAGAAGAAAGGAAAATTCACAAGGAATACCTCGCAGGTGTGCACCTGCTCATTTAAGCGTTAGAACAAAGGGCAAACCAAATAGTCACTGGGACCTGGGTAACAAACAGTGGAATAGAAATGGTCCCAGAACATACGTAAAATTGAAAAAGGTCAACAAAATAACTGTTGCAACGAATAAGGCAGAACCAAGGTGTTATTTAATCACACTTGGAGCAGGCACATAAATGCATATGAAAAATCACACTATTTACAAAAGTGCAGGGTGCCACGGGGAAGGGGAGGGAGTGACGAGTTAGGTAGGGTAGTAGGATAAGTGACATATAAACATTCATAACAATAGTACAAATCAATTGCTGGGCACGTTACTGTCGTGCCAAATAATCAGGATTAGAGTCATTCATTGACAGAATTGAATGTTTTGCCCAATAACCATATACAAGTAAAAGTACACAGTGCTCAACGCACTATTGAAGGTACTGGCATGGTGAGATGTCGACGTTTCGACCCCTCTTCCAAGGTAGGTTGATTAAATCCTTACGGGTGGGGTCTTCCTCAGGACAGAGAGGATGGTGGAACGGGGAAGGTGGGCACCTATAAAAAGATTGGGTGGGAATTAAAAGGAGTGATAAAGCCAAGTGGAGATTAAACAGCGAGGCTGGATATGGAAAAAACTGCCATAATTACCAGTTTAAAGAACGAACATCTAATCAGTGTCAGCTTAGCATCAGGGCAAGAAGGCTCCAAAGTCGGGTGGGAGTGAAAGGCACCTATAATAAATTAAAGGTGACATTGGAGTCAACAATTAAGTGGATTAAAAAGGGTATGACTCCGTATAAATGTGAACTTACGTGTATTAATCGAAACAAAAGGGAGGGATTGATTACTCCGTTATATCACACCGCAGCGTAGATCGGTATGTTGAGTGAATTGAATCACTGGAAAAACAGCCTCTATAAACCAAATGGAAAGAGTGCTCTTTAAATGAGAAACCTGGTAGGTGATCCAGACCTAGAGAAATACAATGCCAACAAGACCTGGTCCCCCAGCCTATCATCCGTATACTGCAATGTTAAAAAAGGGGCGAGAGACTAGACGGGACTGGCAATTAAATATGGGAAAACTAAACGGACATCGAAGAAAAGAGAAATTGAGAAGAGTCAATAAAGCGAAATATCGCTTTCACAATATGCATGGAAAGGGCAGAATCATCTGTTTACACGGGGACGGACTAATCGTGTAAAACATGGAAACCCATAGGCGGGACTGGCAATTAAATTTAGGAAAACTAAACGGACATCAAATAAAAAGGACAAATTAAGAAGAGTCAATACAGGGAAAGATCGCTTTCACAATATGCATGGAAAGGGCAGAATCATCTGTTTGCACGGGGACGGACTAATCGTGTGAAACATGGAAACCCAGGGTATACTAATCGGTCGATTTGGCCAAATAGAGCGGAGTATAATACAGGCGGTTACCCTACCTTGAAGCGGCGTTCGTGACTGCAACTGCTCGAATCTGACAGCTCACTGAGACCGCGGAGCGGCTCCCTGATATGGAGAACGCTAAAGCCGCGTGACGTTAAACCGGGTGCAGCCGCTAGATGCTGCCCGTAACGGGAGAATGGAAGAAAGACCATTCAAGTAGTTCGTAGATGGAACGAAACTAATGCTTGGAGAAATTATAATGGTAAATTAAATAAGTGATCTAGAAATAAATAAACACTGCGAATAGGTGTATCAGAGACAATACGTGTGTTATTAATGAATTGGTAGGTGGAATGCATCACTCGAGGAGAGTCATCGAGGACCGGTAGGTGGACATAATCGGCCGGGTTAAGGTGTAGAGAAGAGAAACTGTATTTGAACACGTACAATCGTGGAAAATCATAAAAAGAAACGTTTGTAGTTTGAAGGTGTATGGTTGATCAACAAGCATATGAGCACATTTAGATTGACATTGTTTTACAGACTAATGAGAGTGCGGCCAAAACTAATGATCGGTTCTTAGGTAAACAAACAGTCAAATTAACATCTTCACATTGGGTACATTGATTGAATGCGTCTGAAGGTCAAGATGACAAGTTGAGCCAGAAAAAATATTTCACTTGTAGAAAATACAAAACATAAAAAAACACATTGGTTGTTTGAAGGTGCATAATTAGAAACCAAGCATGTGAGCTCATGTAAATTGACATTTTCTAATGAAGATACGGCAAAAACAGATGATAGTTACATTATGAAAAAGCAGTCAGATTGTCATGTGGAAACCAAGTATGTGAGCTCATGTAAAATGATATTTTCTTAATGGCTAATGAGAATATGGCAAAAAACAGATGATAGTTCCATTGGGAAAGAAACAGTCGAAAAGTCATGTACACATTGGGTACATACATCATAAGTGTCTCATGGTCAACATCACAGGGTGTTTCAAGGATAACATTGACAACAGGTTAGATTACGGGCTGGAGAAAACAGAAGAAAATGAACATTGTTCACTAGTTGTTGAGAATAGCTAATTGAGTATTACTAGGGTTTTGTTCATTCAGACCCGTTAGAATAGTATCAAAGCGTATCATCATTTTGGACTCTCTAATGAGCAGGATAGAGGATATATTACCTCCCCGGGGTCCCAGTTCGGTTTTTTCCAAGACAATCCATTTCATTTCATCAGGGCGGTGTCCCAGTTGATGATAGTGTTCAACTAGAGGTGCACCTGTCACGTTGCATCTTATCCTGCTTTGGTGTTGAAGAATTCTTGCCTTGACTTTCTGCTGTGTCTGGCCAATATATAGTTGGCCACATGGACACAGGATCCCATAGATGACGTTACTGGAATTACAGTTTGTATGTGATTGCAATGTAATGGTCTGATGTTTATATTCAAAGTTCTTTGATTGCATAGTTGTGGGGCATGCTTTACATGACCCACATTTGAAGTGACCTATGATTGGTGGTAAATTCCAGAGTGACCGAATGGTCGGTTCGACTGGGTCCTCAAGGAAGGAATGCACCACATGGTCCTTGATGCTCATTGCTTTCTTGAAAGAATGCATCGGTAAGTTAGGTTGGTCAATCTCGGTAGATATAATGCTCCAATGTTTGTTGATAATCTTTTTCACTGCATTACTGCGAGTGGAGAATGTTGTGACACATATCATCTTATTATTTTGGCGTGATGCATTGGGATGTTTGGGTGAGAGCAGAGTGTCCCGTCGGTTGTACCAGGCCCTCTTCTGGGCCCTCTTCACCAGGCGTTTTGGGTAACCTCTTGAGATTAACCTGGCAGTTAGATCCTCAGACTCTGTTGTGTAGTCTGTGCGTTTTGTGCAGTTCCTCCGGATCCGCAGGAACTGTCCCACTGGGAGATTATCGCGCAATCCGCGCGGGTGGTGGCTGCTGTACCTCAGTAGGGAATTTCTTTCCGTTGGCTTCCTATATAGGGTAGTAAGAAGTTTCTCATCTTCATAAAAGATTTTCAGATCAAGGAAGGGTATCTCCTGTGTACTGGACTGAATAGTGAACTGGATATCTTGGTCGCACTGGTTTAGCCATTGGTGGAACAGATTGAGTTGGGTAGTCTCACCATTCCAAATTATTAATATATCGTCAATATATCTCTTCCACATACTGACATGTGCCGGGAATGGGTTGTTGTTGAGGACGAAACGCTTTTCAAAATTATCCATATACAGGATCGCTAAATCTGGAGCAAAGGCAGCCCCCATCGCGACTCCTTTCGTCTGTACATAGTACTTTCCTTGAAAATAAAAGAAATTCTTTTTCATAGCGATGGTCAAAAGAGCTATGATAAAATCCGTAGGTATCCTTGTTGGTGCTGGTCTCAAATTCAAAACTTCCCGCATAACCGCCAATGCTGGTTCCTGCGGAATGCTGGTGTATAGTGAGACAATATCACAGGTGACAAGTATCTGCTCACTAGAGTTGAATGGTTGTTGGTCAATCATTGCAATAACTTGCATGGTGTCTCGAAGGTATGTTTCTGTTTCTTCTGCTAATGGTTTTAGGAAAATGTCTATGTACTTACATAGAGGTTCCAATAGTGAACCGCAGCCGGATACTATAGGGCGACCCGGTGGATGCAGGATGTCCTTATGTATCTTTGGTAGGGTATAGATGGTAGGTAGTCGTGGATGTTGTTGATTAAGATAGTCATATTCTAATTTATCCATCTATACCCTAAGTACATAGACATTTTCCTTGATCTGAAAATCTTTTATGAAGATGAGAAACTTCTTACTACCCTATATAGGAAGCCAACGGAAAGAAATTCCCTGCTGAGGTACAGCAGCCACCACCCGCGCGGATTGCGCGATAATCTCCCAGTGGGACAGTTCCTGCGGATCCGGAGGAACTGCACAAAACGCACAGACTACACAACAGAGTCTGAGGATCTAACTGCCAGGTTAATCTCAAGAGGTTACCCAAAACGCCTGGTGAAGAGGGCCCAGAAGAGGGCCTGGTACAACCCACGGGACACTCTGCTCTCACCCAAACATCCCAATGCATCACGCCAAAATAATAAGATGATATGTGTCACAACATTCTCCACTCGCAGTAATGCAGTGAAAAAGATTATCAACAAACATTGGAGCATTATATCTACCGAGATTGACCAACCTAACTTACCGATGCATTCTTTCAAGAAAGCAATGAGCATCAAGGACCATGTGGTGCATTCCTTCCTTGAGGACACAGTCGAACCGACCATTCGGTCACTCTGGAATTTACCACCAATCATAGGTCACTTCAAATGTGGGTCATGTAAAGCATGCCCCACAACTATGCAATCAAAGAACTTTGAATATAAACATCAGACCATTACATTGCAATCACATACAAACTGTAATTCCAGTAACGTCATCTATGGGATCCTGTGTCCATGTGGCCAACTATATATTGGCCAGACACAGCAGAAAGTCAAGGCAAGAATTCTTCAACACCAAAGCAGGATAAGATGCAACGTGACAGGTGCACCTCTAGTTGAACACTATCATCAACTGGGACACCGCCCTGATGAAATGAAATGGATTGTCTTGGAAAAAACCGAACTGGGACCCCGGGGAGGTAATATATTCTCTATCCTGCTCATTAGAGAGTCCAAAATGATGATACGCTTTGATACTATTCTAACGGGTCTGAATGAACAAGACCCTAGTAATGCTCAATTAGCTATTCTCAACAACTAGTGAACAATGTTCATTTTCTTCTGTTTTCTCCAGCCCGTAATCTAACCTGTTGTCAATGTTATCCTTGAAACACCCTGTGATGTTGACCATGAGACACTTATGATGTATGTACCCAATGTGTACATGACTTTTCGACTGTTTCTTTCCCAATGGAACTATCATCTGTTTTTTGCCATATTCTCATTAGCCATTAAGAAAATATCATTTTACATGAGCTCACATACTTGGTTTCCACATGACAATCTGACTGCTTTTTCCTAATGTAACTATCATCTGTTTTTGCCATATCTTCATTAGAAAATGTCAATTTACATGAGCTCACATGCTTGGTTTCTAATTATGCACCTTCAAACAACCAATGTGTTTTTTTATGTTTTGTATTTTCTACAAGTGAAATATTTTTTCTGGCTCAACTTGTCATCTTGACCTTCAGACGCATTCAATCAATGTACCCAATGTGAAGATGTTAATTTGACTGTTTGTTTACCTAAGAACCGATCATTAGTTTTGGCCGCACTCTCATTAGTCTGTAAAACAATGTCAATCTAAATGTGCTCATATGCTTGTTGATCAACCATACACCTTCAAACTACAAACGTTTCTTTTTATGATTTTCCACGATTGTACGTGTTCAAATACAGTTTCTCTTCTCTACACCTTAACCCGGCCGATTATGTCCACCTACCGGTCCTCGATGACTCTCCTCGAGTGATGCATTCCACCTACCAATTCATTAATAACACACGTATTGTCTCTGATACACCTATTCGCAGTGTTTATTTATTTCTAGATCACTTATTTAATTTACCATTATAATTTCTCCAAGCATTAGTTTCGTTCCATCTACGAACTACTTGAATGGTCTTTCTTCCATTCTCCCGTTACGGGCAGCATCTAGCGGCTGCACCCGGTTTAACGTCACGCGGCTTTAGCGTTCTCCATATCAGGGAGCCGCTCCGCGGTCTCAGTGAGCTGTCAGATTCGAGCAGTTGCAGTCACGAACGCCGCTTCAAGGTAGGGTAACCGCCTGTATTATACTCCGCTCTATTTGGCCAAATCGACCGATTAGTATACCCTGGGTTTCCATGTTTCACACGATTAGTCCGTCCCCGTGCAAACAGATGATTCTGCCCTTTCCATGCATATTGTGAAAGCGATCTTTCCCTGTATTGACTCTTCCTAATTTGTCCTTTTTATTTGATGTCCGTTTAGTTTTCCTAAATTTAATTGCCAGTCCCGCCTATGGGTTTCCATGTTTTACACGATTAGTCCGTCCCCGTGTAAACAGATGATTCTGCCCCTTCCATGCATATTTTGAAAGCGATATTTCGCTTTATTGACTCTTCTCAATTTCTCTTTTCTTCGATGTCCGTTTAGTTTTCCCATATTTAATTGCCAGTCCCGTCTAGTCTCTCGCCCCTTTTTTAACATTGCAGTATACGGATGATAGGCTGGGGGACCAGGTCTTGTTGGCATTGTATTTCTCTAGGTCTGGATCACCTACCAGGTTTCTCATTTAAAGAGCACTCTTTCCATTTGGTTTATAGAGGCTGTTTTTCCAGTGATTCAATTCACTCAACATACCGATCTACGCTGCGGTGTGATATAACGGAGTAATCAATCCCTCCCTTTTGTTTCGATTAATACACGTAAGTTCACATTTATACGGAGTCATACCCTTTTTAATCCACTTAATTGTTGACTCCAATGTCACCTTTAATTTATTATAGGTGCCTTTCACTCCCACCCGACTTTGGAGCCTTCTTGCCCTGATGCTAAGCTGACACTGATTAGATGTTCGTTCTTTAAACTGGTAATTATGGCAGTTTTTTCCATATCCAGCCTCGCTGTTTAATCTCCGCTTGGCTTTATCACTCCTTTTAATTCCCACCCAATCTTTTTATAGGTGCCCACCTTCCCCGTTCCACCATCCTCTCTGTCCTGAGGAAGACCCCACCCGTAAGGATTTAATCAACCTACCTTGGAAGAGGGGTCGAAACGTCGACATCTCACCATGCCAGTACCTTCAATAGTGCGTTGAGCACTGTGTACTTTTACTTGTATATGGTTATTGGGCAAAACATTCAATTCTGTCAATGAATGACTCTAATCCTGATTATTTGGCACGACAGTAACGTGCCCAGCAATTGATTTGTACTATTGTTATGAATGTTTATATGTCACTTATCCTACTACCCTACCTAACTCGTCACTCCCTCCCCTTCCCCGTGGCACCCTGCACTTTTGTAAATAGTGTGATTTTTCATATGCATTTATGTGCCTGCTCCAAGTGTGATTAAATAACACCTTGGTTCTGCCTTATTCGTTGCAACAGTTATTTTGTTGACCTTTTTCAATTTTACGTATGTTCTGGGACCATTTCTATTCCACTGTTTGTTACCCAGGTCCCAGTGACTATTGGGTTTGCCCTTTGTTCTAACGCTTAAATGAGCAGGTGCACACCTGCGAGGTATTCCTTGTGAATTTTCCTTTCTTCTATAAAATGGTGGAGAGTGAAACCCTCTCCTATACTGAGGAATACATCTACAGGACCCTAGGAATCTCTTTCTGTCATCCGATACACCCAATATTGACTTCACACTTAATGATAAGATAGCAAAACTCGAACGTTTGGAAAAGAAACTAATTCGCACAAAACTCCATGGTCATTTACTCACTAAATATCTACAGGCCAGTATAATACCAGTTGGGCTACAGATAAAAAATGAACCTGCCATTTTCGTGGATCTACCAAAATTCAAGGAAGGCTTCAGTTTCATTGCAAACAACGCATCGCGACATTGGATGGTTCTCGGAGTAGAAACTGCGGCCGAACAGGTTCAGGTCTTGACCAGAGAAATAGCCGCCCTCAAACAAGAAATTGCAGGTGATTCAACCTTGATCAATGCCAAAAGTGCTCTGGAAAATCTTACAAAATCACTAAAAGACTTTGAAACCACTACGCAGAATAAAAAATTAGATAAACTCTCCAAGGATATTAGGTTTTATGAGAAAAAGAATACATATCCCTACCTCAACGAAGATTACTACAAACAGGACAATTCTGGTCGCTTCACGGGGAGAGGTAGAGGGGCCTTCAGAGGGAGAAGGAACTATACTACTTTTTCCGATTCTACGGTGAGTTCAGATAGCGATCCAGAGGCCCCTGGCCCTAGCTACGACTACAACTACCGGGACAACTGGTACCCCCCCAAGGTTATCTCCCTTTTTTAGGGGAAGGCCAATGGAGACCACCCCGAGGACGAGGTGGCAACTGGCCAAGAGGACCCCCGAGAGGCCAGCAGAACCCACCGAGCGCCAATTGGGACAGAGGCCGAGGTACAACCCCGAAACAAGTTCGATTCCAACAAGAGAACCACGGAGAGATATCTACGAGGCGCAAAGTCTACAGATGGTAGAGCCCAGTGATAATCCAGTGGTCAACATCTCTGCATATAATCTTAACGCTGACGAACAGGCTGTACTCTGCAAGGGCCTGTCGTTCGTCCCAGCTGCCCATCCGAACTCATTCAACCTTAAAACTGAACTTCATGGTTTTTTTCGTAAGATCCGTCTGAGGTATTTTTTCAGGAACACTGAAGATAGTCCTCCCAAGTCGGTCACCGGATTAAGGCCTCCATCCAAGTTTGTTCTGCCTGCCAATGCTATGAGTAGCAGGATTTTGGCTTACGAGAGCATGGTTCTGAACGATGTCAACACTTTACTTTCGACATACAAACACACCATACCTAACACCAGCAAGTCTGAAAAAGCGGCTCTCCTAACCCTTAAAAATAACAAGGACATTGTGATTAAGTCTGCCGATAAGGGCGGAGCTATAGTGGTGCAAGATACGACTGCATATAAATCGGAGATTTTAAGGCAGTTACAAGACGGCGTCAGCTATTCTTTACTGAAGTCTGATCCCACGAAGGACCTGATGGGTGAAATCCACCAAATAACTCTGGACGCTTTGAACTGTGGCTTTCTAAGTAAATTAGAATATGACTATCTTAATCAACAACATCCACGACTACCTACCATCTATACCCTACCAAAGATACATAAGGACATCCTGCATCCACCGGGTCGCCCTATAGTATCCGGCTGCGGTTCACTATTGGAACCTCTATGTAAGTACATAGACATTTTCCTAAAACCATTAGCAGAAGAAACAGAAACATACCTTCGAGACACCATGCAAGTTATTGCAATGATTGACCAACAACCATTCAACTCTAGTGAGCAGATACTTGTCACCTGTGATATTGTCTCACTATACACCAGCATTCCGCAGGAACCAGCATTGGCGGTATGCGGGAAGTTTTGAATTTGAGACCAGCACCAACAAGGATACCTACGGATTTTATCATAGCTCTTTTGACCATCGCTATGAAAAAGAATTTCTTTTATTTTCAAGGAAAGTACTATGTACAGACGAAAGGAGTCGCGATGGGGGCTGCCTTTGCTCCAGATTTAGCGATCCTGTATATGGATAATTTTGAAAAGCGTTTCGTCCTCAACAACAACCCATTCTCGGCACATGTCAGTATGTGGAAGAGATATATTGACGATATATTAATAATTTGGAATGGTGAGACTACCCAACTCAATCTGTTCCACCAATGGCTAAACCAGTGCGACCAAGATATCCAGTTCACTATTCAGTCCAGTACACAGGAGATACCCTTCCTTGATCTGAAAATCTTTTATGAAGATGAGAAACTTCTTACTACCCTATATAGGAAGCCAACGGAAAGAAATTCCCTACTGAGGTACAGCAGCCACCACCCGCGCGGATTGCGCGATAATCTCCCGGTGGGACAGTTCCTGCGGATCCGGAGGAACTGCACAAAACGCACAGACTACACAACAGAGTCTGAGGATCTAACTGCCAGGTTAATCTCAAGAGGTTACCCAAAACGCCTGGTGAAGAGGGCCCAGAAGAGGGCCTGGTACAACCCACGGGACACTCTGCTCTCACCCAAACATCCCAATGCATCACGCCAAAATAATAAGATGATATGTGTCACAACATTCTCCACTCGCAGTAATGCAGTGAAAAAGATTATCAACAAACATTGGAGCATTATATCTACCGAGATTGACCAACCTAACTTACCGATGCATTCTTTCAAGAAAGCAATGAGCATCAAGGACCATGTGGTGCATTCCTTCCTTGAGGACCCAGTCGAACCGACCATTCGGTCACTCTGGAATTTACCACCAATCATAGGTCACTTCAAATGTGGGTCATGTAAAGCATGCCCCACAACTATGTAATCAAAGAACTTTGAATATAAACATCAGACCATTACATTGCAATCACATACAAACTGTAATTCCAGTAACGTCATCTATGGGATCCTGTGTCCATGTGGCCAACTATATATTGGCCAGACACAGCAGAAAGTCAAGGCAAGAATTCTTCAACACCAAAGCAGGATAAGATGCAACGTGACAGGTGCACCTCTAGTTGAACACTATCATCAACTGGGACACCGCCCTGATGAAATGAAATGGATTGTCTTGGAAAAAACCGAACTGGGACCCCGGGGAGGTAATATATCCTCTATCCTGCTCATTAGAGAGTCCAAAATGATGATACGCTTTGATACTATTCTAACGGGTCTGAATGAACAAGACCCTAGTAATGCTCAATTAGCTATTCTCAACAACTAGTGAACAATGTTCATTTTCTTCTGTTTTCTCCAGCCCGTAATCTAACCTGTTGTCAATGTTATCCTTGAAACACCCTGTGATGTTGACCATGAGACACTTATGATGTATGTACCCAATGTGTACATGACTTTTCGACTGTTTCTTTCCCAATGGAACTATCATCTGTTTTTTGCCATATTCTCATTAGCCATTAAGAAAATATCATTTTACATGAGCTCACATACTTGGTTTCCACATGACAATCTGACTGCTTTTTCCTAATGTAACTATCATCTGTTTTTGCCATATCTTCATTAGAAAATGTCAATTTACATGAGCTCACATGCTTGGTTTCTAATTATGCACCTTCAAACAACCAATGTGTTTTTTTATGTTTTGTATTTTCTACAAGTGAAATATTTTTTCTGGCTCAACTTGTCATCTTGACCTTCAGACGCATTCAATCAATGTACCCAATGTGAAGATGTTAATTTGACTGTTTGTTTACCTAAGAACCGATCATTAGTTTTGGCCGCACTCTCATTAGTCTGTAAAACAATGTCAATCTAAATGTGCTCATATGCTTGTTGATCAACCATACACCTTCAAACTACAAACGTTTCTTTTTATGATTTTCCACGATTGTACGTGTTCAAATACAGTTTCTCTTCTCTACACCTTAACCCGGCCGATTATGTCTACCTACCGGTCCTCGATGACTCTCCTCGAGTGATGCATTCCACCTACCAATTCATTAATAACACACGTATTGTCTCTGATACACCTATTCGCAGTGTTTATTTATTTCTAGATCACTTATTTAATTTACCATTATAATTTCTCCAAGCATTAGTTTCGTTCCATCTACGAACTACTTGAATGGTCTTTCTTCCATTCTCCCGTTACGGGCAGCATCTAGCGGCTGCACCCGGTTTAACGTCACGCGGCTTTAGCGTTCTCCATATCAGGGAGCCGCTCCGCGGTCTCAGTGAGCTGTCAGATTCGAGCAGTTGCAGTCACGAACGCCGCTTCAAGGTAGGGTAACCGCCTGTATTATACTCCGCTCTATTTGGCCAAATCGACCGATTAGTATACCCTGGGTTTCCATGTTTCACACGATTAGTCCGTCCCCGTGCAAACAGATGATTCTGCCCTTTCCATGCATATTGTGAAAGCGATCTTTCCCTGTATTGACTCTTCCTAATTTGTCCTTTTTATTTGATGTCCGTTTAGTTTTCCTAAATTTAATTGCCAGTCCCGCCTATGGGTTTCCATGTTTTACACGATTAGTCCGTCCCCGTGTAAACAGATGATTCTGCCCCTTCCATGCATATTTTGAAAGCGATATTTCGCTTTATTGACTCTTCTCAATTTCTCTTTTCTTCGATGTCCGTTTAGTTTTCCCATATTTAATTGCCAGTCCCGTCTAGTCTCTCGCCCCTTTTTTAACATTGCAGTATACGGATGATAGGCTGGGGGACCAGGTCTTGTTGGCATTGTATTTCTCTAGGTCTGGATCACCTACCAGGTTTCTCATTTAAAGAGCACTCTTTCCATTTGGTTTATAGAGGCTGTTTTTCCAGTGATTCAATTCACTCAACATACCGATCTACGCTGCGGTGTGATATAACGGAGTAATCAATCCCTCCCTTTTGTTTCGATTAATACACGTAAGTTCACATTTATACGGAGTCATACCCTTTTTAATCCACTTAATTGTTGACTCCAATGTCACCTTTAATTTATTATAGGTGCCTTTCACTCCCACCCGACTTTGGAGCCTTCTTGCCCTGATGCTAAGCTGACACTGATTAGATGTTCGTTCTTTAAACTGGTAATTATGGCAGTTTTTTCCATATCCAGCCTCGCTGTTTAATCTCCGCTTGGCTTTATCACTCCTTTTAATTCCCACCCAATCTTTTTATAGGTGCCCACCTTCCCCGTTCCACCATCCTCTCTGTCCTGAGGAAGACCCCACCCGTAAGGATTTAATCAACCTACCTTGGAAGAGGGGTCGAAACGTCGACATCTCACCATGCCAGTACCTTCAATAGTGCGTTGAGCACTGTGTACTTTTACTTGTATATGGTTATTGGGCAAAACATTCAATTCTGTCAATGAATGACTCTAATCCTGATTATTTGGCACGACAGTAACGTGCCCAGCAATTGATTTGTACTATTGTTATGAATGTTTATATGTCACTTATCCTACTACCCTACCTAACTCGTCACTCCCTCCCCTTCCCCGTGGCACCCTGCACTTTTGTAAATAGTGTGATTTTTCATATGCATTTATGTGCCTGCTCCAAGTGTGATTAAATAACACCTTGGTTCTGCCTTATTCGTTGCAACAGTTATTTTGTTGACCTTTTTCAATTTTACGTATGTTCTGGGACCATTTCTATTCCACTGTTTATTACCCAGGTCCCAGTGACTATTGGGTTTGCCCTTTGTTCTAACGCTTAAATGAGCAGGTGCACACCTGCGAGGTATTCCTTGTGAATTTTCCTTTCTTCTATAAAATGGTGGAGAGTGAAACCCTCTCCTATACTGAGGAATACATCAACCAGCTGCTACAGGACCCTAGGAATCTCTTTCTGTCATCCGATACACCCAATATTGACTTCACACTTAATGATAAGATAGCAAAACTCGAACGTTTGGAAAAGAAACTAATTCGCACAAAACTCCATGGTCATTTACTCACTAAATATCTACAGGCCAGTATAATACCAGTTGGGCTACAGATAAAAAATGAACCTGCCATTTTCGTGGATCTACCAAAATTCAAGGAAGGCTTCAGTTTCATTGCAAACAACGCATCGCGACATTGGATGGTTCTCGGAGTAGAAACTGCGGCCGAACAGGTTCAGGTCTTGACCAGAGAAATAGCCGCCCTCAAACAAGAAATTGCAGGTGATTCAACCTTGATCAATGCCAAAAGTGCTCTGGAAAATCTTACAAAATCACTAAAAGACTTTGAAACCACTACGCAGAATAAAAAATTAGATAAACTCTCCAAGGATATTAGGTTTTATGAGAAAAAGAATACATATCCCTACCTCAACGAAGATTACTACAAACAGGACAATTCTGGTCGCTTCACGGGGAGAGGTAGAGGGGCCTTCAGAGGGAGAAGGAACTATACTACTTTTTCCGATTCTACGGTGAGTTCAGATAGCGATCCAGAGGCCCCTGGCCCTAGCTACGACTACAACTACCGGGACAACTGGTACCCCCCCAAGGTTATCTCCCTTTTTTAGGGGAAGGCCAATGGAGACCACCCCGAGGACGAGGTGGCAACTGGCCAAGAGGACCCCCGAGAGGCCAGCAGAACCCACCGAGCGCCAATTGGGACAGAGGCCGAGGTACAACCCCGAAACAAGTTCGATTCCAACAAGAGAACCACGGAGAGATATCTACGAGGCGCAAAGTCTACAGATGGTAGAGCCCAGTGATAATCCAGTGGTCAACATCTCTGCATATAATCTTAACGCTGACGAACAGGCTGTACTCTGCAAGGGCCTGTCGTTCGTCCCAACTGCCCATCCGAACTCATTCAACCTTAAAACTGAACTTCATGGTTTTTTTCGTAAGATCCGTCTGAGGTATTTTTTCAGGAACACTGAAGATAGTCCTCCCAAGTCGGTCACCGGATTAAGGCCTCCATCCAAGTTTGTTCTGCCTGCCAATGCTATGAGTAGCAGGATTTTGGCTTACGAGAGTATGGTTCTGAACGATGTCAACACTTTACTTTCGACATACAAACACACCATACCTAACACCAGCAAGTCTGAAAAAGCGGCTCTCCTAACCCTTAAAAATAACAAGGACATTGTGATTAAGTCTGCCGATAAGGGCGGAGCTATAGTGGTGCAAGATACGACTGCATATAAATCGGAGATTTTAAGGCAGTTACAAGACGGCGTCAGCTATTCTTTACTGAAGTCTGATCCCACGAAGGACCTGATGGGTGAAATCCACCAAATAACTCTGGACGCTTTGAACTGTGGCTTTCTAAGTAAATTAGAATATGACTATCTTAATCAACAACATCCACGACTACCTACCATCTATACCCTACCAAAGATACATAAGGACATCCTGCATCCACCGGGTCGCCCTATAGTATCCGGCTGCGGTTCACTATTGGAACCTCTATGTAAGTACATAGACATTTTCCTAAAACCATTAGCAGAAGAAACAGAAACATACCTTCGAGACACCATGCAAGTTATTGCAATGATTGACCAACAACCATTCAACTCTAGTGAGCAGATACTTGTCACCTGTGATATTGTCTCACTATACACCAGCATTCCGCAGGAACCAGCATTGGCGGTTATGCGGGAAGTTTTGAATTTGAGACCAGCACCAACAAGGATACCTACGGATTTTATCATAGCTCTTTTGACCATCGCTATGAAAAAGAATTTCTTTTATTTTCAAGGAAAGTACTATGTACAGACGAAAGGAGTCGCGATGGGGGCTGCCTTTGCTCCAGATTTAGCGATCCTGTATATGGATAATTTTGAAAAGCGTTTCGTCCTCAACAACAACCCATTCTCGGCACATGTCAGTATGTGGAAGAGATATATTGACGATATATTAATAATTTGGAATGGTGAGACTACCCAACTCAATCTGTTCCACCAATGGCTAAACCAGTGCGACCAAGATATCCAGTTCACTATTCAGTCCAGTACACAGGAGATACCCTTCCTTGATCTGAAAATCTTTTATGAAGATGAGAAACTTCTTACTACCCTATATAGGAAGCCAACGGAAAGAAATTCCCTACTGAGGTACAGCAGCCACCACCCGCGCGGATTGCGCGATAATCTCCCGGTGGGACAGTTCCTGCGGATCCGGAGGAACTGCACAAAACGCACAGACTACACAACAGAGTCTGAGGATCTAACTGCCAGGTTAATCTCAAGAGGTTACCCAAAACGCCTGGTGAAGAGGGCCCAGAAGAGGGCCTGGTACAACCCACGGGACACTCTGCTCTCACCCAAACATCCCAATGCATCACGCCAAAATAATAAGATGATATGTGTCACAACATTCTCCACTCGCAGTAATGCAGTGAAAAAGATTATCAACAAACATTGGAGCATTATATCTACCGAGATTGACCAACCTAACTTACCGATGCATTCTTTCAAGAAAGCAATGAGCATCAAGGACCATGTGGTGCATTCCTTCCTTGAGGACCCAGTCGAACCGACCATTCGGTCACTCTGGAATTTACCACCAATCATAGGTCACTTCAAATGTGGGTCATGTAAAGCATGCCCCACAACTATGCAATCAAAGAACTTTGAATATAAACATCAGACCATTACATTGCAATCACTTACAAACTGTAATTCCAGTAACGTCATCTATGGGATCCTGTGTCCATGTGGCCAACTATATATTGGCCAGACACAGCAGAAAGTCAAGGCAAGAATTCTTCAACACCAAAGCAGGATAAGATGCAACGTGACAGGTGCACCTCTAGTTGAACACTATCATCAACTGGGACACCGCCCTGATGAAATGAAATGGATTGTCTTGGAAAAAACCGAACTGGGACCCCGGGGAGGTAATATATCCTCTATCCTGCTCATTAGAGAGTCCAAAATGATGATACGCTTTGATACTATTCTAACGGGTCTGAATGAACAAGACCCTAGTAATGCTCAATTAGCTATTCTCAACAACTAGTGAACAATGTTCATTTTCTTCTGTTTTCTCCAGCCCGTAATCTAACCTGTTGTCAATGTTATCCTTGAAACACCCTGTGATGTTGACCATGAGACACTTATGATGTATGTACCCAATGTGTACATGACTTTTCGACTGTTTCTTTCCCAATGGAACTATCATCTGTTTTTTGCCATATTCTCATTAGCCATTAAGAAAATATCATTTTACATGAGCTCACATACTTGGTTTCCACATGACAATCTGACTGCTTTTTCCTAATGTAACTATCATCTGTTTTTGCCGTATCTTCATTAGAAAATGTCAATTTACATGAGCTCACATGCTTGGTTTCTAATTATGCACCTTCAAACAACCAATGTGTTTTTTTATGTTTTGTATTTTCTACAAGTGAAATATTTTTTCTGGCTCAACTTGTCATCTTGACCTTCAGACGCATTCAATCAATGTACCCAATGTGAAGATGTTAATTTGACTGTTTGTTTACCTAAGAACCGATCATTAGTTTTGGCCGCACTCTCATTAGTCTGTAAAACAATGTCAATCTAAATGTGCTCATATGCTTGTTGATCAACCATACACCTTCAAACTACAAACGTTTCTTTTTATGATTTTCCACGATTGTACGTGTTCAAATACAGTTTCTCTTCTCTACACCTTAACCTGGCCGATTATGTCCACCTACCGGTCCTCGATGACTCTCCTCGAGTGATGCATTCCACCTACCAATTCATTAATAACACACGTATTGTCTCTGATACACCTATTCGCAGTGTTTATTTATTTCTAGATCACTTATTTAATTTACCATTATAATTTCTCCAAGCATTAGTTTCGTTCCATCTACGAACTACTTGAATGGTCTTTCTTCCATTCTCCCGTTACGGGCAGCATCTAGCGGCTGCACCCGGTTTAACGTCACGCGGCTTTAGCGTTCTCCATATCAGGGAGCCGCTCCGCGGTCTCAGTGAGCTGTCAAATTCGAGCAGTTGCAGTCACAAACGCCGCTTCAAGGTAGGGTAACCGCCTGTATTATACTCCGCTCTATTTGGCCAAATCGACCGATTAGTATACCCTGGGTTTCCATGTTTCACACGATTAGTCCGTCCCCGTGCAAACAGATGATTCTGCCCTTTCCATGCATATTGTGAAAGCGATCTTTCCCTGTATTGACTCTTCTTAATTTGTCCTTTTTATTTGATGTCCGTTTAGTTTTCCTAAATTTAATTGCCAGTCCCGCCTATGGGTTTCCATGTTTTACACGATTAGTCCGTCCCCGTGTAAACAGATGATTCTGCCCTTTCCATGCATATTGTGAGAGCGATATTTCGCTTTATTGACTCTTCTCAATTTCTCTTTTCTTCGATGTCCGTTTAGTTTTCCCATATTTAATTGCCAGTCCCGTCTAGTCTCTCGCCCCTTTTTTAACATTGCAGTATACGGATGATAGGCTGGGGGACCAGGTCTTGTTGGCATTGTATTTCTCTAGGTCTGGATCACCTACCAGGTTTCTCATTTAAAGAGCACTCTTTCCATTTGGTTTATAGAGGCTGTTTTTCCAGTGATTCAATTCACTCAACATACCGATCTACGCTGCGGTGTGATATAACGGAGTAATCAATCCCTCCCTTTTGTTTCGATTAATACACGTAAGTTCACATTTATACGGAGTCATACCCTTTTTAATCCACTTAATTGTTGACTCCAATGTCACCTTTAATTTATTATAGGTGCCTTTCACTCCCACCCGACTTTGGAGCCTTCTTGCCCTGATGCTAAGCTGACACTGATTAGATGTTCGTTCTTTAAACTGGTAATTATGGCAGTTTTTTCCATATCCAGCCTCGCTGTTTAATCTCCGCTTGGCTTTATCACTCCTTTTAATTCCCACCCAATCTTTTTATAGGTGCCCACCTTCCCCGTTCCACCATCCTCTCTGTCCTGAGGAAGACCCCACCCGTAAGGATTTCATCAACCTACCTTGGAAGAGGGGTCGAAACGTCGACATCTCACCATGCCAGTACCTTCAATAGTGCGTTGAGCACTGTGTACTTTTACTTGTATATGGTTATTGGGCAAAACATTCAATTCTGTCAATGAATGACTCTAATCCTGATTATTTGGCACGACAGTAACGTGCCCAGCAATTGATTTGTACTATTGTTATGAATGTTTATATGTCACTTATCCTACTACCCTACCTAACTCGTCACTCCCTCCCCTTCCCCGTGGCACCCTGCACTTTTGTAAATAGTGTGATTTTTCATATGCATTTATGTGCCTGCTCCAAGTGTGATTAAATAACACCTTGGTTCTGCCTTATTCGTTGCAACAGTTATTTTGTTGACCTTTTTCAATTTCACGTATGTTCTGGGACCATTTCTATTCCACTGTTTGTTACCCAGGTCCCAGTGACTATTGGGTTTGCCCTTTGTTCTAACGTGCCTTTCCATGGCAGCATTGGAAAGGCAATTCTCCGCCTACATCATAATATGGATGGCGGTGTCTTGCAGACACCGCCACCATATTGTGTCCCTTTTCCGCCCGGTTGAGAATTAGACCGTCGGAAAAGCGGCGGATGGTCTTTCCGTCCGCTGCGGTGCCTCCCGCCTTACTAATATGGCGGAGGGATAACCAGGGACATATAGCGGGCGGATCGCCACCGCCGGCCTGGCGGTGGTGATCCACCCGCAATCATAATGAGGCCCATAGTTGTACATAATATCGATTTTGTAGTAATTTTATGTTGAAGTATAATCTATAATTTTTTGTTGCTGATGTTACTTTTTATTTAATTTCTCTTATTACTTTTTTTTAGATAATAATATATATTTTTAATTTTGTTATTTATACTTTTTAGGAGCGGGATGTTGGGTTTATAGGGGATAAGCAGTGGTTAATTTGAGCCGGAGCTTTCCGGTGCTCAGCACTGGCACTTTAATTGGTTTCCGGTGCTCAGCACCGGCACCTAATTGTCAACACCACACTTAGGGCAGTCTGCCACAAGGTGGCGCTGCTCATGTAATTTAGAGATGAGCAGTATAACAGTTGTTTAGGAAAACAATATACATTAAAGAAATACTAATACCTGCCTCCCCAGCCATTCCTTTAGCTTTGGAGACCTGGAATAATCTGAAATGTCGCATTTACATGTGATAGAGATGGTTAGTAGTTGTTTGGCAGTGATGACAGGGGTGATGGTTGGTGCAAGCTGCAGTAGCCTCCTGGTCAGAGCCCCTGCACTTAATATTTTACTAATTAAGCACTGGGGATAAGGGTGGGGAGTAATTTAAAATATGTTTGTTTGAAATAAATATGTTTTCTAAAATGTATTTAGTATTTATTTTTGTAATTTATTTTAAAAAAAAAGTAAAATAATTTCAAAATCATATAAAAGTATGTAGTTTTTTTAGTATGTAATTGTATTTCGTTTGGTTTTGAGGGGTTGATAATTGAAAACAATTTGCTATGAAATTTATTTTGGTTTTATCATTTAAAAATGATTTTAATTTAAAAATAAAGAAATACTTTTTTGGTTCAAGTTATATTTTAAATATTTTAGTTTAATATATGACTCTATATATAAATTATGTTTAGTAGTTGTAATTTTTGCCTTTAAAAAATGTTTTAAAAAAATTTAAAATTTATAATGTAGAAAAGAATTAGGTGAATTTTATGATTTTTATGGAAAGTTATAACATTTAAATTTAGAATGATTTTTATTAGTGTTTTTAAACAAATTTACAAATATAATACATTTAAAAAGTATTTTTCAATGGGTATTTAATATTAAAAAATATTTGGCAAAAATTTAGAAAAAATTATTTTCAGTATATTTTTCAGAATGTTTTTGTATATATTTAATTTTTTTATAAACTTGTTAAAGAATTTAAATATTTTGTAATGAAATGTAAAAAAAACTTGTGTAATTTATATTGTTATCTGCATTTTCATGTTTATGTTTATTTGGCAATTCAAAGTTTATATATATTTAAAATATAACTCTTTTTTGTAATAAGAAACAATTTTAGTTTACTATATGATAATTATTTAGTATGTTTTTTGGGGCATGAGTAGTATTAGTAAATTTAACAATTTATTCATTATGTATTTACTGTTTATTTAAGTAATTTGGTTTCAAATTAGTAATTGTGTTTTTGTTTAGTGTTTTTTTTTAGCTTTAGTTTTGTGAAATTGATTAGTTATATGTTTTTCTGGATTAGGGTGTGGTATTTTTTTAAATTATTTTTGTTAGTTTGGAATTGGAATAGTAATTTTTTATTAGGTTTTATTATCTACCACGTTCCCTGAATTTAGTTAGTTTGAAGTTGGAATAGTAATTCTTTAGGTTTTATTGTCCAGCACTTTCTCAGAATTTAGTTATTTTGGAGTTGGAATACAAATTTTTTAGGTTTTATTTTCTGGCACTTTCCCTGAATTTGGGGCCTCATTATGATGGCAATGGGACTGCCACGTTTCCATGTCGGTGGCAGTCCCACCACCATCTGACCCAAATTGACCGCCCACCACATTATAACAGCAGGCGGATAATAGGCGGTTGGAGAGATCGACCGCCACGGATCCTCTTGAGCCTGTAGGTCTGTCTGAAGGACTGTATCTGTACAAATGTGGGGGTGACTGCTCAGGCACCGCCGTAGGATTACAATGTCCCTTTCTGCCCACTGTTTCATGCCGTTTAACCCGCTTTGAAAAGCCAGGCGGAGAGGGAAATTAGGTGCCCGTAGCGGGCCTCCCTTCCGCTCTGGCTCCCTGACATGGGCCCTAGGGGGCACCTATGGTGCCCCCTTGCACATCCCTGCACTATGGGGCTGATTAGGATGGCAGGGAGACCGCCACCACAGGCTGTCAGTGGTGGTCTCCCCGCCCTCCTAAGCAGCTTTTACGCCCACCAGATTTTGATGGCGGGCTGTGTGCAGGTGGGAGGAAAGTCTGACCACCACAAGGTCCTCCCAATCCCTACAATGGAGGCTGTGCCTACTAGGCACCGCTGTAGGGATTAGGATGGTCCCTCCCCACCAGCCTTTCTATGGTGGCCCCCCTTCACCCCAAGCCCTTTTCTTTGAGTGTGGGGGGCAACCAAGGTATCCCTCAACAGATCCCTGTACCAAGTGACAGGCACCGCATGGTGCCTGTCACGTAGTACAGGGATGTGTTACACATCTCTTTTTTCAATTGCAGCGGGTGCTGCAACCATCAGCACCCACCGCAATGGAAAATCTGTACAATGCGACCGACACGGTGACGGTCGCATTGTAATTTGACACTATGGGTCCGATTTCGATGCGGTTTGGACATCATTCTGACCGAATCGCTTTGGGAATGGTTTCCAACCGACTTGGATTGGGAGAGTCTGACCTACCGAGTACAATGCATCCGGATGCTTCCAGATACGATTCGGTCAGACTCCCATTGACTTCAACGGGAGCCTATGTTCCGACCAAATGCATAGGCTCCCATCGAAGAAAGGGGTGGCTGAGGAAAACCGGCCACCCTGTGGCGGGCACCCCCTGGTGCCTGCCAGACTGTGCATGGCTGGTAAGGGGGGACCCATGGGTACACCCACGGGCCCGATTGGGAAGGCTCCTGGTGCAGGGGGCCGCTACGGGTCCCCAAAGTCTGATTACAACTGACGATTTGAGTCAGACGGTATGATTTGGAAAGGCTGTCCGAATCCAGCATCTTCATCGGTTGTTCGGGAATGTGGCCCAGAGAGATGTATGAGCCTGCTCCGTACGGCTCAGTCATTCCGAATGCTGTCGGGCTCGGATTGGGATATTCCTAATGCCTAACTCGCATCGTACTCGGTCAGTTTGAAACCTTTCTGATTCGGTCGGAAAGACACGTTCCCGATCAGATTCAGACGGAGCAAATGCTGTTAGGAGGCCTTCCTAACTGCATCAGAATCAGCCCCTATGTCAGATGGTCCCCATCTCCGTTAGGGTGGCGGGCAGACGTGAGTCCGCCCGCCATCCTAATCAGGCCCTACAGGGATATCTACAGAGTGTATTCTCTGTACTGTGGCGTGTGCTGCAGCCCGTAGCACATGCTGCAATACAAAAGATACCGATTGCGACCTTCTTGAAGGCAGTCCCATCCTAATTCCTATGGTGGGCCCGCCGACAGCCAGTCGGGCGGTCCCATTTCTGAAAGGATGGCAGTCGGACGAAAGTCCGACCGCAATCAAGATGTCAGACAGACCGGAGTCCGTTTGACATCGTTTGGGAACTTGAACCGAACGACATCTTGTCGTTGGTTCCAGCCCAGCAAGTAGGATGCGACCAAACCCTGATCCATCGGTTCATTGTAAAGAGCAGAGGTGCAGTTCATCCCTGCACCCGGTGGCAGGCACCTCAAGGGTGGCCCAGCTGGGGGCCCCCAAAGACAGATTCCCAAAGCCTTACTGTGTCGGAAAGGCCGGCACAGAAAGGGTGTGGGAATCTGCCATTGTAGTCCCTCGGCCGGAAAGAGCCGGCCGAGGGATTACTTAAGGCTTTCCGAATTGCAGACGGGCTCTCCGAGCCTGTTGGAGGCCATTCAGAAATCCAATTCTGATTCCCTTCTGACCCCATCAAAATGGGTCGGTCGGACAGGAATTCGACTAGCCAATTATGATGCAGTCTGAAGGGAGCCGTTTCAGCCCGCATCGTAATCGGGCCCATAGTGTATTTATACCAGAAGATGAGATTAATATTTTTTTCTTGTCCGTTTTTTTCTTCCATTTATTGTAAATAACAAAAGTTAGGGGCCCATTAGGATGGCATGCAGATCGCCTCCGCCGGGCTGGTATTAGCCACTGCTGGCCCGGTGGGGGCAATCCACCCGCCATCCTTGCCTGAATGCCCCCCGCCATATTAGTATGGCTGAGGGGCCCACGGCGGATGGAAAGACCATCTGCCGCTTTTCAGCAGGTCGACTCTTCGACCGGGCGGAAAAGGGGCATAATTTGGATGGTGGTGCCATCCATATTATGAATCAGGTGGAGATTAGCCTTACCATGGCGGCAACGCCGCCATGGAAAGGCATGCAGTCCTTGCTGTTGGGGGCCCGTTGTGGTCCACCAGGGTGTCGGGGGGGTGGGGGTGCACAAGGGAGGTACCATACCCCCTCATTGCAATGCACTACGTGGCAGGCACCATGTGGTGCATGGCAATGCTGTGCACAGTCCTTTTACATTGCGAGCGGGTCTGCAGCCAGCAGATCCACTCGCAATGTAAAACAACCAGGATGCGCCTGCCAGTGTTGCGGGCGCATCCTAATACACATGGCGGGACAGCCGCAACTTCGGCGGTCGGTCCCTGGCTCCTTTGCGAAAGTCCGCCCGCCATCGTAATGGACCCCATAGTGTTTACAATTTTCCTTTTCAAATAATAATAATACCTCAACCGGAGGCCGTGCACCAAAGGTGGCCCTGCTCGGACCCCCTAACAAGCTTTCCAATATGGTTTCAATGTCGGACAGATGGGCATAAAAATCATGTCGGAAAGCTCGAATTGTAATCTCTTTCCGCCATTGAGATTACAGGCCGCATTTCGACTGGCGGACGGTTTCTCCGATCCCGTCGGAAGCGAGCTGGAATGCTCCTTTCCGACCACCTCCATCAAAATGAGGCTGTTGGAAAGGAAACCGACCGGCTCATTACAATAGGCCCTTGATGCTCTGGTCGAAGGTCGGAGCCTTTACGGGCCTTATTGTAATCGGCCCCTTAGGGGTCAATTCCGATCCGGGTCGGACAGCTCTCCGAGAGCTGTTCGTAGCCTTACCTTGTGACTGACTCGTACCCGGATCCGGTCCGTCCGGGCGAGGAAGTACGATGCGCATAACTGACAAAAATCCGGCCGACACGTAGGCTGTGCTTCAAGCTTCATTCTCCGTCCGAGCCGTGCCTCCGAACGCCGAACCGAGTCGCCCGGAAGCAGTATCCATAGCAGTTTCCGGCCAGACAATTACGAAGCGCAAATCATACGCACCGGACGGGTCGCAACGTACGGCACGTCACACCATCCGGAAAAGAAGCATATCAGGTATGATTCGCGCCAGAACACAATCCACGGCTACGAGATGGACCAGCTTGCAACGGGTACGAGAGGGAGCAACAAGCAGTGTGTACTAGACAAACACATCATGAATCCCTTCGCGCAGGTCATACCAGTACTGTACATCTATGACTGGATCAGGAACCGACACGGACGGAGCAGATGGTAAGTCAGACACCTACCACACAAACAAACGACACGTACCTGCAAAATGTCACACACACACAGGGGATCCATATCCTGGCCACTAGCAACAGGCCACCATAGGGGTTGCATGGCCAGCACCACTACCACCCTCACTCATAGGGCTTATTTTGCCCATCACTCCTGCCACCCCCACCCATAGAGGATCTGTTGCCCATCACTACTGCCACCCCCACCCATAGGGGACCTGTTGCCCATCACTCCTGCTACCCCCACCCGTAGGGCTTATGTTGCCCATCACTCCTGCCACCCCCACCCATAGGGTTTATGTGGCCCATCACTCCTGCCACCCCCACTCATAGGGCTTATGTTGCCCATCACTCCTGCCACCCCCACCCATAGGGGACCTGTTGCCCATCACTCCTGCCACCCCCACCCATAGGGGACCTGTTGCCCATCACTCCTGTCACCACCACCCATAGAGGACCTGTTGCCCATCACTCCTGCCACCCCACCCATAGGGCATATGTTGCCCATCACTCCTGCCACCCCTACCCATAGGGCTTATGTTGCCCATCACTACTGCCACCCCCACCCATAGGGCTTATGTTGCCCATCACTACTGCCACCTCCACTCATAGGGGGTATGTTGCCTATCACTATTGCCACCCCCACTCATAGGGGGTATGTTGCCTATCACTACTGCCACCCCCACCCATAGGGCTTATGTTTCCCATCACTCCTGCCACCCCCACCCATAGGGACTATGTTGCCCATCACTCCTGCCACCCCCACTCGTAGGGCTTATGTTGCCCATCACTCCTGCCACCCCCACCCATAGGGGACCTGTTTCCCATCACTCCTGCCACCCCCACTCATAGGGGACCTGTTGCCCATCACTCCTGCCACCCCCACCCATAGGGCTTATGTTGCCCATCACTCCTGCCACCCCCACCCATAGGGGACCTGTTGCCCATCACTCCTTCCACCCTCACTCATAGGGCTTATGTTGCCCATCACTACTGCCACCCCCACCCATAGGAGACCTGTTGCCCATCACTCCTGCCACCCCCACCCATAGGGCTTATGTTGCCCATCACACCTGCCACCCCCACCCATTGGATGGGTGATGCGCACACATCCATCATACACAAAAATTAGGTATGTCAGCAAAGTACATCCCCCCTAACATCATGACAACAGTGTGTAGTCTGTGTGGCCTACACAAGGCAAGCATCACTATAGCACTGTGTCAATGTAAAACTAACACCCCCTCACTGTGTACAACAAAAGTTAAGTGTGTGGTTCCAAACTGCAGCAAATGTTGAACATTGTGGTGATGGGGTCCAAAACCCCCCTCATCACAGTGACCAAAAGTTAAGTGTCATCATGGTCAAAGCTGCAAATAACAAACAGCATGTATGATACCTGCTCCCAACACATGAAACACTTTTGGGGCAAAGTAGTGGTTGTGTCCCATACCCACAGAGATGTGGTGAGGCTAACAGTGCTGTGAAACCCTAACATACTCTCGGCCATGTGCATACAAGCACCACCCATGGGGGCTGACAATGCATACAGTGTACAATGACACAAAAGCAGAAGTGACCATCACAAAGCATACACATATCTCGAAAATAGACTCACAAATCAAAACATCCTGTGTAGACTGTAGGTGTCAGGTCACAAACTCCCATTCCATGCCAGCAATGGGACCTAACAACCAGGATGAATGTGCAGAATGATGTGATATGACTCACAGGGACAGCAGGGTAAATCACAAAAACAACATCCAGACAATTGCCCACAACAGCAATACCAATGAACTGGTGCAGATGCACAAACACAAACCGGCAACCTCACACTGCACATCTGACACACCATGTGTGTGTGTGTGTGTGTGTGTGTGTGTGTCTCAGTATCCCCAGGCAACAACACAACACATGAGGGTGGCTGAACCACAGTGAGACAGATGTGTACACAGTGCCATGCAAAAGTAAACCATCAATGGCCCCTCCTTAGTGGGCAATCAGGCATTGTGAGATGAGAGGGAGCACAACAGACACATGTGACACAAGCTGGAATGAACAGCAACTAACACAGCAAGATACTGACACACAACAGCACTACCCACAGGGACCAGACATTGGGGTGACACAAGCATGCATGATACGTCCACTGTGCTGACAAAGGTAGATGTCGTACAAACTGTGAAACCCAGACATGTGTCCTGTGCCACAAACGTACATCACACCTACACAAACACAAATCACTCAGCATGGCCCGTCATCCATTGGACAAATGGGAGCTAGGGGCCCATCCATGCAAACATTTACATCAGTCCACCCTCAACACCACACACCCTGAACTGCACCAATGTGCATCTGTGAAGCCCACATGGACAGGTGACATTGCACATGCACCCATGACAAACACAGTAATGTTTGGAGGAACTAAGGTGCACAGACTCATCACACAAGGACATTCTACAACCCTGGTGAATGACAGACATACTGCACAGAATGCGGTACATGGCCATGATGTCAAAGCTCCCATAACCTTCGGAATACCTGCCACAGTCCCAGGACAATGCAGAAGGCAAGGAGAACCAAAAGGCACACATGCTGACACCTGCTAACATTGCAGCCCTGAACCGGACAAGTGGAAGCAGTCACACACACATACACATGTCTCAATCACTGAAAGGTACCACCTAGGGACAACTACATGATATTGCAAACAAACAAGTGCCTGGGGACCCCTGACTATGTCCCATCTGCGTCTGACCACATAATCACATAATCACCACTGACAAATCCCAATGATGAAACACCAATTAACAGTAGTGTGTCATGCACCCCCACATCTGGTAGCCCATGGCAAAGTTGTGGGATGAACACATTACAACTCAGCAAGCATCAACAACAGGAACATATCAAGGGAACACTGCCTGTGTATGAAAATGGATGTGGACACACACACATGCTCACACAACACACACGATGGGCCCAAGCAATGTCACGGAACAACACACTTACTTGAGGGGACTCAACTCCTGTGGAAGCTCAGCTGTGCCAAACATAGTCCCAGCAGGTCTCAGTCATGTCAGCAGAACACTTGGTCAGTCAGCCATCAGTTACCATACAATATAGGCTCTAGTCACAACAGCCTGGGTACGGGAGTGTCCCTTAAGTCATCTGCACATACTCAATACATATGTCCAGCAAGTTGTGCAGAGGACCCAGTTGCTCCTACACCAATGATGCCCACACTTACATGTCCAGTGGAGATGTGCACACAGTCAGGGAAATAGACAAATTGGACAATGGGAAGCACATTATATGTGAATGTGTGCAAGCCACAGATGTGACCATGCAAATGAAATGTTTACAGAGATGTTCACAAATTGTTAATCATGACACACCCAGTTAGCTGCAAAGGATAATATGGATAACGACCAGAATAGGATACACATCTCATGGACCACATGGAGTACCTCACATCAACACCTCAGTATTCAACATTGGAAATCCAGCATTACAACTGCAAGTCCATGCTAAACATCATCAACATAATGTACAGCTAAATCAAATTCACAAGGATAAAGAAAAATGCTTTATTCAGCAATTTTTAAATGCAAAATCCTTTCAAAACAAAGGCTTATGGCCAGTCCATATCCAAATGACAAAAAGTGAACTTGAATGACAACTGTCACACGTTGCTTGCTTGCACTGGTAAGGACAGGGGACATCCCCTCGGAGGGGCATACATGGGGGCAGGCCAGGCACCGCTGGGACAGGATCAGGGCGCAGCAGAAGGAGGCAGTGAAGGGGTGGTGGATGCAGGAGAGTCACTGGCAACTGCAGTGGAGCTGACTGAAGTAGTGGGTGCAGTCACAACTGCAGTGCCCTAGTCAGACGGGGTGGTCATGGACTCCACAGCAGTGCATAACTCAATGGGAGCGGAATGGGGTTCAGGTGAAGTCGGCATGACAGAGGGGGGGACATGGTCCCCACATCAGTGGCACAAACTAGCTGACCGCAGGTGGTCGGGTGGAAGAGCAAGTGGTGGGGGGGGGAGGGCCTCAGCATTTTGGGAATGGTGTATCTGTGGGTGGGGAAACCTGGGGCAGGGTGTGGCGGGGGAACCTGTGGAGTGGTGGCCTGGGGGATGGAGGACGGAGACTTCGTCGTGGAGCTGCGGGGTGGGGGTGGGCTCTTGCTCTTCCGGCTCCGGGGGGACTTGCAGGTGGGGGCCTCAGTCTGACTGCGCCTGGGGGAGGGTGTCCGGGTGTGTGGGGACTTCCTCTTCCCCTTGTAAGCTAGATCTGCTGGGTCGGTGGAGAAGAGGCCAAGGTCACAGATGAAGAGCTTCTGTGGAGATGGGGTTGCAGGTGAGGCAAGGGAAGGGGGCTGGGAGGGAGAGATATCGGAGGACTGCGGAGTGGTTGTGGATGACTGTGTTTGTGTCTGCAAACCATCCCCTGTGAGTGTGGTATCAGTCCCCTGCGCTTGCTTGTGTGCACGTCTAGCCTTTCAAATCAAATCAAATCAAGAGAATTTATATCGCGCACATATCACTCAACAAGAGTCTCATGGCGCTTGCAGACTGCTCGAGTGGACGGACCAGGGCTAATTAACATAGAGCCAGGTTTTCAACTCTTTACGGAATTTACCATGTGCTGGTATGCTGCGAAGATGAAAAGGCATTTTATTCCAGAGCGATGGTGCCAGAAAGGAAAACGAACGGCCTCCTTGTCTGACGGTGTTAATTCTTAACCGAGTTAGCAATGCCGCATCACTGGAACGCAGCGTTCTGGACGGGTGATACCACTGCAGCTTTTTTCGCCAGTATTTTGGACCGGTTCCATGCATAGACTTATGCGTGAGACATAATACTTTAAAGCGAATTCGCTTTTTAACCGGAAGCCAATGAAGGGTATTGAGACAAGCTGCAGAAGGGGATCTATACGGACGGATAAGAACCAGTCTTGCAGCTGTGTTCTGTAAAACCTGGAGTTTGTCTGTAAGGTCTTCATTTATAGACAGCAATAAAGCGTTACCATAGTCCATTCTGTTTGTTATCAATCCTTGTGTCAGGGGTTTACGCGCCTCCATTTGGAGCCATCTGAAAACCTTTTTGAGGCTACGCATGACACCGAAACAGGTGCTGATGACATGTTTCACATGGCTGCGCATGGATAGGCAGTCATCCATGTGAAAGCCCAAATTGCGGACCGTATTTTTCGGAGTAGGGCATAGGCCAAGCCTGGAAGGCCACCAATCCTGTGACCAATGGTTTATAGCTTTACCAAAAAGCACAATCTCCGACTTGGCCCCATTTAGCTGGAGATGATTTGATCTCATCCATTCGTCAACGTTTGTAAGACAGTTCTTGAAACGTTTTTTTGTATCCGTAGGGTCGGGACCTAAGGTGATCAGAATCTGCGTGTCATCTGCATAAGATATGACATCAAAGCCGTGTGATCTAATCACTTCAACCAAAGGAGTCATATAAAGATTGAAAAGGGTGGGGCTCAAAATAGAGCCCTGTGGGACTCCCATTTTTACTGATCTTGCACAAGAAACGAAATTTCCCATCTGGACAGTAGTGGTGCGTTCGGATAAGTAGCTAATAAACCAGTTAAGGGCATTTCCCCTGACACCAACCTCCCACAACCTTTGCTCAAGGATCTTATGTGAGATGGTGTCAAAAGCAGCAGACAGATCGAGCAGGACAAGGATAGCAGATTGTTGTTTGTCTAGGGTTAATCTGATATTATCAGTAATCTCAACCAATGCCGTTTCGGTACTGTGTGCTGCTCTAAAACCGGATTGAGAGGAGTCTAAGAGTTCATGCCTCTCAAGATGTCCTACCAGTTGCTGGTTTACAATAGACTCCAATATTTTCCCAAAATAGGGAAGCAGGGAAATTAGACGATAATTCAGAAGCACCTTAGGATCAGCTGTTGGCTTTTTCAAAATAGGTCTGACTCTACCTACCTTCCAGATAGAGGGAAAGATCGCATCGGACAGAGATTTGTTAAAAAGCGCAATCAAGCTATCTAGGACAGTAGGTGCCATTATGGAAAAATATTTAGAAGGAAAAGGGTCGGCCGGAGAACCGGATTTTATTTTTTGCAAAGCTGAGGTGACGGATTTATGGTCACAATCGGTAAATTTATCTAGAAGACCCAAAGGGTTAGATAAAAAACAGGGTGGTTCTTCTAGATGGCTGTGATTGGGTATGGGGGGAAAAGTATTGTGAATATTCATAATTTTTTCCTCGAAGAAATTTGACACCGAATCAGTCCAGTCTTGGGATATAGGTATAGTGGGCAAATTTGTAGAAGTAGTAAAATCTTTTAAAATATAAAAAAGTTCCCTTGAAGAATTCTCTGCCGTAGCTATCCGTTTCAGCAAATAGGACTTTTTTGCTTTTCTTATTTCGGTCATGTAGGAGTGATGCAATTTTTTATAGCTTTCGCCATTTGCAGGGCTTTTGTTTTTCCGCCATAGTCTTTCGGCCCTTCTACACCGACTTTTAGCGATTTTTAATTGGCCGGTAAACCATGGGGTGGGTCTGGTCTTAGGATTTACCTTCTGTAGGGGGGCAATTTTATCTAGAGTGGTCAAGATGTCTTTATTAAATTGTAACGCTCTTTGGTTTATGCTAGTTTCTGAAACCTTTTGAACAGAACAAAAAAAGAGGGGGTGACCTTGCGCCAAGATCTGCGCAAAACAGCTTCATTATCTGAATTACTTTTTCCTTTTAAGGTCATAGGGATAGCAAATTTCAATAAATTATGGTCAGTCCATATCAATGCTTCTGGGGGTTCCATAATAATTTCAGAAACATTTGTAAACAAGAGGTCTAGTGTATGGCCGGCCCGATGCGCAGGATCATCCACCAACTGTACAAGACCTAGTGAATTAATGTTAGTAATTAGTTTATCAGTATCTGAATTTAGTAGCATCTCTGCATGATGGTTGAAATCGCCGATCACAAGGAAATTATCAGAGGCTAAAACGTGGGGTGCAATGAATTCTAGTAACTGATTAGAAAAATTCCCTTTAGCACCAGGGGGTCGGTAAGCCAAAGCCGCTCTCCAGGTACCATTAGAGAGGCCAGTGATCTTAACTGCGCATATTTCTTCTTGGGAGTTCATTATATTCTCCAAAATAGTGATTGTTAAAATATCGTTATGGGCAATTAACAAACCGCCCCCTCTTTTTTCTTTCCTATCAACTCGAATGATTTTATATTGTGAAGAAAAGGCAACATGAATATCTAGGGAGGCGTGTTCATGAAGCCAGGTTTCAGTAATGAAACATATATCAGGATTGTTTTGGTCTAGTATATCCCATACCTCCATAGAGTGTTTAGAAATAGAGCGGGCATTTATGTAGATCGCTCTAAGGGGCCTGTTGTATTGGCTAGAGACACGGAAACATTTTGATGTCTTACAATCAATAGATACAGGAAAGCACAAGATGTCCGGAACACTAGACAGATCTGTTTACCATACCCCCGTAAAATTATTAGTATGAATATTCAGGTCTTTTATTTCTTTGCCAGTATATTGAATGAAACCCATAACTCTGGGACACACTAAAGACGGTGGCAATAGAGTATGGGAAAGATAACTAGGGTAAAGGCCAATACGAAAAGATCTGAAATGATCAGGGGTCCTGGCTCCTGGCTACGGTCAGGCGCGGAGGGGCGCAGACGTGCTTGCCTTTGGCGCGCCTTTGGCGCGCCGCTGCACGCATCCGCGCCCTTCGCCAAACTAAATAGGAAGGGGGGCGGATGAAAACTAGAATGCTAATCTGCAGCTTCCGGTAGCCGGCCGGAAGCGGATACTGACCCCAGCGACCCTCCGCTCAATCGGCACACGCCGTGACGGAACGGGGACAGGGGCAGCAGGCAAGGAATGGGTAGCAAATAGGTATGAGTCTAAAACAATTTACAAAACTTTTAAAACTTTTAAAACTAATTGTGCAAAAAGGCAAATTTAAAATAGATAATACCGTAGGCTGGGTACATAGAATACCACTGTAATATATTGATAGCACCAGCAGCGGCCCAAACTCGAGCAGCGCTGCGCACGTCCGCGCCCTTCGTCAAACTAAATAGGAAGGGGGGAGGACGAAAACTAGAATGCTAATCTGCAGCTTCTGGTAGCCGGCCGGAAGCGGATACTGACCCCAGCGACCGTCCGCTCAATCGGCACACGCCGTGACGGAACGGGGTCAGGGGCAGCAGGCAAGGAATGGGCAGCAAATAGGTATGAGTCTAAAACAATTTACAAAACTTTTAAAACTTTTAAAACTAATTGTGCAAAAAGGCAAATTTAAAATAGATAATACCGTAGGCTGGGCACATAGAATACCACTGTAATATATTGATAGCACCAGCAGCGTCCCAAACTCGAGCAGCGCTGCGCGCTTCCGCGCCCTTCGCCAAACTAAATAGGAAGGGGGGAGGACGAAAACTAGAATGCTAATCTGCAGCTTCTGGTAGCCGGCCGGAAGCGGATACTGACCCCAGCGACCCTCCGCTCAATCGGCACACGCCGTGACGGAACGGGGTCAGGGGCAGCAGGCAAGGAATGGGCAGAAAATAGGTATGAGTCTAAAACAAGTTACAAAACTTTTAAAACTTTTAAAACTAATTGTGCAAAAAGGCAAATTTAAAATAGATAATACCGTAGGCTGGGCACTTAGAATACCACTGTAATATATTGATAGCACCAGCAGCGGCCCAAACTCGAGCAGTGCTGCGCGCGTCCGCGCCCTTCGCCAAACTAAATAGGAAGGGGGGGGGGGCGGACGAAAACTAGAATGCTAATCTGCAGCTTCCGGTAGCCGGCCGGAAGCGGATACTGACCCCAGCAACCCTCCGCTCAATCGGCACACGCCGTGACGGAACGGGGTCAGGGGCAGCAGGCAAGGAATGGGCAGCAAATAGGTATGAGTCTAAAACAATTTACAACACTTTTAAAACTTTTAAAACTAATTGTGCAAAAAGGCAAATTTAAAATAGATAATACCGTAGGCTGGGCACATAGAATACCACTGTAATATATTGATAGCACCAGCAGCGGCCCAAACTCGAGCAGCGCTCGAGTTTGACACACGGGTCACGAGTCAGACACGGGCAGCCCTTGGTTTGGGTGTTTGTGTGCTGCCCGTGTCTGTCGGTTTGTGAGAATGTGCTGGTATGTGTGTGCTTGAGACAGGTAGGGTGCAAGGAATCATGGGTGGTGCAGGGGTGGGAGGGGTGCGGGACTGTTGGAAGAGGGACACTGCTGCCATCAGGGAGGAGGCCACGGACTGATTGGTCCTCTGTAGGACAGACATGCCCGATGAAATGCCCTCCATGAACGACATCAGTTGTGTCTACAGACTGGTGTGTGCATGGAGGACACTCAGCATTGATGTCTGCCCTACATGGATCTGTCGAAGCAAGTCCACAGACTCCTCACTCAGGGCAGCAGGGGACACAGGGGCAGGGGGTGCGGTGCCTGGCACAAAGGAGACATGCTCCCGAACACGGGTGCCTCCACGGACCTCTTTGGATGGGAGCCGATGAGAGGGTGGTGATGGTGGTGGCGGGGACAGCCTCACTAGCTGGGGTTTGGTGGCTGCTGACACCTGCATCCACAAGGGAGTCATCCTCCGAGCTGCTGTGGCCCTCAGCTGGGGTGGATGTTGCTAAAGACTCCTCGGTGTGGCTCCATTCGCCCTCCGTGCCACTGGGTCCCTCTGACTCCTCACCTTCTGTCCCAGTCAGGCTCTGTGGCTCCTCCTGGTCCGTGGAGCTGTCCCCTCCTGTGGCCGTAGATGTATATGGATAGAATTAGGAAAAAAGAGAGCAACATCAGTCACCTGCACTGACTGCACACACCACAGTGAGTACTTCACATCACAGGGCAAGCCCTGGCATCATCAGCTGAACACTGCCCAAAGTGCTCACACTGTTTAGAATAAGCCAATTGTCAGTCTCACCATAAACCATGGCACTCATATCCCTCCTGGACTTGCACCCATATGTCTGTTGCATGTTGGATGCTAATACCCCAATGTGCCGACATGCACCACCTACACATTTGTTGGACATGCAAGTGAACATGTAGGAGTATGTCACTATACACACATCACATCTCTTGCCACAAACTCAGTACAGGTGTCAGGATGAAGGGATGGCCAGAGTCTCATTTCACATGCTTGTGATGCATGCCAGCATCACACACTATGATGTTCTCATGTCCTGATAGTCAATGCCACAATGGGGTGCATGGAGCACATTTGAACACAATGCAGGACTACTCATAGCAAGTTAGATGCCATGGCACTGGCATGCCTGACAAGTCAGTCAACACTGTCTCCTGTCACAGGAGCAGGGCATCTGCACTGTGTCACAATCATAGCTCATGGGTAAAGCCAACTCTGCAGCTGACAAGTGCACTTGCCCATCCACTGCAAACAACATATCCTGGACCCAGAAGACCCCACATCATACAAAACAGACATATGAGTCTCTGCGAACCCAACTCCCTGTACATGAGCACATCACAGTCTGCTGTGCATGTAACACAGCTGCCTGAAGTGCACAGTTGCATACACCATTGTGCACTGTCAAGTCATCACACACCTATATGTCACACAGGTATTGTCTCTCATAGTCACATCTCAGATGTCCTGCTGACCCTCACACTCATGAACACCCCAGTTGTACGGAAAAGGAAGCCACACCACAATGACACAGAGGCAGACACCTGAAGGCACATGTCACTAAGCACAACCTGTAAGTTGATACACAGGAGTGGGATTACCGAGTGTTTCTAAATGCCCTTGAGTAGGCATGACTGCCCAGGTCTACGTGAAACAGTGTTTAGCCCTGGACAGTGGTCAGGTGGCTAAGCAAGTGTGACACACTTGATATACATACTCCTGAGGCACACAAATTGGAGTCCCCTGCTGCATGTGTTTGTTTGAAATACCCCAGCCACATGTGGCGAGTCAGACCAGCAATTGTAACACATATCAAGGGTACACACAGATCACATGTCAGATCTCAGGCATTGTGTAAACAATTGACCCACCCATGAAACCCACAACAGAGTCACGGTAGCAGATGCTGTGCGGAAGCTAAAGCATAGCTGACTGCAGGGACACAGTGCCCTAGTTGCACAAGCAACAGACTGTAGGGTCCACACCTGTGGATCAGATGAGGAGGTGCATCACACAATTGAGGAACATGAGTATTGGACTACACGACCTACGTAATGTGGAAGTGTGACCAGGCCAAAAGACTGCAATTAGCATGTCAGACATAGTACACAGATTAGGCATGGACTTACCCCCTCCTTGCTGCTGTCTGGCCTTCAGTTGCCCATCCAGGTCCGGGAAGACCACCGCCAGGATCCTGAGCATGTGGGGGGTCAAGGTCCGGTGTCCTCCCCTCCCGCGAGGAGGCGACAGCTTCAGCTGGACCCTTGCAATCCTCCGGGTCCAGCCCCGAAGTTTCTGCCACCTCTTCTGGCAGTTGCGGATCCGGCGCTTGTAGACCTCCACCGATCGAACTGCCCGGGCGATGGTCAGCCACATCTCCTGCTTCTGGTGGGCATCAACCTGTGAGGATGACAAAGTTAAAAGTCCATTAACACACATGGCCCATATTTGTGCTGCACACAGTTGGATATACATGTCGTCATCACAAAGGAAAATGAGTTACACAGGTAGTGCACCCATGGAAAAGGACAAATGCCCTGCATGTCTGACATGTTAACAATGCCTGGGAAGTTTAAGCTTGCACAAATGCACTTTAGCTGCAGAACACCTGTTCATTACATGTACCTACACACTTTGTGGGATGAAAGTACTCAGTGAGTATGCTTGCCACTGGTGTACACACTGCTAGTACTGCTAGTCAGACAACATGCACACTTTGGAAGGAAGTGGACTGCACACTCACCCACTCCCCTGGTTTCCCATATAGCTTGCTGTTAAGTGGAAGGAGCCTGTCCAGCAGGGCCTGGTTCTCCTCCTCAGTGAAGGCTGGGGCCGTCTCCAGAGTACGTACCATAGCAGTAGCGAGAGGGTACAGAGAGAGCAGCAGTGGTAGCAGGGATGTGGTCCAGTAGCATGTAGTGCAGGCAAGTGAGCTCCCTGGGGGCCAGCCAGCCTTATACCTGTGCTGCAGAGGCAGAATCTGTGCCATGTGTCCCAAGTGATAGGTCCAACACGGTTGCATTCTATGAATCTGGCAAATCCATGGAAATGTACGACTCATACACGTCTTCCGCATTGCAACATTGTTGTAGGCATCCAACTGAATTTCCAGCACATGACTCTTACAAGTTTTGAATCCGCATCCATCTCCATGACAGTCCAGAGCCAATGGGTGCGCACGGCTCTGTCAACTGACTGTACAACGCGTAGTTTGAAAATACACACTCACCCGTCTCCATAAGATCCAATGGCCAAGGCGTACGCCGGTCTCGGTCCATGCCTGCCCGACGAGTATGCATGATAGTCACCCGCGTGGGTCACTGGCTAAGCATACACACGGCTCGGTCCTGAACTGTGCAATGCATACGCATAGTCACCTGCGTCGGTCCTCATTGCAGTCAATGGCTAAGCGTATGCACGGCTCGATCCTGAACTGTGCAATGCGTACGCATAGTCTCCCGCGTCGGTCCTCATTGCAGTCAATGGCTAAGCGTACGCACGGCTCAGTCCTGAACTGTGCAATGCGTACGCATGGTCACCCGCGTTGGTCCTCATTGCAGTCAATGGCTAAGCATACGCACGGCTCGGTCCTGAACTGTGCAATGCATACGCATGGTCACCCGCGTTGGTCCTCATTGCAGTCAATGGATAAGCGTACGCACGGCTCGGTCCTGAACTGTGTAATGCGTACGCATAGTCACCCGCGTCGGTCCTCATTGCAGTCAATGGCTAAGCGTACGCACGGCTCGGTCCTGAACTGTGCAATGCGTACGCATGGTCACCCGCGGCAGTCCTCATTGCAGTCAATGGCTAAGCATACGCAAGGCTCGGTCCTGAACTGTGCAATGCGTACGCATAGTCACCCGCGTTGGTCCTCATTGCAGTCAATGGTTAAGCGTACGCACGGCTCGGTCCTGAACTGTGCAATGCATAAGCATAGTCACCCGCGTCGGTTCTCATTGGTGTGACTTTTTGATGGCTTCCACACACATTTACTTGCCAGGGACTCAGGTGCACACCTACCACACTACAGCATGTGGCACACTGTGTCCCATGGCATGTAAGGCTGCATTCCCTGTGTGTTTGGCGTACGCACGGCTCGGTCCTGAACTGTGCAATGAGTACGCATAGTCACCGGCGTCGGTCCTCATTGCAGTCAATGGCTAAGCGTACGAATGGCTCGGTCCTGAACTGTGCAATGCGTACCCATAGTCACCCACGTCGTTTCTCATTGCAGTCAATGGCTAAGCGTACGCACGGCTCGGTCCTGAACTGTGCAATGCGTACGCATAGTCACCTGCATCGGTCCTCATTGCAGTCAATGGCTAAGCGTACGCACGGTTCGGTCCTGAACTGTGCAATGCGTACACATAGTCACCCGCGTCGGTTCTCATTGCAGCCAATGGCTAAGCGTACGCACGGCTCGGTCCTGAACTGGTCAATGCATATGCATAGTCACCTGCGTCGGTCCCCATTGCAGTCAATGGCTAAGCGTACGCACGGCTCAGTGCTGAACTGTGCAATGCATACATGTTTGCATGTTTGTACCGCGCTGGAATCGACTCCCTGAGGAGTATCTCCGCGCCCTTTAGCACCATCAATAAACAAAAGAACAGCCACTAGCCGTGTACCATTATAACATTGAAGTTGTATCCTAATTCTGAAAAAGGAAGGTTTTTAATTGTTTCCTGAAAGGAAAATGTTCTCTGTACAGTCTGATAGCTATGGGGAGGCTGTTCCACAACATAGGACCTGCCACAGATAAAGCTCTGGACCCCTGTCTTGCTTTCCTAGCTCTGGGGACGCATAGCAAGGCCTGTTCACTAGATCTGAGTGAGCGTGTGGGGACATACGGAGTAAATTTGTTGGCCAGGTAGGCCGGGCCTCTCCCAGTCAGGCATTTCTGTATGATACAGCATACTTTAAACTTCACCCTTTGTTTCACTGGTAACCAATGAAGTTTAACCAACAGGGGTTTGGAAGGTGTTCGAGGGGGTGCGTTTAGTACAAGGCGAGCAGCAGTGTTCTGAACCACCTGCAATCTTGAGATGACTCCTTCGTTTGCTGATAGTAACAGACCGTTACAATAGTCTAGTCTGTTCAAAACTAGCGCTTGCACCAAGGTCTTTCTTGTGGCGTCTGGAAGTAAAGGAAACACTTTCCGAAGCAGCCCAATCATGTGAAAGCATGAGCCCACCCCTTGATTACCATGTTGTTTTAAGGAAAGCTCCTGGTCCAGCCTGACACCCAAGTCCTT
Organism: Triturus cristatus; assembly: GCF_964204655.1. Classification (NCBI taxonomy): domain Eukaryota; kingdom Metazoa; phylum Chordata; class Amphibia; order Caudata; family Salamandridae; genus Triturus; species Triturus cristatus. The sequence goes on from NC_140591.1 coordinate 421,910,137, forward strand.
CACTACCAGTTTAGGCTCAGGGACTGGCCCAAGATCTTGAGGCCACCAGTCCGGAGTCCACAGGAGTTTGGCCTCACCGAATAACATCGCCTCTGTTTTAGCAACATTACATTGCAAATAGTTGGACGCCATCCAGTGTGCCACTGCTTTCATTCCCTGGGCAAAAGAGTTCCTGATCTCTGTAGTGAGGGTTTTAAATGGAAAGAGGAGTTGGGTATCATCCGCGTATGACACCGGGATGAACCCATGGGATCTCATGATGTTGGCCAAGGGGGCCACATAGATGTTAAAAAGCGTGGGGCTCAAACAAGAGCCCTGTGGCACCCCTTTAGAGATCCCCAGCTCCTCTGACCGATATGTACCCAAGGTGACACTTTGGGTACGATCTGTTAGGAAACTCCTCAGCCAAGCCAGCGCCTTATCTTCCAGGCCAATGTCAGCTAGCCTGGAGGTCAGGATGTTGTGCGACACGGTGTCAAACGCCGCAGACAGATCCAACAGCACCAGGATAACGGAATAACCCCTATCCTGGAACATATGTAGATCGTCTGCGACAGACAACAAGGTGGTCTTGGTGCTGTGTCTAGGCCTAAACCCTGATTGGGAAGAATCCAGCCCCCCTGCTTTTTCGATGTGAGTAGACAGGTGGCAGTTTACAAACTTCTCAATTAGTTTACCCAAAAAGGGAAGAAGAGAGATAGGTCTCAAATTAGACAGTTCTGTCCAGGGAATGGCATTGTTTTTCCTCAAAGGTCTTACCAGCACCCGTTTCCAGTCTAGGGGAATCTCCCCTGTACTCAGGGACAGATTGACTAATCGCTGAATTCCCGGACCTAGATCGTTAGCCAGCATAGGCATGATACGTGCAGGGATGGTATCCAAAGGTATCC